>NC_067229.1:8832500-10272500 GCF_019924925.1 Ctenopharyngodon idella
ACTTTGCATGTTTTTATTTTAAGACGTCATCAAAAATATTTACGAACACAAATGGAAGTTTTGGGAAATGGGAATTATGAGATCAGAAAGTGTTGAACAATCCTTATATTTTAGTTTCTATTCATCTGCAGTAGTTTAGAGTGTGTATATACACACAAACACACACACAGTTAAATTAACATCAAGTTTTATTTGATGAAAGATAATTTGAGAAAGAACTTCAGTGTTCCTGCCAACAAGACTTGCAGCATGGCCACTCAAATGCTGATACAAGGCAACAAATCAGATGTTTCCCAGGCTGATGATCCCGCCCACAGCACAGTCCTTGGATATAAAAAGCAGCACACTCCAAGACAACATGTTTCAGTTCAGTTGATAGTGATGGATAGATTGGCAAAAATGAGAAATTCCACATCAGATTCGAGCAAGGAGCCCTTGCTCTACTTCAGGAACCCTGATACGACTACAGAAGAGAGTGAAATAAAGTGAGATATGCATTTTATCATGCTGTATTTGGTTTTACGCCAAGCGATACATGTGTGGTTGCTAATGTTTGTTGATTGTGTTTAACAGGAAAACAAACTGGACATCAAGAATGCTGTTCAAGACGTTTCCCATGAGAGAATCACACAGAGCCACGCCACAAAGAAAATCACAGGGGTGAGCATATGGAAATACTGTTCATTTACTTTGTTAATATACTTTTTGTAAAATTACTATATACATGTCACAAAGTGGGATCATGGACTTAATCAAAAGAATTTAATTTAACATTTAATTTAAATCAAAATAAGATTTAAATGATTATATTCTTACAGGCCAAGTGCTGAAGAAGTTACTCGATGGGCACAATCTCTGGACAACTTATTGAGCAGCAAATGTAATTGTTATTTTTTAAATATTTACGAATTATATTTGGAAGAACACATTATTTAATGCCAAAATAATGCTGAATAATAATAACGGATCTTATTACTGTATTCATATTTCAGATGGAATAATTGCTTTGCGACTTTTCATGAAGTCTGAACACTGCGAGGAGAATATGGAGTTCTGGTTGGCCTGCGAAGAGTTCAGAAAGATCAGGTTGAGATCAAAACTCCGATCAAGGGCAAAAACAATATACGAAGAATTCGTCAGGGCAGAGTCTCCAAAGGAGGTGAGGTTTCGTCAATGCCAGCAAAGTTTTTAGTTTTCATCAAGCTGTGCCACACGTACTCATTTCTTTCAATTTTTACTTCTCTAGGTCAACTTGGACTTCTACACCAAGGAGTCCCTCCACCAAAGCCTTCTGATCCCAACACAGTCTAGTTTCAAAGCAGCCCAGAGCAGAGTTTACTACTTGATTGAGCACAACTCGTACCCGCGGTTCCTGGACTCTGAACTCTACCATCAACTATGCAGAATTGCTGCAGGAGAGCAATAACATTCTCAGTTGTTGCATTTAAACAAATGGCTGGTCCGTTTTAGAATGCTACACGCATCTACTGTTTCATGTCCTTCTTAGTGGTTATGCTATTATGATTTCAATGTATTTAAATTTTGCATATTTTGCACAGATTTGTAAATAGTTAAGGTGTCAGGATGAATGTCGGGTGAAATATTAGTACTGAGTGGTCATATAATGAAGCAGCATCTATGTTTTGAAGTTGTACTATAAGGATTTTTTTAATTTTTTTTATTTATGTTTGCTTTTTAATGAAAGACCTAAACAATAAATTTGGATAAATTTCTTTCTTTGTCATTACATTACTTTTCTGGACTTTGGGGGTGGACTGATGTAATGCGGCAAAACAGATGCAAGCAAAAACAGATGTATATATAAAGAGATGTATAAATGGTTATCGGCTGATATTGGAGTTGTTTATTTAAAAAAAAAAAAAAAAAAAAAATTGCATATTTAATTGTACATGCTCATCTCCCTTATTTTATTTTTTTATTTTTTAACATTTAGATTACCTTTGCTGTAATCAAACACACACTTAAAAGTTGTTCTTTAAAAACACTAACAATAAAAAAGAAGAAATTTGGATTAAAATATTTTTGTCCGTCATTTCATTACTTTTCAGATTTGATATAATCGATATAAAAGAAAGATGCAAACAAAAAGTAACGTGTTATTAGCTGAGATTAATTTTTAATTTATTGGTAAAACCAATATGGTACATTTATTTGTTCATACTCAATTCTATTTTTATTTATAGATTACATTTGCCATCATCTAGCGCTCACTCATAGTTATTCTTTAAAACACTAATAATTTAATACTGTTAAATGTAATCTTTAACAAATCTCAAAATGACTATTTTTTTTTTTTACAGCACATTGTATTTTTTGATGCCTAAACAAAATTTTATTTACACAATAGTATTAAACAACATTAGCAATATCATCAATGCACTTTTCAGTATTTCTTTATTTGTACACAAACTATCCTTTCTCAATATGCATTCATTGACAATTTTACTTCAAACAAAAACATATTAATTTCAAAGTTACATAGTGTAACTTCACTTGCATCGCAAAACAGGATTGCAAAACATTTTCATTGATGTTCTTGTGCTGCTACACTGTAAAAACTAATTAGTTTAACTTAGTTACATGGTTGCCTTAATGTTGAGTTCACTGAAATAAAAAAATTGAGTTAATACAATGAAGGCGATTGGTTTAATCAACAGAAACTCAAAATATTATGTTATCTGAACCACATTAATTAAGTTGATTTGACAGAAGAAAAATGTGATAAATCATAATTTTTTTTTTTTTTTTTACAATGTAATGGTTGGACAAATAGCCCCGCCCCAATCTCACACCATTAACTGCTGTGTCTCGCCTTTAAAGCCTTTTTTTAGTTGCAAAGATAATATACATGAAATACATTTAGGTTATCTGATCAGTTCAGTGTCCCATAACCAGTTCTACCAGTTTAGTTCCACAAAACCAAACTGCATTTTTTCTCAGCAAACTTACTGCACCCACGAATTACTGCATAATTAACCCTCAAATTTTTACATGAAGTTTGAGATGTTTATCATCTTTCCATTTAAGGCATGACCTGAAAGACCAGAGATGTACCTGCAGAACAAACCTCACTTCTCCTTAAAGACAAACATTTAAAGCAAATATAGAGAGCAGGACATTCTGCACTTAACATGTTTGTTTTGTTCCAGGTGCAAACCAGCACACATTTGACTTTTTTTTTTGTGTGTGTGTACGGACATATTTACCTTTGTGACACATTTGTGTTCCTTCCGTTCCTGTACATGATCTCACAGCAGTCCGACACTGAACAGACACCAAACACTCCATCTGTTTAACCCATCCAAGAACGTGTTCACAGACTGCACGATGAACCTGAGCAGTTATTTACAACACTGCTGGCTTTCCTCAACTCACTTTGCATGGTTCGTCCTCATACAGTGGCTTCAAGATGTACTGGGACACTTATGCCACACTTGAAAATATAGGAATGTGAAAGCAAGTGCCATTTATTTAAAATGTTTTTTTTTTTTTCCAAGCAAAATATATTTTTAAAAGTGTCAGATGTCCATAGTAAATGTGATGACATGGACTTCATACACAAAATAAAAACCAGTCAGTTAAATGGAAATGCATTAGAAAAGTGAAACTAAGTCTGAGAATTTTTTTAGTCCACAATTGTTTGCATATGCCAATTGATATTTTAGTTGACTAATCCAAATAAAAAAATAAGTGTGATTTAAGTGTCCAAAAATAGTTTTTGGGGTTACTGGATGCATATTTATTTAAACAAGTACTGTTAATTAAATAATAATAATAATAATAATAATAATAATAAATGCACATGCTTTAAGTGTGACTTAAAATTCTAAATACTTTTCAATGCATATCTAAATGCAATAATTTTTAATAATTGTGTGTGACTTGTGTGTCCAAAAATACAGTTGGGACTAACATACTTTTTGGAGCCACTGAACATATAAACAAGTTTTGATTATTAGTATTATTAGCCTATTATTATTATTATTATTATTATTACTATTATTATTATTAGTGTGGCTAACATTTTCTGGTTACTGACTATAAACACATGCTGTTTAATTAATTAACTAAAAAAAAAAAAAAGCATTAATACCTAAATTTAGGTATGTCGTATACATATATATTTTCAGTGTGACTTAAGTGTCAAAAAATATGCTTGGTTTTTTTCCCCCCCTTTCTTTGCTGTTGCTAGATAATTCCTGTAGATTAAAGTTATGACTGGAACAGTTCTGAACTTCAGCACATGTAGCAACACAACTTGCACAATATTACAGACGTAACACTTTTTTTTTTTTTTGGCAAGAGTAGCCTAAGATGTTTCACATTCTGTTAAGACTAACCGGATCGCAATATACACGCGTCACAAAGCAAGTAATGGCGACTACATTTTTGGACGGTATATCAAGAGTTGTGATCAACTATGACGGCAATAATACAAGATAGCGTGTTCTTGCGGGGGTGGGGGGGAACTGTAACGTGACACGGTTATCATATACTACAGCGGCTCTCTTAAGATCACCACTGGTCCGGGGAGTTTAAAAGAATGTAAATAAACAGTTCAGCAAGAATAGAAACGCAATTCACTGTGTAAACGACTGTCGCGGCGCTGGAAGTACAGATGAAAAATACAAAACTATTGCCAAACGCCGGTGATTTAAGTGTCTGCTTTGATGCTGCAGACTATTAAAGCACCCTTTCAGCACTTCGAACAACACTTACTGAAGTTTCCATCACTTCATGGGAACGCTTGCACAGGAAAGGCAAAAATCCAGGCCATGGAAAGTTTGGGTGCGAAATGCAGACTCGCGTCAACAAACGGAACTGCAAAACAGCGCAATACGATCATTGACTGGACAAACATATTTCAGATGTCTCTTTTAACATAAAACGTCTAACATAAGATGCCTATTTCAACATAAAAATACACTTCAGATTTAAATATAAAACTATTGTTTTCGGTAGGCCTAATTAGGCCAAAAAAAAGGAAATAAAACATTTGAGGAAAAAAAAATAAATTTAGAAATGTTGCTTTAGCAACTAACTGAAATAGTCAAAGCTATATAAAAATAATATTAAAAGCCAATGGTTCTTGAAATATTTTTTTTCCATTCATTTCTCCCATAGGGATTTTTCAAGTCTGCAGCGCCGTTTCAAGTCAAACACACCTTTTATCAAGGTGTTATAAACCATGAAACAACCAGCCACGAGGTGAATCATAACATTACAAATTTTGATTTGAAGCAAAAAAGTATTTGAAAAACGGACAAAAATACAAAAGGTACAAGACTGTGGTACTATACTTAAAGGGTTAGTTCACCCAAAAATGAACATTCGGTCATCATTTACTCACCCTCATGTCGTTCCAAACCCACAAGACTTTCGTTCATCTTTGGTACACAAATTAAGATTTGTTTAGATGAAATCTGAGATATTTCTGTCCCTCCATTGACAGCTAGGCAACTACCACTTTGACGCTTCAAAAAGTTCATAAAGAGATCATAAAATTAATCCATATGAATCGAGCGGTTTAGTCAATTTTCTCAAGAGACTCGATCACTTTATGAGATGAACAGATCGAATTTAGGCTGTTATTCACATTTAAACATTCATCAACTTACATATCAATTGTGGTAAACGGAAGCTCAAGCATGTTCGCTTGACGTGCGAGAACCAATGAGCTTCATTCTCGTGTTACGTAGAATGTTTGAGCTTTTGGAAGAGATTTTTCTTACGCGTCAAGCAGTTTTGGTTGAGCTTCTATTTATGTTCGTTGATCAATGTTTACATGTGAATAAAAAGCCTAAATTCAATCTGTTCAGCATATAACGCGATCAAGTCTCTTTGGACTAAACCGCTCAATTCATATAGATTAGTTTTACGAACTCTTTATGAACTTTTTAAAGCGTCAAAGTGTCAGTTGTGTAGTTGTCAATGGAGGGACAGAAATATCTCAGATTTCATCAAAAAGATCTTAATTTGTGTTTCAAAGATGAATGAAAGTCTTACGGGTTTGAAACAACATGAGGGTGAGTAAATAATGACAGAATTTACATTTTTAGGTCTATCTATCCTTTAACAGATGAAGTGATGGAAAGAACTACAATCCCATAAAGCACTGTGAACAGCATAATCGAAACAAATAGAGAAATAATATAAAACTACTCATTTAAAAATGTTGACATAAATATGTATATATACACATTTTCTTAGTTTTTACTTCCGGAAACCCGACTGTTGCGCTCAATTCAAAATAATAATTAATACTATAGTAGTAAATAAATAATACTAAATTAACACTGTGAAGCAAATTACATTACTCATTACTCCACCAGTGAATATTTCTCTGAGCAGTTTCATTTTTGAAAATCAAAATAAACAAACCTAAACTTCTACCAGTATTGTCAAAAGAAAATGTGATTAGCTAGCGTGATATTTTTGAGGAACGGTACATGCAAATAGATGCCGTTTCAGCAGTGGTTGTTACGGTTGTAACAAACTTGACCGCAGTTTGTCTACCCATGTGAGTCTGCGTCATATTCCCAAATTAAACATCCCAAATAACAGGAAACAGGACAAAAAACAGATCTATTTAGTAACATGAGAAACACGAAACTTCCAAGTAAAGCAAACAAATTGATCGAAAACATGAAGCAGTTTGCTTTTGACAGGAAGAAGTTTCTAGTGTGTTATTATTTCAGATTTATGATACATTATATAATTGTAAACCTTCCTCTTTTGAATTGTTACTGACAGAAGAGACTTTTCACATGTGTATCATTTCAGTCAAAATGTACCATTCTAATTATGTTCATTATTAATAATAATAGATTAGTGCTTTATTGTACAATATTTTACAGTAATTTAAGACTCATTTATCATTTACTTTGTGCTAATAAGAACAAAACATGAAACAACATTATTACTGAACAAATGAAATTTATATGAAAATAAGACATTATTTAAACATCTCTTCACATGCATGCAGACATGAAGGAAATGACATCAAGCACCACACTTGACTTCACTTCCAGGTGCTCCTTTTATGGGATACAGAAGACAACTGCACATCAAGTGATTCCGTGGCATAAAATTAAACAGGGTCTAACAATGTGGGGTTACTTGGCTTCTTGTATTTTTTTGGCACTTTGTTTTTCCTTTGCCTGAAGAAACAGAGGAAGAAAGAAAAAGAAGTTTTCATATTCATCCCCCTAAATTGAATTTAAATTTAGAATTCCTAGTATTTTGAATTTGAATACTAGATTATCATGCAGCGATTCCAACACTGCACTGGGTGAATAAACACAAAGGTACCCGGGTACTATTTGGGTGCTATTACTGCACAACTCTTTGAAAGTTTTAGGTGTTGACTTTTTAATATGAGTTGACTTATTAGTGTTCACATTTTACTAACTTCTAACTAACGGCAAGGTTTCTTGCAGTTAAATTAACAAGAGCAAGAACAAAACACTGCAAGCTCAGAGGCTAAGTAGAAATAATGCACCAACAGCGCCCTCTAGTGATATGATGAGATTCACTATCACACACCGGTTCTGACTGTACTTACCTTTTCGACCAGTGGGATCAGCTGCTGATATTCGGCCAATGTCTTCAGTAACTCCATAATAAAGGGAAGGTAGTTGTGCTTCCTTCTAATGTTCTCAATCTTAAAAAATAAATATATATATTTTTTAGGATTAAAGTAAAGGATTTCTTTTTTTTTTTCCCAACAACATTTTTATAATTTAAGGGGCATTGTACCAATAATAATAATAATAATAAAATTTCACATTTTAGAGGGGATAATAATAATGATTATTATATTACAATAAAATAATGTGTATTTTATAAATATAATTTATACATGCATTTTAAAGAGCCAATGAGGAAAAGAACAACAACAACAACAATAATAAAGGAAGAAAAGTGTTTTTTTATAAGGATA
Source organism: Ctenopharyngodon idella (assembly GCF_019924925.1). Lineage (NCBI taxonomy): Eukaryota > Metazoa > Chordata > Actinopteri > Cypriniformes > Xenocyprididae > Ctenopharyngodon > Ctenopharyngodon idella. The sequence continues at coordinate 8,840,464 of NC_067229.1, forward strand.
AATTAGGAAAAACATTAGTAGTAATAATAATAATAATAATAATAATAATTAATTATTATAATTATTATAAAGTAAATTGATATTTAAAACAACTTAAAATTAACTTAAATTAAGAACAAATGAGGAAAATAAAATATAAATTATTTTTATTATCTAATTATATAAATATATATATGTAATACAGTGCATTTCATATTTAACAAATGTTTTTAACAAACAACAACAATAATAATAAAAGAAAAAATGTGATATTTTATAACATGTTATGTATTAATAAAATTAACTTTAAAATATAAATTAGGAAAAACATTAATAATGATAATAATATTATACAGAAAAGTGATATTTTATAAGAACTTATTTATGATAATAAAATTAAGAACCAATGAGGAAGAGGAAAATAATAATAATAATAATAATAATAATAATAATAATCATCCTACATTTATTATTATTATTTATAATAAAGTAAAGTGCATTTTCTATTTTATAACATAACTTAGCCAGAAAGGAAAACAAAAATAATCATGAAAGAAAAGTGGTTTTATTACAATGTTATTTATTAATAAAATTAACTTTAAAGGATAAATTAGGAAAAACCTTAGTGCTACTAGTAATCATTTATTATTATTATTATATAGTAAAGTGATATTTTATAACATAACTTTAAAAAAAATTAAGGAAAATAATATTTATTAATAATAACAGTATACTACTACTACTACTACTACTACTACTAATAATAACAACTATTATTATTAAATTAGGAGTGATTTCATATTTTGTAACATATTACTTATAAACAAAATTAACATTTCAAAAGATACATTTGAAGAAAATTATTATAATCATTATTATTAGTTTATTAAAAATAAAATAGAGCATTTTCTATTTTTTAATATAAATAAATTCGCTTTTAAAGAGCCAACAGTAATAATAAAATAATTTATATTTGATAACACGTTATTAATTAAATTAAATTAAGTTAACTAAAATTAACTAATTAAATTAACATTTAAAAAATAAATTAGGAAAATAATAATAAATATGGTAATATTATAAAGTAAAGTGATATCTGAAGTTATCATTTTACAGGATCAATGTGGAAAACATTAATAATAATAATAATAATAATAATAATAATAATAATAATAATAATAAAGAAAGGTTTTATATTAATAATATTCTTAATAAGTTACTTTTCAAAAGCTTATTGAGGGGATCAAAGATGTACATACCTTGTATCTTTTAAGTTTTTGGTTCTCTTCTTCGATCAGGAGCTGATACTTGGCGATCTCTGACTGGATAGAGCTAAGATGATTCCCACTCTGGTCTGTGTCCATCGGCTCTTCCTGTGAACAGCAGCAACGTCTTTAAGCAGCCGTCATCATTCGGTCATTCCAATAATTAACACATTCAGAGGGTCTTACTTCTGTGAGCTGAGCCTGTAGTTCAACGATCTTCTTTTCATAAATCATCTTGCGGTCCGAAACAATGGCCATCAAGTTGAATCGAATCTCTCCCTCACTGTATCTTATAAAAAAAAAAAAAAAAAAAAAAAAAAAAGCTCAGTAGAAAGTCCATCTACTCAAAATAAATCACATCAGCTTGATGCTTACTTCTGTATTCGTTTCTCAATGACGGGCCGTACAGCATTGATCCAATCATCCTGGTTACACGCTCCTGAGAAAGTGACAAAATCATTTAAGGACTTAAACCAACTGCACAAACTAAATAATTCACCGATGATTCCATCTACCAAGGTCTATGGGTCCTTCACGAAGTCCATCCAACTCATAAAGTCGTCCGTTAACAGGCACGTAGCTCACAAAGTGAAAAGCATCCTCTTCTTTAGCCGACGACTTTGCGTCAAACTCAAACATCTGTTGTCTACGGAAAAAACAAAATGGCAAAAACATTATACAAGATATCTAACAGAGAAAAAGAAAAAAAATAAAATTCATAAAAGCAAATAAAAACAACCTGGCGAAGCTGTTGTGAACTTGTCGAATAACTTCAGAGTTACTGAGAGCAAGACCCTTCATCTTGAAAAGGGAAAATATGAACAGAAAAGTCTTAAAAATGCTAATAAACAATACTAATGACAAATATCCAGTAAAATAAAACATGCGCCAACTTACTGCGGCATCAAAACTGAGTGAAAACTCTTTAAATTCTGTCAGTGTTTCCCCAAGGAGCATATCAGGATGAGTGCAGTTTAACAACACGCTGACGATCGCCTGGGTCGCACAGGCATTATTGATGACCTGAAACGGCACGTTCACATATATAAATGTCCACAAATATCCTTTTTACATTTGGCAGCAGACTGCTGAATTTGATGAAATGCATAATTATTCACCTGCTTGGCAAAGAAGATCTGATCCAGCCTTGAGTCTTGTACAATAGACCCCGCTGGCTCCTCACCGGGTTGCCACTTGAAGAGGAAAATCAGACCATGAACGGGCCTGAAATGATTTACGTGCATATTCAATTGCAGTTAGAACACTGGAAGAACACTTCATATAATAGTAGATTCACGGCTATTGCTTACTTGAGATTTTCAAAGTTTTCTGGCTCCATGCTCCATATCTCTTCCACCTGTGCACCTTTGCATCCTAATGAAAACAGAGAAATCAGTGTCGCACGACATTCGAAGGCACCAATAATGTGGAATAAAAGACTCGAAACGCACAAATGACGTCCATATATTCCAAATGTAATTTTTAAATGTGCATATGGATAATATGGATATGGATAGAGTGTTCAGAACGTGTAAATGATGCCCAAAAACACTGATGAGCCAAAACATTATGACCAGTCAAAGGTGAAGTGAATCTCGCTGATCATCTCCTAACAAGGCCACATATTATGGTCCGAGTAGATTCGATGGTAAGCAAAGAATCAGTTCTGAAGATCTGAGTGATTTTGACAAGGGCTGGCAAGGCAACTGGGTCAGAGTATCTCTGCAACGGCAAGGCTTGTGTGTTGTTCCCGGTCAGCAGTGGTGAGAATTTACCAACAGTGATCCGAGGAGGGACAAACCACAAACCGGTGACAGGGTGTTGGGCACCCAATGCGCATTGATGCACAAAGGCAATGAAGGCTATCCCGTCTGGTCAGAACCAACAGAAGGTCTACTATGGCACAAGTCACAAAATTTTAATGATGGTTATGGGAGGAACACGTCATCGCACTCTGTTGCGTATGGGGCTGTGTAGCTGCAGACTGCTTATGATGTCCACTGTCAAAAGTGCCTACAATGGGCACGCAGGTGTCGGAACTGGACCTTGGAGCAGCGGAAGAAGGTAGCTTGGTCCCATGAGTCCCGTTTTCTTTTACATCACGTTGACGGCTGTGTATGTGTGCGTCGTTTACCTAGGGAAGTGATGAACCAGGATGCACTGTGGGATGACGATGAGCAGGTGGAGGGAATGTGATGCTCTGGGCAATGTTCTGATGGGAAACCCTGGGTCTGGCCATTCATGTGGACGTAAATTTGTCACATGCCACCGACCAGGTACATCCTTCAGTAGCCCCTCACTGCAGAACACACGAGATCCAGGGAGCAGAGACGAGTAGGTTAAGGGATATGTAAAGTGGGAGGAGTTGGATCCAGATCCAACCTCACCCCCTGGATCTTGTGTTCTGCAGTGAGGACCATCTCACATCCTGATTGACAATGGTGTTCCCTGGTGGAAGTGGCCTCTTTCAGCAGGATAATACACCGTGTCACACTGGACACATTTTTCAGGAATGATTTGAGGAACATGATGAAGAGTTCAAGGCGTTGCTCTGGTCTCCAGATTCCCCAGATCTCAATCAAATAGAGCATCTATGGGATGAGCTGGACCAACAAGTTCGCTCCACCTTGCAACCTTCAGGACTAATGTCTTGGTGCCAGATATACCACAGGACACATTCAGGGGTCTTGTTGAGTCCATGCCTCAGGGGGTCATAATGTTTCAGCTCATCGATGTATACTCAAATGTACGTAACCAATAATTCCGAGAAAAATATTAATAGAATTGAAAATGTGCAAATGATGCTCAAATTTACTGAAACACATTGAAAGTAATCAATAATCCCCACAAAAAAAGATGAAGATAATGTTTAGAACATGCAAATGATGCCCAAATACATTGTATCAAACGTTTTAACCAATAATGTGCACACAAATAGGAATCAGATGTTCGGAAAGTGCAGACGATGCCCAAATATAATAAATTCAATGTTCATACTCAACCATGCTGACAATATGACGCAAATGTTCAGAACGTGAGAATAATGCCCAAATATACTGAATTCAAGGTTTGTATTCAAGAAATAATACCGACAAAAATATTAATCGAATGTTTGGAACGTGCAAATGATGTTCAAATATACTGAATCATATGTTCGAACACAATATGAATCGGAACGTGCCTGTGATGCTTAAATGCGCTGAATTCAAATGTTCGTCTAATAATGCCAATAAAAATACTAATCAATTGTTAGGAACTTGCAAATGATGCTCAAAAACGCCGTCTAGGTAGGCTGCTCACTACTTTTTTGTGACATGACCACTGACATTATTAGACTCAAGTTAAGCAGCAGAAATGTAAGGCAAGTGTAGTGCAGCACTGACTCATACACTGAGAACATTAAAAGAATATAATTATGTGGATTTAAACCAGGCTGGCAATCAGGCCCTATAATAACCAATCACATTGGTGATCAAAATCAATGAACTGAAGCAAAACTAGCGCACTTACACGCCCCGCTATAATTTAAGAAAATATTAAGCTCTCACCAAAGCCCTTTATCAGCTCTGTAAAAACTCCCGGGTCGCTTTCCATAAGACACCATTCCCCAGCGCTTCCCGCCATTTCTGAAATTATATCTTACTGTAAACAGAAAATTGTTCTCGTGTAGCGGTTAAACGAGGCTAATGAGACTCATTCACACATACAGTAGTTTTCCCGGCATTCCTTTCGACATGCGTCATTCTTCTGCTTCACGCGGAGTCTTAAACATGTAGGCGCGCTTCTGCCTCCTTGTGTCTAGGAGCGTATTCGAGACGAGTCGTTCTTCGACTTTTCCTTTCAAAAAGTGATTTTGAAAGGAAATTTCCGTCGTTAAACAAATATAGTGCGTTTAAATGTTAATATACTCCATGTCGTGTCATAATATCACGCTAAATTAATACAGTTGTTGGGATATAATTATAGATATATTAGAATGTTGACACACAGAATTCTAGTCATCAATAATCAGTTGTTTACAAAGATGTAAAATAAGGTTTTATTTCAGTCCAGTGGGTGTTTGTGCGCTTTAATCAGAAAAAAAACAAAACATTTCAACACATTTTGAAAAAACAAAAAACAAAACAAACAAACAAACAAACAAACAAAAACATTAATACTTTATTTATAATACATAAAGGAATCCTGATGTTTTGTAACTCAGGTCGAAATAAAAAAAGTCATCTAAAATCTTATGTAATATCATATGGTATTATATTTTACAAGAAAACATACAGCACATTTCTGTATTTCAGATGGCAAAAGTCCAGAAAAATTATAATAAAAGAGCAACTTACAGCAGCATACATTTTAAAACATAAATACTTAACTTTTATTTGAGCTGTTCAAGGGTGACCATAAAGTACAAACACATATTACAAATCATTATGACTGATTAGGCTGTTGACCATTGCCTGAGCCCTCAGGGCTTGTACTCAAACAGCATGGACGACATTGTTCAATAAGAGGCAGAAGTTTCCCTTGCTGGTGGAGCTGTTTTGTATCTGAGCCACCTCCAATGCACTGCCCATTAATAAAGACTCTTGGTACCTGAAAAAGAGTTAAAAGGACTATCGTCAGAAATACTGTCTTGACAAAAACAATATATTTACCAGGTGATTGGAATTTTGCATGTAATTATATAATCATTTTTGCATGAAATGTGATTATATAATCATTTTTGCATGACATTTAGCATGTGATTATATAATCATATGCAAAATTCCAATCAGCATCCAGGAATGGAACTGTTTTTGTAGATATAAACAAATCACAGGACTTACCGTTCTGGCACCTGTCATTTGTGCTAAGGTCTCCTGGAGACGTCGGCCATCATTGTGCTCATCCAATTCAACAACTTTATATGTAGCTCCTATCTCATTAAAGACATTCTTTGCCATCTTACAATAGGGGCATGTGGTTTTGGAGAATATTACAACACAGTTACTAGACACAACATCCTGTAAAAAAACAAACAGACAAAAAAAAAAAAAAGAGAGGGAGATCCAGGTTAATGAATAGACGCATATTTAAGGCATAGGATATTAGGGCTGCAAGATTTGAGGGAAAAAAATTGTAATTGCTAATGTAATTTAAAATGTGGGGAAAAAGCTCCAGGTTTGCTTTGCTTTTTGTTTGTAGGGTTGCACAATTTGGCCCAAAATGTTTTTCAAATGTTAAGCCACTGAGCTTTTATTTTGTCAGAAAACTCTAAACTAAACTTTTAAAACTTTATCCTTAAAGGGATAGTTCACCCAAAAGAAGATATTTTAAAGAATATTGGTATCCAGACAGTTGACAGTAGCCATTGACTTCCATAGGATTTATTTTTTTTCTACTATGGAAGTCAATAGCTACTGTCCACTGTTTACTTTAAAATATCTTCTTTTGTGTTCAACAGAAGAAAGAAACTCATACACATTTGGAACAACTTGAGGGTGAATATGACAATTTTCATTTTTGGGTGAACTGTCCTTTTAAAGCTTCTCTTTTTTTGACAATAGCCAGTTACAAGCACTTATCATTACAAGAAAGATGGATGCCGCATGTTGTGTCCCCAAATGCACATTAACTCACAGCGCTAGCAGAGATGAAGTTTTTGTGGATCAGTATTTACTGTGACCTGAGCCACTCCGAAAAACACCAGATTATGAGCTGCTTGCATGTAAAAGAACGCAGTGCCACTATTCACTCTGAAATACACAGCACACATATCTATTTAATTCAATTGCATCCATTATGATTTGAAAATTTCACTAAGCCATATTGATTTTGGTTTTATTTTGATTAATTGTGCAGACCAAATATACAACACATGTTGGTAGGACTCAAGTGGCAACCTCCCCCAGTTTCTCTTGAAGCCAATACGGAAGTGACTTAAACTGCAATTCCTTGACTGGCCGCTAGGGACAGGCTCCAAAAGAGAGCAGAATCTCATTGAATCCCATGTTAAAATGCCCAACTTCACAGCAAAAAAAAAAAGTTTACAGCCTGGTACAAATTGTGGTTTTGTTCTACGTTTAAAACATTATATAATATTTCATATTTAAATACAGTCATTGAAAGTAAAAATAAAATCTTCCCAACTAGAGTCCCCCCAGTGAATCTCAGCCATTTCCAGCCCTGGGTATGAGTAAATGATGACAGAATTTTCATTTTTGGGTGGACTATCCCTTTAAGCTGTTATTCACATTCGTCAGACCTTTTCGATGAATCAATTGTTCTGGTTCACAAAAACAGTAAATGATTCATTCACGAATCTTAATAATCTTGGTTGCGTGGAATTTTGATGTTCCACATTAGAAAGGACAGTCATAAGGGTTCGGAACGGCATGAGTGAGTAATTTAGACAGAATTTGCGGGTGAACTTTTCCATTAATTGAACCAAAACAAACCAGCGTAAAGCTTACCTGGACAAACTGATTGCATGCTGAGCTTGACAAACCAGGAGCAGACGACGTGAAGTTCCCCATTCTAAATAAACGACATGAATTTAGTTCAGACTGAGAGAAAACAACACTACCATTTACACAGCAACAGACTGAGATTAACACACGTGATGACCTTGTTATAATCACTGGTCTGTAAAAAAGACATGTTGAAGATACAAGGAAAGCAAACGCAGTTAGTGCAGATACAAGAGAACTAGACTGACAATTTAAGTCAGTCATGTTCGAACTGTTGTCTGGTTCCCGACTGAAACAGGTAAACAGGATCACATAGCTAGACTGTAATCTGATCAGATCACACAGGGGGGATTTAAACATTTAATGACACTACTGAAAACAGCGTTTTTGTCTGTTAAAGTAGGTTAACTTGTACCGTCCAGAACAGACAAAAACAATGGCGGTCTTGATTATAATCTTAGTTTAATTTATAGCATGCACACAGTTATGTTAAAATATAGTCCAATACTAATTGTCCTCATAATGACCTTAGAATATGATAAGCCTGTTTGGATGTGTATGTACAACCTCTCGTAAACATCGTGGAGTGTAAAACGACACGCGCCGCTCTATAAATAAAAGACTGTTCAATGACAGTTAAGTTACCGGTTTTACATACAAAAATATGCTTCTTCTGTATTGTTATAAAATCCAAAACACATGCGTACCTCTCAACCGGAACCACATTTGTATGACGTAAAAAGCGCCATCTGTAGGCTCCGCCCTTCACGGATGTCCTGAACACTTTTCTACTAGCCTGTCCTGATCATTGGAAATAATGAGGCACAAACATGTTTTCCTCTAGGGGGCCATGGTGGTCAGAAACCCAATTCCCATAAATCCGCATTTATATTCTAGAACGATTTATTGTCTCATTGCAGATATGTGTACGCTAAAAGTTATGTATATTTTTAATGTAGGCTATTAATTTAGAGGATTGCCATCTGACATGCAAATAGAAACAGTAACAGTAATCTTAATGCCTAAAAATGCCTTATCAGTAAATCACAAACTACAGTGATTGGTCCATCTTCACCCAGCGTGTTTTGTAAATATCTAATGTGTAACGTTACATCTCCCTTGTCCTTCAAAGTTAGATGTTTTTTAAATCTGAAAGAAGTGTAATTTTGCATCCACCCATAGGGTGGCACTGTGCCATTCTGTAAAATGCATTACACAGAACCAACACAAGACATGTTTGTTTCTTGAGAATCTCAGATATTCCTGTTCTTTCCCTTTCCCCCCATTTTATGACAAGTGATTTAATGCTGCTCCCTAATCTCTGTTTTTCACAAAAGATGCCACATTGCCATTTGCAAGAAAAAGGCAATTGATTTTTCTACCCACACTAATCCTTATGAATTAACCAAAAAAAGAATTAAGGCTGTTCTTGTCACTTTTTAAACAACGGCATCAGTTATCCAGCTTATGGTTATTTTGTCAACTATAAATGTTTTGAAAACCCCAAGGATGAGGAATTCAATATTAAATATTACAGGCCCTAAAATTGTTCTATAGCTCTAGATTGCGGCTTTCTCTCTTTCAGCAGCGTTGAAACAAAAATAAACTTTGAATTATTTATTGCTTACATATTGTAAAGTTTATTGGCCTGAACTCCATACTCATTATTGTTAAAGGAAGATGAGCAGTGTGTTCACCTTTCACTTTTTTGCAACAGTACACTGTACTTAAAGAATCATTGGAAAAGTTGTTTGATGTCTTAATTTCTTAATTTTTCAAAACCTGGCCTTTCATTGTTATGATCTTTGTTGTAATTCATTGTGGTGGTTTTTGCATTAGACCATTTGCATTTCCAGTACTTAAAGGAGTCCAGTTCCATAATAATCCAATAATTGTGATTAATCGATTTTATATATATATATATATATATATATATATATACATACACACTGATCAGGCATAACATTATGACCATTGACAGGTGAAGTGAATAACACTGATTATCTCTTCATCACTGCACCTGTTAGTGGGTGGGATATATTAGGCAGCAGTGTACATTTTGTCCTCGAAGTTGATGTGTTAGAAGCAGGAAAAATGGGCAAACGTAAGGATTTGAGCGAGTTTGGACAAGGGCCAAATTGTGATGGCTAGACGACTGGGTCAGAGCATCTCCAAAACTGCAGCTCTTGTGGGGTGTTCCCGGTCTGCAGTGGTCAGTAACTATCAAAAGTGGTCCAAGGAAGGAACAGTGGTGGGCAGCCAAGATTCACTGATGCACGTGGGGTGCGAAGGCTGGTCCGATCCAACAGACGAGCTGTAGCTCAAATTGCTCAAGAAGTTAATGCTGGTTCTGATAGAAAGGTGTCAGAATACACAGTGCATCGCAGTTTGTTGCGTATGGGGGCTGCATAGCCGCAGAGCAGTCAGGGTGCCCATGCTGACCCCTGTCCACCGCCGAAAGGGCCAACAGTGGGCACGTGAGCATCATAACTGGACCACGGAGCAATGGAAGAACGTGGCCTGATCTGATGAATCATGTTTTCTTTTACATCGCGTGGATGGGCGGGTGTGTGTGCGTCACTTAACCTGGGGAACACATGGCACCAGGGTGCACTATGGGAAGAAGGCAAGCTGGTGGAGGCAGTGTTCTGCTGGGAAACCTTGGGTCCTGCCATCCATGTGGATGTTACTTTGACACATAGCACCTACCTAAGCACTGTTTCAGACCATGTACACCCTTTCATGGAAACGGTATTCCCTGGTGGCTGTGGCCTCTTTCAGCAGGATAATGCACCCTGCCACAAAGCAAAAATGGTTCAGGAATGGTTTGAGGAGCACAACAATGAGTTTGAGGTGTTGACGTGGCCTCCAAATTTCCCAGATCTCAATCCAATGGAGCATCTGTGGGATGTGCTGAACAAAAGATGTTCTAAAGATGGCTGTGCGTTTGTTTCTCTGGTGCATAAGGTCTATAATCTTATTAATATGGCTGTGGGGGCACATGCGTTCAAAAAGCCTGGGACCACCATAATCATTAATTACTAGTCATCTTCTATATGAACATAAAAACCTACAGGTCTTTATGATGCAAAAGCACAATTGAAAGTTCACCGAACCACCCTGAGCCAGAGCCACACATAGGCCCTTTAATATTTTCCATTTGCCCTTTTCCCATCTAGCGATTATCAAGGGTCCACGTGTAACCCACATGTCATAATAATGGCGAAACCCTCCTTAGTATTTACAGTCTCATGACAAGTAATGACCGCCATACACCGAAACGTCGGCAAACTCATCAGAACCTCTGGAAACGTAATTCCCCGCCCCCACGCAGGTTTTCACACCGAGCAGCAGACGCCCCTCGCCCACGCTCCCTTCAGTGCGGTGTCATCGGAATATGCCCCGCTGATTTAATATCTGTTTGCTGCATGCATTTGTGGGCAGCCATGTAATCAAGCAAGAAGCCACTGCTGCGGCTGCCCTCATAAATCACCGTCCCTGGCGGACAATCATGCCTGGCTATATGGAGGCAGGCGCTAGTGAAGCCACTGATTACACTCACTGCCTTATTAAAACCGTTCCCGCCGAAGGAAATGCGCGCGTCTTTTTATTTATCGGCCTCGTGTCATTTGCGGACACTCCGTCTTTCGCTTTTAAATGATTTGGCGCAGTGATGGAATGACGCCTCAATTGAGTTCACAGGAGGAGAGGGTGCTGTTCCAATAATCTCTCGAGTATCGCCTCACTGAACTGCCCGTGATTCCTCCCTCCTGTCAAAGCCAACTAACGTCTCCTCCCGAAGAAGGTAGGCTACAACAGACTCGTCTTGGCAATAAGCTGTGGCATTTTGTTAGAGAAGGTTACCGCACTTTGTCACATAAGGGCTTGCCTCGAAGGCCACAACCTGCACTTTCAGGTAGGCTTAAGACTTTTAGATTAAAGAACAGATACACAACTAATTTCCATGACTGTTTTTTAACACTTAAAGGGTAGTTCACCCAAAAATGACATTTCTGTCATTAATTACTCACCCTCATGTCGTTCCACACCCGTAAGACCTTTGTTCATCTTCAGAACACAAAATTAAGATATTTTGATGAAATCCGAGAGGTTTTTTATCCTCCATTGAAAGGAATGAAATTACCACATTCAATGTCCAGAAAAGTAGTAAAAACATCCTTAAAATAGTCCATTTGACTACAGTGGTTCAATCTTAAAAAACAAAACAAAAATAACAACTTTATTTAACAAATTCACCTCCCCCTGTCAGACTTGCACGCTATTTTCGTTGAAGAACTTCCAGGTCCTAACGCTTCATAACATTAAGGCTGAACCACTGTAGTCACATGGACTATTTTAACGATGTTTTTACTACTTTTCTGGACATTGAATGTGTTAATTTTGTTGCTTTCAATGAAGGATTAAAAAACCTCTCGGATTTCATCAAAATATCTTAATTTGTGTTCCAAAGATGAACAAAGGTCTTACGGGTGTGGACCGTCATGAGGGTGAGTAATTAATGACAGAAATTTTGTTTTTGGGTGAACTAACCCTTTAAAATCCCAGTTTTTGGCTTGGCCCAGGAGTGTATTTTAGAGTCGAGCAACAATGTGACTTTTCCATGACTTTTTAAGAATTCCAGTTTTAAAATTCAAAATAGTGAACAAATCCAATAGGACCCAGTATTAATTAAACATGTTTTGTGACAAAATTGAAAATAATAAATCCACAGATTTTGCTCTGTGTGAAGAAATTTGCACAGTGTTCTTATATAATTTTGCATGGCCTTTGTAGACGTTTATATGATATTTTAAAATTAATTCTATATAGATTGCTGGGGATTTTCATTTATGAGGATGTCATCTATGAATCATTGAAATTTAAACAATTACACCTGAAAAAAAGTACTATATAGCTAATGAAGTATTTTAGAGAATACCGAATTTTAAATAATTATTTAGATATTAATGTGACTTTTGCATGCCTTAAAAACTCAGTAAAAATTTTATAAAAAATATGGGAGCCTACAACAATTCCAGTAGGATCCTGTATAATTCAATGTATAATAATAAATTCATAATTTGTGCTGATGCAAGTGGCAGGGTTCCCATACAATTTTCCATAACTCACAAAAGTTCTATTTAGTTCATTTTAGAGCAAAGCAAAGCAAAAGCAAAAAAAAAAAAAAAAAAAAAAAATTGACTTTGTCGTTGTAAGATTCTACTAATATCCATGTCTGTTCTAGGCTTTCCTAGTTTTTAAATTTCCAAGTTTTCAGTGATCTGTTCACCATAAAACAAAATAAAGTAAAGAGAAAGAGTCCATAATCAGTGTAGGGAAATTAATATCCAAATATCTTTGAATATTTAGTAAATCACACCATATAAATCAAGTATATTAACATTAACAAGCAAGTAAAGTTACTGCACGGGTCAGAAGAAAGTTCACCGATTTTTTCACCAATTTTTGCTTTGATGCACAAACACAAATTGCCATTAAAAATATCAGATCATTACAGTACACTGCATAACAGCTTATCTACAAATTCTTCAAACTATTTAAAATTCTACAAGCTGAACATGTCAAAATTAGAAAATAAAACAGCTGAACCTTGAATTTGATTTATCTGCTACTGAGAAAAGAGATAATATGAGCCATAAGAAATTAGATCAAATGTAAGAGAACAGAAATTAAAGATAAAAGGACACTGAAGAATTATAAAGAAATGTGAATTAAAGGAAATAACTTTAAAAACAGACATACAGCAAAAAAAAAAAAAGAGACAAAGGAATGGAGATAACTTTGATTAAAAAAAAAAATGCTGATAATTATTCAGTTTTTAATATTGCTGGGATCAGAAAAAAATGACTCAAGCGGGATTTGAATTTGACAGTTAACTTTAAAAAAGACAGCAATATAGAGTGAATGGGCCTCACAGCGTGTTTTAGTGATGTACGGCGGGGGCTTCTCTTCTGTATTCAGGAGGGAGGTTTTGCCCTTGGTGGCATTTGTTGAAAGGGCACACACTAGTGATCCTGGTTGTTCAAGGTCTCAGAAGGGATTTCACAGCTTCTTGAGCGCAGTAATCCACTGGTGTCCATTCAAGACGGCAAATGAAATACACCCCAAAGAGGGGCTGGGGGAAATAGATACCTTCATCCGAGTGTAGCGCTGCTATAATTGGACAGTACCAGGTGTGAAAAAAGTGTGAATCATATTTTGATTGGGAGGAAAAAGCAATATGTCATGGAGGCTTCACTGCTTTTCAAAGATATAAGGCTAGTTCTGCTGTGTATCATGAGTTCCACATGGACAAAGAAGAAGAAGAAAACACTGCAGCTGATAGAGTACAAAACATCTGTAGCCCACTTCTTAAAAACAACAATCACAATTGACTCTGTTTACTTCTTAAATTGACCCTGTTTACTCCATGGTCACATGCAGATTAATTTAGTCTTCATGTATTTTCATTATCCGAGATGATAAAAGCCAAAAGTATACTTCAGTTTTACGTGTACTCTATGCGTACAGTGTGTGATGTAAATTTTGTCATCAGCTATTTTACTTGGGTTGGGACAATAAATAGATTCATCTCGATTCGTGGATTGATATTGAGATTTTTCCGAATGCATCGAGATTCTCTCTTGAATCGATTCTGAGCTTAGTTTTTAACAGGAGATGGCGCTCTAGGCTAGTTTTTAACCGCATGCTCAAATGCTGACAAAGAAGAGCGCTTGTGCATTCGGCTATGTACTTGCACCTCAGAATGCTTTTATGACCCGAGATTAATGTAAACAGCCCACTGCAAACACCCTTGTAACTCGCTTCAACCTTTTCGAACTTTATGAATGATTATTTTATAGAAGGTTAGTGTGGTGTGTGTATCAAGTTCAAGTACGGCTGTTTCTAAAGCACACAGTGCCATCTGCTGGTAAAAACTAATGCATTCGGAAAATCTCAGAATCAATCCAGAATCATTTCTCGATTCACGATTCAACGATTTATTGTCCCAGCCCTATATTTTACTAACTGCGCATATTCTGTACACTAGGGATCTCTAACCTTACTTCATTTGAGAGCTACTTTGTAAAAAACGAAAATGGCTGAGAGCTACTCTTGTTATACAATACTTAAATCTCGTATCATAACTTTCAAATTAACAACAATACAAACTGTTATACACCTTAAAGAGTTTTTGTAAACACGTCACTCTTTAATTTCAGAGAAAACTATTTGCACATTAGCTTATTTTCCATTTACCTGTTGAAATTTACAACAAATATTTGGACCGATTTTTACATTGGTTTGAACAAAAACGCCAGACAGGCTGAATGAAAATGTAAATCCACTCTCTGACAGTAGATGGTGCTTATGGAACAGCAGAAGTAGAACTGTTTCCCCAGTAATCTCTGTTAACAAAGCAGCGCTGTGCTTAAAACTTTACTATATTAGGTTTTACACAGAGGGAAGATGAAAAGCAAATGCCATCGAAACTTTTTTTGAAGACAGTCGGTTCTCCCTATAGACCTTATGCGCCAGAGAAAAAAGCGTGCAGCCATCTTTAGAATTTTGTCTTTGAACTTTAATTTTTGCAAACTCAGCACCGAAAAGGGGCGGAGCTACATAAGGTATTTACAGTCGTAGAATTCCTTCATTCATAAATTGTTTCATAAAATTTATCTCAGCACTCTGCTTTCCATCATGTTTTCAACCAAAACGAAACCTATGCTGCATGCTGTTGCTAACTTTGCTAACTTTCCCCCGTCAGGCCGAACGGTTCTTAGAATGGTAAGGAACGGTTTCAGTTGTGTTTCCACTTGAGCCTGGGGATTTTACCAGGGGAACCCCACAAAAAATTGTGGATTTTACCCCTGATTTGGCTAGTTTCGAGTATCAATTGGGCGGGTTTTGTTGTGAAAACCTGGCAACTCTGCTTGTCTGTTGCCTGGCTACCAGTTTCTCTGTAGCTGACTAAGCGCCCTATTTGAGCACGTAAACACAAATTAGTAATAAAATTAAAAGAAATATCATATCATATCATCAGTAAACTGTTGCGTTATCAAGGCAACGACTGACGCTTTTGTATCACATTCCAAAGAGCGGCAGTTATCAGCCCCACAGTGGAAAATGAAACCGTAACCATACCAGCTGGTCCAGATTAGCATGGAATGGAACAGTTACACAATAAGAACCGTTCGGCCCGACAGGGGAAAAGCGGCTAGTACTTATTGTTTTTCAAATCACGATAATCAAACATGGTTTAAGGATAATTAAAATATGAAACGGTATAATACTAACCGTTTCCTTTTCTTTGCTTGAACGCTGTATTTACTCATCTCTGATGCAAAGTTTTCTAGCTAATACTGGCTGTTTCCAAAAGCTTAAAAATGGCTGCATTTCAATTTAGGAAGGCATCAATTTAGGAAGGCATCTGTTAGCTTCAGATACCTTCATCTGATCAATTTTAGAAGGCAGCATAGATGTATCCTTCCCTGCTTTTGAAATCCCACAATCCTGTGTTCCATTCTGTGACAGTTAGGCTAAAAAAAGCGTCTGAAAGTTATTTCTAGGAAGAAATAGCACAGACACGGGACAAAGATGAAACCTTCTAGTGTGCATTGTTGAACACTTGTGTTCGCCAAAGTTATCAAATAGAGTTTAAAAGGCTATGCATTCAGCTGTAGGGGAGAGTGGGGTAAGATGAGCCATTTTTTACTTATGTGGTCCTCAAGATAAGGGAAAATGAGGCAGAAATACAATTAAAGTATTTAAAGTAATTTCAGGATGTTTCCTATCATTTTAAATGATCAGAATACATCTATGACAAAGGGTTCTAAAAAATATGGCTTCTTATAAAAAAGTGCTCCTCTGGCTCCCAGGTAAGGGGTAAGTTGATCCGAGTCAGTAGGTGGGTGTAAACTGACCATCTGACTGAATCTAAATCAAATCCATGTGAAATTTTAAAGATAATGTACCTATTTTAAAAACTAATTTAATAATCAAATTTCCTTTGACAAATATTCTTTGTAAAAATAATTTACAAATATTTCTCTTTTTTCAAAGCTCAATTAAACAACATAAAACCAGCCAAATGAAGTTGAAATTTCAGTATCTTTAATTGTTTGCATTTCTGAAACAATATGTTGAACACCAAAGTTGTAATCATCCCATAAACAGACTAAACAGAGAGTTTGTTGAGTAAAATTAAAGAAAAACCAAATAAGAATGAATAAATGTCACTGAAACTAATAAACATTTTATTTTATAAACATCATATGGTAGTTTTTCTGCAGTGTCGACCATGTTAGGCCATTAGAGACTACAGGTGGAAAGATATATTTGATTAAACATCCTCTGGTTCGTATCAGAGAAGGATTTGGTGTACTTGTATTCCTATCAAAAAAACTCGAAAATAAAGATAAACTAAACCAGTTGCGTAATATTACATTGAAATGACACCAGTTTATACTTCAGATTTAACTTAAATTCATTGCCTTATGGTGGGGTAAGTTAAAACACTGGCTCAATTTACCCCACAGCATTTGGCTCACTTTGCCCCATAGCTGACATTTTAGGAAAAGCTAGCTAGATTACCAGTTTAGAATAATATTTAGCTAAATGACTTGCATGGTTTTACACGTTGCTAAATCACCAATATGCATCATAAATATTTTTAGACCTGGACAAATTTGCTTTGATGAAACAGCCGTTACATCTGTTATGTTAAAATTTTACTTTGACAAGCCAAAAACAGTTTTTAAAGTAAATAAGCGACTTCCCCTCCTCCCATGTGCTTCTCCTTTTCACAGTCTTGCAGAAATGATAGGTGGTTCTAAAATATATGGTCATATGACAATAAAATGGTACGGTTGCCAAGATACAGGGGGTGGGTCAACCTACCCACTGGCTCATCTTACCCCACTCTCCCCTATGCATACGTTAAGTGTTTGTGACAAAATTGAAGTATACTCTGGGCACTTCATGCACTCAACTGTCGCAACTTTAATTACGTAGCGGGAGGGAAGGGCTATCAGATTCCAATGTTGAATGGCAAAATAACCTTATAAACTTACACAATTAAGTACATAGTGCATAAGTACAAGGGGCCCTATCATACACCTGGCGCAATGTGTTTCTTGCTAGTTTCAGCCTTAAGGAGTTATCATTTTCATGTCCTGCGCCACGTTGTTTAAATAGCAAATGCATTTGCGCCCATTTGTGCGCCCATGGGCGTGCTGGTCGAGGTGTGTTCAGGCGCATTGTTGGCGTGTTGCTATTTTGAGGCAACTGAAATAGACTGCGCCATTGACCAACTGAAACCTGGTCTAAAGTCAATGGTGCAATACTTTTTTTTTTTTTTGTTATTCAAAGAGCACGTTAGTAATGTGCGCCTATATGTGAGTGCACAAAGCACCTTATTACACACACAGGGAAGCGTAGCAGCACACAAACATGCCATATATTAAAAATAAAAAGATTACAATGTAAAAGATTATTATTGTGTGCATAAAGATAAAAATGCTTTGGTGGAAGCAGGCTTTTCCCGTAGATGGTCTGCTCACGCACTTTAACCTTGTGTGCAAGCAGATTTGTTCCTCGCTAGAGAAGCAGTCAGTTTTTCCGCTTGCAAATTCCGCCATGTAAATAGCGAATCTGCCATGGTGTGAGAGCAACTGGCTTTTAAAGGGAATGGGAGATGAGACTCTGATTGGTTTATTGCACGTTATGCCCAAAACACACCCATTACTCATTAAGAGAATAGGGACAACCCTTTTAGACCATGCGCCGGGCAAGCCGACCATTTTACCCATCATTTGCATGGTGCGCTTTAGACCATGCGCTTAGATCGTTAAAATAAGGCCCATAGTGTGTAAGTGCATAGTGTATAGTGCGTCATTAGGGACATAGTTAGTCTTCAGCTAGCAAGCTGACAGTTTAGCCTATTAACCTAGTTGGCATGAAACGAAATTTGCGATAATCTTTTCTTCCATAAAAATGATTCTGTAATTTTATTTATTTATTTAGATATTTTTTTACATAGTTTTTCACAATTTTTTTTTCCCTTTTTTTTTGCATGCAACTCAATAAAAGCTCAAAACAAATAACTTTGGTCGTGGACAGGTACACGATTAATTGTGATATAAAAAATAAAGTCACTTAATGACAATTATTGCTGTCAAATCAATTAATCCTAACTAATCGCATCTAACATTATAAAGTTTGTAAATACTTTGAACACAAGTATGTACAAACTTTTATGTTAGATGCGATTAATCGCGATAAATTGATTTGACAGCACTAATAATAAATAGGAAAAACTAGCAAAATCAACATCTCTTATGAACAAAATGCTTAAAATTTGCTGGTGTTACATGTGTTGAGATTAAATAAAATGTAATATTAAAATAATCCAATAAATATTCAAATAATGCATTAATTGAGTAAAATACACATGCTTATTTTTAAAGCAAAGATTAGAATTTAGAAATTGTAATTTAGAAACCAACTTCTCCTAAATGAAGAAAAACCAAAAGGAAAGTGGCAGAGCTAACATGGTAAATAGATTAAATTAAAATAACATCAGTATGTTCAAGAGACAGACACACATATATGACAGGCACATCAGGAACTACAGTTTGTGTAGTTCTACAAAAATAAATAAATAAGAACCCTAAATGGAGGAGGAAGCTGAGACCTGAAATATACTAGATAAACCATCTTGTCTTCATACTATATGTACGCTTTGAAAGTATTCTCAATCGTATCAATCTGTCACTTGACTTGTCAGCCCTTCATTTCCCCTCCAAATAGGTGGCCTGGATCTAAAGGCCCATCTATGTTATCATTACCTTTCCACCCAAAACGTTCAGCATCCTCAGCGTTGGTGCTTTTTATCAGTTGGCTTCAGAGACTCCTGCTGCCCACTAACAGCTTGACTACTTTATCTCAGCCAGGAATTGCGTTGACCTTGCAGCAACTCCTTATCAGGGCTTCAATAATCTTTTTTTCAGTTAAACACTTCAGAGTTAAATGACAAGCAAGTTTCCCCCTTTACCATTTAACGTGTGACTGCCACGTTTCTTTTAACGTTTAACATTTCTCTAGACTAAATATAAATACAGCATTACCATCATGGTGACAAGTGGTGCATATGGCTTGGTTTGAGAACAAGTATGTTAAATGTTTTATATAGCTGTACTCATTCAGTAAGTGCTATCCGACAAATTTTTTGAGTTTTACCAACTTAGTCATTTTTACAGTGTGGATTTCACAGAACTAACTTCACAGTTAGGATTAGGTTTGGTTTAGTGTTAGTTACAAGTAATTATTCTTATTTTACTGTTATTACAATTAGTACATATAACATGAAACAAAGACAATGAAAAATGAAGTGTTACTATAGTTTAGCTACTCCGTTTCTGTTTTTTTGTGATAAAATAAGGAAATTGTTCAAAAAAGGATGTGTTTGTGCAATACATCTTTTTAAAGGGTGAACTCCTTCAAAACATTTGTAGCTCAAATAATTTGACCATTTACAACACTTTTATTATTCTTCTAGTTATTTCCCTGTAGCGAATGAAGCCGGGTGCACACTGCACGATTTTGGCCACGATTTGGCCGTCTGAGACTAACTTTGCAAATCCTAAAAGGCCACGTACACACTGTAAGTTTCAGGAGTGACAACCGCATTTAAATGCGGGAGTGAATCCACTAAATTATAGTTACATGTGTGTACGGAACACGACTCGCTCTCGAAACTGCGATGATTGACAGCTTGGAAACCATAGCAATGTTCTGCCGTCTCTCGTGTTTGGTTTCCGTTATTGTGACCAAAGTATATTACAGTGACAAAAACTAAAAACTACAGTGACAATTTAACTAAACACAGTCGACGGAGGCGTCGTGTCTTGTTTATGCTTGTACAGCGTGTTTCACAGAGTGCGCTCTTTCTGTGTTGCCATGATCACTCATTATAAGCGTTTTTGGGCTTGTTTAAGCTTGTCTCATTAAGCAAACAGGTTTAAGGAGTTATTAAAGTGAGCAGACACGAATCGCGATATTTTGGTCTTATTTTCAGCATAAAGCATTTGGATTTATTTCAGTTTATTATAGGCTTGTTCTTGTTCACTTATTTTTCTAGCAAGATCTGGCAACACGAATGAGTCAAGGCTCGTGCTTGCCCTGTGATTCACCGCGCATACAGAATTTCCGCTGCACCCTAACGTCATTAACGACAAGTTGTTCAGTTCGGTTCCGTACACAATGACTGCGTCGAATTTCTGTAAATGCGGTTGTCACTACCTGTATTTTTCGGGAGTTAATTCAGTTGTAACTCCCGTATTTTACTGAACTGTGTTTGTACAGAACGTGATTAAGCACTAAAAGGTGAACTGACAAACGAATTTAGCTGCAGTGTGTACGTGGCCAAAGACTCCTCTGATCCTAGGCTAAAATCTGTAGTCTTTGATCACTAGTTTGACATGTTCACTGACAGCTGATTAATGACCATTGTGATCACATTTTACCTGGCAGTGTTTCTGGAAGTTTTGAGGCGCTGTCCTGCAGTGTGGCTTCTTCTACGACAGTGGTTCGTGAGGTGACAGAGGGGGTAGGAGAACAAAATGCTGAGTTTTGCCTTAGAAAATCACACTACATTACTGCCGTTCTCTGTATTCTTTTGTAAAAGTGGGGATTTAGCACTTACTAGCATGAAGAACATAATACAGACACAGACTGTGCATAGAGATCGATTTAAGTCTGTCTTCGATACAAAAGCATATCCGGTGTGAGTTCTTATATATTCTACGAGCATGAATGCATTTTTTTCCCCGAAATATCCATACAAATGCAAATGTGACATTGATTTTATACAACAGTTTAACAACCAAAGCGATAATATTAAGTGATGTACATTTTAAACACAGTATTGTTAGTATTGTTTGCTCTATTTTGCAGTGAAATAATAGTTCCAAAAATCCCACCGCAGAACTGGAACACACAGCGGTGTTTTGTGAATGAATCTGCGGCTTTGAATGAATCGAGTCAATGATTCAATGACTCATTCATAAATACAGCCACTTGCTTTATTACTGAATGAATGAAAGGCTCGATGGTTCACTCATTAAGACAGTGACTTACCCCCACCTACTTGCAGTTTTAGTTGAATATTTAAAAGTATCCTTATGTTTTTACAATCATTGCATATTTGTTTATTGAACATTTTTATTTAAAACATTAAAGTGTGAAAAATGCACATCAAGGGCCAAATATTGTCCCTTAAAGGGTTAGTTCACCCATACATTGTTCAACATTCTCCTTTTCTTCCCACACGGTCTACCATAGGTGTCTTTCTCCATTTGATATTTCATTCTCTCTTTCTGTCTTTCTTACACTCTTCCTCGCCTCCTGTGCACTGTGATGTGTCTGTCACTTTCTCTGTCACTGCCACTCCCCTCCACCACAACTTGGCAGATCAGTGGTTGGTTACCATGGCAATGCAACAGCCCAGTTACTCTGGAGCCTTTGGTTGATCAGAACACCAAGGCTACCTGCACCCAACTGTCTTCCCTCTGGCTTACAGATTTGAAGCCGTCACCCACCCATGAACATCGCTCTCGAGATAAACAGCCAAGAATAGCGGTTTGCTCCACAGACGTGCATTTCAAATGCCTATTGCGCTATTGTGATCTCCTAATGCAGGGTAAGATGTGTTCAAAAACAGCCGCCTCTCACTGACGCGTTCGCCATGTTCATGCCTGAAGAATCCGCGCCTGCAGAGTGGAGGAAGTCATTTGTTTTCCCTGTCATTCCTGGATGCGCCCTGCCCCGCTTCCCACCAGCGCCCGCTGCAAACACATTGAGCTGATCCGCTTTATTTATGGAAAGACAGATGGGCCAATTATCATAAAACCAAGAACGGTGCCATTTCCTTTTTCAAACAGTTGACTTCATTATATGCAAGAGTGGAGGGGAGGATGGAGAGGAAAGATGGTGAGCTTCGTACCCTGCCTGCACCTCTGGAGCCTGACCTCGCAAAACAAAGGTTGCCGTGCATAGTAATAAGTTCTGCTTCTGCGACATGGAGAAATGGGAAGGGGCCAGGATAAGCTTGCGATTGGCTTTTTAACTGTGTGTGGAACTATATCTGGAGTAGATTAAGGAAATTAATCAAGTGCTTCTGCAACAGCCACCTCACGAACGGTGAATCTGAGGAAAAACAATAGAATGAAAGTGTCTATAAAAGAGGTGGAAACAGCCATAAGTGATGCTGAAGCAGATGCATTTTTACGTTGCTTATACTTTATGGAAGTAAATAAATAAACAGACAAATCAATCAATTTACAGATTTTCAATCTTAAGTCTCAGAACTATGAAAATATTACATCTTTAAACTGAAATAATAATAAATATTGGAAATTTAATTGTGTGAATATGACTTGTATACATTTTTGCACGTTTCCCTCAGTTGTGGTGCCAATTTTTACATCACAACCAACTTTCCCAGAATTATTGAACTATTATTATTATTATTATTATTATATATCAGAACAAAAAAAAAAAAAACTACAGAATTATACTGTACAGAATTATACTACAGAATGTATTCAGTTTTGGGGGTAATGCATTACAAGTAACGCAAAGTGTGTAATCAGATTACTTTTTTGAAGTAACTAATAAAGTAACACATTACTTTTAAATTTACAAAATATCTGAGTTACTTTTTCAAACCCAAGTTACTTTGTTTTCCCATGTATTGCTCTCCTGTCTCCATGTTGAGTGAAATTGGGAGTAAGTGCAGAGGCATTGTGTGCGCTGTGTGAACATGATGGGTATTTAAATGTGAGCATGCATTTACTCATCTCACTTGCACAACAACAGATTCAGTATTCCTCAAAATGCAAACTCAGAATTTTAAGCAAACCTGCAATAATGAAATGTTAAATAATACAAATATACTTTATGTATGGATAAACTTATGTATAAACTTTAAAATGAACATTATCCTAAGCTTTACTCACCCTCAAGCCATCCTAGGTGTATATGACTTTCTTCTTTCTGATGAACACAATCGGAGTTATATTAATAAATATCCTGACGCATCCAAGGTTTATAATGCCAGTGAACGGGACCAACGAGTATGAAGCTGAAGAAAGTGCATCCATCCATCATAAACATACTCCACACGGCTCCGGGGGGTTAATAAAGGCCTTCTGAAGTGAAGCGATGCGTTTGTGTAAGAAAAATATCTATATTTAACAAGTTATAAAGTAAAATATCTAGCTTCCGCCAGACCGCCTTCCATATTCAACTTGTGAAGGAAGTGTAACGCCTCTCGCAGTTCAAAAGGCTTATGCTACGTCCTATACCTTCCGTATTCAACTTACAAAAAAACATAGTTGAATACGGAAGGCTGTCTGGCGGAAGCTAGATATTTTACTTTATAACTTGTTAAATATGGATATTTTTCTTACACAAACGCATCACTTCAGAAGGCCTTTATTAACCCCCCGGAGCCGTGTGGGGTACGTTTATGATGGATGGATGCATTTTCTTCAGCTTCATACTCATTGGTCCCGTTCACTGCCATTATAAAGCTTGGATGCATCAGGATATTTATTAATATAACTCCGATTGTGTTCATCAGAAAGAAGACCGTCATATACAGGTGCTGGTCATATAATTAGAATATCATCAAAAAGTTGATTTATTTCACTAATTCCATTCAAAAAATGAAACTTGTATATTATATTCATTCATTACACACAGACTGATATATTTCAAATGTTTATTTCTTTTCATTTTGATGATTATAACTGACAACTAAGGAAAATCCCAAATTCAGTATCTCAGAAAATTAGAATATTACGTAAGACCAATACAAAGAAAGGATTTTTAGAAATCTTGGCCAACTGAAAAGTATGAACATGAAAAGTATGAGCATGTACAGCACTCAATACTTAGTTGGGGCTCCTTTTGCCTGAATTACTGCAGCAATGCGGCGTGGTATGGAGTCGATCAGTCTGTGGCACTGCTCAGGTGTTATAAGAGCCCAGGTTGCTCTGATAGTGGCCTTCAGCTCTTCTGCATTGTTGGGTCTGGCATATCGCATCTTCCTCTTCACAATACCCCATAGATTTTCTATGGGGTTAAGGTCAGGCGAGTTTGCTGGCCAATTAAGAACAGGGATACCATGGTCCTTAAACCAGGTACTGGTAGCTTTGGCACTGTGTGCAGGTGCCAAGTCCTGTTGGAAAATGAAATCTGCATCTCCATAAAGTTGGTCAGCAGCAGGAAGCATGAAGTGCTCTAAAACTTCCTGGTATACGGCTGCGTTGACCTTGGACCTCAGAAAACACAGTGGACCAACACCAGCAGATGACATGGCACCCCAAACCATCACTGACTGTGGATACTTTACACTGGACCTCAAGCAACATGGATTGTGTGCCTCTCCTCTCTTCCTCCAGACTCTGGGACCCTGATTTCCAAAGGAAATGCAAAATTTACTTTCATCAGAGAACACAACTTTGGACCACTCAGCAGCAGTCCAGTGCTTTTTGTCTTTAGCCCAGGCCAGACTCTTCTGACACTGCCTGTTGTTCAAGAGTGGCTTGACACAAGGAATGCGACAGCTGAAACCCATGTCTTGCATACGTCTGTGTGTAGTGGTTCTTGAAGCACTGACTCCAGCTGCAGTCCACTCTTTGTGAATCTCCCCCACATTTTTGAATGGGTTTTGTTTCACAATCCTTTCCAGGGTGCGGTTATCCCTATTGCTTGTACACTTTTTTCTACCACATCTTTTCCTTCCCTTCGCCTCTCTATTAATGTGCTTGGACACAGAGCTCTGTGAACAGCCAGCCTCTTTTGCAATGACCTTTTGTGTCTTGCCCTCCTTGTGCAAGGTGTCAATGGTCGTCTTTTGGACAACTGTCAAGTCAGCAGTCTTCCCCATGATTGTGTAGCCTACAGAACTAGACTGAGAGACCATTTAAAGGCCTTTGCAGGTGTTTTGAGCTAATTAGCTGATTAGAGTGTGGCACCAGGTGTCTTCAATATTGAACCTTTTCACAATATTCTAATTTTCTGAGATACTGAATTTGGGATTTTCCTTAGTTGTCAGTTATAATCATCAAAATTAAAAGAAATAAACATTTGAAATATATCAGTCTGTGTGTAATGAATGAATATAATATACAAGTTTCACTTTTTGAATGGAATTAGTGAAATAAATCAAATTTTTGATGATATTCTAATTATATGACCAGCACCTGTACACCTAGAATGGCTTGAGGGTGAGTAAAGCTTGGGGTAATTTTCATTTTAAAGTGAACTAATCCTTCAACCAATGTCTGCTGCTGACCTTCGAAGATCAAATTCAACCATACTAATAAGTAAAAATGGTTGAAATAAGAGTGTTGAACTTTCCTCTTCATCCTATTCTTCTGCAATCCAGAATGGCAGCACAACTGAAAGGTTTGTTTGAGCTGTGCCCTCTAATATACATGCATGAATTAGCATTTCCTTCACATTTGCCAAAACTTTTTTTTTTTTTTTTTTTTTTTTTTTATAAAACAAACAAACCCCGGTCAGAAAAAGTAATGTAACACATTATTTTCTGTAAAAAGTAATGCAATTAGTTACTTTTGTAGGGAGTAACATAATATTGTAACTTTCCCCAACTCTGGATGTATGTATATGTTGGACTAACTAGAAAGGATATGTTGTAAGAAAGTTTATTTGTTAAAAGTCCACTTGCCCAAAACTGCAAACTGTTGAAGAAGAACTTCCTTATAATTGTTTACTTCAGTTCCTTCCTTTTTGAAAAATCATAAATTTTTTTTAAACATTTTATGACATTTAGTACATGACTGAACTTGTTTGAACTGTTCTTGATACGGTTCCTGCGTCTCACTTATCAACAAGCTTAAGTGAAATCCCTCTAGACCGCATAATGAAAGCTGTGGACATTAGAGGCCTTTTACAGACCTCAAGGGAACCCCTGATGCCTTCCTCAAGTTCTGAATGACATACTAGATTGACATACTGGCTGTCTATCTGGTTATATTACACATGCTAGGGAAGCAGTCAACCCTGGAGTCTTGCTGGAGTTGACAGCTTGAATTTGTTGAGGGGTCTGTGGTTACTGTGTGCACTCTTACAAACAGTGTGTCATGGGAAGTGAGATTTAAAGCTTTCAGATCCTCCAAGGCATGCCTTTTTTTTAAGATTAATATGCTTTTCCAATTAGATAAATGACAGCTGAGAATAGCAGGGGTTCTTCCTTTTGGGAGTTTTCAAAGCAGAGCAGTCAAGTATATCAGAACATGTGTCATCAGGAAAATATTAACATATTGTGAGGATTTTTCATTTATGTGATTGTTCAGGGTGTTCTCAAAGAGTTTGAACTATTATGATGATCTCAAGTTCACATTAATATTATGCTTCATGAATTATGAATTCACTGTAAACAGAAATGGTCAGGGTTTGTCACTTTGGCACAGACTCTGTGGACCACTAAATCAATCGAAAGCACAATAAAAAATTCATGCGAACTTGAAGTGTTTGAACCACTGTGCCAACAAAATCTTTGGAATATCAAACATTTTATAGCTTATTTCTTATCCAGATGTGCAAAGATGTGATTTTAATGTCATAAATGTGAGGATATCTGTTAGGTTTTAATTAAACAGATAAAAAGAAAGAACCAAGAGTCATTTTCAAGATGTTTGTTGTTGTATAACTAACAGTCTTCAATGAAAATGGATGTCAAATACAAGGTTTGAGTCAGATTCAAATGATTATTTATTCAATATTTATGAATATGCAGTATTTATGAATAATTAACAACTGATTGCGAAATATGCTTGTATGCCTTTTCATGTTGCAGTATGGACACCTTTTTGCCACAAAAATGTATAAAAAGTGTCCACTTTCTGCTAAATTATGAGGAACCAAATATATGAAATCTCATCTTATAGCTATTTACTATCTAATATCTTGTGTAAAATTGCTTCTGAGTTAGTGCATATGAGAAATTACACAAAGATAGGCACTCATTAATTGTGCTAATTGTAAATAATCTTCTGTTGATGAAGATCTCTTGTGCGTTTGGTTTTGATAACCGCCACACATCGTCCATGATAATCAGTTGTATTCCATCACCCTGTCTATCCGGTGCTGGAATCAGGACATTGTGAAAGAAGGCCATTGTTTGGAATATTTACAACAAATGTCAGCCATCAGTCGTCGTTGACATTTGATGAAAAAAAAAAAAAAAAAAATGTAATCAATGTGAGCTTGTCATTGGGTTACAAAGGGTTCATATTGTGTGAATGATCCTCTGAGGCAGCAAGTCATTTAGCCAGAAGTAACAAATGGCCACAAGAGGCCATTATGTTGGACCTAAAGCTTGTTTACTTGTTGTGTTTTAACAGATACAGGGGTATGAGGGTTATAAAGGATGGGCTTTTGTTGCTGCGTCAAAAATAGCATTGGGGTCTGTTCCTCGTCAGCTTTTTCAAGAGCCCTTTATAGCAGTGTTGCTATCATGAAAGCAAGTCCTTCTCAGCTTCTACACCTCAAAACAGATCAACACATTGATTTTTCCATTTGGACATCTTCTGGAAAACATAGCCATTACTGGTCAGAGAAATTGTGCAGTGTTGCTCCTTAAAGGAGATGGTCTTAAGTGCTGGTCTAGGACTATCTTCCCTCTACTTTGGCAAACATCCACACCAATATTGTTCTATCAGGTCAAGAATGTAATAGAATTGGATTTGTTGCAGAAAAGTAATCCTGCATTGCTCAGTTCTACTGCAGGTTATTCATCTCCTAAATGACAAGGTCAATAGCAAATAAGAGTGTCCATGAAAAAAAGAAATCTAGATGAAACTTGCCAAGTTCAGAGTGTATTTGTTATAATGTATGTATTAATGGGGCTGCACAGTGTCGATGCTGTGTGGAGTTTGCATGTTCTCCCTGTGTGCGTGGGTTTCCTCTA
Source organism: Ctenopharyngodon idella (assembly GCF_019924925.1). Lineage (NCBI taxonomy): Eukaryota > Metazoa > Chordata > Actinopteri > Cypriniformes > Xenocyprididae > Ctenopharyngodon > Ctenopharyngodon idella. The sequence goes on from NC_067229.1 coordinate 8,869,158, forward strand.
GGGCTGGGTAAAAAATATTGATTTCTCGATTTTAATCGATTCTCATTTTTACGAACCGATATCGATTCTTAAATCCCAAGAATCGATTAGTCTAGTCTGTTTTCAGTTGATGAATGAACAGAACATGTAGCGCGCCTCCCATCCAATAAATTGCAATAATCTTTGAGCTTTGTTACTTTTGATATGAAGGAAAGTCTCAGATTTCAAATGACATCCATCTTATTATGAGATAAATACCGTTTTGGCGCTGTTTAATGTGGCGTGACAGATCGCTGTAGCGCCTCAGTTAAAGAGAAGCGGCAGCACGGAGCGCATGTGAACTTATCCTCTTCTCCGCTTTAATACCAGTTACAGCGCGAAATTAACATGACTAAACATCTGAAGGTATGTTAAAATATACAGTACAACTTACCGAAATCTGTATCATGTCTTTTGTAATAGCTCAATCAGTGTTTCAATCTCGGAAACAAGTCAATAAACAGCTTGTAAACAAACAAATGTAACGTCACATTTACCTCAGAACAAACATATTCACTGACCATAAACTCAGTCAGCTAGAAAAATGAACTCTAGAGAGCAGCATTCTGATAAATATAGCTATGCACCATTACATATTCATTATAATTTTTAATGTTCTTCAATATTTAATGCATGTTTGAATAAATCAATTATGACAGCCACGATTCAGATGTTTATATTTAAAAAAAAAAAACGAATTGCAGTAGAAATGTAATTCTAAACTTTATTTATTATAAAAACATTATTGAGTATAATTTAAGTGTTTGTATATAAATAACTGACTCCCATGTGTAGTTTACAGCATTAGTTGAGAAATGTTTTTCCTCTAGAAAATTTGCCATGTACTGTAACTGATATACTACATCCAAAATAATCGATATTGAATCAAATCGAATCGAAATCGGAATCGATTCAAATCAAATCGCAAGCATGTGAATAGAAATTTAATGGAATCATGAAAATTGTGTCAATACCCAGCCCTAGTTTCCTCCGGGTTTTGTGGTTTCCCCCACAATACCACAAAAAAAGCAAAAAAAAAAAAAAAAAGCAAAAAAAAAAGAAAGAAAAAGTAGTACATGTAAATTGGAGACAGTAAATTGTCTGTAGGTTGGAGTGTGTGTGTGAGAGACCCAAGCCATGTAATGGTGAGGATGGTGAGGGCTGGGGAAAGACCTGGCAACCTACCGCGGAAAAATCATTGCCAAGAAAATGCATGAACAGCCTCTCTCGTATGGCAAGAGATGGCCATAGAATCACTGAGTCGGATACGACTGAAAATAATAATAGATAGATGTATTTATGGTATTTGTTTAATGTACTTTTTTTTTTTTTTTTTTTTAAGAAATAAGGATAAAAAATTATCCCAAACTACTTAATCGGTTTTTCTTTTCAAGAATTCCATTCATTTAATCAAGCTGTTATTCCTCATTTTAATATCAGGACAGTTGCACATTATCACCCTTTTCACTGCCAAAAATATCAAAATTAATATTCAGAATTCAGAAATGAAAAACATGCTCATCGTAAAAGAGGTGCATTGAAGTTACTGTATCTATCAATTGCATATTAATGATTTTTTGAATAAATTGTTAGATCCAGAGAAAAAAAAAAAAAGAGCCATCTACTCATCATGTTATTGACTCCAATATAGTATTCCAAGGTTTATATTCACATGTTGCTCCCATTTGCAATTTGAGTGAAAATGACTGAGTTAATGAGGAAAGTGGGTTTAGATAAATTGACTGAAATTCTTTAGGATGTTTTTGGGCGTTATATACTTTTCATGGTCTGGTAGCCTTGTGAGGGAAAAGTGTTCTACCTGATCCGACTTGGCAGATATTTTGGTTAAAACAGGTACATTTACTCACACAACAGGTCTTGTTATCTTATTTATTGAAACGCCACTCTGCGTGACTCAACAGTGGTTGCTTTTCAGCAAATACAAAACACTGTGAATTCCTCACCTGTTTCCACATGCAAAGAGCTACGGAGCCCCTAAAGGGACGTGGTGATGGAAACAAATTGGGATGGGAGGAAATATATATATATATATATATATATATTTTTTATTTTTTTTTTTTTTCAAATCTTTTTTGCAAAACTTTTGCGTTCCCTCGCAAAGTCTCTCCGCCGCCTGCTCATAGAGACCAATTTATTATGAAGCACATTTGTGGAAAATTGTGTTGTTGTAGCCCATTGTCTGGGTTAGTATGATTGGAAGTAGCTGCATGTGTTTTAACAACGTTTAGCTCACGAGTTATTGATCTGGGAAGTTTGAATTTGTGAATATATTGCCAACTGTACTGAACTCCTTGACTTAAGCACTGACTGCATTTCTTTATATTTGAGTCCAACAAGTTCAAACTCTATGAACCGCGCATTATTTGTGTGCATTGTTAACGTATGGAACTAACTGAAACACTACTGTCAGCCAGCGGGACATTAAAGAGGCAGTGTTTGGCCAAGCTTATAACAAGGAAATGCAAATATCTTTCACAAAGTTATGAAAATATATATATTTTTTTTTCATAGATTTAAAAAAAAAAAAAAAAAAGTCCTCTCATCCCAAATTTTTTCCACCACCACGTCCCTTTAGGGGCTCCGTAAAGAGCCAACACCTCAAAAGCATAGATTACAATAAGGCATAATGTGGACTCAGGGTATTAAGTTACTTCAAAACATCTGCAAAAAATATTTTTAGACTTGATATTGACAGCACCTGATAATGGAGCGAGTTTGCTATTTCTGAAAATCAACATTTTCATGAATAATGAGCTGAGTTTGCTTTGTCTGCATGTCTAAAAATGACAAAATTAGACCCTGCTAATTCAGTGAGAATTTCAGTGAGACATTCATCATACTCTGGTACTCGCTATATTTCTGGAAACACGTCTCTGGGTCCGGGCTTTTGGCGACCCACTCCATCATGGTGGACATCAGAGTTCTTTTCCCAGGTTCACTTTTCACATGTTTAGAGCAGCACAGGTTTTCAATACTGATCAGTCACAGCCTCTTTCCTGTTCATTCATCACTCGCCCCCAGTTATTTTTTTTTCTCGGTTTCTCTCTCTCTGCTAAATCAGTGGGACAAAGTGTTGTGGATGAAGTGTGCTAATCTTTCTCTGATTGCACAGGGCACGGCGGAATAAAAGCTGCTTCTGTTTGTTATATTCTCTCGCCCTTGGCCACGACTTTGATTCCTATTAATTGAGGGAGATAAATGCTTAACAACAGATGAGGATTTAATGGATTGCATTGCACTGGAATTGCACGTTGCTGTGCGAATTAACTTCTGTCTAGCAAGAAAATAATTCTTAGTGGGTTTTAGGGTCTAAAGCAATGAGGTCCTGGAAATCTCCTGATACTCAGGACAATTTGCACTTTTTAAGTGTTACCTTGTCACATCTAAATGTAGAAATGTATGTATAGTCCACATGACTCATAAAATTCACAAATTATCTGTTTTACATTACATTTCTCTACATAATTCTCAGTTCATAAACATGTTTGCTAGGTTACATTAGTCTTTGGCACTTCCTATTTTTGTTACAATATTTATATCTCAATCTCAAGAGCATGCAAATAAATTATTCCATTCTTGCTCTAGAGTAAAGTTCCGTCTTTTATCTTCAAAACAGTAACTGTTTTCTCTGTCAAAGTCAATAATTGTTATATTGTGAAACTCAAGAGCTTATGATTTAAGACGGGTACATCGAAATGTCTTCTGAGTCACCTGTAATTGATGCACAAACTCTGCATCTAGCACTTATCGTAGTCACTCGAATATGTGGTTAATTAAAATTAGACTGACAAATGAGTAATGAAAATGATAAATAAACCCTTCAAATGTTGCCACTGTCAATTTAATTGGATTACTCTCTGCTAATGTGTTGTGAAGCCCCCCCCCCCTACTAATTATATATTTTGACCCAGAGCAACACTATCTACTTTATCATTAACGCATTAGTCTTCGTGTCCATCTGGGGACTGATTCTAGGATTTTTCAAGCCTCATTTTAATTTAATGAGTACATAATGGTGATTTGAATGTTGATATTTCTCCATAATGTTTTTAAATTTGCATGAATTATGCAAATTTTGACAACGAAGACATTTTTAATTTTGCAAATGAAGGGTGCAACTGTCTGTAAAAGTCAATTAGAAGTGAATTATTAGTAGTTATGTTTATTTTTTCAGATTTAAATTCTCCTGTCAGATTTCTTTTCAGTACTATGCTGATGACAATTTCTTAGGGGTCACTGAGGTAAGAGTTTCAACTCTTCATGTTTTGCATTAGCTATTTGTGTGTTATTTGTGACAATTTTGTTGTATTTCTTAAAGGGATAGTTCACCCAAAAAATGAAATTATACCATGATTTACTCAAGCTCAAGCCATACTATCTCCTTTCAGACTAACACAATCAGAGATATATTTAAAAATATCCTGGCTCTTCCCAGATTTATAATGGTAGTGAATGGGGGGCGAGATTTTGAAGCCCCCAAAAATGCATCCATCAATCATAGAAAATAATCCATATGGCTCCAGGGGGTTAATAAAGGCCTTCTGAAGCGAAGCGATGGGTTTTTGTAAGAAAATTATCCATATTTAAAGCTTTATTAACTTTAATAACTAGCTTCTGGCAGATGGCTGCACGCACCGATTTGCGGCCGAAGAGTAACCCCTGACCTGACGCATGACGCGATGACGAACACGGAAGTGCAGAGGATAGAGCAAAATAAAACACCGGTCATGAATTAGAAGTCTATAACTAGAATTTTTAAAGAGAAATGTTGGAGAATTTCGATATAAGAGAAGAGGAGCTTGAGTTTGTTGCACAGCCCTATTTGTTTAAACCGCGAGAGGAGTCTAAGCTTACTTTACTACTACATCCGTCATACATCATGTCAGGGGTTACTCTTGTGGTGCAAGTCAACTTGCGCGGTATGTGTACAGTCCTCTGCCAGAAGCTAGTTATTTGAATTTGTAAAGTTTTAAATATGGATATTTTTCTTACAAAAACCCATCGTTTCGCTTCAGAAGGCCTTTATTAACCCCCTCGAGCCATATGGATTTTTTTTATGATGGATGGATGGATGGATGCATTTTTTTCGCCCCCCTATTCACTAACATTATAAATCTTGGAAGAGCCAGGATATTTTTTAAATATATCTCAGATTGTGTTTGTCTGAAACAATACACCTAGGATGGCTTGAGGGTAAGTAAATCATTGGATAATTTTGGGGTGAACTATCCCTTTAAGTGAAATGTATCTGACCTAAATAATCACATTGTAAAATTAGGTTTCAGCTCATGTCGAGTAATACATTATTTAGACAATGTCACATTATTTGAATAACACTGAAAGAGACCACAACTCCGAGACAATAGGCTTAAGAAATACATTTAATAAATATTTTTAACTTACCCTCATCAAGGGCAGACCTGTATATTTAGTCAATGTAAAGCTTTGAAAAATATTATTTTAATCATATCTGACATCTATGATGCAGTTAAATTTCATATATTATCTTTTATACATACTGTTTTTAATTTGGTTTGGTTACTGTAAACCTTTTGCAGGTATTAGGTAGATAGAAAATTCAACATCATCTCATAATGTCAGGGGTGGACATCTCTGAGAATCAATGAAATATGTCACAGTACAGATACACCACCATATGATATTCCCAATTTTTCTTCTTTTGTATACAGAAACAGTGAGGATCTCAATAAAATTGGCCCTTAGTAATATCACTCAAGCATTAGCTTGAAGATGAAGTTCAGCAACCTCTTAATATGTCTTGGTTAATTGGCACCTGAAAATGGTGGTATCACCATCATTTTATTTTTGTTGTGCATGCTAGATACTGCACACATAAATGTCTTTCACTTCCCTTTAAAAAGACAGGTTTACAATACATAACATCTCTCTGAAATTAAAAAAATAGTTTTAATTGACAATACCAAAAAACACTGTGCTGTTCCCTACCTCATAAACTGCTGAAATTTGCACATGCTGTGGTAACACTATTGCACCCCTGAGCCCTGGCTAATCACCGAAGACCTTCCCACTGCAATTTCCTATGGCGCGGTCGCCCACTCTTATCCTTCGCCATGTTAAGGCAAGGATTGTGCTTGTTGCTTTGCAAGTGATTCCAGTATTTCATGAGTTCGTTGGGCTGGAACTGGTGAGAGGTGATCAGGTGACTGTATTTGCAGCTGGAGTACGACACTCTCCAGTGGTTGAAGAGAAACTCATTCGGTGGTGGCACTGGGTCGATCCGCAGCTTTGCCAGGCAGATTCCCACATACACATCCTCGAGATGAAGGCGACGGATACTCAACGAGGCGTTGTAGATTTTCGCAGCCATGTCCCCCGAGAATACATAGCCCGTACCGGAGCAAAAGATAGGGTATCTCTCGCTGGAATACAGCTCTGGTGGCATGTACCACTTACTGTCCTTGTTGCGGTTGGGAGCATAGCCTCTCATTAGGTAGCCTGTGAAGTAATTCTGTCGAGGTGCCATGTTTGGCTTTAGCAGCTTTTGGATGAGATATTCTGTGTTGACAAACATGTCACTGTCCGTCTTCATGACATAACGAGCGTGCGGGCAATAGCGGGCAACCCAGCTCATGCCCATTAGCGTCTTGATGGTAAGGTTGTAATAGGTGTCCAAGAAGTCCTGCTGGATGATGTCATGGTACTGCAAGCTCTCCTCGTCAATGGAGCTCTGAGGATACGCATTAGGTATCCTTCCCAGCAGAAAGAGCCGCACGAACCCATAACCCATGGCCACGCTCTCGTTGCCCCAGGTCTGTCTGATGGCGTTCCTTGCCTCCAGCTGCCTCGGCTCCGCAGCAATTAGCAAAACCAGGAAGGGACTGCTTTCGTTGCACTTGTAGGGCTCATTAAGCAGCCAGTGATAAGGCTGGGCTGCCAGACGTCCTCCCACTCCCATTTCCCTGTGCAAGCTCTTGGTGTTGCTGTTGGTGTTTGAGTGGTTGCTGCTCGGCGAGATCGCCAGTCCCACAATCCCCCGGGCAGTGATCTCAGCCTGGTGAGAACTCAAATTGAAGTTAACAGACGGTTTGGGGAGCACATAAGTATTGTCTTTCCAGAGGCTTCGCAGTGAGCTTTGGTTTCCCTTTGCACGCTCCTTGTGGGGGCGCAAACCCCGCATGGTGTAAACCAAAGGGTTGTCTCGCAACCAACTCCGGCCCTGCAGCAAATCCTGGTGGCAGTAGATGAGAAAGAGGGCGAAGAGTGAGGCCAGCGAGAGAAGGCCTGCTACATGTGTGCGGAAGAGTGACCGCTTGACATTCCAGGTCATCTTGATGGGGCAGCAGTGTCGCCGACGCCACTGCATGATGTAGAGTGGGGCTGCTTAGCAAAGCGCGGCGGTCACAACCAATCACATCAAACATGTGTTGCAAACAGCCTGAGGGTTATCTGAGCTGGCAGATGGGTGTGTTCAGGGCCGCAGGTGGACCTACGAGGGAGATGACAAACTGTTCATGAGAGTTGCAGGAATGCGATTCTCTGACCCTCCCCAGTGACAGACGGTCATGCTTTGGGCCAGTTTCCTTCTGAAGGACGGCTGCTTCCTCAGACTGATGTCTCTGTGATCTAAGAATGAGAAGAGAAAAACAATGAATAATACTGGGTGGTGTCTCATGGATAATGTAAAATGGATAGCAGAAGATCTTAAATTATATTGATGAGCCATAAACTACTAATATAGTAGTACTAATGTTGGCAAGTGGCATTACCTGCAAATTGATTTGTGATTTTCATAACAAACAAGGTTTATGACAGCTCAAACCTTCTCTCTACACCAGTAATGTTATGATTTTTCAGTCTCCTACATTTGCTGTGCATGGCAACACTGTGGGGGAGATTGCTAACAGGGGTCTCTGCATATCATGAGCTAACCTTTACTGCCCTGCGTGAGAGTTTAAATTGCAGGTTTGCGCAACATGGCATTCAGTGTGAACACTGCTGCCTCAGAGGCCCTCCAAGCCACCTCCCCACCCAGATGCACTCTAACAGCCAGAAAGGGGAAGCATCCGTCAAAATGAATTTTCAGGCTCCAGCAAGCAGTGTTGCAGGATCCGCAGCCAGAAGCTGCGAGTGATAACAGCCCTCACCCCTTATTCACCCTCAACCTTAAACTTATCAACACTGCACCAGAGGGATAGGCCTCCCTGCTAGCAATTTCCTCTCTTAACCATTGCTTTCTCACACTGGGGGTTATTAGATTCTAGAACCTCTGCCAAGTAATGGGGATCAAAAATAGAAGGAAATGATTACAAAGGCAAAGCAGAGGTCTTGTTTCTGAAAGTCATGTTTTGTTTGGACTCATTTTGAAAGCATCTGAGGAGGAAGTGCTCCTAAATGTTCTATGACAAAAATGCATTACTTTCCATAAAAGCATTTTTTGTTGTGAGAACTATATTTTGTAAACTATTATCCAACATAGCATTACTACCTGTTTTTATAATTCATAATTCAGTACTCTAATGATGTTTATGCTAGCTGAGATTTAGGCAATAAATAGATACTATGTAAAAACATATTTCTATTTATACGGTTGTATACACAGTACATAATATGCAAATCAGTACATAATTCTTCTGATCTAAATGTATATTACTTTATTGTTTTTAATTTATTCATTCTTTTTATTCATCTTACTTATTTAAATGTTCTTCCTATTCTCTTGTGTTATGTACTTAGCGCTCCTGGAAACCACAACAAATTCTGCGTGTCTGCGCACACTTGGTGAATAAAGCTCATTCTGATTCTGATTAACATACCATGAAAAATAGGTAATTGTAAACAAATAAAATATCTGAATATTACTGTATCTCATTACATCATTGCCAGAATTTTTAGCATTCATTACTCCAGTCTTCAGTGTCACATGATCCTTCTTATTATCAGTGTTGAAAACAGTTGTGCTGCTTAATATTTTCATTGATTTTTTTTTTTTCTTCTCAGGATTCTTTGATGAATGTAAAGTGCAAAATAACAGCATTTATTTGAAACAGACGTATTTTGTAAGACTACAAATGTCTTGTTACTGTTAATCAATTTAATGTGCTTGAATAAAAGTATTAATTTCTTTAAAAAAAATTTTACTGACTGTAAATGGTAACATAATTAATACTGGTTTATTCGTGTAAAAAAAAAAAAAAAGAAAAAAAAAAGTGCAAATTAGGATGTTAAACTTGATTTACACACGTCCCAAATAATGGTAAAAGGGTTGCAAAAATGCGTAAACCTCATATAACATAATCCACAGCTCAACTAACATTTAGTGTGACGGCCTGAGGCTGACGATCAGCATTTTTGATCGTCTCCTTTCACTGATTTATTGTTAAAAAAAAAAATTCCAGGCCATATTTTGTACCGTATTTGTGGACAGTTCCATGTGCTATTATTCTAACTACCACCTAAATGTTTCTCTTTGGATTGTGCCCTATTTTGTTGCAACAGCTGGATCAGAGGATGATAACCTTTTCAACCAAATGTGCTCACCCAGCGTGGGCAATTACAGTAAGATGGAAAGAGGCTAAGCCTGGCTTTACTTTAAAGGTTAACACACTTCAGAACAGAGCGAATGAAATGCTCCAAAGGTTTCCTTTGTCATCCATTTGATATCTTGTAATGAGAGCCTCACTAGAGAACGCTATGTGCTGCACTCACTTGGTGCTAGGTGTTTTTGTTTTCTGTCAAGCTAGCACACATGCTTGTTTGGATGAACATGAGAATAAATAAATGTGTATGTATTTGTTAATGACAGAGAGAATTCCTAAAATCAGCTGCTTTCATTTCAGTTTGCATTTCATACAGTTACGTAAATTAGAAGCGTGATGTGGCCACAGCGGTCAGCAATTAGAGGAGCAACATGAGACTATTAGACTTCTAATAGGAAACACCTGCAAACAAAGTTATTATGATGGAGATCAGCATAACTCGGCAATCAGTGTACCCTTCAATAATAAATGCAGGAGCTTTTAACGCACAGCTCCCACAGGTTTTTGCTTAGGATTTTTCAGAACATTTCACTCATAACCAATGCACTGTTACATTTTTATTTTCTATGGACTATCTATGTAAATGTTGGTTTCAATTTAATGAGTAAAAGGTTGCATACCTCTCTAAAAAGGATTCACATTTGCAATGACATCCATTTGTGAGCCCAATAATGTGAATAATTTGCATTGCATATTAATGTTTTTGTAAAGTATATGTGTGTAGAGTTAAAGAAACATATTGCCTTAATCTGAGCATACAGATTGATGCAAAAATAATAAATAAAAATATAATAAACTTAAAAAACTGAAAAACTGGACATCAACATTCTGGATGACATTAAACAAATAATAAATGGAGGGCAATAAACGCAATGTACAATCACAACATATTCGCACCAGATTCAATAAATCTCCATATGCACTAGTGATTCTCCCTGGAGAAATTAATTTGACATTGAGTATCCAATGTGAAAACACTTACCAAGTGTCCTACACTTTGACGGCTGTTTATTTATATACTACATCTGACACCACATTTTAATGTTTTCTTAAACCATGTACTATGGCCCTTACTGGTACATATTAGTTTGAAATATAATTACATCCATTACTCAAATGCCAGGGTCTTTCTAAACCTCATTCAGAAGTTTGCGAATGTTCCTTTGAAAGGCGAATTTAATGAATCACATATCGTTAGGATGAAGCTCAAAACATTTTATTCTCAGAGCATCTGTCATCCAACTTGGACTGAGATGAATACCATCCCCCCCCCAATTCAGCTGAAAGAGAATTGTGGCCAAATTATTAAAAACACATTATTGCAGAATAATCTGTACAAGATACTTGGAGCATACCAGCATACATCTTGGCCCTTGCATACTTCAGCAGGTTGTTTTGATTGTTTTCATGTCATAAGGCTTATGTGACTAATGTGACGTCTTATCTCCCATGAGAGCAAATAGGTTTGTTGATTCATGCACATTGCTGTCACAATCTACCAGCATCCCTGCTGAACAATGTTACAGCACTTTTAATGAACTGTAACATATTTGATGCATTAATTTTATTAAAAGACCCTACTTTAAAAAAAAAAAAAAAAAAAAAAAAAAAGCACTAAGTTTTTCTGCTAGTATTCACATTTTGTTCTCAAGGTTTTATTACCTGGGTGACTGGAAGAAAGACTTGACAGGAAATGCTTTGAGAGCATGGGGGCCAAGTCCAATCTGATCTTTTATATTTTAACCACAGCTTAAAAGTGCTTTCGAGCAGAGTAGTAAGCCATGGGTGGTGGTCAGCTTGCAAAAGTCCAGGCAGCTGTGGTGTTTCCATGCCACACCGCAACCATTTCTGGGGCACTTTAACAGCTAGTAGCTGTCGCATTTCCTGTTACATTTTTATTTTTTTTTCTTGGTTAAATTACTACAAAAATGACAATTTAAGACCCAAGTGTGTGTGTGTGTTTTCTTTTCTTTTCGACTTCTGGTGTAGACAGTAGTCAAGCATTTGAATCAAATGTCCTTTATTTATGTCCATCCTGTTTACACAACTTAGTGATGAACTATTTACTGATCCGTTTTCTTCCTCAGTATGCATTATGGTGTTTATAATTAAGACTGTTACTCTTAAAGCACAGCAAAGAGTACTTAGACGAAGAAGAAAAAACAACAACATTTTATTGAGATATCTATATTTTGAGACCTACCTCACTCTGTGAGAGAGTGGAAAGATGCGCGCGCCGTCTGTCGACCCGCACCGCGCGCCATCATTCCCTCCAGCACTACCAAAAAACCGACGATAAACCACCTCTTCACTTCCCCCCGTGTTACTCACAAGAACTTAAGCTCATTCCCTCGTTTTCCATCTTGAATTCGTGGAGCAAAACCCCTCCTTCCATCTGTCAGGAGCTATTGTTGTCTGGCACTGTACACATTAGGCTTTATCTCCCATGAATGTCTGTGGTACTGTCACTGAGACCGCTACTTCTTCGTCCGATAATGCAAATGCCTGTAATTTCTTAACAAATATATACAGCAGCGGAAGGCGGCAACAGATTTATTATTTTTTTTTTAAAGAAACGAACTTCAACGGTCACATTCTACGTCGCGAGTCTGCAGTCATTATGAGGTATGTCCACTGGAGTAACGGGGAGAAATAGCGGCTGCACGCGAGTAGGGTGGTTCTCGCGGGTTCTTCCTGTCAAAATAACGGCTGCAAGAGGCCTCTCTGTGCCTGGTCTATCAGAACACGACCCCGAAGTGCACGAGAAAACAGCAAAGCCTGTCCTCTTCTCCAAATGATGTGTGGGGTGGGATAGTGGGAGGGAAAGCAGCTGTTGAAATGACGCCGCTCCACTGACTGACTGACTGAGCCCTGCGACGTCACTGCCTACTTAGGGGAGAATCCCACGTGATCCATTTAGAATCACTCCCACTCCCACTGCCCCCCCCCCCCCCCCCCCCCCCCCCCCCCTCCCCTCCAAACCTACACAGACCCTCAGTTCCTAAAAGAATAAATTTAACTCTCTACGGGGCCACGGTTTGGCTGGTTAGCTTCAACAGTTAGCCCCTGCTGGTAGATGTCGTAACTACAACATTATGGGGCAATAAGGATCTGTCTCCATTGACGACCATTCAAACTAGCCGTTTATTCTAACGAAACATTTTGTATTGCTATTCATATTAATCCCATTTCAAAATATTTCATATTCATAAATGTCTGCTAGTGACAACATTTTTGCTTAAAAACGTGAACATGTGTTTTTTTTTCTTCTTTTTTTTTTTTTTTCTGCTGTCTTTCATTTGCCATTTCTCTCACAGGATTCCAACATCTTTTGACGATTTTCCATGATTTTACAATTACTTTTAAAGCTGTCCATGATTACTATAAAATCCTTGGTTCCACTTTATATTAAGTGTCTTTAACTACTAGTATGTAATAAATTTATCATTTAAAGGGTTAGTCCACCCAAAAATGAAAATAATATCATTTATTACTCACCCTCATGCAGTTCCACACCCGTAAGACCTTTGGTAATCTTCGGAATGCAAATTAAGATAATTTTGTTGAAATCCGATGGCTCAGTGAGGCCTGCATAGCCAGCAATGACTTTTTTCATCAAAAACTGTTTCTAACCTTACCCGTATCCCACCTCAATAGCAGCAAAAGTGTTTTGCAATACAACATGAACACAGTAAGTACATTGTACCTAGCACATTTTTTGATACAACATTCTCTTCGTAAACACTCCCAAAGGATGAGGATGTGAAGAGTCAGTGGTTAAAATTACCACAGGGATACAACAGCAGAATAACATTTTCACGATTGCTTCTCAAATCTCAGTGTGGTCTTAATGAGATTTACAAAATAGCAATAAAGATAGGACAATAGCCACTTTATTTGGACCAACTTGCTCCTCAGAATCACAGCCTGTAAGTATGATTAATTATTGATGTATATATTTTCTACTGTGTGTTCAAAATACTTAGTTTTGTGTTTTATATTGTGCTAAGTCTTTGGCTAATCGGCTAACTCACATTATGACTGTCTTACTGAAATACTTCTGCAAATCAGGTGTGGCTCATTATTATCTAAAATTGTGTCCATTAATGCAGATTGTCTGTCGTTCATCTACTCTTGAGTAATGATAAAGAATGGAGCAAGATTTGTTTTACAAACTTTAACGTTACATCAGTCATTCACATTAGTGCTTGGCTAACGTTAGCACTGTTACTGATACAGTTAATGATACAGGGTGTGTCTCAATCAGCTCCCTAGTTCAGTAGTCAGGGCGCTGATCAGGGAGTCAGCCATTTTAAGGGCTGTCTCAATCGCGAATCCTTCCAGGGCACTGAAACGTGCGCTCCCTAAAAAGTCCCACAATGCACCGTGAAAACCAGGGAGCATCGATGCTCACTATGCTCCCTTAACGGAAGTTCTGAAGCGCGAAACTTAAATCACGTGAGCCGACTCACTACACGTAACGACGCGCGATAGATGTTTTTAAAAATACAAACTATTATTTCATTATATTTCAGCATAAACATTGCTAGACAGGTAATGAACAAAATTTAGCTAACATTTATAATTTATTTATGGCTGAAATGTTGCACGTATATGTTACAAGCAAAGAATTTATCATAATGTACTTTAAATAACATTACAAGTAATGTCAGAAAGATATCGGCTCTGCTTTTGTTCATAAATACCAGTAGTGATGTTGTACAATGAGGACGTTGTCACGTCGCCAGAAATAGAGTCATAAGTGTCCCAATGTGTAGTGAACCAGCGTTCTTTACTGTCCTTACCAGTGCCCGAATTCGTGTACACGATATACTGATTCACGAGCTCGGGAGCAAGGGAGCTGACTGAGACACACCCACAGTTCCCACATGTGCACAGCAATATTTGTTGATGGACATACACTTGTTAATACTGATGTAGAGGAATTACAGTTGCAACATCTCATAATATACATCAAACTATCACTGAGAAACGTCCTGCTCAATTTGTTCTTGCGATGGAGGCTCAGATTGAATAACTAGTTCTTCCAGTGTTTCATCATTGGACTCGTGCTCGGATTGATAGGATAAAATCGATGCCATCATTACTGTCTTTTCAGTGAGTACAATCGCTGAGCTCTGGAGCTTAAGTTCAGTAATGGTAATGGGCATTTGTTTCCACACATGGTGTAAGCGGTAGACCAATCACAACAGACTGGGCCGTCTGGCCAATCAGAGCAGAGCAGGCTCGCGGAAAAGAGGGATTAAGAGAGACTGAAGCATCGGACAAGTTGTTTGAGAATCATTGAAAAATGTGGTGATCTTTGATGCATGTAAACCTGTTATAGGTGACCTCCAAAACAAAATTAAGAACCTTTAAAAGAGCATAATAGGGGCACTTTAAATCTCACAAAAAGCAGTTTCTTACCAACAGAGCTCATCGTTACTATAACGATTTATATTCCCTATTTGTTCCCTAAATGCCTTTAAAATAAAAAATCCATTCAGTTTTCATGCATGGAATTCACTGTTTTAAATGTCTTGATATTTGAAGGTTTTCCATGGCAGTAGCTCAATTGGTGCAAAGAATCCTTAGAGGTATAAAGGAGGTACTGTTAATTCTCAGTACCAATGTTCAGTTCATTGAACACACATTGACTTATTGTGACAACATATTGAAATATAGGGTAAGCTGTCACAGTGGGATTCTAATACACACTAGCAAAATGTAAACAACTATGAAGCATGTAAATGGTACAAAAATATAAAATATTTTGGTATAAAATGGTTATATAAATAAAATGGTTAAAAATTGGAACAACTTGCTCCAACTGTTCCATGTGACAACTGCTCCCCAATCCCATCAGTTGAAATGAGATAAATTCTCATCCATTGTCTACCAGCCTACAACACATTTCACATTTTCTAAGGTGTCTAATTTCACCATTTTCTAATTATCTAATCCAGGGGGAAATACACTAAAAGCTGACTTGCCCTGTGTCAGCACTGGCTGCAGACTGTTGTGAATACCACGTAAGGTATCACTGTGGTTTCAGAGCCATAGTGAGACTGAATAATTAATAGAAGCTTTCTCGTTGACAGAAGTACTTTGGGAGCCATTAGCTCAGGTACCTGACCAGCGTAAGCATATTAGTCAGAAAGAGGTGATTCTGGAGAGACTGATTTCCCCACAAACTGATTGATGTTAATAATGTGATATCTATTTCCTAAAATTAAGTACCAAAAGGCAAAAAAAGAGAAAAAAAAGAGAGCATAACTGACTTTGAATCACAGAAAGATGGTTTGCTTATTCCTAAAACGCTGCACTAAGACGGTCTAAACTATAAACAAAAACTGAGGTATTGAACTTTTATTTTGAGTAATAAGGCATTCCTTAGCACACAATGTATTCTAGTTTTGGATTTCTTTCCATTCGCTTGTGTTCTCCAGCTCTGTTCCAAACCTAATGAGCTGCCTCACTGCTTACATAAACAGCTACTTTTTAAGGCAGCATCCTAACTGAAATGAAAATTGACTTTCTTAACGCGTGCTCTATTGTGAACAATTAACTGTTGCATGTGTTTGTAATGTGTAATCAAAATATAATAACGTCCTCTGAAACGCCACACAAATAGCACTCTGCATGGGAGACGCGACTCACATGGTGAGTTTCAAATGGCATAAATTTCTATGACGCACACTTGGAAGGAATAACAATCGTGGTAGCTATAGTTGTAGAGTCTTTCCAAACAGAAGTGCTTAAAAAATCTACCACTGGTGTGTTGCCACTTAATTGTATCTATATTTACACATCATATTTGTTCCATGGCAGATACTTGGCATTCAAAGTCACATTTCTGTATACATGTGTGTTCCCTGGAATTGAACCCATGACCTTGGCATAGCTGTGCTAAGTTAAGCTACTGTTCTAAAATAAACCTACTTCAAAAGACCTTTAGAAATGAAAGCTTTTATAGGGTTCAAAGGATGGACACATCACTCCCAAGCATGCAAAATTTCTTGTAAAAGTTTTAACAGCTCTCACTGAACCCATTGTTGATTCCAGTTTGACGATAAGATGTTGTTAAGCTATTATTTTATTGCTACTTCAGAGTGCTGCAGGGATGAAGGTCAAAACCCAAAACCCAGAAATTAGTTAGCATTTTAGCACTTATGGTTCCATTATCCCAAATACAGTTTTTTTTTTTTTTTTTTTTTTTTTTTTTAAATGGGTTTTTGGTTAAATGCCTGAAATAAGGTCTGTGGTGAACACAAGCTAAAGATGATATATGTAATGCTCCATTATGATTTTTTTTAAAGCTTTTACTTGCCTTGTAAAAGGTGGTTGCTAACAAGTGGCTAAATTGGACTACAGAGGATCATCATGGTGGTTAAATCATCTACTCACTGGTCTGCTATCACAGGTTCATTGTGTTTATTTTGCGCTCTTGCAAACTCTAACTCAAACTTTCAGGGAAAGTGTTTTTGTTGTTGTTGTTCTTTTTTTTAAATAAAGATGGAAAGAGTTGTTGGAAGCTTACTGTTGGTGATGTTGAAGTCATACAAGCGTGGTGTAGTTTGTCATTTTACTTCTGGCAAATGTTGTAAAAAAGGCTATCGTTTCCTGTCACTCTAACCTCTCTCAATAGGGGTTATGTGCAGTCTACTCTAGTATTCTGTAAAACAGATCAGATCGCTTTCGGTTTAAGTCTTCTGTATGTGCTTCATGAAAAAATTTGGTGTTTTATTCAAAATAACTTAAAAGGAGCAAGCAAAGATGAGCATAACTGATGTCCCCCGCATATGCAGATTGATGTTTAAAAGTTTTTTTTAATTTTTCTTCTTCACACTAACGTTTAGATATTTAATAGAATAAAACGCCTATAACAATGTGAAATAGGTTTCGCTGACTTATTGTGACAACATACCTCAACAGCAGGGCATACCTTAAAAGTCAACAGATGTGCCGTCAGTTCATACTGCTGTTAACATTTTCTCTGACAAGCGATGTAATGAGACCAGTTTTCCGGTTTGGTCATGTGATGTTCGACATATACCCAATTGGCAACCTCCCCCAGTTTCTCTTGAAGCCAATATGGAAGTGACTTAACTGCAATTCATCGACCGGCCTCTAGGGACAGACTCTAAAAGAGAGCAGAATCTCATTGACCCCCATGTTAAAATGGCCAACTTTACAGCAGAAAAAAAAATGTTTACAGCTGGTACAAATTGTAGTTTTGGTCTATACTGCTAATTTTGCCCTTCATGACAACTCTGAGGGGGGTGAATTTTTTTTTATAACTCATCCGTTTAAATTATATTAAACCTTAAAGTTCTGCATAATTAAGGGCGTGATCACTTGAGTGACAGGTGGATTGCCTGCTGTCTGTCACCTCAGCTAATTCCAGCCACTGAATTTGGCATCTCTGCATGTTTGTGGTTTTTTCGGAATTATTTTATACAATTATAAAATAATATGGCTTGCTGCGTTAATGGTCGAGACTCGAGACAGATGTGCCTCTGTGTAGATGTGCAATCATGCGGAAGATAAACAGAACACACGTTGCTGGATCGTGGCATTGGCTAAAAGTTTTGTTCGTGAGATTTACTACAATGACAATGGCGGGAGGATATACAACTCTGACAGCACTGCTTGTATATTATAACTAAAACTGCTGCATTTTGAAAAATTATACTTTGGACGTGGGCTCATTTGTTTGTGATATATATACGATCATATGCAGTTTTACAACATAAACGCTGCTCAGGTTGCATAATTTCTTGAAGAACGATGATGGAGAGCAGATCATTCAGAAGAAATGTAATGCAAACAATGGATAATATATCAATATTTCATGGATTTAACGCTTTTGTGGACAAAAAGTGCTGTTGTTTGTTTTTCAATGGACAGTCATGGACATTTTAACCAAGTGCCATGGATTGGATTCATCTCGCGATTGCTATTTCAGTACAAAGGTATGAAGTCCCGTTTGATTTTTCGTGTTGTCATTTGCACACCCGACACAAATTACAATTACTGGTGCTGGAGCAAATATATATCGTAAAAAAGAAACCATAGATGGACAGTAAACCTTTAGAACTTTCTAACTTATCTTTATTAACTAATATGTTAATAAAGATAAGAATGTTAATATTTTAGATAGTATCTAAGATAGATAGATAGCTCCTTTGCCTGCTAACATGATCACATCGAGCTAGGTGGGCGTGGTTTCAGCAACCAGGCACCTCAGTTCCCACCACGAACCCGCCTCTTTGCCCATTTTCAGTTATCCGGGAGTGACGTGCGGTGACGCGCTGCTAAGATGGCAGCGGCCTCATTTTCGCTTCAAAAATGCTCTTCAGAAATCTACAGGTGACGTCACGGACACTTCATCCATATTTTTTACCGTCTATGCATATACCCTTTTAAATCTCTTCCTCTGTATTTTGAGACACATGCATGCACAGCACCTTGCCTGAGCCAATCAGCGTCCAGAAACCTTGACCATGTGATCTCCCCTGCCCTCACAGAGATGGTAGTTCAATGCAGCGGGACACGGAGATGGACGCTGAAGTTATAGTGGCATAATTTGTTTACAGATCTTTTATACACTATTAAACTCTATATTCTATTTACACTCAGTGACAATAGCAGCATTTTCTTAGCGATATATTATTTACACCAGGTGAAAATAGCGATAGATTCTATTTACACCACGTAAAAGTATCAGTTCTTTGCAATAAGAGTAAATAATAATTAGATGCTATCTATACTTTATACTGGCAGATACTATTTGCACCTCAGTATTTTTGTATATTAACAGGATGCAATAATATCATAGAGTGTAAATGATTATATTTATTCAAATTATTAAATGGATGCTGTTTTATTGGGAGAATAGAAACCCTCCCTATACCTTCCCCTAACCCTACCCAATAAACAATTTTAATATTATTAAACACTTGTTCGCAGTTTATTTCCACTTTATTTCCACAAAACATTATTTTAATTTTTATTGAAAATAAATGCGAGCTCGGCAACAGGCGGATTCGAACCCGCATCGATTGCGTTAAAAGCCAGGTCTGCAAGCCTTATTTGGTACTGCTGCGCCACTGAAGACATTAAAGTCTATGTGCCTTTTTAAAAACCTGAGTGGCTGAACCAGACATTGGTGGGCGAAGCTAGTGTAAATAGCGTTTGCCAACAAGGGGCGCTATTTGCACTTAGTGTAAATAGACACTCTGTATCTGGCAATACTGCCTCCTTATAGGCAGCTCACTAGGTTTTGGAATACAGCAAATAAATCAGATTATAGACATTTCTGAGAGACAGAACCATTAAAAACACTCATAATAGACTGCTGAAGGTCAGAAAAGGTTGAGTGTTAGGGAACTGATATTTCTAATAATTAACCTTTGCAGGAAATAGGATGATTGTGGTCAGTGCAGTCATGGTCAAACAAGTTAAAAAATGTAGAACACACACATAATAGCTCACTGAGATAAACTGAGAGACCACATACCAAAGTCCTGATGCTATTTTTCTGGCATGATCATGCAAATATGTCACCACTTACTGATGCATCCATGTCGCACTCAATCCCAATTTCATGTACAGTATGGTCTAAAACACAATTGCTCCAAAGAAGTTTAGGAAATTGCAATGTTTTCATATTCATTACGTTGATATAAAAGTTGTTGATATTTGTTGATTTCTTTGCCTGATGAAGACCACTTGTGGTCGAAATGTTGCAATTTATTAAACTTCTTTTGGAGCAGAAATAGCAGTGTGCCTATTCTTTTGCATTTCAGCCAAGTCTACAATTACCCTTGCAAACAGTTGTGATGCTGGTTTACAAATGTCCATGAAGAATAATCATTGAAAATGTTGAGCTAATGTATAATTCACACTGACCTAATTTTTTTCCCAGTACATAATGCAAATGTATATCTACTCATTGCATATCTACCACAAGTTTGTGGGCGTACGTGTTTACGTAAGCATCTTCAGCGGACACAAAACATCATGACATCTGACACACACTTGTCATCAGCAGAGACCTCCAACATGTTGAGCGTTTCATATTCCACTCGGGCTGAGCTGTTGTGACCGGACCTCACTCGTCCTTTGTTTACTCTTTCCCAGCATTTGCGCTTTCAACATCAAGAGCAGAGATGAAAGAAGACGCTCAGACTTTAGCATGCAAATTGGAGCATGGGCAGCATGGGAAGTGTCGCATCACATATAGCCGTTGGTTTGATGTGGTAACAAGCACAAGAAAGAGCTGAAACTGCAAGACCTGCTGCAAACCAAATACAAGGCCTCAATACAGTGTTACTCAGCTAGACCCATTTTGACATTGTGTGGGTTAGGGTTACGCAATGATTTGTGCAATATATATATATTGCACATTATATATATATATATATATATGAAGAGGAATATGATTTGAACAAGATCAGGCAGCTCAACTTTTCACAATTTCTTGATATCATCAGTCAAAAGCCAAGAAAAAAAGAGAACTTTTTCATTTTAAAATATTTAAGAACATATAATTATTAAATGTGGAAACCTTTTTACTTTCAACATATTTTTGAGTAGATAACGTTGATTTTTAATTGAATAAATGTTATCAAACCAAAGGTTGTATTATTAATATCAAACGTACTGTACTTGTACTCCACCATTTTATTCAATAAGCGCAAAATTCTGACAGGCCTGCTGCGGCTTGAATCTAAAAGTAGATCTTGATGCAGATTAGTAGCGGCCCTCAAAGTAAAAAATTAATCAAATTCCAATGACTTTGAAGTTCAGGATTACTGTGGAATTCTCTAGAAGTGAAATTAGGAGCCTGAAGAAAAAATCCATGCGATTTTTCCATCCTGTTTGCTGGGAGGAGGTTTTCACACTCCTATTTTGCCTGAACCCAGAGCAGTCGGGTCTTTAATAACTTAATCGGGAAAATACCTCCTATGGAGCGCATCCTCAGGTATTTCTCAAGTTAGATGAGCTAGATCGTCAGGGAGCAAAGTGAGAAAGAGGAGTCAGCTGCATTTTGCGGAATGGACCTCAAACCAAGCTTTGAGAGAGATTACAGTGGCTGTTATTTCCATTAGGTTTTCCTCGTCTAGCTTAATGAGCTTCCTCATAGAATACCAGCTTCCAGGGAGCTGTTGTATTGTGTGACAGTGTGTACAGTTTATACTAAGCACTAATGGAGCATTGCAAAGTACTGCCGTATAAGGACCTCATAAAGCATCTCATGAGGCAGGTTCATTTGGGACCTGAATGTTATTAGGACTAAACAGTCGCTCATCTAAAGTCACAAACACCCAAAGCAATGCGGGAGCTATTAAAAGCAGATACAGAAGTATTTAGCCTGTAGTACATATTGTACTTGTTCTGTGCTTTTTGAGTCCATTTATAGGTTCGTTAATGCTTTCCAAAGTTGAAATAAGTGACTTGGCTCGGACAGAGGAAAAGAAATGTTGTGTAAATTTTATATTGTGTGCAAGTTTAAACGGCCATAATTACTCCACAAAACAACAACAACAACAACAAACATTCCACTCTAGATGATGCACGCTGATTGGTCCTTTACATGCAATCTTCAAGTAGTCACATCATTACCGCATGGCACAAGCTGATTGGCCTCTGCTGATCCTGCAGCCAATGAGATTGCTTGCTCAACATTTAAATAGTCTGGTTCAGAGTTTGCTGTAAGCTAGTCCTGCAGGCGCTATCAGAGATCCTCTGAAACCCTCCACCTGCCTAGATCTGCTACAGGATTTATGTATGTCTATTTATGCAGCAGCAGCATATCTTACATGCTCACAGCAGCGTGTCTCTGTATTAGCAGTAGCAAGTCCATATTTGCTCTGCAGCAGCAACAGCATGAGTCCGTCAAGACCAAATACATTAACATCGGCATATTCAATTACGTGTTAAAACTATTCCAAGAGTTGCCTTGTTTGAAATACATATTTTTGTATAACGTATATATAATAAATTACATCATAATAAGTACTATAGATAATATCTTAATAAAATATTTTATATTTAATAATAATAATACAAATTATATTATTTTGTGTAATAGTAGGGCTATAAATTCTACTTAACAAACTCTACATGTAATTTATACTGTAAAAAATACACAATTTACAGTGAAATATTGCTTTTTTAGTGTATAGTTCTTTCACTTTATAATTTATGGTAAAAATAGTACAATAAAGGATGTTCCCTGAAGTCTCTGCATGACATCACAATTTTCATCTGACATCACAGTGAATTCTTGAAAAAATAGCTGCCAGTTTACTAACCATTCATTTAAGTGAGCGTTTTTACAATGTATTACTGCAAAGTTTTTTTTGTTTTTTGTTTCTTTGTGTCATGTGAGTCGGAGTAAAGCATGTTTGGCATGCTGATGTATTGGCCTCCTCTGGGAACAGACACACAAAATCCTATTTCACGCAGTTCTTCAGAATTCCCTTAGTGGAATTGCTTTGCATTTTAAATATACAATTAGTTATTCCTGTTTGGCACGATCAGGAGACATTTAAATAACCACACTCAGCCTTTGGCGGGTGGGATCCATTCTCTCCACACGTTCCGATGCACGTCCCCAGGCTACACCTACTGTATATGGTCCTTTTTTCTGGCTCATATCATTTTGGTCATTGCTGTGTAAATTGTGCATATAGAATGCCACATAAACAATGGCTTTAAGCCCTGTTCCAGTCTGAGGTAGTCAAAGGGCTCTTTGTTAAATCGCTAGGACCAGTGGTGCGCTATAAACCCAGCTGTTGGGCACGCTGAGGTCCAGTTAAAAGCAGGTTGTACTACCTGCTTGCGGCATTGACCCCTGCTGCACCCATGCCACGTGCAATCTACAAAGAAATAACACACCAAGCATGCAGGCAACACAGCTATTAGCTCTTTTTCATCTCGCTAAGTGTTTTGCTGGCAAACTGAGTTTTTTTTTTTTTTAATTTAGCTTGTTGAATAGGCTAAAATGAAATAAACTCCATGGCCTAAATTTGGGTTTATTGATTTAGCAATTACCTTCTTTACATCTTCTCAAATCCACAAGGATTATCACAACAAAAAGACGGAAACCACAGCCATGCTTATGGGTTTACATGCTTCATTACTTCCCATCATCACGTTATCATCACTTTATAAACACGGTGAATTAATCGACTGAGAAGAACAATCAGTAATGATAAATATCATCTCTGTCTGTTTTTAATTATCTATACCTTTTTATTGTATTTACATTTATGTACATAATTTATGTCTTATATAACACACAACATGCCAAGACACTTTAAGCAATTAGCTATGAGAAACAATGCTGTCAATAACTAAGGTCTAAAACTAGTTAAATAGGTATATAAAACTATAGGCCACACACACACACAAATAAGGTCTTAACATCTTCTGATAAAAACTATGCCTTTCCCTTAGTGTAGTTTCATTTCTATGGCAATAAAACACTGTTTGCCTTCACCATTTGCCTGGTAATCTGGGACACTGCCCAAGCAACATAGCACATTTACCAGCTGTGTTCTGTGTGGAAACTGCTAAAACAATACTGCTAAAATCCACATAACGCTTCTTGCTTTGGTCACAGTGCATGCATGAAGAATGGAGATTCCCGCTCAAAGCGTTGTAATCGCTTCACTCCAGCTCCACGTCGGGTTTTCAATCTCCCACTCACTGGTGAGAGAAATCCCACTCCGACTACGCTCCATTTGTGCTGCTACCTATTTATGTAAAGTTATTTTGATATGTTTTCAACAGAAAATGAATGCCTGAAAACAAGGTATATTAAGTGGAATTATAGGGCAACACATTAATGAATGTTCTATATTGAGCAGTTTCCATGTGAACACTTGTCATATTTTTTTCTTGCAGACTGTTAATTAGTATATTAACACTGTGTATAAGGGCGTGTTTACACGACAACGATGTAAAAAACAGAAAAGTTTTTTCTTTTATTATAGATGACAACGCTGTCAAAACGATCCTCATTCACACGGATCCCCAAAAACTATTAAAAACAATGTATTATGCTGCCTGGCCAGTAGTTGGCGATGTCACTTTGTAAAGAAAGGTGCACTTTTCGTTTCATTGTCTTCCATACATACGCATGCGAATGTGACAGACCGCAAGCGCAAGCTCATGCGAAAAGTTTCGCATTTCACTGCGTTCCAGAGTTCAAGTTTGAAGTGAAGACGTGCGACTAGTAGAAGATTGGCATGACCTCTTGGCTGAATTAAAGGAATGTTATATTTGCAGTAAAGTCGAGTAGATTGTATATTTTTACATTTTGAATGTACTACTATATGTTATATGTTGAATTCATGTTCATAAAAAAAAGACACTGTAGACCGTGACGTCATATCTTGACCGTTGCAGCATCCGATGAAATTTCGCATGTTCAAAGTCTAATGTGACCGTGGCAAAAGACTGCACACATTGGCAATCTTTTACAGAGCACTCGCACCAAACGTGCATGCCTATAGACTAAGTAAGCAATAAGGTACGGTTACCACACAATACAAATATTAAAGCCAAAAATGTGTATCAATGCAACTTTCATGAATTAAACTTTTTCTAAAAGCCTTCCTTCCGCCAGAAAAAATAGTCCCTGACCGTGAACAGCAACAGAAGTTACATTTTCACGCCATTAGATGGCAGCAAAGACTGTCTTTATAAATGTGTCAGTCAGTAGCAAAGACTTTTACATTGAAAAGACTGAATTGTTTTGAAAACGGAACAAGACGCAACTACCAAATGCTTTGACTAGCGCTGTCAGTCATGGGAAAACCCCTTAAATGTTAAAAGGACAAGATAATACATCGGACATTTAAACAGATTTTTTATTATTAACATAGGACTGACCTGAAGGAAAATGCTAAATCTGAATGCAGGTAATAAACTCGCTCAATCGATCTTTTTCTCACAACACTCTTCTACAATAATACAAGCTTCAATGAACAATATCAACTGAGAACAAACAGTTTACATTGCTAAAAGTGGTTGCTAAGGGTGTTGTGTAGTGAAACACAGAGCTGTTGGGTGAAGCGGTCATAGCCGTGTTTTATCATGAATAAAACACAGCTATTGACCAATCAGAATCAAGGACAGGAACTAACCGTTTTATAAACACATAATACGCATTTGCATGCCATCACCATTTTCACAGATCAACATTTTTGTATCATTATCGGTATCATTTTCAAAAATGTGCACTTTGAAACCCGTTTTCAAAAGTTTGCATTTTCGTCCCCAAAACATTGTTGTCATGTAAAAGAACGGCCAAAACGTATAAAAAGTTTTCTGTTTTTAGTTGAAAATGGTGTTGTGTAAACAGCCCCTAACACAATTTTTGCTGATGTGTTTATTTGACTAAAATGCTTTATGTTTATGATGGTGCGGAAGCGTTCTTGATCTTGGATAGAGAGAGAGAGATAACACAGATAATCCAGCTTTCCTTTAGGCAAAATCACGCAACTGCACATACTCTGCTTGGTGGTAAGTTTTGTTGGATTGTCTTGAGTGACATATCATTTAACACCTCCATGCTGTATTCTTAGACGTTCCCTGAGCGGAAGTGTCACTAATATAGAGACTGATAACTGATACCCCTGTATCAGTCTGTCTCCCAACCGTTTTTCTCTGATGTAGCCTACCTCCACAGCTTTAAGTACCAATTATTGACAACAAACCATAAATGTGCTCCTTTTAACTGGTATTATACTGGACTTCATTAAATATCACTTTAAAAATATTATTTATAAATTAATTTTAAATTGATGTAAAATAAATGTATATTTATAAGTGCAAAATGAAATTAATTCCAAAATGGAACTTGCGTTATGAAAGCAAATAGGATGAACTTACATTTCATTTTGACTTTCATTTCTCTTTTATAGTTTTAACGAAGCGAAATAAAAATCTTTCCAAGCACCTATTTGGGAATCGCTGCTTTGTAGCATTAGCATGTTCCATCTAAACCATCATGGAGCACATATACACAAAAATCAATCGTGTTTCAGCCACTGGAGTCTAAAGGAGTCTTATATCTGTCATGCGTACTTGTGCTGCATCTCTCAGCTCACTCTTTTTTTCACAGTTCGACTGGTCGAATGCGTCTATCCACCCAATTCACTGCTCAAGCTTCGATGTGCTAATACTTCAAGAAACGCTCAAGGCTCCTTGTTTTGCATCAGTTAAGGTCAATGTCAGGTCCATAAATGTAACTAGGCACTCTGTGGACCCTGTGATATGCTCCATGGACCACAATGTCGGAGGCTAATGGTGGTTTTATAGACATGTTTTTGTAGCATACCACGTTAGCATATAGCAAGTAGAGTCACAGAGGGAAAAAACAGATAAGTCCCTCTTTCCCTTCTCACATTTACCTCTAGAAAGGCAGACAGCGAAGGGATCTATAATTGGTGAGAGCTTGAAAGGGTACATGCTCTGAAGCTGCCACATGCCTCAAATTAATGAATTAAAGATGAAAAAAGAGCCCATCTCTCTCCCGCTCTCTCTCTCCCTTTCGTTTTTCCAAAGGCATATTCTCTTAATTGGTCCTTTTACAACCAGCAAGGGCTCCTCTCTTCGGCTTTCATTTTATCAGAGGTCTGTTCGGATTGACTGTGCCAGCGGTGAAGACCAATCTCATTCAAGCGGTCGCGTGGAAGTACAGTAACACTGTGATCACTGTAATGCTATCAAAGGATAGAGGCACATGCCCTTAGAGAACTTCTCAAAAGAAATCTATAAGAATAAATTACTCTTTGGAAATGAGATGAAGAGTTGGACCAGCCCTTTCTTAATCTTTTTTCCCCCACTTGAAATTTTCAGGATAGTTGCGAAAGATATTTCACACAACTATGTTTCACACAGCTCTGGATTATTTGATTCTGATTGGATGATTGCAACTTTTCTCAGTCCAGCAACCGACATACACTACCAAGGCTGCATTTATTCGATCAAAAATACAGTAAATGGTCAATTTTTTATCAATGTTGAAAGCAGTTGTGCTGTGTAATATTTTTGTGGTAACTGTGATATTTTTTCAGGATTCTTTGATGAACACAAAGTTCAAAATAATATATATATATAATATATATATATATATATATATATATATATATTAATTTGTTACAATGTAAATGCCTTTACTGTCACTTTTAATCAATTTAAGCATACATAAGCAACTCATGTCTCATGTTTCTTTTGTGACATTATTGTTTAACATGATTTACCTAAGCTAACATATAAATGTTTCTGAATCAACATTCTTTGTTTGCTTTCCTCGAATTATCAACTAGTCAGGACTTTAGAGGTTAATGGTTAGTCACCTTACAAGAAAACTAAATAATGTTGCTTATTGATGTTATTATTGTTATAAAAATATTTAGTTTATTTAGTAAATATTCTTTGAAATATTTTATTAAATTATTTACAGTAATAATAATAATAATACTAATAATTATTTAATAATATTTAGTAAAAATCAAAAATTAGATTTCTTGTAAATAATTATTAATAAACAATATTATTATTATCATCATCAATAATAATTATTTACAAAAACTCAGTTCTGATTTTTACTAAATATTCTCTTTTTTAAAAATAAATTATAATAGTATTTTTTATGTTAAAGAATATTTAGAAAATATTAAGAAAATAAATTAGATTTCTTGTAAATAAGCATGTGGAGAGGAAGAGTAAAGGGTCATTCCCTGTCAAATCAACCAAATTTTGGAAACTTTCCCGATTTGATTTTGTTAATTTTTCTTCTTTTTTTTCTCGGAAGAAAGACAAACATTAATGATTAGTGATGAAAGCCCAAATATTAAATGTCATGGATATATGTATGTAAGATATCTTTAATACTTCTTGTATTACAGGCATGCAAACTTTGCAGGAAAAAAACAAAAACAAGAAAAGTGCTTTTTCCCATTTTTGAACTGTCATCATTGGCATATAATGCAACAAATATTGCTTAAGACAACACAATTTACTAGTAGACCTAGCTATCTATGTGTAAAAATAAAATAATGATGCTGCCATCTTTCTAAAACCATTATCTCACCCCTGTAATTTGGCTTGAAATTTTAGGCCCTGTTTACACCAGGTATTAAGATGTGTTTTGGTCAATTGGATCACAAGTAGACGAGGCAAACATATTCCCGTTTTCACCTGGTGTTTTTATCCATCTCTTTTGTCCACTTTCAACCACTTCTGTCCTGATTTCTTTGAGGAGAGGGTCTATTGGTGGGTAAATGTATGGGCTTTTTCAGATCTTTTGATCTAATGGACAAAATAAGCTTGCAAAATTTACATATGAACCCGGCCAGAGACGATGGAAAAACATAAGGAGAGCATCAGCTTTAGTTTCTGCTCTGACAGACGCAAGACCATGCCGAACGCTGTGAGTGTGTGTTAGAAATCAGGAATTATGAGAAAACATTGTGCTTGGTATGTTTTTCATCTTCAGCTGATAAAGTTTAAATCCTGTCTGGTTAGCATGCTTCCCATACGCATTAGGTCAGTAGGCGAGAGCAGGCGGTCTTTTGTGGCTGTTTGAACACATTAGACCACATGAGCGTTTACACTACGAAAGCAATCCGGTCAAATGGTTTTCGACTACCTCTGGAAGTGGTCGAAAGTGGACAAGCTCAAAATGTTTTAGACCCCTTTACACTTGTATTAGCGTCACCCACTTGTGATCAGATCGACCAAAACGAATCCAACGAATCTTAATACAAGGTGTAAACAGGGCCTTAGGTGAAAATTGCCATTTTGAGCCCCCTCTACAAAATAGTGGATTACTCAGTAAATATTTATCCATGACATTTAATATTTTGGCTTTCATTACTATTTATGCTAACCTTTCTTCAGATAACAAAGTGTAAATATTTGAGTTCCAGTTGAGTTGGCACAGAATGGCCCTATATGATTCATAAGAGATTAAAGGTATGATATGATGTATCATCCAATATAAGCTCAAGTGAATATCATAAAATCATTGAGCAATAATAATGTAATGTTGTAGCCTGAAGCAGTTACAGTATCTCACAGAAGTGAGTACACCCCTCACATTTTTGTAAATATTTTATTATATCTTTTCATGTGACAACACTGAAGAAATGACACTTTGCTACAATGTAAAGTAGTGCGTGTACAGCTTGTATAACAGTGTAAATTTGCTGTCCCCTCAAAATAACTCAACACACAGCCATTAATGTCTAAACCGCTGGCCACAAAAGTGAGTACACCCCTAAATGAAAATGTCCAAATTGGGCCCAATTAGCCATTTTCTCTCCCCGGCGTCATGTGACTCGTTAGTGTTACAAGGTCTCAGGTGTGAACGGGGAGCAGGTGTGTTAAATTTGGTGTTATCGCTCTCACTCTCTCATACTGGTCACTGGAAGTTCAACATGGCACCTCATGGCAAATAACTCTCTGAGGATCTGAAAAAAAGAATTGTTGCTATACATAAAGATGGCCTAGGCTATAAGAAGATTGCCAAGACCCTGAAACTGAGCTGCAGCATGGTGGCCAAGACCATACAGTGGTTTAACAGGACAGGAAACTGTATATTGCATTCGTTTTAGACATGCACAGGCAAAAACAGGATGTGTACTTGCAAAGCAGCAGCTAAAAACACAGGACGTGTTTAAGGTGTGATGCTTTATTATTTTCACATGTTAAGCAAATGACTGTAGAGAAATTTTGTGGTATCTTTTGACTATTTATATTCATTGCAAATGATGATAAACTCTAGTCCAAACTCCAGTGTGGGGTTTGCAAAAAGTAAGTGCTACTTTTTCTTACAACAGATTCTTTAATGGTGATGACAATCTAACAGAATTCAATAACCAACCTGATCTATATGTGGAAATGGGACTAACAAGGCATGCTTTTCTGAAACATCACTCTTATAAAAGGGTTAGTGTCAGGGCACAATGAAAGAAATTTTAATGGAGGGAAATTAGATGCCTTTTTTTGCACCGCTCATTACTGCATAATTGCAAAGGCTGTTACAAATGGCAAGAAAAACTAGAATTACCCGTTAAAAGCGCAATATTCAATGAAATGGTTTTGGCAAGAGACAGAGCATTTCGTGAAAGGTTAGAATTTCCTAAGTCAAAAGTTCTTGGTCAGTATGAAGCTATTAATCTGTAGATGGTACTAGATGGATACTTGTATCATTTTAGCATCCTCGCCTTTTCTGTTTCAGTGGTTTCACTTTTCATCCATTTTCCACTCTGACACCAACGAGCATCGATTTTCATCAAGAATTAAGTAGCTTAAAAGGTATCACTCAGTACTGCAATTCTAGCCTTCCCCTGAAAGACATCTTTCACTCTGTTTGCTTAAAGCCGGCCTGTGTGAAGGATTCAATTATAGTGAGGACCACAGACATTCTGTTCCAATGGTTAAAGTGTAAACTACAGTTTGGGGATAGTTCACTCAAAAATTAATTTGTTCAACCTCATGTTGTTGCAAACCAGTATGACTTTATTTCTTCCATGGAACACAAAAGGAGATGTTCAGCAGAATGTCCTGGCAGCTCTTTTACATACAATGAAAGTAAATTAGGCTGGACGCTATTGGTGACCTCTAAAAAGGCACCTTTAAAGCACCATAAAAGTAGTCCATGTGCTGTATTTAGTAATCTCACATCCCATTTGTGTTTACATCCAGAAGTGCTCATGTGATTTAACATAGTTTGACTACAGTAGTTTTTGACTAGTAATTTTAGTCACAGGCCTTGTCATGTTATTTTCTTGATCAGGTTAAAAAAAATATTGCAAACCATAAAAATATTCTCAAAGTTGATGGTAAATTAATGTAATAACAATATAATAATCCGTTACATTTACATACAGTGTGGTGGTAATGCATTGCAAGTAACTTGAGTTATGTAATCAGATTACTTTTTTCAAGTAACTAGTACAGTAACGCATTATTTTTTAATTTACAACAAAATATCTAAGTTACTTTTTCAAATAAGTAACGCAAGTTAGTTTTTCACATTTATTGACTGACAGCTCTGTCCCCATGTTGAGAGAAATCGTGAGTAAGTGCAGAGGTGTTGTGTGCGCTGTGCGAATATGATGGTTATTGTTACGAAGCCCCGGACGTGACATGCAGGAAAAAAATAATAGGCTAAATCGTGCGCACGATTTATTAATTCGTTCCCTCGATTTACTAAAACGTGCGCACGATTTTTTTATTTCGTTCCCTCGATTTACTAAAACGTGCGCACGATTTACTATTTCGTTCCCTCGATTTATAAATCATGCGCATGATTTATAAATCGAAGGAACGAAATAGTAAATCGTGAGCACGATTTAGTAAATCAAGCTAACGAATTTGTAAATCGTGCGCATGATTTAGTAAATCGAGGGAACGAATTAGTAAATCGTGCGCACGATTTAATTTTTTTTCTTGCATGTCATGTGTGGGGCTCCATATATTGTAGTTCTAGATTAAATGTGAACATGCGTTTACTGATCTCACTTGCAGCCTGTAAAAATGAAATATATTAAATTACACAAATATACTTTATGTATTTAATCTCACTTTATTAACCAATGACTTTGCTGCTGACCTTCAATGATCCAATTCAATCATACTAATATGCTTGAATTGGATCATGCCAGGATGGAGTGCCCTCTGGTGGCAATGATGGGCACTTTCACTGGTGATCGTGACAACAGGCATAAATATGCATTTCCTTCAGCCTGAGCCTCATTTCACTTTTGGTGTGAAAGGGCCTTTAGATTTGCCAAAAATATAACTTTTTTTGGTATTATTAAAAAAATACCAAAACAAGCAACCCCAGCCTAGGTGAGAAAAAGTAACGCAAAATTAATGTAATGCATTACTTTTCATAAAAAGTAACTAATGCAATTAGTTACTTTTTTAGGGAGTAACGCAATATTGTAATGCATTACTTTTAAAAGTAACTTTCCCCAACACTGTTTATATAGCGCTTTTCTCAGCACTCAAAGCGCTTTACATGGAAGGTGGATCCTCCTCAACCACCACCAATGTGCAGCATCCATCTAGATGATGCGACAGCATCCATATTGCGGCAGCCAAACCAGCTTATTGGTGGAAAGGACACAGAGTGATGAAGCCAATCAGTATATGGGGAAGATTAGGAGGCCATGATGATGGACAGAGGCCAATGGGCAAATTTAGCCAGGATGCCAGGGTTACATCCCTACTCTTTTTTTGAAGTACATCCTGGGATTTTTAATGACCACAGAGAGTCAGGACTTCGGTTTAACGTCTCATCCGAAGGACTGTGCTTGTTACGGTATAGTGTCCCCATCACTACACTGGGGTGTTAAGACCCACACAGACCACAGGATGAGCACCCCCTGCTGGCCTCACTAATACCTCTTCCAGCAGCAACCTAATTTCCCAGGAGGTCTCCCATCCAGGTACTGACCAGGCTCAATCCTGCTTAGCTTCAGTGGGCAGTCTTGGGCTACAGGGTGATATGGCTTTTTTTTTTTTTTTGGCTGGAACGGAACAGAATCTTTTGGGAGCAGCATTGAAAAATCCATCCCGCACAGACCTTTGTGACAACAGATTACTGTAGTTAAAATATTGGGGGGAAAAAATGACAGGACTCTAAACAATAATGTGTTCAAAATGTCCACAACAGAAGACAAATAACATCATACGATGCTGGTCACATGGTGCTGTGAGAAACTTTTGCTGAAATGAGAAAAATAAATATTTTAGAAACTTAACTGACGTAGAACCCGGAAGCACTGCACTGTGTTTACTACGTCAACAGTTTTGGAGACTGACATGGAAGAGAAGAAATTGCTGAATAATTTTGTTATTTTTGTTAGATTTTTTACGCACAAAAAGTATTCTTGTCGCTTCATAACATTAAGGTTGAACCACTGTAGTCACGTGGACTGTTTTAAGAATGTCTTTACTCCCTTTCTGGGACTTGAAAGAGGCAATTGTGTTGCAGTCTATCGGAGGCCAGATAGCTCACGAATTTCATCAAAAATATCTTAATTTGTGTTCTGAAGATGAACAAAGGTCTTACGGGTTTGGAACGACATGAGGGTGAGTACTTAATGACTGAATTTTCATTTTAATGACTAACCCTTTAATGAATGGACATGAAAGTATATTCTAAATTGACTCATATGGGACATATAAATAACTTTTATTATGGTGCTTATTTGTAATTTTTGGTGCTCAACAGAGTCTTCCCCTTTAGTGATCCATGAAAAAATAAAAGTCGCCATAAGGGTGAGTAAACAATGACTATCTTTCATAATTACATGCAACTAACCCTAAACCAAACCAAACCAAACCCTAATCATAATGCTAAAGTAACTACATGTAGTTACTTAATATTACTCAGTACTTAAATGTATAATTACAGTGTAACAATAACACCTTAAAATAATGTGTAACCAAAGATTGTCATAACATCATTATGGTGTCACCATATCATGATGTTTCTCACTTAACATGTTTCTCCAGCTACCGGCATTTTCATGTCTCCTTTGAACTACCCCAAATTATGTTAACCAAAAATAGCAAATATTCAATGAAAAAATCCTGACTGTTCAGCCGGTTTCAATACAAACACCATAAATAGCACGCTCTTTGCAAGCTCTGCACATTTTCTTTTCCTCTGGGGTTTTCCATTTATACTCCTGAGGAATGTGTGTCAGAATTCCTGAAGGGTTCAGAGTATTTTGGGTCGTGCTGAGAACGATTCACTAAATTACACATCGGCTGTGACCCAATTGTGAAATTGTCAGAAAACTCTAGAAATGTTTGCATTTTTCATCTCAGGCCAGATATTATGCGAAGCGGAATTTCACATTTGAGTATGCCATCTCAAATAACGACTGGGACGAATTTCCACAGCCCAGCAAATACCAATTCATGACAGCAGACCGGAGGCCCTTTGGTGTGTATCGTGGGTGAAAAGTCAGAACTCTTGATGTTTGAAGTGTGTGTGTGTGTGTTGCTTCTGCCCTTCCTTCCTGCACCACTGCCCTCTCATCCAGTTTATCCTGCACCACTGCCCTTCTATCCTGCGTGATAATGAACCGGTGTGTTTGCCTGTTTTATCAGCCTCTAACAATGTCACTCATTTGGCTCCTCAAACAGAAACATGCCACCGCTATGAAAACCACTATGGCAACCAATGGAAAATAAGAACAATTAATTTTGAGACAGTGCTATGCAAGTTTACCGCTAATGACTGTGAGAGCTTATGGCTCAATGACATTATTGAACGTCCATGATAAAGAAAAAAATCTATGTCACAATCTGTGGTTTCATTTTCAAGAAATTAGTTTGTATTCGTGATTTCCTGCCTTCTGTTTTCTTCCACTGCAATGTTCCATATCTTCATTCTCAGCCAATCCGTGGCAGCCAAGTTCTTAGAAATGTACTTGGTGGTTTCATTTGATTTTGAAAAACATTTGCACCATTTTCAAGACAATTTTAATTTAAAGGGGACCTATTATATCCCACAGATCATTTTTTATACTTTATACTATTGTTGTAAGTGCCCATTTTTGAGTGGAAGGAAAAACATGCTGTTTTTGTGCCTGTATCTTTAAAGGGGACCTATTATGCAAAATTAATTTTGCATGGTGTTAGGGTTAGGACATAAATGTGTGTTGTCAGTGTGTGTACACAACCACCCTATAATGATAAAAGTCCAACCACTCCTTTTTTTTAATCCCCATAAATCATAAGCAGTGTCTCAGAACAAGCCGTTTCCAGATCCCTGGCAGTATGACATCACATTAGCCACAGGCCCCGCCCACGAATGTTGACAGACACTGCCGTTTTAACATAGAACCGCCCTGAGCGAGTTCACAGCTAGTTATACAGTCTGCCATTGCTGCACTGACGAGAACGTCTCCCAAGCATTTTAGGTGTTCTGTAGCTGGATGGATTCATCCACATAGCTCTCTCCATTTACTCCCTAAATCTGAGCTGCTGAAGATGAGGTGGATTCATTATGTTTTCAAAGAAAATGCTCCCTCAACTCTACTGAAATTCGTTTATGTCTGCGCGAATCATTTCACACCGGACTGCTTTGTGAAAGAATGTCAATACAAAGGGACAATACAAAACAGAGGTTGTGCTAAAAAGTTGTTACTCAAGGATAGATCAGTACAAACTGTTCATAATCCAGTTTACAGTCTCCAGAGTGATACTGGATACGGCAGTAATGAAGCTGAGAGCACTTTATTACAGTTCATCGGAGTTGATTTACGGATATAAAGTTTACCAGTTTATTAAGCACCACCCGAAAAGGCATAAGGTCTTTATATTTGTTGTTAGTTGTAACGAGTGTTTTTGTGTACTTCACTGTGTATGTTGATGATAATGCAAGAGAGAGAGAGAGTTTATGGATAATATTTTAATGCACACTTGCACTGTTTTATTAAGCTCTTAAGTCGGGCGCACACTGTGCGATTTATTATAGTCCTTTACGATGGTTGCTTGTCAGACTGTACGAGCATGATCCTCATGTCACACTGTGGGATCTCAGCCGTTATTTATGTCGGACTGTACGACAGTCAAGACGTGTTAAAAATGGACGCGCACATGAAAACTTGTCCGGGGTTTTACATATTCAACCCACACACATTCGGTGACAGTGAGCTGCATTACACGCGGGACTGAAATGGTGGCTAATAAAGACACATCTAGCGTTAATTTTGATCACGGCTTGTCTTGAAAAACGAAGACAATTTGACATTTGTCATAGGAGAAGTCACACCGCAGGACTGTGTGCCAAATCTTCTGACACTGCCAGAATTTCGTCTGAGGTAAAATTTGATCGCAACTGTCATTAATCGGCTGTCTGTGAACATGTCAAACTAGTGATCAAAGACTACAGATTTTAGCCTAGGATTATAGGAATCTTTTAGGATTCTCATTTTTTTTTGTCTCAGACGACCAAATCGTGGCCAAAATCGCACAGTGTGCACCCGGCTTTACAGTGATTAGAGTGAAAACGGACGCTCTTTGTGTTAAGTACAATAAACGTCATAAAACTCATTGGTAAAGTCGAACGGGATCTGGTACAACAGGCTTGTAGTAATATAGTGGATAAAAACAAGAAGACAATATAAGTTATAACCATAATTGAACTAAACTATACCTGTTCTATCTCCATGCAGCATATATTCGCAGTTTATGACATTATAGTGCGTCCTGACTGACTCCTTGCACCAGAGAATGAGCTCGTGAAGCTCCGCTCTCTCAGGCTGAGTGCAGCAGCTCATTTGCATTTAAAGGGCACACACTGAAACAGCGCGTTTTTGCTCAACCCCAAAAAGAGGCAATTTTAACATGCTAAAATATCTGTGGGGTATTTTGAGCTAAAACTTCATATACACACTCTGGGGTCATCAGAAACTTATTTTACATCTTGTAAAATGGGGCATAATAGGTCCCCTTTAAATGCAAATGAGCTGCTGCTCCCCTCCCCTCTTTCCAGAAGAGGGCGGAGCCTGTACAGCTCATGCCTCGGACACCAACAAAACATCTGTTTTGTTTTGATTATCATCTCTATCACAGCTACGCTCATATGACATTGCAGTTCTTCATCATCATGAAAAATGATTTGCATGCGTTTTATAGCTATATCAGTTTATACTTCTAATTTATCATTTTCTGAGCGCACACATCTGAAGCACGTGCACAGAAAGCTGGATGTCAGGCGGTATTAAACTGATTTCTCTTACATGTCTTATTGCACTTAGACTGTCAAATACACACAATATTATGTCAGAAACACACAAACACAGTCGGTTATGTCTGTAAATGTAAACAGCAGGGAAAGAAATCGCATGTGTTTTTTTAAAATCTGTGTATTAAAGTGACAGCAGCATAATATTCAGTACCTACTGCTGTATATGCTGTTAATATGAACCAAACAACAAAAGAAAAACAGAAAATCACTCTCTGCTTTTGATTAAATAACTTTTAATAGCTTTAATAAATTTAGAAAATAAATACATTTTAATGAATAAATTTTAATAAATTTAGTAGCTTTAATAAGAATACATTTCTTGAATGCTGCTGTTAAATGCTCTGGTGAGGAAATAAATATGGTGGACTGAGTACAGCTCACTCAGGGGAGGAGCTAAGCTAATAGGGCAGATAGTCACCTGACATGGGGGGGTTTACGTAAGAGTAGGGGGAAATCTGGAACCGCTCATTTGGATGTTTTATAGGGGATTATAAAAAAAGGAATGGGTGGATTTTTACCATTATAGGCTGGTTGTTTACACACACTGTGGACACACTTCTGTGTTCATAATAGCTCCCCTTTAATGACTCACAAAAAAGTCATGTGGTGTAACCATTAACTAAAAAGCAATACCAGATTTGATTACTCGTTAAATACATGAGTGAACACATCTTAATCAATATTTAAAAAAAAAAAAAAAAACGAATGTTATGAATTAAGTATTTGAGTCATACCGCGTGACATTTTACATCAAATTTTTTTTTTTTGTCATTTTGACATTTGTACATATCATATCTGATATTTTAAGATACTTGTTGACCTTGTGTTATTGTTAACTAAAACTGTCTTTTTCATTAATTGTACTAAACCTGAAATAAAATGAAACATAAATATTAAATGAAATACTTAGACTTAAAAAGCTTAAATGAAACTTACATTGAATCCAAGTCCATGCAATAAAATGACTAAATCTAAAATAAAATTAAATCTAAATAGAATATATTATTATATTATAAATATATATTTTTAAACAAAAACAAACCTAATAATGACAAAAAATGACAAAAGCACATAACAAAACTTAAACCAAAATTAAAATGAAAACTGAAAGTACAAAAATAAAAGCCTGTTCAAAATAATATTAAATACAATAACAGAAAATAAATAAATCTAAAATAGCACTGATTTAAAAATGTTTTATTTATTTATTTATATAAATATATTTCAAAATGTAATATCAAGATCAATTCAATTCAATCAAGATCAATTTATTTTAGAAGTTAAAAACAGGCTCATCATGAAAAAGTTGCATTAAGCTATTATAGTAATTGAATTTTTTTTTTTTTAAATGTATTTTTGTATAAATGAATAGATGCAGAAAAAAGAGCATCATTTCATTGACTCATATATTTTTCAGGGTGGATCTAAAATTTTCTGAGAGTGTGTTGACTATATGGTTTGAAGTCCTCCTCCCTTTAAATAAACACAATGTCAAGAACTGCTGTCACACAAAGCCTATTATGCCATTACAATTCCCTATACACCAAGATTTCCACAGAACAACATGTAAAGCTGATTTATCTTTTGGAAAATATCTGAAATGATATATGAAACAAAGAAAACTTGTCAGAGCCCAGCATACTAACTGACAGCTGTGAAATAACAAACCGCATTTGTTTAAGTGCACTGGCTGTTCGCCACAGGATCCCCTTGAGGATCTGACGATGTACAGATCATAAACGTGACACAGTTGAGGCTTTGTTAAAATGGGTTGAGTGGGTTCTACCATGTGACGCATGGAAGGAGAGCAAGAGAGGGGCTCTTTAAGTTCTCGGATGTGCATTATCAGGGATTTAATTCTGTTTCACCAACCTTAATGGGCGCAACAGAGGGTATCCTAATAAGTGCCATGGTAACCTAAGATGAGATGAAAACGACCGCCTTTCAGAAGAAGTGCTACAGATGGAATGACAGTACAAAATGTAACTGTAAATAGGTACATTACAATATAGAACATAGGAATAAGGCATATCGAAAAATGCTGTGAATTAACGGAATTGGGCTACTTTTGCACTGTAGCTGCAAGTTGAATGTGATTACCCCCCGGGGACATCCCCCCCCAGAATGCACTTTTTAGCCCCCTGAATGCAATTTTTGGAAAGCGATTTATACTGGGAGACCCTTCCCTAGAATGAGATTTTTGCCCCCAGAACATGATTTTGACTGGGGGACCCTCCCCTGAATAAGATTTTTACCCCCCAGAACACTATTTTTACTTGGAGAACCTACCCAGAATGCAATTTTTACCCCCTGAATGCGATTTTTACTGGGACACCCTCCCCTAGAATGAGATTTTTACCCCCGGAACATGATTTTTACTGGGACACCCTACCCTAGAATGAAATTTTTTTCCCCCCGGAACATGATTTTTACAGGGAGACCCTCCCCTGAATAAGATTTTTACCCCCAAGAACACTATTTGTACTGGGAGAAACTACCCGGAATGTGATTTTTACTTCCCGAGAATGAAATTATTACCCCCTGGAATGCGATTTTTGCTGGGACACCCTCCCCTAGAATGAGATTTTTTTCCCCCCGGAACATGATTTTTACCAGGGGACACCCCCCAGAATGTGATTTTGACCCCCGGAACGCGATTTTTACTGGGCGACCCTCCCCTAGAATGAGATTTTTACCCCCCAAAATGTGACTTTTTACTGGGGAACCCCCCTGACCGCAATTGGGTGGGTTTTCAATAGCAATTGCCCTGGATTTGTTATGCAAACCTGGCAACCCTGACTGCCATGGTACTCTGACTGTCCCTGCATTATACAGTATGCATATTGTACACGATATGGCCATAAATACATGCAGCAAAATGTGAACAATGTAAAAGAAATTTTTTTTGAATTTGTAAATAAAGATGATTGGAGTAAGTTTTACAAAAAAAAAAAAATAAAAATAAAAATATATATACTATTTCAGTCTTTCTACTTAAAAAGATCCAATTTAATTCCATGAGTTACTTTTTTTTGGCAAGTATTTGCGAAATTTACTAGAAATTTCTGAGTGAAAATTGTTTCAAAGTATAAATCCAACACCATTTTTTTTTTTCAGTGCGGTACACAACAATTTACTCTGATTGATATTCTTTTTGAAATAAATAACATTCATGATTTTTATCTGTTATGATTTATAAGTGATTTTAATACCAAATATTAAGACTTTTTATGCAAAAACTTCTGTTCCACTTGAATCAGGTTGTTATATCAAGCATTGATATAACATACCGCACCAGCTGAGAGTAAAATGAAGGCACATATACGGCATGTTAATAAAAACAAAGACTTCAAATGTTCACGCTGTTATACAGTATGTTTTTGGATCTTATTTTTGGATGGACAGTAAAATGTAGACAGCAGCTCAGAAGCAGAGCAGATGGCTGACAAATGTCCTGGCTGGAAGCAACGTTCTACATAATTTGATAATCCTCTGTGCTGTTACTCTGTTTTATAGCTCAGAGAGACTGTACAAGCTTCTTGTAGGAGGATGGTAGCTGTAACAAAATTGAGTCAGACTGAGAAAACAAGAAAGAAAGGAAGAAAAGTTTGCCTTTAAAGATATTGAAGAATTCAGATCTGAAAAGAATCCAGATGCGAAACTATATCACCTATTACATAGCTCTTATTTTGATAGTGAAGTAAAAACATACATTTCAATTAATGCGGCAAAATATTTTATCATAAACGGGACTAGATGGGGTTCTGCATTGAAGTTAAATAACACAGCATGTGCAATCTCACTTTTGAAAGATAGAATAACTCCTTTCCTTTGCCAGTAATGACTCTCTTATCACTGAAAGGCTGTAATCTTAAAAGGCTTCCTGTGAAGTTGTCTTGTGTGCAGCACTATGGCATTTAATCCATATTTAAAGCATAAAAATTTATACTTTGAGTCTAATTGCTTGAGTGTTCGGTGATGTTTGCAGTATACAGCCATCACAGGTTTGTTTACATGAAAGTATTTAAGAGAAATGTGGCTTTGGGAAGTCAAATAACATCATGTCCTAGAGTCATGGTCTAATTAGCACATATGCTCTGACACACTGAGCCTTGATGCTTTTTTTGGGTGATACAAGCTCATGATACAGTATTTCCTGATCCCTCTCTTCAAAGTGGCAGAAAGGCCAAAAACTTGATATAGGCTCTGTTCCAAAACCAAGTTAGCTGCCTACATAGGCAGCATTGCAATGTATCACAGGGGTCTATGCCAAAACGTAGGCATGATTATGCTGCTATCTAAGTTACCTTCTTTTATGATGCAGCTTTTATTCTTCGTGGAGTAGGCAGTCCCATAAAGCACTATGTTGGTCGAAAATACAGGTAAAATGTCTACAAATATGCTTAAAATTAATTTAAAACCAATAATCATCAATAATAATAACAGTTGAATCAGAATAGACTTTTTTTAAAAATCCAATATTGGTATTTTTAGGCATTTGAGTATTGCAGTGTGGCATTAGCTTAGCAACATGCTAAATTCCAAAGTACTGAAATCAATTGTACTGTAGCTTAAGTCATGTGACACCTACACTAAAAAAGCTTGTTGTTCTAACTTAAGGCTGGAATACACTATACAACTTTTGCGGAGATTTTTGCCCCGATTTGCAGTCTAGATCAGTCAACAATAGTTGCCGAAAGTCTGCGCCAGTCTGATTTTGGGGAGTCAGAGTTTACAAATTTCACAGAAAATCGCACATGTATGATGGGCACAGACAGATTTTTTTTTAGCTTCAGGCTATGATTCAAACCAGTCAGAGGATATCAAAAACATGTTTGATACATTGAGTGGATTTTGGAACACATATCGTGTAAGACGTGTTCCAATCATATCGTTATCCAATCATATCCACTGTTGAGGCAAAGTCACATGAGCACATCGAGGTATACATATTTGGTAAATGTGTATCCATCATAGTTTATGCATTTATGTTTTTTATGTCTTCTTATCGAATAAAAAATGTATCCACCTAAATTGAGCACAATTTATGTGCATTTTTAGAATTTATGCACATATTGGCGTTTATTTCCAGCATTTTTTATGTGATATCTAGATATCGAGAACAACATGCAACCTAGGTTTAGTGCACCCAAAAATGAAAATTCTGTCTTTAATTACTCACCGACATGTCGGTCCAAACACGTAATACTTTCGTTTATCTTCGAAACACAAATAAAGATATATTTAATGAAATCTGATAGATTTCTATCCCTCTATTGACAACCTATGCAACTGAAATTTTGACACTTCAAAAAGAGTTTGTAAAACTAATCCATATAAATTGAGCGGTTTAGTCCAAATATTCTGAAGAGACAGGATCATTTTATATGATGAACAGTTTTAATTTAAAGGGGTCATGACATAGGTTTTTTGTTTGTTTTATTATTTTCCCTTAGGTGCAATTATAATATTACTATAGTTTTTTGGACGAAAAACTTAAAAAATTTAGTGATTTATGACCTTTTCCCACCTGTTTCTCATCCTCTGACTCAGACAGTTGGTTTTAGGGGGATTTCCCCTTTAAGAGTTCAGTGTGCCTATGCATTAATTATTAATGCCTTCTAGTCAGAACACATCATATTTGAAGATGCAGCATCGATATGGCAAAATTGTACTTTTTTATCACATGTACTAGAAACGAGGTGACATATTTTCATAATCCGCTTATAAGAAGGTGTTTATATTAGCAGGTGATAAAAAGTAATATTAAAGACCCTTAAAATGACAATTCTACATAAAAAGGTGTAATATCAAATAAAACGCTATAAACACTTACAGGTGCACTTGTGGCAATTGTGGTGCAATGCCCACTGAGCCAGGAACGGCACATCTGTGTGGCACTGCAATCTTATTGTAAACAGC
This sequence comes from Ctenopharyngodon idella, assembly GCF_019924925.1. Lineage (NCBI taxonomy): Eukaryota > Metazoa > Chordata > Actinopteri > Cypriniformes > Xenocyprididae > Ctenopharyngodon > Ctenopharyngodon idella. The sequence goes on from NC_067229.1 coordinate 8,912,445, forward strand.
TACTTCTTCAGACCCACTCGCTGCACGTCGACTGAACACCTGTGGGCGCGACAACGATGCAATGATGTAAAATTAGGCGTAGTTGTCTTGCGGTCATATGCAAACGACTGGTGCTAGGTGACGTCACCTTGCCCCATAGGATCCACAACGAGCCGTATTTGGAGCTTGATTAAATAAATGCTTCTTTTATAATGCAGAGGACCTCTTAAGCTATGAAACTTACAGGAAGTTTTAATGGTACAAATACCTCTTATATGACAAAAGATCAAGGCAAATTTGCTTTCTCATGTCATCACCCCTTTAAGCTTTTATTCACATATAAACATTCATCAACTCACACATCAGTTGTGGTAAACGGAAACTCAAGCATGTTCGCTTGACGCTTGAGAACCAATGAGGTTCATTTTCGTGTTACACAGCACGTTTGAGCTTCAGCAAAAGGTTTGTTCTCATGTGTCAAGCAGTTTCGGTTAAGCTTCTGTTTATGTTCTCTGATCAATGTTTATATGTGAATAAAAGCCTAAATTCAATCTGTTCATCACATAAAGCAATCGAGTCTCTTCAGGTACGTGGTTGAGAAGCACTGCTTTAAAACATCCAGTAGCCACCCACAGTCTAACCACAAGCTCTACTCTCAGCAAAATGGTAACCACAAAAATCAACATAACAGAAACTCTGTTAAATGTCAAACATAACTGAATATTAAACACTTACAGGTTTTCCTTTACTAAAAAACACAATAGCAATTTATTTCAAGATTTACTCAAACAAATGGATTAAGGTAATTTAACATTTTACAATTTTAATTTCATTTGATGTAATAAGATTTAGTGCAAATGACAAATAAGTAAAAAAAAGAAGAAAAAGAAAAAAGATTTGTGTTGCTTAAGCTCATTTTTATTAAGTTAACTGAGCTAAAATCCCTTTTTTGAGTGTATATAAAGTGTACTAAATCGGTCACTTATGCGGTTACATTTCAGTTAGGATGCTTTCTTAAAAGGCAGCTGCCTATGTATGCAGTAGACGTATTGGAACAGAGCCACAGATCACGAAATTGAGCAAAAACTTGTGCTAAGATTAAACAAACCACATACTGTCACAATCAAATCTGCTTTGAAACAAACCCTGGCCCTTCCTGTGTAATTCTCCCACAATTCAGTCACACAATCAAGATATCAGTTAAGAGTATTCTGGTCCTTAGCAGAGGACAAGAGTCCAGATTGATTTTCTTTCTGTCTTAATTCCTCCCCACAGTGTTAAGGGCAAATGAAGTTCTTCCATTTAGCTGCAGGCGACTGCTGCCATGTCACAGTGTGAGTCTGGCAGTCTGTTGTGAGATTTTTCCAGCTTCATTTTGTTTATTGCACTATAATCTGACGTGGTCTCATGCGACAGCATTCGCTTTATAGAAACCATTTAAATCACTTTAGTGTATATCGTAACAACGTTTATAAAACATATACAGCAGTTGCAGGTCTAAAATCAGATCGTCTGAGTCATGTTTGAAGTCATTGTATCCTATATTAATGCACTAATATGCTTTATTGACTGGCAGCTGTAAAAAAAGTCAATTTAATATATATTAATATTTAATATATGTTTAATATATAATATTTAATATATATTAATGTCTATTTGATATATATTAATATACTATAAAATAAAAATTGTATGAAATAGTATATATTTTCTATATTATTTGACTAAATGTGTATATAATATATATTATTATAAATATTATATGTATATTACATATATTTAATATATAATATGTCTGTTTAATATAAATATGCTATAAAATATATAAAAATTGTATGAAATGGTATATTTTTTGTATATTATTTGTCTTAATATATGTGTATTATATATATTATTATAAATATATATTATATATGTATATAATATATAACATTTAATATATATTAATGTCTATCTGTCTATTTAATATATATTAATATACTATAAAATAATATATAAAAATTGTATGAAATGGTATAGTTTTCTATATTATTTGTCTAAATATATGTATATAATGTTATAAATATATATAATATATATAATATATATTTAATATATATTAATATACTATAAAATAATATATAAAAAATGTATGAAATATATATTTTTATATATTTTTCTATACTATTTGTCTAAATATATGAAAAATAAAACATCTAAAAATTAAAAGCACTTAAAATATTGTTTTAAATTCTCCAAGTTGCTGTACATTATGTACATTATATATGTATAGTTATGGAAAAAAATATAATATAATATATATAGTACCTATACTGATAAACAGAATCTCAGCAGATAATCAATATGGTACTGATATATTGCAATTATATATTTTTAACATAATTCCCTGAATGTGATATTAGCACCACCATGACCCCAATGAAAAAAATCTGATAAATGGATTGGCAAGTAGTCATGAACAAATAGGAAATGTTTCTGCTTGAGTGCATGCTGGAAAATGGACCTACCAAAGATAACAAAATGATCCCATTGGAATGGGGTGGTAGCTAATGTGCCTTAGCAAGGCCCCTCATTTCAGTTAATTCATGCTTCAGTGGCACCTCTGCAATATGGAGCCACATCCACCGTCAAGGATGGAGACACTGCAGTCGGCTTTAAAATCTTTTTCACTTGCAGACGTATGTTAATGACTAGATATTAGCTTCCTGGAAAGTCTTCTTTGCGGTGATTCATCTGAGTAATAAGTACCTTAAGCTGGATACTGTCTCAGTAAAAGTATGGGCCTATTTCTCTAATGTGCAGAGTTACAAGGCAATCAGAAAGTGTGTGCGTAGTCCCCGCTGAGAGATCTCAGTGTGCTTCCTTCATAGTATTGGCACACAACAAGGCTCTCGGCAGGAGGTGTGGACATCCTCCTTCTCGCTTTCTCTATCTCTTACTTGGAAAAGAAAAAAAAATCTTATTTTTGGCCATTTTTTTATTCATTCAGCAGGGAACAGCATCAGGAAGTAACATGAGCCAGACTTGAACTTGCATCACCCGAAAGTGCTCCATGACTGTTTACATCTGGTAGTAACATCCTTCTCAAAGGACTTACCATTTGTGATTGAATTACAAGTGGTAGATTTCTAAATGTGTGCCTGTATAATAAGCGACATCACTTACATTGTGCACGGTTGAAAATCAACAAAGACATTTGCTTTCCTTTTTTTTTGCTTTCCTTTTTTTCGAAGGTTGATAACAGGCATACAATAATACAATCATAATAAAGGGTTACAGATTTCTATAGGCACGTATTAACGATAAGACATTTGCTTTCCTGTTCCAACCTCGTTTTCCTTACCAAAAAGGCCATTTGTGCTTCCTAAAAGCCCTGACACACCAAGCCGAAGGTCGGTCGGCCCATGTCGCCACAAGTTGGACCCCTTTGGGGAAATTCTGGCCTATTGAGCATGTTGAATCTGCGTCCTTCGGCGAGAGAGATCACTCTGATTGGCTGTTCAGCGAACGAGTCAGTGCACAAGAATAAAATTTGATGAAAGCGAGCAAAGAAGTCAAGATGGCACAGACAGAAGGCTGTTCTAATTTTATGTCATTCCAGTGTTATTTTCACAACAACATGAGCCACCTGGAATGAAGAAAGTGATCAGCATGACTGATATTCAAAATGGTAAGCAAGCACTGCTTTACATTATTAGTTTTGGTTTCCATTTTTGAATGACAAATATAGACTATCGATACCTGCTGATATAGACGGTTATTTCTTTACACGCAGGTGCAGAAAGGCTCTCTAGTTGTGTTTATGTTTTTTTCTCATGGATGTCAGACCTCAATGGACTGAACAGAAGAAATTAACTGGAGAAGATTTCCACATCAAAGAAGGCGGAGCCTAAGAGCCACACCTACCTATTTCGTAATCGCCACGGATTAATGGTAGTTCGAAGGTACTTACCGGATGAAGAAAACTTTTCCGGAAAGTTCACTTTGGCAAGCTGTTTCAAACTCCAGACGAACTTCATTTTGGCCTGATTTTGTTCGAACTGATTTCGTCAAACCAGTTCATTCTTCGATTTCACTTGAAGTATATCGGACCTTAACCCCTTAAGCCCGAAGAAAAAATTACACAAAATAGGTATCATTTTAAAGCTTTTTAATGCATCCAACTATTTTGTTCAACACTTAATGAGTGCTGAGTCATTCCGCTAAACCGGAGTGTACCGCCCGCAGGCGCCACCTAGCTACAAAAATTAATAATAATTTTTTTTTTTAAACTACTGCCTTGATCAACACAAAATAGGTATCATTTGAAAGCTTAGAGTCTGAACTTTACAATGAATGTAGCCAATTTGATTAACTCCTAAGTAGTGCTGAGTTATTTGCTGAAAAAAAAAAAAAAATGCTTTCATAATTTATTAAATTTTTTTTGTACCATGTACTGCAATGTGTCAAAAACATCATACAGCTCAGATAATCATGTGTCATATGTCATTTGAAAGGTCTCATGGAGTAGAATACAAAAAGTATAATTGTTTTGGGCTTTGACTAAACTTGAGTGAGCTTTTGTACGTGAAGCCACGCAAGACCCATATGTAAATAATATACTGATGCTGCATTTATGTCACGTTTTTGCTCATAACTTCATTAAACATGCTCCGATTGTGGAAATTTGCACATCATTATTTACAACAGATTCTTATGATTAAAATGAGAATCAACATAATCCAATAAGTTGATCTGGAGATATTCCTCATGGAATTACGGCACAAAAAACCACACAGGCACACAGACGCTAACTAAAATCAGATGCAGCTTTCACGTGGCATCTTCACATATATCTTCATGAAACATGTATAGATCTTAGAAAATGGCACATCATTACTTACAGTGGATGCTCCCGATTGAAATGAGTTCTTTCAAACGATACCAACCTTTTGACTCTCCTTGCTATAGTTTTGAAGTTACGAGTCTTTACTTTTTGTATGTCACTCAGAAAAAAAAAACAACTCTGAAAATGCCTTCAGGGCTTAAGGGGTTAACTGTTAAAAAGAGCTCTGGCGGTGCTGGTCATCTGGGTTAAAGGCCATAAGCCAGACTCATCCTAAATGGCATCTCTCTTTCTCTCTTTTCCTTTATGAACTTACTCTTTAACATTCTACAATCATGCTGGTTACAATTAACTGTTTCATCATCTTATAAATCTATTTGTAACCATTTCAAGTGTAACTATAACCAAATACTGTTATTAAACCTTTTCAGTTATAAATGATGTGCTACTGTAACCGGGTTTGATTCAGTATTAACATCAAAGTGCTACCTATTGCAGTACAATATTTTCACACCATACCATTTCTCTCCCACATATTTTGCTATTCTAAGTGTGCCTATATATTTCTGGTGTTGGTAGGAAGAAAGAAACTGAAGCTTAACCTCAAGGCCATGGGTCCTCAGTTCTATGGTTCACTAAATCTGAAAATAAGACCTCAGATAATGTGAGAGTAATTTAAGAGGCAAATATCTCCTTTCATTTAGCGTCTTCCGACACGTAATCCTCTGCAGATGTGCTTCATTGCACATAATCAAATAAATACGTAAATGAACAGGGATGAACTGCCTGACTGCTGCCCATCGCATGGGAGCTGTTATAGTTTGAGAATTTGAATTGAATGCATTAACATATTCATACTACAATCACTGGAAAATTACTCAAATTCATTTAAGAGAGCAGAAAGGTTTGGCTGGTTAGCATGGTCCAGTTAGCCCCTACTGGTAGAGGTCAAAACAACAGAAATGTGAGCAGCTGCTATTGAGATGAATGGGAATGCTAATTAAAGGTATTTGATTTGAACAAATTAAATTTCATGATGTGTTATACACCTTGTCAATGCTAACCAATAGTTTTCTTGAGGTTTAATACACCACCATGATGCTAACTTTTGCTAGCTTTTTTTTTTTTTTTTTTTTTAGGTATTATAGACCTCCTTGATGCTAATGTTACCAGTCTTTCTACGAGAATAGACATCCTTGATGCAAACATTAGCATCCTCGGGTATTTGATGCTAACTAATTACTGTAGCTTTCTTGAGGAATAATATTACTAATATAGGAATATAATATAACTTTCTCCAGGTATCATACACATCTTTGATGCAAACGGATAGCTTTTCCAAGGTATTATAGACCTCACTGATGCTAACAATAGCTTTCTCGGGTATTTGATTTTAACAAATGAACTTTCATGAGGTGTTATACACCTCGTCGATGTTAACTAATAGTTTTCTTGAGGTTTAATACACCACCATGATGCTAACATTTGCTAGCTTTTTTCATGTATTATAGACCTCCTTGATGCTAATGTTACCAATCTTTCTATGAGAATAGACATCCTTGATGCAAACATTAGCATCCTCGGGTATTTGATGCTAACTAATTACTGTAGCTTTTTTGAGGAATATTACTTGATAACAGACTTTCTCCAGGTATCACACACATCTTTGATGCAAACGGATAGCTTTTCCAAGGTATTTTAGACCTCACTGATGCTAACATTAGCTTTCTAGCTACGAGTATTATCGTCCGCTTGACACTAACAGACCAGTTTCTCCGGGTATTATAGACCTCCTTGATGCTAACGTTAGCTTTATATGAATATTTTTGACATTCTTGATGCTAATGTTAGCTTTCTACAGATATTTGATGCTAACAGATAGCTAAGGTAGCTATACAAGATTTCCTTGGTTGCTACTGTACCTCTGAAGGTTTAGACAGCCATATTATTTATTATATTGAGCTAACAGACAGATCAAGAAGATGATTAAAACAATGCAGTGTTTTTAATGCTACAGTACTTTGGATAAAGTGCCAAGTGTCCAAGAATCTCCATGTAGCTTTTTACAGTAATTTTAATATTACAAACTCACAGGGAAATATTCATGGCCACACACAGCTGATAAAAGGGAAAATTAATCTTCTTTACAGAAAGAGAGACATACTTCCATTTCTCAAAGTAAGAATAAAATGACATAGGTCTTCTTACCTTAACAATTAAGGCCATTTTCACTCTGCACACATTAACAGTGTAACTGTAACATCAGGTTCACATTGTGTTTTCACACTGACAGCATTTCTGCAGCATAGCAGAGCTATACAGAACATAAAAGTAATTTATGGCTTTACATATTTCATATTCATTTGAAAACAGCCATAAAATATAAAATTGTCATTAAAAACTCCTGGATGGAATGCAAGCTACTAAAGCCATTTTTTAACATCTATTCAATACTTTCATCTGCACCTACAATAATGTAATATCTTTACATTTCTTTATTTGAGTGCATTTTACAATAAGATCTCATTTGTTAACATTAGTAATGTATTAATTAACATGAACTAACAATGAGCAATACATACAGTATTTATTCATCTTTGTTAATGTTAAATACAGTTGTTCTTTGTTTGCATTAACTAATGCTAACAAATACATTTGATTTTAATAATGCTGAAATTAACATTAAGATTAATAAATGCTTTATAAGTATTGTTAATTCTTAGTTCGTGTTAACTAAAGTAGTCAACTAATGTTAACTAATGAAACCTTATTGTAAAGTGTTACCCATTTATCAGTAAATTTAAACTCATAGTTATTAATATATTAATAAGTTAATATTATTAAAATATTACCATATAAATTAAAATGCCATAATCATTGTAAATTTCAACCCTAAATAATTTTATCAGTGCATTTTTTCCTCTAATGAATTCTCATCTTAGTGCAACGGACTTCTGTTGTTAATTTTCCTTGAAATTTCCTCTGTTCAATTGCTCCCTGAGGAAATTTAGCCGAAGCTTTATTAATCACAGCCTTTGAGTTCAGGAAAGGGATTTCTGTGACTGCTGACTCATAAAAGTGATGTAATGGTTCTGTTTTGTTGATTGCTGACATCAGCTCAGTATAATTCTGTTAAAGCGGCCATTCATCGTAAAGATTTCATCACCCTTGCTTTCAGTGACCGAAATTAACTCCTTTATATTTATCAGTTCGATCGAGAAACTGAGCTTTAGAGCAGCTGGAAAATCATCTTGTCTCACCAGAGAGATGTTTGTGCTCAATAAAAATAAAAATAATAACCAAACTTATTCTCGTCAAGTACCACCGACTTAGACAGGAAGAGACTGACCTGACCTAGTGACTGACAAGTAAAGAGGCCAACTACAGTTTTTATTGTTTTATGTGCTTTTAGGGGTTATTTGAAGTAGATCGTTTACTCTATTTTGATCTTTTCGAGTACAACAAGGAAAAATAACATTAAATGCAAAAAAAAAAAAAAAAAATGCAACTAAACATATAATAAACATAGGATAACAAAATAAATGGCCATATTTTCTTGCTGTCAAAGGCGGCGTGTTAAATTGAACAATGAGATTTTGCTGTAAATTCATTTCAATTCAATTCAGTGCACACATGGCAATTCATAACAATTTAACATTTCGAGGTATTTTGGTGGCGAATTTCTATCATTCTCATTCATGCTTTTTCATACAATCTGCTTACACCACACTGACAAATAGGTTTAAGGGTGAATCTTCATGCTTAGTTTTTAAATTCGTATGAAAACGGCAACTCATAAAATAGTTATGTTTGAGATTGGGTTGATCTGTCAGTTAATATAAACTTTGTGGTTGTCAACTGTCCCAAATTACAAGCGCCCACCTAATGGTGATGATATACAGGGCAACTTTTTGAGCAAGGTTGCCGGGGAGTGTCGCCAAGCGATGATGCTTGGGCACTTTCCCATTGAGAATAAGCAACAAATTTCGATCTAAAGTATCCAGATAGAAATTTGTTGCCCATTCTCAATGGGAAAGTGCCCAAGCATCTTCGCTCGGCGACATTGCCCTGTGTATCATTACCCTAAAAGTCCATAATTCTGGTTAAGTACCACCCACTTAGACAGGAAAGGACCTACTGAGTGTGAAGTAAAGTGGCCAATCACAGTTTTTTACATGCTTTTAGGAGATAGGTTATTTAAAGTAGATTATGCTAGTGGTTCTCAATTTGTGGGTCGTTCCTGCAACAGAAAAAAAAAAAAAAAAAAAAAAAAAAACATTAAATGAAAAAAAAAGGCAAATAAACAATCATGGATAGTTAGGATAACAATATAAACTGCCTTATCAACCATATATTTTGTTGCTGTCAAAGGTGGTGTGTAGAATTGAACTCTATGGTATTTTGATGTAAATTCATCTGTCCAAAACACTCTCTGGCAATTTGCAACTTTTTTATGTTTTGGCGAATTAGTGGCGAATTAGTATACTTGGTACAATCTCATTTTCTCATACGATCTGCTTACACTCCACTGGCGATAGGTTTAGGGCTGGACCGTCATGCTTAGATGTTTTCGTACGAATCAATTCATGCGAATTCATATGAAATCTCTGAATCTCTTACGTTTTCTCACGAGATTGGCTTCATCTGTCAGTTTAAACTAGCCAAATTAGCCAGATGCTAACACAGAATAATGGTATGACATGCCCTCATCCTTGAAAATCATCACCAAAACTATGGAAAATACAAGAAAATAAAGTTTATGCAACACTTAACCACAAGTTAAGTCGGATGACAAAATTTATAGTATACTTTAGGCCTAATAATCAATGTAAATAAAGCTCAAGGTCACTTTACAGTTAGGAAATAGGAAATGAGAGTTCCAGTTTCACATGTACAGTTCTCTATGAATGCAAATCACATGGGTCGACAGAACTTTATTGCTCACTGTGAGCTCCACAGATTGCACCTCTACAAGGCTGTGATTAAACAGGACCATGCCAGGGTCATTAATATGGACTGCTCATTATATCACACCCGTTTCTCCGAGTCTGATGTGGTGTTTCTGATGCTGGCATGTGAGGTGTTTTCACAACCCGATGACACCTACCTTCTGTGCTCTGTGGCTCAGGAAGTGTCTGAAATGTGGGCTGTAACAGGTGGTGGTTGACAGGGTACTGCTTCTTCCTGGAGTATAGTCCTCCCCGGTCTGTCTGCTGAACTGAGGAAAGTCTCAAAATGATGAGTTTTCCATACCCCATTGACTCCACGAATGTGCGTTATGGTGGGAGGTCCACGATACAAAGGACACCAGGACATTCGGGCGTAAAGATGGGCAGAGTGATCTGAATGATGCATGAATTTCCCTAAAGGCACAGAAACTGCAGCTTTTTACTGAGGCTAGAGGGACATTCTGGAACTTATCATTAATTAATTGGGCTGTGGAGTGTTTTTCAAGTGCACTCAAAAAAGGATGACAAGCCTCTGTGTAAAATCAAACATAAATAAAAAATAGAGTGTGAATTTAACAAGACAATTCAGTTCTATCACATGGTAATAGTAATAATAATAATGTGATAAAAAAAAAAAAAAAATTCTCTATAGGAGGTATCAAGCTACATAAACGTCAAGGCTCAAGTAAAAAATATAACTTGTTATCATTTACATACACCTCCTCCCTGGTGGACATGGATAAGCTGGATACCAGTGATGTTGGATAGTTCAGGGCCATTTTGACCTGTCTTACCCTTTTGTTCTTACTAAGGCCAAAAAACCCAAAGACAGTAATAAAAGCAATTGCACACTGCAAGAGCTCTGACTTCACTAAGACAATCTCAGAATACTGAAAGGGATTTCCACATTCCAAGATTGTCACAATAGCTTGGATTGAATTTGTTTGCCCATTGTAATCTTTTTTACATTTTGCATATCATTGAGCACCATGCGCTCACAGCGTGGACTGAATAAATATCGATTCAAACAGTGGCTAGCTGGCTCAATCTCCAAAAACAAAACAAAAAATATGACTGTTTGCAGACTTCGGTGGCCTGGATCTATCCGGTCCTACCCTTAAAGTGAAAATTCACAAGAATAGCAGATTATCTTGAGCTCGCCAAACTGGAAAAGCCAACAAAAGCACTTTATTCTCCTTTCTCCTGACTTAAGCCTCTGTCCCGGCCACTGTGATTTATCGATCCTCACTTGTGCAACCTGAGCTGAGGAAGGCCTGTTTCCTTGTTTCCTTGGTTACTGTGCTCTCGCTGTCATAACCTAACAGTGTCAGAAGCTTCACCATAAATAGTCCAGCAACAAAGCCCGATGTGTAAAGTGTACGGCATTTATCTCCCACGATGTGTCATTTTCAGTTACTGTAAAGCATTAATTTAGCACATAAGATTATGAAGTTGTTGGGCCTTTAAAATGTGGGTACAGTTGGAGCAACAATCACGTTACTTTGTTTTACAAAGCCGTGGGACACAAGATGAGAGCTGCATGTGTTCTACAACAGGATCCACCACTAACCTCAACAATCACTCAATAAAGTATTAAAAATTAATCACAGTGCTGGATTGCCACTTACATACAAGAAAAATAGGGCTGGGTATTGACACAATTTTCACGATTCAATTCGATTTCTATTCACATGCTTTCGATTTGATTCGATATCGATTATTTTGGATGTAGTAGGCTATATCAGATACAGTACATAGCATATTTTCTAGAGGAAAAAAATCTCTCAACTAATGCTGTAAACTACACGTGGGAGTCAGTTGGTACCACATTACTATAATATTGAAGGTTAAAATTACCTTATTTATATACAAACACTTAAATTACACTCAATTATGTTTTTTATAATAAATAAAGTTTAGAATTACATAATCATATTTCTCCTCCAATTCGTTTTTTTTTTTTTTTTTTTTTTTTTAAATATAAACATTTAAATCGTGGCTGTCATAACTGATTTATTCAAACATGCATTAAATATTGAAGAACATTTAAAAATTATAATGAATATGTAACGGTGCATATATTTATCAGAATGCTGCTCTCTAGAGTTCATTTTTCTAGCTGACTAATGAGTTTATGGTCACTGAATATGTTTTTCTGAGGTAAATGTGACGTTACGTGACATTGTTTACAAGCTGTTTTACGTCTTTCCGAGGTTGAAACACTGATTGAGCTATTACAGGAGACATGATACGGATTTCGGTAAGTTGTACTGTATATTTTAACATACCTTCAGATGTTTAGTCACGTTTATTTCGCTCTGTAACTGGTATTAATGCGGAGGAGAGGATGTTCACATGCGCTCCGTGCTGCCGCTTCTCTTTAACTGAGGCGCTACAGCGATCTGTCACGTCACATTAAACAGCGCCAAAACGGTATTTATTTTTTTGAATCTCATAATAGGATGGACGTCATATGAAATCTGAGACTTTCATATCAAAAGTAACAAAGCACAAAGATTATTGCGATTATTGGATGTGAGGCGCGCTACATGTTCTGCTCATTCATCAACTGAAAACAGACTAGACTAATCGATTCTTGGGATTTAAGAATCGATATCGGTTCGTAAAAATGAGAATCGATTAAAAACGAGAAATCGATATTTTTTACCCAGCCCTAAAGAAAGATGTGTGAAATCCGCTGCTTGATGATTTGAAGATATCCTCTGTATTAGATGCAAGCCTGTGGTGGACAAAAAGTGGTTGACAACATGCCCCACTCAACCTTCTAAAAAACTAAGAAAAAAAAAGTTACCAATACAAATGACTTTGTCAACAGAAACAAAGTTGTGCCCTTCTGATTCACTGCTCTTCTGAAACAATGTAAAGTTAATGTGACACGACAACTTGTGTTGCAATTACTAGTCTGTAATTAGTCTGCTGCACCTAAGGCCATGATATGCTAATGCTAATGATAAAGAAATTACAGTGTCAAAAGAAATTAGTTCATGTGAGTTGAATTACCACAAAATCCTGCTAATGTATAATATCTGAATTGAAATCAGTGAGCGTGATTGATAAGATGGTTACGGCAGTGGAGTAACACAGGTTTAGTCTAGCTGCGCATGACACAGGAGTGAATGAAATGTGACTTTAAATATTCCTGGCTTTCTTCCAGCTTTTTTGTGATTGTTCTGCAGATAACTTTCCAATTTCAAGAGGCAGAACGTCAGTCAGAATGACTTGTGAATGACTAAGTCTCAATCATTTGTGAATCAGTTGTGAGCGGTAATAGAGTTTCATATCTTCAAAATGGTTGTTTTTTTTATTTTTTTTTATCTATTTTACTGCGTCATGGCAAACATTTTTTATGTGTGTTTACTTCAAATGTTGTGTTCACAAAACCTAATCGCAATGATTCTGTATTAGAACACACTGTCCCTGTTGGAGAAAGTTATTTTATTCATATTCAAAACATGAAATACATTCCATTGATAATGGAACAGTTTACCCAAAATAAACTCTGTCATTATTTGCTCACCTTCACCTCAAAATTAAGGTTTAGCTACATTTTTCATTGTGCCATACTTTGTCCTTATGAGCGAGGTCTAGGTGATGCAGGCCCGAAGCATTTTTATCATCTTTTTAGTGCATTTCAAAACCCCCCTCTGAGAGCACATCTAGTAAACATGTTTCAGACAAGTCAATCAGCTTTCTCTCCTGACCAATCAATTGAGTGGCCAGGGCTTAAAGCGCCCTAGAAATAGATTGAGGTTTTTCAAACAGTCCAGAGTGCACTTAAGCATGAGGATAAATCGGCTAACATTTCCATCTGAGGCCCAGCATGGCATATTAATGGCCGTTATATTTGGTTTTGGTCACATCTGACCACCAAAGGATGCTTTTAAAGCTTCCACTCTACGTAGTTTGCCTGGCAAAGAGGAATACAACAGTGAGAGCGATCTGAATTTTCTGGGGTTTATGGATTTTGACTCTCTAAAGAAGCGGGTTGCTGCCCACACACAAAATAAGATGCAGAAGATAAAGAAGGAGGTGACATTTAGGGCTTGCCAAATGCAAAATCTGAGGGTTTTAAATGAGGTCCTTGCTCAGCTCTTGATTCCTTGGATTTATGCTCAAAGGCCATGATTCTGACTTTGCTCTCGCAGCGCATAGTAAATGAAAATGTACTGAAATTACAACTCGCTCTGGGCAGAAATGCAGTTTTCTGCCCAAAGCATAGAGGCCTACCATGGCACTCATAATACATTGAACTTTCAGAATGTGAAGTCCTTCTGAGGAAAATTGAACATGCAGTGGAAAGTATTTCCAGTATTTCCATATATTATATTATATTATATTATATTATATTATATTATATTATATTATAGAACGGATACTGATGAACCATACAGGTACTGCGAATTACATACTTGAGTATTAACCCCTTAAGCCCGAAGTGTACCGCTGGTGGAACACTACCCCCCGCGAAAAAATTCATAATGAAATTACTAAGCAACCACTGACAGGAATAACACAAAATAGGTATCATTTTAAAGCTTTTTAATGCATCCAGCCATTTTATTCAACTCTTAATGAGTGCCGAGTCATCCCGCTAAACCGGAGTGTACTGCTTGCGGGTGCCATCTAACTACAAAAATTAATAATCATATTTTTCAAAACTACTGCCTTGATCAACACAAAATAGGTGTCATTTGAAAGCTTAGAGTCTGACCTTTACAATGAATGTAGCCAATTTGATTAACTCCTAAGTAGTGCTGAGTTATTTGCTGAAAAATAAAATAAAAAGTTTTCATAATTTATGACATTTTTTTTGTACTATGTACTGCAATGTGTCAAAAACATCATACAGCTCAGATAATCATGTGTCATATGTCATTTGAAAGGTCTCACGGAGTAGAATTCAACGATTGTTTTGGGCTTTGACTAAACTTGAGGGAGTTTTTGTACGTGAAGCCCCGCAAGACCCATATGTAAATAATAAACCGATGCGGCATTTATTTCACGTTTTTGCTCATAACTTCATTAAACATGCTCCGATTGTGGAAATTTGCATTTGCACATCATTATTTACAGCAGATTCTAACGATTAAAATGAGAATCTACATAATCCAAGTCCTCAAGGAATCCTCAAGGAATTACAACACATAAGCCCCCCACAGGCACACAGACACTAACTAAAATCAGATTTTACGTGGCATTTTCGCTTATAACTTCATGAAACATGCATAGATCATAGAAAATCATTACTTACAGTGGATGCTCCTGATTAAAATGAGTCTAAAATCAGCATAATCCCTTGTGTCGATCACAAGATATTCCTCCTGAAGGAACGATTTTAAAAATGCCCAATAGGGGGCGTCAAGGGCTAAACAAAAAGGCTACCTTGGTTCCAAATGCTGTAACTTTTGATTACTTTATGCAATCACTACAAAATTTGAATCAGATACAGTTCACATATATAAAGGAACAAAAAATAAAAAAGAATTATATATATATATATATATATATATATTCACATAATATATATTCATATTTGATATTATATTAATTATATATATATTAAGGTATATACATATTAAAAAATTATGTTGTCCTCCCACAGTGCATCCTGGTGCCATCACTTCCACAGGTAAATGGCGCACACGTACATTGCCATCCACATGACGTAAAAGAAACGAGACTCATCAGACCAGGTGACCTTCTTTTGCTGCTTCAAGGTCCAGTTCCGACGCTTGCATGCCCAATGAAGGTGCTTTTAACGGTGGACAGGGGTCATCATAGGCACTCTGAATAGTCTGTGGCTACACAGCCCCATACGCAGCAGAGTGCTATGACACATTCCTCCCATAACCATCCTTAAAATCCCCAGACAGGATAACCTTTGTTGCTCTCATGCATCGATGAGCCTTGAACGTGTAGTGAATAATATGACCAGGAACAGTTAATTAGTTTTATTAATT
Source organism: Ctenopharyngodon idella (assembly GCF_019924925.1). Lineage (NCBI taxonomy): Eukaryota > Metazoa > Chordata > Actinopteri > Cypriniformes > Xenocyprididae > Ctenopharyngodon > Ctenopharyngodon idella. The sequence continues at coordinate 8,928,179 of NC_067229.1, forward strand.
ACTGTTAATTTTATGCTAGTCTGGAAGTTATATTATTTTATATTAATGCCATTCATGTTCACTTTTGATACCAGTGACCGCTAGTGAATTTTGAGGTTTTAGATTCAGGCTTTAGATTAGGCTCCAGCGACCATCTGCAGCATCAGCGAATTTGGCACTTTTCAACGGATAATCTCCCATGATAAGAACTCCACCAACCCATTTCACATTATCTGATGTTATCTCACACACCAAAGTCCAATTTCTCAGTTCAATCACAAAACACTGAGCAGATAAAAAAAAGTCACCCTCAACTTACACACCCTGATGAGCCAATGAAGATGAAGAGCTGCAAGAGAAGAGGCCAGAGATAGAGGCTTTTCTGATCTTCGGTCATCTGTTAGGTCATTCCTGTTGAGAAGTACCTTTTGAACCCTGTCACATTAAAACAAGAATATAAATAACATATAAGAGGATGTCTATAAAAAGATATACCAGACTATCAGAAATAGAAATTAATTTTGATTATAAACATCTTGTAATATTTTTATATTATAATAGTAATGTAAAATAAAATTCTGTAAAAACCATCTAATACAATAAAATAAAAACAGGTAAGTTATTCCACAGAATCAGGAACGAGGGTGAGCATTCACAGGAGAGTAGGTTTCACACAGAGGATGTTCTCTCATATTAACGGGATTTCAGGACTTAACACAGAGGAGAACTTATCAAACAGTTCATCAGGTAATCTATATGAGGTACTAGAAAAAAAACATGAAAACATTAGCTAGAAAAATGAAGAAACACTTTAAAACATTGACATTTTCAGTTAGTAGCCTACATTTATAATCACACGGCTATATTAAAAATATCATATTATAAAACGGATCGTTCCGGCCCTTGATACTGATTGGTTGAGCCCATAGACTGTGATTGAGTCGCATTCGAAGCCGTTGTAAAAATTCTCGAAAACATCGCTGCGCCACTGAGTGTGTATGTTGCTGCGTCTGTCTTAGCAACCACTCTTAGCAACGTAAACATATGTTTGTCCCTAACTGATTTTGTTCATTCAAGCTTACTGCATTATGTGGAAGAGCGTTGTGAGAGAGATATCGAGTGACCGAGTGTATTACCTGCATTCAGATTTAGCATTTTCTTTCAGGTCAGTCCTATGTTCATAATAAAAAAAAAAAATCAGTTTGAATGTCCGCTGCGATCTTGTCCTTTTAACATTTAATGGGTTTCCCCGTGTTTCAATATTAAAGTCTTTGCGACTGAGTGACTCGCTCATAAAGACATCTTTGCCGCCATCTAATGGCGTAATAAATGTAACCTGTTCACGGTCAGGGACTATTTTTTTCCGGAGGAAGGAAGCCTTTTAATGATTTTACTTCATGAAAGTTGCATTGATACAATTTTTTTGGCTTTAACATTTGTACTCTGTGGTAACCGTTTTATAAATTCACTGTAAACCACGGCTTCTTGGGGCTTATTGCTTTATTATATTTCACCCGTTTTCACCCATTTCACCCGTTCATTTAAAGAAGATTTGAAACAACATGAAGGTAAGTAAATAACAGAATTTTCAATTTTAGGTAAACTGTTTGAGTGCGATGTTGTGATGAAGTTTTCCTTTAATATAATATAAAACTTAATGGAACTAACATGATTATGATCTTCAGAAACTGTATATTCTATACAGTATGATGAGGACCTGAAAATGTATTGAATTACAGGAATGAGTCTGTTAATGAGACTGAAGAAGGTCTGCAGTCGATGTCTCTGGCCATTCCTTGTGATGAGGGGAAGGATATGAAAGCCATAAGAAATGACACGAGGGCTAGTATTCACATGTAATTGCTCACCCAGGGAGGAAGCAAAGAGACTAGTGGTCTAGTGCACACCCGAGGTGTCAGGTTCTGTCAGGATGATGAAACTCCACACAGCCCACAGACTTGCTCTGAGACTGCCGGGTGCCAGGGGGGACGTCAATTTTCGACTTTATAAATCTAAAATTGATGAAATATGAGGACACTCTTCACCGGCTATGGCTTAGTTTTATATTTTAGAGGTCCTTTACTGCAGCCACTCGGGATTTGGCCTCTGATTCATGTTACACCAAAGCCAAGAGCCTTTGAAATGCGAGAGTTTGTTCCAAATACCACAACAACATTGTGTACAGCAGATTTGATTTCGGCCGCTTATCATGTGGAAGAACTGAAAGTAATCTGTTGATTAGCATGTTTCTTCAACTATGGCCACTTTTGGACCTGTGGACTTTAGAATATACAATATGTATAATATATACATAACAAAACACGTATAATGTTGACTAAAAATGTTCAAAATTGGACATACATTCTACATTCTATTCACTTTGATTTTTCTTTATTGTATTATGTATATGTCAGGTCTCATTTCATTTTAAGCATGCTGTTCACTGAAACTGTTGTCTCCATGGTAACCAAGTTCACTTAAAAATAATAATAAAAAATTATTAGGGGCAAAATTGTTGGTTGTGATGGAAATGACATTATGACTGAGGAAGATTCGTAATTTGAGGGGAAAGTGATATAAATCATTTTCACACTGAATCCTGAACAATGGTTATTTCACTTCTTTTTTTAGATTATCATAATTCTGAAATGCATTTAAAAGCACAGGAATGCATCATATGATTTCCCTGACCTCACCAGTGAACCAGTGTCTCATTATGCACTGGGGCATATTCCATATGCAAAACGGCAAAAAAATTGACAACTGACAAGAGTGCAATCTTGCAAAGACAGAAATATCCTCAAATGACATGGGTTTACTGTCAAAAACTGTACAGTATGCCTCGGATGAAGAGAACTATCTCCACAATTAAGCACATTACATGTGATGGGAACTGGAAATGAATCTTTAGAAAGAAAATTTATGATTTTGAATTTTTATGGGCATTATTTCACCCCTGACTGGTCATGTCAGATATGGAAGCCCATTTCCGCCACATAAGAAAAAATGTTTTGGTAAATTATGAAAAGTCAAAATTATAAATCGAAGTTAAAATTGAGAACAATTATTATGCATAATTAGAATTAAAATAATTATGCTTTTGTCATTATTTTGACTTGTGTCATAATTATGACTTTGTTTCTCATAATTTTGACTGAATTATTATGAAAATTGTGAAAAGCTGAAATTCAAATTTAAAATTATGACAAAATATTGTGACAATTCAAAATTACAAGACTCATTATTAGCACATAAAAAGTCAAAATATGACATATTCATAATTATGAGATAAAAGGTAAGTATTATGATTTTTTTTTGTCTTTTTATGTCATGATTTACCAAAGCATTTTTTTGTGGGAAAATGGGCTTCCATACAGATTAATACACTTAATTAAAAAAAAAATCCTGAAGTTTTAAACAAAAATAAATGTGGACATTGAATATTCTTGTAGAGGGTTGTTCAACAAAAACTGTGGAACATAAAAATATATATTTTGTCCATACAATGAAAGTCAATGGGGTCCCAAAAAGCAACTTTGGCCCCCTTTGACTTTCATTGTGTGCACAGAAAACTCCCACAAAATATCTGTTCGTGTTTTTCGTGATTTAAATTACTGCCATGTTAGAATGCACATAAAACTGTCATCTTTTATATTCAGTAAATGATTGTTTGGTAACAGTGTAATTCTAGGATCACAGGTGGAATCAAACCGTCCGTTAGCTGCCTGTCAGATGGATGACAGTGAACGCCGTGTTCAATAAAAAAGATAAACACGCAAGAGAGCTGTGACCCTGGTCCAGGCGAGGAGACATGAAGTCAGGCGTCAAAATGATTTTCATAGCAGATTAAGCTGGCAGCCGGGCCGTTTCAGGGGCGGGCGCAGCAAACATTCCGGATTAGTATCAGAGCTTATGTGCCCGTTAAGATGATTGCGTTTCGGGGAAAGACGCTTTCCGTGCGTTTATTGAACATGAGGATTTATCTGATCCCCTCGGTCAGCTCGGATCATTTAATGCTGCAGGGCTTCTCATCAAATGAGTTCCAATGCAATACAAATCAACTATAATAATGACATCTAAAGAGAAATATAAGCATTCATAACATTTTCATGTTTTAAACATGTTTTTTATAATCTTGTTTTTTTTACATAAAATGGTTCATTTTAAAGAAATAATCAAATTGATTTAATTACAAAAACTTTGCAGAAACCAGTTATATTTCACTATAAGATTTGGACGACCGTAATAAATCTGATAAATCATTCATGGCAGGCACATTGGTTTTAGGGTTGGTTGGCACATGGAGTGTAATGGAAGAAACATTCTTAGCACATTTTAACATGTCACTCAACGGCCTATATAAAGAGCTTTAAAAGGCAACTGAAGCAGCCAAAAAAAGTGATTGAAGGGATTAAAAAAAAAAAAAAAAAAAAAAAGCATAGAAGAATTTGAAAAACATTTTTGTTTGTTGCTTTCGTCTTGCAACCAAAGCCTTTTAATATTGTGCCAACCAACCTCAAAACCTGTGCCAACCAATCCCTGCATTAGGGATTGCACACAACTTAAAGGATTAGTTCACCTAAAAATGAAATTTCTGTCATTAATTAATCACCCTCATGTCATTCCACACCCATCGTTCATCTTCAGAACACAAATTAAGATATTTTTGATGAAATCTGAGAGGTATATGACTTGTCCATAGACAGCAATATAATCAACATTTTCAAGGTCCAGAAAGGTACTAAAGACATCGTTAAAACAGTCGACATGACTGCAGTGGTTCAACCTTAATTTTATGAAGTGACAAGAATACTTTTTGTGGGCAAAAAACAAAACAAAAATAGCGACTTAAAGGAAAAGTTCACCCAAAAATGATATTTCTCTAATCATTTACTCAGCCTCATGTCATCCTCCATGTATATGACTTTTTCTCTTCAGATAAACACAAACAATTTCTGTGAGTCCATATAATGTGTGAATGGGTGCCGCTTGGTAGACGCTTGAAAAACCACACACAGTGATTGTGACGGTAATACATAAAATCCCAGTGGATGAATTAGTGTCTTCTGAAGAGAAGTGTGCTAGGGGCTGTTTACACAATACTGTTTTCAATTAAACCGGTAAACTTTTTATGCGTTTTGCCTGTTCATTTACACAACAATGGCGTTTTAGGGGCCTGAACTTTTCAGTGCAGGCTTTTGAAAACATTACCATTATTGTCTCCGTGTAAACTATAAGAACTATAGGCGCATAGTGTTTTTTTACACAGTGGCACCACCAACTATACTGGCCTGGCATGAATAATGCAGCTTTTTTTAGTCATTTTCACAGATCCATGTGAACATTTCAGAAGATGCTGATTCATTGACTGGGGTTGCATTTATTTCCGTCACAATCGCTGTGTGTGGTTTTTCATGCGTCAACCAAGCAGCAGCCATTCGGACTCACAGAGATTCTTTATTTTCTTGAAAATCTTTGTTTGTATTTAGCTGAAGAGAGAAAGTCATATAGATCTGGGATGGCATGAGGGTGAGTAAATGATGAGAAAATTTTCATTTTGGGGTGAACTATCCCTTTAAGATCCCTTTCATTTGCACCTAGTAGGCTCATGAATATTAATTACCTAGATGTGTGATCACTGGGTACTCTTAGACAATCCAGTCATGTTACTCAATTAATATTCATGAGTAAATGACATTCAGTGCTGGCTTGCTATTAAGATACAATATCAGGCCAGTTTTGTATTTGCTCTGAAATTAATATATAATAATAATAATATTAATTTATCTGGAGATGAAGTATGAACATTTTTGTCGTCGTCAACAGGATCTAACAAAAACTGAAATATTAACAGTTTGACATCAAAATGTAATTAAAAGTGAATAAAGTCAAAGTGCAAAAACATTTTTAACTGTTTGAAATAATATCAGGTGCAAAAAAAAAAAAAAAAAAAAAAAAAAAATGGCCTATATTTGAAATTCTAGAGATTCTTCTAGAGATGCATATTTTTAGATGACGGGATTTGGGCTGAAATTAGACCTGGGTTACACAAATATAATGATTTTTTTTTAAAAAATGAATTGGCTAAACGATTCTTAAAAGATGCCAATATGTATGAGCCACAACAGCACAAACTGGAGCACTGAGAGAAATATTGTAAATTGTGAACAAATAGCTTCTTTTTCAAAACTGGGCTGACCTTGTCCTTCTTGTGAATTTGAATAAGCTCTATATTCCTCAGAGGAAAACTGTGTAGCTGGTTCTTGAATGAGAATAAGGGCTAAATATCTGCACGGTCAGCCAAACTATTTTAGCTTCCCCCACCGGTTTATACAACGATAAACGCTATCTAGGTTAGTTTGGGAAAAAAAGTAGCCCAGAACTTTCTTATCCATAAGGGCCTATAAGAAGGAACAGTAAGGAAATGCCAAGGGAATGTTTGCTAACTGCTAAAAGGAGAAAAAGCTGGAGAGAATCCAAGCGCAACGATTTTCTCAGATACAAATGAAGTAGGACTTTGTCTTTGTCCGCCACTCCTTTATTTGATTATTGAAGAACCAAAACATCTCACTCTGCACCTGAAAGGAAAAATAAAAAATAAAAAAAAATAAAGAGAAATTATTCAATGAATGAATGATGTAGTGGATGAGAGAGTGTGTCTGGAGAGTGCATTAACTTAGAATTGAATGTTTTAAATGATTTTTCTGAAAATGGTTGATGTAGTGTAAACGGTAAGAACATAATCCATCTCAGCAGGGATCTCTCATGTAGGTTGTTTTCCACAAGCCACAGACAACCAGAAACGATAAGCTCAATCTTGCCTGCAATTTCCCCCAACAAGCTTTCCAAATCCATTTGTCAATGAAAGAGGAAGTCTTTGGATTTCCATCAGACCAATTTGTTTGAGCCTCCATGACCTCAGTGCACAAGCAGCTTTCTCCGGCATACTGTACCTGCCAAGACAAAATCTACCCAGGGATTTCACATCCTAATCAGACATTCTAATTAAATTTCACTTCTCAAGCTGCCTAAAAGAAAAAAAGAAATTAAAGCGTAGCTTGAAACAACAGAGCTAAGGTTTTACCTTATTTGAAGACCACACTATTGCATGGTGCTCATGCAAAAGTTGCTTTCCTCAACAAAAACCCTGTGTCTGATGAAAAACAGTGTGCCAGCATGATATGTTGTTCGGTCTAATAAAAAGAGCATTTCTCAACCAGTTAGCACAATGCTAAGCTATTAACCCTTGTGAAAACGAAGTCCACTTTAGAATACTTTAAAAAGAGTAGCCATATACTTTAATAAAAATATACAGAATGTAATGTTTTGGTCACTTAATTGCATGTTAATTGCAATTAAATTAATTATTTATATTAAATGCAATTAGCTGAACTTTAGATTGTTTTTTTTTTTTACCCACTTAAGTAGGACTTATATATATTTTTAAATGTAATTTCATAAGTAAAATATACTTAAAGGGTTAGTTCACCCAAAAATGAAAATTCTGTCATTAATTACTCACCCTCATGTCGTTCCACACCCGTAAGACCTTCGTTCATCTTCAAAACACAAATTAAGATATTTTTGATAAAATCCGTTGGCTCAGTGAGGCCTCTATTGCCAGCAAGATAATTAACACTTTCAATGCCCAGATGTATTTAAAACAGTTCATATGAGTACAATGGTTCAACCTTAATGTTATGAAGCGACGAGAATACTTTTTGTGCACCAAAAAAAACTAAATAACAACTTTATTCAACAATATCTAGTAATGGGCGATTTCAAAACACTGCTTCATGAAGCTTCGAAGCTTTACGAATCTTTTGTTTCAAATCAGTGGTTCGGATCGTGTATCAAACTGCCAAATTCACGCCCCCCAGTGGTGAACCATTGAAACTTCGAAACACTTATGACATAACAAAGCCTCGTTTACTGAAATCACATGACTTTGGCGGTTTAATACACGCCCTGAACCACTGATTTGAAACAAAAGATTCGTAAAACTTCGAAGCTTCATGAAGCAGTGTTTTAAGGGTCTAAATAACATTGAACTTTGGACCCCATTCACTTTTTATTGTACAGTATGGACAAAAAAAAGTTCAGTTTGACAATTTTAGCTTTTGTGACATAATGAAATGTTGGATATTGAACTATTATACAGTTCCTAGTGTGTTCTGGGTAGTTGCGTACTGGCTGCATTTAAAGCCCATCCCCAAGTCTCTATGATATTATGGACCCTAGATAAGTCTTGTGGATTTTTTTAGCTGTTTTATCATCTGCCTGGCAAAACATCAATAGAAAAACAACAGGTTCAAACAAACCCCTAACTGTGAGAAAAAATAACAGTGATGCTTTCCTTACCAAACACCAGTAAACACATGCAAGTCTTCTTTGTATCAAAGTGGATTTTTTGTCATCTCCGAAGAGCCTCCTTGCTGGGAACTGACAAAAATATTTTGCCTTAAGAGAATAAGAGAATCGTTTTAATTATTCAGCGTGTTGTGCGGTGAATTCATGCTCAAGTACCCTTGAAATTCTGCTTGACAGAGACTCTGTTCACCTGCACTGAAGGATCAACACAACCTGATCATTTGCAAGACTTGTTGTGACCCTTATAGTCCAAATGAGAGCTCTGAATTATCAGCCTCCCATTTTTCCTCTGTATACCGAAGCTATAATGATGAATGAAATCATTTTTCCCCACCATTTCACTCCAGGGTTTACGTAATATGTTGCTATGGCAACCATATATTCCAATATTTCATACAAGCCTAGCAACGTTATAATGCTGCAAGCAGTGTAGTGCGTTAGATAATGAAATTGCACATTATTTTCATATACGATGGGTCTTGGGCCACATTTGGGATCCAAAACCGAAATAAACCCAATAGACAGAACAGAAAGGATTCTGAACAATTTAAAACAACGAATAAGAAATATTTACAATTCTACTCTATTTTAAGTCCCTAAGCAGTGCTCTCAGACTTTTGGACCACGTATAGCGGTGAATTAAGAATTGCTTGCAATTAATGGCTTGCACTTCAAAGCGACACATCAAAGCCATGTTGGCTCATTTGCTGATCACTTCAGAAATATCTTATTTAAGGAAAGACACCACAGGTGAAAAGGGTTGAAATTTTACCATACTTCCTTAGTTGATTAATCCAATTATCCATAAAGCCAAAAAAATCACGTTAAAATGTGTTTCAAATATGATACAACAGGCTTTTGAGGAACGTTTATTTGTCCATCGCTCAATCATCATTGTATTGCACTGCATTATATGTCTTGTCCCCAACAATAAAAACTACAGAGGTTTGATCATAAAACGAAGCATTTAAAGCTGCTGTCCGTAATTTTTTTTTTGGTTAAAAATTATCCAAAATCAATTTTTGACCAAGTACATAACCAGCCATTGTTCTCCTTACCTTAGCCCAATTCACAACGGTAAGCTTGTAATAATGTTTTATAATTCAGGTGGTACTGGTGGGTTTCCGCGGCATGTCACCGTTTATCTTTGCATCGTTACGTCACGTCTGTTTACATGAAGAAGAAGACCCAGCTAGTAGGCTATATCGCTTGTGAGGCGGATCATTTGTAGCCTGTTCTCACAGCAGCTGGAATAATTAAACTTATCATTTGGATGGCGGATTGTATGGTATGACAAATTAACGTTAGAGATTAGACTGTACAGAAATTGAAATCTACAGGTAACACTAATACACATTAAATACACAGTCACACAATGCTGATGTTGTTAACATTAACAATTTGAGAACAAAGTATAACAATAATAAGAATTTGCACAGGTTTGACGTGATCTGAGCTAAGCGATCGTTAGATTTAACAATTTATTGTAATGCTTTTTTTCTCAATTGGTCAGAACAAAAGTGGCAGATTTGTTACTTGTTCCGATGACATTTTCCGGTGAAAATTCTTATTTTGGTCATACTTCAAGACTACAATCTGTGATTCCAAAGTACAGTATCCACACCGGTGCGGTGACTGACGGCAAACTTTTTAGATTAATCCGTGCTGAGGAGTCATGTCGAGGCACAACCCATGTAAAGATGATAATTCTGCAAATAACTGCATTTGCAGGTTTCAAACAGAGATGGTGACAAAGAGGCAAAACTTACGGACTGCAGCTTTAAATATCATCTTAATAAGACAGTATTATTGGGAGATAAAGAGTGATAACTGATATTTTTATGCATCGCATTTAAGTCCACGGTTTTCCCGCAGAATTGGGCTACATTTACACTGTTGCCGCAGGTTGTTTTTGTAGTCCGCAGGTTGAAGCGAAACCCTGGAATGCAATTTTTAATACCCTGAATGTGATTTTTACCAGTTTTAAACATGATTGGGCTAGTTTTGTTCCTGGATCAACATTTCAATCAACCAATCAGATTTGAGGGACAAGTTTACAGTTTATGTCAAGTTTGGGCTTACAACAAAGGCTACAGCAGTGTTATTTACCTATCATTTCCCTGTGATTTTAGGGATAAGTTGGGTAGGGTCAGGTACAGGGGTAGGGATAGAGTTATAGGACTAAATTTTCAGACAAGAATGTTGTTCCAGGATCATGTCTGTCTTGGCAAAAATCATGGTGAATGCATGTAGACAATGACGGTATTGTTTTAAAAAAGCTTGGACTTTGAAACCCATTTTCAAGAGTTTGTGCTTTCAGGCCCGTGTAAATGAACAGCCATAAAAAGTTTTCAGTTTTTAGTTGAAACATTGTCATGTAAACACCCACTTACATTACAAGCAATCGGAATTTCATCTGTTTGACAATTTAAATATTAACAACTGCACCAAATTGCATATTTTTGCTCGGTATGGGCCAATAAAATTGAAGTGTTTGAGTTCATACTCAAACATACTCAATGTTCTCTTATTCTTTGAGCCATAAAAGCCTGATGTATCAAATATGATTAAAAAACAATAAATAAAAACTATAGAGGATATTTAGAGGTTAGAGGTTAAGTAATCATTCAAATATCATCTTACTAACACAGTATTTTTGGGAGATAAAGAGTGTCAACTGATATTTTTATGCATTGCATGTAAGCAGTGTTGCCAAGTCCACGGTTTTCCCGCAGAATTGGGCTACGTTTACATTGTTGCCAAATGTGATTTTTACCGGTTTTGGCCATGATTGGGCTAGTTTTGTTGACGATAACGGTATTGTTTTAAAAACCTTGGACTTTGAAACCCATTTTCAAGCCTGTGTAAATGAACAGCTAAAATGCGTAAAAAGTTTTCAGTTTTTATTTGAAACATTGTCGTTTAAACACCTACTTACATTACAAGCTATCAGAATTTCATCTTACTGTTTAACAATTTAAATATTAAAAACTGCACCAAATTGCATATTTTTGCTCAGTATAGGCCAGTAAAATTGAGGTGTTTGAATATGAACTCAATATTCTCTTATTCTTTGAGCCATAAAAGCAAATATGATTAAAAACACCAATGCAAACTTTTATTTTGTTTAAATATTTTGTCTAAATGTTCAAAGAAACTGTTCCATTTAAAAAAAAAAATCTATTATTTCGTATTGTAATTGAAATCTACAGACACAAAAAGAAACAATGTATTTTAGATTTATTTTAGTTTATTCCCCGCTAATCTGAAATAAGACGTTATAGAAGCAAAATAGCTTAAAATCTCAAAACTGAGCAGTGCATGAAAAAATAACGGTTTTGCCTGTTGTTTCTTGCCTTAACACATCTTCTGTATTAGAGAGTGAGAATTAGCTTTAGCATGCTGTAGGTGCAAACATCTAACCGCTAATCGGTTTGGTGAGGATGCCCATAATGCATGTGGTGCTTTCAAATGAGAAAAGTGAAGAAGAAAAAAAAAAACCTTAATGACTAAACGTAATGACTCACTGATGTGAGGAATCTGCCATTAAACACCTACACGCTGCTTGCTGTTGTGAGACGGGTTTCATTTTCTCTTATTTACACTCTCGATCTGGTAATTGAGAGACACAAAGTGCACCAGGGTCAAGGATGTGTTTTTTTCCATCTCTCCGGTGTGGTGAGGAGAGACAAACATCCGGTGTTGCATTGAAGAGGTAATCACCTTTATCCGTTCTGCCACATAACCCTCTTCACGTTATTGATAAACAGCCAGTGCTCATTACCTCTCACCGGAGGTTCCTTTCCGTCCGCTCTGCCTGATGAAACAAGGGACACCTTAAACACAGAGACCTACTTTCCTGTATTTGGGCTCAGATGTCTCTTTAACTTAATCTGGGCTGTCAGAATAGGAGCTCTTGTTTGGCTAAAGACAGAGAGGGATCTATCCGAGCTTTTTTGGGGCTGGGTGCGGCGCGGGTCAGAGCAAACGTGGAATTGTGCTGGCCGGCCCTGATGAAAACGAGATAAACCCTGCAGGAAGAGCCTCCCCCACAGACAGATGGAGAGAACAATCACTCAGCTCAGCTCTCGTGTAGCAGGAATGCTTTTTCATTAGTCTGGGGGAATAAAGCTCTCACAATACCGTGTTGTGATATTAATTTCTCGCACCAAAGCCTCATTCTAATGTTCCATAAGAGTTTGCTTTAAAATAAATTATTCTAAGAATGAAAAACATCTCAATCAATTCAGTCTGTGTAAATATCCTATTAATATATAAACAAATGCATATGCAAATGCAAATGAATAAATGATAACTTTCACTTTTTATGTCAAAAAAACCCCTGTGATGGTTAGTCATATAGTTAAACAGTTTCGGTAATCTCTGCACTTTATTTTGTAAGTATGACTAAACACAAGCCACCTCACCCTTTTACCACCTCTGAAGTAATGTGACAAATGGTGCCACATCCGTCTCATTTTCCCTGTCAGTGATTGCTCGTGTCTTTAAGCCCTGGAGTGTGTTTGATAAGAATTTGATTACTGTTTCTTCTTGCAGAAATTGAACACTGATGGCTATGGGCACCAAAAATTCCTTATCTGGGATTCTGGCTGTGGTCGTGTGCCTATTTCAATTCCCCAAAGCAATGGATTCTGGGAACGTTAGTTACAAAACAATCAAAAATAGATAACAATAATTTGTACAAGTATGTTCAGGGGAGAAAAGGAATGATACCCTTGAAATGAGATGTTTGCCCTCAAAATGTAATGATGTTTGGTGTGCAAATTGCATTTTATCGCATTTTCATTTTCACTTTTGAGTCCAGGGGAATGAGAAAAGACCGTGACTAACATTTTTTTTTTCTTTTGACAGTGACCCAACAATAAATATAACTCATTATTAAAGACAAAGCCACTTGCATAAAATATCTATATGTGACCCTGGACCACAAAAACAGTCAAAAGGGTTAATTTTTTTAAAAAAAATTGAGATTTATACATCATCTGAAAGCTGAATAAATAAGCTTTCCATTGATGTATGGTTTGTTAGGATAAGACAATATCTGGTCAAGATACAACTATTTGAAAATCTGGAATCTGAGGGTGCAAAAAAAAAAAAAAAAAATCTAAATATTGAGAAAATCACCTTTAAAGTTGTACAAATTAAGTCCTTAGCAATGCATATCCACTCACAAAAATAATTTTTTGATATATTCACAGTAGGAAATTTACAAAATATCTTCATGGAACATGATCTTTGCTTAATATCCTAATGATTTTTGGCATAAAAGAAAATTCGATAATTTTGACCCATATAGTGTATTGTTGGCTATTGCTACAAATATACCCGTGCGACTTATAACTGGTTTTGTGGTCCAGGGTCACATTTATGACATATTTCAATGTTGAAAACAGTTGTGCTGCTTAATATTTTTGTGGAAACTGTGATACACAACCATTCAAAAGTCTGAGGTAAGTACTTGGTTTTTTTTTTAAATGGATACTTTTATTCAGGAAGGACACATTATTAGTTTATCAAATGTGACAATAAAGACATTTATAATGTTACAAAAGATTTATATTTCAAATAAAATACTGTTCTTTTGAACTTTCTATTCAAAAAATCCTGAAAAAAGTATTACAGTTTCCACAAAAAAATTAATCAGCACAACTGTTTTAACATTGATATTAAGCAGCAAATCTTGAGCAGCATATTAGAATGATTTCTGAAGGATCATGTGACACTGAAGACTGGAGGAATGATGCTGAAAATTCAGCTTTGACAAAAAATATAAAGCTTTTACTGTATTTTTTGATTAAATAACTGCAGCCTTGGTAAGAATAAAAGACTCAACAAGACTAAAAAAAAAAAAATCATAATTATTCCAAACTTTTGACAGGTAGAAATGACAACTCTTAGAATAGTTTTATCGTGTTATTGAATATGGCAACGTTGATGTATTTGGTCTTGGCGGACTAGATCTGCTGCTGTTGCTGCTGCAGAGCAAGTATGGACTTGCTGCATGTAAGATATGCTGCTGCTGCATAAATAGACATACATAAATCCTGTAGCAGATCTAGGCAGGTGGAGCTGGGGGAGGTGGAGGGTTACAGAGGAACTCTGATAGCGCACTGCAGGACTAGCTAACAGCAAACACTAAACCAGTAAATGTTGAGAAAGCAATCTCATTGGCTGCAGGATCAGCAGAAGCCAATCAGCTTGTGCCATACAGTAATGATGTCAGTGATATTAGCCTGCGCCCTCTAGAGTTTCATGACTGAACTACACACAAACAAAGTCTTACCATCTTGTAGTTTTTGGAAACTTAAAGAAGTTTGTAAACTTGATTTTGCATTTGAGAGGTTTGTCATCCATAACAACTCAAATAGGATAGCTGGAGTATCAGGACAGCTTGTCTCTATTAGAAAAACACTCAGTAAGATCGTGCCTTCTGGGGAGAGGGGATGTGGAGCTCAGTGGTAATAGGTTTGGACACAGTTGTGTGCACAGTACCAAACTCCACAGGCTGTGCTTATCGTGGCTGAGGAGATTTGGTTTTGTAGGACACATACGTCTGCGGTTCAGGAAAAGGTTTTTCAGAAGTTTGTATGTCACACAATGTGAAAGATTACAAGTGCCGAAAAATTTTCCTACACACCACCTGTAGGTTGAAGCCTGGAGGGTTTAATGGGTTCAAATTCAGGCTGAGAACTGAGCAACCATTATAACATTACAATAAAGTGACAACTTTAAGACAAAACAGAAGACTCAGAATGGGCAACAAACATACTTTTCGGTAAATTAATAACCATTATTAATTATATTATTCCACATAACTGATAATTATGAGCCAAACTGATACGTTTTATACTTTTGCTCCAAATTGTGAATATATTTATACAATTTATACATTTTTTTTTTTTTCAGTATAAAAAAATCTATATTTTTATATTAGTCAAAAATATTGTGGTGGTACAACTGTCATGATATAATCAATAAAGAAAAAAAAAAAAGACTAATTAAAAGAATGAAATTCCTTAAAATAAAAACCTTTGAATATTTATTGGCATATTCTTAATCATAATCTTAAAGCAGTTTAGTTAAAATATTATAAAGAATGTTTTTATTATATGAAGAAAAAAAAACATAAAACAGGAAATGATATCATAGACTTATAGATGCAAACATAAAACATACAATTTCATATATTTAATATCACATGACATAATTTTACCTTTTTATAACAAATTAAGGTTATAAAATGCTTGTAAAATATCTTGTGACTCCCAAAAGCAATAATACTTATGAATCAATAATTCATGATATTTGGGGAAAAAAAAATCAAAAAGGTAATATATCTTTGAGTCATTAAATTTAATTTTGTGTTATAAAACATAAACACAAATATTACATTTCTAATGACTTGTTGAATGATTTTAAACTAATTTGTGTTAGTTATCTACATTAGATGATGATCTAAAAAATACTTCTAAAGTATTTATTAATCTTAGTTAATTACATGTTAATAACATGTTAATTACAACATTTACTAATACATTATTCAAATAAAAAGTTGTATGTGGTAATATTATTTTATGGACCTAAGCTAACATGAACTAACAATGATCAGTTGTATTTTTATTAAATTGCCCCTTTATGCTTTATTGCATTATATATGTGTTATTGTTTTAACAACATATTTTCTTGTAATAACAGATTATTGTTGTTAAGATGACGTATTTTGTTCATGACGTGTATGAAATAGGCCTTCATCTGATCTATAGAGAATTTATATAGCCTAGATCAGTGCCTTTATCACACTTCCGTGTTCGAAAAGCAGAAGCAAAAATAGCGTAAAATACCTTTTGATGCCTGTATCAATGGCAGAGCAAGAGATTGTTGTGATTTCATGTACAGTTCACAGATACTTCTTCTAAACCGTGCTTTCTCAAACTTATAAGGTCATACTTGGCCTATAATAGTGATTAAACCCAAAGTCAGTGTGGGTGCGTCATGGAGTCAACACCACCATCGTTCCACCCATCAGCACCAGATCACTAAACTCCTCCCACTCGTTCACAATCTCCAGAGTTCTGATTCCCTGCACACCCTCATCAACGCACCCTATATCAACCGTCTGCACCTTCACACCAGTGTCTGGTCTCGTCATTGACAAGCTCCCTCACCTGCACAGAGAAACCTGTATTACCAGCCAGCTAAGTCTACATCAAACTATCAACATCATGCTGACTTCCCCGCTCTGCTAACCTCTGCAAATAAAACCTGTTGAAAAGTACTTACCTCATCTGTCCTCTTCTGTGTGTGACAGAGTGGGAGTAATGAACAGAATAATTATTTTATTGATGTATATCCCCATTTGTAAGTATGCACTTTTTAACAATAAAGCACAATTTTATAATTTAGCCTATACCTTATTTTCTGTAAAATAAGTCACACCTGATCACTGTATGTCGCATGCATTGGGTCAGACTTAAGTTTTTGAGAGAGAGTGAGAAAACCCCCCCCAGATAAATCGCATTGGTGTATCAGTCGCATTTTATTATTACATTTAAATATAATGTAGCTGACATACCGGTAAAAACAAAATATTTACAAATATTAGGCTATCGACATGTAGCCTATTTTAGGCTATTTCCACAACAATTCTTTTAAAATTAATTGTATTCAATACAAGACAAGAATGAAAAATATAAGTATAAAATAAACATAAATTATATTAAACAGTATTTATTTTAAAGCCTAAACTCATTTATTTCAAGCGAAACTGAAACTGCAACTGGCGTTGGCCTCCTCTTTCATTCGACACGAATCCAAATGTTTTTATATTCGCAACAGGATGCTAAACTATTATTTATGATCTTGTTAACAATGCTATGTACTTCACTCGTGTCCCAAAACAGCATCCTTCACATGCACATAAAAAAGTGTTTTGAAATAACACCAATGCAACCGTAGAGCAGTAGTCACGCTTCATACTTCAGTGCAATAAAATGGCTAAAATTTGTTATAATATTCATTGTTAATTTTACTGCACAAATGCAGAGTTAAAAATTGTGTTTTTATAACATTACATGTACTATTGTACATGCCTACCCTACTACAAACAATATATTTAATAGCCTATATATATATATATATATGCTATATATGCTATATATATATATATATATATATATATATATATATATATATATATATATATATATATAGATAGATAGATAGATAGATAGACAGATAGATAGATAGATAGATAGACAGATCTAAATCTATTGTACAAGCCTTTAATACAGCATAATAGTTAGTTAGTGCATTAATATTAGTTAGTGCATTAACTAATGCTAACAAATGGGAGTGTTTCCGATTTTTCTTTATCTTTGATAGTCTTATTTGTGACCCTGGACCACAAAACCAGTCATACGGGTCAATTTTTTGAAATTGAGATTTATACATCATCTGAAAGCTGAATAAATAAGCTTTCACCTTTGTCCAAAGTTGTCCAAATAAAGTCCTTAAGCAATATATATCCACTCAAAAAAATAAATTTTTGATATATTTATGATAGGAAATTTACAAAATATGGAACATGATCTTTACTAAATATCCTAATGATTTTTGGCATAAAAGAAAAATTGATAATTATGACCCATATAATGTATTGTTGGCTATTGCTACAAATATACCCATGTGACTTATGGCTGGTTTTGTGGTCCAAGGTCACATTTGTCATTGACCTTAATCTCTTTTGCAAATAGTTATTTTAATTTTAAGTTTTCAGTTTTATTAAGCTTCCTGTCTAATTCATTTTTTTTATTCATGTAGTTCAGCACGACTTCATTACTTTTTATTTTTTATCCGCTTTCATAAATTCATCTGAGTGTCTCCAATCAAAAACATGCATGCTTGTTTACTTGCTGCAACATGTTGTGGATTTTAGTCAGAATGCATGTGGGCATGTCTCTCAGGACAAAGGAGATTTTTTTTTCTTCTAAAAAAGTTTGTTTTTGCTGGGAGCAATCCCTGCTGATGCTCAGTGGGGCTGAGGTTTTTGAACCAGAAAGAACAAAGACCCAAAAAAGGCTGCTCTTGACAAGGAGAGGGAAACAAGGAGCGAGGGAGCGCGAGAGGCCGCACGCTATACTTGGACATGAAAAAGAAGCTGTGCAGATGAGAGGATATCGCTATAATTTGACATTTGCAGTCGGAGATGAGGTTCAATTTAGAGAGGGTTCTTGAGAATCGCAAATTGCACTGCCTTCTTTGGATGAGCTCCCTTGCTCTTTCCAATCCTCTTCCAATCGCTTATTGCTTGCCTCCGGAAAGGCTGGCTTTGGTTTTTCCTCAGCTGGCGACGTTGCGCACTATCTCTTGCAGTCCACACGGCCATAATGGAAAGCTTTGCCGATGTTATCTAATTCCAGTATAGAGACGGCTACTTTATCCTCGATACAGCAAGGAAATGCAACCATTCAGCAGACCTTAATTCTCTCTAGGTTTTTTACTTTCACCAAATGTAATTGTGATATAATGGGGATTAGAAACTTTCATCTGTTCGGCTCGCCGTTTCGTAATCTGTTTGTTAGCATGTTTCAACGCAGCCCTGGTAAGACGTTTAGTAATTAGTGGATGTGGCCGCTGGAGATCCTAGAACAATATTTGATCTCTCTCTCTGCTTTACCTCATCTGCAAACAACCTAGGCTACATCTCGGTGGGAAAATTGGAGAGCTGTTATCTGAGCAAACAAACGAAGCAAAAAATTTCAGGACAATATTGGCAGCAGCGTCAGTTGCTCTCATATGTAATGATGACTGTAAGGCAGATAAGAAGTAATACTGAATGAGAATCATGAATGCATTGAAAATAAGACCTTTCTTTCAAAACATAAATCACAATAGCACTTTCCAAAACACCTGTTTGCATATATTTTATTATAGGGATGCACGATAACAGAGAACCGATAAATAGCCAATATTACATTAAACATTCTATACTGTTTATATAAATTAAAAATAAAACATTAAAAACTTAAATCAATTGTTTTAAATGCTACAAGTGAATTTGCCCATTGCACTATAATGTACGTATGAATACTGATTTAGATTTTTGCTTTATGTGGTAAAACTTTACAATAAGGTCCTATTAGTTAATGTTAGTTAATGCATTAACTAACAATGAGCAATACATTTGTTACAGAATTCATTAATCTCTTAGTTAATGTTAGTTAAAGGGATAGTTCACCCAAAAATGAAAATTATCCTATGATTTACTCTCCCTCAAGCCAGGTGTTTATGACTATCTTCTTTCAGACGAACACAATCGTAGATATATTTAAAAATATCCTTGCTCCTCCAAGATTTATAATGGTTGTGAATGGGGGGCCACATTTTGAAGCAAAAATAAAATACATCCATCCATTATAAAAGTAATACATATGGCTCCAGTGGGTTAATGAAGGCCCTTTGAAGCGAAGCGATGCGCTTTTATAAGAAAAATATCCATATTTAAAAGTTTATAAATTCAACTAGCTTTTGGTGGGCGACCGTACGCATACTTGTGTAACTCAACTTGCGCCAAATGAGTAACATGTGACGGATGCAACAAATCCTCCGAGATTTCTCTTTAAAATTTCTCGTTTTACACTTTTAATTCATGACCAGTGTTTTGTTTTGCTCTATCCTCTGAGCTTCTACGTTCGTCATTGCATTGGGTCAGGGGTTGCTCTTCCGCTGCAAATCGAGGCATATGGCCGTCTGTCGGAAGCTATTTATTATAGTTAATAAAGATTTAAATATGGATATTTTTCTCACAAAAAAAAAAAAAAAAACCCATCGCTTCACTTCAGAAGGCCTTTATTAACTCACTGGAGCTGTATGGATTACCTTATGGATGTATACATTTTTTTTTGGCTTCAAAATGTGGCCCCCCCATTCACAACCATTATAAAGCTTGGAGAAGCAAGGATATTTTTAAATATATCTCTGATTGTGTTTGTCTGAAAGAAGATAGTCATATACACCTAGAATGGCTTGAGGGTGAGTAAATCATGGGATAATTTTCACTTTTGGGTGAACTATTCCTTTAATAAATATACAACTGTTCATTGTTACTTCATGTCAGCTCAGGTCCATTAAATAATATTAACAGATACAACTTTTGATTTTAATAATAACTTTAAGCTTTGATGGGGGGGCATGAACAATTAAATATATCAATATCAGCTGATTTCAATGAATAGTAATAAAAAATGTCTAATATTGGTTGATAAATGATATTGTACTGATAGTATCATGCATCTTGAATGCTGCAACAAACATAAATGTTAGATGACCTTTTTATTTAGACAAATCAGTGTTATTGTTGTTAACTGAAACTGAAACTATTAAAATCACTTTCAGTATTTAAAGTCATCATGAAATCAAAATAGACCGTATTTACTTTGTTAGCACACTTTACTTGTCTTGTGGTGAACAAAAATTTGTTTGTATTGATTATCTTTAATGTAAATCTGAACATTTGCTTCCGCTCTGGAATGGCATTCCTTCACTGATAACATCTGTTTGAAGGCTTGGGATGAATATCCTTAACCACTCCCCTCCAACCATCAGTGAGCGAGGCATGGAGAGGAGGTGCGCTAAAATAAAACCCTGCCCTTTTTCAATATTCCGTTTCACTTGGAAATGCGTCACAACACTGAAGTAAAGTCGGTTGCAACCTTTGGTTTACTGAGATGTTTAAAATAAAGCTGAAATGAAATAAAATATAATTTTTAGATGAAATCTCAAGCTCAAATCAAATGAAACTCAACTCAAATGAAAATTAGAAATGTTGCCTTGGCAACTAACTGAAATAGGTTTAAGTAGTAAAATTACTAAAACTGAAAAAAAAAAAAAACAAACAAAAAAAAACAAATAGGAATATAAAAAACTAATAAGACATAAGCACATAATAAACTGACTAAAACTTAAACTAAAATGAAAATGTTAAATATAAAAATAAAAGCTAATGCAAAATATTAATACCATAATATTATATAAATAATACAAAAAAAAAAAAAAAAAAACACTAGATAGATAACTTTATAACATTTATACACTAGACAGTTGAGTATACAGTGCATAGTATAAAGGCATAGTGATTAGTCTATCATTTGGAACACAACTACTGTTTCTCCATCAAGAATTAATAAAAATAGAGAGAAAAAAAAAATCACCAAAAAGCCTATTTACAATACACATACATATCTTCATTAGGTAAGCATTACAGCTTTGCTGACAAAAACTGGTCAGGTCCTCGTAACCAAGCTGTCTTATTCAGTTTGCAGTAGAGATATGCCCTAATGCTTAACAAGCTAAACATGATGAGGCAGGGCAGCAAACAAGACCATTTCAGCTCAGGTTCCACCACAGAAACAGAATAAGCAAAAAATCAACAGACGCCTCAACTATACAATCAAATCCAGTGTTTGACATCGGTAGCTGTTGACAGAGAAATAAGTTGAAAAGTATGTTTGCAATACATTTATGCATGTGGCAGATGCTGTTTTCCAGACTACAGAGCGCTCAAGGTATAGATATTATCAGTATTATCAGTATTATCAGTTTGTTCTCTGGGAATGAATGGATCCCATGACATTGGCAATGTCTTATCAGTCGAGTTACAGGAGACGTTTAGCGTTTATGGCTGAAAGAACGTGATTTGATGCATTTCACCTTCAATTACTCCATGCACGTGCAATCTGCTAACTTTAGCGAGTTAGCTTAGCAGAGTAGGCTAGTTGTTTGTTTTGTTGTTTGGAATGAAAAGAGCCAACATGTTTGGATATTTTGATAAGAGCTCTGTGAGATGTGAAATCAAAGAGTCTGAAAAAGAGATTACAGACAAAATAAAGAAATGTAAAGATCCACAAAACAAGATTAGCATGAGTTTCCATGTTGGCCTAGACTGGTTTATGCTAGTTAGTTCTAGTCAAGCTAGCTTAGTTTATTTTATTTATTTATTTTTTTTTACAAACAAGCTCCCATACAAGGATGTGCACAGTTACTTCTGTAGTTACTCCTCTGTATAACTATACGCTAATAAAAAATGATTTTTAACAATAACTAAATAAATAAAGTCAGCCCTGTGAGCCATGAGGTTGTTAAACGATGGTATTTGCTTCTGTTGAAGCGTTCAGTCTGCATTATATCAACTCATTTTTAAATTGAACATTTAAAAGTGGAATTTGTGGTGAAAAACTACATTACCAATGATGTACAAAAAATTCCACCAGTCAAAACAAGCAAAATGCGCCAAAAGACTTCGTTAGCTCCGCCCACTCCATTGAAGCACTGCGAATGATGTAATCAAGTCGGTCTGCCTACATCTTTTTAATTCTATTGTGCTGTTCGCAATGCTTCATGGGATTTTAGTTCTTTCTATCATTAAGGCCATTAAGTGCTTGTACATTTGTATTTTTTATCAGATTTTCATATTATATTTTGCTTCAAATCAAACTTTGTAATGTTGTGATTCTCCTCATAGCTGGTTTGGTTGGTTCTTGGCTTAAAGACTTTTTTTGAAAATAAATACTTCCGGAACCAGTGTGCTGAAAAAGTCTGCAGGCACTAATGAACTCTTTATCACCTTGAAAAAATTATAGTGGGTAGTATGCACTATCCATGACTTGAAAACCAATTTTAACATCTATAGATCTATTGTGCTTATTCCACAGTTTTGGGCCTCCATTTCTGAAGTAAACAAATTACAGCAGCCATAGCACTCAATCTCAGTACATCATGCGCTGGAGATCTGCAAACCTTGCAAACACCCTCACATACTGACACTCTCCAAATTTTGAAGCAGTACATTATCTGCCGGACTCCAACCAAGGCAAAAGTGAAAGGATGGCAGCAGGATACAGATATAAAAGCAGTGTCAGAAAAGTAACTAAGGATTGAAAACCAAAGAGAAAGAAACCTGACAGTCTGGAGGCTCTGGGGAGCAGCGTGTCGCCTGAATCTGCTGCCAATACTTGGAAAAAAAGTGTCAGTATCTTCATCCTTTGACAGCTGTCTCATATCTGACTGACGGACAGCCCAAAACAAGCAGTAGCACAGATAACACAAAAAGAGATGAAATTTCTGGAGATGTCTTTACCCTGAGCGTCAAATTCCTAATCTTACTTAGATAGCGATGGCATTTGCTTTTTGCCTTAGCTTACATTTTTTCTTACCCGCTTGCTACATTCTTCAAAAGGCCTGTGGAAAACAAAGTCTGCATTTGAAATCTCACAAACCACTTTCTGGATCAGATTCAGAATAGTGTAGAGCAAAAGATTCCCTTGTGACAAAAACCTCAGCACAAGCATACAGCAGTTTAATGCCTGATAATACAAACTCTTTCTAATGCCCAAAGGTTACTTAAGTTTTGACGCAAACACTAGTTGATGCATAAAGCTGAACGCATAGCCTTTCAAAGTATACAGTAATTCATTTGATAGCATTCGCGAACATAAGTGTTTGACACATGCGTACTAGATGCACGCTATTTGTCTCCAGAAGATGAGAGCGATAAAGTGTATTTGTACTCATTTAAACTAGAGTTGTGTGAATTTCATTACCCCCTCACAGAAGCGCTCATCAATGCGGACGTCAACTGCTACACTGTAAACCCTTACGCTCAAAATACTTAATTGGTTTGAGTAGGATAAACTTAAATTAAACAAATTAGTTCAGTTAAATTAACTGCTATGAGTATTTAGAACTTTCTTTTTCGTTTGAGTTCACAGCACTGACATATTTCAAGTAAACTGAACAGTTTCATTGTTTTGAGTTGTATGAACTCATTTCTTTTAATTTAGACTAACTTGAGTTTAACTGAAACTGGGCTGGGATTTTTTATTTCCCAGCATGCATTGCCCATGGCACTCGAAAGGGAGAGTAAATGCTAAAATTAAGTGCTTTTTTGTGCTAGATTAATGGTAAGGGAGATTTATTGATTAATGTTTTGTTGCTAATTTTGAAGAGTTTCTGTTAATGTGGGTTTTTGGAGAGTTACCATCATGATGACAAGTGGCGCATCCCATGTAGAAGGCGACGTTCTCAGGACCTTGTACAACGTTCCCTAAAAGTTCTCTAAAGGTGATGAAAATTCTGAACCTTTACAGAACATTCAGGATGTTCCTAAAACGTTCTCTTTTGGTAATGAAAGTGCTGTAGTTCAAGGTTCCTTATATGACTTTAGGGGGACATTCCATTTTGGTTATTCTATAGTCAAAAAAGAACGTTACAAAGAGGACATTTGGGACGTTAACAGAACATTCCCACACGGTTCTCTGTTGGTCATTTAATAACGTTTGCGATATGAGTTTAGGGGGATGTTCTATTTTGGTTATTTTATGGTTGCGCGAGAACATTACAAAGAGGACATTTGGGAAGTTAACAGAACATCCTATAGTAATAGTCCCCTAAACATTCCCAGAACATCCTGAATGTTCCCTGAAGGTCCATCAAATAACGTCCCCCAACCCTTAAAAGAACTCCACATCGTGACCGTCTCTGAATGTTCTGGGAACGTTACCAGGTGACAGGTTACCCTGCTAGAAATTTTACGTTCCCAGAACATTCTCAGAATGTCCCCACTGGTGTTAAGGACGTTGTCTAGTAACGTTCCCAGAACTGATCTGTTTATCTGAAAATTTTGTCACCATTGTTGAGGTTCATACACAGAATCTTGATGTCTGTGTGAGTCTACATGATCCTGTCTGAGTAATTTCTGCACAAAGATAAAAACTTTCAAAATATCAAAGCAGGACAGGGTTTTATGCATTATCGTAGGACTACAACAACATGAAAGAAATACAATTTTCAGAGATCAGTGAATAAGGCCATTGTATAATGATGAAATCATCAACAATGAGCAACTAACTCCATTTGATCAGATCTTTTTTTTCATAACAAATGTGCTTTAAAAACACACAGTTACAACAATTAGAAAAATTAAAATTAAACCATTAATGGTCAGGAGCCCAAGTAAAGCGAGCACTTACCTCCGTAATGGTGACATTTATAAATTTTAATAAAACCAACATCTCATTAAGAAGTTTTTTATGAAAGAAATAAAGTCAGAGTGGTTTGTAATAAGTGAAGATGCTGAGATCTAGAGAGATCTGTTAGTATTTAATGTTCTGTTTCTGTTATCTGAGTTATCTGTGAGGTTACCATTGTGCTGGAGAGTAGAGCCTGTGTTTCAGTCAATGATGAGCCAAAAGCACTGATGTTGTGCTGCATGTTGCTTTATTTAAAGGTTGTAGTAACTGTATAGTTGCTGATGCAGTGATACAGCAATTACATTAGCTCATGCATGTGTTGTTGTCAGCTAATGACTTACTGCAAGTGATTTACATTTTAAAGAAAAGGTTTCAAAATAATAATCCAGGAAATACCTGTAAAGAGGGTTTTTTTTTTCTTTTGCAAGACATTTAAGAAAAAATATTTTGCCAATTTTGTTAGTCAATTCAATTTTTTGACAAGGGAAGCAGGGACGTTCTGAGAACATTTCCAATATGGTTCTCTAAACTTTCAGAGAATGTCCTGAATGTTCTGTGAAGGTCCGCCAAATAACGTCCCCCAACCCTTAAAAGAACTCCACATCGTGACCGTCTCTGAACGTACTGGGAACGTTACTAGGCAACGTCCTTAACACCAGTGGGGACGTTCTGAGAATGTTCTGGGAACGTAACATTTCTAGCGGGGATGCTGCTTGGTTTGCTATTGTTAACATGTTAGCAAATAAGCAAGTTGGCATATTCTGAATCAACCTGGTCTCATGGAAAGACGTACCTGTGGGAACGTTTTCGCGAGTTGCAAAAATACGTACCAATACGTACATATCACTGCAGTTTCCAACAGAAATGAACACTAGAGGCAGTAAAACAGCAAGCACTTTTAATCGTTTTCACACACAGTTACGATTACAGGGTCAGATTATGGATTAATAAAGACTTGTTTTTACGTCTCCTTGCACAATATTATGTTATGACTTCAAAACGCTTTTTACCAAAGTGCACAATTTGTAAACAATATATATTTTGGACTTTGCATCAGTTAACCAGCTCCATATGTTTCCCTTTTCTGACATAACAAGCTTGCTCTGTAGCTCAGCTGATACGGAGTTGGACGAGGAAGCCTTGGGTACGAATTCGTATAAAAACCAACGTCATAAAAACGTACCATATTCACGTTTATTTGTTCCGGCAAAACAATGAACATGCTTTTAGCGCCACTCAGTTGACATTTCACATTGAAACTGCAGTGATATGTATGTATTGGTACGTATTTTGCGACTCGCGAAAACGTTCCCACAGGTACGTTTTTCTAATGACACCAGGCTCCAAAATATTTAAGTTGAGATAACCTGATAATTTTAAATTAAATGTATAAATTAGTGTACTCAAATATTTTAAGTTAAGAACAATAAAAATGTATGAGTACAAAATAAAAAACTTAAACTTGAGTTTCTTAAATCTTATTAAACTTTTTTTGAGTTCTGACAACTTAGGGTTTACAGTGAAGTGTATAACTCATTTGATTTGCAAGAACTCAAAATAAAGTTAATTAACTAAATATTAAATATGTATGAGTTAGCTAACTCAGTACTTCAAGTTAGGAAGATCAAAGGGAGAAATACAAATATTTTCCACTAAATCTTTATTCTTTAAATGCTATTTCTAAAAGTGCAGTCTGAGCAAGTCACAATGCATTAAATGCATTCACCACTTCAGTGAACCCATTAAGCTCCTACTGTATTTATGAAATAGGTAGTCAATATTACAAAACAAGATTGCTTCAAAACAAGGGAACAAAATCCAAAAGCTCAGGAATCATTGGCTAAAGATATACAGCATACTAACTAACTAACTAAATAAATAAATAGCACAGAATAAATCCAAATAGACTAAAAAAGAATAAAACACAACCAACCAGACAGATGGACTAGACAGAGAGAGTGAAAACACACAGAATACCAGTCAACAAGACAGATATTTCAGGATCCTGACAGAAAACTAAATTCTGCAGTAGCCAAACCAAAACAAATGAACAATGCCATTTGTATTTTTTAAGCATTATAAGCATATCTAAAATATTTATTTGTGCATGGTACCTAACAAACTGCAATAAAATAAGCTTTGGCTTTACATTACCAGACTTAAAATATTTCTGACTCTGTGTTCGAATATGGCCAGAAGTCATCTTAGGATACTCTTGTGGAACAAAGCTTCCACTTTGTTCAAACGGCCTGGAGAAAACAAATGCTGCATTTGAAATATCACATGTCTCTCTCTCAGAAATCTTTGTGCTTTATGGCTCAGATTCAAAACACAAGTACAAAAGATTCCCTTGTGACAAAAATCTCAGCACAAGCATACAGCTGCATGAAGTACAAAAATCTTGCGACAAAAGCTTGAGCAACCCAAGGCATGGAGAATACTGAATTAAATTGCATGAACTATGTACTTGCAAACAGCTTCTAATTTCAGCCGTGCACTTGATATGACCTACGCAACATTTTGCAATCTTGTTCCCTTTGTGCAGTTAGTGATGATGGCATTGTGCTGGGAAATTTGGAGCCTATCATCGACTAAGGCCTGGTCCGTGGCAATCACTGGGCGGCAGGGTTTAATAGAGCTCAGGCGTGATTGGAGCCCCCTAAGAGATTAAACCACAGTCTTTACATAATGAACAGTTTAATGATGGAATTACAGAAGCACTTAATGGCATCGTAAATACCATCATCGCCCATGCCGACTATCCCGAAAATGTATTAACCATCTGTAATTGGGGCATTAAATAACGGTCAGTTTACAAAGCTCATTTATACAATAACGTTACCTGGGAAATCCTCAGAAATGGTTAATTATTGATATTATAACAAGCAGTAGTGCATTTAGAGTGATGTTGGATTCAGGGAGTCACATAAAATGACATTTCTAATGGACATGCCAGCCGCCCTCAATGTGGCTAACCATGTTCACACAGCAGCTAAAGTGCTTAAAAAAGCAGCTATTATTCTAATACAGGCTCGTTAGAAAAACACATCTCTACCTACATTTTTGCAAAACTCCAAAAATGTACCTATACATACAATTCACAGCAGTTTCCAGTTGAAATGACCACTAGCAGTGGTAAAACACCAACATCTTTTATTCCTTTTCACAGTTAGAGCGGCAAATTATCGATTCATAAAGACTTACTGTCACACAGTCTATGCATGTTATGATCTTAAAACACTTTTACCATAGCAGATGATTTGTAAACGAACACATTTTGACATTTACATAACCTATATGTATCGCTTCTGACATAGTAAACTTGCTCGGTAGTTCATCTGGTACAACACTGCACTTGATGTGGAGACTTGTAATGTCAAAGACTTGTTGAAGCAAGCTAAAATAGCATGGTAGCTTTAGAAAAACATTTTTATCTCATGTCTGCTTTTGTTAACACTATCGGTTAGGTTTAGGGTAGGGTTTAGTGTATGTGCTACGCTATTTTTAAAATCTGTTAGTGCCACTCACCAGACATTTCATTTCCAAACTGCCAAGATATACAACAAATAAGGTAATACAACATTGCTACATTCACATTCATACACTTTTAGTTCCACTCACTGGACATTTCACTTGAAATTGAAAAGTGCTGCAAAACGTGCAAGAATCAATGTAATATCGTTTTGCAGAAATGTTGCCACGTACATTTTTCCAATGAACCTGTGTTGCATTATTCATAGCCATTGTGATAAAAGAAAAAGGGATTGAATTCGGTTTCAGATTTATACACCGTATACAATCTGTTTCTGTAATCTGTTGTATAAACAGAACAATTCAAAGGACAATATGGGTGTTTCTTCAACTTCAAGTAAGTTTTTTCCAAAAACTACTGTGCTTGTTTACCAAAAAGACAAGTGAATAGCATGCTTAAGATGCAAACCTACTTATAAAGTGGGATGAAATTAAAAGAAAAGTCAAGGTAAATATCAATCCGCCGCTTAAAATTAAGATATGCTTTGGTAAACCTATACAGAAAGTCTGAAAATACTCTCTGAAAGTCAAAAATGCCTATAGTTGAAGAAACGCCAAATATGGCTGTCAATCCCAAACACTATATGGCAATATATGGAAGCTAGACCGAACAAATGTGATGGATGAAAATGTTCAAAAGGGATCGGTTTAGTTAAAGCACTTGCAATAGAAGTACAATCAAATGAGCCACAAGCCATTCATTTACTCTATGCCACATTCTTCCTCTTGACAACATCTTTTCAGCTCATCCTGCCTCCATTCTTCTCGAGCTGTCTCGCTGCATTGAGTGTGCAGTATGTACCGTGTACGCCTCCAGATATTTTGCCTCCCTGGGGAAATCCGGCTTCGACAACACACACAACCCTTCCCCTCTGTTCCAGCTGAAATCCTTGCAAGTCGAACCTCAAATGGCTCGGTGCTGAGCGCACGTACATACAGCCGCACATGCAGCTTTTCCAAGGTCAGCGGCTCCCTTCTTCCGCTCGACTTCAGCAACTTGCGACTGGCAGAATTGAAAAGGTTTGTCAGGCTGATTAAACTCGGAAGGCGTTATTGTAGAAGGTGTCTGATCCCTCTTTGACAGACAGTTAGGATTTTCTTCTATCCTCTCCCCCACTCGTGCTCCACGCTCTTATTTAACAAGATCAGATGTTATGTCACAGCAAGGTGCAATTTTCATTAACCTCCAGCTGCGCTATGATTTGAATGTGCCAGCCCTGCAATTAGTTGATTGTGATTGATTGATGAAGTCAGAGGCTTTTCCCCCCCCTCCTTCTTCGAGGGCTCAGGTAATTCATTCGGACTCATTCCCTCCTCCTCCTCGCAGCTTGCGCATTATTCTTCGACAGGCTCGGCTCACCAGAACGTTCTCTGGCAGATTTGTGGTCACGGCATGGGGCAAATGCAAACGCTCTCATCACAGCGTGGCCGCGACACGCTAAGCGGTAATGAAAGGGGAACAGGTGACATTGGACAAAACGCTGCTTGACATTTGTTACCTTTTTTTGTTACTTTCATACAGAAATTAATGTACAATACAGTGTGAATATATAACATAATAACATTAAGGGACGAGAATACATTTTGTGTGCAAAAACAGAACAAAAATAACGACTTTATTCAGCAATCTTCTCAATCTTCAGCAATCTTCTCTTCCCTGTCATTATCCTTACGGAGTTGATGCAGTAAGCACACAATGTAAACCCGGATAAGTTCTACTAACTCAAAAAA
Organism: Ctenopharyngodon idella; assembly: GCF_019924925.1. Taxonomy (NCBI): domain Eukaryota; kingdom Metazoa; phylum Chordata; class Actinopteri; order Cypriniformes; family Xenocyprididae; genus Ctenopharyngodon; species Ctenopharyngodon idella. Next base: position 8,958,835 of record NC_067229.1, read on the forward strand.
ATTGAGGCAACTGATTGCCTCTATTTTTGTAAGTTTGCAAACTTAAATATCATCAGTAAGCATAGCTAGTTTTTTGAATAACTGTAAATTACAAATGAACATTAATTTAAATCAAAATATATATTTAGTATTTTGTTCATCTTAATTTAATGCAACTAACCTGTGGGCGGATGATGTGAGTGTAGCTGATACCAGTTCGACCAGTCTGCAACATTATTATAAACCGCTGAATACTTGCATATTTTTGTAGCTAGCGAAATAAAAATGCATGTATTTGGACTTGAATTGACCTGCTGTTGAATCCAACTGCCCTGCGAATGTCTGGGTATCTGTGTGGAGGGAAAGAGTCTGAGTGCACGTTCAGCGATGACATCACATTTTGGTAAAAAAACGCCACTAGAGGGTGTATGTTTGACGTTAAAATATTTGATTATGATTGAATCTATTTTTTTAAGTTCCCTGAACTCTAAACTTTAGCAGAGCTGTAAAAACTCAAAAAGAAAAATGTAGTGTTAACTTAAATCTCTGATAGATGTTGAATGAACTCAAAAAAAATAGTTAAACTTTTTGGCATATTTTGGCATATAAAAGATACTTTTCCATTATAAGTTAGTTACACTGTTTGGATTTACAGGGCAGTGAAGGCTTCCATGTTTACGTCCGAATGCTAGCTCAGTATTGACCAAAGCTGTTCATGTGAGCAGCACGACGCGTGTGTGTGATGCTGATGCAGGAGCCGGCCAATAATGAGTCGGCTTTCTGTTGTAGAACCTGGAAGTGCTGGACGTAAACAACGTATGAGAATGACACAGAAGAAAAGATATTGTTGAATAAAGTCGTTATTTTTGTTTTGTTTTTGTGCACAAAAAGTATTCTCGTCGCTTCATAAAGTTAAAGTTGAATCACTGCAGTCACATCCACTGTTTTAACGATGTCTTTCTGCACCTTGAAAGTGGTGATTATATTGCTGTCTATGGACGAGTCATATACCTCTCGGATTTCATCAAAAATATCTTAATTTGTGTTTCGAAGATGAACAAAGGTCTTATAGGTGTGGAATGACATGAAGGTGAGTAATTAATAACAGAATTTTCATTTTTGGGTGAACTACCCTTTAACTGGAAACACTTCAGGATTTTCGAAGTCATCATCTGGTTGGTTGAATTCTATAGGAGGTCCGGGAGACGTGTGTGTCGCGTTCTTTAATGGTCTGCCTGGAAACAAGCGCTGTGACGCCAAACCCCCTTATGGAAAAAAAATGTCGTCGTGTTCACAACTGTGGCAATGAGCACTTACCAGGATCAACTAAAAGCTGGATTTTTAAAAGTATGTGAAGTTTGTGTCTCCATTGTTGCAATAAACTTACACAACGTTCTTGAATGAATAATTTATTAGATGCGTGCGGGTCTGTTATTGTAGAGACATCGACTTTACATTTTCACGCCCCTAAACATGACGAACTGTGACTGGTTGCGTTACATGTCAGTCAAATGTCCTCTTGGGTGGTCCTTGGCCAGTGAAATCGGCGATAGAGTCCAGACCTTCTACCATCAGTCTGAAGCTCTGGCTAAGCGACTGATTTGATGTGCATTAAACTCATAAATTCGATCTTTTTGATATGAATTGAATTCACCGTAAATATTCATGGCACATACAAATATTGTCTAAAAGAGTCTGTTTTTAATTATACTAAACTTTATCTACACTGTAAAAAAAAAAAAAAAGATTTTTCACAGTTGTGAATAAAACAATTCAATTCAGTTGTGAATAAAACATTTCAGTCTTTTTAATTCAAAATTTCATGTTTGATTCAATGTGTTTTTTTGTGGACTCTTAGACATTTCTAATAAATTTCACAAAAAAATATAGTGAAAATTGTTTCTACACCAATTTTTTCAGTGCATACAAAATTACAGGTTTTATAGTGACTCATCTTGTGACTTTTTCCACAGAGCTCATCGCAGTGCATTCTGGGATTGCCCTGTCCATATAAACGATATATGTGACGCTGTCTTGGAATTCGGCCAAAATGAGGTATCTTATGAGGCAGCATACAGACAGCTCGCTAGGATTTGGAATGCAGCATAGGCCTATATGTCAAAAAAAAAAAAAAACAATTTCCATAAAGTATATTGTGTTTAATCCTGCTGTCACAGCTCGGGATGATTTTGCTGACATTTGAATATAGCCTCAATTTTTTACCTTGCAGTCCAGCCTGGTTGCGGAGAACTAAAATATTGAGCGTAGCTACCTTTATCACAGCATTCGATCGATACATCATTGCACAGCTGTCAGATAAGTCATATCAGCCACGTATCCCAGCCAGCTCGTCTGTATTCTTCCCCTTTTCTAACCTGGATTGTTTTCTCTGGCCCCTTTTAAAATTGGAAATAGCTTTGGTAGGAACGTTCGAGCTGCTCTAACAAAAGGTGAACCATCATCTAGGTAAAGGTTATCAAACGTGGCGCTTTGCGAAGTTTCTGGCACCCATCCTGAGCGCTGGCCAATTCCAGGCTGAATAAGCAACGTAAAATGTGTCTTCTTGCTGCAAATGCCAGACAATACTCTAGTGCCAATTAGTTTGACACTGTTGTAAAACATGGACGATGTATCCTGGAAGCACCCTGCTTGCATCATGCCTCATGCATTGGTAATGACAAAAGAACTTAAATTTAACTTCTCTGCTGCCCTTGAAATTTTAAATTGCTTGCTCTGTCTCCTTCCATTTGTCTTTCATGGCTCTTGATCCCAGAGTCATACTCTCTCAACAATATAAAGTGTTGTAAAAATGTCCAGATGCCAATAAAAAAGCACCACATCTGTACAGTGGCCCTAGAAGTATGTTGAATGTATGAATGTTTTTGCATTTGATACGAAATATCAAACCAAATAGCATAAGCGTGCACACACACACGTTTCCTATGAAAAGATTTTATAAAAGATAAAGCAATATATGCATTGTTCAAAATTGAGGCAAAATGTGTTTAGCTTCCAATTTCAAAGGGACAGAGTTATTATTAGAAATATCCATCATTGATTTGTTTTAGCAGGATGGACTGGACCATTTTGTACATGATATTACACTTCCATAAGAACCCTTCACATATCTTATCTTGTCAGCAAACATCATTAGCTGATTCACCATGTGGTTTCATTATCATTAATATCGGAACATGTGGTCTATTAGATTAGCTCCATAAGCGTTTTAACATTTGAACTAATGCAAACATACTAATTATTCACAATACATACTGTATGTACAAATTAGGCTATTTCCTTTTATATAGACCATGTGTTATGTTAGAAAATTAGTTTATGGGGCCTGTTTCTAGCAAGCTAGTTAGATTTTCAAATGTCCTCCCATTATGAGAAATACAAATTCACTTATTTCCAACATATATCTATAACATTTTGGCACAGATTTTACTTAATGACAGTAGCAAACCTACAAACCAGCTATGTTTCTGGCAATTTTCAGTTAAAAATACTTAACTGAATGTCCAAAAGTGCCTTAATAAAAGATTGGGAAATGGTTTCATCTGACCTCACAGAACCCTTTCCTTTGAGTTCTGTGCCTTTTGTACTGGGTCAGGATAACCTTGTGGTTGTTATACCGAAGGGGAGACCATGCATTATGATGTAAAACAGTACTACCAGATGAGAAATGTGATTCGGATTTAGTTAGTTTGCCAATTAATGTAAGGTTAACTTGATTCTAATCGCCTTTACAGAATGTCAAAACTGTTTACTTACTGTTTAATGCTATAGCCTATATCGGCTACTCACCAAATAAATAACTGGCTGGAAATGAAACAAAAACAGTCCATCATGGCATACAAAACAATCGGCGTTGCAACACAATGAAAACAGCGACACTATTACATTATTATTAACACTTAAAGCTGTAGTCCGTAACTTTTTTTGTTTAAAAAATATCAAAAATCAATTTTTGAGCAAGTACATAACCAGCCAGTGTTCAAAACTATCTCCTTACCTTAGCCCGATTCACAACGGTAAGCTTGTAATAATGTTTTCTAATAAAATCGGTACTGGTGGGTTTTCTGCAGGAAATTCAAGCATGCCGCTATTCGTCTTTGCGTCATAACGTCATGTCTGTAAACAGAAAGGAGTCCCAGCTAGTAGGCTATATCATGTGAGGATGCTGCAGGTGACGAATCATTTATAGCCTTTTCTCACAGCAGCTGGAATAATTAAATTTATCATTTTGATGGTGGATTGTAATCCAGAAAGATCCAAATGACAATCATCAGTGACAACTGGAGATTCACCCATAGTCAAACAGCAGAGTGGCTACAGAAATTGAAATCTACAGGTAACGCTAATACACACTAAATACACATAGTCACGCAATGCTGATGTTGTTAACATTAACAATTTGAGAACAAAGTATAACAATAATAATAATTTGCAAGGTTTAACGTGATCCGAGCTAAGTGATCATTAGATTTAATCACCATTGGCAGCGCGATTTATTGTAATGCTTTTTTTTCTCAGTTGGCCAGAATAAAAGTGGCAGACATGTTACTTACTTGTTTTCCAGTTAAAATTCAGATTTTGGTCATACTTCTAAGACGCAGAATCTGTGATTGAAGTACAGTATCCACATCAGTGTGGTGACTGACAGCAAACATTAGATTCATCCGCGCTGAGGAGCCGTGCTGATGCACAACCCATGTAAAGATGATAATTCTGCAAATAACTGCAATTGCAGGTTTCAAACAGAGATGGCGACAAAGAGGCAAAACTTACGGACTGCAGCTTTAAAGGGGCTATATGTAAGAATTTTCATTTATTGCTTTTTCATTGCCAATGTGTGGAACAGCTTGTAACAAAACTTAAAAAAACAAGACCTTCCCATATTCTCACATAGCCCTAGATTATAGTCTCAATTACAATTTATCAAAACTATCATAACAGTGTAATTTTAATTACCCCATCTTTGAACATGATGGTGAATTGCAGACCTTGTGCAAACATATCCACATCGCTATGATCAGATGCTTTCTTAACTGCCACTTTCTCACTGCTGTCATTTTTATTGTGTGTTTATGTTGTCATTGAGAGGAAAGCGTGCAGCACATATTTACATATTCATCTAAACGTCGCTGTCAGTCGCGTGGACGGTGTCTGGATGTTCATTAACAGTATATCGCTGCAAGGGTATTTCCTACCCCTAAGCAAAGAATGGAAAATAACTTCGCCATGAGTATATTAGGGCGTGGAATCACGTTCAGTCTCTTTTATAAGTTATATGTGCACAAGCAGTATATGTGCATGAACAGTAAGTTGCTGGCTGCAGTTCACTTAACAGCCACCGGTGTCGCTAATAACGAGTTTCTGAATTCTGCATAGCCCCTTTAAGTCCTCTGAGGTAATTTTCACCACAACTGATAGGCCTAACTGAGACATAAGATGGCGCCAGACGTGTTTGTATGAAACGAGAGTGTGAGTTCGCAGTAATGTTTGAATTACCATAATTACGAGATTCTGGTTGTGTCCCAAATGACGCACATATACACTATGTACTTATGCACTATGTACTCAACCGTATAGTGTATGAATTTTATAATGTTATTTTTTCAAAGTCACAGTCTGATAACCCCTGATAACACTACATAACTAGCTGTGACAGTTGAGTGCATGAAGTGTCCAACATTCCACACTTTGATTTTTTGATTAAGTGCATCAGGGTATTTAAACTAATGTGCACTTTTTCTTTTTGGAATTTTCAGTGTGAACAGTCAACCACAAAACGGCATAGAGTAGTGCATAAGTATAAGTGGAAAGCACCTAAAAAGTGTTCACATTCTAGTAGAACTCACAACTTGTCAATCTGAATTACAACTTGTAAGTTCCGTGTTGACACAGAAACACGAAATTCTGAGTCTGAGGATGTGAACAGCTTAGAGTAGAACGTCATGTGTTACGGTAATCACGACATGGCATGAATGCAGCGATACAGTAAGAAAGAAGTAAAGGAAGCACCAGTTTTCGGTTCTTCACAAAAGTGCTTGCCAATGATAATGGCGAATATTAATATCCTAACACTGAATGCTGCGACTGACCAATCAAAATCAAGTTATTTTATTAGAGCATAATAAAATATTGATAAAGTACTTATTTGCAGGTCATCAAAAAGCTCATGGTTGCACTAGGAATTAATATGGCATCTCCAAAAAATAAATAACTTAAGCAATAAACTGCAGTATACACTATAATACATTATGTATAATGTGGTATTGAGGCACATTGTCTACTTGTGTAAATATGCTCTTTAAATAAGGTAATTTCCATGCCAATATTGTGTGCTGATAAAATATTCCATTTCCACCACAACATTTACAATAAACAATAACAATCTCCACATAAATGATGTTTATAAAGCATTTTTACACAGTATTCTGCACATCCACTTATATAGGTGCATATGGACCATAAACTCTGTTCTCTTTAATGATTAAAAACCCTAGAAAAGTGCCAGATGGTGTCAAAAAACAGGTGGCTAATTATCTTACCACAGCTTTGCACCTCTGCCTCAGACAGTAAAATGCAAGCACCATTTAGACACAGTTAAGAGTAAGTCAGCTTCTACTTCCTGTGTGCGGTAATGAGCAATGCAGTGAAGTGAGAGGAGACTTAAAGATAATGAGAAGCTGGGCTCCACTGAAAATCTCCACCAGAGACATTTCTAAAACTCTGGGTGACCCCGTTTACTAGGAGGTACGTGATGTAGACCAATGGCATTTCTTAAAGGTGAAATGTCGTAAACAACATCAATTAGATGTAAATACATTTGTTGTTGTTGATGAATTACCTACACCTGGAATTTCAATGACCGTGAAATGTTTTAATAAAAAAATGGAAATAATAATTGGAGTCAGAGCTGGCGGCCCACCGAGCATAACGGAAATGTTATAATCATATCAAAGTAACTTTAATGATTAGGTTGCAGTCACCTGTGGTCTAGATTATTACTTTAATTATTTTTGATCTGCAAGCCAATTTAGAACTTCATAACAGTGAAGCTGTTGCAGCCTATTTTTTCATGTTTTCAGCATTGATTTTGGAGGAAAAATCTGAAAAATTCTTTGGAATGGATTTAAACATGATAAAAAAATAATTGTAGTGAAAGTATTGATAGCTGAAAGCATTATAAAGTACAGGAAAATATTTAATTAGTCAAAATAGATATCAATTAGGGGCCAATCACCAAAGGTGCGTATAGGCACCTGTTGTTTCCGTTAGTTCTTCTTTTGCTCGAGTTTATGGCAGCCCATAGACATGTATGGTAAAAACCAACTGCCCAAGTTGCACTCACATTTATGCTAATAACTTACCGTAACTGATTAACTGAACCATAAGGGCAAGAAACAACATTTCCTCTGATTCCTTGGCTCAAGATGATTTGATTGCACCCTTTGATGTCATTTTCCATCATGAAGATTTTTTCTAACTCCTCCTAGACCAATGCTCTGTTTTTCTGAACCAGATCATCTTCAGACCATTCCAACTCAAAAACATGAAATTCAATTTGATTCAAGTTGGTTCTGGAATAACTGGTGAACGAATTCAACAAAGAGCATGTCAAACTGGACATGAGGATATATTATTTGGTATGATAGGATACCTGCACAGTTTTGGCGCAGTGCCATCTAGTGGTCAGGAGATTATTTTTTTTTTTTTTTTTTTTTGCTTATAACCTTATGAACTGTTTGGCCAATCACAAAACTGGTCTCTTTAGATTAAATGTCGAATGATACCCGATTTTCCCATATTGGCTATTTTGGGCATCAGCCATTTTTAATTTTGTCATAAAATGCAATATTTTATGAAAACATTGGCATATCATCACAAACCTTGGTAAGTGTCATCGGCACCATGCCCTGAAGGTACTCAAAAATTTTGTGACTGAGCCACTGTCTTGGTCAAGAATTATAATGAAATTTACAAATGCTTTTCATTAAATTTGCCTACTGGTCTTAATAGATTCCTTGGGTCATGCTGAGAACATAGATTTTGCTATAGTTGGCTAGGGATGTAACGATGCACCCAGAACTGGTTGAAAATCGATCAAAATATGTGACAATTCAAGTCGGTTGAGATGCTAAATGAATCGTGATACATTTGGGGATACATTTGGGGTTTATATGAATGTATAGCTGAGGGGAACTGACTGTGTTCAGAAAAGTTTAGATGGTATTTTATTTTCATCTTACTTCCGTACAATGCATTTAAAGGTGTGTTTTTAAGCGTGCAGCACTGCTTTGTTTACAGCTGTAACCAAGGAAGCGCTGTATTGCCGCTGTTCCATAAGCGCCACCTGCTGTCAGACAGTGAATTTGCATTTGCATTTGCATTTTCTCATGCAGCCTGTCTGCTGTTATGAAGTTTTATGTAGCATAATTTCACAAAGCTAAAGACAGAACATTCTGTATTTGCTTCAAATATTAAAAATTTTACAATCTAATTTAAATCAAAAACTGCTCATGTTGCATGTATGCAGCATCTTTGTTGGGATCGTGATTAAAATGCAGTGGTTGCCTCTAATTTTAAACGGCTACAGATATTTCAGCCTGTAAAAGAGCAAATAAACATCTTGTTCATGTATGAAGAGATTTCTTTTATTTGTATTTTTCATTTATTTGGTTTAGGATTTGCTTTAAAATTTCAATTTAGTTTTGTTATAAAGATATTTTAATTTGTAATTTCACAAAGAAATCTGCAACATTTTGTCTGAGAAATACACTTTCTCATTTACAATTTGTCTTAAATCTCATTTTGTAAAAAAAAAAAAAAAAAAAAAAAAAATAGTAAGAAAATCATATTGTGAAACCAGTATTGTGAATCGTATCGCATTATGAGTTGAGTGAATCGTTACATCCCTATAGTTGACCCAACTTCTTGTCCACCATTACGATTTTCTTGACCGCTTGTCCAATTTTCACCAAATTCGAGTCAGATCATCTTCAGCCCATGCTGGCAAAAACTTATGGATTTCATGTCGATAGATGACACCATTTTCGTATACCGCATCAATGAATTTGATGCCAAACTACATCTGAGGCTGTATCTCTGGAAAGATTCGACATTGACACCAAACTTTATGTGTGTAATTGTTACCCAACACTGAGCACACCAGATCAATGTGGTGTCAGTGTCACCTATTGGTCAAAAGTAATAAGCAATTATGTCACATTACAAGTGATTGTTTTTATGGGCTTTCAACCATTTTGCTCAAAATCATCTCCAAATGTCTTTACTCATTTTTACAGTTGGTCTGATGCTTGCTGCCTCGATTTTTAGCTCCTCATTCTGCTTTTTCCACTTTTTATTTATTTATTTCCACTTAATATTAAACTTTATTTCCACATAATATTAAACTAAAATTTAAGATTAAAGAATTCACCTAAAAATGCTTTTAGTGTGTTTTTTTTTTTTTTTATCTTTGGAGCTTGACAGTCGTGGTCACTCTGAACTTTTGACATTTAGAAAAAAGCTCTGAAAAGATTTCATTAAAAGTTCTACTTTTGTTTTCCAATGAGAAAAAAAATAAATAATAATAACAAAATAAAGTAAATAGTAAAATAAATAGTAATTATTTTTAAATAATTTGTTAATTTCCTTAAAAAAGTCTCTCTGATTGATACTGAGGAAACATCTATTAAAACTGAACAGGCTAAATAACAACATCATGAAAACAACAAATACAGAGCACAGAAGAGAGTTTCCAATAAATCGTTCTTTAGGCGACATAAAACTGTATACAATGCTGCATTCAATCTATCACATTTTAGTGTCCATCATGATTCCTTGTTGTAATGTAAAGCACGGAAACCTAGCCTGACAAAACAGCGGAGTACACAATTTCAGCAGAAGGATTTAAAGGTTTAAAGGCCATTTCCGATCCATGGGGTTACATCTCCATAATGGCCTCATTATTCATGACTATAGCCTGAAACACTAGGGTTGAGGTAATGAGCTCTTCACTAGTTGCTGAATATCACCTTTTCGGAAGCATTATGTTAAGAATTCACATAGCTTGTGAGTACTACTTAAGAATTCAGGCTAACGGTGACAATGCTGTTGTGAATGTTCTTTCATGCTTGCTATTAGTTATTAATTTTGACCAATGATCAGGAACGTTTTCACATAATAAATATCTCTGGGAGTCAACATAAATATTGTATATTTAAATTGTATATTCAGCTTCAGGCCTTACACAAACCCTGCATAAACAAGCCTAAGGTGGTTTGTCAGTCTTACACGTCTATACCAGACGTGACCAATGTCACATCACATCACGGCAAGTCAGCTTGAGGTAGTTCACCCTACGAGCTTAAAAGATGCACATCACCACATATCACTTGCGAGATTTAAAGGGTTAGTTCACCCAAAATGAAATTTCTATCATTATGTACTCACCCTCATGTCGTTCCAAACTCGTACGATCTTCGTTCATCTTCAGAACACAAATTAAGATATTTTGGATGAAATCCGAGGGTCATTGCACTTTTAAAGGCACAGAAAGATACTAAAGACATGGTTAAAATAGTCCATGTGACTACATTGGTTCAACCTTGATGTTATGAAGCAACGAGAATACTTTTTGTGCACCAAGAAAGCAAAATAATGACTTTATTAAACAATATCTAGTGAAGGGCGATTTCAAAACACTGCTTTATGAAGTTTCGAAGCTTTATGAATCTTTTGTTTCGAATCAGTGGTTCGGAGCACTTCCAAAGTCACGTGAAACCACTGAAATTTCGAAACACTTATGATGTAACAAAGCCTCGTTTACTGAAATCACGTGACTTTTGCAGTTTGAGATTGTTTGATACGCGCTCCGAACCACTGATTCGAAACAAAAGATTCGTAAAGCTTCGAAGCTTCATGAAGCAGTGTTTTTAAAAATCGCCCACCACTAGATATTGTTGAATAAAGTCATTATTTTGTTTTTTCTGGCACACAAAAAGTATTCTCATATTCTGTAGTCATTCTGTAGTCACATGAACACTTTTAAATACATTTTTAGTACCTTTCTGGACATTTGAAAGTCTAAATTAACTTGCTGTCAATGCAGGCCTCACTGAGCCATCGGATTTTTATCAAAAATATCTTAATTTGTGTTCCAAAGATGAACGAAGTTCTGACAGGTGTGGAACGACATCAGGGTAATTAGTGTCAGAATTTTCATTTTTGGGTGAACTAACCCTTTAACTACTGTTTTACAGCAGGTTTAAAAGAATAATAGCGCAATACAAAAAATATTGTGTCTATCTTGTGTGTGATTTTGATGTACTTGGTCCTAACTGTAATTTATTTCAATTTAAGATTTTGTGGAAAGGTACTTGTGAAACATAAAGTTATAGTTTTACCATGCCTGCACACTTTGTGCAAAGAAATGCCAGTTAGACCCATTTAATCTGGCCATGTAAGGGTACCACAACACCTGTGACGAATTTGGCACGCCTGCCCGGCCCAGGGCGCCGTCTGCAGTTGTGATAAATATCCCAATAAACAGCGAAATCTCGCAGCCCCCGGAAGACGCGAAATCTGTGGTCGCCCTAATTAGGTAGAAGAACCCCAACTGAACGTATGATCAATAGAGCATCTCTGTGCGCTGTCACGTCCCATTATCGGCGTGGCTCATCATTTACAGCAGTTTTTACCTTTATTCTTCAGCTCGCCGGAGCTCTCAACTGTCATTAGCTGTAAATCAGAGGCAGAGCGTGTGGCGGGTTAGGGCGACGCTTTAATTACGCCAGCTACAATGCTGTTTCGGTCCTTGCCTGTCGAGGTCACATGGCAGCGCCACCATCCATCCGCGAGTGCAGCGACGGAAGGCGCTTTCAAGCCCACACGCTCCGTAGGATGACCTGTGCTCTTCCATATCACATAAACAATCTAATTCAACTCAGTTCATCTTTCTAGTCAAATAAAAGTGAAATAATGAGCAAACTTCTCCAACTCAGAGTTTGAACAATTCTATTAACTTCTCGTTTTCTCCGACAGGTGAGCGTAGAGAGAAACAGTCTGCTGCCGAACTGTGAGCTATTGGTAAAATTAGGTCTAGTCCTTTCTCAAATGGGTGCAGAGGGAGGTTGTCACACCTTTAGTGTGATTAATTAATGTTTGCTTCTCAACGCAAGCTCGAACCACGGAAGGAAAGTGAATGCTTCTTCATTTGTGTTGTCAGGATTACAAAGGGGAAGGGTAATCCAAATCTGCTTCTTGGACGACAGCAGCTTTATCATCATTACAATAGGTTTACTGGTGTCTGTTTGGTCGATTTCGAACAGTCTACGAGAAATAAATCTATAACGGAAGTTCCTGGTTGTTTGTCACTATTCAAAGACCACTGGGGAGCTACAAGAATAGATGGCCTTTTCTGGATTTAGGTCTACATACGAGCAGTATGTAATTTTAAGTCCTCAGAAGATTGTGGGGAATCAAGACCTGGAAATATTAGGGAATTTTAAAAGAATTGGAAAAATAACAGACTACATCAACTCAGAAGTCTTATGTAATTGTTCTTTAGAGCTTCAATGAGTCTGCTAAACCAGTTCACAACATGGTGAGTGATTCATTAGCAAATCAGTCAAAATCTTAACAATAAATATCTGCAAATTCTGTGAATCATTATCAAAATGACTGGAAAGGTCATGGAAAGGCCATTAAAGTCATTCTTCTTTTGAGTCAGTTCTTTTAATGAATTAAACTGATTCACAACATGGTCTGAATTATTCATTAGCAAATCAGTCCAAATCAGTCAATTCTTTCAATGAATCAATAGCCACATTTACATGTAAACTTTTTTGTCATTCCAATTAAAATCATTCCGATTGAAAGATTCGGTGGACTGTTTACATGAGACATTATGTAATCCGATATGGTGTTTACAAGCGCCGGCGCTTTCAATCGGAATGACTTTGTGACTTGCGCACATTAGCTTATGTCCTTTTTGCTGCATTTTATTTTTATTCCTGTCAACATGGAGTTCCATTATTTCTTATGCATGCTATTTTTATGTAAAGTGTTGCTCTTAATCAAGCAACAGCGTGAATTTGTAGCATATTACTGCTGGAAGGTTTGAGGAAAAGACGGCTGCAGGAAGCTGACCTTTTTGGTGGCTGCGCATCCCTAAGGAGCATCTCTAAGGAGCATCTCTAAGGAGCATCTCAATACTACCCCTCCTCCCTCCTCTGAAAAGCAGAAGGATGTGGATGAAGGTCCGTAGTAATGATACACTGAGTTCCTTCAGTGAATTTTAATAAATGTATTGTTTCAGTTTTACTCCAGTTTAATTTTGCCGCCGTTCTGACGACCCCTGGTCTCTTGACGTGATGACGTAGACGCAAAGTAATCAGTTTAACACGTTTACATGGCAGAATTTTTATTTTGTTCGGTTTATAGAAAGGTTTATCCCACCCCTCTCAAACCGATTACAATTTAATTCGGTTTGGGCATTTTTATTCCGATTGGGTAGTTTATATGGAGCATTTTCATTCAGATTGGACTTTTAAACCGATTACAATGCTCCATGTAAAGGCACCTAATAAAACTGGTTCAAAAATCAGTCTAAATCAAAATCATTTTTACAAACACTATCCATGAAAATATATTGGTCAAAAAGTTGTGAGAACCATGAAAAAACAAACAAACAAAAACCATGCTGAACCAAAACATACTGTAACATTCACAACTCAAAATTTCATTAATATTGGTCAGATTTGTACTTCAAAATTACAAATTTGACCGAATGCTATTGATTAGCTTTCTCCAGGTATATGAAAACTCCTTTGTTGTTTCACATTTAACGTGTTTCTTAAAGGTGCAACTGCAAATATCAGACTGTTGCAAATCTTAAAATCAGAGAGAGTGTTGACAATGGTCATATATATTTTTTTTTCAAATGTCGTAAGTGAACCTAAAATGTATATCACCCCTTTAAAGCTAAATCGCTTGTTATGTACTGCGTGGCTCACCAACATTCTTGAGAGACGCCTCATGGAGATTGTCTTTTTGTCTGTTGGCTTGTAAAATTATACCTCTGTGATCATCACACCAGGGAAAGGAACATCTAAGACCATGCATCATCCTATTTTAGGCCCTTAAAACAAACAACAATAAAGCGTAGATCCTAGGAGAACTGGAGGGGAGGATTTCAAAGCAATAAATGCACCTTCTGCTTTGTAAATATTTGTTTAGTACCTCAGAAAGGACAACACACACAAACACACACACACACACACACGACTGGGGCTAGTTGTCACACATAGAAATGTGTGTGTGTGTGTGTATATATATATATATATATACACATAAAACCTCATAAAAATGGGTATTTAGTTTGACTTTGACAACTTTTCAATTACACAAATACTGGTTCCAGTCATGTCTATAATGGCTCTCGGTTAAATTTACACCCTTTAATAAAGCTGTCAAAATGTGCTTTGCTTCCTCATTCAATTGACCTTTTCCACATCTGCGCTATTTACGTCAGACGCAACAAACAACCGACCACCACGTGCCCTTTCAGTCACCCCATGGTGGTTTATAACCAGTTTTTGTCTGGCAGTGAGAATAATAAACCGTTGATAAGTACTCTCTAGTTTCCCTCGGGACATTTGTTAATGCTCAGCGGTCGTAAAGTTGAGGGATTCATTTGCTCTATTGCGCTGTCTTGTCTCTCCTCATTAGATGTGTCACCATTGTTTAGCTCATGTGGATGTGTATAGGAGTGGAAAGCATTTTCCCTGATACATGTCAAATACAAACATTCTGTACCGAAACCCCAGAGATACCTGAAGGGCCTTAATGTGTGAACATTTCTTAAGAAAACTAATGGTAAGTCTGTAAATACAATGGTTTTGTAATTAATTATAATAATAATAAATAACAATTCATAGGGCTAACAATTTAATGACAGTCTCGCATAGGGTCTGGTCCTATTCTAGCCAAAAATGACCAACTTTGACGTGAATGGCCATCTGACTGACGTAATATGGCCAATCACAGTTCATTTGGTTGCATGTGTCATTTAGGGGAAGGCTTATTTGAGCTATCATAACAGTATATCAAAATAATGGACTAATCTCAACTACTTGATTGCTTGTACCGTTGCAAAATGTAAACTGTATTATTGTCCAGCTCTAATCTGCTAAATGCGACTACTAGGCATGGCAATATTAAGATATCATAAACATTACCATCATGATTGTCTGTAAAGCTGCTTTAAAACTATGTGTATTGTGAAAAGTGCTTGACTTGAAATTTGCTTGATATAAGTTTGGAATGGCATGAGGGTGGTAAATGGTGACTTTAAAATTGAAAATGTTCATTTTTGAGTAAACAATCTCTTTTAAAAGCTCACCAAAAATTAATCAGCAACTGGAAAAAACATCTACTATATTAATATGAAATATTAGCGATATATCTTGTTTTTAAAAATGTATTCTGTCAAAACGCACAAGTAATTTTGAATGGGCATCAAGAGAATAAACCAAATGGTGTAGTTACAACATCTACCAGCAAAGGAAAACTGATCCATGCAACTAGTCATGCAAACACATGCTGAGAAGTCCACAGAACCCAGATATTTCAGCGAGGAGGAGGGTTTTTGATGTCTAGTGTAGCCGAGAGTAAACTAGAGCAAGAGGGAATGCTGGCCGAAGGCTTGTGAACACCTTGACAAAATTTAAGCTGGCAGTGGTGTGTGAGGGAGAAATCTGATGATACACAGTGTGCGTCACCGTCACTGTCGTGCTAGACTCCAGGGATATTTATAGAGAGCTGAAAAAAATGGTGTGAGACAGAAATTCACTGAACTTCAAGTGATTCAGTTCTGTTATGTGAGGAACTTCTCAAAGCCATGAACTGAATTGGAACAGCATATATATATATATATATTAGTGGTTCAACAGATCACAAAACTCACGGTTCGGATCATATCACAGTTATTAAGTCACGGATTGGATAATTTTTTGGATCAGCACGAAAAAAAATTGGGGGGTTGGGGGTAACTTTCCATTTATTAATTAGCCCACTTTAACTACTCCAATACCACAGCAAAAACTACTAGCCTAACTAATACATTAATAAAGGCAAGTGAACCGACTGTAAAAGAACAAATACTGTACACTAATTACAAGCATAGATAAATACATCATAAAGTTACAAATAAAGTATAAGGTCTAACTGTAGAATTAATTTTCAGAAATGTAGTACTTAAATGTAAAATGACACTGTTCACTGTATAAATTTAACACAGATTAATCTTTGTCAAAGCTGTGTTTTGTTGTTTGATCAGAGAAAATTGTTGCACTCTCAGTTGAAAAAAAAATCCTTTTTCTTCAGGTGCGTAGACTGGCTGACCGCACACTGAATCCAAAAAGACTGAAGAGGTCTAGAAAATACAAAATTTATTTTATAAATTGCATGGTGCAATAAAGTGCAAAGTGCAAGTGAGTTAAAAACAGAGGAGCATGAGCAGACGTTTCAGCATATTGCTATACTCAGTGTTGTTTGATTTACATGACAGACAACAGCAGGTATTTATAGGTTGCTGTCACTTTAAGAGTAAGACCCCATGCACGCACACATCGGACAGATACACATCCGAATTCTCATCTTGTTCACTTAAGACATAACCAAATGTGTTTACGAGAACACTTGCCGAGAGAGATATTTTGACTGACATAATGCGTATATGTGTCCATCCAAGTGCATTGAGGACGCGAAAAATAAATTAATTTGGAGTTCGCGAGCGATCTGAAACACGCCTCTCTCTCTCTCTCTCTGTGTGTGTGCGCGCGCGAGACTTGTATGTATGTGCGTCTGTGCGCACCGATAACAGCGTAGCGCGCGATACCGAATTAAATCCTCTTTTGCCTCTTCTAGCGCTGGAATGGTTTTATATCTATTTAATGTGTAAACTAGCAAGACAAAACATGTGCAAATGATAATTGCGGTTAAACTTGCAATTGATCCGCGAATCACATGCGTGCCCAACCGTTGGGCTTGGTTACGGATCACGGATCAACAACGATCCGTTTAACCACTAATATATAATATATATATATATATACACACACACACTCAGCGGCCACTTTATTAAGGACACCTGTTCAACTGCTCATTAATGCAAAAATCTAATCAGCTAATCACATGGCAGCAACTCAATGCATTTAGGCATGTAGACATGGTCAAGATGATCTGCTGAAGTTCAAACTGACCATCAGAATGGGGAAGAAAGGTGATTTAAGTGACTTTGAACATGCCATAGTTGTTGGTGCCAGACGGGCTGGTTTGAGTATTTCAGAAACTGCTGATCTACTGGGATTTTCACACTTTTCACACGTTTACAGAGAATGGTCCAAAAAAGAGAAAATATCCAGTGAGTGGCAGTTCTGTGGGCAAAAATGCCTTGTTGATGCCAGAGGTCAGAGGAAAATGGCCAAACTGGATTGAGCTGATAGAAAGGCAACAGTGACCACAGTGTACCCATCTTCTAATGGCTACTTCCAGCAGTATAATGCGCAAAGCTAAAAAAAAAAAAGCTAAAATCATCTCAAACTGGTTTCTTGAACATGTCAGTGAGTTCACTATACTCAAATGGCCTCCACAATCACCGGATCTCAATAGAGCACCTTTGGGATGTGGTGGAACAGGAGATTCACACCATGGATGTGCAGCTGACAAATCTGCAGCAACTGTGTGATGCGATCATGTCAATATGGACCAAAATCTCGGAGGAATGTTTCAAGCACCTTGTTGAATCTATGTCATGAATAATTAAAGCAGTTCTGAAGGCAAAAGGAGGTCCAATCTGGTACTAGCAAAGTGCATATAACGTGGCCAGTGACTTTTTAAAAAAAAATTTTACCGCTTCTGTTTTTCAGATTTTCATCCACAGTGGTCTGCATTTGCAGTGATCTATACTATAGATCTGTTCTGTTTGTTTTTGTTACGTTCACAACCATGATGCATACTTGAAATGATCTACTGGCCAGAGTGTCTAATAATTTATGACCATAAATTATGAAGCAATCATAGAGGCAGCACAGATCAAAATTCTTATACTAAGCAAAACAAACTAGTATTATGCTGCCTACATATATAACAGACAAAAAAAGAATAAATAGATCAGCTTGTGCACATTTAGTTTACTTTCTACTAAGCGCATCAAGCAAAATTATCTTTGAAGATTTGATGCCACTAAATTGGCTAATTTGGTAAATCCAATACTTGTGTAATGGAGGCCAGCTAGAAAGAGCTGAGTAAACCTCACTCTCCTGGTCTCATGAGGCACACTAGCAACTGATGCTAGAGGCTGCGTCCTTGTTAGTGGACTCTAGTGGACTCTTAACCCATGCCAGAAACTCTGGTTCGAATCCCGTTTGAAGCAGGGTGAAAGCACAGGAGGGGTTATATTGGTGCCGTGACCAGGATGGGAATAAGATTTAGGAGGGTGAGTGTAACAGAAGCAAGCTACTGTAGTAAAAGCTGTGCATGTAAACCTCACTCCCCTGGCCTCAAGAAGCATGCTAGAGGCTACAGTCTTTAGCGTCCTGGCTAGCGCGTCCACCTTCCATGCCGGAGACACCGGTTCAAATCCCTAGGAGCGGGTTGAGTATAACCGGTTACATTTGGTGCCGTGACTCAGCATCCTTCTGTGAGATGATGTGGCATCTTACACAGAATAAGGCAGTCGTGTGTTTATTAGTCATGTTTAATCAATCAAAACGTTTCAATCTTCTGTTTATTCAGCTACAGCGATAGTATGACGTCCATAGGGATTTCCAGCTCTGACAATCTGCACATAAAATAATCGCAGCCTTTGCCAAATCGCGTGCGGTTTAATCGCGATAAATCGTGCAGCCCTACTAAGGACCTTATCATGCCAAATTATTTGTTATTTGTAAATGAAGTAAAATGCTTATTGCTTATGACTAGCATTAACTTTGTCACATACTAAATTCTACAGAGCCCCTAAAGGGATATGGTCATGGGGGACACAATTAGGAAAAATTATATTTAAATCCTTCTGCGTTTCCTTTTGTTCCGGCAAGAAATTTAGTCTTTTTCCACAAAAGTTATGTTAACTGAGAAGTTTGGCATTTGATCATTAAATTTTTGCATTCATGGTAATAATATGAAACAATACTTTTGCGAGAGAATGAAAACATTTTGCAAGCAAACACAAAATTTCTTAGGGGAACGCAGCAAAAGCACTGAAATATAATTTTTCCTCCAATCTCATATTTTTACCTATTATCATCTCACCCTTACAGAACTCAGTTAAATATTACCTTTTTATATTTTATTTACGTTACATTTTATTTATTTTGTGAATAAAGCTGTGCTGACAATGTATGGATTACCATATTTTCTAAAATGTTTTTATTCATCTGAAACGTGCTGCAACTGCATGCAAAATGCACACAAGTTTATTTTTATAATAAATGTTGATTATAATTAATACCACTATAATTTATATTTGTTTTATACTTTTTCATTCCTGTTCTGAATATTAGTACATATAAATGATTTGCTGTAAATAATGTTTTTTTTTTTCTTTTTTTTTTTTTTTTACATTATTTCTGAATGTAATAATACAATTGGACTTTTATGTGTTTTTTTCCTCTCAATAATGCAATTTTTTCCCAGTGTGACATATAGTCAGATGCGACTTACAATATTTTCCAGAAAATACAGTCCTGGAAATGAGAAAAAAGGTGGTCAAATAGTGTGGCCCTTCACATTAAATAAATAAAGGACTGCAGATGTATGCAGTAACTTTCCGCAGAATTTACCTACTCCTCTAACGTGGTTTCCATCAGCAGTATGCTAGATCAATACTCTTCCCCTTTGATGAACTGACCACTCATATACTTAGTCATATTATGCTTCGACTGCATTCCTGTCATGAAGTCTTCACCCAGAGATGTCTTTCATGTCGAAAACAAACGCTTTTTAAAAAAGAAATGTGGCCCGAGGCAAATATGAAAGGTTGTGCATCTGTGAGCCATGTATGAAGCCTCCAGCAGTCCAGCGCTGGCCGTCCACCTTGTCAACATTAACTTGAAGCGAGACGTGATTCTCTCTGTCATACTGTATCTCCAAGCGCAGGACCCGTAGAGGAAGACCAGCAGTGAGGATCTGACAGTCTTGCGTCAGTGCTTCAGACACAGGAGTGTCGGGCTTCAATGCAGTGCTATTCCTGGAGGACAGGCTATCTCACTTTCTTCATTCAACTCTCTCACGGCAGGATGCGGACTCGGAGAGATGAGTGGCAGGTGGGCACGGCCATGTTTTAGATGATTGGAGGAGGCCTGACCCCGTGTTCCACTCCCTGCTGTTGTTTTCGGAGATGGAGAGACAAGAAGAAGAAGTGCTGGAGGAGAGAATGCTTACTAACTTGTCAAAGCAAGTCGGTCTGCTGGGCTTGTGTGAACAAACCACAACTATAGCTATGCTGGACCTCCCAGTGATTGGCAGGAAGTGCTTCAGAGGCAATTAGTGAATACACAGAAGTTCCCATCAAAACTGGTCAGATTTAATATAGAGTTATTAGCAACTAAAACCTGGAAAATGGTTGATAAACATAACGTTTAGGCTGAAATATCGACATGAATCATTGTACCTACAGCATTTTTCTATATATTCTCGACCACTTTGGTTTTGGTTTGATGATGTGAGTGTTACAGATATGAATGATACCTAAAAACATGTTGCTTGTTAAAGTGCCCCATTGTTCTTTTTCAAATTACCTTTCATGCAGTGTGTAATATAGCTGTTTGTGAATGTAAAAGGTCTGCAAAGTGCACGACAAATTAAGTTACTGTCTCTTAAAAGAAAGAAACCTATGGTCTTCATTGGCTGCCCATGAACAACGTCTACTTTGACCCTCAAACACTGTAGTTGTAGTTCAGGCCTGGAAGAATTTGGTTTGTGTTGTCAACATGTTGAGAAGATGCTGTTTTCAGCATTGCACATCCACTTTGCATGCATTTCAAAAGGATGAGGACTCGCATTGGAATTGAATCAGGGGGAAAATAATTATGCCATCGTTACTGTTCATTTTACTCTGTATCAAGCACTGAGGAAGATCCGGAGCTGAAATTCAGATATGGTAATGAGCGTTTTGTTTCCATAAGCGGTAGACCAATCACAACAGACTGGGCTGTCTGACCAATCAGAACAGAGTAGGCTCCCAGAAAGGTGGGGTTTAGAGAGACTGAATCTTCGAACTAACTGTTTTCAGACTTTTTGAGAAATGAGGTGATGTGCAATATATATTAAAAGAAAATTAAAGGTTTTTTTTTTTTTTTTTTTTTTACCTTTGATGCATGTAAAGCTATTTTAGGAGGCTATTTAAAAGGCTATTACTTCTCTAGGAAATCAAACTTACGGTTTTCACCTGGCGTAAAACGGGTGAAAACATCGTTAAAGATTCACATTGACAATACTGATCACTGTTTTTTTTTTTTTTTTTTTTTAATTAAATTAATACTTTTATCCAAGGATGCATTAAATTGATCAAAAGTGAAAGTAAAGACACTTATAATGTGAATACAAATTTCTATTTCAAATAAATGCTGCTTTTCAAATAAATGCAGTATTCATCAAAGAATCATGAACACAAATTATCATGGTTTTCACAAAAATATGAAGCAGCACAACTGTTTTCAACATTGACAATAATAAGAAATGTTTCTTGAGCAGCAAATCAGCATATTAGAATGAGGATCATGTTACACTGAAGTCTGGAGTAATGATGCAAAAAATTCAGGAATAAATTACATTTTAAAATGTATTCAAATAGAAAATGCCAACGGTTGTTTTAAATTGTAATGATATTTCACAATATTACTGATTTTGCTGTATTTTTAATCAAATAATTGGTGAACATACAAGACTTTTTAAAAAATATTTTTAAAAATCTTACTGACCACAAGCTTTTGAACGGTAATGTCTCAAATATTTTTGCAGTAGTTGTGTCAACAAAAATTGACAAAATTAATATGTGTAACGGAGGCCAGCTAATAGTCTCTGTGTGAGTAAACCTCACTCCTCCGATCTCAAGAGATGCTCTAGCGCAGGGGTACTCAAGTTCAGAGGCCAAGAGGGCCACATTTTAACCACATGAAATGCAAAGGGCCAAAAATTATAACTTGGATCATAAGACTTTTATTTAGGCCTACTTAAGACAATATTTATATAGCGCCTATTTATACTCAGGGTCGCTAAAAAGGTTTTATTATTATTATTATTATTATTATTATTATTATTAGGCCACGCGCACTACGCCTACCCTAGTGTACGTGTAAAAAAACGAAGTAACATTCACGCTAATTTTGAACGCAAATTATAATAAAAATACATTTATATGTACCATGATGCGGGCCACAAATTTAATGCTGACGGGCCGGATACGGCCTGTGGGCCGCCTGTTGAGTACCCCTGCTCTAGCGACTGATACTAGAGGTTGCAACCTTTAGCCTCCTCATTAGTGTGTCCGACTCCGACGCCGTCGACCCAAGTTCGAGGCCCGCGCAGAGCGGGGCGAGTAGGACCTGGGTAGAGGGGTTACATATGCCATCAACAAGACAATGCATTTCATGAATGTATTTTTCAAGCTACATGTTCTGGCCCTTTAAAATCATCTGGAAAAATGTTAATAACATAAAATGATATCAAATGGTCCCCCTCTACTGAGTGAGTGAGTGAGAGAAACGTCTCGGTTACAAAGGTAACCCTCGTTCCCTGAAGGAGGGAACGGAGACGTACGTCGGACAGACCGACGAATAGGAATCTCGCTAGAGAGGCCAATCTACTTCGAGTGTAACTACAACGAGCCAATGCACATTGGCATGCAATCATATGCATCAGCTGCTCGCCTCGCAGCGCGGGTATATAACGAGCAGCAGGTGCGTTGCATCTTCAGGTTTTCGCTGAGGAGCCGAACCGGATAGGCGGCAGCATCAGCGGGGTACAGCGACTGTGGCGACGGGACGTACGTCTCCGTTCCCTCCTTCAGGGAACGAGGGTTACCTTTGTAACCGAGACGTTCCCATTCAGTCGGTCACGTTCGACGTACGTCGGACAGACCGACGAATAGGAATCCCTACCAAAGCGCCACAGGGGCTGCCCTCTTCCAGCGCTCTGTTGTAAGCCACCTGAACCCCCTTGCCTACGGACGGTGGGACAGGGCTAACACAGAGAGTGTCAATCACTGCTGTTCCCCAAAACCCATTCAGTGAGACTATTGGATAACGCTGGGAAAGCGTACCCTTCCGCTGGGAAAGGAACGCTGCGGAAGCCACATCCTTCCCGAAGGAGTTAAGTGGAGAAGTACATATGGACTAACCCGTAGGCTGTACTACATATGGAAGAACTGGGGTGACTCCAACTCGATGAGAGGTGGGTTCTCCCAGAGGGAAAGACACAGGCTTCGTTTAGGAGCAACCGTGGAACTAGACATATGGGATCCCAGTAGGGTCACACATATGGTACCCAGCCTAAACCCGGTTCTCAAGGATACAACGGAGTATAGGCCTAGCGCCAGACGCTCCGCCACGTCGGCTGCCGAAGGGAGATCGGAGGACTCAACAGGGTCTGCCTTGTAGGGACTCTCTGGAGAAAAAAGCGCATGTAAGCGCAGCAAGCCGACACTAAGCCGGGGCCTCTCCGTGCCTCTGACCTGAGGTGAGAACACGGGAGGAGACCGGCTCGACACGAAGGCTATAGAATCTAGCGAACGTGTTAGGTGTCGCCCAGCCCGCAGCTCTACAGATGTCTGTAGCGAGGCGCCACGAGCCAGCGCCCAGGAAGATGCGACGCCTCTCGTGGAGTGCGCATGCAACCTGAGCGGGCAGGGCACGCCCTGAGCTTGGTAAGCCAGGGCGATGGCATCCACTATCCAGTGGGCCATCCTCTGCTTGGAGACAGCCTTTCCCTTCTGCTGGCCTCCGTAACAGACAAGAGCTGGTCTTAGGTCCTGAAGCTTTGAGTTCTGTCTATGTACAGTCGCAAAGCGCGAACTGGACAGAGCAAAGCCAGGGCTGGGTCTGCCTCCTCCGAGGGCAGCGCTTGCAGGCTCACTACCTGGTCCCTGAAGGGAGTGGTAGGAACCTTGGGCACAAGCCAGGCCGGGGTCTCAGTACCACATGGCCGTCACCCGGCCCGAACTCCAGGCACGATTCGTCGACCGAAAAAGACTGCAGGTCCCCTACCCTCTTGATGGAGGCCAATGCAACCAGCAGCAAAGTCTTCATAGACAGAATCTTTAAGTCTGCTGATTGCAAGGGCTCAAAGGGAGCAATCTGAAGTGCTCTCAGCACCAGAGCAAGGTCCCAAGAGGGTATGGAGGGAGGATGAGGAGGATTTAACCGCCTCGCCCCCCTAAGGAACCTGACGACCAGGTCGTGCTGACCAACAGATTTGCCATCTATGTGGTCATGATATGCGGAGATAGCAGCAGTATGGACTTTGAGGGTGGAGGGGGACAGCCTACGCTCCAACCCCTGCTGCAAGAAGGAAAGCACGACACCGATCGAGCATCTTCGGGGGTCCTCTCGACGAGAAGAACACCACTCGACGAACAGGTTCCACTTCAAGGCGTAAGCCCGTCTCGTAGACGGAGCACGTGCCGAAGCGATGGTGTTAAGTACCTCGGGGGGTAAGTCACCTAGAACCTCCGCGTCCCGTCCAGGGACCAGACATGGAGTTTCCAGAGGTCTGGACGCGGGTGCCAGAGAGTGCCCCGTCTCTGAGAAAGAAGGTCCTTCCTCAGAGGAATGGGCCAGGGAGGGGCTGTCGCGAGGAGTGAGAGTTCTGGGAACCAGGTCCGGTTGGGCCAATAGGGCGCAACTAGCAGAACCTGCTCCTCGTCCTCCCTGACTTTGCACAGGGTCTGTGCAAGTAGGCTCACTGGGGGAAACGCATATTTGCGAAGGCCCCGGGGCCAGCTGAGCGCCAGTGCGTCTGTTCCGAGTGTTCCCCGGACAGGGAGTAAAACAACCGGCAATGGGAGGTTTCTGGTGAGGCAAACAGGTCTACCTGAGCCTCTCCGAACTCTCTCCAAATCAGCTGGACCACCTGGGGGTGGAGTCGCCACTCTCCTGGCCGCGCAGCTCGTGATAGCTCGTGGGCCACACGGTTGAGCACACCGGGAATATGAATGGCACGAAGCGACCTCAGATGCTTCTGACTCCAGAGGAGGAGATGGCGGGCGAGTTGCGACATGCGACGGGAGCGTAGACCACCTTGACGGTTGATGTACGCAACGGTCGCAGTGTTGTCCGTCCGGACCAGTACATGCTTGCCCCGTAGCGGCCCTTTGAGGCGGCTCAGGGCAAGGCGTACCGCTAGCAACTCGAGGCAGTTGATGTGCCAATGCAGATGGGGGCCCGTCCAACCCCTGACACTGCATGCCCGTTGTACGTGGCACCCCAGCCTGTGGCAGAGGCATCCGTGAATACCACAGCATGCCGGGACACCTGCTCTAGGGGTACTCCAGCCCGAAGAAACAAGGGGTCCGACCACGGGCTGAAGGTTTGGCGGCACTCCTGAGTGATTGCCACCCGGAACGTGCCGCGTTGCCACGCCCATCTCGGGATCCGGCCGTGGAGCCAGTGTTGAAGCGGTCTCATATGAAGCAGACCAAGCGGGGTTACTGCCGCTGCGGCTGCCATATGCCCCAGGAGCCTCTGAAAAAATTTCAGTGGAACCGCTGTCCTGCCGTTGAACGTATTCAGGCAGTTCAACACCGACTGAGCACGTTCCTCTGTGAGGCGTGCTATCTGTTCGACCGAATCCAACTCCATACCGAGAAAAGAGATCCTCTGCACCGGGGCGAGTTTGCTCTTTTCCCAGTTGACCTGAAGACCCAACTGGCTGAGGTGTCTGAGCACCAAATCCCTGTGTTCGCACCACTGATCCCGGGACTGTGCCAGAATGAGCCAGTCGTCGAGATAGTTAAGGATGCGAACACCCTGTTCTCTCATGGGAACAAGGGCTCCCTCCACGACCTTCGTGAAGACGCGGGGAGACAGGGCCAGCCCGAAGGGTAAGACTCTGTACTGATATGCTTGACCTTCGAACGCAAAAACGCAGGAATGGCCTGTGTCGTGGAAGAATCGAACATGAAAGTACACGTCCTTCAGGTCGATCGCTGCAAACCAATCCTGGGGACGGATGCACTCGAAAATGCATTTCTGCGTGAGCATTTTGAACGGTAGCTTGTGAAGGCTCCGATTCAAAACTCGCAGATCCAGGATCGGTCGTAACCCACCGCTTTTCTTGGGTACAATGAAGTAGGGACTGTAGAACCCTGACCTCATATCGGCTGGAGGGACCGGCTCTATCGCGTCCTTCGCCAGTAGGACCGCGATCTCCGCACGCAAGACACGGGCATCGACAGCCTTCACTGCAGTGAGGTGGACACCCCTGAACTTGGGGGGACGCCGGGCGAACTGAATCGCATAGCCGAGCCCGATGGTCCGAATGAGCCAGCGAGACGGACTGGGGAGCGCTAACCAGGCTCACAGAGACCGTACAGGCGGGATCAAAGGGACCGCAGGCGTACCCGCAGTGAGGCAGCGAGGTGGAACACAGGGACGCAGCTCGGGAGGCTCTCTCTGCGAGGCGGCCCGAAGCGGGGTCAGAGTGTGCTGTGCAACACCTACCTGGTTCCACGGTTGGGCAGGGGGCGCAGGAGAGGCTTTGCTGCCTTCTCGACTGCACGCTGCTGCCCTCTGGCGAAGGAAGAGGGGGATGAGAGTGGTGAGGCTTTTCTCCTCCCACTGCTCTCCGAGCCCTCTTCAGACCCAGAGATGGAGGAACTGCTCTCTTTTTGAAAATTTGGGTACCGCTGGCTGTTGGACCAGCGGGAGAACAGAAACAAACCCAACCAACAGGATTTCCCACCCGGCCCTCCTCCGGGGGGGGGGAGAGCAGCCCCACCCGTCTCTGGGTCACCCGTCTCAGGGGTGATTTTTCACTAACCACTTAAACAGTAGCAGAGACGGGAGGTGTCATCTTCCTGCAGCGGACACAGTAGAGCAGACTGGGCCGGAGTTTTTTTTTTTTTTTTTATTCTGCAGGGGACGACACCCTTGGCGACGAGCAGACTGAGGGCCCACGAGGAACTCAATGGTTTGTCGGGGGAGGCTCCCCGGTCTGCCGCTAACTGAGGAGAACTGCTGGGCTCAGTCCCCGACAGTGTCACCGAAAAGGCCACCTTGTGAGATGGGAGTGTCGAGAAAGCGTTTAGCTTGACGACCTCTTGCACCTCAGCAAGGTAAGCCAGGGGGGCGCTTCTGGACCACTGAGGTGGACATCGTCTGGCCGAAGGCCTGCGCCGTGACTTTGATCACGGTTAGTCAACAAGCGCAGCTCAACCCCGGCTCAGAACTACCCTCATGCATAAAGAGTGCCTTGGCCTCACATGCAGGGTGGGTGTGGTCTGTGAACAGCCACCCCACCCATAAGGGTAGTGAGAGAGTAAAAACTTATGCAGATTTTGGCACTTTTGGCATTCCATATTTATGGCACCAATATAGCTCCATACTGCCAAGTTTTTCATGCACATCCGGAACACCCGGGAAAGCATGGCTGTAAACTCTGAATCTGAGTCAGCATAAGCACACACCATTACAGTGGGCAGCGTCACCCTCATTTCCAGAGCATAACAGCCCTCTCTCCGATGCTGCAATCGACATCTGACCCTCAGCTGGAGCCCTAAATGGAATGCTAGGTTCCCCTATGAAGAGGACCAGCAATCCAATCCAGAAGCTGCACAGCATGTAATGCGCTAGAGGGAGGGGCCCTAGGGGGTTGGTTCCCCGAAGGAACCCCTCAACCTCAAGACACCCAAGCCATTTCACCAAAGTAGACCTCTTCTGGTGCACCAGAGAGGGCGCTACAATGGAGATTAGGCAAGGAGACCGCGCATCTAGAGCGCCGAGCGAGCGCTGGGTTGCCGTGACAACCCGCGCTGCAGCCAGACAGCTCGACGGCACACGACACGCAGAGGAGCGAGAGGTTTGCTCTCGCTGATCTCCGCGGTCTCCCAGAGTGTCGGGCAGACCCGCGGCTGTGCTTTTACACACAAGCGGCAGCTGGCCAACAACAGAGGGGACTCAAGCTTCCCGGAGAAAGAAGAGTCACGACCGGCGTGTCGACGTGATCATGTTCTCATACGAAAACATGAACCACCCACGAACATCGTTTCAGCACGCGCCCAGACATGTGAAACAGTGATCGTGGCCGTCAGTGAGGACAGGAAACGACCGCATCCAGAAACACACAAATAGAATGTCATCTTTAAAAAGACGCAAGCTCTATTTGTGTAAGCTCTTTTAGGGACTTTACTCTTTTAGAGTGCTGAAGCACGCAGGGGAACGGCCGCCGCAACACAGACAGGGATTGTGTGCAGCCTGTCGTGTGCTCTTTCTCTCTTTGAAGGCGCTCACTCTTACCAGCCGTAAAAACGGCTTTCAGCGCTCGAAGCGCACCGTACCGGCCGTGAGAACAGCCTTCTGAC
The DNA here is from genome assembly GCF_019924925.1 of Ctenopharyngodon idella. Taxonomy (NCBI): domain Eukaryota; kingdom Metazoa; phylum Chordata; class Actinopteri; order Cypriniformes; family Xenocyprididae; genus Ctenopharyngodon; species Ctenopharyngodon idella. Next base: position 8,987,405 of record NC_067229.1, read on the forward strand.
GCTGTCAACACAGCTATTTGCTCTATAACGGCAAACGAAACAAAAAACAGAAAATAAAGAGAGGACTTCGACCCCGCTGCTGTGCTGTTCGCCCGCACTCGAAAAAAAAGAGAAGTTCAACCAAAAAGCTTGACTCGTCTTCTAGCAGACACTTGCTTGCAGAGAACAGGAACAACACCGTTCGGCTCCGAAGCGAAAAGCTGAAGATGCAACGCACCTGCTGCTCGTTATATACCCGCGCTGCGAGGCGAGCAGCTGATGCATATGATTGCATGCCAATGTGCATTGGCTCGTTGTAGTTACACTCGAAGTAGATTGGCCTCTCTAGCGAGATTCCTATTCGTCGGTCTGTCCGACGTACGTCGAACGTGACCGACTGAATGGGAACTCTTGGGTCATTACGCAATAGCAACTGCACAGTAACACCCTGGCAACCACCCACGATACCTTAGAATTGTGTGAAGTTTTACACCAGTGTTACTCATTGCGCGGCTCGCCAGAAATCTGCCCCAATGGCTCTCTATGAGAGCGCGCTTAAGTTCCATTTTTCACCACAGATTTACGTTGGAAATTTGTGGGGCGCTGTAGAGCTGGGGAGGGCTCCACACACCCTCCGACAGACCGGCTGCCCATAGCATTAATATATGCGTGCCAATTCATGCGCTACATTTTAATATACAGTATCCTGCTCACTTTACGATTTAAAATAGCCTAGAAAACCTGAAAAATTCTCAACCATGAACAATATAAAGAGGAAACTGAGAAACCGCCTCACCAATGAACATCTTGCATGCCTCACAAGAAGCAACAAATACAACATGAAGAAAGTCAAGGAATGAATGATTGAGAATAAAGAATGATTTTTTCCGCCTTTTGCATTGCAAATTGTATGTTCAGGGATGACAGATTGATAAGCAGATATGCTAACACATGAAAAAATACTATAGTAATTTATAGTAAATACTATAGTGTTTTTGAACCATACTATAGTAAAGTACTTGAATTAATTTGCTGTGGTAATTCTATAGTTGCTGTGGTAACATAACTATAGTAATATAAACAAATGACTTTACCCAATACTGTACTAATTTTCTACAACTATAGGGTATATTATACTACAATACACTACAGTTTACCGTAGTAAAAACTACTACATTATTTATTACAGTTTATCAGTTCACTATAGTTAATACAGTATGCAGTAGCATTTATTAAAGTGTTGTAAATACTATAACATATACAGTATACTACAATTTACTATAGTATGGTTCAAAAACACTATTACTATAAATTAATATAGTATTTTTTCATGTACTGGGTGTAACTTTTGATACTTTGCGGTAAAAGTGGCTCTTCTCGACTTAGTCCTATCAGTGTGGCTCTCATGAAAAAAATAGTGAAGACCACTGCTTTACACAGTCAAACACCACTGACATTTTCAGAAGGATTAACTTGTACATAAAGTATTTCTGAATTTTCTGAATATTTACTGAGTGGATCATGCCAGAAGATAAATCTATAATGGGATTTCCGTGGAGCTTACAGATTCATATGACATTAAGAATTCCTCCTTCTCCAAAAGAATGGGTATTTTCCTATAGTAGGTGTTCCAGTTGAAGGTCTAAGGCCACAGTAGAGCAGTTACACTCTTTCCTTGTTACCCTTCCTCTTCCATCCTTCCACTATATGACCATGAATAACCAATTGTGCTTTTCACAAATGTCAAACAGCACTATAAGTAGAAACCTCCTGATGGGAATTCTGATGGGATCATCAGATCAGGCCAAAGTCTCGGCCTTTTTCGTAACTAGTGATAGTAATTACAGAGTGATAATTATGGGGGTCTGAGGCTTTGAAAAAGTATATACTTAGTAGTTGTCATTACTTTCTCATGATGTTCAAAACCTGTAAGACTTTCTTTTGTGGAACACGAATGGAGATATTTTGAAGAATGTACAAATCCATGCAATTAAAATGGGAATTAGAGCTTTCAAGATTTAAAAAGAATGCAAAATCACCATAAAATCCATACAAATAAGTGGTCAATAAGAAATATAATTTAAAATGGAATTTTATAAATTAATACAATTACATTTTCAAATTTGTTGCATAATTTGACAACAAAAATGCAATATAAAATATTCACCTCACAAGTGATGTTTACCTTAATTGAATTTTTCTTGTTTTCTTCATGCATCACGAGCCGTTGACTGAAACCTTTGTCTCCTTGGTAAACAAGTATTGTGTTTTCTGTAAAAAATTAATTGAGGGGAAATTACTGGCCATACTGAAAAAAAAAAAGGGGGCATAAAAAAGATTTCAAAATTTAAAGTGATCTTCAGATAACAAAAGAAAAAAAAGCTTGACATAATAGGACTTGAAATGCTCAAAGAATTAATGATCTCTTTCAGATGGCCTGTCAGTGTCTTTTGAAAAACACATAATTACTTGGACATCATCCACACTTGTACAAATACAGTTAGCACTTATGTTGACGCTTTATGACACCGTCATTAGCAGCAGCACACACTGCATTTTTCCTGTTAGCTTTAATGAAACAAGGAAGAGCATTATTTTTGTGTTATTTTCAAGCAGCAGCTTCAGTGTTGCAGAGCTGCCGTGCATGCTGGGAACAGAATGGTGATCCATATTTTAATAATGTGCATCCAGTATTCAGTCTGGCATAAAAAATTAAACAGCATGTCCTAGGGGAGCCCAGTAATGATGCGAAATATCACCAACCTCTTATGGAGGGTTCACTATAAAAATAGCCAGGAAGAGCGATGTACACCAACCGATCACGGGTTCAAACAGCCGTGGTTGTAAGAATACTCTCTATTATCATTCATTTAACATCAACAACAGTTAATAATGTATGAATCACCGTTAAAATCCCACATGTGGTGGGAATCCACTTTTATGAAGACTGCGGTTTAAATTAATGAGGACAACTGGTTATTTTGTGCCATTTGCTTGCTGTCAAGAACGGGTGCGCATATGTAAACAGCTTCAAAGGAAGAATTATATAATACATAATTCAGCCTGGAAAAATCTTGAATAATAATAATAATAAAAAAGATAAAACAGGTGGGAAAATTATGATATGCAGGAATAAAGAAACCAATCATTCAAATTCCCAAATACCACATGAAAGGGTTTTTTTGCAGCTTTTATGCAAGGAAATATGTTCATGCATTCAAGGCCGGAGATATTAAGTCATTCTTATTAATGTTATTATGTTGCCCGGTAACAATCCTCTAAAGACAGACAACTTGGCAATGGTCCTGTCACAATTCTAAGGATGATTGCTATGAGGGGAAACTTTCTTGGAATTTGCACTTCCTGTTTGGCCGAATTCCAGGCTTTCAAAGTTGCACAAATGTTAGCTTAATGAATCATTATCATTTGATATTTCTGCAGTGTTTGCTCGCCAGAAATCAAGGCAACAGACATCTGTAATCACAGATAGACATCTGCAGCTCACAAAATGCCAAACAAATTCTGAGCAACTGTGTGTGAAGACAATACTCCAGAGCTCTGGTAGCATCCATCCATCTATCCGTCCGTTCGTCTATCCTTCTATCCATCCTTCTCTCCATCCATCTGTCTGTCTATCCATCCATCTATCCACCTTCTATCCATCCGTCTGTCTGTCCATCCATTCATCTATCCTTCTCTCCATCCATCTGTCTGTTCGTCCGTCCGTTCGTCTATCCTTCTATCTATCCTTCTCTCCATCCGTCTGTCTATCCATCCATCCACCTTCTATCCATCTATCTGTCTGTCCATCCATCCGTCCGTCCATCCGTCTGTTGGTTCCGTCGGTCCGTCCATCCGTTCATCTATCTCTCTATCCATCCTTCTCTCCATCCATCTGTCTGTTCATCCATCCATCCATCCATCCATCCATCCATCCATCCGTCCGTCTGTCCATCTGTCCATTCATCCGTCCGTCCGTCAATCCATCCATCCATTCATCCATCCATCCGTTCATCTATCTTTCCATCCATCCATCCGTCCATTCATCTATCCTTCTATCCATCCTTCTCTCTGTCCATCTATCCGTCCATCCTTTCATCTATCCTTCTATCCATCCTTCTCTCCATCCATCTGTCCATCCATCCATCCATCCATCCATCCATCTATCCTTCTATCCATTCATCTATCCTTCTATCCATCCTTCTTTCCATCCGTCTGTCCATCCATCCATCTGTCTGTCCATCCGTCCGTCTGTCCGTTCATCTATCCTTCTATCCATCCTTCTCTCCATCCATCTGTCCATCCGTCCATCCTTTTATCTATCCTTCTATCCATCCTTCTCTCCATCCATCTGTCCATCCATCCGTCCGTCTGTTCATCTATTCTTCTATCCATCCTTCTCTCCATCCATCCATCCAACCGTCCGTCCGTCTGTCCATCCTTTCATCTATCCTTCTATCCATCCTTCTCTCCATCCATTCATCTATCTTTCTATCCATCCTTCTCTACGTCCATCCATCTATCTGTCCGTCTGTTCGTCCATCCTTCTATCTATCCTTCTTTCCATCCATCTGTCTGTCTATCCATCCATCCATCCACCTTCTATCCATCCATCTGTCTGTCCATCCATCCACCTTCTATCCATCCATCTGTCTGTCCATCCATCCATCCGTCCATCCATACATTCATCTGTCCTTCTCTCCGTCCATCTGTCTGTTCGTCTGTCCGTCCGTTCTTCTATCCTTCTATCTATCCTTCTCTTCATCCATCCATCCATCCATCCATCCATCCATCCATCCATCTGTCTGTCCGTTCGTCCGTTCATCTATCCTTCCATCCATCCATCCATCCGTCCATTCATTTATCCTTCTATCCATCCTTCTCTCCATCCATCTGTCTGTCCATCTATCTATCTATCTATCTATCTATCTATCTATCTATCTATCTATCTATCTATCTATCTGTCTGTCTGTCTGTCTGTCTGTCTATCTATCCATTCGTTCATCATCCATTTGTTTGTCTATACATCTATTCATCTATCTGTCTATTCAACCATCTATCTATATATAAAGGCAATGTAGTAATTTTCTTTTTATTTCATATTTGCAATAATACTGCACAATTTTATATCAGGAAATGCAGCTATGAATTTTCTGTAACATTTCCACAAAACTTTCTTCAGCTTCAGTTTCTGTGAAATCAGGGTTAATAATTTTCTCTAATAGCTCTGTTCACCCACATATCTCATGTCACTGAGTAAAAGACTGTAATGAGTGGTTGTAAGCACACGGCATACAGCATTTGCACATATGTGGCCTGTCAGCTTACACAGATTTCTAAGAAAATGCCACTGTGTGCTCTTGACATGGAATATTTTTATGGCCCTGAATTTGTTAGTATGGAATGACATTAGGGATTATATTTGATCTTGTATTAAAAGTGCAGAATATTACTTATCAACTATTGGACAAAAAATATAAACCAATTATTTTTTGCTTTCTTTTCACAAATCACAACATAAAATGCCAACGTTTTCTTTTTCTTTCTTTCTTTCTTTCTTTCTTTCTTTCTTTCTTTCTTTCTTTCTTTCTTTCTTTCTTTCTTTTTTAAATTGTGGCACTAATGTCTCGAGTGGGTGTTCCTTACAGTTAAAGGTTCTCATTGGCTAGTGAGTTTATGAGTGACAGCTCTTGCATCGAGAAGTAGCAAGAGTAGGAAAACGAGCTGGTGAATGCAAAACAAGTATCAAGATGTTTCCACTTCTATATTTGTTTGGGTTCATTCATAACACACTAATTGAAAAGAAACTCCATAGTCTATACTGTAAGTGAACAGGTAGGTTATTCTCAGAACAGTGAATTTCAGTGCCATTCTCATGCCTCACACCCCACTCTCCAGGTTTATTGAGCTCCAGACCTCCTCTGATCTCAACATCTGTAATCTGTCTGAAAGTGATGAATGGCAGCAGGGCCAAAATGCTCACTCCACGGGGCAGATGGCTTATCCTGCAACCCCTCGTTTCCTAATAAATCAATCCTGAAGGTTTTCAGCCTGCAAAAAGTTAGCAAGAGATGTCACAGCCAAAGAGAAAAACAGTTAGGGATACAAAACTCAAAATGAAAATGAATGAGTCTGCAACAACTGGAGAGGAAACAGTTTTCAGAAATCAAATCTTTAGTATTAAAGTGGGACCCCCCCCTCCCCCTCAAAAAAATAAGGCAACTTGCAACTCTTTCACAACCCAAATACGAATGTTTTATTTCAATATCATGCAATATATATTATATTTCATCATAGGCCTCATCTCTTTGGAGTCACTTGATGCAAACGCATGATATTTCCTCTGCATATTTCAACGTCATGGCTTGTCTGCCGGTAGTTAGACTTCAGAAGTTATTTTTAGAGGTTACCCTCATTATGCCACGGTCAAAGTGATGCTTTGAGTTTGCAAAATCATGGGGTATTAAATCCTGTCTTCACTGTTTTGAGAAATCTGTGTCTCTGTCTTGTGATGAATTATTCATGCTATGCTGAATAAGGCCTTTGAAACAGTCTCCACTGACATGAGCCATGATTTTTTAATAGCAAGAGAGTAAGTCTTCTTGCTGCACAAGTGAAATGTTTCTCCTGAAAACAATTTTTTTTTTTTTTTTTTTTTTTGGATGAACTCACAACATTCTCACTTATCAGATATTTTGCATTTTGACTGTGTGATGACACTACCAAACAAGTGCTAAGTGAGATGAGAAAAGACTCAAGTGTGTCGCAGGCTTTTCCCCAAGATGCCAGGTGTCTCTTCACATTTGGAAACTGCCAAGTCTGCATGCCTAAATGACCAAATTGATAAGATTACATAATTTTCCTATGAAAATGTGCCAAATTTCACTTGGAATATAAAATTGTTAGAGGAGAAATCGAGTTCTCAGATATATTTCATTTAATAACAATGGATATTACAATGTACCTCAGTGAGTTTCTGCCTTTTGTCACAGATGTTTCTTGTAATATTGCTCAGGAGAAACAGCTGAAAGAAATGTTCACCATACACTGTTGAATGAGCTCTAAAATAATTTGCTATAGAAAGAATTCGATGGCAATGTTTGAACTCTTTAGGGCTGTGTAAAAATACTGGTATTCCAATTAATCATGACCTTCATTTAAACAATCTCCTATATCAATTTTACAATTCCTAAAAAGGTCAGTTTTTACGCTATGCCAGTATTCCCCCACTTCTGGATCTACAGCCTCATGCCAAAAGTCATGTTTTACCTAAGTTTGCAGTCCTAATTGAATGTGATGAGATAAAATGTTGAAATGACAAGAAAACAATTTTTTCTGTTGTCCTCACACAATAACATACAGTACATGTCAAGTCAAGTCACCTTTATTTATATAGCGATTTATACAATACAGATTGTTTCAAAGCAGCTTTAAAGGGATAAACAGGAAAATAATGATTCAATGATGCAAACAGAGTTCAATTCGGCTGTAAAGCAGCTCTAAAAAGAAAACTGTCAAATCAATAATATTAATGAATATTAAGTGTCCCTAACTAAGCAAACCAGAGGCGACAGTGGCAAAGAACCCAAACTCCATCAGCTGACAGAAAGAGAGAGAAAAAACTCAGGGGAACAGTCCTCCTCTGGCCAAATAAACCAACATTGTGTGGTTATGATTCCAGACTGCAGCACAAGTCAGATTATGGGTTGGTGTCATTTAGAATATTTAATTCAGTTTCTTCTGCTTGAAAATTGGGATTCATCACGCTGGCATATGGTGGGGAGCAGGGTGTGAGTTACACAATGGCCTTCAGGCACAGTACAGCGTGACCACAGTGTAACCTGATTCATGAACAAATGATTCTTTTAAACCGGTTCTTTTTAGAGAATCGACAGCACAACCTTGTCTGATTCACAAACAAATGACTCTTATGAACCAGGTCTTTTTAGTGAAACAACAACATACAGCACAATCAGTGTAGTCCAGTTCATGAACAAATTACTCTTATGAGGCGGACCTTCTAATGAATCATTCAAAAAGACCTACAAGCTCTGGAGTTACCGTTTTATTCTGCAACAAATGATTCTTTTGAATCAGTCTTTCTAATGAATGTAAAAAATGAAGAGCATCAAGGTAGTCCAGTTCATGAACAAATGTCTTTTTAGTGAAACAACAGCAAAAGGAACAACCAAATAGTCAGATTCACAAACAAATGACTCTTATTAGCCAGTCCATTTAAAGGGTTAGTTCACCCAAAAATGAAAATTCTGTCATTAATTACTCACCCTTATGTCGTTCCACCTGTAAGACCTTCATTTGTCTTTGGAACATAAATTAAGATATTTTTGATAACATTCAATGGTTCAGTGAGGCCTGCATTGCCAGCAAGACAATTAACACTTACATTGCCCAGAAAGCAACTAAAGACGTATTTAAAACAGTTCATGTGACTACAGTGGTTCAACCATAATGTTATGAAGCGACGAGAAAACTTTTTGTGCCCCAAAAAAACAAAATAACACTTTATTCAACAATATCTAGTGATGGGCGATCTCAAAACACTGCTTCATGAAGCTTCGAAGCTTCACGAATCTTTTGTTTTGAATCAGAGGTTCGGAGCATGAAAGTCACGTGATTTCATTAAACGAGGCTTCAATACGTCATAAGTGTTTCGAAATTTCAATGGTTCACGTGACTTTGCCTCTGATTCAAAACAAAAGATTTGTGAAGCTTTGAAGCTTCATGAAGCCGTGTTTTGAGATTGCCCATCACTAGATATTGTTGAATAAAGTCTTTTTTTTTTTTTTTGGCGCACAAAAAGTATTCTCGTCGCTTACAAAACTTAATTCTAAATGTTTTTCTGATGTGAGACTTTTATTTTGAAAGATGTGCGCGAAAGATGTTGACTCTTTTGTCAGACGCAGTTTAAGAAGGGTGACCATACATCCTCTTTTTTTCCAGACATATCCTCTTTTTGGACCTAAAAAGATGCATCCGGCTGGAATTTCTAAATCGCCATCAAAACTAACTGAAATCAAATTGAAAAACCAAATGAGATATTAAAAATATCTACTTTGTGATTTTTCTTTTCTATACTGTATGTTTTTCCATATTAGCTTCTGCCACGACAAGCTAAACAAAAAGCACAAATAAAAATACTGCAGCACTACAGATGATCCATATCCTGAATATAGACTGACTCAGTTTTGCTGGGGTGCAGACAAAGCTATACATCCATGCTCCCAATCTAGTGCCAGAGTGATTTATTACAATGTCTATTTTTGAATAATGTCTTCTGACATCTGCTCCAGTCCTGCCATTTAAATGGAGGTATGGATCTGTCCCGCTCTGTGATTAATTATGAGAAAGCCATGGGTTAACACTGACAGGCAGCTCTGAGCCAAGCTTAATTCGTACCGACAGGACGTATCTACAGTGAGATACTAACCCCAACCCTCAAACCCTCACAGACACTCTCAACATATATGCACAGTGCAACAGGGGTGAGACTATAGCTCATAGACATTTTAATTAGTGCTCCTTGCTGAGGCAAGCATCACTGTTACGATTGCTCATACTTGAATTAACCCCTATCGCTGAGTATTAAACTTAAGCGCATAACTCGTCGCGCTTTCCTTGTGCTTTTAAAATGAAGGACACCTCAAACTGCAAAAAATGTTGAGAAGTGCGCTACTACTTTTCTAAGTGATTATGATTTTTCATCTGGTGGGGGGAAAAATTTAACAAATCACATAGGCTTTTAGTGAATGGGCCAACATATCAGAACATATCATAGAAGATCATAAATGAATTATAAAGGAAAGAAAGAAATCCCAGAAAGGACATCCCAATACTCTCTCTTGGTTAGCTAGTAAATATTTTGTTTTAAACCGAAATAGAAAATTTAAAAAACTTCCCTGCAACATTCTTTGAACATTAGTTAAAGGTGCAGTATGTAAGAATGACAGCTAGTGGTTGAAATGGGTACTGCAGTCCAAATTCAAAATATTGTTTGCCCCGCCCCCTCCTCCTCAGACTTGACGATCACGCGGGTTGCCAGTTTGAGGACATACAACTGGAGTGAGCTCAACTGACATTAAAAGGCGAGGAGAATTACAAACTCTAAGTTGATTAGTTGATTTATTGATTTATGACGAGTTGATATCACGTTTTAATATGCTCCCATTCATAGAGATTTTTAGATGGATGCTGAGGCTTTTTAGGTCAGGTAGAATCTGCGATCTCTGACCCAGTTTGTTCGCTGGCTTCCATGGCTGCAATTCGCTGCATGTGTTTACCGCCAACTGGCAACCCGGGGTGGCGAAATATTATTGGGTAAATTGTCAACGTGCGGTCTTGCACAGTCCAAAACAAAAACAGACATTTCGACACGGAACACACATTTCAAAGTAAAATAACTGGCTGTAGCATCGGTTTTCAGAGAAACGAGTATGTGAACTCAGCATGTTTCCTAAATATCTGCAAACATATTATGGTATTTTTTATGCTTTAGTACAGTCAAAAACGTACATACACACCTTTAAGGGTTACAGAAATAAAACCTAAACTTTTAATTAATTTATTAATTTCAATGATTCCCTCTTAATAATAATAATACAATTTGAACAATTAATAAACATACAAAACAATAAAATAAAATAATAAGAAACTCATTTGTCACCACCTACTGGCATAAATATGTAATCTGAAAACAATGGTCAGTGAATGAATCTGAACCTCATATCTTTTTGTTGAATGTATTCAAAGACTCTAGTCACTGGGATGAATTAAAATACACACCATTACCAAAAAACTCCCTAGCAACCACCCAGAACACTTAAGCAACTGCATAGCAACACCCTAGCAACCACCCACAACAGACTAACATTGTAAAAGCAAGCTTTACATGGATATGCACCCCTTACACCTTGCCAAAATGAAACTAACAAAACAGAACACCAAAAAACAAAAAAGCAAAACAAAAGTAAAGTGAAACTAAACGAAAACTAAATGAAACAAAACAATCTGGAACTGAGCTTCCTTGAACAATTTATGGCAGAATTTAAAGGTGCAGTGTGTAAAATTTGGGAGGCTCTATTGACAGAAATGCAATATAATATACATAACTTTGTTTTCAGTGGTGTATAAAGACATTACATAATGAACCGTTATGTTTTTATTACCTTAGAATGAGCCATTTATATCTACATACACCGCAGGTTCCCCCTCCATGTCAAGTCACCATTTTGCGCCGGCATGTTTCTACAGTAGCCCTAAACGGACAAACTGCTCTACAGATCGCGTTTCGTCACTATGTTCGTTGGTGTTTTTAGAGGCGGCTTGCATCGTCACTACGTTGAATACACACAAAGTAGTAGTAGTAGTAGTAGTTAGTAGTCATCTGGTTTATTAGAAGCAGAGACCGTTCTTTGTTAGAAGTAAGAAGAAACCTCATTGATTCACTGGCTAATGTACTCTCTGTTGTCTCAGACGACAACCTCTACGTCTTGTGTCGGCCAGACGGCCACCGTAGCTTCTCCAAAAGGGAGGGGTGCGAGGGGTGAGTACCGTTGGTTGCAGTTCGCAACCTCACCACTAGATGCTGCTAAAATTTACACATTGCACCTTTAAACCCTTTGCCAATTGAGCAAAATGCCATTAAAGGGTTAGTTCATCCAAAAATTAAAATAATGCCATTTATTACTCACCCTTGTCGTTCCACACCCATAAGACCTTCGTTCAACTTCGAAACACAAATTAAGATATTTTTTGATGAAATCCAATGGCTCAGTGAGGCCTCTATTGCCAGCAATGTCATCAAACCTCTCAAGATCCAGGTACTCAAAACATATTTAAAACAGTTCATGTGAGTTCAGTGGTTCTACCTTAATATTATTAAGCTATAAGAATACTTTTTGTGCACCAAAAAAACAAAATAACGACTTTTCAACAATATCTAGTGATGGCTGATTTCAAAACACTGCTTTGAAGCTTAACTAATCTTTTGATTCAGATCGCACCAAACTGCTGAAATCACATGACTCTGGCGCTCTGAATCACTGAGTCGAAACAAATGATTCGTTAAGCTGTGAAGCAGTGTTTTGAAATCGGCCATCACTAGATATTGTTGAAAAGTCGTTTTTTTTCTTTTTCTGGCACACAAAAAGTATTCTCCTCGCTTTATAATATTAAGGTGTTTTAAACTAATTTAAATATGTTTTTAGTACCTTTCTGGATCTTGAGAGGTGGAGTAACATTGCTGTCAATAGAGGCCTCACTGAGCCGTTGGATTTCATCAAAAATATATTAATTTGTGTTCTGAAGATGAACGAAGGTCTTATGGGTGTGGAACAACATGAGGGTGAGTAATAAATGACATAATTTTTATTTTTGGGTGAACTAACCCTTTAAGATGAATGGGAATGCTGACGGATAACTTTCTCCATTAATACTCCTTAGGCCTTGAGTGAAAGTATCAATACATCCTGAAAAAAATTAAGCTTTTTAACATTAAAAAACAAACTCGCAAATGGTCTCATAGCAACATACATGTTTTCTTTTATAAAAATCCAGACTGCCAGAAAAAGTCAAGGGTCAAAAACATGGCTGATGAAAAGCTTAAACAAGTCTGACAGTATCTTTCATGTCTTCTATGCCACATTTACAATAATCATCTGAAACAAGTCTTTGAAGTAGCTTGATCTGAGCAACCTCCATTATTTAAAGGCTTGTTAAACTTTGCTTTCTCCGCAAACACGGCGAACAACACCGCAGCATTGAATCTAAATGTAAAAAGCTCTGGCAGAAGTGTTTATTTATGAAAAAGGCATCTCTCTGAGTGGTTTGCTCATTGGAAATGTGCTCTCAGATGACGACCTGTTCTGCGGTTATTTTAATGAGACTCCCAAGTCAAGGCGTCTTCTTTCATTCAGTGTTGAGGAAATGAAGGAAACGAGTTGGAATATGAATGGTAACTCACTTCAATATTTAGCCGTCTCACTCTCTCTGATCTGCTTATTAAGAGCACAATTACCACAGACTCGGTGAACTCAGTTGAATAAGAATGCGTGATTGTTTTTTTCCTCTGACAGCGAGTGTAATCTCTTCAAAAGCACTGCACATCATTAGCTTCTGCTCCAGTGACAACGTGTATTTTGTACAGACAGCGGATTTTGTTTCACTGAAACAATTGTTTCAAGCTCAAGGGACAATTTTAACATGGGGTTAAATTTTGTTCCCCCTCCAATCACTGTATATTAGAGACAACACATTAAAAAAAAAAAAAAAAAAAAAAAAAAACATTTGTTATTCTCTTTATTTACAAACTTTATCCCACCCTCAGGCAACTCGGTGTAACACATGCTAAATTCTAGTATACTAAATCACTGGCACATGACCTGCAACCATTCCTGGATGACTGCCATTGACTACAAGCTGGAGTGGAAGTGATAAAACATTGAACTGTGGGAGGTAGTACCTGAGCTAGCAAGCTCTGATTGTTGCACACAGGAAGTTATAGCAAGAGAATAACCTTCTTACAGACTATACAAAAATACCCATTTCAATGGCCCCTTTACCTTTGACATTATGTTATTATATTACTCACTACTAGCAAAAATACAACCTGAATATTAGACGACTCCTGGATGAAATAAATAAATAGATAAATATAAAAAATATTTATTCGTATTTAATTTATTCTTATTTAGTAAAAAAAACCCTTTTAAAATATTAAATACATAAATAGATAAATTGATAGATAGAAAATAGATTAAAAAAAAAACATTTAATCCAATTAAAAACATTAAAATAATAATATAAAAACAAAATGAAATTAAATAAAACATTCAAATAAATAAATAAGTATTAGACAACTTCTAGGTGAAATAAATACATAAATAGATAAATAGAATTCAAATTAATTCATTCTTATTTAATTTATTCTTTTTTAGTAAAACAAACTGGTAAAACATTAAAATAAATAAATACATAAATAGATAAATTGATTGATAGAAAATAGATTAAAAAAAATTATAAATACTTTTATTCCAATTAAAAACATTAAAATAAAAATATTTTAAAACAAAATTAAATTAAATAAAACATTACAATATATAAATAAATAAGTATTAGACAACTTCTAGGTGAAATAATTACATAGATAAATAGAATTAAAATTAATTAATTATTTTTTAATTTATTCTTATTTAGTAAAAAAAACAGTTAAACACATTAAAATAAACATTCATAAATAGATGGACTGACAGATAGAAAATAGATAGATAATAAAAAAAAATTATAAATAAATTTATTCTAATTAAACATTTAAATATTTTAAAATAAAATGAAATGAAAAATTAAACATGTAAAAAAATAAGTATTAGACTCCTAGGTGAAATAAACAAATACATAAACAAATAAAAAAATTAAGGATTAATTTATTATTATTTAGTAAACAAAACTTAAACATTAAAATAAATAAATACATAAATATATGAATTGATAGATAATACATTTATAAATTAATTCATTCTAATTAAAACATTTAAATAAGTATATTTTGAAATAAATTAAATTAAATTAAATTAAATGACTTTTGCTATTCTTGTAAGGATTCCTTATTTGCTTCCTACAAGTTATGGTAGTTAACATAGACACTGGTAACTTTCTAAAACTGTCTTGGCACAATAGATTCAGCCCATGATATAAAGGCCAGAGGAATCAATCGAAGAGAACCAGAGCTTAAGGAATGAGAAGAACTCACTTGTGATAAATGCAGTACTAAAGCCACAGTATATTCAGGGATATAGTAATATAGTACTACTTTTAGGTTCACAAGTTATTCTAGCCTCAATTCATTCAGAATTCTCCATTTTTGAAAACTTGATTTATAATTAAAGCCAACCATGCTTTGAAAAGAAAGAAGAAAAAAAACAGAAAAAAAAACAAACAAAAAAAAAAAAAACAGGAAAAAACAGACTCATTTGCAAATCAAAAAATGTAATTACTTTCAAAGAGGCTTTGAATGGAGCATTCCTTTTCCTGAGAAGACACTCTGTTTGGTCCTGATAGGAACAGAGCTTAATTTGAAACTAAAACACTTTGATCACTGATGCATGCTCAGTCGGCATAAGCTTTAGTCCATAAAATGGCTTAGTTTCTCTTTATGAAAGAAATTAGGTAGTATTTTACAAATGACAACAGTGATAACCAGTGATTAGCTGGTTTTGTTTAGTATTAATCTCAGTAAATCCAGAGAGCGGTAAATATCAGCCTTTGAGGAATAATTAACAAAAAGTAGCGACAACTACCTTAACTATATTTTTCAGTATAATGACAGCAGCATGATGTTTTCAAAAATAAAATAGCAACAAGCCATTTTTTTCCATCTAGTTTCCACTGCACACGCTCAGATAATCTTGTCTACAACCCTCACACAAACAACAACAAGAAAAATCTCCCCACAAGGTCAAAAATGTCTGGTATGTCACACACACACACACACACACACACACACACACACACACACACACCTATCTATCTATATATATACTGATGTATTTTATAATAGCAAATTGCCTAAAACCCCTATTTACCTCATTTTTCAAGGGCAGAAGAAAGCAAAGCGACATCATTAGAGCAGGTACAGTGCTCTTGAATTATTGCTTGGCTTTATCCGTTTTCTGTGATGTACTGAAGCACCCAAAGAGTACAAAAGCTCTTACATGGATAAGTTAGAGAATAATTTGACTGGAACTAATTTATTTATTGAAACGACAGAATGATATAGCACTGCTCCAGTGGAAGGGGGATGAGGCAGGTACAGATCAGGCAACTGGAACATTCAAGAATAAATGACGATGAGGAACGAGAGACGGGGTAAAACAGCCTCCACTGACGAGTAAAAATGAGTTATTAACAGGTTTGGCGAGTACTGGTGTGTCAGAATTACCATAATTATGAGCTTCAACCAGGCACGTCTTTGTCAAATTTGTAATTATACGGTGCAAACTCTAAATTTTATGAAAGCATCGACTTCTCTAACTGCAGCAGCTTCAACTCTAAAAAGAATACTTCTACAAATACATTAATGTATTAATAAAGAATTTTTACTGAAAAAAAAAAAAGATTAATTATTCTTTTTTGCAGACTGTCCTCCAAAAAAAAAATGACCCTATAGGTCGTTTTTCAAGCACCTTATTACGACCTATATTTATGTTTTAAAGTCATGCGCCTTCTAGCTGGCGTAAAAATAATGACAGTGTCGTGTTATGTCTGTCGTCATGAAATGACGTATGACTGTCGTTACCAATCAAAATGCGTGTTCATTTAAAGGTGCAATATGTAATATTTTCTGTCCACTAGAGGTCGCTAGAGGCCTATTCAAAACAAAGGCGTAGCTTGATGACGCCAAGTTTGAGCGCGGAATCTTGGGACATGTGGTCTTCACCTCAACGGACGGTACAAAAGAATAGGGATAGGACTCGGGAAGAAATCATGTTCATGGTTGCGATTATTAACGTTACTGTAGTATGAAGCAGAGCAGGACCGAGTGTTATGGGAGCTGAACGAGGCCGCTGGAGCGATTGCGCAACACACGCCTCACAAGCTGTGGAACTTTTATTTTGCCCCAGTCGCCGGCGCCACTTCCGCTTTTCCGGTCATGAGTATGAGGTAATGCAGCACTGTTTATCATATTAGATACATTTGAGAGTGTTGAAAATGTTATAACATTACTCTGTGCATTCTCTCGATGGCTGCTGTGAGACACTGTTGCACACTGCAGTAAGCTAGATCGATATTAGAATATCATATTAAATGCTGGATGGCTTGTGTTGATAAATGGCGCGCAATTCATTTTAAAACGTATTGTATGATGGAGAAAATGCTGTATTACTGTTACTAAAAATAAAGCTGCATCTGATTATGCTATATTAGCTACTTCACAAAATAGTGTTTTTCTCTGAGGCATGGTAAAGCATGGTACTCTCAGAAAATCAAGAAAATTAGATATAAACAATAAGACTAAACGTGTTGAGCTATATAACAACAATTAGTTTTCTGTCTATATATATATATATATATATATTAAAACAGTTGTTCCCTTGCCTATTAAAACATGTAAATAGTAAAGCGTCGGTTGTGTTTCCATGGTTTCTCCAAAATAAAACCGGAAACCGAGGGTAACGCGGGTATTACGCAATTGACAGGCAACTCCTCACGCTTCCCAGAACCTTTTTTTAAAATTGCAATTTTCTCACTATTTACAAATAGTTGCAAACATTTGGGATATTTTAAGTACTCAAGTGAACAAAATATATAACACTGGCCTAGTGGTTTTTGGATATTTTACTGCAAAAATCTTACATATTGCACCTTTAAATGCAAGGTGTGGATTTTTTACACCATTTGTCCTATTTCCATTTAGCAAAACTCATTCTTTTATTAACAACTACACCCACCCCACGAGTCCCAGCTAGTAGGCTATATCATGAAAAGAAAAGAAAAACATTTAGTCTTGGTCCGATTTGCGTTCAAATTGTTGAAGTTCAATTTTTTCACCGAACCACAAGATACCGAACCTAAAGGCATAGGGATACGTTCATAACCTGATTGGTCGGATTTTATGACGTATTGCCTATTTTGAGACGGAACTTACCGAGCATCCAAAACAATGCTGTGTATTGAGATAAATGCACTTGTTGTGTGTGCGTAGCCTGCATATGATGATATTTTGGCCAGCTGGGAACTCGTGAAGAGCTTATAAAATGTGTAAAGGGGTCATAATAGCAGCAGGAATCCCTCCGTCACACACAAACGATCTGCTGCGTGGCGACGCGCATCTGATGCCTGTGATGGGCAAACTCGAGAAAAAACGATATGCGTGAGGATTCTGTCCTTTTTAGGTTCTCATCTTCCTGTTTTTGGTTCGTTTACATGTCTTTGGTCCGTGTTGCGTTCATATATCATTCGAACTGCACCAGAGTTCATTTTGTTTCGGCCAATTCGACATGTTGAATCGGCGTCGGAGCTCATCGGTCAGTCGGGCCATCTGATCATTCTGATTGGCTGTTCAGCTACTGCCACCTGCTGGTACGGAAAGGCATTTCTTCTTACGCAGGCGCAGAACGGATGTGCTACTTGGCCGTTGGGTGTCGAGCGTCTGTTTGGTGTGTCAGGGCAACTTTGGACCCAGACGCTGCCAACGTGAGCCAACCCCGTCTGCTTTCGTCACCACTAGTTCATCTGCGGTTCCGGGCTTTATGCAGAGTTGCCTCTCAAGTAAATTTTCAGACATTTTAACTGAAAATTATACAAATATTCTTGCTAAGAATAGTATTTTTTGCAGTGTTGTTATCAGCAATAATGGATCCATTTACTGTAGCTTTAAGTGTAGCCTTAGAAACTAAACATTTCAGAAATGTGTTTATTTTTTACAAATTAATGGCAATTTAACCCAGATAGTTTTAGCATTTTTTTTTTTTTAGCCATAGACTATAGCTATATATAAATGTTGCTTAAAAATATGCTTAACATATTATGTGAAATGCATGCTACTGCAAATAAAAAAACCTAAAGAATATTTTGCAGACCAAATTGGTCCGTCAAACTATTCAAAATTGATTTTTTTTAAGACTATTAAGGATTACTACTATCTATTCCCTATAAGCATTCCAAGAAATGGTCAATGAACCCCATTTTGAGGGTCATTAAATCCAGTTAAATAGATTATATGCTGTAGAAAATCGGCTGGGATGACAGTGAATCAGTGGAAAAGGATTATCCCAGTTCATTCCATTAGTAAAATAATGTTTTCAAAAAGACATAATCCGGGGCCTCAAACTCATACCATGCATATCATTGGTGTGAATGAGCAAGGATGGCCATACAAAGAATTTCACTCTGCACTATATCAATAAACGCTCTCTTTGAGTGGCTGCAATACTTCGGCACTGCAGATCCAATACATGGAGCGCATCTTTAATGAGCCTGACCTTTAAAGACAGGGAAGGAAGAGCAGACCTCGACAGGGTGCATATAAATAGCTCTAGCACCTCTTTCTCTCTCTCTCTGTCCAATATTCCTCCATTTTAAAACATCCAACTACTGTAAAAGACTTTTTGTAACACTGAACTGTGAGTCACCCATCTCCGACACGTCTGTAATTTTTCTGACACAATGACAACACACCATCGAGCTGCGCGGAGCACCCGGGACGGCACCTCCCAGGAGTTCATGGCCTGCTTTTAGCAGCTCTTGCGCAGGACAGCGAGTTGAGTGCCGTTGAGTCTCCTGATAATCTATGGCATGCAATTCTTTGCCCTAAAACGAGCAAGAGAAAATAACATTTCTTGCCTTTTTTTTTTTTTTTTTTTTTCCAGTTTGTTTCATAACATGCATTTGGACCTTTACCATTCAGTGTGGCAACCCAGGCACACATAGATATTAAAACATGCGGTCTCATGGCTCTTTATAGAAGCAGCAGTACATATGTCTTGGCGGTAGATCTGCTTGTTTGGGGGGTGTTTTGTCCTATTCCGTTCATCCATATGTGTGGATATACCCATGTCTACACTGTAAAAACAAACAGTGAAATTAATGAAATGAAATGAGTTTGTTTCACTCAAATAATAATGAAAGTTCATTGTACTTAATAGAAAAAAGTGGCTTGAACATAAAATTTCATTCTAGTAAACTGAACTTAATATGATTGAGTTGATTTGCTGCAGATTTCTAATTCTCAGCATGCTTTGCATCAGATTTTATAAAAAATGTTGAAATTAAGTGTTATTTTTTGTTTTTGTTTTTGCACAAGATTAACATAGGGAGACATAAGTTAGTGTTTAATGTTGTGTTATGTTGGGATTTACAGGGATTGTTATGTTAGTTATGTTGTGGTGAAGAGTAGAGCCTGTGGTTAGGTTGAGGATGGACTGCAAAACTTTTAAGACCACATATATTGGCTTGTATTGTCTATTTCTCGTGTCTCCTGCTTTGTTGGGGGATTATTTCATGTATGCTATTGTACAGCAGCAGCATGTGTTTGGATGTATTGGCAGTAACAAGTATCTGTACAGCGACGCCAAGACCAAATACATTAACATTTTATTGTATTGTATTCTAAAAACTTTATTGTCCCCCTTAGGGGCAATTTGTTCTGCAGCATGATAGATTTTTTTTTTTTTTACACCACATATAAGATAGACAAATAAACAACATTAATAGCACATTAAGAAAAAACAAAATTTAAAAACTACCTCTTCCTATATAAATTAAGAAAATAAACATGGTACAAAGAAAATTTAAATCTTTTTGACTTAGCTAAAGGGACCCTATACAAAGATCCCGAGGGGAGGGTCTGAAATGCATCATAAGGAGGGTGAGATATGTCAGATATCATGTGATGTGCTTTCTTTATCACCTGAATATCAAACAAATCTGACAACCCAGGCAATTTCGCACCCAATACTTTACTGCAGTTATTTACAACCTTTGATAGTGCATTATTTTGTTTGACCTTTAAAGAGGCAAACCAACAAATCAATGAAAATGAAAAAATTGATTCAATATATGCCTTATAAAAAGCAGTCATCAATGTCCTGTCAATATTAAATTCGGCAAATTTATTATCGATAATAGTGCCTAGGTACTTATAATTTTCGACCAATTCAATCGAATGATTATCGACAATCGTACATGGTACTGCACATGTCCTTGGTTTTCTCAGCGTTCAGAACTATATTAACATTGCCATATCCATTATAATGACAATCACTCAGAAAGTTATCATGACAGAAAAACAAAACAGTTTATTGTAAATGGGAATTATATTTAGATTCTAAAAAAATATTACGTGTTTAGTCTATCCACCTTATTTGTCAACGCGGAATGACAGTGTTTCTGTAAATGTGCAAGACTTCCGATTTATTAGCTGATATAGGGAAATAATAATAAGAACATCAAAGTGCAGTAAACTGTAAAAATAAGGCGGATACTGTATGCGCGTTTGGTGTGAGTGTGTAATCTTTCTTTACAAAGTGACATTGCCAACTACCTGTCTGGCATGCGTAATACAGGCTTTTTAGTCATTTTCGCGGATCCGTGTGAACAGAGATAGTTTTGATAACGTTGTCATCCGTACAAAGAAAAAACTTTTCCGTTTTTAGTACATCGTTGTTGTGTAAACATACCCTGACCATGAACACACTGTAAAAGCATCTGCAAAATGAATATATGTACATGTAGAAGACACGAAACATGGCACATAATTGTATGGACTGTGAACCGTTGTTGGAAAAAAGAATGGAAAAAAGCTGTCTACATATTTGCACAACAAAATAACAGCATTCAGGTTTGGAACGACATGAGGGTGAGTAAATAATGACAGATTTTTCATTTTTGGTGCACTGTTCCCGTAATGTCTTTCTCTCCTCACTGTGTTTGTTGATGGCTAGGTACTCCGGCATTCCCTCAGGAAAAAGCTACTGCGTCAAACACGACTGTGTAATCTAAAGAAACAGTCACACATGTTCAACACATCCTGACAGCTCTTACTTTTCTTCTTTATGGCTGATGAAAATGTAACTTGACATTACTGCTATAAGATGAGCCTATTGTAGTTTTAATGAGCTGCATATCTTATACAGGCCGAAAGGAAGACATAATGTCTTAGGGCATTTTGCTTTGATGTGTGTCCGACAGCAGCGTGATTATTCTAGCAATTGTCCTTTCTTTGCATATTTCCACTTGGATTTTCTGTTTCTGTCATGTGGAGAGACCTGGATGCCATAGCCAATCAAACTGTGGTGGTAATGCTAAGTTTGCAAAATTCCTGAGCTCCCCTACCTCAACTGTGCCCTTGAGCAAGACGCCTAACCCCAGGTCGCCCCGAGGGAACCCGACTGTTCGTCGCTCCCAATAAAAATCATCTCTCGCATGTAACCGAGCGACATACTCAGGTGATTAAATGCAAAGTGTGACAGGAAGGCAATTTTCAATCAGCTGTACATGTTTCACAGCTCTGACAGGGCGTCGTTTCCGAGAAAAGCCATCTGTCTCTGTGATATCCTCGAGGAAGGGCTGATGATTGGTCGGCCGGCCTTATAACTCCTTACGAAGTCTGACTAATCCTGACCTCTCATCTCACGGAGTCGCGATCACAGCTGAGCCCGTCAATCAGATCTACCACCGAAAATATTTAAAAGCTTAGCTCAGAGATCTGTTTGTGGAAGGCCTTCGCCCTACATTGTACATCGATCATTTAACACCTCTGTCTCTTCTGCGGAGGGTGAGGGGGTTCAGGCTAAACTTGGCAACGAGATTGACAGTTTGGGGAAATCAAAAACATAGACTTGTCTATTTACATCAGGCGTGTTACCTCTCAAAAGTCAACTTTTGAATTTGTGCTGCATCTATCAACCCTGCCAACTTTAGAAATGTGCAAGTGTTTACAAATCCTTTGAGGTTCAGAACATGTTATTGTATTTATAATGAATTAGATTATTGTGTTAAGAAAAAATAACACCATCAAGCTATTTAACACATTTACCTAATTGTTTTTATTATATATATATATATATACAGGTGCTGGTCATATAATTAGAATATCATCAAAAAGTTGATTTATTTCACTAATTCCATTCAAAAAGTGAAACTTGTATATTATATTCATTCATTACACACAGACTGATATATTTCAAATGTTTATTTCTTTTAATATTGATGATTATAACTGACAACTAAGGAAAATCCCAAATTCAGTATCTCAGAAAATTAGAATATTGTGAAAAGGTTCAATATTGAAGACACCTGGCACCACACTCTAATCAGCTAATTAACTCAAAACACCTGCAAAGGCCTTTAAATGTTCTCTCAGTCTAGTTCTGTAGGCTACACAATCATGGGGAAGACTGCTGACTTGACAGTTGTCCAAAAGACGACCATTGACACCTTGCACAAGGAGGGCAAGACACAAAAGGTCACTGCAAAAGAGGCTGGCTGTTCACAGAGCTCTGTGTCCAAGCACATTAATAGAGAGGCGAAGGGAAGGAAAAGATGTGGTAGAAAAAAAGTGTACAAGCAATAGGGATAACCGCACCCTGGAGAGGATTGTGAAACAAAACCCATTCAAAAATGTGGGGGAGATTCACAAAGAGTGGACTGCAGCTGGAGTCAGTGCTTCAAGAACCACTACGCACAGACGTATGCAAGACATGGGTTTCAGCTGTCGCATTCGTTGTGTCAAACCACTCTTGAACAACAGACAGCGTCAGAAGCGTCTCGCCTGGGCTAAAGACAAAAAGGACTGGACTGCTGCTGAGTGGTTATGTTCTCTGATGAAAGTAAATTTTGCATTTCCTTTGGAAATCAGGGTCCCAGAGTCTGGAGGAAGAGAGGAGAGGCACACAATCCACATTGCTTGAGGTCCAGTGTAAAGTTTCCACAGTTAGTGATGGTTTGGGGTGCCATGTCATCTGCTGGTGTTGGTCCACTGTGTTTTCTGAGGTCCAAGGTCAACGCAGCCGTATACCAGGAAGTTTTAGAGCACTTCATGCTTCCTGCTGCTGACCAACTTTATGGAGATGCAGATTTCATTTTCCAACAGGACTTGGCACCTGCACACAGTGCCAAAGCTACCAGTACCTGGTTTAAGGACCTTGGTATCCCTGTTCTTAATTGGCCAGCAAACTCGCCTGACCTTAACCCCATAGAAAATCTATGGGGTATTGTGAAGAGGAAGATGCGATATGCCAGACCCAACAATGCAGAAGAGCTGAAGGCCACTATCAGAGCAACCTGGGCTCTTATAACACTTGAGCAGTGCCACAGACTGATCGACTCCATGCCACGCCACATTGCTGCAGTAATTCAGGCAAAAGGAGCCCCAACTAAGTATTGAGTGCTGTACATGCTCATACTTTTCATGTTCATACTTTTCAGTTGGCCAAGATTTCAAAAAATCCTTTCTTTGTATTGGTCTTAAGTAATATTCTAATTTTCTGAGATACTGAATTTGGGATTTTCCTTAGTTGTCAGTTATAATCATCAAAATTAAAAGAAATAAACATTTGAAATATATCAGTCTGTGTGTAATGAATGAATATAATATACAAGTTTCACTTTTTGAATGGAATTAGTGAAATAAATCAACTTTTTGATGATATTCTAATTATATGACCAGCACCTGTATGTATATATATATATATATATATATATAATTAAATATATATATATATATATTTTTTTTTTTTTTTAATGGTGTGATATTTAAAGACTGGTTGGAACCATCATGACAGTACACTCATACTTGTTGCGCTTTGATGATAATTACGTTCATACAGAGAGTGCAAATGATTATCAGGACCATCTGGATTTCGTTTCAAAATACATTTGTCCTTTTTTTTTTTAAATTAAAAAGGTATTTTGCTGACGGTTTCTCCCATCGTTTAATGATAAATGAGAAACCTGCGATGAGATTTCAGTTCTTCGAAAAAATCCCACTTCAAACTGCTGTCTTTAGCTACGTTCATACTCTCAGGTTTAGGGATTGACAACCGCATTTACTTACAGGTGTGAGTCTCGAAATATTCCGTTCACACAGCAACATCAGCAGCGTCTCGAATATGAACGTGCAGCAAGAGTCAAGCCCATATACTCTTACTATTAACCTTAGCAACAGTGACCAAAGTAATATCAAAGATGGTGACGTCCATAAAACTGAAAAGTCTTATCACTTTTGACAGGACAGAGTCCAATTGACCCTTTGCCGGGAGTTTATTTGACAAGCGATCTAATCAATCATAACGCTGAATCCGCCATTTTGTCCGACAAAGCAGTCAGGAGTTAGAAGATTAACCTCGGTGGACTTGAACTTGAAAAATGGTGTGTACTGACGTCTTTCCGCGTTTGAAACATAATTCCTTCTCATGTTCATTCATGTTTATTTGATGCTATAAATGAACTAGTAGGAAGAGATGATCGGTTCACGAACCGCTTGGGCTGAGGCGCTACAGCGATCTGTCATGACACATTAAAGATCTACAAAACGGTTTTTATTGTTCGATTTTCTTTAAAAAATACACATTTTGAAAGCTGGGACTTTATTTTATATCATAAGTAACCTGCTCTGTCTTGTCAGTGTCAATGTATTTTTCACTCTGTGTGGCGTGACAGCACAAAACTGATGGGACACAAAACTGATGGGAACGGCGCGGTAAAGAATAGTGACTGGATCTAAAACCTTCAGATGACACACAGCTCATATATCCGTTGCTGTAAGTTACCGAAAGTGAAACCACACACACGAAACCCCCTAGCATAGCGGCTCTCTCGCACTGTATGATGTAACACACAACTAGTTGTCCAATCCTGTTCCGTTCACACACAAATTTTCTGAGAATGCAGTTGCGAGTCCTGAAAATTTACGGGTGTGAGTTCGGTTAGACTATAGAATGCGGTTGTCACTCCCATAAATAGCTGTGTGTGAACGTAACCATATTAAAGACTTAAATACAGGACAACCGTATTCTGTTGCTGTGTGAACGTAGCCATATGTAGGCTATCTACAGATGAACCTTCTTTTTAAGGCCACAGTCACACAGCAGCAGAATATGGTTGTCAGTCCTGTATTTGAGTCCTTAATACAGTTGCGTTCGCACACAGTATGGTTATTTACGGGAGTGACAACCACATTCTATAACCGAACTCACACCCGTACATTTTCAGGACTCACAACCGCATTCTCAGAATATTTGCGCTGTGTGAATGGAACCGCACTGGACAACTAGTTGTCTGTCACGTCATACAGTGCGAGAGAGCCGCTCTTCTAAGGTGTTTTGTGTGTGTTTTCGCTTTCGGTAACTTACTGCGATAGAGATGTGAGCTGTGTGTCATCTGAAGGTGTTAGATCCAGTCACTGTTCTCCACCGGAGCGGCTCCGGTCAGTTTTGTGTTTCTTTTCTAAATTCAAATTCGGTTTCATGCATTTGCAAAGGACGTAACACGCGTGTGCAATGGTTATAGACTTCGGCTAGCACACGTTTACATGCTGCTGTTGGTTATTGAAGTTTTGATGGATGAACTCGCGGTTCAATTAGTCTCTTGTCATGTCAAAAGTGATAATATTTTTTAGTTTTATGGACGTCGCCATCTTTAATATTACGTTGGTCACTGTCTTTATGGTTACTAGTAAGAGAATACGGGCTTGACTCTCGTTGCACATTCATACAGACAGTGTTCCAGACGCTACTGTAAGTTGCTGTGTGAACGAGACATTTCAAGACTCACAACTGTAAGTAAATGCGGTTGTCAATCCCAAAAACTGACAGTGTGAACCTAAGATTCTGTCAATAGCCTATTTACATATAGTTACAAACAAACAAAGAAATTGATACTTTTATTAATCAAGAGTGCATTGAATTAATCAAAAGTGACAGTAAAGCTTTGTAATGCAAAACACTTCTATTTCAAATAAATGCTGTTGTTTTGAAAAATCATATCATGGTTATCACAAAAAATATTAATTCGCACAACTGTTTTCACCCATGTTAGAATGATTTCTGAAGGATCATGTGACACTGAAAACTGGAGTAATGATGCTGAAAACAGGCCATCACAGGAATTAATTACATTTTAAAATATATTCAGATAGAAAATAGTTATTTAAAATTGTAATAATATTTCACAATATTACCGTCTTTTTGGTCAAGTAAATGCAGCCTTGATGAGCAAGAGGGTTAAAAAAAAAAAAAATTTTTAAAAATCATACCAACCCCAAACTTTTAATGTATGTTATCTGCATCGAAAAATAATAAAATTATAAAATGTTCCCCATAGAAACCCTTCAGATAACTGTGGTCCAGCAGTGTCAGTGTCTTGTCACAGTATTGTCACAGGGTTTCTTGAGATAATAACAGTTTTAGTACAATAAAGATAAAGCTAGTGGGACTCCTCTCATGTCCAATTCTCCATTCGTTTCCATGGTACCTGTGTCGAGACCAGTGAAAGCGGGCATACTGTAATTGAGCACACTTGCAGGAAAATCAATCTGCTGTTTGAAGTCAGAACCCGGAGTCCAATCCGCAGTCCCTCGTTAGGAGTACTTTCATCCCGGCTCCCATTTCATAGTTATTATCACTCTCTAACTCTGACACTAGCGTGAAAAAAAGCCTTGTCCATTATTGACATGAGTGTTTTTTATTCCGTGTTGAGAAGTAGTTTTATCTGCACAAAAAGCCGCAGGCTGGTTAAAACACACCAGCCGCATGATGAATCTTTAGAACCCACTGATTTATATACTGCAATGCAGCTACGTAACTGACA
This sequence comes from Ctenopharyngodon idella, assembly GCF_019924925.1. Taxonomy (NCBI): domain Eukaryota; kingdom Metazoa; phylum Chordata; class Actinopteri; order Cypriniformes; family Xenocyprididae; genus Ctenopharyngodon; species Ctenopharyngodon idella. Next base: position 9,014,705 of record NC_067229.1, read on the forward strand.
AACATCTATAGCTGTTCGATTCCAGACGTTTGGAATAAATTATACTTTACTTTGTTATTATTCATCATACAATTGTCAAGATATCATTTAGCTGCTTTTTCTTTTGAAATATTTTAAATTAGTACTGAATTAGAACTGTGTTTTTGAACAAATTACAATAAGGTTATTCATTAACATTAGTTAATGCATTAGGCTAATGTGAATGTATATAGGCCTACAATGGTTCATTGTTAATTCTTTCACGTTTATGATGGATGGATGTGGATGGATGCACTTTCTTGAGCTTCATACTCCTCGTTCACTGCCATTATAAAGCTTGGATGCGTCAGGATATTTAATACACGTATTCGTCCCGAACCGTACGGTACAGACGTCACGGTTCGGTGCATGCAATCAGACTATCAATACAGTCAGTCATGGGCGATCCACGCTCCACTCCAGAACGTGGTGCGCACGATAATATAGCGCTGTTTGCTAACCGTCACAACAGGTAAAACATCAGAAGAAGAACAGCGCATACGCGAATGACTTGAACGCTTGAAATCTAAGTCTACTACATAGTGCGCACGCGTCAAATGCGTCTTTCTGCGCTCATGGACAATGGAGAACACTCTGAAAATGTTGCACACTCAACTGTGCATGAAAATTAAGTATAGGAGGGTTGGGCTTAAGCTTTGAATGTTTAAATATAGTTTAAGTTTAGCAAATTGCAACACTCATAATGCACAAGTTTTATTTTTCATTATTCTATTGAATATGTACTTTTATAACATGAGATGCTTTTCAGTTTTGTAGCTGATTGTGACCAAATACCTTTTGTTTTTTATCAGCCCTGCAAAAAAAAAAAAAAGACCTATGCAAGAGTTAATTCTGTTTACTACTTAGTTCTTAATACACTAAAAAAGATTGTACTGTACCAACACTAGGTGGAACAAACTGTGATTTGCACTACTGTCTGTTCAAAATAAAATAAAAGAAACCTGGCATTGTGGATTTGTTCCTTTGTCCAGTAACACTTTAATTTAGGGTCCAATTCTCACTATTAACTAGTTGCTTATTAGCATGCATATTACTAGTATATTGGCTGTTTATTAGTACTTATAAAGCACATATTAATGCCTTATTCTGCATGACCATATTCTACATCCCTTAATCCTACCAATACCTGAACTTAACAACCTTACTAACTATTAATAAGCAGTAATTAGGGATTTATTGAGGCAAAAGTCATAGTTAATAGTTAGTTAATAGTGAGAATTGGACCCTAAACTAAAGTGTGACCATTTTTCCTATTGTACCGAAATCGTACTGAACCGTGACCCCAAAACCGTGGTACGTACCGAACCGTGACTTCTGTGTACCGTTACACCTCTATTAATATATAACTCCAATTGTGTTCATCAGAAAGAAGAAAGACATATACACCTAGGATGGCTTGAGGGGGAGTAAAGATTGGGGTAATTTTCATTTGAAAGTGAACTAATTCTTTAAAGTGCCGTTTTTGAAGAGTATGCATGCGTACATGCTCTAGTAAGTAAGAACAAGCCTATGACTGAAACTGGAAATAAAGCAAAATAACTGAGAAAAATGAGAATTAGTCCTCAGATGCCATGTCTGTAATTTATAGCAAAAAAAAAAAAATCTAGCATTAATTCAATCTCAAGTGGATGCGTGACATCATTAACCAACATGGTTGAATGGAAAATTTTAAACAATACAGTTTCGGGAAACATTTGAGACTATTTAGTTTATTTCTTTAACGATGCATCGTACTATGGTAGTTAAGCAGCGAGTTACGTTCGGGAGTTTGTTCAGGAAAGGCACCCCTGATTCGATTTGTGTGTCCCATGCCGCTCTTTCGTTTTCTGGAATATCTGCATGGCAATGACATTGTGTTGGTAGGTATACGCCAAAAACAACAACAACATGGAGGGTCTGCAATACAGATGTCATCTTATTTACAACATGACAATGTGTAGCCGCTGTGCTGGACTACTGTGTCTTGTGGGGCAGTGGCAGAAACGTAGGAGGCTGGTATGCGCAGGTGGTACTCTAACGCTAACCCTAATTTGTTCACCCTAATCACATTTCATGTGTTTTTTTGCCATTCACACTTGCTAAATCTGATCGGATTTCAATCGGATATGCACAAAAATCAAATTTGGACTGACAGTCTGACCGAGTCAATGATGTAAACAATCAGTCTCTGAATAAATGACTGAATAAATCTGAATAAATCTGGTGAACTGAATTAAATGATCTGAGCCACTAGGTTGAATAAATCACCTCTACTAGCTCTTAATGCTATTCTGGGAAGTGTAGTAGTTTAGAAATCAAGATGGTGGATTCTTAACACCTCTGAATCAAAGCATCAATCCTTTTGGGAAGACCCTAGCCCTACAAATGTCCTAATAATAAAGCACATTCACTGAACAGTTGTGGCACTTTAACTTAAAATGTTGGAGCAATCCCGCATCATTCACTAATCTAGGTGTTCAATGCACAAATTGCGTTAAGTGGATTTTTTTTGTGTTACCTGGCACAAACAATGCATGCAAATAAATGCTAAATTGCCGTTCGCAAAGACCCGCCGCCTTACTGTTGCACATCATGTTCTCATGCAGTGAAAAATACATTGCGAAGCAAAGAGGACAGAGCAGGTTACTTTTGATATGAAACAAGTCTCAAATTTCAAATTTTGTCATTTTTAAAGAAATTTAAACAATAAATACCATTTTGTGGCTCTATAATGTGTCGTGAGAGATCGCTGTAGCGCCTCGTGAACTGATCATCTCTTCCTACTAGTTCATTTATAGCATCAAATAAACATGAATGAACATCATAAGGAATGTTTCAATTGTGGAAAGACATCAGTACACACCATTTTTCAAGTTTAAGTACACCTACATTAATCTGCTAACTCCCCTGACTGCTTTGTCGGACAAAATGGCAGATTCGGCGTTATGATTGGTTAGATCGCCTGTCAATCAAACTCCTGGCGAAGGGTCAATTCATTGTTAGCTAATTCACCCCTGGTATTTCTGGTAAAGAAACATATAGCATGTGACATCTAAAAACAAATCAAAAGGAATCAAGGAAAAAAGCACAACTCAATAGTCTAACATTGTTACTACCCTCATACTCACTAAAAATCTCATCAGATGTTGTAAAAATTTAAATAAATTGACTTGGGAGGGAAACATTACATGTAAGTCAGAGGTGTACGTAGTCATGACATGTTTTTCAATGAAAGCTATTTCTGAGGCAGACGTAATTAGCATGAGGGTCTGCTTTGAGTGATTTTACACTGTTGGACTGGCTTTTAACATCCAATGTCATTAAAGTTGAGGCCTGCGAAACGATTACTCAGCGATAAACTTTTAATAGCTCGGCCGTCTCCAGGCAGAGACGGTGGCTGCAATTAGCAAATTCAGGGAATACACAAAGCGCCACACAGCCCCATCATTTTTATCTCCTGGAGAAGTGTCACATACTGTGGAAAAGAAACTCAAATTGAATTTGGCTGTAGCGTCTCCTAATCACCACGATACAATGCGGGAGAGCTCTTTTGAATGGCGTCCATTCAAGTCGTATGTCCTTGATTATGGATGCATTGTTTCACATTACTGGCAGACTTCAAAATACCTCTAGAATCCTAATAGGCAAAAACGGCGAAGAAAAAACTCACATTCATGTCATTCACGCTGCCTTCACCCTCTGCAGGACTCCAGCTGTAATTGTGAACAGCGCTTACATTACTACCATGGTTTGGCTGATATTTAGTCATTTTTGAAATCCTGCTGAGTTTGAGCCTTGCATAATGTATTTAAACCCACGAGGAAGCATAACACAACATCTTAAGTTGTGAATATTATGTTAAAAGAACTGAAATATAATGCTTTGCACAAAAGTTTGGTTGTATATTTAGCTTTTTCTTCACAGCAAGATGGATATTGCTGAGTCCCTCTTTACTCATCAAAAGAACCAGCCCCAAAAGTACATCTAAAGATGGCTACCTCAAGGCAACTTGAGTTTCCTGTTCTGGAACACAGCAAAGCTGCAGGCTGGGCTGACTGATTATCTTTGGTCTTCATTCATATATATATATATACACATATATATATATATACACATATATATATATACACATACATATATACTGTATATATAATATTGGGGCTGTCAAAATTAATGCATTAACGCATGCAATTAATATATGTAAATGGTGAATCATCCTGCCAATTGTAATGCAGGACCAGTTCTCAGTTGCAAAATAGTGAGAAGTACACATTGGCAGTACTAAAGGTCATTAGTGCACTCTCAATGTTAAGGCCAAATAATAAGGCAGAATTGCATGTATCCTTCATTTGAAAAGTCCAAAATGGCAGACAAGTTGAAAGAAATGTTGATTATAAATATACCAACCTGATTTAATGAGAAAATGTGAAATGACAAAAAAAGATATTGTACATTTCATACAAAAATGCGCATGACCCCTAAACCTGACTGCCAATGTGCGGCTGGTTGGTTGAGCTTCAGAAAACCAATAATGAGGTATTGTTATGGACTGCTAGTCAGCAAACACAACGATGGAGAAATAAGTGCTTAAATACACAAGGAGAGGTAATGAGGAAACTAAATGAAGAACAGGTGGATGTAATCAGTAACCAAGGGAACAAACTGGCACACATTAGGAAAGCTGTGGGTGCTTCTCATTTCTTATTTGTGCATCCTCATTTCCTTTCCTCGAAAGGATGCAAGGAAAGAAAATGTGGAGGAAATTGAAGGAAAGCTTATTTGTATATTAGAATATTCCTGATCACTCGAGCGTCACTTCACAGCATCAACAGCTGCGCTCAAGGGATCTGCCCTTATGTTTTTGAAGTTTGGTTATTTAAGAAATTCATAAATAATAATAATAAAACAAGATGCCCTGTTGAAATATGTGAGATATATGGTTTATTAAAATGGCAAAGGTAAATCATAAATTAAAATTATTGTGACAAATGTGAAGGGGGAGAAGAATTTACACATGTCAGGTTTTTCAACAAGAAAGACTTCTGCATCGGATACACCTGTGCATCTTCGCTCATAGCTCATCAGGAAGTTTCCTCACTCCTCGTTCCTCACGGTGCAATTAGAGAATTGAGATGTCCTTCAACATGGCTTTCTTTGATTGGTTTCCGGATCACGGGGTGGAGGACGGAGGAGCGAGGAATCGAGGAAGCATCAATTTGAGTATTGAGAAGTACCCTCTAAGCCCTGTTTGTGAAACCAGGCATATATGTTAAAAGAATATTTAAGCTACTAAAAAAAAAAAAATCATCTCATCCTAAAGTCTTTTAAATCCATTCACTGATATGTAGGCTATCTTAAATATTTTAGCCTATATATTCATTTTACAAGAATTTTAATTTCAATTTATTTAGGTTTAAAAGGCTGTGAGATTGGATGTATAAAAATGTTTTCTTGTAGGTCTACATTATTTTATGTTCTTACATATTCTTTTATCATTTATTGATAATAACAAACTTCATTTGAATGCTGCTGTCTATAGGCAAACTTTGTGCGCAATATAATAGGCTATAATTCATTTAATTCCATCCTTATTTTATCATTATTAGGCTAGTTAAAAATAAGTAAGCAATAAAGTACTCAAGGCTGTGCTGTGCTGTGCCTAACAACGCCCTTCAGTCGTGACTTGTTCACAATACAGCACTAGCCTCGAGTACCTTATTGCTTTTATGAAACGGTTATCACACAATACAAATATTAAAGCCAAAAATATGTATCAATGCAACTTTCATGAAGTAAAATCACTAAAAGCCTTCCTTCCGCCGGAAAAAAATAGTCCCTGATCATGAACAGCAACAGAAGTTACGCTATTACGCCATTAGATGATGGCAAAGACTGTCTTTATGAGTGTGTCAGTCAGCAGCGAAGACTTTTACATTGAAAAGACTGAATTGCTGTGAACACGGAACAAGACGCAACTGACAAATGCTTTGACTAGTGCTGTCAGTCATGGGAAAACCCCTTAACTGTTAAAAGGACAAGATAATACATCGGACATTTAAACAGATTTTTTATTATGAACATAGGACTGACCTGAAGGAAAATGCTAAATCTGAATGCAGGTAATAAACTCGCTCAATCGATCTCTTTCTCATAATACTCTTCTAGTTCTACATAATACAATAAGCTTCAATGAATAATATCAACTGAGAACAAACAGTTTACGTTGCTAAGAGTGGTTGCTAAAGATGTTGTGTAGTGATACACAGAACCGTTGGGTGAAGCGGTCATAGCCGTGTTTTATCGTGAATAAAACAGCTATCGACCAATCAGAATCAAAGACAGGAACTAACCGTTTTATACATATTATTATAGGTCTATCCATTTCTGATAATTCCAGCTTGCTATGGTCACACAGGTTATTTACGCATTTAACTCATGGCCATAAGAAATAGACTCCTGTTCCTTCAACATAGGATCTCGAGGCCACGACATAAGGATGTTGTCACCTCGAAAAAATGATCTCGTGGCTTACTGTCATGTTCCCTCGAATTAATATGAGTTTCCCACGAATTAATATTTCGTGGCCATGACATATTATCACGTTCCCACAAGTTAATATGTTGTGGCCAGAACAAAACTAAATGAACCGAACATGTCCCGGTCACCGTAATTTCCAACTATGTTAAATTGTTACAATTTGAGTCAGTGGAATGATTTTCCTTGCATTTCAGCAATTACAGCTGTTCTGAAAATGCGGTTTCTGTACTGGAATTACCTGCTGAAATGGTAAGACTGCCTTTCAAAGTCAAATATGACTCAGTTTTTTTATAAGTGGAGGGCTGCTTCACCACAAAATTGAAAGTTCTGTGCGACTGTCATTAGGGGATATAATTTGACAATCGTATACGAATGTCGGAGATTACAGAAACTTTAGATGGCAGTTCCCAATAGGCAGTAAGGTTTTGAAACAGGGCTCTGATGTTCAACTGTTTGACTGAATCAGAAAATGGCATTTGTAAATTGTTAGTAACAAAATCCAGAACAAATAACAAAAAATATGGTCAAATTTGAAATGTAATGCATTAGCGGTGCTTGAAATATTCTAGGAGACAGGAAAGATTCTCCAAATGTAGTTTGTTTCCTCAAATCAAATAAAGCTTGTCTCACAGAAGACAAGAATTCTCCACAATAAAATCTGTTCAGGGATATTACTCTCTTTCAGTAAGTTTTTGTTTGTTTCACTAGCTATTCTTCATCCCTGTGGTCTCGGACATTGACAAATGTTATTATAACTTAATCTAGACATTGTTTTTCTCAGAATCACGATTCAGTTCTTTGTGTAAATGTCTTAAATTAACAAAAAAAATTACTGAGTGCACTTTTAAGAAAGGTTTGCATGCTTACTCCAGCTTGACTGATTGAGACAGCCAAACAACTGCCATTGACATGAATGGACTGTTACCAGACTTTCTAATTAAAGGGATAAAAAAAAAAAAAAAACCTAAAAGATGTTCTTTCCAACTATGTTTACATTAGATTCAGTATGAGTCAGTGGAATGATTTAGAAGAAAACCCTTAAATTCAGTTTTTGCAATTACAGCTGTTCTGAAAATGCAGTTTCTGCACAGCCATTACCTGTTGAAATAGCAGGATTGGCTTCCAAAGCCAAATATGACTATTATTACCATAGTACTTTTTTTCTATACACCACTTAAGACTTCAGTATGTTCACTGTCTTCTTCTACTGTAGTAGCATTAACTGTTCTTATAGATACAAATATATCATAGATATAGTTTCTGGAGAACAGGCGAAAAATTATGCAATATACTATCTGCAGGTAAACATTAAATGATCAACTATAATAAATGTCTCTAAAGATTATAGACACTTGAGAAAATATGTAAAACAAGCTGCCAAAGAAAATGATTAAATTATTTCCGTCAATTTACCTTGTTCACTAAAGTGTTTATATTCCAGTCTATACAAATGTAAACAAAGTGACTTTTTTTCCTGGTAGATTTACTGCATAACATAAGCCATATTAATGAACTAAATTAAGATGATGAGGGAGAAAATGATATTTATGCTTTAGCCGTATAGTTAGAGACATCTGAACATAAATTTATTACATTGCTCTCTTCATTTTGCGATCAAATATTTAACAAGCCCAGTCTCCAACACTGTATAGTTTCATGTCTTTTCTAGCACTCTGTGGTCTTTCCTTCTCAAATAATAATATAATTACAGCTCAAATCAATATTTCATGGCCAACTTAGGAGTAAATAAATGGACATGTAATAAGCAGGATAACTTACAATAATTTGGTCATTATCACAAAATAAACCCCTTCAGTATCATACTGATCAATATATCAAGGTTTATTTTGCAACTGTTCATCATCATTTTATCCTTTGTGAAAAAGAAGTACACTTTAGCACACTTTTAAAAAGAGTAATATAATATATAGTAGTCAACATTTGAAGTGGATCAAAAAAGTTAATCAAAGTTGTCCTAAGAACTAAGTTGTCCTAAGAAGAAAGTTTTAGGACAACTTTGATGAAAGGTTTTGATCCACTTCAAATGTTGACTACTGTACTTTAACAGAATATATTTATGTGCAAACTGAATGTAATGTTTTCAAATACTTGATTGCATGTTTTTTTTTTTTTTTTTTTTTGGCAATTAGATGAATTGAAATTGATATAATGCAGTTAGTTGAAATTTAGAATTCTTTTTTGACCTTCTTAAGTAGAAATTAAGTACATCTTTATATGTAATTTTATAATTACTTGTATTGTCTTTGAAATATGGTTAAAGTGTATTGAAAAGCATTTATGGTAAACTAAAATATAGGCTATAATGTATTTGTGTCATTTTAATTTAAACTTGTATGTGATGTATTTAAATATATTTGTAAATTGACATTTGAGAAGTTGCAATTTAATACATTTAAAATATATAAGGGCCAATGACGTATAAGGATTTTCGACAGGCCAATTTTAAAGTACAAAAACTAATAATATTTAATGCAATTATTCAAACATTAAGGATATTATGTACACATAAATTCATATTAAAATTTTAAATTAGGTGATTTAACTGTTTTTTTTTTTTTTTTTTTTATCTAGATGAATTAAAAAATGTCATTTGGTGCCTGTGATTTATCTTAAAAGTAATTCATTTCCTTAACATGCTCAATATTTTTTTTTTTTTTTTTTATAATTTCTCTGTAATTAAAGTGTTTGGAAACAAAGAATTTGCAGTTTGTTTGAGATTCTGTAAAGAATGACCTTATATTTTTGTTCTATAACTTCAGAGTTAATTTCTTAAATGTAGTTTAACACTTATTTTTCCTGTAAATCGCATAAAACTGATAAAAATGTTTTAAAAATACCATTCACTTAAGCATACTGTATCAGTGATTCATATTTCAGTCACATAAATTAGATATTTTATTTTTATTTAATTATTTTAAAGTTATTGCTCTTATCGGTCACACCACATGATGTGTGGTTGCTCCAAATGACACGAAGACCTTAAATATCATTAAAAATCTAAATAAAGAGATCAATAAACAATCAATTTTATATAAAAAAATAGATTTAAACCAGATTTTATTAAAATTTCACAGAATTTTCATGAACACAATTTTATAAACCTTTTTTATATTAAAAGAATCACATCGCAAACATAAGTGCACCATTTCATTTAAGTTGAAATTAATACTTTAATTCATTTAGGACACATTAGGCTTAAATTGATCAAAAGTGACAGTAAAGACATTTACAATTTTACAAAAGATTCTATTTCAAATAAATGCTGTATTCATCAAAGAATCCTGACAAATAAAGTATATCACAGTTTCCACAAAAATATGAACATTGATAATAATCAGAAATGTTTCTTGAGCAGCATATCAGCATATTAGAATGATTTCTGAAGGATCATGTGACACTGAAGACTGGAGTAATGATGCTGAAAATTCAGCTTTGATCACAGGAATACATTTCGGTTTACAATATATATTCACATAGAAAACAGATATTTTAAATTGTAATAACATTTCACTCTTCTCCTAGCAAGGTGCAACTCCATTCTTGCTGCAGGGTCAGAATTAACATGCTGCCTATGGCCAGCGGTTTTTACTTTGCTTGGCAGTGGCATCTGGTAAAATACATTGAAATAGTTATGAATAAATAAACAATAAATGACTAACACTGTAAATGCATAATTACCAAACTGAAATTACATGCTCTAAACAATTTTTTTCTCATATTATACAATACAAACATAAACTGTCTGAAATATTTTTATAAAATGACTCAAATTGCATAAAAATCTATCCAAATGATACTAAAATAAAGTACTTTATGTCTATAAATCATCAATTGAATATAAAAGCACAAAAACGGCCAATCTAGGACATATATCTATCATGGAAAACACTCTGCAGTGGTCGCACCACATGATATTTTTGAATTCAGTCAAAATTTACAGGCACAGAATTGGTTACCTAAACAAAACAAGCTAGCGTCCCACAAAAGATCACTATGAAATTTGTAATAAAAGTATATATTTGCAGAAATATCTCAATATTCATTGTTTTTCTGAGGTCATACCACATGATATCCAAATGTGGTAACTACATACCAGCCGTTAAAAAGGTTATTTTTTTTCCAAATTTAAGACAGATTTACAAACCTGCTCGCTGCTTTCATGGGTCCTTCGCAAATTGGTATATGATGCAACTTCCTGTCTGATTTCAACATCAAAGTCCCAAAGTGGTATGTTTTTGATGGTCGCACCACATGATATTTCATAAAATGGACATCATTGGACAAAGTTTGTATATTATGATGGAAATATAAATACGAATGCTTTGCAATTTTGTACAGGATTACAAAACATGTTGGAAATCATGCCAAATAGTGCAGAAAATTAATTCGAATAAATTTAGAGCAATTTCAAAGACATTTCCAAAAAGTTATGGCCGGACCACATGATATTTCGCACCACATGATATTTTGACACTTTAAATAACAGAAAATTACAAATAACTAATGTTTTTTGAAAAGTTAAAGTGAGTACATGCACGGGAGAGGTACTACATATATATGGTATCTTTTTATGCATTTAAACCAAATTTTAACTGAAAAAAATGCAACAGGACAGAAAATGTAGGCGTCACGTCATTGACCCATAAACCTTAAATGTAATACTGAATAACACACATGTATTACTTTACATGTGTTTTAGTATGCAAGTCAACAGATAAAAATGTGCTTTGAACATACTATCAGTAAACTTAATTCTCCCACAACAAACATCAGTTCAATCTGATTTGGGGTGTGCCTGAATCAAATCATAATATTCTCTGAGGAAATTACTCAGGATTGATCTCCGAATTTTCAGAGATAATGCTCATATTTCCTCCATTGTTCATTGACATCTGCAAAGATTCATTCCAACCAATGTGTTCGCAATGTCCTGTTACAAGCCAACAGCTTAAACTGACCTTGGGTTGGACGCAGTATATTCCTCTTGGCACATACAGAGAATCTGTGTAACTTGCCTATTATATTTACATTTATATTCTCAGCATATGCCTTCCTAGCAAAGTGACTTACAGTAAAGTGCACAAGACACGTTAAATGCCAAGTACCATGGCAGGTAGCTGATCATGCACAACGCCTGCGAGCCTTAAAGGGATAGTATTTACTCACCCTCATGTTGTTTAAAACACATATGTGGTTATTTTTTCCTTAGACCACAAAAAAGAATATTTGATAAAGATGACAGCTAAATAACAGGTAGATAATTCCCTAAATAACAGAACAAGCACAGGGCATTTGTACTACAGGTGTTAAACTTTCATGTCAGTTCAGTTGTCTAATGCAGGTTTTCAATGCCTTAAGGAGCCTTCACACTGACAGCAATCGGCAGGGACGTAGCATCCTGAAATCATTTATTTTGAATGAGAGTTGGTGACTCAGTCTCCTGTGAGATGCTGTAGTTGAGTGTGGGCAAGACGGAGAAGTTAATGCTACTGTGAGTGATTTCACTGTTCTATAGGATTTGTCTCTGTCCACATAAAGCAATATAACAAAAAAATGATTTGTGGAAAACTGTGTAAGAAACTGTCATCATTCTTTGACTCGTGCATTGATAATCGTTCATCTTGATCATGATATGATGCATTGCACACTGCTGCAATTTATTTACACATGCATTCCCTGTAGAATGTTAATTCTGGTGAGTAACTAAGTAACACAAGTAGTTATTATTATTTAGCTCTCTTTTAATACATTTTGGCATTATATTAATTTTTGTTCAATATCGACCAATACCTGATAGCCAATATGATGCATTCCTAATTTTTTATGCAGGTTTACTAATCAAACATAGAAGTACCAGAACACAAAACATAACAAACCTGGTCTCATGGAAAGACGTACCTGTGGGAACGTTTTCGCGAGACTCAAAAAAATGTACCAATACATGCATATCACTTCAGTTTCCAACAGAAATGAACACTAGAGGCAGTAAAACAGCAAGCGCTTTTAATCGTTTTCATACAGTTACGAGAACAGGGTCAGATTATGGATTAATAAAGACTTGTTTTCACATCTCCTTGCACAATATTATGTTATGACTTCAAAACGCTTTTTACCAAAGTGCACAATTTGTAAACAAATATATTTTGGACTTTGCATCGCTTAACCAGCACTCTGTACCAGCTGAGCTACCGAGCAAGCTTGTTATGTCAGAAAAGCGAAACACATGGTACGGAGTTGTACTTACACAGCAAAATCCCCAGAGTTAAATCAAATCTGCTCAGAGTAAATATGGTCCCTCTCTACAGAGTGTTAAAGTAACACTAAAGCAGAGTTCAAGTTAATGAGATAATTAAGCAATTAATTAAGTGATGACTGAGAATTAGTAATGAACACCTGCTGTTAACAAGCAGAATCAAGCATCACTGAAGAAAAGAAAAACACAAGAACTACAAGGCTGTGGCTAAAGTCAGTTGAAGTGTTTCTCTTTTCTTCAGTGATGCTTGATTCTGCTTGTTAACAGCAGGTGTTCATCACTAATGCTCAGTCATCACTTAATTAATTGCTTAATTATCTCATTAACTTGAACTCTGCTTCAAGTTAATGAGCTAAAACGGCACGATGCTTTTTATGTCACATTTGCTTTTGTTAACACTGTCGGGTAGGTTTAGGTGTAGTGTTGGTGGTACGTTATTTTAAAACGTAATGCAGCATTACACTTTTAGCGCCACTCACTGGACAAATTTCAAATCAGAACTGCGGTGATGCGTATAAAACCAACGTCAAAAAAACGTACCATATTCACGTAAATATGTTCAGGCAAAAAAATGAACACGCTTTTAGCGCCACTCCGTGGACATTTCACATTGAAACTGCAGTGAAATGTACGTATTGGTACGTATTTTGCGACTCGCGAAAACATTCCCACAGGTACGTTTTTCTAATGAGACCAGGCTCAACATAACGTAGTTACATTTAGACAATAATTTAGCAAGTGTAGAGTACAAAGAGAACACTCCCTATAGTCGTGCATATTTAAAGGCTGAAGATTCCCAGAAAGGAAACAAGATAGTTAATTCAGTCATTGATCTAGATATTGCTTTACCCTTAAGATATCTCAGAAACCAATTTATCAGTGGCTTTAGCAGGTTTGGGATGTCTTAAGCCTCGCTGACAGAAAATCAATGGGCCCAATTAGTGTTAGCTGTAATTTCTCTGAGAGATGATGACTCAAATAATAAGAACCTCTGAGATTAATATCCCAGAAAGTAATACTTAAGGGATTTGTGAACTAGCGACAGGTAAAACTGCAGTTAAAAAGTACTCCTAATGATACAGCAACAGAACTTCCCACCTTTGTGCCATTTAACTGGTTTAATAGGTCTTAAATTTAATTGGCTTCCCTGTTGCCGACACTGACAACGGAATTGTGCATAAATCCCCCTGAATTACATTAACATTCATGCGGATAATGTTTTGACTTAGCTTCCAAAAAGCATAAAAAAATAAAATAAATCTAGATGTTTTAAAGCTACTGATTGTGACTATGCATCATTTGCACTGCTTCTAAGCTAGTGTGATAATTCTTTATTTAAATGGGAGTGGGGGTTTTGTGCACTTCATAAACACCCAGACTCAAAATAAATGCAACAGCGAAGATTATTACCGCCGAGCTGCAATGTAAATATGCAGGAGGCAGGGGCACGAGTGGGGTAGTGCTTCATTATCTATCTGTCTGGCCTACACGCGGCCCTTCTTCAATCATAAAATATTGCAATTGCTGTCTCATTTCTGGCTATCAATCAACAGAGCCACAGTTTGCTCCACTAATGGACTGCTCTGACTGATTTCTCTCAGTGCAGTCATCTGGGCATGGCAGCATTACGTGTCATGGCAAATTAAATTACTGCAAGCCAAACTTCTCACACTCTCTATTGGGGGAAAGTGACACTGTGGGCCCCGGAGAAATGGGGGTTGTGGAACGTCGCTCGGATTATTTCGAGATATCATAAATTCATAATGTTCGCATGGCCGAAGTGCAGGGGAGTGTATCGAAGGGATACATAAGTCATGTGATTGTCAGAGGCAGATGGTGATACATGCAGTGGGGGTGGGACGTGAGGTGCTTCAGGCAGGGGGTGTGCGCTGCGGTTCACCGTCAGATAAGGAGAGAGGCCTCCCTAATTCCATCCGCTAGTCTAATGTGTTTTTAATGCAGCCTGTGACTTATGTTCCTGTCAGAGAGTGCTGCCGCAGAGGGATTCCCAGACAGTAGTGGGCAGCAGGCGAAGACTTGGAAAGGTGGCAAAGATTAATCGACTAGCAGGGGCAAACGCAACTTGATCAAATGTGCATTGATGAGGAAAAAACACAGAGGGGGCAAAACCTATGGAGTGGAGACGAGACACTATAGTCGTCTCAGCATTTCACTAAATGGGTCCATTGTTCCACTGTGAATTGGCGCTACAATGTTGATTGACCCCAAACGCTTGCTTTGGGTCCTAAACATGCTAACACCCACAACCCACAAAGGAACTTGCTACCTCAATACACCATTGAGAAGGTACCTTGCTTTTCAAATACGCAAAGCATTTTTGATTATGTACAACCTTATCTGAACTTTCGAGACTCACTTATACACCTTTTTCCACCAAAATGTTGTTGGTTCTTTTATCAGAGCAAGCGGAAGACTAGAGGAACCACTCTCAGAACCGCTCTAATAAAATTAACTGAAGTTTCCAGTGTAAACTATGATTTAGGATCAACTAGTGTTTTGCATTAATCTTGTCAGATACTGTAGCTGGTTTGAAAACCTTACTTGGAAAGGACATTATCCTGCCCCCAATCCTGTGACATTCGAGTTTCCTTGTTAAAGACCAGCAGGGGACAAAAAGGAACAAATCTTTTAGGCCCAGAACTACCAGTGGAAACATGGATCTTTTAGTACCAGCACCTTGTCAGTGGAAAAAGGGAGCAAGTTTGCTGAAAATGGCAGCTCTAGTGAGATCTTGGTCCTCCACAAGGTAAAGTTTACCCAAAACGTTTAAGAGGGACTTTGCTTACCTCTTTGATGTGCCTTCCTATCTCCCCGACCTGATAATACCCTTCCGCTAATCATTCAAGTAGGTGTGGGATGGTGCTTGGTTTCAAGCTGGGTTTTAAAATGCATGTATTCCTCTCTTGAAGGCCCCAGGGATCATCCTTCCCAGGAAGCCGAAAGTCCAATAAAACTACACACAGAGTAATGACATGCATTACTGCCGCCTGCATGCATGTGATAGATCAGCTCCTGAAGGTGAAAGCAGACCAGGAAAGCAAGAAAAAAGACTCTGCCACTGCCCTACATCTTCAAGCCTGCAGCAGTAGCGTTCCAAAGGTGAAGGCTTCCCAGTCAGCTGTGGCTGGCCTCAGCCTTGAGACTGCTCATAAATCTGTACCCTTCTCACAGATGACTTCACACTAAGGTGTTGCTAAAGAAAGGTCACTCGCTGGCTGTGGTTTTACGATAGATCCCAAATCTGATACACGAGTGCCATTGTAGGCAAGCACTACTCTACATTACCTCTTGTCTATTATCACTCATGATTAGTCATGATTAGTCATAGACTGATATACTGACTAAGTAGATGGTAGAAACAAAAAGGATTAGAAAAAGGTTTTACAAAAGCATTATAATTCAAGTTGTCCTTACAATTGTTGCAGATCTACAAGTAGTAAAACTAAAAAAGTGCATTGTAAGTCACCTGCAGGATAACTGCAAAATTACATTAAACTTAAAACATTATCAGTCATTACACTTGCAGTATTTAACTTCAATATCAGAATTATTTTATTAATATTTAATGGCCTTTATGTAAATCAATAAATAAAATAAATGGATAAATCCTAAAAAAAATAAATAAAAAAAAAGTAAATAAAACTGTATCAGTCAACCACAAAACATGTTGTGGTTTAATTGGCTGATCTACATAAAAAAAAAAAAAGCATAATCATACAGAGTTACAATGAAACCACATATATATGTGTAATTATAATACAAATCTAGCATAACAATATCAATTTACCCTTGTTTACTTCTATGAAATCTACAAATTGCCACTAATCGTAGGGCCATCAGTGCCTGGCAATGGCTCCTTTAATGTTCCAAGGCCAAATATCAGTTGCCTCATTGGGGAGGGTAATTATGCTTCGTTTCTGGGCCCCATCAAATTCAGTCAAGAACCAACGCCACGCCACCCCTTCCCTCCGCTCTCCGACTGGCTCATCTCTCCACTTATGGGGCATATGCTTCCAAAACCCATCTGAGGTTCAGAGGCTGATGAGCCATGTGGAAAGACTAAGCACAGTCATTCATTTAAAAAGGAAATTACAGAAGCCCAGCGCCCACACTGCCTAGTTCTTGCCTATTTTTTTTTTGGAGCCAAAATGTGCCTGAGCATTTCCATAATTGGATTATTCCCCTACATATTCACACCCATTTCCCCACTGTGATATTACATTTGATCTAATGGTCAATGCAGAACTGCAGGTTGCATATGGAGGATGGTAAAACAGACAAGCTCAGATGAATTTGTGAACAGTAGAAGCTTTTGAAGTGGGATTGCATGTGTGTCGGGGCAACAGTGGTGCTGGGAAGGCTAAAGGTTACAAATTGGCCATGTGTGAGTGTTTGTGTGACATCGCTGAAGGCATTTGATCCCAGTGCTGAAATACAAACACTTTTTTTGTTGTTTTCCTGCTTTCATATGAGAACATGATATTTGTGTTTTATTGATGTATTTTTTCCTCTGTATTACTCCTGCTGACCTCCTGGGACAGCACAGTCAAACCTGCCTAATAATAATTCAGAAATAGTAGCTCCAAAGGCCCTATAACAGAGGTTTGCTTAAGAGTAAGAGTAAATGTCTTTAGAAAGAAATGTTGGTATCTGTAGCATAATTGTAGCTATATATGACATTACAACACTTAATAACTGACAATTGAGAAACATTGAAAATGCGCACAGATCTCAGAGCTTTATGGACCACAATGAAAATAATTGGATAGCATTACTTTTCTGCACCATTAGTCCAGTAACATCAACAAGTTCTGATTTTTTTTCATGGTATACATTAAAATGACAACAAAATCCCATAGACTTATACTGATGGAGAAATCTGAGCCATATCTAGAAACCAAAATATCACAGAGACTTGGCAGTCTTCCTTTTAGGCCCCAGGAGGCCAATTCACACTACACCGACAGACACCGACCAACGCCGCCAACGTCACTTCTCAGACATTCCACGACCTGACAAATACTGATTCAACATGTTCAATCGGTGAAAACGAGAGCTGAACAACACAGACAGAGGCAACACACTGATCCAACAAAACCCGACGAAGTGTCTGTTGCCGTCTGTCGGTGCAGTGTGAATTAACCTTAGGAGTCCAACTAGAATACTCTAGCAACTCTGAACACCTTTGCATCCACATAGTAGTACCCTGACAACCACCCACAACACCCTAGAAATAATAAATCTGATAATGAAATAATTTGTAAATATAGCAATAATCTAACTAATTAAATGTAGTGTAAATATATATATTTATTATATATTATTATATAACCCCTAATATATATTAGGGGTTTAACGTACACAAAAATGAAGGTTCTGTACATACCTCAGTATTGAAATCACGGTTCAGTACGGATTTGGTACAACAGGAGGGAGAAAACTAAACATAAAATCGCTTTTTTTCTTTTTTATTAAACAGTGGTTTACTAAACAAATTGTCTCTGTCTTTAAATAAATTCAACTATTATTAAAAAAAAATTTATAAGGATAAAAAAAAATCTATCTCTGCTAATGCGGTAAACTATAGGGAGCCCTTATGTGCATATTACTATAATATTAAAGGTTACAATTAACAAGAGAGCCTAAATTCTTAAATTAAGATGCTATTTATTTTTAGATATAATAATCAACACTCAAATAAAAATTGTAGCCTATGCAAACATGTAAATTGCATATATAAGGCAGTTTTTGCATTATTTTCTAATCTGTTTCTAGTCCAATTCGATGTTAATATATATTCATTTACACAGTCATAACTTGTTTTCATGACAGATTTGTTTAAACATACATTAAACATATACATTAAATAATCAAGACAGGTTAAGTAAAATATAATGAATATATAGGCTAATATAGTGCATATATGTAGCGAAAGAGATAATTTCTCTAGCGAACTAACAAGCTGACACTGAATGGCTTTTCTGAGGTAAATGCTACGTGACATTGTTTACAAGCTGTTTTATCGTCTTTCCGCGGTTGAAACACTGATTGAGTGATTACACGAGATGCGTTTCAATAAGTTGCACTGTATCTTTCAACATACCTTCAGATGTTTATTTAAATATTATTCTGTAACTAGTATTAAAGAGGAAGAGAAGATCGCGCTCACTCGGGCTCGCGCTGCTGCTTGAAATGAGGCGCCTGTACAGTGATCTGTCACGCCACATCAAAGAGCGACAAAACGGCATTTATTGTTTGAATTTCGTGATAAAATGGACTGAATTTGCGGGATGAGACTTTGTTTCTTATCAAAAGTAACAAAACACAGAGCTTATTGTGATTGGTGTGTAATGGAGGTTAAATGTAGTTCCAAACGTAGGTTCAGGAGGAGCCTAAACATTCAGTCCTGTCAATCATCATTACGAGCGTATATAAGCAGCAGTCACTGCGTCATCCCAGTGACAATTCTTCCAGCATCCCTCCTCCTCCCCATCTCCTCCTCTATTTCTCTTATTCTCCCTCTATGTAGTACTGTTATAGGGGGGTTTAACTTGGAGCTCGAGCCGAGCCTCGGGTTCGAGCCTCCTTCGAGGACAGCAAGCCAAGTTTGTTTTACTATTAACCAATCAGACTGAATGGGCAGGCGAACTTGTGAAAAGTGGTTAATAGGCTACAACTTTCTCTCTCTCTCTCTCTCTCTCTCTCTCTTTCTATATATATATATATATATATATATATATATATATATATATATATATATATAAAAATAGCACATGCATTTTTGATGTATAATGTATGTCTAGAAAGGCCAACAAATGTGTCTGATTTCTCAACCTCGAGACAAAACCACAGCAAACACGCAGATATGATGGGACAGGGTCGGATCTCAATTAGGTCAGTTCTTGAGAATGTTTTAGATAAGCATTGTGAAAATAAGCAAGTGGATATTCATATATTCTCTTTGATGTGCAACCTCAGGGGAGAATCAAACCCCACGATGGCATATTTTGAGTTCACTGACGGAATGTTGCGCATGTTTTGTGTAACCCTGCAAGTCTATTGCTAATGAGTCACAGGTGAGCTCAGCCCCAACCCCCTTCGCTGTCACACGTTACCATGGTTATTTCTGGAGGTTAGGGCACATGGACATGCACACAGTCATTTTTTAACTCTAACACAATCGCACACTCAAAAAACACTTATTGACACGTATTTATAATGGAACATCTCAGAGTGACTCACAGCTGTTTACACATTTCCCAGCTGTAGTCACCCTATCACCCAGCACAACACGTACACTGATGTTTAATTACTCTAACATAACTGGACAGTCAAAGGTTCAGGCATCATTACAAGGTGACTTTAGTGCCTTTCAAAATATTGTTTCATATTTCAAAGCAGGCTAATTGATTTTTTTAGGTGCAAAAGGAGACATCTCAGATGTCTTTCACAGAATTCTACCCAGAAATCCATATTTCAAGAGCCGCTGGAAAGCTGAAAACTTGCTGTATTGCTTTTCAAATCGACCTCCCTGCTTCTTAACTCTGTACAAACCTAAAAGGGACTTATGTACATGTGGATAGTGTTGCCTTGCCGATCTCACAGAGCAATTGCAGATTTCGTGAAGGTCATGTCCTCACCTATTACGGAAAATAGTGGAGAAACCACAGATCTTTAGATAGATAGATAGATAGATAGATAGATAGATAGATACATAGATGTACAACTGTAAATAATTAATAAGACACAAAACTTTGTGGTCTTACACAGTTTGTAATGCATGTTTACTGTTAGCAAGCACGTGATGGTGAATTACAGGAAATGACTTATTAATTAAATTGAATGCTAATGAAGAACAACAAACAAAACATTGGTTTTGCATCACTGAACTGTTTGAAATGAAATGGTGTTTGTCGTGTGTTAATGCATTCAACTGCCTGAAGTTATGACTGATGGACCAGTCAGCCTTTCTGCCACGAATGGCAATAATGCATTGATTATGCTGAATAATCAAATTATTCATTCAACAGTCAACTGCTGTTGGCAGGCAGATATGCTTTCATGTACCACAAGAATTCTGCCTTGGGCAATATTGCATAGTTATGGACTAATCACAAGATTATGGTTTGCATACGTTCCACAACAATAAATAAATAAATAAATAAATAAATAAACACATACTTTTTCTAGGTATTACAGCCAAATAAGCACAAACAAACACAATGTATTTCATGTTAGATGTCAGACATCCCACCCTGCAAAAGCTAATTTCCGGTAGATGGAAATATATATTATATTATATTATATTATATTATATTATATTATATTATATTATATTATATTTATTATATTATATTATATTATATTATATTATATTATATTATATTATAAAACGGTTAGTTCCTGTCCTTGATTCTGATTGGTCAATAGCTGTGTTTTATTCACGATAAAACACGGTTATGACCGCTTCACCCAACGTTCTGTGTATCACTACACAACACCCTTAGCAACCACTTTTAGCAACTCTTTGTTCTCAGTTGACATTGTTCACTGAAGCTTACTGTATTATGTAGAAGAGTATTGTGAGAAAGAGATCGATTGAGTGAGTTTATTACCTTCATTCAGATTTAGCATTTTCCTTCAGGTCAGTCCTATGCTCATAATAAAAAATCTGTTTAAATGTCCAATGTATTATCTTGTCCTTTTAACAGTTAAGGGGTTTTCCCGTGACTGACAGCGCTAGTCAAAGCATTTGTCAGTTGCGTCTTGTTCCGTGTTCACGACAATTCAGTCTTTTCAATGTAAAAGTCTTCGCTGCTGACTGACACACTCATAAAAACAGTCTTTGCCGCCATCTAATGGCGTAATAACGTAACTTCTGTTGCTGTTCACGGTCAGGAACTATTTTTTCCGGCGGAAGGAAGGCTTTTAGTGAAATTTTACTTCATGAAAGTTGCATTGATACATATTAATGGCTTTAATATTTGTATTGTGTGGTAACCATTTTATAAAAGCAATAAGGTACTCGAGGCTAGTGCTGTATCGTGAATAAGTCACGGCTGAAGGGCGTTGCAGGCACTCCGCTTCGCGCGCACAGCCTCGAGTACCTTATTGCTTACTTATATTATATTATATTATATTATATTATATTATATTAATTCTTGTGAGCTGCATAACATTCATTCAACAGAATTCATGCAACGAAAGTGAGTGATGTAGAGTGTGATGAAATAATAGGAAATCCAAACACAAGTGGTCACAGGAGAAGCATTTGAAACATGGTCAGGCTGACCATTTGTGATAGGATCACCGAAAATGCATCCAAATACCAGGTGGAAACAGGGCTTCTCTCTCGCATGCTCGATTTCCGGGATATGGGCGTCAGGGAGCCGCTATGAATATACGGGAGTACTCTTTTAAATAAAGTTTTGTTTATCGCCTACTTTGTGAGTTTCTAATAAAGCACAATATATAAGCCTAATTTATAAATAAATTAAGAATGCATGTCCATGCTGAAAAGAATAAGTATGGTTTAATTTAAATGTCACAGTGCTATCCCGGTGGTTGGAGAGTAAAGTTTTGAGCCGAAATAAGTGTGCAAGTGACGCAACCATTGCTCAGTCAGAGGGTATGTTGTAAGCTAAATTTAATTTGCATTTCTCTCCAGTAGTCACTACTTGTGTCTCCATTCAGTCCTAAGATAAGTTGAAAAATATTTAATTTCACGCCTTTTACAAAGCCAAGAATAGAGTCGAGGACATGTTTCATCATTTTACGGCTTCACATCTCTGCTTTTGAATTTCTGTCTGAGTTCATTGTAGCATTTCTCAGTTGAGTGTTTGTTCATTTTGAATGCACTCACTTCAGGCAGACGTCTGGATGCTTGAACGGTGCCATCTGTTGAGTCAGCAGCATGGAAACATTCAAAATGCAGAGACTGCAGCACACAACTCTTCATCTGGAAAGTCGGGAAGCTCAACTTCGTTAGGTCAATATGATTAGTTTAGAATCGTTTCCTTTGGTAAATGTGGGACACCCAGACTGATTTACCTTCGATTGCTCTATAATGAGAAAACAAGGTCTTCACTGCCTGAATGACAATTTGAAGAAGACCTTACTGAATCCCTCAGCACCACAGTAGCCAACAACAATCGAAAAATGTTCTTAATATCACTCCGTATAATGAGTCGTTTTAGATGATGGGAGGCACTTCCGGTTTGGGGAAGTTCCAGTCAAAAGACTGAAACAAATCATTTCAAATCATAGGGCTGTGCTACAAATAATCCATATCCATCAGTTTGACTGAATGACTATTTATACACAGGGACAAACAAGCTTAACAACAACAAGTAACAAGACACACCTGGGGAGAATAATCAACATGAAAAACTACAATGAACTACAAACATGGCACTAGGACAGGAAATACAACAAAAGTCCTGACAAGACATGGGGAATATATGACAGTTGGATATGGATAAGAAAAAAAAAAAAAGAAAAAGAAATCTTTTTGCAAAGGAATCAAGTCATTGCAATCCACTGGGTGACGTCAGACATTATAAGATGAGAAGACGTCCTATTAGTGTAAAATTGAATGGGAAGAATCATAATTTCCGCCCCGTCCGCAGTTGGAATAACCAATAACGTATTTGATAATCAAAGTCCTGTCTTAAAGTTAAAAGACCCAATCATTTAAGTTAAAAAGCACAATATATGGCAGGAGCTGTACTTACATGACTGGAAATAGTTGAACTGCCAAGTGAAATGACTTGCTGCCTGAATTGCTGTTTAATCATCCAACATCAACATTATTCCAATAGAAGTATAGTTATACTCTGTTGGTATTAAAATACCAACCTGCATAATGCAAAGAACCTGTTTTCACTCATTAATTAAATCAAAGAAACCTGATGTGAGATTTCAGATTTCTCCTGTATTCACAATAATACATCTGCAACTGTGCAATAACTCTTTCAGCAAAATGCAGGAAAACACACCCAGACAATTAACATTTCAGACAAATCAAATTACATTAAAATCAATATAATACATAATGTTCATGCATTTTATCGACACACTTTTCCAAATTGTAAAAATCTAGCATACTTGATGTAAATTATTTAAATATAAATTTTAATTTAACAATGGTTGCTTTTTTTTTTTTTGAGCTAAATGACGGTAATCATGAATTCATGATGTATATAATTCAATATTTTAACATCAATCATCAGCTATTGGTCTTATTTTTCCTTATCAACCAACATTTCCGGCACAGGATTAATCAGTAAAGAGAACATAAAGGAAAACATCTGAATTTCTTGAAATAAAATCCTTCAAAATAATAATCTTCTATCACATTCTCTTGAAACTGAATTAATAATCCACTCTTTTTCTCCTCATCCACTCTCCTCTGCCCTAATCACTCCAACTTAACAGGTGTCTTAGCACTTTTCTCTCAACAAGATGGCCACCAACTGAGCGCAACAGGACCACTTTACAAAAAAAAAAAAAATCTCCCTCTAGAGGTAAATAGAGTTACTGCATTTCTTCCCCACTTTTACTGTAAACTCTGTCAAATTCAAAGGGCTACAAGTTTACGTCTATTTGCTTTGAAACAGATTATCTAGTGCTGTCCTAAAAGTTAAGAAACTAATATTTTGCAGATATACACATGTATTTTGATGACTCAGAGTTTTGTCCAATCAGAAAGTCATTCTCCCTAATACAACCTGCATCTGACTAACAAGTAGCAAATCATGGTCGTTCATGGCTGTGCCTGTGACATAATTTGGTAATCTCTTCTAGAAATCCGCACTCATCACCTGATTTTATTATGCATTTATGCTTAGCAGAGAATAGAGAAAGACCAGAAGAGAATTGTGTGTTAAAATGTCATATACTGCTGTTGGTAAGCCATCTCCCCAATGTTTGACTGCAGGCTATTAATAATGCATTGAATAAGACAACTTTGTTCATTAATTCATACGTTGTTGCCATGGCATATGTCTTGTGGGATCAAGATTTTGATTTTTTTTTTTTTTTTAGAAAAAAAAAATGTATAGAAAATGGACCAGATATGGGTTAAATCTTAAATTTAAAATATAATATACAGTCAAACCAAAAATAATTTTATATACATTTTTTTTATATTTTTGATATATTTTACTAGTGGGTGCAGGACACTATAGTTCATATATGTAAGTGAGGATAGCAAAATAAAGTAAACTGTGACATATTCTTCATATAGTGGACTACCAGTAAAATTGATAAAACATTTGGAACCAAAAATTATTCAGACACTTTGACCTGACCATGATTTGCTTAAGTGTTATCTGACATAATTAAAATATTTTTTTTTCTGAGACAGTTTAGCTCTGAGATATATATATATATATATATATATATATATATAAATGATAAATAAACAATGTTAAAATGCAAATTGCACTGACTTTTGAATAAAGCACAATCTATAATACTACATGGAAAAATGCTGTACTTGTGTAGTGTATTTGCCACTGTGTGTCTTATTGATTTTCATTGATTTCAGTTTGCCATTTAACACAACGCACACTCAGGCAAAAACAAATATCCTGGACTAAACCCTTCTACAGCTGAATCCTAGACTTCCTATGTGCAGCAAAGAATCATTGTCCATATAGGACTTGTGCTCTACCATTCTTTGCAATGAGTCCCCCAGGGCTTTGTACTAAGTCCAGTTCTGTTCACCTTCTGACCCTAGAATGCACTGCTCAACATTAAAGCATAACATCATTAGCATTTCCTTTCCAGAGGTATTGGACTCATCATCTAGAATAAGATGTCTGGTGCAAGAACATTGACTGATATCTTAATGACAACGACAATAACAACAACAAAATAAGAGATGATTAGAGTGTTTACTGCACTACTCCTGAATTTCAGCAGTGTGGCAGAGGAAATGCACATTACTTCAAAGACATGGAATAATAATAAAAACCAGGAAGTCAATTTCAAACTTTTGTATTCTACTAGAATATAATGACATATTTGCAATTTATATGTTCTGGAAAAAAAAATAAATACATGGATACTTTTGAATAGCGACAGCAATCATAAGCAACAGAAAATGTAATCTCCAACAAACGACACCTATTGGTTAGACAAACACTAGCCCTGCCCCAAAACTAGCGACGCTGGCGAAGCTAATAGGTGTGTTCGACTTGAAGAGGAGCCATCTGCTCTCTAATCGCTTTAGTGGTACTTTGATGTCATACACTGATCAGTCTACAGAGTGCCACTTCAAGTCAAACACATCTATAGACTGCGTTTAACTCTACTTTTACGCTCGTGAACTTCCCTAAGCACGTTCCCTTGGGGGAATCCCCACTGACATTTTTAAGTGCATTCAACTTCATCAAGTTCATTTGAACAGACCCTCGACTCCTCGATTTTGAGTCTACTCAATATGTACACTTCAAGCAGATCCATAGACCACAATGCAACACGATTGTGATGTCACAGCAGATTGCACTTAATTTACCCCCACCCCACAGAACTCTATATGAAACTGGAGTTATTTTGACATTTAACCACATAATACTTGTAGCTACCCTAAGCTGACTGTTTTTTTACAGTTATAGTTTATGGTATTGTTATAATTTTCATTGTGTAATTTTTTATATTTTCTCCAACAGCCCAACCATACAGGTCTATAGAATAGAGCATAAAACAAATTCAAAAAAAAAAAAGGGGAAGGGCATAAAAATGGACTTAAACGCAGCCCTAATGTCACTGGGTTGGGTTGCAGAACAATGATAGCACTAGAATGCTTAAACACAACCTACAAATTGCTTATGCACTGTTGACTCTGGATATTGAATTGGGATAGCCTACACAAAAAAAAAAAAAAAAAAAAAAACTCGGAAATGACAGACTTCAAAATTAAATGTTGGTATTTAGGCCATTTTGCTTTAGAGGTTAAAGAATTTGGCAATTAATCATTTTTAAGGCGGCTGGATTTTTTTTTTTTTTTTATTAAAAAAAATGCTGAATCAAATAATATAATATATATAGTATAAATAATATATTTTGAACTAATTGTATCTTGGGAAATATGTATTTCTTTTTTTTTTTCTGTAGAATGAAATGATTTTTTCACTGACCTTCTTTCCTCGTTTCCCTTCACGTGACCTGTGATAATTAACTACACGATCCCTCCAGAGACATACAGATGTACGCTGTTGATTTCACGCGCTTGTTTTTTGCTTGTTCTGTTGGTAGTGTGGAACGGGCTGTAGGCGGCCGGCAAATTAGAAATCCTCTGTAAGCTCAATAATTAGCTGTACACCCTTGAACCTGAGGAAAACTCCTCAGTGACATGAATGAATTGAAGTTATTTCCAGAAATCTTACCCAGAGAGTGCGGTGCTCTGCAAAGGAGAACCAACAGATGCCAGTCAAAACTGAGCTCATCGAAACATTTCAAGGACATCTGGACACAGCGGAATGTGCTACAGCAGCTTGGAAGTGCTATATGGAGTGCATTGTTTTATTCAAAAGAATAAAACAAACAAACAAATGGTTGAACAGAAAATATAACCTGTAGTTGAAGCTTTAGAAAAAAATTAGCCCTATTAGAAATATTATTTTACTCCGTCAGAAAGGTAAGGATGGGATTTACAAACCTTTGGTACAATTACCCAAAAAATGTGAAATATATAGAGAATATTAAGTAGAAACATGCTCCGAGTAATTCCAATTGGATTACAATATAGAATTACATGAGGAAATGTAATGAGGGTTACATACATAGCTAATAAGATAAAATCAATATTTCATGTTTAATTTATTTGGTAGGGATAATGGATCAGATTGATCATTTTTTGGTTAATTCATACAGTTAACCTGTTTGAATAGCAACCCAGCTAAGTTGAATTTGTTTTATAATAATAATAATAATAATATTAAAATATATTCCACACCCATGTAATTTAAAGACTCAATTTTACATCATTTCAGTTTAATGCAATTTTAAGTAATTTAATTTTAGCCCATATTTTGCTATCCCAGTTGTTCCATATATTCCCTTAAAGCTTCCTCAACTGTCCTCAAGTAAGGTTGTTGTTAGAAATCACTGTAACACTTTACAATAAGATTCATTAGTTAACATTAGTTATCTATATTAGTTAACATGAACTAATAATGAACTGCACTTATATATAGCATTTATTAATCTTTGTTAATGTTAATTTCAACATTTACTAATACATTATCTTGTTAACATTAGTTAATGCACTGTGAACTAACATGAACAAACAATGAACAACTGTATTTTCATTAACTAACGTTAACAAAGATTAGTAAATACAGTAATAAATGTATTGCTCATGGTTAGTTCATGTTAGTTAATACATTAACTAATATTTAATTAATGAACCTTATTGTAAAGTGTTACCGAAATCACTTTTCCTATAGCTTACCAAAATGCCACTGTGGTTTGCTTAGGGTTTTATTGTACCTCTTCATCAATGCTGCCACTTTGAGATGGGTTGCTCTCAAGGTACTTGACATGCATGGGAAGTGCACTACAGAAACGTTTCCACAACTCTAGTACTTCAGTCTTTGGTTTCTTGATGGACAGGCCAATTCTTTAGTAGTTGCAGGTGATGGCAGAGAGATCATACTCCAAAGGGTCCATATCTTTACTAGCCACCAGACCACTGTGGTCCATTGATCCAATGAGGTCATCATTTGTGTGGCCCATTTAATTTTTAGCTAAAATACATGAATAATGGCACAATAGATAGAACTCACAGTTTAAAAGTAACTTTGCCGATTTTCAACCTTCTTTGTATTGTTACAATGTCGGTAGTATATGTAAATTAACTGTGTTAGCTGGACCAAGAAATGTTTATTTGTCAGCAAAACTTTTGACAGTTCCAGGGCTTCTGTGAAAACTACAGATTGTATTTCTGCATTTTTTGTATCCCTGTCCATGGACATTCAGATTGACAGAGGGTTATTAACAGGACACTTATTGTAAGGGTAGGTTTATCTCTGAAAATTGTAATGTACTATGTCTATTCTTTAAACTGCATTACGGTACAAATGGAACCCTATGGCAACCGCTTTCTTACCTGTATGCCGTTTTGCTTCAGGAAGTTGTGTGGAACGACGGTTTCTTTTAGTTTTTCCCCTCTGTTTGGCCTAAAACACTTTTTGTGATCATTCAATTTGAAATGTTGACTACAAACACAGAGGTTTTTCAGATTTTCTGTCGCGCCATTCTCTTTGTATTTAAGATTCTTTGCAGCCTTTATCTGCTGCCTACAACGTGCTGGATCCTTTACTGAAAACTGAAAGTAACTCACTCCTGCTAAATGTTTACACTTTGAATTCTTGCTCCCGGGAACAATACAAGTCAGCACCATTATGACTAAAAGTTTGCTAAGAAGTATTTCCTTCTAAAGCAAGCCATTATTTGACTCTGATCCTGCCTATCCAATAGGAGCAGACTGGTGGGATTGGCCTTGAGTGGCAACATGCCCAGTGCATTATGGGTGTTGAAGTTTTCCTGCCAATTTTCGCTTTCTTATTTTTCTCCATTTTCTCTAGTCAGGTAGCACTGATTTAAAAAATATATATACAGGTTTGGAACAACGTGAGGGTGAGTAAATGATGACAGAATTTTTTTATTTTTGGGTGAACTATCCCTTTAAATGGAGTAACGTGTTTCTTAATATGTAAAAGACAAACAAACTCAAGACTATTATAATACTCTTTATGAGATATGGAGAAAAAAAATGTTCAACATCAGTTTTAGCTGAAGCACAAGAAGCTCTTTGGATGATTCTCAAATAATGATGAATATGATTATCAGATTTTAAGCAAACTGTTCATACAGCTCGAGTGCTGCTGTCATTAAATTAAAAAGGGGGCAAAACAAATACATTCCGAAATGCATGTAAAATTCTCAATTCAACAATATAATTAGCATGAAATCTTTTGTATTAAATTAAAAAGGAATGCAAAGTAGCAGCATTTTCACTTGACTTTTGGACCCCACTGTAAATAAAAATGCATCAATATGCTGAAAATATAAAAGATCCTGACCTCATGAATCTCTATTCTGCTGGAGATAGAAGAGCAGCCCTGCTTTAGCTCTGGCTCTGCTGATGCCTTCGCTTTCTAAATTGCAGTGGCGATAATGGGAACGGATACAGTCGTTTTCAAATGGACTTGCACTTATCATATTTTCGTTTGCTAGGGATGTTACTTCTCGCATTGTCATTCACCTCACGCATCAGTCTGGTGGGCTTTTGATCGCTGGCCTGTGGGCCAGGTCAGAGTGTGATTTAAGGTTTCTTTCATAGTTTAAGAACTCCCGGTACATTGGATTTTAGTGTGCCGAGAACTACTGGAGGTCGTCCGTGTGAAGAATGTGCTGTGTGCTGATGTATTTATGCCAACTAACACATCATTAGAAATGCACTCCATACGGATGAACTTTGATAGATGGTTTTAATAAGCAATAAGCCACTTGGAGCCATGCATTACAATGAATTTTACCACAGTTTAGGGCTGTTAAACCCCCTCTTAATCATGGTAAAAATCAATGTAACATACGGGTTCAAGTGCCTTATGGCTTTCATTAAACAGAAGCAATGGCAGCATGATGAAAGACATTGATGTTCAATAAACCATTAAAAGAACTAATAATGCCAATAAACAATTGTTTTTCCAGATTGTTGGTGTAACTAGGCTGTTTTCAGTGGCCAAGCAACGTAGTAACTTGGTACATTAATATAGACATCAACTGATGTGCTCACAGGTGTGTGTGTGCATATATATATATATATATATATATATATATATATATATATATACCGTATTTTTTGAACATTAACATTTTCTTTCATTATCATTTTAATGTTCATTCACATTTTCATTCAAATTCCCATTACAATATAGCTTTTTTTCTAGACAATTGTACTTTTTATTTAAAAAAAAAAAAAGCATAACACATTGAGTACAAGAAATACCATGATGTACTCTACATCTCAAAAATACTTTGTAAATATAAATCATCATTTCATTATTGTTCATATTATTGCACTTGTTTTTATATCACAATTTTATTAAAATTTTCTGTTGAATTAAAAGTAATTGTATCAGAAAAAGAAAATGAGCTTTTTCACATTATTGACAATTAGGGAAGCTAGGGGATGTGGTTAATTGTTATAAAAATAATATAACAATGTAAAAAAATGGTTAAACTTTTTGCCCCTTCTTTTGATTTTGGGGTGAAATGTATCTGCCTTCAAGTCCTCCTGGGAAATCATTATAATATTATGCATTATATACTGTACCTCAAAAATACGCAAACTGAATACAAAATTAATGTTAATGTTATTAACATGATTGAAATTGCAACTTCAAAATTGGCCTGTGTGCTCAATTCGTAAAAAAGATCATTCCTATGATCAAGGCAGCATATGACCTGGACAGTTTAAAGGGTTAGTTCGCCCAAAAATGAAAATAATGTCATTTATTACTCACCCTCATGTCGTTCTACACCTGTTAGACCTTAGTTCATCTTCGAAACACAAATTAAGATATTATATTATATTATATAATATTATATAATTATATAATAAGGCCTCTATTGCCAGCAATGTCACTGAACCTCTCAAGGTCCAGAAAGATATTAAAGACATTTAAAACAGTTCACGTGAGTACAGTGGTTCTACCGTAATAAAATAAAGCGATGAGAATACTTTTTGTGCACATGAACTGTTTTAAATATGTCTTTAGTAGCTTTCTGGATCTTGAGAGGTTCACTGAGCCATCAGATTTAATCAAAAATAACTTCATTTGTGCTCCGAAGATGAACGAAGGTCTTACGACATGAGGGGGGAGTAATAAATGACATAATTTTCATTTTTGGGTAAACTAACCCTTTAAGAGAGATTCAGCCAATCATATCAGGTAGAGATGATAAATGTTGGTAGACCTCGGAATGGCAAATCTATGAGGAGAGGGTCACTTTAAAGACAGCGATAGACAAAAATGTGAAGCAGTCGCTGACAGCTTTGAGTAGGTACATCTCAAGATGAAGTTTTTGTCATGCTAGAGACCATAAAGCCCCAGGGACAGGAAGCCCAGTGAACTGCTCAGCAGTCCAGCATCACGTTCAAAGAGCAGTTATCTCTCTTATGCTTTGTAACATGCTGTAAGCAGACACATAGCTGTCAACTGGTTTGACAGTAATCCGCTATAAGAGCCACTATGTGCGTGTGTATCAGGAGCTACATATGTCAAATGGTAGAAACTCCCACTGTGTGTGTTTATGTTGCTGCACCTCATGGACTCCATCCATGTTGGGAATTAAACCAACACTGCAAACTATTTTAATCACAACCGAACTTGCACATGCTCTGTTAATCACATCAACAAAATGATACCAAAAACTGCACAATGTGAGGATAATAAAAGATTTAAATCAGGTTTTCATATGTTTTGTTATTTGTTAATACAACTATGAGTGATTTTAAAATGTTTAAATGTTTAAAAAAAATTTGGTTTAATTTATCTTTTCATCAACTAAAAAGGACATTCTCATCAACTGAGGATAGATGGCATATTAGTCAGAGTAAATTGACAAAATAAACACTCTCATGGCAAATCGTAACTACGTTTTGACAAATTATTGGCTAATTTGTACAATTTAATTTGTACACCCCACTTACGGATAGGTTTTAGGGAGGACATTAATGTTTATTTTTTTTTCCTAAAAATTGTATGTTTGAATCATAATAACACCGTGTTTGTTCGTTGGCCAGAGGAGAATTTATCCCCTGACGGAGCGTGATTTCTCTAAGATTTTTTCCATTCTGTCAACTCTTAAAGGGATAGTTCACCCAAAAATGAATATTCTATCATTTACTCACCCTCATGTAGTTGCAAACCTGTATGAATTTGTTTTGCTGAACACAAAGGAAGATATTTGGAAGAATGTCAGTAACCAAACAGATCTCGCCCCCCATTGACTACCATAGTATTTATTATTCCTACTATGGTAGTAAATGGGGGGCAATATCTGTTTGGTTATGAAACAATCAGATTATACACTTTATTATTAAATGTTAGGCACTTCATTTCCACTTTTCAAATATTTTCTTTATTTTTATTGAAAATAAATGCCTTTCTGATCTGATATGTGATGGGAAAAAGGAGAAAAGCGAGTTCGGCAAAAGGTGGATTCGAACTTGGGTTGATCGTGTCAGAAGCTACTTCCACTCCCTACGACCTATGTCACTGCAAATGTTGAATGGTGTGTGTGTGTTTTTTTTTAATCTTGTGTGGCCCAACCAGACATTGGTGGGTGGAGTTAGTGTAAATAGCCCTTTCCAACAAGACAGCCTATTTACACTTAGTGTAAATAGACACTCCGTTTCTTTTAGAGCTGCTGTACAGCAGAAATTACCATCAATGAATCATTGCCTTGACTTGACATTTCTATATACAAATCACATTGTTCGAATGTATACAAAATTGTTCGCCTCCTAAAATAGTTATGTTTTCTCATGAGATTGGGTTGTCTTGGCAGCCATTTTTGGTTTAGACTGTTTCTGATTGTACTAAGATGTTCTTTTGCTTGTCATAAAAAAGCAACGTTTCACTCAAAAGTGTTCTAAGTCCTCTAAGTACCAACAGATCTCTGTGCATTGTTCATAGCATTTTTTCACGCTTGCTGCTTTTCCCCTGTTACTGGTGTAAAGTTCAGCCATGTTTAGCTGCAACTGGCGTGTGATTTTTCCTGTACCTAGAATCAAAGGCTAAAACCATCCACAGAGGCCAATTCAACACAGTGGGATGCAACAAGAGGATGGATAACGTCTTTTTCAGACTCCAGGTCTGTGAGATGTTTGAATGTAATCTCTATGTAATCTGTCCGAATGAGGCTGCTGGGGAAAACAACAGTGGTGGTAATAGTTTTAGCATTAAAAAATGTGATATTATGATGTTATAATGTGAAATAACGTGATATTATTATATTATATAATGTGATATATTGTCATTGTGAGACAGAAGGATATTTCTCTGCTTAAAGTTTCTGCTAATCTTATCTTCCTGAATGCTACTGCAATGTTTAATGGTCTAGAATAAGCCAAATACACTTTCAATGCCCGCACGCTCATCAAACAAACAAACAAACTGGATCAAACTGGATCCAACTGGATAATTTTCATGATATTTCTCTTTTCTTTTACCCATCAAGCACTTTTACCCTAGTGGCAAGAATCTTTTACCCGTCAAGCACATTTACCCTAGTGAATGTGTGGAATACAAATAGACCGAATAGGACAGACTGAATTTCAAATTGAACTGCTGTTTTAATGGTTGGTTAGAGCAACTCTTTTGGTTGTGGCTAAAAAAAGTATGTGTTCAAGCTTTAGATCCGCACCGCGGAGGGAAATGAGAATAGATCCTTTGAACACAGCTGCTCTGTCATTGTTTATTGCTCCACATCGCTGAGAACAATTTGATCACATCAAGCACAGTAGGTTGACTGAGGAGTTTTTAGTAAGCCCAAATGAATAAAATTTCCATTTAATGTGACCTAATAATTGAGTTTAATAGCACAGATGGAAAAAAAAGCATATGAGATGCTGTGAGGGGGGGAAAAAAAAAAGAAAAAAACATTTTATTATAACCTTATGCATCAGCAGTCAAATGTGAATTTGAAAGAAGCCACACTTGCAAGTTTGAAGCAATCTTTCATTTTGATTCCACTCTATTTCCAAGACATTTGTTGCATATTTAATGCATGTCCTCATTCTGAATGAGGGGAATAGCTAATCAGGATATGAATATTTAATTCCTTCAGTTTATTCACCTTGAATCCCAATTTACAGGGCATGGAAAGACACTGACATGTGTAATAATTTATATAATTCCTGATTTGTAAAAGAGAGAGAGAGAGAGAGAGAGGCTCTTTGTTGCATGTTTAGGTTGAGATAAAAAAATAAAAAAATAAAAAAAAACAATAAGAGAAAGCTATCAAGATATGTTTCTGCAAAACAGCCAGGTTACGAGCAGCTCTCATGCACCTGCTGTTTCCATGGTGATCGTGATTGGATAGTTAGCGCTAGGCCCAATCAGGGCCTATTGGCGGGGAGGGGTGCTGTAAGACAGTTAGCCAACACGCGGATGACACTTCGATAAATCAAACGTCGGGCAATCAGAAAACGATCTGGAACTAATTGCTCTTGGTGAGGAAGAGACATGGAGAATCAATGATTTCTAGCAGTGGATGCAAAAAGCCTTGTTAGATCTAAGTGAGGTTAGCTTAGCATGATTCATATGACTTCATTATGAACTTTAGGTTAAGTTTGTGATGAAGTGCATGAAAACCATCATAGTTTAAGCAAATAATTAGAAAGCAAAAAACAAAGCTACAGAAGTGGTAGAAATTTGAAAAAGGATACAAATTTATGTTTTCAAGAAAAAATAGGGAAACTGTCCAGCCTACGTCTTTGCCGTTTAGATGACCGTGTTGAAATATCATGGCTGTGACTGAAAAGAAAAGCAAAATTATGAAATCGGAATTGAGCAGTAGCCTACTTGCACATCATTATTTTTTTTTTAATTCATGTCCCTCCTAATCTTTCATCAAAATAACATCCCCTCTTCTCCGATGATGCGTTTACTGGCACGAGGGCGGGGCAAACTGTCACTCACATGAGATCGACCAATAGCAAACCGCAACCATTCAAACAATCCAATCAGTTCCTGATGGACAAAATCAAGCCCCGCCGTACATTTTCATTTGTTCCAGAAGCTGTTTCACTTGGATATATGTCACAGGCACAGTATACGTAAAAATTCATGAGTCTGTGTGGTGTTGCTGAACTCATGCCAGAAGAAATATGGGGGGAAAGGACCTATAAGGAAGAGGGCTGACTTTAATATTGCCTGATTTTGTTTGAAACATTTATATAAATATATAACCAAATTTAAGGACAGTAAGTTTTTTTTTCTTCCTTCTGATAGCACATAGGTGGTTAATTAATGTATTTTTAATAATAATAATAATAATAATTTATTTTATTTTATAATAATTTAATTATTTAATGTTTTTAAATGGGGACCTATAATGCCCCTTTTACAAGATGAAATATAAGTCTCTGGTGTCCCCAGAATGTGTCTGTGAAGTTAAAGCTCAAAATACCCCATAGATCATTTATTATAGCTTGTCAAATTTGCCCCTATTTGGGTGTGACCAAAAACACACCATTTTTGTGTCTCCCTTTAAATGCAAATGGCCTGCTGCTCCCAGCCCGCTTTCCAGAAGAGGGCGGAGCTTTAACAGCTTGCACTTCGGTTGCTCAACAACAACAAAGCTGGAGAATCTCACGCAGCCAAAATGACAATTGTCAGTAACAGTATCGAGCCCTACGTTGTTCAAACAGGAGTCGGACACTGATGGAGAGACTGATGGATAGATGTTTCTGAATGGTTAGTGGATAAATTTATGTAGTTGCTGTGGAGTTGATTCAACTCATCGACTAGCATGTGCCGTCACGTTAATCTTTTGTGCAAATCCAGCATTGAACTTACCCTCGTTTGTGAAGCAGTCCGGCATAAAGTGACGGCATGGTAA
The DNA here is from genome assembly GCF_019924925.1 of Ctenopharyngodon idella. Lineage (NCBI taxonomy): Eukaryota > Metazoa > Chordata > Actinopteri > Cypriniformes > Xenocyprididae > Ctenopharyngodon > Ctenopharyngodon idella. Next base: position 9,051,201 of record NC_067229.1, read on the forward strand.
CAACACTCTACTACAACAACTCTTCCTCTTCTCTAAAGCAGCCCAACATGGCCTCGCCCCCTTTGTTGTGTGTTCCCGGGGGCAGAATTGATGTAAATTTTAGAGTTTGTGATGTCACTAACCTGGGAAGAAGCTTGTTGTAGTCTCTACCAGCCGTTTGTTGTAGTCCTGAAAAAGCGATTTCTGTAAAAGAAAATATCTCCCTTTGCATTGAACTTAGAGCGCCGTAACTTTGCAGATGTTGTTTATGCTCAAACAGCAACATTACACACTAAAGTTAAAAAAAGTGAAATCATAATCAACCACCCCTTTAAAAGTTATTGTATTGTTCTTTTCCAAGAGAAAATTGTCATCATTTACTCACCCTCAAGTTGTTTCAAACCTGTATGAGTTTCTTTTCTCTGCTGACCACAAAAGAAGATATTTTGAAGAATATGGGTAACCAAACAGTTGATGGGCCCCACTGACGTCCATAGTATGGAAAACAAATTCTATGGAAGTCAATGGGGCCCATTAACTGTTTGGTTACCGACATTCTATCCCTCTGGTGAACTATCCCTTTAAACTTGCTTTTCCCCCATCTCAAGAAAACATTTGCAGACCTGTGTAAAGATCACTCCTGATCATAATTTCATAAATCCAATAGTAATTTTAGCCATTTTACTGTAGTGTTCTTCTTTTTAGTGGATATATTAACTGACAGCCCCAGATAACCGATCTGTTTTTCTCCATTCTTACTAAACACAAAACATATATTCAAAGTCTAAAACTACAATGAACATAAAAAGTAAAAATAACCGCTATGGATAAGATGGGCTAATCCAATGTGCAAAATCAGATGGTAGAGAGCTGCCTCTGAGCACACAGAGAGACCACTGACCCATAGTGGGCTCTGATATCACTTTAATGACAAGCTTCCATGTCAACAGCGCTGGAGAGCACTTGACTGTGAGGGTGACTAAGAGATGGCCTCGAGGCCTGCGCCAGCACTGTGTTTTTCATTTATCTAAATGAATGGAGGATGCATCGTGCTTCTGAATTTGCATTCCTGCCCCTCTCTGCTGTTCATTAATGGCTGATGAATGCAGCTGTGTACAAAAAAGGTGTGTTAAAGTCCTTTAGCGCGGCTCATGAATACTTTCTCGCTTTCATTTTCTGTCTCCTCCTCCTCTCGTGGCGGTGTCTAATGTAGGTCATCTGTCAACCACCCACCCATTATTCTCTCTTACCTTTATGGCAGAGAGTGAAGCAGGAGTTTTCACTTTGCCTTCGGCCAAAGGAAACCTTTAGAGCGGGCCTGACGCCGAGGACCATCGTAGCCCAAACAGTGTGCAAATACCTCCCACGTCTACAGCTGCCTGGACACTGATGGAGCCATTAATCTCGCCGTGCATTTAGCATTTGGCCTTACTGTGCATTACTTAGGCCATTGTTTTTAAGTGCAGAAATGTAGAGTCATACAGACAAATAAAATGTAATCTAGGATTTCATTGTTAAAAATTACACTTAAAACAATTAACGACTCTTCAGTAATATTCCATGAGGAAAAAAAAGACAGAACTTGCTTTTATCCATTGAGAATTGAATAAAATTGAAAATAACTTTTTTTTTATTTTCTTCAATAGGCTTTCAAAAGTAAATACAGACTGACAAAATAGCTCATTTTAAATAGTACCTATAGGAGAATTTTTTTTTGTTTTGTTTTTTTTGGGATATTACAGTTCATTTTCAAATCTACATAATAAGAGGACATATACATTTACAACATATTTGTATAAACTGTGAAACATTTTATGACATGCTATTTTCTGTGGCTCAGATACTGTCAGTTCTTGTGGCATCAGGACAGTTTCTGAGGAGCTGATTCCAAAGGTCATTTCTGCCTTCTAGTGGCGGATCTAAAGTACTACAACAACAGAGGAGACACAAATTAGCATTCCTCGCAGCATTCATCATAGTTAATCAACTAATTAGCATTATATTTTGGGACCTTTATAAATGCAACAGGGATAATAATAATAATTAAACAAATGTGTACATTTACATGTTTCTATGATAATAATTATGTGTGTGTGTGTGTGTGTGTGTGTGTGTTTGTGTTTGTGTGTGTGTGTGTGTGTAGGGGGTCAGTAAGTTTTTTTTTTTTTTTTTTTTTTTTTTTAAAGAAATGTATTTTATTCAGCAATCTAGGGGCATTTATAAAATTTTTCAACTTCAAATAACTTCTGTTCTACTGTATAACTGCAGTTCATCAAAAAATCTTGAAAAAAAAAGTAGGGTGCATTTACATGGAGCATTGTAGGGATAAACCTTTCTATAAACCGAACAAAATAAAAATTCTGCCATGTAAACGCGTTAAACCGATTACTTTGCGTCGGGGGTCGTAAGAATGCAAAATAGCGGCGGCAAAATCAAACTGGAGTAAAACTGAAACAACACATTTTTCACTGAAGGAACTCAGGGTATCATACGGACCTTCATCCACACGCTTCTCCTTTTCGAAGGAGGGGTATTGAGATGCTCCTTAGAGAGGCGCCAAAGCCACCAAAAAGGTCAGCTTCCTGCGCCCGTCTTTTCCTCATACCTTCCAGCAGTAATGTGCTGCAAATTCACGCTGTTGCTTGATTAAGAGCAACACTTTACACAAAAATAGCGCGCATAAGAAATAATGGAACTCCATGTTGACAGGAATAAAAGGCGGCAAACAGGACATATAATGTGTGCATGTCACAAAGTCATTCCGATTGGAAGCGCCGGAACTTGTAAACAGCATATCGGATTAGATAACGTCTCATGTAAACAGTCCACCGAATCTTTCAGTCGGAATGACAAAAAGTGTAAACGTGGTTGTTTCCATAAATATTAATCAGAACAACTGTTTTCAACTTTGATCATAATCAGAAATGTTTCTTGAGCAGCAAATCAACGTAGCCTATTAGAATGACTTCTGAAGGATCATGTGACACTGACTGGAGTAATGATCTAGAAAATCACTGAAATAAACTGCATTTTAAAATATATTAAAATAGAAAATGGTTATTTCAAATTGTAATAATATTTCACAATATAGTATTACTTTTTTTTACTGTATTTTTGATTAAATAAATTCAGCCTCGGTGAGGACTTGATGATTTCGTTTCATAAATGTCTTACTGAAGATTATCCTGCTTATTTCAGCAAAGCGTAATCAAAAGCCGATTGCATCTTTAGTCAGTTGGACCAAAAGGGCCCTTATATTTATGTAACAGCAGGTGATGCAACAAGTTTAATGTTTATTTGGTGTGGATGATCAGTATAATGGGAGAATTTAAGCCCCCTTACAATACTTTCTGGTGCCGTTAGTCAAAATCAATGAAAAAAAAAAGTGAAAGAAAACATATAGAGAAGAGAAGACAGCAATTATTTTGTAACTTGCCCTTTGCTTTCTCTTCTGTTATTGTGTAATATGAAAATGTGAATGAAGAAGCTTGATTTCTCTTTAAGAGTCTTTCGGTGTGTCCCAACTGACAAATGTAAACATCAGATAAAACTTTCTTTTCTTTTAGTCAAAATATTTCTTGTGCACGGCCATGGAGTAGGTTAGTCTGGTATATAAAAAAAGTCCTCCTTCGAACTAAGTAAATGATTAACTTTTTGATCCCCCATCATACAACAGAGACCAAAAACCAGAAAACAAAGCTACAGTCATTTGTGAGATGAAAATGAGAGTTCCTGTACAAATCATCTGCTTTTCCTGTTTCCTATTTTCTGTTACCTTTGTGCAAGGTCAAGGTGAGTTTATTATTTTTACTATGTAGAATGTTGTGCATATTATATACACTTCCAACACTTTTTAAATGACGTAAAGTGGTTTTAAAGAGTGTTGACTGGTATATCTTTGTGTGCGTTTGTTTGTGCTTCTCAGAATGTCTCCGATTGGATATTTTAGGCTATATAAAACATAGAACCAGTTGCGAAAGCTTCATACAACAATGATGAAACAGTGAACGTGAACTGCATGACAGGTTAATAGGCTTTTATAGGTTAAAGTGTAAAAATGGACAGTGGCAGACGTTCATTGCACGAAGCTGCTCAAGTAAGAAAATTGTCAATATGATGACCACATAATTTCCTCTCATTTAATTCAAATGTTCACTTTTAGAGTTAAACTTGTTTGATTTCTGCAGAGAAAAAGTGTGGTCACCCAGAGGAAACCAAAATGGTTATTTTAAACTTAGAGAGGGGAGAAATTATACTTACAGAGCAACAGTGGAGTATACTTGCAAGACAGGGTAAATGTGAAAAAAAAAAAAAAAAAAATGTTTTCTTTATTCCCCTCCGTTCTCTTTACTAATTTATAAAGTTCAAATCTGTCCTGTTTGATTTGACACTGTTTCCACTTAAAAAGTTTAAATGCATGTGTTCATAGATATAAAATGACAACCAGAATGAACCAGAACCAGAATACTCCCTGAAAGATATCACTGAAATAACTGTCCTGAGAAATCATGTGATGACATGTGACTGTTTACATAGACTAGGGTGACAGCCATAAAAAGGCTAAATGAAATAATGGAGCAGTGGCCAAATTAGTAAGCAGGACACCGGGATTTTTCCTGACTGACTGTGGGGCTGCTGGCTGTGCACACATCAATGCCGTTCATTGTTTGGGTCCAGTCAGGTTCAAAAATAGGCTAGGCTAAATGCCGTCAGGTTGGACTCGGGTCTAATTTTATCAGGTCTGCCTTGGGGTGGGTTTTCTTTAAAAAAAAAAAAAAAAAAAAAAAATGTATGCACGTCGGGTCCGGGTAAAAAATGTTTTGGGTCGATTCTGGTCGGGTACAGATTTTAGGACCTGAGAAGAGCTCTAGTGTAAACAGGGCTTAAGATATGTAGTCCAGCTTTAATATGCAACTAAATACAGTCAATGTGTGAAAACAGTTTCTATATTTGGTTTGCGTTGTGAGTATTTGCAGCACATGTATTGTCAAACTGATAAAGATGTTTTCTTAATTTGCTGGTGTTTTTTCTGTGTTTTCTTCAGTTTGAGCTCTTTAGGCCACAGTACTTTTTGCTATACAAAACTGGTAATGTTACAAAAAATATGTTTTGCATCACTATGTCTTTACAGTAACTTGCCAGCTTGAGTTGACCAAATCTGAAGCAGTAAGAACCATACCAGAGGGAAAAACAATTTTCAAAGCTGGAGAAACGGTGGAAATTACCTGCTCTGGCAAAAGCCAGATCTTTTACAAGCAGGAAACATTTACATGCACAGATAATGGGAAGTGGGATTACAAGCCAACTTGTGAGGGTAAGAATGTAGAGAAACACTTCTGGATTTGGTGCTGAATTCCTTGTACATTATCAAATGCATGTGAGTCTTGTTTCAGAGATTAAATGTCAAGTTCCACACAACCAGCATGTATATCTACCCACATATTACTTCAGTGGAAATCTGAATTTGAATGTAAAAAGATCTTACAATTGTGAATCTGGATATCGTAAAATGGCAGTCCAGGCCACATGCAAACGAGACGGGTGGACACCAAAACCACTGTGTGCTGGTATGTTCTGCTGTAGAGTATTAAAATCTTCACTACTCACAAAATCACTTAATAGAAATTCTATGATTATGTGAATGTTTGTTTTCTAGAAATTATGTGTGACCCACCAAACATCCCAAATGCAGAGATTGTGGGAGGTCAGAACCAAACGTACAAAATCTCGTCAAGAATAGAATATAAATGTCGTCCTGGATTTGAACCAGAGGAGATTGTACGAATCACTTGTGATTCCCAGGGCCAATGGACAGACATACAGACCTGCACTGGAAAGTTACAGCTTGATGTTGTTTTGTTGTTTGTTTTGATTTTATTGTATCATAAATTTATATAGATATTTTTAATGAAAAACTGGTAAGATGATTGGATAAACCATTTCCAAGCCATAGTTAAATAGCTGATATATGTCTTATATGAAGTCTTATATTAAAAATAATGTTCATATAAAAAGTAAGACAGACACTACAGTACTGTTAATATATTGTTGAGTATGCACAAATAAATTATCTTCTTATATACAGATGGTACTTGTCAGGAGCAAGAACTCAAAAATGTAGAAATTCTATTTGGACATCCAGGCATCACTTCACCTTATAAACCTGGGCATATCTTAGTTTTTCGATGCACTAATGTCAACATGAGGTTTTACGGCCAACGGGCAATTGAATGCCAACCAGATGGGAGGTGGAATTACCCATATCCACAATGTGGAGGTACAGACATATATCGACTACAGGATTGTATTTATATTAGGAAAAACATTTCTATAAATCAGAATCAAAGTATTAATTCAAATAAACTTTTGAAATCTTTATAATTAAATAATAGTATTTTTCATATAATACTTTGAATTGAATTGTTCCTCTAGGAACAGTTCAGTGTTCCCAACCAACAACAAACTTGCGATTTGTGACACTGTCAGATGAGAAAACTGTGTTCAGCAACTTTGAGATACTGACATACGAGTGCAATGAACCATACAATGAAAATTCAGGAGGAGTTTTGATGTGTCAAAATGGAAAATGGAACGGAACGTTTATCTGCAAAAGTGAGTCCCCACAAAATCTTGCATTCACATTTAATTACCCAGCAGCAAATCCAACTTGAACTATGATGATTCAATCCCAAATGTGGATTATGGGTGCATCAAAAGTATTACGATGATACAATTGTCACATTCATGTCTTGCTTGTCACAACACCATTTTCAACTAAAAACGAAAAACTTTTTTATACATTTTGGCCATTCGTTTCAATGACAATGCTGTTTTTGGGGCCTTAAAGGAACACTCCACTTTTTTTGAAAATAGGCTCATTTTCCAACTCCCCTAGAGTTAAACAGTTGAATTTTACCGTTTTCGAATCCATTCAGCCGATCTCCGGGTCTGGCGGTACCACTTTTAGCATAGCTTAGCATAGTTCATTGAATCTGATGAGACCGTTAGCATCTCGCTCAAAAATGACCAAAGAGTTTCAATATTTTTCCTATTTAAAACTTGACTCTTCTGTAGTTACATTGTGTACTAAGACCGACGGAAAATGAAAAGTTGCGATTTTCTAAGCCGATATGGCTAGGAAATATACTGTCATTCCGGCGTAATAATCAAGGAACTTTGCTGCCGTACCATAGGTACGTCTCTCACAAATGTCTCCATGGTTGCAAGGCACGCTCCCTGTGCAAGCAGGGGGTCACAGGCGCTGCGTAATATCATTGCGCCTGCTGCACCCATGGTACGACAGCAAAGTTCCTTGATTATTACGCCGGAATGAGAGTATAGTTCCTAGCCATATCGGCCTAGAAAATCGCAACTTTTCATTTTCTGTCGGTCTTAGTACACGATGTAACTACAGAAGAGTCAAGTTTTAAATAGGAGAAATATTGAAACTCATTGGTCATTTTTGAGCGAGATGCTAACGGTCTAATCAGATTCAATGATCTATGCTAAGCTATGCTAAAAGTGGTACCGCCAGACCCAGAGATCAGCTGAATGGATTCGAAAACTGTAAAACTCAACTGTTTAACTCTAGGGGAGTTGGAAAATGAGCCTATTTTCAAAAAAAGTGGAGTGTTCCTTTAAAACACAAAAAACACGTTTCAAAGTGCAAGTTTTCAAAACGATACTTTTGTTGTCTCCATGTAAACTAAAAAAATGTGAATTTGTGAAAATGGTGATGTCATGCGCATGCGTATTACGTATTCATTCTACAGACGCATAGTGTTTCCTTACAAGGTGACATCGCCAACTACTGGCCTAGCAGCATAATGCAGCATTTTCAGTAATTTTTTGTGTTTCCGTGTGAATGGGGATCATTTCGAGAATGTTGTCTGTACGCGAAACTTTTCAAAAACGTAAAGGAAAAACATTGCTGTCATGCAAACACACCCTTAGGGCATGTCGACAATAATGTACTTAAAACGGAAAAGTTTTTTCCTTTGCATGTTTCGCGTACAGATGACAACGTTGTCAAAATGATCTCTGTTCACACTGATTCACATTTGTTTTCACAAATTCGCATTTTTGTAGAGACAGAGACAATAATGGTATCATTTTCAAGAACTTGCACTTTGAAACCGGTAGGCGCGTATGTCTTCTTTACATAGTGAAATCACCATCTACTGACAGCATAACACAGCATAATATGTGTGAACGGGGATTGTTTTGACAGTGTTGTCATCTGTATGCAAAAAACAAAAAGGAAAAATGTTTGCTTTTATTACATCAGTAGCCACGTTTACATGTACACTTTTTTGTCAGTCCGATTGAAAGATTCAGTGGACTGTTTACATGAGACGTTATCTAATCCGATATGGTATTTACAAGCGCCGGCACTTCCAATTGGAATGACTTTGTGACATGCACACATTATATGTCCTGTTTGCCGCCTTTTATTCCTGTCAACATGGAGTTCCATTATTTCTCATGCGCGCTATTTTTATGTATAGTGTTGCTCTTAATCAAGCAACAGAGTGAATTTGTAGCATATTACTGCTGGAAGGTATGAGGAAAAGACGGGCGCAGGAAGCTGACCTTTTTGGTGGCTGTGCATCTATAAGGAGCATCTCAATACTACCCCTCCCTCCAAAGAAAAGCAAAAGCGTGTGGATGAAGGTCCATAGTAAAGATACACTAAGTTCCTTCAGTGTATTTAAAAATGTGTTGTTTCAGTTTTACTCCAGTTTAATTTTACCGCCACCATTGTGCATTCTGATGAGCCCTGGCCTCTTGACGTGATGACACAGACGCAAAGTAATCGGATTACCTCGTTTACATGGCAAAATTATTATTTTGTTCAGTTTATAGAAAGGTTTACAATTTCATTCAGTTTAGGCATTTTTATTCCAATTGAGATGTTTATATGGAGCATTTTCATTCGGATTGGACTTTTAAACTGGTTACAATGCTCCATGTAAGCACACCTATTGTTGTGTAAGCGTATACTCTCAGTTTCATAGTCCTGATCTGTTTAGTTTCTTTGTCATGGTTTTCCCTGTCACTGTTTTATCTGAGTTTTTGTTCATAGTTTGTTTCTATGGTTTCTGATTGTTGCACACCTGTTCCCTGTTTCTTTTATTAGCATCCTTTGTGTATTTAGCTCTTAGTTCCCTCAGTTCATTGTTCGGTGTTGTTAACGTTGTGGTATATATTTCCTGCGTTAATTAAAGTCTCTGTATATCGGTCATTCTGCGTCATGTATCTACATGCACCTGACAACAATCTTCATTTCAGCATGATTCCCTAGTGTATTTTCAGGGGTAGTTATCATTATATACAAATATGACATGAAATGACTAAATACTTGATTCTGTTTGGGTAAATGTGTACATTCAAAACATTTGTTTAGGTGGGATCTGTCCACCACCTCCGTATCTTCAACATGGAGATTACAGCATCATCAGCAGTACGGAAAAAAAAGTGATTACAGAGGTATCTTACACTTGCCAGTCTTACTATGTACTGGACAAGCAACAGGAATCTTATAAGTGTGCGGATGGAATATGGGAGGCTCCTCCAAAATGTCTGAGTGAGTGTCATTATATAATTGTTTTTTTTGTTTGTTTGTTTGTTTGTTTTGTGAAACAAATTTCTAATTGTTTTGTACTGTTTTTCACTGGATGCTGTCTCTGTCATAGGACCTTGTGAAATTAATGACATAGTTGAGAAGTACAATCTGCAGCTCCCTACAGAAAAGGTCTATATAGCACATGCTAACAAGTATAGACTGAACTGTATAGCTGGATGGAATACTGGAAGTGAGATGAGAGCGTATGTGGATGTGTCGTGTTCTAATGGCAATCTACAGATTGACAAAAGTTGTGAGTATTTGTCTCGTTTTCAGAACCTGAATTAGTCATGTTGGTGTTTTGGACATTTATTTATTTGTTTGTTTGGTTGTTTCTTTAGGTGATACACAAAATAATTGAATATAAACTGGAGAGGTAATTGAGGTAATATAACCCAGTGAGATTTTAGGAATGACTTCTAGTATTTACTGTAATTGCATGTAATTATGTGTTTGTGAAGACGGAAACAAGCGCCCACACACACACACACACACACACACACACACACACACACACAGCTTGTACATATATTATCATTCTCATTCACCTACAAATTCTATATATCTCACAGAAATAATTTGTATTTTTGTGTCAACATTCCTTTAACAACCCTTGTGATTAAAAACATGTTATTAATTAGCCTGACTTTGGTGTGGATTTTAGTTCAACATACAGTATTTCTTAATTGCATTATACACTGTTAAACCGTGCTGTAGAAAAACAGCCAAATTCTGACAGTAACAAACCATTTTCTATTAAAACAGTAATATACTGTAGAAAACAATGCATTCTGGGTAATATTTGTCATTTTCGAGAAAGTAGCCTACAGGAATATACTGTGAGTTAACAGCGCTCGAAGTCGACACTCAGAGGCTGTGTTCCAAATCACACTCTATACCCTCATTCACTATTCCCTACATTAGTTTACTAATATAGTACACTTGACAGAGTGAATGAAAAGAAGTGAGTGAATTCAGACACTGATGAACACCTGATAAGCAGAATCACTGAAGGACAGAAGAGACGAGCAGAAACACAAGAACAACAAATGACTTCAGTCACAAAGCAGTTTGACATTATTTTCTTTCATACATGTACAGAAGTTCTTGTTGAGAATGAACAGATTTGGATGTTGATGTTTTATTAAAAAAATAAGAGTGCAGTCACCATCGTGGTGACCAGTGTCTGCTTTAGTTGGGCTCTTGACTCTTTAATATTAGCTTTCATCTATTTTAGTGACATCAAACCAAACATTTTCAATAAAACATCAACATCTAAACTTCTGTTAATTCTCAATAAGACCTTCTGTAGAAATAAAGTTAAACTGGTCAGTAATAATGTGTAATAGCTGGAAGACAGTTGTAGTTTTGCTCGTAGTCACTTAAATATTAACTTAATTATCTCACTGCAACACAGCGTCAGTATTTTTACACTTTTACTCTGTAGTGTGGACACTAGAGGATGTTCCTGTGGGGTTGAAAGGGTTAAAGGTGTAAGATAAAAAGACACACCCACAAAATGTATTTTAACAGTAACAAACTGTAAGTTAAAAAACAGTTATATACTGGCAACACTGTTGCCAGTAGTTTACTGTAAAATTGAGTTTTGTGGGTCACCATTGTGCTGAAGAGTAGAGCCTGTGCTTAAGTTCAGGAGAAGATCAAGAAACATCGTTGATATGCTGCATGTTGTTTTATTTAACAGATGGTGACTGTAGTTGCTGATGCAGTGAAAATCACTTTACTTAAAATGTTTTAGTGAACTGTAGTGAAATAAGTTCATAGTAATAATATACTCACATTATTTTAGCATATAATAAATATTAGTTTGCAAATTTAAATGGTTGTTGGACAATTTGAGGCAGTCGGTTTCTGCAAATGAAATGAAGTAACACAAGTTTTAATTTAGTGCATGGTATCTTTACAGTAACACTGTAGATTACAGTAAATAACTGTACATTCAACAGTAAATTACTGGCAAAAAAGCCTGGCAAGGTCTAACAGTGTATTTATGCATTTATATATGCAAAACATAATCTCAGCAAAAAAGGAGATGTTAATGTGAAAAACACCAAGAGAAAGATGTCCAGGATCCCCAATCACCTGTGTGAACATGGCTTTATCCTGCTGCAGGAGTCATGAGGACTGCAGATGTGAACAGAGCAATAAACTGCAATGTCTGTAATGTAAGACACCTAAGACAGCACTACAGGGAGACAGAAAGAACAGCTGATCGCCCTCGCAGTGCCACATGTAGCCATATGTCCCACCAGACATGAAGTAGAGTAACATCTCACAACAAGAACTGGCAAATCTGGTGCAGTCCATGAGGATGAGATGAACTGTAGTACGTAAAGCAGCTGGTGGCCACAACATATACTGACTGCTATGTTGATATTGCCAGCCTGAGTTTCCCAGTCATAAATACAACTTGAGCGGCTGTTCATGTCCAATTTCCAGTATTTGAAACCAATATTTAAACTACTCAATAAAAGAAAACCAACCAATATTTAAATCTCTTGATTGCCTTGAATGCTCTGATATACAGCATCACAGTAAGTAAAATTTATATTTGTTTTCTCAGTTTTTACAAATATTGTAGCACTGATCATATTCTTTATGTTTTGCCTTCAGCCCTGTTATCCAAGTTATAAGAAAATGTGACCAAATCAGTGGTGTGCAGTGGTGTTTTGAAATGAGGAAGCAAACACTGTCTTCATGGCAATGATAATATCAGGTACTGTTTATGTGATTTATTTAATGTTAAAAGTGTCTAACGTGAGTTTGCATATCATTCTGTGTTCCCAGCTTATTAGCTGTAATGAAAACAACACTGGCTAATACACCTCAGATCTTGAAAACAAATAAATGGGCACAAGAACGTTCAAACTGTCAACTCAATGTGAACAAACAAGTGTATTCTATGACAAAGATTGGTTCAGTCACACCGTATGTACTTTAAACTAGGGGTGTAAGAAAATATCGATACACATGAATATCGCGATATTATGTTTGGCGATACTGTATCGATTCTCAAAAACACTGTATCGATATTTATTTATTTAGATCCAAGATTCGTGGCTTTGTGTTCGGTTTAAACCACAGACTGTATAAAACCCAACCGCTAGAAGTCAGTGTTATCTCAGAACGTAAAGTGACGCGTAGCCGGAGAAGCGCAAGGTGCATCGCTAACGTTAGCATTAGCAAACCCAGCTCACAAGACGATAGAATTATTCCGCTCCAGCGGCATACAGAGCTTAAGTGTGTGCTCATTTTGGCTTCAACTATAAAGAACCCACTAAGGAGATCGACAAGAGTCAGTTGTTTGCAAAATAGGCCATGTTAAAATCCAAAACTCGGGAAACGCATTGAATCTGGGAGCTCACTTAATATCCCGATGCCATCCGCGCTGCTGAGAGAGGCCGTTCGATAGAATATGTAGTATGTACTGCACGCTTTCCTCTCGGTAACAAAATAAACACACAACAAAAATGACAGCGGTGACAGAATTAAGAAAGCATCTGATCATAGCGATGTGAATATGTTTGCACCAGCTCTGTTCAGCACTTCAGTGAAGTCACGTTTATTTAAACAGCACTTTATACATTAGACTGCTTTATAAAGCAAGCAGCTTTACAGTATTAAATATAAAACAAACAGATATTCAGTCATGAAATGGACTATGCACTAGTTGTTAAATAGATTAGAAATTAAAAACTGCTATACTGTGAACTTTTAAAACATACAGCTAAAGAATCCTGTAGTCACTGTACTATTTTCCCTTAGATTGCATAAAATAGTGATTAATGATATAAATGCAGATGATACTGCATTGATTAAATAAAATAAAGTTGTTTGTAAGGTTTTATGCATATGGTGGTGTGTTCTTTATGACCGTTTTTTCTAAAATTACATCCTTTTTTCTAAAAAAACAAGGAATATCGCAGTATATCACCTTTCGTATCGCAATATATCACAATATATCATATCGTAACCCCTGTATCGTGATATGTATCGTATCGCCAGATTCTTGGCAATACACAGCCCTACTTTAAACAATGTTTAAGCTGTGTAATATTTATGAATTTTACTATGTACTTGCCCTTGTCATTGTGTCTGCTGTGCTCTTGCCATGAGAGCCCGCCCACACTCTCTTCTGATTGGCTGTGGTTTTTGATTGATTTTATCACTTTTCATTGTCGCGTTGCGTCAAGTGTGGACAGTCAAATTGCTCGTTGCTGGAATCTTTTCGCATCGCGTCTGGTGAGGACACAGTGTAACAGTTTTTATTTATTTTTAATTTTTTATAAACCAAGTGTGAATTCATGTCCATTACTTGTCATTTTCCTTGTTAAATGACTATTCCTTTACATTACACCAAAAAAAAAAAAGAAACCAAATAAATTCTATTTTGTAATTTTACATTAACAATGTAATTATTGTTCTATTTATTAAAACCAAGTCAATCTCATCAAGTTAGCATTTTAAGCATTTTTACATTAATAAAATAATAACTAAAGGCAGTAACAATTTAAACAATATATTTTATTTGTGTATTGATTTTCAGCTGTTCTTTTCAATAGTCAACTTATTTCGGCTCATCGGTCATGCTCAGTAAACACTCTGTCGTAGACATGACGATGTATCTTTAATTTTACCAAGCTGATTGCTCACTAAAACCCCTGCAGTCATCATGTTTTCAGATCTTTTCAAGTTTGATTTTTACGTGCAATAAAGCAGGTGATATCTAAATGGGTGAGCTGTTTACTTACTTTTTAACTAGTCTTCCCATTGATGCCATTATTTTATTCATTGAGACTGACGCGCGGAATACGCACGAAAAAAAGAGGCGGGATTTATCGCACAAACCAATCATATCCAATCATAACCAATCACATCCAATCATAGCGCGATGGAGGCATTGCCTCCCCTCACGTGACTTTGCCCCATTCATTCTTTATTACCCCCCACACAACCCACCGCAAGCTTTAGGGCAGTGGTCTCAAACTCAATTCCTGGAGGGCCACAGCTCTGCACAGTTTAGCTCCAACCAGCTCCAACTCACACCTGTTTGAAAGTTTCTACTAATCCTGAAGACCTTGATTAGCTGGATCAGGTGTGTTTGATTAAGGTTGGAGCAAAACTGTGCAGAGCTGTGGTCCTTCAGGAACTGAGTTTGAGACCACTGCTTTGGGGACTCTGTTCATTCTCTATGAGCTCATGGGAGGCACGAGAGATGCGGAATCCCACTGTAACTTTACCTGCGGGTGTCGCTGTTGGACAGTATTCCTTTAGAAACACGAGACACTTAAACACTTTTTATGGTCACATTTTGTAATATTTGCGTTGTTTTATTTTTGTAACATGGATTATTTTCTCATCCTAATTTTTGAGAAGGCGCTGCCTCCCTTGCCTTGGAAACGCCCCTAGACCAAATAAATTCGTTTTTCAGATCAGGTCATTACAAATCAACCTTTTGTACAAAGCTACTGTGTAGCACCTACTGAGGTTTAATTGTATGCTAAATGTACAGCCCTGTATCACGGAACATGGTACAAAGCTCACGAAGACAAAAAAATATGCAGAAATATATTTTTAATAAATAAACTCTAAGGAGATACTCGGAGAAAACACCATTTGCATTGATATTAACATAGAACCTACAAACACTAAGGAAGAACTGAAGGCTTATAAGAATTAACAAACAAAGGGAATTAAAGAGTTAATTAACAAGACACAGGTGAATATAATGACAAATCAGACAACTCAGGAAAACTAGGTCAGTCAATGGGGCAAACTATCACAAGAGACAAAATCCAAAAACACACAGAAAATATGATACACATTACACCCTGTTGCTCATTCTGGATTTTATTTTATTTTATTTTTTTCTTAAGAATTTTAATTAATAAGTAATGAAATCACACAAATCAAGGTTTTTATTATTTGTCACAAATATATATATAGAAACTCTGTTTTTAAAAATGTTGACCCTATTTATTGAATGTGCCAAAACTCAGCTACCACATGACAAACATTTATGTATAAAAGTTAAAGACCTTTGAGTTTAACATTTCAATGTTTACCAAAAGTCCACACTGTAAGATCCAGTAAATGACGTCCAGTATTTACGGTTTAAAAAAGGCATTTTTTTTCAGTGTGAGATATGGAGGAACATCTAGGTCATTTAGGCAACCTGTTTTTCAGTTTTAAGCGTGTACGAATACTTTAAACTCTTTGTCTATCTCAATGCAGTGGCAGTTATATATTTTGCAATGTTTGAAAGGTTGATATGTGAATATTTTGAAACTTCTTTCATCTCACTCATTTCTGTAGTTTTTTTTTTTTTCTTTACATTGTCCTAAGGGACGGATTAATTCATCTAATAATTTTCTTCTTTAAATGTAAATAACACTATAGTCAGTGAAAAAAGTATATCTAACAGGTTAACCTGTAAAGCACAGTAGTGAACATATAAAATATTTTGGAAATTTCTTTTTGCTTCCTGTTTATATGTTACATAAATGTGACTTAAGAAGTTTGATTTGTCTAAGGTAATTTGTAAAGACAGGAAATGGCATGCTTTACACTGTAATTCACTCCCAGGAATAAGATGTCTTTAGGCCAGGACTCTTATGAACTCTTATGAACACTTGACCACAAAATCATATAATATCACGTAAAATGTACATTATCTAGATGAATCTCATTTATAAATGCTTGGTTAATACATGTGACATTACAAAGTGCATGTGACAGTGTGGAAAGATACAGAGAATTCATGACTACTGTTCACATCTATCCATAACTTTTTTGCATATTAAGCAAGGGTTCAGGGTATGGCTGGTTAATAGCTGTGTATTCTAATGAGATCGCAGTCAATACACCAGAAAAGTATGGGGTATATTTTAAGATAATACATGATCCAAGAATTAAAAAAATATCTGCACACATCCAAAATCAGCCAAAAAGCTTGTATCAGTTTATTATACAGAGGCCAGATATACATCAAAGTGCAAAAAAGTGCAGAAGTGCTTTTATCTTCTATTAAAAGATAATAAATACAATCACAAATTTAAACTTCACACAGGGACCACTTGGTGCAATTAATCAAGGGAGTTTAACATTTATGTTCACAGTCAGCATTTTCTGAAGGTTAGGCACTCTTTTTTTTTTTCAATATTTCTTAAAAAAAGAGTTTCAGGTCCTATTTTGAACATTTTCATTGTGTGGCAAGAATCTGTTATCACATGACAACCATTTGCAAATAAAGACCTTTGAGTTTAATAATTCAGTGTTTACCAAAAGTCCAGTAAGTAACATCCAGTAAATGACATCCAACTTTTACATTTCCAACTTTTTATTTATTTATTTATTTATTTTTTTTTTTTTTATTTTTTTTATGTGAAATAAGGAGGATCATCTAGGTCATCAGAGACAACAACAACAACAGTTTAAGCACAGTCAGTCGAATACTTTAAGGGTCAAACTCTTCTCCATCAGTTTTTTTTATTTTTTATATACGTTCAATAGATTGCTCAATTCTGCAATGGCAGTTACAAATATATATGGATATTTTGCCTCCCTGAAATATCCATATATGGAGCTTACAATACCTAGTTTAACCATGCATATATAATTTCCATATGAATAGTCCCATCCACCGCATGTTCAACGGTACAAGACATTAAGAAAATATGACTATAAACATCACATTACATGACTAAATATCATTCACAAATACACACACACACACACACACACACAAGCTTGTACATAATATTCTCATTCAGCTAAATTCTCGATATCTCACAGAAATTATTTGCATTTTTTATCTGGAATGTTTCCTTTAACAACTATTTAAAATAATTTTGTAAAATCCAATAAGCTGTACAGATATTTACTGGAAAGGGTTTAAACAATGTTTTTCATGCTTTTGAAGCAACATTAAAGGGGACCTATTATGCAAAATTCACTTTTACATGGTGTTTGAACATAAATGTGTGTTGGCAGTGTGTGTACACAACCACCCTATAATGATAAAAATCCATCCACTTCTTTTTTAAAATCCCCATAAAACCTCAACAGTCTCATAGAACAATCCATTTTCATTTTCTGCACAATGTGACGTCACATTGCTCTGGCCCCGCCCACTTCTGCTGACCGACTCTGCCGTATTAGCATAGTTTCCGCCCTGAGCGAGTTGTACACTGTCTGCCATTGTCTCTACACCGGATCAGCTATAGCAACAAGAATCTCTCATAAGCGATTGAGGTATTTTGTTGTTGGATGTGAGATTGAACATAACATTCTTCATTTACTCTCGACATCTGAGCCGCTGAAGACACAGTGGATGAGTTTTGTTTTTGAAGGGAATGCGCCACAGACCTATTATACACGATTTCTGTCTCTGGTGTTTACGTTCACAGACATAACCGACTGTGTTTTGTGAACTTGTGTTTTTGACATAACCTTGTGTGTATTTTGTATTTGTTTAAAATATTGGACCCTATCATATACACCTGGCGGAATGTGACGCGAGGCGTGACGCAAGTGTTTTTTGCTAGTTTCAGCCTGACACAGTTATCATTTTCACGCCCATCTGTTCGCCCATGGGTGTGCTGGTCTGTTCATTTACACGACAACAGAGTTTTGGTGGTCTGAAAATGAAAACTTTTGAAAACGGGTTTCAAAGTGCGAGTTTTTGAAAACGATACCGTTTTCATCTCCGTGTAAACTGCAATGACATCACCAACTACTTGTCTGGCATGCATAATACAGCGTTTCTAGTCATTTTCGTGGATCCATGTGAATGGGGATAGTTTTGAAAATGTCATCTGTACAAAGAAAAAACTTTTCTGTTTTTAGTACATCGTTGTCATGTAAACGTACCCTAAGAGATTCTTTGAATAAAACTGGAGTTTTTGGCGTTGTTGATTGTTGATTGAAAGACCATGTTCCCGCCATCTCCACGACTTCACCCAAACCCTTTTCTTTCTTTTTTTTTCCTGTGAATTTTCTGTCAAAATCATTCCAAACACTTTCATCGCACTTTCTTCCTGCCTGTCATCCGGCATGTTTATTCTGAAGCTTCGAGAGATTTTATGAGATTTCCCATGTTCACAGTTGGGACTTTGTCACATCGTGACAAAAAATCACACACTATAGGAGCAAAACAGTTAAATCTAAGATTTTTTTCTCCTCATGTTTGTGGTCTCTCACATTTTGAGAATCTTATAAGATTTTAAAAATCTTTTAGTGTGTACCCAGCTTAAGGGAGTACTGAAGGCTTATACGCATGAACAAACAAAGGGAACGAATGAACTAATTAACAAGACACAGGTGAATATAATGACAATAAGACAACCCAGGAAAACCAGGAGTCCATCCACACGGAGACGTGTTTAGATGTATATGTAAAAATTTTGTAAAAATTTTCGGCGATTCGTCCACACAGATCTGGCATTTTGGGAGCCTGAAACTGCCATTTTTTGAAACCGGGTCCCAGAGTGGATAAATCTGAAAATCACATCCTTGCATTTTCATGTGTATAGCCAAGCCAATTCGTATATTTTGTGAAGAGGTGATTAGGTTAAATGTATAAAAAAAATAAAAAAAATTCTACTAAATTCTATAAAAATTCTATAATATATTTTTAACAATGTTGACCCTATTCATTGAATGTGCCAAAACTCAGCTACCACATGGCAAACATTTACCTTTAAAGTTAAAGACCTTTGAGTTTAACATTTCAGTGTTTACCAAAAGTCCACACCGTAAGATCCAGTAAATGACATCCAGTATTTACGGTTTAAAAAGGCAAACTTTTTCTTTTTTCAGTGTGAAATAAGGAGGATCATCTAGGTCATCTAGGAGACAACAACAGTTCCCTTTTCAAAAGGGAACTCAACTCTGCGTTTACCGCTTTGGGGAATGTCACACGTGACCCGATGTCTGAAAGCCAACTATCCAACAACTCCAATCTCCATTGGCCGGCGACAGCCTATGACGTAATATGGCGCGACCCGAAAGTATATAAGGAGCGCCTAGAGAATCAGTCAATATCTCTTCGTCTTTCGGGTCTGTTCTGTCTGATCGCGACTATGTCGACTCCGGTAAGGGATTCTATAAATGATGTTTTATTAACAAAATTCGGGAGGAGCAATGTTCAAATAATCTGACTAATCATCACGTCATTTCAGCCACCCAATCAGCATGTGTGAAAGCATATATATATAGACACAGTCGACTCACCCATATTCCTCGACAGTTTTACAGCATCTGACCCGCCAAGTACCCACCATGTCCGAAATTAATCTCTTTGTGTCAGATGAAGAATCATTCGTCCTTAAGGAATCTTTGCCACAATCCTCTGGCCTTACTAGGAGCAATTACACCGCCTAACACCACCGCCGATCCATCTCGGGGGGGCGTCAGCCCAAACAAACGGGTCCCCGCATGCCAAGACGCCGAGGCTTACTCTCGTCACTGTGGTCGAAACATCCGCGATCTCCTTCCGTGTATTTTCCTAGTCCTGCCCATTCTATCATTCCTGCCATAAAGAAATGGACAACAAGGCAGTCGAGCACCAAGCTCGAGTCTCGGGCAATACCGCCTCTTCCCGTGAAGGAACGGGCCTTCCTCCTGCATCAGGCTGCCGCAGCAGGCCTTCAGCAAGCCAGAGCCGCGCCGCAGCGCAGATTCAGTCCCAGCCAACTCACACTTTCCATCCCATTGACTCAACCCGCAAAAGCACAGTTAAAATCCTTCTCGTTTTCTGCCCCTGAATTAATTTCCACAGTTATGCCATCTGTATCAATGTTGATTGGGGAAATTCACGTTTTAAACTGTTTCTGTAAAAGTTTGCCGTTCTAAATTAACGTGCCGCTTGTGTAAACACGCAAACAGCTGTTATATGCTCTTATATGCTCGTATATGACGGTCGCAACAAAATAGCTTAGAAACTTAAGTCATAATATGTATTTCTGTTTTGAAGTAACTTCAACCACAGCTTCACTATTAGTAAAGAGACGCAGAGACTGGTAGGACAAATTTCTTTTCAAATCGCTATTTTGATGCATTTAAATAAAATCTCCCTTTTCATCTGTATCCGTTTTATAACGAGCATAAATCTAGACAGATAACCAATGTATAAACTATTACGTTGATGGTTCCTACGCAGTTTGAAAAAATGTATGGAATTTGAGTAATTTCCAAGTCTGGATAGAAAAGAAACCAACATAAATAAATATAAATAAACAATATTATACAAGCAGCATGTTCATGGTAAAAATTTTAGTGATTGTTGAACACAATTTAATAAATTCAACGTGCACATTTTTCTTATGCAAAGCTCTGTCTTTTACAAATGAGTCTCTTTTGATCTTTACTAAATGAAGGTGCTTGTGACTCAAACCAGCAACAGTTAAAAGAACAAACAATCATCT
Source organism: Ctenopharyngodon idella (assembly GCF_019924925.1). Taxonomy (NCBI): domain Eukaryota; kingdom Metazoa; phylum Chordata; class Actinopteri; order Cypriniformes; family Xenocyprididae; genus Ctenopharyngodon; species Ctenopharyngodon idella. The sequence continues at coordinate 9,072,252 of NC_067229.1, forward strand.
AAATCATATTGTACTTTGCTGTTTGATGATCATTCAACATCAAACAATGACAGTACAAACAGTACTGTCAATTACAGTACTAAACCATCGTGTCAGAGGTGAATATATGCAGGTTTAAAGGATTTCAGGCTGCTTCCGAGAAATAAGAATATGTACAAAGTTTAATAATCTATCTCTCGGCCCTGCACAGTTTCGCTGAGCTCAGGTTTCCAATCGCCCCGGATAAAACTATGGGTCCAGCCACATCCATTGAATTTCTGGGATATTTATAAATATCTGGGATATTTATGTTCACTTCCACCTTCCTAAACAGTCCAAACTGTTCTAAACAGGAATTACTATCTTCACTCAGCTACTTAAACTTCATGATGCGAGTAATTCCACAAGGCCACTCTTTCATCTTGCATCTCCTCACTCTTGTATCTTCAATTCATGTGCTAGAAAGAAGCATCAGGCCACAGCAACAGCAAGCCTGGGCCATGCCCCAGGTTCCCCACTTTCCTCCTCCCTCCGCTTAGCCACACACCGCGGCTTTCACCGGAGCCGCACCCCATCCAACAATGCCCGCCCCTCTTGGTGAATGCCTTCCCTCCTAACATGAGGATGCCTCTACTAGCAGAGCATGCTCAGCCGTCTCAGCCATTCCATCCCGCCATCTCTCACTATACCTCTCTTTTGTCTTTGGACCCTAGCGTGAGGCTGCCTCCGCTATAGGCGCAGGCCTAGATGTCCTATTTTCCCCAGCTTCCCTCTTTTTCTAACCACCCTGTTCCTTCCCAGGCTCCAGGGGCCAACCAGAGCAAGAGGCTGCCTCTGCTAACGGTGCAGGCCCAGACGCTTCAATTTCCCTTTCTCAGTTTACCTCTTTTCTAACCTCCTCATCCCTCCCCTGGCTCCAGGGGCTGACCCGAGCGTGAGGCTGCCTCCGCTAACGGCCTCGGTCCCGACCTTTCTTCCTCCTTGCACTGTCCCACAAGCAAAACGCCATTCACCCTGTCTACTACAACACTGATACCCATCCAACCAAATGCTACAGCCTTGGAACCAAACCCTGTTGCCAACAACATCAGATCCTCTTAGAAATTCAAGCTGTTGGCACGAGAGGTGGACCCATTCCCAACCCGGTACCTTATTATTCAGAGCTGATATTTCCATAAACCACTCATTAAAAACTCTCCTTGACACCTCTCAACAACATTCTTCAAGCTGCCTCCCCTAGAACCCTACAATCCATTCGCATAGGAGCAGCAACTACAGCCACCCAAAAAGGCCTCTCCCAGCATCAGATTCATACATTTGGTCGCTGGTCATCAGAACTATTTTAAGAACTACATCCAATCTAATCGCTTCCATGTTAATGAAGCCCAACGAACACCTATCAGCTAATTTCAGCTCCAGCTCATTCTCTCACACATACCTGCAAGCCACCATATCCAACTCAACTAATACCATTCCAATACAATGGAATTTTTCTATCATTGCCGCAGCAGTGATGTGCCTCGGCTCCCACAGGAGCTCAGTTATTCTGGCTAATATCTCCACTGCAGCAGCAGTGATGTTCCCTCGGCTCACGCAGGAGCTCAGTTATTCTGGCTAATATCTCCACTGCCTCAGCAGTGATGTTCCCTCGGCTCCCGCAGGAGCTCAGTTCTTCTGGCCAATTTCTCCAATGCCGCAGCAGTGATGTCGCCTCGACTCCCGCAGGAGCTCAGTTCCTCTGGCTATTCTCTCCACTGCAGCAGCAGTGATGTCGCCTCGGCTCCCGCAGGAGCTCAGTTCCTCTGGCTATTCTCTCCATTGCCGCAGCAGTGATGTCGCCTCGGCTCCCGCAGGAGCTCAGCCCTGTCTAAACTCACCTTCACTGCCACAGTGGTAATGTCTTCATCCATATGACGAGAACTCTCCCGGCCCTTCAACCTAACCCTCCAAACAGCACATTCAGCCTACGTAATGCAATTTCTGGGGGTCATCAGTAACGTTTCCGGCTGCTGTCCTGCATTGGTTTGCAATTTTTGGGGGAGTACTCTGGGTTCTGGCCAAAATACCGAGCTCGGAGCCCTCTTCTCGGACAGCACGCCAAATACGCATACTGCTACTCATACTATTTACTGTTTATTTGTAAGTGTGAACTCGTGAATATGCCTTACAAACGTTCAAGAGAGTGTGTTCATCCGTGTTCCAGGTTTTTGACACTTGATATACACATTTCTGGCGTTTTCTGTCTGGAGAGGAGCGCGCATAGACAGTGCTATAGCTTTCCTGAGTATGTAGTCAGTAAAGTTAGAAGGGGTTCTTCTGGGCAAAATAACTGAATCATTAGGTTGGCTAGTTTTCACATGCAGGCCGCATTATGGCCGCTATTTTGTAGCCTCCTATGTTAGAGTAGCTTCTCAGCTAATACTGTTAGCTTGGTTTGAGTTAGCACTCGTAACTTCAGTTATTTATGTGTGGGACGGCCTTAACCGGCCACCTGGCACTGTTTGGCTTGTAGTGTTTTGCTTTTCTCCTCATATTTTAGAGGATTTAAAGTGAAGCCCAGGCCTGTGTGACCCGTAGGCCATATTTAGCGGCCTAGGCTAGAGCTAGGTTAGGTGTTTTGTTTTAAATCACCCGTTATGTAAAATTACTATCCCTTGTAAGGTTGTATAGTTCCTAGTTCTGGCCTCCTCCTGAGGGAGTCGCTAGGCCGTATGCCCATTCCCCCTCATTATTATGTAGGTGTTATGGCTGAGTTTAACAGCTAAGGTTATAGGCTGTCATTAGCCTTCTTGGTGCTGTATCTCAGGTGGTAGGCCCTTATCTTTGCGTAGATAAGTCATGCAGTGTATGCTAGGCCCCACTTTCTAGAACCTTTATCATGCTATATCATGTTCCCCTGGACCCCTTGAATTTGTATTCAAGCTTGAGTTACGGTGCTAGTTTTTAGCTTCCGTTCTCTAGGGTTCAGCACAGTTTTTCAGATCTGTTTGGTGAGAACATTTATCCTGTGTGGATGGCATGTATGTACAAAGCATTCATTTGCTTTGGGTTCTAAAGCCTTAGCCCTACATATTTATGTGAGCATTACTCTGGTGCTGCCACAGGTTAACTGGTTTAGTTCGGATACTTTAAGGGTCGAACTCTCGAAGTTATTTGTTTTGCAATGTTTGAAACATTGAAATATGTGAATATTTTAAAACTTCTTTCATCTCACTCATTTCTGTAGTTTTTTTTTTTTTTTTTTACATTGTCCTAAGGTACAGATTAATTAATCTAATAATTTTCTTCTTTAAATGTAAATAGCACTAGTCAGTGAAAAAAAATAAAATAAAAAAATAAAAATATATATATATATCTAACAGGTTTACCTGTAAAGCACAATAGTGAACACACAAAATATTTTGGAACTATCTTTTTGCTTCCTGGTTACATAAATGTGATTTAAGAAGTTTGTCTTTTTGTCCTTTGGTTTGTCCAAATGACAGAAAAGCTACTTGTGATGTGAACACAAAATGAGAGTTTCTGTAAACATTCTTGGCTTTGTCTTTTGGTTGTTTTCCTTTAGTTGTGCACAAAGTGAAGGCAAGTTATTATTTTTGATCTTAATGTCCTTTTCAATTACATTTTATTGACTTGAATTTAAATGTTATACATATTATAACGCAGGTCCCAAAACTTAAATCCATTTGTGAAATAGACTGATGATGAGACTAAAAGTGAACTGCAAACAGTAGCTTAGCACTGTGTTTTAATGTGTTTAGTTAACAGCTGTAAACATCAGACAAAAATGACTTTTCTTTTAAACAAAATATCCTTCTGTACAGCCATAAAGTGGTCTGGTTTAAAAGAGTCCTCCTTTTGACTTAGTAAATTATTAACTTTTTGATCCCTCATCATACAAAAAGAGACAGGAAACAAAAGTTACAGTCATTTGTGAAATGAGAGTTCAAAATGAGAGTTCCTGTACAAATCATCAGCTTTTCCTGTTTTCTATTTTCTGTTACTGTTGTGCGAGGTCAAGGTGAGTTTATTCATTTTTAATATGTAGAATGTTATCCATATTATAATCACACCCAACACTTACCTTAAAATGGTTTTAAAGAGTGTTGACTAGTACATCTTTGTGTAACATTTGTTTGTGCTTCTCAAATTGCCATTGAGAGGATATTACATATGAAAACAGAGAAACAGTTTGGAAAGATTCATACAGCGATGGTGAAACAGTGAAAGTGAACTGTGTAGCAGGTTTTACTAGCATGTATAGATTTTCACCGCTGACTGGGCTTTCAATAAAACTTGGCTGCCTATTCAGTAGAAAGGAAGGGGAAAAAAATTGAAATCAGTGATATCTGACTAGAGAAAACCTATAAAAAAGGCTGTTGTCTTCCTTTTTGGCAAATAGGAAAACTTCAACACCCATAATGCACTGGGCATGTTGGCCGTCAGAGTCAAATAACACTTTGATTTAGTAGGAAATACTCCTTAGCAATTTTTTAGCCATAATGGTGTCAACTTGTATTGATCCTGGGAAGAATTCAAAGTGTAAATGTTTAGCGGGAGTGAGTTCATTTAGGTTTCCATTTCTACTATAATGCTGTTTAAAGAGTAGACAGTACAATACAATTTTCAGTCCTTCAATGAGGAGTTTTGTTATGTTTTTTTCCCAAGCCCTAAAAATTACATACACAAACATGCATGATTTGATTTGATTTTAACTTTATTGAACACACCTCTAATTTACATAATTTACATGGTCTCTTCCATTGTGGTTGGTGGTATTGTTTAACAATGACATGCTCTTATTCCATTGAAAACAAATTTGGTCATCCTCATTGTTCCTGAACTTAAATTCTGAGAAATGTTTGGACATTTACAAAACTTTCCACTCTAAGGCAAAACTACCAATGCACACTATCAGCAATCATAAGCCCTACACAGCAAAATCTCTAGTGTTAAATTAACACTCAAAGTGTACATATGAGTCCATCTTGCCGGGTGTTAAAAAGTAACACTGAAGCAGTGTTAAAGTTAATGAGATAATTGATTGACGATTGAGTGATGATTGACAATCAGTAGTGACACCTGATGTTAATAAGCAGAATCACTGAAGAAACAACGAGAAAAAGAGAGAGACACGACAACTACAACTGACTTCCAGCCATTAAACATTATTACACTTATTATTAACCAGTTTGATTTTATTTCTGTAATACATCAACAAAAGTTCTTATTCAGAATTAACAGATGTTTAGACGTTAATGTTTTAATGAAAGTTTAGTTTGAAGTCACCATGATGGTGAAAAGCATTTCCTTTGGTTGGCTCTTGACTCTTTGTTTACTAACATTAAATTTTCTCTGGTTGCTCCAACTTTGTATTTGTAGAGAACATTTGTTATGGCCAGAAAAACTGTGATCTGGGTTGCATTTCCCAAAATTGTTGTAAGCTGAAGTTGATCAATTTAGGTTTGCAATGTTTTGGGAAGCACAGTCATAATGGTTGTGTTTTGATGATGACATTCTCATTGTGAAATGGCCTGATTCATTGGTGACATCCAGTATTGTTAACTGGTCATATAGATGTTATATTATTTCGTTATAGTAAATCTCTATTACCGCTTGAGATCCATCAGATCTTTTATAATCTGAAGTTTTTTTTTGAAACACACACAGACATCAAGAATCAGCATATGACCCTCAACTATGGTGACTATCAAACAAAGTGCTTCATGTTGCAGTGCATGATGGGAGCCACCAATCAAAACTCATCCATGGCTCCCATCATGCATTGCTGCATGAATAAATTATGCAGCTGAATTGTCCTGTAATTTTCGTAGATTGTTCATGTTTGCTTTTATTTTTCTGTTGTTTTGTTGTGACAGTAGCTTGTTTGATGTTCAGAATTGATGTTTGTCAGTATTTTGTATTTATTTATTGTCACCGTTCTTGGGAATCATATGCTGATTCTTGATGTCTGTGTGTGTGTCGAAACACAGAAGCTTTTGTGTGTAGTGTATTTTTCTAAAAAAAAAAAAAAAAAAAGAGTTCATACTGCTGTTGGATTGCAAGCTGTAAAATCACAAGACTACAATTGTTATTATTAAAGCTACACATCAAGCATATGGTTGGAGATTCAGACTTTAAATGACATCAGGCAATAGATCTGCTACGCTGTTGCTGCTTTTATTGCTGCTGCTGCAGAGCAAGTACGGGACTTGCTACTGCCAATACACGAAACGCTGCTGCTGTACAATATAGCTTACATGAATTACCCCCCAACAAAACAGGTGACATGATATTTGAACAATACAATCCAAGTGTACTGTATGTCAGAAAATCCCCCATCAACGCAGAAGGCAAGATGATGATTCAGCCCTCACCCCCCCGGCAGCTCCTCACCGCCAAAACATATGTACTGCTGCTGCTCCAAAGAGCCATAGGAACCGTGTGTATGCTACCTACAGTATGTGTGCCTGGCCTATTAGTTTTGAGTAAGAGAAATGGGGCCATAAGGCTTGGCTCTAGTGGCCTATTAGACTATGTGTGCCTGGGCTACCACGCCAAATGGCTTAGCTCTAATGAACAATATGGCTATGTGTGCCTGGGCTACCACGCCGAATGGCTTAGCTCTAGTGAACAATATGACTATGTGTGCCTGGGCTACCACGCCGAATGGCTTAGCTCTAGTGAACAATATGGCTATGTGTGCCTGGGCTACCACGCCGAATGGCTTAGCTCTAGTGAACAATATGACTATGTGTGCCTGGGCTACCACGCCGAATGGCTTAGCTCTAGTGAACAATATGGCTATGTGTGCCTGGGCTACCACGCCGAATGGCTTAGCTCTAGTGAACAATATGACTATGTGTGCCTGGGCTACCACGCCGAATGGCTTAGCTCTAGTGAACAATATGGCTATGTGTGCCTGGGCTACCACGCCGAATGGCTTAGCTCTAGTGAACAATATGACTATGTGTGCCTGGGCTACCACGCCGAATGGCTTAACTCTAGTGGCCTATGACTATGTGTGCCTGAGCCAAAAGGCTCAAACATAACCATTTAGAACGCGTATTATGTGTGGCTTTAACAAATGTAAACGTTGCAGGCTAATAAAGATGAGAAAAGAAACCCCCCACAACCACCTGAGCAATTAAATAGTATAATAATTTACCATTATTTGATAATTGTCATTGTCAAACCCTCTATACTCCTACTGTAAAAGTGCAGTCATTCGGACACAGAAAAAAAAAAAAAAAAAGCATAGACTCTAACACACGTTCAGCTGAACCTATCCTGAACACATTTAGGTAAATGAAAACATCAGCCTTGAAAGTGTTGGAAGTTTGAGCAAATAAGGTGAGCCCGGTTAAATGGCAACACGTTTTCTCATGTCATGTCCACTATGCTTAGTGCAGTGATGGCTTGCTGCTGTATAAAAATATGTATTGCTGCTGCTGTATGCTTGTATTTTACTCCTACATTAAGTGCAAGACTGTAACACCCTTCTAAGACAAATGAGGCATAGTTGATGTTTGTAGATTAAAAGAAAAGGTTAGACATGATGCCCAGCCTGGTTCCAGAATCTGGAAATTTCCCAGAATTTAGTGAGGGTGCTTTATTACAGATGCTGTGTACGCAACGTCTCCACCATAAGAATAGCAATGTACTGTGAACATTTAGATTTACGAGACATTATTTGAATGATATTGAATAGAAACTCACTATTTTGAAACAATATTATATATATATATATATATATATATATTGTCTGAGTACATGCTAATGTGTTACTATGGTACATTATATCTTGCCCCATGCAATGGTAATGTCAATCAATGCAATTTGACAGTGAATCCTAATACTTCCTAAACTCGCAGTGTGCAACCGACTGTCAGTCCTCACAGCAGCATAAACACTTATTAATGAATACGTATGGCCGTGAGAGCATGCACAACTGTTTACTCATCTCAGTAGCGAACTTAGAAAGGCCACAGCTCGGGATCAACAACACGTAACGTGATCAGCCACACACTCTTGGTAAGTTGAAATGATAAAATCATTCGTAAAATCTATTAATAAGATGACAATAACATATCCGACAGTGGCATAAAACGCTGTTCGACCTGTAGTTATTTAAAATGCCCAATCCGATGTAGGACAAATCAGCTCAAATTAAATAATTAATTAATTTATAGGGAATTATAAAGTCACTTAGTTTACGACCGAGCAACTGAATCGTCCAGTTTTCATTTGCTCTTGCCGTAATAAGCTCTTGCAGCGGATATGAATATCCAACTATCGTGAAAACACTATTTAGTAGCAACAGTAACTTTAGATCGGCAGTTTAAGACAGTAAATTTACAGGCACATAACACAAGACACTTCTTTTAAAAATCTACAGGAAACTTTATTGATTATTCTAACATATAAACTAATATCTGGCAACACTGTTGCCAGTAATTTACTGTTGATTGTACAGTTATTTACTGCAATCTACAGTATGTTACTGTAAAGATACCACACACTAAATTAAAACTTGTTACCTCATTTCATTTGCAGAAACCAACTGCCTCTAATTGTCAGACTGTCATTTAAATTTACAAACTAATATTTATTATATGCTAATAATGTGAGCATATTATTGCTATGAACTTATTTCATTAGAGTTCAATAAAAACATTTTAATTTAGAATTTCACTGCATCAGCAACTACAGTCACCATCTGTTAAATAAAACAACATGCAGCATATCACCAATGTCGCTTGATCTTCTCCTGAACTTAAGCACAGGCTCTACTCTTCAGCACAATGGTGACCCACAAAACTCAATTTTACTGTAAACTACTGGCAACAGTGTTGCCAGTATATAACTGTTTTTTAACTTACAGTTTGTTACTGTTAAAATACATTTTGTGGGTGTGTCTTTTTTATCTTACACCTTTAACCCTTTCAACCCCACAGGAAAATCCTTGAGTGTCCACACTACAGAGTAAAAGTAACATTGATGCTGTGTTGCAGTGAGATAATTAAGTTAATATGTAAGTGATGATTGAGCATAAATGATGAACACCTGCTGTTAACAAGCAGAATCACTGAAAAGAGGAACAAGAACGGAAAAAATACGAGCAGAAACACAAGAACTACAACTGTCTTCCAGCTATTACACATTATTACACTTATTACTGACCAGTTTAACTTCATTTCTACAGAAGGTCTTATTGAGAATTAACAGAAGTTTAGATGTTGATGTTTTATTGAAAATGTTTGGTTTGATGTCACTATTGATGAGATCAATGTTTGCTTTAGTTGAGCTCTTGACCCTTGACTTTTTATCCATCAGTTTTTGTTTGTTTCTCTGGCTGCTTAAACTATTTTTGCAAGCCACTTTTGTTATGGCAGAAACAAACCTGGAAAAAAAAAATCATTGAGTGTTGATAGTTATGTGTTGATGAAGACATAACCATCGCATTGTCTTTTGATTCACTGAATACATAGTGTGTTTTACCTCTTGTTACATTATTAACAGACTAAAATTTTACATTATCACCGCTGTGAAGCTACAGCAAGAGTTCCAACAACAATCAGCTAAAAAGAGTTTATTTTTAAACACCATGCACAAAACACAGCTGCAGCATTATTTAGACACACAGATATCAAAAATCAGCACATCAATCTCAACAATGGTGGCAATAAAAAAGGACCATTCAGCTGCATAATTTATTCATGCTGCAGTGCATGCTGGGAGATAAAAAGCCCATTAAATGGGACATATAATGCCCATTAAATCAAAGACTAGATACAGAACGCAATCGTGTGTCTAAGATGATTACAGCATCATCACAACAGACAATAAAACTGATCAGCTTCATGTTGGCTTTTTTTACTGTTACAACAAATGTGTTGTATAAACACTCAGCTACAGTAACCAGTGAAAACTAATGTTAAAGAGTCAAGAGCCCAACTAAAGCAGCCTCTGGTCACCACGATGGTGACTGCAAACTTCAGTAAATTTTTATTTTTAATAAAACGTCAACATCCAGATCTGTTAATTCTCAACAAGAACTTCTGTACATGTATGAAAGAAATAATGTCAAACTGGTTTGTAAACTGGTTTCACACTCAGTGTGACTGAAGTCAGTTGTAGTTCTTGGGTTTCTGCTCTTCTCTTTTTTCTGGTCTTGTTTTTCTGTCCTTCAGTGATTCTGCTTATCAGGTGTTCATCAGTGTCTGAATTCACTCACTTCTATTAATTAATTCTGTCAAGTGGACTATATTAGTGAACTAATGTAGGGAATAGTGAATGAGGGTATAGGGTGTGATTTAGAACACAGCCTCTGAGTGTCGACTTTGAGCGCTGTTAACTCACAGTATATTCCTGTAGGCTACTTTCTCGAAAATGACAAATATTACCCAGAATGCATTGTTTTCTACAGTATATTACTGTTTTAATGGAAAATGATTTGTTACTCTCAAAATTTTGATGTTTTTTTACAGCAAGGTCTAACAGTGCAGACAAGACATACTTTCAATCAACCATTCAAAAGTTATACAATTACATGAATTGTGAGTGTTTCTAAGCATACATGGTCACATGTATAAGGTGTAGACATGATATAGCATTATGCAGTTGCAAGATGTGTGATAAGTCTGTTTCAAATTGTCTTGGAACAATTCGATGCAGTTTTAGTCATAGAAACAGTCTCTGTGGGGTTTTTTTGTAAAGTTTCAACAGTGTCACTCATAGGTCACTCAGAGAAGCAGGCCTGCATTGTCTCTCTGTCCCTTTTGATCTGGAGATCAAAGACTCTATCTTCTTGTGGCTTAAATTGTGTTGTCTTTTTGACCATTTGGTTTCTACAAAGTTTGCCACCTTTCTCCTCAGTTAGGAAACATGTGTGGCCATAAAAATACTTCACAGTGGGTTGTTGATAGACTCACTGGAGTCGTTTGGGGCCTGCAATGTTGATTTTGATTTCTGGAATTATGTTTTGAAAGAATCATCTGAACGATTCATTTGTCTGGTTTGTCCATGGTTCCTACACCGAATACAGCTGCTCATGTACTTAGAATGTAGATAAGGTGAAAACATTGTTGATTCATGATAATATTCACATTGCATGATCAACTCATTAGCAACTAATTTCACTCAAATTAGCAACACGTACACAGTGTTACTAAACCGCAACGTCTGCTGCGTTCTATTGTTGCTAATATTCGCTACATTGCAATCTGAATGTGTTATCCATGCTGCTGCTACTTTACAAAAATACTGGAATTGCAGCTCTGGAAAAGCAAAGCCTGTTTTTCACTTAGAGTTCAGCAAGCTTGTCACAACATTGCATATTCGCTAACTGCTAATATGCTTAGTATTTCACTGTAAGCCTTAAAAGAAGACTGTTGATGTGACATAAAGAATCGAAAACGCAGACTACGCATAAACGCACAGTGATATAGCATGAAAACCTGTGTACTTATCTTAGATGTTGATTTTCAGATGATTCTGAAGCGCACTGCACTACTAGGCAAATGCTACTCATGTATAGAGGGTATGCACGTGACGTCACCTTCGACCGTTATGACTGTGGTTACGCCCACTGAGTGGCAAAAGACTGAGTGACAGCATTGATTTTCAGCGTGAATGCCACGAAAAACACACAAAACACATCCAAAACGGGAAAGAGCTTTGTGACTGACTGTACAAATAGCTTTGACACAAAATCTGAGGTACATTTTTACAGACTGCTGAAAGCTACAGAAAAAAACAAGCAAATAGGTCGCTGCAATTCACAGAAACAGCTGGACTCCAGGCAAAGAAACATGTTTTCATTTTGTGTCAAAATGTTGGATTTTGGGGTAAAATCATACCTTATACATTGTATTGTTATATATTGTGTTGACAATTCATCAATTAAATATTTACCATCTTATATTCTGCATAATTGGGTGTTTTTAAATAAACTGACAAAAACTATACAAGTTTTAGGGCTGGACGATATGACGAAATATATAACATTGATATAAGTGATCGCTCCGATTTAGACCTGCCTATATTGTAGTTATATAAAGCGTTCACAGGCTGATTTGCTTTATGTATTTCCTCGGCGTCAAAATCAGGCACATATAAATGTCAGGAAACAAGATTCCTGGCTGCATGCCAATATCCATGGATTAGATTTCTTTGACATGTCATAAGGAATACTTTCGAGCCAAACCTTTAGCGTAGTCGTTTGTTTTACTCGTGTTTTCGCAGTTTCCCCTGTTAAATCTAGTCATGCAGCAGGTTCCTTTACCACTCAGTCCAGCTGAGGGAGCGCATTCCGGCGGGAAAGTGACGTCTATACCCTCTATTTGAAGATTGAGCACGCAGCTCATTGGCTACTAATACAGCAGGAACCAATCATCTGTGTCCTATAGATAATGATGTGATTACAAGCAGGTGAGTTAAAGGACCTATTAGCCTGCCCATCAGCGTTTCATGCCAGAACTTTGTATTCCCGTGCGAATCGGCATCTCTGTGATTTGGATAGGATTTGGTGGGGTCATATATCATTTTTTCAAGGTTTTTGTTTCCTGTGCGCCTTTTTATTTGTCTTTTATGAAGAATGGAGGCTGCACTGGAGTGTTTTGATAGCATTTTGGGTGCTGGATCATATTGCTATAGACCATACAACTATACAATTTGCAGAAAGAAAAAGCTGAAAACCATCAGAAAAGCAAAAACAAAAAGAACGATTAGATAGAAATGAATGACATGTTTATGATATATCATACAGCTAGACCTATAGCAACAAGACATTTCCAAGCAACAGCCTAAAATAGTGCAAATGAGGGGGTTCACAGCATAATTCAAGGTTAATGTGTTACAAATAAATCAAGCTTGAGCTATTAGATTTTAACCTGGTGAAATGTAAATGACACGGGACACGAAACTATATTTGTTGCTTTTTTTATCGATCTAACTGGACCGTACGCAAAGCATTGACATCATATCCTGGAGATAAGTCAGTAAATTCGAGTAAAATCACAGGCTTCGCTTGTCCCGTGTGAATGTGCCACACAAAATTCAGACACGAGGTCCCCAGATAATACTAATCCCGTGTGAATAAGGCTATAGTATAGTACAATACTCATAGAAGTAGAATGCCATTGAAACACTTTGGTTCTCTTTCTCTCAAGAAGAGGCCATGATTTACTGTATACATGGTCAATTAGGGTGACTCCCATTTCCTTTGAAAGTCTGCACCTTCTACATCTCTTCACTCCTCTTCCATCCCCTTCCTTTCTGTTCAAGTCTTCTTACAATTTCTTCTCTTATTCACTTTACGCATCTCTTTTCCCACACCTTTTCCCTACTCTTCCTATGCCCTCTTCTTTTCATAATCTCTCTCCACCTCTCCCCTCATCTCTTTCTACCTGTTCCACTCTTCCTCTCCCTCTCATTACACCAATTCCTCAACTCTTTCTACCATCTTCCACCTTTACCCCTCTTTCTTATCCCCTTCTCAACCTTATTCTTATACAGAAAAATTGCATTTCCTGTGATGTGTGTATTATTAACCCAGAAGATACCAATTTGGGGCAAATTAAATCATTCCATGTGCAATTGAGAAATTGCAAATTGACAAATTACAGTTTTGTCTGGGAAAACGTACATATATGTTTGTGATTTTTTGTAAAATCAATAAAATGAAAATAATAAAAAAAATAAAAATAGTAACCCAGGGAACATAGCAAAGGTTCATTCTTTTGTTTTTTGTTTGTTTGTTTATTTGTTTGTCCGTATCCTAACCCAATGATTTCGGATTTCTATGCTTTATTCTTGTTTCTCTCACTTTCCACACAGAGATATGCACAGCACCTGTTATATCAAATGGTTTTGTTGTTGAGCCAGTTCAAGAATACCCGAGAGATGCCATATTAAAATACAGATGTTTACCAGGGTTCAAGTCTAGAGAGGGAATCCCCAGATGTGCTAATTTTGGCTGGACTCTGAACCCAGAATGTGATAGGTAATGAACCACTGTTACACAATAATCCATTTATATGGGAAATAATATTAAAATATTACTGCTATTGGCCATTCATAATGCCAAAACATCTGTGGTGTCACTCATGAACTGAAATATTGTAAGAATACATAAAAGTGCATTCTAATCAACACATTATGTAGCCTGCTTTATCTATTCACTTTAGGAGAAAAAAACATCATTCAAATCCATTTTCACAGAGTTTTGTTTTGCTTCTTATACAGAAGTAACTTGTGAGCTTAAGTCAAAATTTGGAGTAAACAAGATCAACCCAGAGGGAAAAACTCTTTTCAGAGCTGGAGAAAGTGTGGTGATCACCTGCACTGAAAGATACTGGATCTTTGGTACAAAAGAAACCATCAGATCATTTACATGTCAAGAGAACGGGAAGTGGGATCATGAGCCTGTTTGTGAGGGTAAGATTGTAGAGAAACACTTCTGCATTAGGAGCTGAACTTACTGTGTTATTAAAATAATGTGAATCTTGTTTCAGATATTAGATGTGAAGTTCCACGTGACCAGCATGTGAATTACCCAGAATATTACTTCAGTGGAGATATGAAAGTGGGAGCAAAAAAAACTTACTATTGCATGCGTGGGTATGATAAAAAGGCATCAGAGGCCACATGCACAGAAGACGGATGGACTCCAAAACCACTGTGTGCTGGTATGTGCTGATATTAAATATATTTTTGTGAAATAAAACAAAAACAGTTTGTGCAAATTATTCATCATATAATATTAATTCTAATTGATATAATGGATATGTGTTTACAGAAAGAATGTGTGCAGCACCAATAATCCCAAATGCAGAGATTGTGGGAGATCAGAGACCAAAATACTACATGTATTCAAGGATACAATATAAATGTCGTCCTGGGTTTGAACCAGAGCAGCTTGTAGAAATCACCTGTGACTCCCAGTTTCAATGGACAGGCATACGGCAATGCACCGGTATGTTAGTTATATCACAGAACTTTTTCAATATTCACTCAAATCACTATATATCTACACAATGACAACTCAAAAACATATGAAATCAGAATTTTGAAGTTTTGTAACTGTTTCCTCACAGCAAAGCAAAAATTGTGCTCTGATTTAACCGTGGAAAATGGGTTGATATACACCCTCTCCTCCAAGGAGGAAGAAATCTTTTACTTCTGCAACACGGGTTATAAACCATTCAGTGGGAACTTGTGGGATTCAGTGACCTGCAGCAAAGGCTCTTGGTCTGAAGAACCTCGGTGCATCCGTGAGTTTAGTTATTGTCAGTCTCAGGTGTTAGATGAATGATAGTGTACTGAAATATTGTCTGTCTTTACAGGGAAGGAAGAGTGTGGTGCTTTTCCCAGTGTTCACCATGGAAAACTAAAGAAAACAAAACAGATCTTCCATGATGGAGAAACAACAGCATTTGAATGTGATCCAGGGTTCATACCAACTCAACGCTTCATGAAATGTGTCAGTGGTACATGGGAGACACCAGTTTGTGAGGGTGAGCTTCTCAAACTCGTATTATATTTTTGTGAGGAGCAGCGACAGCATATAGTGGACAATAGAATCTATTGATAATGTTAACCTCAGTCTTACTGGAGTTCATGAATTTCCATACATTTCTTTTTTTTAGTGGATGTGCATTGTGGCGTTCCTCCAAAGGTGGAAAATGCACTCATAACATCTAAATCTGAAGAATTTTATGTACATGGATCTAGTGTAACATACGTATGTCGAAGCTCATTCTTAATGAATGGGAAAAGCACAGTTTTCTGCCGCAGTGGAACTTGGGAACAAGCACCAACATGTAAAGGTACACAGCAAAATCCAGAGGTGGAAAGTCCAGGGGTCAGAAAGTAAAAGTCTTGCCATATTTTTATTCCACCCACTGAAGCAGTGTTAAAGTTAATGAGAAATTAATTGAGTGATGATTGAGCATTATTGAAGACACCTGATGTTAACAAGCAGAATCACCAAAGGAGAAAAATCACAATTTTTAAGACACCATCACAGAGGTCAGGGTTTACTTTAGTTGGGCTCTTGACCCTTGACTTTTTAATGTTAGAATTTGTTTGAACTGCTGTAACTGAGTTATAACAACCAGACAAGAGAAGATAATCAGGTGGTGTTGGTTATGTTTTCACATAATCATTATTTGACCTGAATTCATTTAGAGCCCAATCTCTGAATTTGATTTACATAATTGATTACAGCAGCACTGTGATTCTGCAACAGAAGATCCAGTTTTTTCAAAATAATCTAAAAGTTGTTCTTAAAAAAAAAAGTCGCTTTCATTTAGACACACAGACATCAAGAATCTCAACAATGGTGAGAATAATAAAGCATGTTGCGGTGCATTCTGGGTGCCACCAATCAAAATTCATCCACGACTCCCATCATGCATTGCTGCATGAATAAATTATGAGCTTAATTATTTTAGTAATTTCCTTTATTCTCACTATTTTATTTTTTTCTGTTGTTATGTGACTTTTTAGTAGCTTGTTTTCTAATGTTCAGAGTTGATCTGTTGATCAGAATATCTTGCTTGTCACTGTTGTTGAGATTCATACGCTGATTCTTGATGTCTATGTGCCTAAAAAAAAGTTTGTTTGTTTTTTTTTTATCAGAACTTTTAAGAAATCTTTTGGATTGTACTGAAAAAGCTGATCTTCTGCTGTAGAACCACAGTGCTGCTGTGATCAGTAATGTGAATCTAACTCAGAGATTGGGCTCTAAATGAGTTCAGTGATTTAGATCAAATAATGATTATGCAAAAACATAACCAACACCACCTTATCATTGTTTCTCTTTGCTTGTCTGGTTGTTATAACTCAGTTACAACAAGCCAAACAAATTCTAACATTAAAAAGTCAAGGGTCAAGCGCTCAACTAAAGTAAACCCTGATCTCTGTGATGGTTTCTTAAAAATTGTGATTTTTATCCTTTGGTGATTCTGCTTGTTAACATCAGGTGTCTTCAATAATGGTCAATCATCACTCAATTAATTTCTCATTAACTTTAACACTGCTTCAGTGGGTGGAATAAAAATATGGCAGGACTTTTACTTTCTGACCCCTGGACTTTTCACCTCTGCTTTTTAAATAATTAGTAGGGACACCTGTATTTATACAAATCTGCACCACATATATTTTTTTCTAAATAAATTTTGAGAATTGCTTGAAAGATGCATACAAAAATAAAGGAATTCTGAAATACAAGTGTATTGAGCAATACGATGAAATTCCAGAAGGATGATGGATCTGTGAAAATGGAGTGAAACGTTTGTCTGCACAAGAGAGTCACTTAAAATTTAATGAATCTAAAATCACATTTACTTACCTGGTGGATAAAACATTGACTAGATACATGATGAACATCAGCTGGGAAATTATTGTGAATTAAGTGGAAAAATGTAATTTGTTTAATTTATTTATATCACAAATCTCACACAAGCTAACAGACCTTAGTCAGGATATGTATCATATCGAATTTATTATGAGGTTGTTAGGGATAGATGAATACCCCATTTTAAACTCAATACCATATGAAAAAACTGTAAATGTTATGCTAAACCACTACTTATGGGAAAACAGTGACTCCAAAGCACTGGGCCACATAAGGTATAAATGATTCTGTGTGGATAAATATGTGATCAAATGTCTGCTTTCTCTAGAGCCAACATGTCCTCTAGATACAACAGTGGAAGACTTAATAATGGAGCGATCCCCTGATATTGAGGGTCCCGTCAAACCTGGACACAAGTTAATATTTTCATGCAATAGACAAGGGCTGAAATTAAAAGGACAGAGAGAAATCACCTGTCAGTCAAATGAAGAATGGAGCAGCCCTTTTCCTAAATGTGAAGGTAAGGCCACAGACGGTAAAAGCCTTGGATTGGACAAAGATAGATCAAAGATAGATCTGTTGTTCACATGGAGAATGCTTGATTGATTCGATCTTTCTGTTTTTAGAGGTAATGTGTGTTGCAAACCTGACAGTGAACATGAGATCAGACGGACACCCGGGGCCTGAGATTTCAATCAGACCTGGACACACAATAATTCTTTCATGTGTTGGGAGGGGAGTGAAACTACAAGGACATAGCAAAATCACCTGCTTGTCAAATGGAGAATGGGGCAACCCATTCCCTAAATGTGTAGGAGGTAAGATACTTTATTAGTTGAATTTTATTAATAGTGTTTACAAGCATCATTATTGCTCATATTAAAGTAAAAACTTCGGTACATAGTTCATCGGCACACAAGTCATTCTTGACTTGAGCCAAGAAACAATGTCCTAGCAACCACCCAGAGTAACCTAGCAACAGCATAGCTACACACTAGCACTGTGATGGTGAGTTTTACATGGATAAACACAACTTTAGATGTAAATTTATATCTAGTATAAATAAAATATTTAGAAATATCCAACCCAGATCTCTTAAATACAGAAAGGCATTTTTAAAACATTTAGAAAATGGATACAAATTCTCAAATTAATGATGTGCATTACATTAATAACATGTTCTATGGTTTAAGGCCATAAAAAAGGCATCTGGCTGATATTGAGATTTATTAATGTCACATTTTCTTGGTGATCTAAAAAAAAAAAAAAAAAAAAACTTTGCTTTGCCCTCAGGGAAATGTGGGCCACCACCACACGTGAACTTTGCAGATACAATTGAAATGACAAAAAATGAATATAATTCAGGGGAGAAAGTTGAATACAGCTGCTTTAATATGTTCACACTGGTTCAGCGTCACCCCTACTCCAAATACGTGACCTGTGAACAAGGAGAATGGAGAGGGAGTATTAAGTGTTTGAGTAAGTATGAACACTCTACACCATCAAAGACATGCAAAGACATTCTTACTGTATTTTTCTTTTTTCTTTTTGTAAGTTTGATGTAATCTTGTAGGTACAGATTGTGCTGATGAATCAATGAATGTATTCTGTGACACTGAGAGTGAGATGTTGGGTTTGTTTCAGAGCCCTGTTCAGTGTCTGTGGAGGAAATGGACGAAAGAGGTATACAGCTGCGATGGCGTGGACGGGAAAAGATATTCTTACCACATGGGGATAGAATCACCTTTAGTTGTAAGAGAGGCAAATATTCAACAGGCAGTGACCTAATACAAACATGTAATGATGGAGAGATGAATTTGCCTCTGTGTGAGTGACAGTGAATAAAACATCACTGAAGCCAATCAATATAAAACCTTTTCCCCAACTCAGTTTCTCTGTTTTGGAATTTCTGCAATTAAAACTAAATAAATGATAAAATCAAAGTTTAAAATTGTGCTTGTGTGAAAACGACATTAACTTTTTTAATGCCAGCTAAGTGAGCATATATGTTTTGTACTGAGTACAATGAAAGACTTTTCAAAAATTGATTGCAAAAAGCCTTTAAGACCAAAGAGAAAGTAACAAATAATCAAGTATTTTGTACTGTCACACAAATATGTGGGAAATACATGACTTATTAAACTTTCTTTCTACTTTGGGTTTCCTGCTGATTGCAAATGTGACCACTGACATGTTTATATTATCAACATAAATTATAGGAGACATAATAATGATTATTGATTATTGAATTTATTAATAATACATATTAATAATTATATTATATATGTATTATATATATATATATATATATATGTGTGTGTGTGTGTGTATGTATTTATCGTTATGCCCTAGGATGAACAGACTGAATTTAGCCTTTTATTCAAATGTAAACATTCATCAACTCACACAGTTGTGGTAAATGGAAACTCAAGCATGTTCACTTGACGCGTGAGAACCAATGAGGTTCATTCTCGTGTGTTACACAACACGTTTGAGCTTCCGGAAGAACCAACAGGGTTTGTTTTTGCACGTCAAGCAGGTTTGGTTAAGCTTCTGTTTATGTTCGGTGATCAAAGGTTATATGAAAAAGAATTAATAAATAAATAAATAAATAAAAGACTAAATTAAATCTGTTCATCATATAATGCAATCAAGTCTCTTCAGAAAATGTGGACTAAACTGCTCAATTCATATGGATTACTTTTACAATCTCTTTATGAACTTTTTGAAGCATCAAAGTGTCAGTTGCGTAGACTGTTAATGGAGGGACAGAAAGCTCTCAGATTTCATCAAAAATTAACTTTATTTGTGTTCAGAAGATGAACGAAAGTCTTACCAGTTTGGAATGACATGAGGGTGAGAAATTAATGACAGAATTTTCATTTTGGGGTGAACTATCCCTTTATTTTAATGCAGCATTCCATTAACCTGAGATGTCGGGTGTCATAGCTGGGAATGGCGAGTTCTAGTATACATGTTGGAAAACCAGAGGTGGAAAGTCCAGGGGTCAGAAAGTAAAAGTCCTGCCATATGTTTATTCCACCCACTGAAGCAGTGTTAAAGTTAATGAGATAATTAAGTGATTAATTGAGTGATGATTGGCCATTATTGAAGACACCTGATGTTAACAAGCAGAATCACCAAAGGAGAAAAATCACAATTTTAGTTGAGCTCTTGACCCTTGACTCTTTAGTATTAGGTTTTATTTGGCTGCTTAACTGAGTTATAATAGCCAGACAAGCAAAGAGAGAAGATAACCAGGTGATGTTGGTTATGTTTTCACATAATCATTATTTGACTTGAATCACCAAAGTCATTTACAGTCCGATCTCTGAGTTGGATTTACATTATTGATTACAGCAGTTTTGTGAATCTTCAGCAGAAGATCAGCTTTTACAATATAAACCAAAAGATTTAAAAAAAAAAAAAAAAAAAACAAACAACCCCTTACATTAGGCACACAGCTTGGATCTCAAGCTGTGAAATCATAGGATTATAATCATTAATACTAAAGCTAAATATCAAGCATACAGTCAGAGATTCAGGCTCTAAATGACATCAGGCCATTGCACGATGATAATATCATCAAAACATATTGCGACCAGATCATATTTTCTCTGGCCATAACAACTAAAAACTAATAATAAAAGGTAAAGAGTCAAGAGCCCAACTAAAGCAAACGCTGACCTCTTTCATGGTGACTTGAAATGAAACATTCCATAAAACATTAATTAACACCTTTTTTCTCTCTTTCCTTCAATGATTCTGCTTATTAACATCAGAAGTCACCACTGATTGTCAATCATCACTCAATCATCAATCAATCATCTCATTAACTTTAACACTGCTTCAGTGTTACTTTTTAACACCCGGCAAGATGGACTCATATGTACACTTTGAGTGTTAATTTAACACTGGAGATTTTGCTGTGTATACAGCAATAGAGACTCAAACATGTAAGGTTATGTAGTCATTTTTAAAGAGTTATCTGTTGATTCTACAGCTTACATATAATCTGTATATATTAATATTTATTTAAAATAAATGCTTAATAATAACTGTTAAACTAAAATTGCTTGTGTGAAATGGATTAATAATATAGATCATATAATAATTATTTAAATCATATATAAATCATAAAATAATTCTATAAATCATTAAAGCAAGACAATTTCATCATTAAATATTTGTTTTCACTATATAGTGATCTTTAATTTGGAGGAAGAGAAACTGGGGGAGGGACTTTATTGCGTTGGATGTGTCAGTGTCACTTTGCTCACATCTGATTGGTCCAATTTCGGTTTGAGATCTCTTACCCAGAACATAACCTGCCCCGGAGCAGGTTAGCTGTGGAGCATAAGTTACTATGGTGATGAACACAGCTAAAAGCAAAGTCACTTTCATGGTACCTAAAACCCAGGATTGGTACAAACTAATCTGAAACTTAACTGGCTAGCCAGCTAATCCGGCTTCATGGTACATGCCCCTGATCTGTTTAGTTTCTTTGTCATGGTTTTCCCTGTCACTGTTTTGTCTGAGTTCTTGTACATAGTTTGTTTCCATGGTTTCTGATTGTTGCACACCTGTTCCCTGTTTAGTAAATATATTCTCATTCAGCTACAAATTCTCGATATCTCACAGAAATTATTTGCATTTTTTATCAACATTCCTTTAACAACCCTTGTGATTAAAAACATGTTAATAATTGGACTGACTGCCCAGATAACAAGCAATGATCGAAATAATGTTAAATCAATGTTAATGTGTCAACGTTAACCGTATTGATTCAATATCACTTTTGCACCCGCAATTAATGTTGAAAAATTGTTGAAATTTCAACAAAAAATCAATGGTAATGGCATTGAATCAATGTTACAATGTGATGTTGGTTCAACATCATGCTTGCACTCTCAGAAAATGAAACACAACTACAACTGACTTAAAACCACAGTCTGAAATCACCTGAAAATAAAAGAAGACAATAAATCTCTCAAGATCTCAGCAGAAGTTCTTTTTGAGAATTAACAGAGGTTTAGATGTTGATGTTTTATTGAAAATGTTTGGTCACCATTTTGATGATCAGTGAAAACCAGAAGCAAAGATGATGGAGTGATATAGTTTTCTGCATCATAAAGCAGAGTAGCTTAATAATGTTGTTCCTGAATAAAAAAAGGTTATTTGTTATTAAAATATTATCTTCCTCAATAATACTTTTTTGCCACAGATCATATTCTGATTTTTTTTTTTTTAAATACATTATGGGAAAAAAAGTTTTTGACACACGCAGACATCAATAATCAGCATATGAATCTCAACAATGTTGAGATCCTTCATGTCGCAATGCATGCTGGGAGCCACCATAGTATACAACTCATGACTCCCAGCATGCATTGCGGCATGAAGAATGTCACCATTGTTGAGATTTATATGCTGAAACATCAACAATTAAACCTCTGTTAATTCTCAAAATTCTTCTGCTGAGACCTTGAGAGATTATTGTCTTCTTTTATTTTCAGTTGATTTCAGACTGTGTCTTTAAGTCAGTTGTACTTGTGTTTTATTTTCTGA
Source organism: Ctenopharyngodon idella (assembly GCF_019924925.1). Taxonomy (NCBI): domain Eukaryota; kingdom Metazoa; phylum Chordata; class Actinopteri; order Cypriniformes; family Xenocyprididae; genus Ctenopharyngodon; species Ctenopharyngodon idella. The sequence continues at coordinate 9,095,161 of NC_067229.1, forward strand.
GAGTGCAAGCATGATGTTGAACCAACATCACATTGTAACATTGATTCAGTGCCATTTTTTCAACGTTAATTGAGGGTGCAAAAGTGATATTGAATGCGGTTAACACTGATTTAACATTGTTTCAATCATTGCTTGCTATCTGGGTGTGGTGTGAATTTTAGTTCATGCATTATTTGCATTATATTTATGCATTTTATATATGTAAAGCAAACTCAAGAATTTTAAACAATGTTTTTCATGCTTTGTTCACTGAACATTAAAGGGGACCTATTATGCAAAATTCACTTTTACATGGTACATAAATGTGTGTTGGCAGTGTGTGTACACAACCACCCTATAACGATAAAAATCCACCCACTTCTTTTTTAAAATCCCCATAAAACCTCAACAGTCTCATAGAAGAAGCCGTTTTCATTTTCTGCACAATGTGACATCACATTGCTCCGGCCCCGCCCACTTCTGCTGACCGACTCTGCCGTATTAGCATAGTTTCCACCCTGAGCGAGTTGTACACTGTCTGCCATTGTCTCTAGGCTGGATCAGCTGTAGCAACAAGAATCTCTTGTATATTGAGGTATTTTGTTGTTGGATGTAAGAGTGAACATAACAGTCTTCATTTACTCTCGATATCTGAGCCGCTGAAGACACAGTGGATAAGTTTTGTTTTTGAAGAGAATGTACCACAGATCTATTATACACATGCGATTTCTGTCCCTGGTGTTTACGTTCACAGACATAGCCGACTGTGTTTTGTGAACTTGTGTTTTTGACATAACCTTGTGTGTATTTGCATTTGTTTAAAATATTGGACCCTATCATACAGCCGGCGCAATGCGACGCGAGGCATGACGCAAGTGTTTTTTGCTAGTTTCAGCCCGACGCAGTTATCATTTTCATGTTCAGCGCCCACATTGTTTAACTTTAACTGTCACGATCCCCTTGGCCCCTTGAGTTTGTTATAACATGAGAAAACACAATCTGATGCTGTGGCTGTTTCATGATAAGAATATAATCATTGTGTAGTGGCTTAATTCACTGATCTTATGACTGAGTTTAATATAAGCAATATCTTACTAACTTTGTTTTATTGTGACTCATGTAAAAATCCAGCACAGTTTTAATAAAAAAAAATCTGAATACATTTTAAAACAGATTGTACACTAAGCACTTTAAACTACAGTGAGACTTACAAACAAACATCAGGAATCAGCCTATGAATCTCAACAATGGTGACATGCTTAATGCTGCAATGCATTCTGGGGGCCATAGATGAGTTTTGCATGATGCACCCAGAATGCATTGTTGAGATTCATACGCTGATTCTTGATGTCTGAAGTTTTGCAGGAGTTTTAAAGTGTTTAGTGTACAATGTGTTTTAAAACTAATTCAGCTTTTCTGATTAAAACTAAAGATCCAACACAAACTTAATAACATTTTGCTCAGATAAAGCTCAGTCATTAGATCAGTGAATTAAGCCACTACATGAAGACTATATTCTTATCATAAAGCAGCTGACAGTAGCTGATCACACTTTTTTTCTTGTCTTTTTTGCCATAACAAACAGCTACAACAGCCAGAGAAAAACTAACACTAAAAAAGTCAAGAGTAAAACTGCCTAACTAAAGCAAACACTGACCTCAATAATGGTGACATCAAACAAAACTATTATTTTCAACAAATCATCAACATCTTTTTTTTTTTTTTTTTTTTTTTATTATGCAAACAGATAATTACAATATTTACAGAAAAGAAATTAAATGCAAAATACAAAGACCAACAAAACATACATAACCGCCAGTATGATTTGGGTATGTGTGTGTGTGTGTGTGTGTGTGTGTGTGTGTGGGAGTGGAAATATATGAATAAAGGAGCATGTAGGAAAGTACAACAGACATAACCAGAGTTAAGAAAAAATATATATCAAAAAGGAGGAAACAATGATGAAGATAATAATAGTATCACACGCAAAAAATGAGGAAGGTGACAATAGCAACAGTATTAATAATAAATAATAATAATAATAATAATAATAATAATGATAAATCCAATTAATAAGAAATGACAAATAGTAATAATAGTATTAGCAGTAGTAGTAATGATAAATATTAAGAAATATACTCATTTCATCCGGAATGAGGGGGAGGTTAAAGGATCAGGAAGAGGAAAAATAAAGATAACAGTAATAGCAATAATGATAATAATATTAATAATGGTAATATTGATACAGCCATTAATAGTAATGATAATAGTAGTAGTTGCAATGGCAGTGATAATAATAATAATAATAGTATTAATAATGGTAATATTGATACAGCTATTAATAATAAGATATTATAAAGCTGCCTCTATTCCACTCATGGCCATGGCATAGGATAGACCCCCGTCAGTGTCATGTTGCAACGAGCTATCAAGGTGCGGTGCTGTGGGGCCGAGGGTCCCAAAATCCATCCCCAGCCGTCCCACACATGCCACTCTTACCCTGTCTGTGTTTTTTTTTTTTCTTTTTTTTTTTAAATAAATATGGCTGCTTTCATTGTTATACTCATAATATGTTTGTCAATTAGTGTATAATGCATTAAAAAAGCATGGCGTGCAGCATGGAATCAGCCCAGAGCAAAGCCTAGGCCGCCACGCCCACGCCACACTTACCCTATGTGTGTGCATTTTTTTTTTTTTTTTTTTTTTTTTTTTCCCCTTCCTGCTTTAAACTTATTTTATGTTCCAAATGAATGTGTGTGTGCACCTCATCTAATATGTGAAGCATTAAAACAGCGAGACAAGTGCTGAGCCAGCCAGAGACAAGAAATCCCAGGTGAAAGTACAAGCTGGAAGGCGAAAGCCCAAGGCCCCCGGTCCCACATCACACCCACCCACACCTAATCAAAACTGCACATGTCAGGGACTAGTATGCCACAGCCAACCAGGGTCCAGAAACAGCAAAAAAAAAAAAAAAAAAAAAAAAAAAGAGGAGAGAGAGAGATTTAAATGTAATCTTATAAGTATTTTATTTATATTTGATATTAGTCGGTGTTGCTACCTCTTCCTGACCCCCCTCCCCCCAATCATGTGTGAATATTGATGGTGTACCATTGAGGATGGCTTCAGATAAAGAAGGTCGGTGGATTCATGACTGTAGGAAGTTAAAGAGAGATGACCAAGAAGGGTGTAATTCTGATGTATTATTTTGAGTGGAGGTAGACAAGTTTTCCATGGAGATGTACTCTATTAGTAAATTTTTCCAAGTTGTAATGTGTATGGTGTTCCTTGATTTCCAGTTCATGAGGATAGTTTTCTTGGCGATAGTTAGAGCCACTAGGAGTAATTGACTGTTTGTACTGTTTAAATTGATTATGGATATGTCACCTAATATACAGAGGGAGGGAGACAGTGGGATGTGACATCCCATAAGGTTGGATAGTGAGTCAGTAACGTTTTCCCAGAATTTTTTAACTGAGGTGCAATCCCAAATAGCGTGTAAATAGGTGTCTGGAGTGTTTTGTGTGCAATGTGAGCATGTTTCTGAAGAAAAACCCATTTTAAATAATTTCCGTCCAGTTAGGTGAAATCTATGAAGTACTTTATACTGTATAAGTTGTAAGTTGGCGTTTTTTGTCATGAAGTAGATATTTTTACAGATTTGTGTCCAGAAAGCGGCATTGGGAGCAATGGATAAGTCTGATTCCCATTTTGCATTGGGTAGGCTTAATGTATTGTCTGATTTGGATATTATTTTATATATTTTGGAGAGTAGTTTTTTTGGGGAGGTTATATTAATTAGCTCTGAGATTGGAGGGGGAAGATCTAGATTAATTGTCTGAGTGTCGATTTTTGATTGAATAGATGATTTGATTTGTAAATATTCCAAAAAACAATTACTCCCAATGCCGTATTTCTGGACCAAGTGGGAAAATGGTGCCAAGTTGTCATTAAGCAGGATGTGTTGAAGTTGTGTGATGCCCTTATCTACCCATGTGCGTAAGTTGAGTGGCTTTTTGTTAACCATAAAATCTGGATTATGCCAGATCGGGGTGTATTTAGACGGTGCAAGAGGGGTGTTCGTGATTTGATGAAATTTCCACCAGGCTGTCAGAGCTGCGGCTATTGTCGGTGTTTTAAAACAGTGATGCTTTTTGATTGTCTGATTATAGAAAGGTAATTCTGAAATGTTAATGTCTTTACAAATTGACTGTTCAACATCTTGCCATGTGCTTTCTGATGGGTTTGGGTGAATCCATTTGTATATATTTTGGAGCTGATTGGCCAAAAAGTAGTGGTAGAAATGTGGTGCTTCCAGTCCTCCTTGTGTTTTTGGTTTCTGTAGTGTAGTTAATTTAATTCTTGGGGTCTTATTTTTCCAATAGAATTTAGTGACGATTGAATCTAGTGATTTAAACCAGGTGAGGGTGGGTAGTGCCGGAGTCATTGTAAATAAATAGTTTAATTTAGGGAGTATAGTCATTTTAATTACTGATATTCTGCCCATAATGGATAGTGGTAAATTCATCCAGCGATGAAGGTCATCATTTATTGTTTTAAGTAATGGAGTAAAGTTGAGTCCAAATAGCTCTGACAGCCTGGGGGAAACATTAATACCTAAGTATGTGATATAGTTGGTGCACAAAGGAATAGGTGGTGTCTGGGATGTCACATCCAAGCTGTTGGAATGTAATGAGAGTATGGCAGATTTACTCCAGTTGATTGAGTATTCAGAGATATTAGAGAATGAATCAATGAGTTTAATAGTTTCTTGTAATGATGATGGTGGGTCTTGTAAATATAGTAATATATCGTCAGCGTAAAGACTAATTTTGTGGTGCATGTTTAGTGTTTGAATTCCTTTAATGTAGCTGTTTTGACGGATAGCTGCTGCTAGTGGCTCAATGAAAATGGTGAATAATGAAGGGGAGAGTGGGCATCCTTGTCTAGTCCCCCGTTGCAGTGTGAAGATATGTGATGTTAGTCCATTGGTGATGACAGTGGCTGAAGGTGATGTATACAGAATTTTGATCCAATTAATGAATGACTCCCCAAAACCAAACCTCTCTAATGTGGAAAACAGGAATTTCCAATTGACCCTATCAAAAGCTTTTTCTGCATCGAGAGTAACTATGATGGTTTTGGTTTTCTGAGTTGATGAATAATGCATTAAGTTAAAAAGTCTGCGTGTGTTGTTGGATGAAAGTCTACCTTTGATGAAACCGGTTTGATCTGGATGGATTATAAATGGTGTGACTTTTTCAATTCTATGTGCTAGTGCTTTGGCTATGATTTTAATGTCTACATTGATTAGGGAAATCGGACGATAACTTGACGGTAATGTTGGGTCTTTATTTGGTTTAAGAAGGAGTGAAATTGTGGCTGTGTTCATATTATCTGGGAGTTTTGATTTTTGTTTTGATTCAGTAATCATACGGATGAAGAGGTGTGATAAAATGGACCAAAAGTGTTTATAGAACTCAGCAGGGAATCCGTCGGGGCCTGGTGCTTTATTGTTTGGCATGAGTTTGAGGGCATTAAAAAGTTCATGTTCTGATAAGGGAGAATCCAGAGTATTTATTTGATGTTTACTGAGTTGAGGTAAGTTGATACTGTTGAGAAATGAGTCAATGTCTTTCTGATCTGGGTCTTTATTGGAGGAATATAATTTACTGTAAAAATTTTGAAAGATTTGATTTATTTCTTCTGGTGAGTTGGTGGATTTCCCTGCTGTGTCTGTAATCAGTGGTATTGTAGCTTTTTCCTTATTTTGTTTGATTTGATTTGCCAAATATTTACTAGATTTGTTACTATGATGAAAGTTTTCTTGTCTTAGCCTATGAATTAGGAATTGTGTATGTTTATTGATTAATTCATTCAATTTGAGTTTATATTTTCTTAATGAATCCTGTGTTTCTTCTGTTGGGTTATTTATGTTAATGTCTTCTAGTTGTTTAATTTTTTGTTCCAATTCTACTTGTTGATCCTTTTCTTTCCTTTTTTTGTAAACGGAGAATGAAATTATTTTTCCTCTTAGTACGGCTTTCCCTGTTTCCCACAGAAGAGATGTTTCCGGGGAGTCATTCATCTCTAGAAAGCATGCCCACTCTCTTTTGAAATAACTGTCAAAATCATGGTCTTTCAGAAGAGATGTGTTAAATCGCCATCTGGTAGTGGGTTTATGTTGACTAGTTGTGTTCCATTTTAATGTTACCGGGGCATGATCACTAATGACTATTGGATGGATCTTCGATTCAGAAATATTTGATATGATAGAATTACTAGTGAGAAAGAAGTCAATGCGGGAATATGAGTGGTGTACTGGTGAGAAAAATGAGTATTCTTTACTGTTAGGATGCTGTAGACGCCAACTATCGCCAAGACCAAAATCACTCATGAACTGTTTTATGGTTTCTGCAGATTTCCAAATGCGTTTATTGCCTAAACTATTACATCTATCTATTGTTGGATCTAGAACTGTATTGAAATCACCTGCGATTATGACTGGACAATTAGAAAAATTTGAAATTGAGGAGAAAAAGGTCTGGAAAAAGGATGGGTCATCTGTGTTTGGGCCATATAAGTTGCCTATTGTGACTGGGCTATTATTAATGGAGATGTTTATGATAATGAAACGTCCTTCAGGGTCTGTAATGGTGGTATTATGAACAAAAGAGATTTTTTTATTTATTAGAATGCATACTCCTCTTTGTTTTGTGTTGTAGTGAGCAGAGAATAAATGACTGTAATTTGATGATTTAATTTTGTTATAATCTGATTCTGATAAATGCGTTTCTTGCAGGAGACATATGTCAGCTTGTAATTTATTTAAATGACTAAAAACTTTGACCTTCTTTGTCTGAGAACCAAATCCACGAACGTTCCAGGTTACAAAGGTGATAGATGACATGTTTTAGTGAAAAATAGACAAATGTACATGTGTGGGCCTGTTAGTACTGTATATGTATACATGTGAGTGTATGTACTCGAGTGGGTGTAGTAGTGTATATGTGTGTGTGCATAACAATGCAATGTTGTTGGCAGACTAACAAAAATACAGAAACACAACTGACAGAGTATACACAGCAGAACAGCAACAACAAAACAGAAACCATTAAATACAAACATATGGTGGAACATGGGAAGGGGGACACGAGACCTAGGTGCAAAAGTAGGAGCACATCTAATAGATTAACGAAACAAAGAAAGAAGTGAGTGTGTTTAGTTCAGTTTATGATTATGGCAGTTATTGACTCAGGAATAGAAGTGAAGTGTTCAGAAAAGCCAGGGAGTAATGTCCTTATCGCGATATAGTTGTCCATCTATGTATAATTTGTCCACTGTAATGATTGCCTTTTTTCCTTCATTTATTTTTTGTTTCCTGATTGGAAAGAGTTGTTTCCGGCGTTCGAGAATGTCCTTTGGATATTGTTCATTGAGTCCATAGTTTGTGCCTTTGAGTTGTCTGCCTTGCCTCTGAACCAGTTCTTTGTGTTTATAGTGTTCGAATTTTGCGATGATCGCTCGTGGTCGACTGTTGTTGTTTTTGGATCTGATACGGTGAACACGGTGAAAGGTGATGCTCTGTACTGTTTCCGCTGGTAATTTGAGTTGTTTTATCATGAAGTCCTTGACTGATTTTTCGGGGTCGTCTGGAGTTTGTTCTGGGATGCCTGTAAAAACTAAATTGTCCCTCATGCTGCGCGATTGCAAGTCCAAAATGTTTTCTTTCATGGTTTTATTTTCGGCGACAACGGAAGTGAGTTGAATGGTAAGTGCTTGAACGGAGTCCTTTAAAAAGTTGTTTTCTTTAGTAAGAGTGTCTATCTGTTCTTGGCTGAATTCTAAACTGTGCCGCAATTCCTGGAATTCCTTGTGTATGACTTCAATAAGTGCAATCCTTGTATCAAGTCCGGTGAGTTTATTTTCAATTGAGAGCAAGATGTCGCTTACCTCGGTGCAGCACGGCGGTTTGGGTGATGTGGATGGTGTTGTACTTGGGCTGAAAGGTGAATCGGGACGAGGTCTCTTGGAGTTTGGAGTGGGGTTACCTTTACTTTTTTTGTTGTGATCTGGTTTGTCCCTGTTCATGGTGCAGCAGAATGTGTTGTAGTGCGCGTCGATATATGCTTCGAGATGATCCAGGTTGTATAATATTATAATCCGGTTTTGAAAAAACGGAGAAAAAAAGACGAAATGAGAGAAGTGTGGAAAGGGGGGGGGGGGGGGGGGGGAAATCGAGAGAAAAAACAGAACAAAACAAAACAAAACGAATTGTTGTAGGTATTTCAGTTGGAGTTGTTTTTACAATCTAGCAGACGGGAGCTGCCATCTTAGATCTCGCACCGGGTCTCGTGAGGTCTCGCGTTACTCAGCCATCACTCGCCTCATCAAATCATCAACATCTAAACCTCTGTTAATTCTCAATAACAGCTTTTGTAGATGCATGTCAGAAATAAAGTCAATCTGGTTAGTAATAAGTGAAGCTGGTAATGCTGTTTGTGGAGTTGTTTGATCAGATCTTGAGAGATTTAATGTCTTTTATCTCCTTTCATCTAAGGCTGTGGCTGAAGTCAAAGATCTTGTTGTTCTTCTGTCCTTCTGTGATTCTGCTCGTTATCACCTAATTATCTCATTAACTCCAACACTGATTCAGTGTAACATTTAACACCCTGTAGTGTTCACACTGAGGAGTGTTCTGGGCGAAACCATGTGGGGCCTACATGGGCGTGCTGGTTGGGAGGCGTCCGGCCAGTGGGACCGTGACAGTTAAGGGGTTAAATAGCAAATGCACTCGCCCCTGGGTTTGCTGGTCTGTTCATTTACACGACAACAGAGTTTTGGTGGCCTGAAAACTAAAACTTTTGAAAACTTTTCAAAGTGCAAGTTTCTGAAAACGATACCGTTTTTTATCTCCGTGTAAACTGCAACAACTTGTCCGGCATGCATAATACAGCGTTTTTAGTAATTTTTGTGGATCCATGTGAATGGGGATAGTTTTGAAAACATTGTCATTTGTACAAAGAAAAAACATTTTACTAAAAATTACATTTTTAGTACATCGTTGTCATGTAAACTTACCCTAAGAGATTTGTTGAATAAAACGGGAATTTTTTAGCACTGTTTGATTAACAGCTCATGTTGATTGAAAGACAATGTTCCCGCCATCTCCACGACTTCACCCAAACCAAAAAAAATGAGTTATGTATGTATACTACATCGTTTTGAGTCGGTTTCAGTGGTTTTGTGTGTACATAAATATTTCTTAAGGCGACGCAGATAGGGATAGGGAAAGCTCTGGCTTCATGTGGATGTGGCCTAGGTCAGACTATGGGGCAAATTATCACAGAAGACAAAATCCAAAAACACACAGAAAATTTCATACATGTTACAACCTGTTGCTCATTCTGGATTTTTTATTTTATTTTATTTTATTTTATTTTATTAATAAATAATGAAATCACACAAATCAAGGTTTTTATTTATTTATTTATTTTACAAATTTTGGAAACAGCATTGCTAAAATTGTAAACCTAATTGAAAATTAACAGAAAATAAAATGGCTCATATAATATTTAGTTTTACATTTAGGTTAAATGTGTATATACATATATATATATATAAAAATCTACTAAATTCTATAAAAATTCTATAATCTATTTTTAAAAATGTTGACCCTATTCATTGAATGTGCCAAAACTCAGCTACCACATGACAAACATTTACCTATAAAGTTAAAGACCTTTGAGTTTAACATTTCAATGTTTACCAAAAGTCCACAGTGTAAGATCCAGTAAATGACTTCCAGTATTTACGGTTTAAAAAAGCAAACGTTTTCTTTTTTCAGTGTGAGATAAGGAGGATCATCTAGGTCATCTAGGAGACAACAACAGTTTTAGTCTTTCAGTTTTAACCATGTTCGGATACTTTAAGGGTCGAACTCTTTGTCTACCTCAATGCAGTGGGAGTTATATATTTTGCAATGTTTGAAAGATTGACATGTGAATATTTTGAAACTTCTTTCATCTCACTCATTTCTGTAGTTTTTTTTTTTTCCTTTTTTTTTTCTTTTCTTTTCTTTCTTTACATTTAGATTAATTAATCTAATAATTTTTTTCTTTAAATGTAAGTCAGTGAAAAAAAAAAAAAAATACAGGTTTACCTGTAAAGCACAATAGTGAACAACATAAAATATTTTGGAACTTTCTTTTTGCTTCCTGGTTACATAAATGTGATTTAAGAAGTTTGTCATCTTGTCCTTTGTTTTGTCAGAAAAGCTACTTTCTGTAAACATTCTTGGCTTTGTCTTTTGGTTCTAAAACTTTTCTTTTAAACAAAATGTCCTTCTGCACGACCATAAGGTGGTCTGGTTTAAAAGAGTCCTCCTTTTGACTTAGTAAATTATTAACTTTTTGATCCCTCATCATACAAAAAGAGACAGAAATCAAAAGTTACAGTCATTTGTCAAATGAGAGTTCAAAATGAGAGTTCCTGTACAAATCATCAGCTTTTCCTGTTTTCTATTTTCTCTTACTGTTGTGCGAGGTCAAGGTGAGTTTATTCATTTTTAATATGTAGAATGTTATACATATTATAATCACACCCAACACTTACCTTAAATGGTTTTAAAGAGTGTTGACTATTACATCTTTGTGTAACATTTGTTTGTGCTTCTCAAATTGTCGTTGAGAGGATATTACATATGAAAACAGAGAAACAGTTTGGAAAGATTCATACAATGATGGTGAAACAGTGAAAGTGAACTGCGTAGCAGGTTTTGCTGGAATATATAGATTAAAGGGGTACTTCACCACTGACAAAATGGGCTTTCAATAAAACTTGGCTGCCTATTCAGTAGAAAGGAAGGAAAAATTTGAAATCAGTGATACCTGACTAGAGAAAACCTAGAAAAAAGGCTGTTTTCTTCCTATTTGGCAAATAGGAAAACTTCAACACCCATAATGCACTGGGCATGTTGCCGTCAGAGTCAAATAACACTTTGATTTAGTAGGAAATACTCCTTAGCAATTTTTAGCCATAATGGTGTCAACTTGTATTGTTCCTGGGAAGAATTCAAAGTTTAGGGGGAGTGAGTTAATTTAGATTTCCAGTGAAGGATCTAGTGCGTTGAAGGCAGTGACTAAAGGCTGCAATTAAATCTAAATACGGAGAGAAAGGCAACATGGTAAATCTTTCCGAAGCCTTGTGTTTACAGTGAACATTTCAAACTGAATTACCATGAACACAGTGTTTTAGGCTAAACGGAGGGGGAAAGCTGAAAGAAACCGCCATTTTGTCAGTTCTCCCCAACCCCCTGAAGCAAAACACTGTTGCATACAGATAAGAAAGCTGTTGCCATGTTCCATTTCTACTATAATGCTGTTTAAAGAGTAGACATAGTACAATAGAATTTTCAATCCTTCAGTGAGGAGTTTTGTTATGTTTTTTCACAACCCTAAAACTAACATACACATGCATGCTTTGATTTGATTTTAACTTTATTGAACACGCTTCTAATTTACATTATTTTTATGGCCTCTTCCATTGTGGTTGGTGGTATTGTTTAACAATGACATGCTCTTATTCCATTGAAAACAAATTTGGTCATTCTCATTGTTCCTGAACTTAAATTCTGAGAAATGTTTGGACATTTCAAAACTTGCCACTCTAAGGCAAAACTACCAATGCACACTATCAGCAATCATAAGCCCTATTCACACAGGATTAGTATTACCTGGTGACCTCTAGTCATTTGTAGTAACTGCGGAGTTTGTCTGTGATCGTAATCCAGTGCAAATTGGCCATGTCTGTAATTTGTAAAGTAAAAACTCCCCCGCAAATGACTTACCACATTTTGCCGAATACCAAGGTCCTGTGATAATATTAGTCCCTTGCGAATTGGCATCTCTGTGATTTGGACAGGATTTGGCGGGGTTGTATATCATTTTTTCAAGGTTTTTGTTTCCTTTGCGCCTTTTTATCCGTCTTTCACAAAGAATGGGGGCTGCATTGTTTTGATAGTATTTTGGGTGCTGGATCATATTGCTACACACCATACAACTACACTCTTAGAAAGGATGTGTTAAAACTGACTCAAACTGTGTTAAATTCTTACACATCAATGGGTGAGTTTAGGGACAATGCTTGTTGTGTTAATTCTGACACATTCATTGAGTCAATGATTTTAACACAGTGAATGTGTCAGGAAGGTTAACCAGAGGTGTAGTCAAGACCAGACCCTCCAAGTCCAAGACCATTCAAGAGGGAAGTTAATGAGATAATTAAGTCATTAATCAAGCACTAGTGATGAACACCTGCTGTTAACAAGCAGAATCATTGAAGGAAAGAGGAAAACAACAACAAAATAAAACTGCTGCTACTTCTGAACATGAAGACCAAATTTGCAATGATCTCTTTGTCAAGTCCAGTCAAAAAAAAGAAAAGAAAAAAAGTCTTACACATCAATGCTTGTGTTTTGGGACAACACTTGTGTTAATGTTTACACATTCACTGTGTCAAACACAGACATTCAGAATGTGTCAAAAAGCATTTGTTAAAAACTGACTCAAACTGGCTAAATTCTTACACATCAGTGTGTGATTTTATCGACAACACTCATTGTGTTAATTTTGACACATTCTTTGTGTGATGATTTTAACACAGTAAATGTGTCAGGAAGGTGATCCGATGAAGAAAATCACAATTTTAAGTCACCATCATGGATATCAGTGTTTGCTTTAGTTGAGATCTTGACCCTTGACTTTTTAATATAAAATGTTGTTTGGACTGTTTTAACTGAGTTATAACAGCCAGACAAACAAAGGGAAAAGATGGCCAGGTGGTATTGGTTATACAGCAGAAGATCAGCTTTTTCAATATAATCCAATGGATTTCTCAAAATTTGTTCTGATTTATAAACATATAAAAAAAAAAAAAAAACTCTTAGGCACACACAGACATCAAGAATCAGCCTGTGAATCTCAACAATGGTGAGAATAATAAAGCATGTTGCAGTGCATTCTGGGTGCCACCAATCAAAATTCATCCACAGCTCCCATCATGCATTGCAGCATGAATAAATTATGAGCTGAATTGTCTTAGTAATTTCCTTTATTCTCATATTTTATTTTGTTCTGTTTATGTGACTTTTTAGTAGCTTGTTTTTTTAATGTTCAGAGTTGATCTGTTTATCAGAATAAGTTGCTTGTCACCGTTGTTGAGATTCACAGGCTGATTCTTGATGTCTGTGTGTGCCTAAAACAAAGATTTTTTTTTTTAGTTTTTGCTCAGAACAGCTTTTGAGAAATCCTTCAGATTATATTGATAAAGCTGATCATCTACTGTTGAATCACAGTGCTGCTGTAATCAATAATGTAAAACTAACTCAGAGACTGGGCTCTAAATGAGTTCAATGATTCAGGTCAAATCATGATTATGTGAAAACATAACCAACACCTGATCATCTTTTCTCTTTGTTTATTTGGCTGTTATGACTTAGTTACAACAGCCAAACAAAATCAAATATTAAAAAGTCAAGAGTCAAGAGCCCAACTAAAGCAAACCCTGATCTCTGTGATGGTGACTTAAAAATTGTGATTTTCTCCTTTGGTGATTCTGCTTATTGACATCAGGTGCTCATCGTTAATGTTCAATAGTCACACGATTAATGAATTATCTTGATTGGTCTTGTTTTGGTCTTGGAAGGTCTGGTCTCGACCACACCTCTGTGGCCAGTTGCACTAAGCTGGTTTTGAGTTGCTACCCAGGTAAGTTCAAGATTAGTTTGAGCAAACTCTGGTTTTTCGGGCTTATGAAGGTGGATTGGTTTTTAGCGGGGTTCATTGCTATGGTAACTTGCGCTACACGGATAACCTGCTACAGAGCAGGTTTTATTCTGGGTTAGATCATAAACCCAAACTCGATCAATCAGCTGTGAGTAAAGTGACATGTATCTGATGCAATAAAGCCACTCCCCCTGTATCTCTCGCTCCAAATTAAATCAGTTTATAGTGAAAACAAAAATTGCTCAACTTTTGCTGTTAATTATTCATTATATTTATATTAAATAAATTAAAATTATGAATAATTCATGACATATTCATATAATTAGGCCTGTTATATTAATTGACAATATTAAACTTTGCTTTTAAATTAAAATAAATATAATACATGCACAATATATAAAGCTTTTAAACAGATTAAGATTACATGTATTCTTTTGAGCTCTTTGTGAAACTATATTAATTATTTGGTCTATTTGTTTGATTCACATGCATCGCTATAGTCCGATATTTTTTCAGCTGCCTACTCAAACTTTCACTGCATCAGTGTTTATTCCTGCTTTGTAAATGCGTTTAATTTCATATTTTTCATAACAATCTCTTAATCTTCGGAAGAGACATGAATTGCGCAGCTCTCTCGCGAGAAGTGAATCAAACTGACGTTCTCCTTGTTCTGTGTGATTGGCTGTTTGCTGCACGTGTCACACTTTCAGGTGCACACGTTTTGCAAACTCTGGATTAAACCTGAGTTCACAGAGAAAGTTTATACCGAGCATTGTGCAACAGTTGATCCTGGTCTAAACCAGGTTGGATTTATCTGGATTTGTCAACTCCAAACCTACTCTGAAACTCAGAGTTTGTTCAACTAGCATCTGGTCTTGAATGGTCTTGGTTTTGGAGGTCTGGTCTTCACCTCTGAAATGAACACAAAGTTGTGTAAATGTGTAATATTAACACGTTACAGCTGTTCTTGGCTGCACAGATTGTGTTGATGCTGTGAACAAATTCACAGGTTGTGTTAATTTTAAAACTACACATAATATGTGTAAAACAATTGAATTCTTCAAACACATTTTTATGCAATATTGACACAAAATGTGTAGACTAGAGTGTTACACATAATATATTTCATTTTTTTACACATTTCCTTTTAGTGTATACAGTTTGCAAAAAGAGAAAGCTGAAAACCATCAAAAGAACGAAAACAAAAAGAACCATTTGATAAAGATGGATGACATGTTTATGATATATCTTACAGCTAGACCTATAACGGCAAGACATTTCCAAGCAATAGCTTATTAAAAATAGTGCAAGTGAGGGGGTTCACAGCATAATTCAAGGTTAATGTGTTACAAATAAATCAAGTGTAAAGCTTGAGCTATTCGATTTTAACCTGATGAAATGTAAATGACACATTTTTCAAGAAAAATCACAGGCTTCGCTTGACCCGTGTGAATGTGCCACACAAAATTTGGACACGAGGCTCCCCTTATAATACTAATCCGTGCGATTAGGGCTATTGTATAGTACAATACTCATAGAAGTGGAATGCCATAGAAACACTTTGGTTTTGTTTCCTACAATGTAAAAAACTTGTATTTCGTAATTTCGACACTTCTGTAGACGTCTAAAAGAAATAAAGTCAATCTGGTTAGTAATAAGTGAAGATGGTAATACTCTTTTTGTTGTTTAATTATCCTCTGCTGAGGTCTTGAGAGATTTAATGTCTTTTATCTTCAGGTGATTTCATCTAAGGCTGTGGCTGGAAGTCTGTTGCAGTTATTGTGTTTCTGCTCGTCTCTTTTCTGTTCTTGTTGTTTCTTTTCCTTCAGTGAGTCTGTTTGTTAACAGCAGGTGTTCATCACTAATTCCTAATTATCACTTAATTAATCACTTAATTATCTCATTAAGTTCAACACTGCTTCAGTGTTACTCTAATACTCTGTAGTGTGGACACATAGTACAAGTGTTTATTTAAAACTGAAGATTTTGCTGTGGGGTAAAAGGGTTAAAGCTGTAAGATGAAAAAAACAGAGTGAAACGTAATTTAACAGTAATCAACTGTAAATTAATTTACAGCAACATACTGTAAAAATACAGCAATTTACTGCCAACCCTGCTGACAGTAGATTACCATAAAATGAAGGGGAAAAAAACAGTAATATTCTGTCAAACATAACAGTCAGATTTACTATACAAAACAAGTTAATTTCACTGAAATATTAAAAAGTTAATAGAAAAAGTTATGCGAAGTCAATACCTGATAAGGAGAGTAAATATTGAACTGAAGTGTTTTGTGTTTTTGTACAAGATGACATAGGTTACCATTATGCTGGAGAGTAGAGCCTGTGCTTCAGTCACTGATGAGCTGATAAAAGCTGATGTTATACTGCATGTTGCTTTACTGAAAAGCAGTAACTTTGTCGTTTCTGATGCAGTGATAAGCTGTTTGCTAAATATTTTAACACATATATGTGTGTCATTGCTAGTTTAGACAAACTGTAAAGATTTGAGTTAAAGTCATGTTTTTAATTATTTCACTGTTATATATTAAGTGTTTGCAGTTAATAAATATTCATTTTCAGTTGACTCAAAAGAAATTACTTCACAGTACTAATGCTGTATAAATACTAGTTTTTAAACTCAAACTGTTTGAAGCAATCGGTTTCCCAAATTAGATGAGTTCATTTCCATGGTAATATTACAGTAACATACTGTAAAAAAAGAGAGCTGTAAATTTACAGTAAAGGGCTGTAAATGAACAGTACATTACTGGCAACCACAGCTGCTAGTAGATTACCGTTATTTTACAGCTCTTTTTTTTTTTCTTTTTTTTTCTTTTCTTTTTTTTTTTACAGTGCATCTCTTCACTTCTCTTCTATCCTTCTGTCCCCTTCCTTTCTGCTGAAGTCTTCTTACAATTTTTCCTCTTATTCACTTTACCCTTCATTTCTCCAACACCTCTTCCCTGCTCTGTTATTATTAACCCAGAAGATAACAATTTGGGGGCAACTGAAATCATTCCATGTGCATTTGAGAAATGACAAATTAAAGAGTTTTAAAAAATTAAAAAATTAAAAAAGTTAAAAAAATTACATATATGTCTGTGATTTTTGTAAAATCAATAAAAAGAGCTGCATTTTGCAATAAAGCTCTTTCTGATTCTGAATTTTTTTACACAATGTTTTGAGAAAATTATGCATATGATTTATAATTTATAAAACTTACAATCTGTTTAGGATGATTACAAAGTATTCAGATAATTGTTAATAGTTTTGAGAGAAGTGATCTTAGTTTGGAGAAATGTGTCAAATCATCAGAAGTGGAAAGTCCAGGGGTCAGAAAGTAAAAGTCCTGCCATATTTTTATTCCACCCACTGAAGCAGTGTTAAAGTTAATGAGAAATTAATTGAGTGATGATTGAGCATTATTGAAGACACCTGATGATAAGCAGAATCACCAAAGGAGAAAAATCACAATTTTTAAGACACCATCACAGAGATCAGGGTTTACTTTAGTTGAGCTCTTGACCCTTGACTTTTTAATGTTAGAATTTGTTTGGGCTGCTGTAACTGAGTTATAACAACCAAACAAGAAAAGATGATCAGGTGGTGTTGGTTATGTTTTCACATAATCATTATTTGACCTGAACTCATTTAGAGCCCAATCTCTGAATTAGATTTACATTATTGATTACAGCAGCACTGCAATTCCACAGCAGAAGATCCTTTTTTTTTTTTTCAAAATAATCCAAAGGTTTTATCAAAAGTTGTTTAAAAAAAAAATAAAATCACTTTTATTTAGACACACAGACATCAAGAATCAGCCTGTGAATCTCAACAATGGTGACCATCAAAAAGCATGTTGCAGTGCATTCTGGGTGCCACCAATCAAAATTCATCCACGGCTCCCATCATGCATTGCTGCATGAATAAATTATGAGCTTAATTGTCTTAGTAATTTCCTTTATTCTCACTATTTTATTTTTTGCTGTTATGTGACTTTTTAGTAGCTTGTTTTCTATAGCTTAAAGTTGATCTGTTGATCAGAATATCTTGCTTGTCATCGTTGTTGAGATTCATACACTGATTCTTGATGTCTGTGTGTGCCTAAACAAAAGTTTTTCTTTTTTTTTGATCAGAACTTTTAAGAAATCTTTTCAATTATTTTGAAAAAGCTGATCTTTTGCTGTAGAATCACAGTGCTGCTGTGATCAACAATGTAAATCTAACAAGAAGCCAAACAAATTCTAACATTAAAAAGTCAAGGGTCAAGAGCTCAACTAAAGTAAACCCTGATCTCTGTGATGGTGTCTTAAAAATTGTGATTTTTCTCCTTTGGTGATTCTGCTTGTTAACATCAGGTGTCTTCAATAATGCTCAATCATCACTCAATTAATTTCTCATTAACTTTAACACTGCTTCAGTGGGTGGATTAAAAATATGGCAGGACTTTTACTTTCTGACCCCTGGACTTTCCACCTCTGCAAATCATTTGAGAAAAAATATAAATCAATGCGATTGTACAGAGTAAAACTTGTTTGATTTTTGCAGAGAGAGAAAAAGTAACCCAGGGAACACAGCAAAGGTTCATTCTTTTGTTTTTTTGTTTGTTTGTTTGTTTATTTGTTTTTTGTCTGTATCCTAACCCAATGATCACAGATTTCTGTGCTTTATTCAAAGCAACACTTTAATTATTCTTGTTTCTCTCACTTTCCACATAGAGATAACATGTACAGCACCAGGTTATATCAAATGGTTTTGTTGTTGAGCCTGTGCAAGAATACCAGAGAAATGTCATATTAAAATACAGATGTTTACAAAGGTTCAAGCCTAGAGAGGGAATCCCCAGTGCAATAAACAATTCTCATAGGAAATTATATTAAAATATCACTGTATTTATAATGCAAAAACATCAGTGGTGTCACTCATGAACTGAAATATTGTAAGAATACATAAAAAGTGCATTCTAATCAACACATTACATATTTATATTGAACTTTATCTATTCACTTTAGGAAAAAACACAGCATTCAAATCCATTTTCACAGATTTTTCTTTTGCTTCTTATACAGAAGTAACTTGTGAGCTTAAGTCAAAAAGATTTGGAGTAAACAAGATCAACCCAGAGGGAAAAACTCTTTTCAGAGCTGGAGAAAGTGTGGTGATCACCTGCGCTGAAAGATACTGGATCTTTGGTACAAAAGAAATCATCAGATCATTTACATGTCAAGAGAACGGGGAGTGGGATCATGAGCCTGTTTGTGAGGGTAAGATTGTAGAGAAACACTTCTGCATTAGGAGCTGAACTTACTGTGTTATTAAAATAATGTGAATCTTGTTTCAGATATTAGATGTGAAGTTCCACGTGACCAGCATGTGTATAACCCAGAATATTACTTCAGAGGAGATATGACATGGGGAGCAAGAAGAAGATACTATTGCTTTGATGGGTATTATTATGAAGAAGCAGAGGCCACATGCACACGAGATGGATGGACTCCAAAACCACTGTGTGCTGGTATGTGCTGATATTAAATCTTACAATTTGTGCATATAATATGAATTCAAATTAATATGATGGATATTTTTGTTTTACAGGGAAAATATGTGCAGCACCAAACATCCCAAATGCAGAGATTGTGGGACATCAGAGACCAAACTACAGCATCTATTCAAGGATAAAATATAAATGTCATCCTGGGTTTGAACCAGAGCAGCCTGTAGAAATCACCTGTAACTCCCAGACTGAATGGACAGGCATACGGCAATGCACTGGTATGATTTTATTATTATTTTCAATTATTATTATTGATTTTATTATTATTATTTTATTTTTATTGTTACAGAAATTATCATAATTTTGATTTTACTGAATTCTCATTGTATGATTCTCCAAATTAAATGTAACAAAATAAAGACTTTTATAAAGGCAATTTAAATATTTGTTTAAAAGTTTTAAAGTGTTGTGAATCTTCTTCAATCTCACTCATTTCCAATGCCTTATGGGACAGATTCATTCACCACATAATCATAGTTTATGATTTGATTCAAGAAGAACATGAGCGAGCAGTGAAAATATTGCTTGTGCACAGAGCAGTCTGGTGTAAAAAAAAAAAAAAAAAAAAAAAAAAAAAAACACTATTTGACTTTGGTAAATGATTAACTTGTTGATCACCAAGCATGCAAGAGTATCAGAGACAGACCAAAAAAAAAAAAGTAACTTGAAAATTGAGCTCAAAATGAGAGTTCCTGTAAAACTCCTTGGCTTCGTCTTTTGTTTAGTTTTAGTTTTTTTTTTTTTCTTTAACTGTGGCCAATGTCAAGGCAAGTGATTGCTGTTGTTATTTATTTAAATGTCTGTTTCATTTAGATTTTAATGAGTTGAACATAGGCTATAACCTATGTTATATTATATGCACTTCTCAAACTACCTTCAGAGCAGTGGTTCTCAACCTGGTGGGCCGTGAAATAACTTAAAATTAATTTAAATATATTAATATAATTTATTAATTTTATTATTAATATGTTAAATAAAATAAAATAAAAACACATTGTGTTACATGAACACAAATATATTCACGTATTTGTCAAAATTAATGTACTGTGAGTGTTTTACACTGATGCTCCGAACAAGCGTGTTTTGGAGAAGTTTGTGAGGATCAGTGGTGTTTATGCACACATGGGCATCAGAAGCTGCATGGTGCATATATTTAGATAAATGCTCCTCTCTAGAGTTCATTTTTCTAGCTGACTAACGAGTTTATGGTCACTGAATATGTTTGTTCTGAGGTAAATGTGACGTTACGTGACATTGTTTACAAGCTGTTATTAACGTCTTTCCGCGGTTGAAACACTGATTAAGCGATTATACGAGACATGATATGGATTTCGTTAAGTTGTAGTGTATCTTTTATCATACCTTGAGATGTTCATTCATGTTTATTTCGCGCTATAACTGGTAACTTAAAGCGGAGGAGAGGATCAGTTCACGTGCGGCGTCAGGCTGCTGCTTCTCTTGAACTGCTGCGATCTGTCACGATCACATTAAAGAGCGCCAAAACGGTATTTATGTTTTTTTTTTATTCCGAAGTAAAATGGGCAAAATATGAAACTTGAGACTTTGAGAAATATGAGACTTTGTTTCATGTCAAAAGCAACAAACCACAAATCATATTGTGATTTATTGGATGGTTAGGTATCCTCGTGCTTTTTTAAGTGGGTATACGGAAATCCTTGAACATTCCTAGTGGGTATACGGCGTATACCTGCGTATCACGTAGACTACACCACTGACATATACCAATAAACACTAAGAGAGAACTGAAGGCTTAAAGGGTCATGAAACCCCAGAACACATTTTTTGAGATGTGAACAGATATGTATAGGCTGCACATCATTGAAAACACTAAAGGTACTCATTAATTTTATTTAAAAGTTGAAATTAGTTAGTTTTGCATTTTTCAGAGCGATTTCTGTCTTCCAGTTTAAAAAGCAAAGTCGGAGCAACGTCACAAAATCAGACGTCATCGTGTACTACCAGCAAGATCAGGAGTGCTGATTGGCTCCAGTATGGGCAGGTCGAACATGCCGACGTCAACAGTTTCGAGCAGTTCTCTGCATTTATTCATAACATAAAGCTCATTCAATCCAATCACTGCGCTGTAGTATATAAGATTATAATTGCGGTATTATGCATGAGGAAGTATCACTTCTCTTGCCTCTGTCTCTGTTGTCATTCAGAGACATGGGTCGTAGGTGCTTGTTTCCTCAGTACTACAACACAAAAAAGCGTTTTCCTGCGACCAGAGCAGAAGTTTGGGTGCATGTGGATTGTTTTGCTGTAATCTACCAGCACAAATGAAAAATATGTTCGCATGAGATCGCATTACAGCGGAGAATTCAAATGTCACAAAACGTTATCAAAGTATTATTAGCCCTTATGCACATTTCTCCCTTGTGCTTGGGAGTTTGTCATTTTTCTCCGTTCTCATATATTAATAATCATTATTCTGTATAATGAGTGTTTTATTGGTTGTTCTTTCCCCTCTTCCCCCTCCTCTACACTCTACACATGAACAAAAGGAATTAAAGAGTTAATTAACAAGACACAGGTGAATATAATGACAAATCAGACAACTCAGGAAAACTAGGTCAGTCAAATATATAAAACTCTATTTTCAAAAATGTTGACCCTGTTCATTGAATGTGCCAAAACTCAGCTACCACGACAAACATTATGTATAAAGTTAAAGACCTTTGAGTTTAACATTTCAATGCTTACCAAAAGTCCACACCGTAAGATCCAGTAAATGACATCCAGTATTTACGGTTTGAAAAAGGCAAACTTTTTCTTTTTTCAGTGTGGACTTTTGGTAAACATATGGAGGATCATCTAGATCAGGGGTTCCCAAACACATTCCTGGAGCCTCCCCAACACTGCATGTTTTCCATGTTTCCTTAATCAAACATACCTGATTCAGATCATCAGCTCATTAGTCGAGACTCCAAGACCTGAAATGGGTGTGTGAGACAAAGGATACATGCAAAATGTACAGTGTTGAGTAGGCTCCAGGAATGTGTTTGGGAACCCCTGATCTAGGTCATCTAGGAGACAACAACAGTTTTAGTCTTTCAGTTTTAACCATGTTCGGATACTTTAAGGGTCGAACTTTTTGTCTTCCTCAATGCAGTCCGATTTATATATTTTGCAATGTTTGAAAGATTGAAATATGTGAATATTTTAAAACGTCTTTCATCTCACTCATTTCTGTAGTTTGTTTTTTTCTTTACACTGTCCTAAGGGACAGATTAATCTAATTCATCTAATAATTTTCTTCTTTAAATGTAAATAACACTAGTCAGTGAAAAAAAATATCTAACAGGTTTCCCTGTAAAGCACAGTAGTGAACACATAAAATATTTTGGAACTTTCTTTTTGCTTCATGTTTATATGTTACATAAATGTGACTTAAGAAGTTTGATTTGTCTAAGGTAACATATCCTTTGGTTTGTCCAAATGACAGAAAAGCTACTTGTGATGTGAACTCAAAATGAGAATTTCTGTAAACATTCTTGGCTTTGTCTTTTGGTTGTTTTAGTTGTGCACAAAGTGAAGGCAAGTTATTATTTTTGATAATATTGTTGTTCATCTTAATGTCCTTTTCAGTTACATTTTATTGACTTGAATTTAATGCTGCCTTCACGTGCTATCGGAAATTTGATAATACCCACTTCCGAAGTTGTGTTTACAAGCTCATTGCATTCAACTTTCGAAATTGGAGGGCGTTCATGTGCAATTTTTACCTAGGAAACTCGTATTTATGATAATGCAGCATAAATGTTATACATATTATAAAGCAGGTCCCAAAACTTCCATTTGTGAAAAATACTCATGATGAAACTGAAAGTGAACTGCATGATAAAGTAGGTTATCACTGTATTTTGTATTTTAAACAATATATCTTTCTGCACAACACAAAGTGGTCTGGTATAAAAGAGTCCTTTTTTTGACTTAGTAAATTATTAACTTTTTGATCCCTCATCATACAAAAAGAGACAGAAAACAAAAGTTAAAATTATTTGTGAAATGAGAGTTCAAAATGAGAGCTCCTGTACAAATTAAATCAGTGATATCTGACTAGAGAAAACCTAGAAAAAAGGCTGTTTTCTTCCTTTTTGGCAAATAGGAAAACTTCAACACCCATAATGCACTGGGCATGTTGCCGTCAGAGTCAAATAACACTTTGCTTTAGTAAGAAATACTCCTTAGCAAACTTTTAGCCATAATGGTGTCAACTTGTATTGTTCCTGGGAAGAATTCAAAGTGTAAATGTTTAGCAGAAGTGAGGTAATTTAGGTTTCCAGTGAAGGATCTAGTGTGTTGAAGGCAGTGGCTAAAGGCTGCAAAAAAAGTAAATACGGAGAGAACGGCACGATGGTTAATCTTTCAGAAGCCTCGTGTTTACAGTGAACATTTCAAACTGAATGACCACGAACACAGTGTTTTAGGCCAAAGGGAGCGGAAAAACTGAAAGAAACTGCCATTCCTGTTTGTGAGGGTAAGATTGTAGAGAAACACTTCTGCATTAGGAGCTGAACTTACTGTGTTATTAAAATATTGTGAATCTAGTTTCAGATATTAGATGTGAAGTTCCACGTGACCAGCATGTGTATAACCCACACTCTTACTTCTGGTGAGATATGAAATTGGGAGCAAAAAAAAACTGGCTATTGCTTGGATGGGTATGAACCAAAGGCAGCAGAGGCCACATGCACACGAGATGGATGGACACCAAAACCACTGTGTGCTGATAATAAATCTTACAATTTGTGCATATAATATGAATTCAAATAAAATGATTGATATTTTTGTTTTACAGGGAAAATGTGTACAGCACCAAACATCCCAAATGCAGAGATCATGGGACATCAGAGACCAAACTACAACATCTATTCAAGGATACAATATAAATGTCGTCCTGGGTTTGAACCAGAGCAGCCTGTAGAAATCACCTGTAACTCCCAGACTGAATGGACAGGCATACGGCAATGCACTGGTATGATTTTATTATTATTATTGATTTTATTTATTTATTTATTATTATTATTATTGACTTTTATTATAGACCATTTTGATTTTATTGAATTCTGATTTGTTGATTCTCCAAATAAAATGTAACAAAATAAAGACGCTGCATTTTAAATATTTGTTTAAAAGTTTGAAAGTGTTGTGAATCTTCTTCAATCTCACTCATTTCCAAAGCCTTAAGGGACAGATTCATTCACCAAATAATCATAGTTTATGATTTGATTCAAGAAGAACATGAGCGAGCAGTGAAAATATTGCTTGTGCACAAAGCGGTCTGATGTAAAAAACTTTTTGACTTTGGTAAATGATTATGGTAATGTGAGAGTATCAGAGACAGACTTTGGTCTTGAGAATTGAGCTCAAAATGAGAGTTTCTGTAAAACTCCTCAGCTTTGTCTTTTAGTTGTTTTTTCTTTAATTTTGCCCAAAGTCAAGGCAAGTGCTTTTTGTTGTTGTTATTTATTTGAATGTCTTTTTCATTTAGATTTTAATAATTTGAACATAAATGTTATATTACATGCTCTTCCCAAACTGTAGCTTTAGAGAGTGTTGACTAGTTGTTCATGTACTTCAGCATTTAATATACATGACAGTTACATCTTTGTGTAATGTTTGTTTGTGCTTCTCAGAATGTCTTTGATAAAACATTAAATATGAAAACATAGAACCAGTTTAAAAATCTTCATATGCTGATGGTGAAACAGTGAAACTGAACAGCATGACAGGTTATATTGTTCTTGTAAAAAGTGTAAAAAACATTGTTTTGAAATGACAAGCAGAATAAATCAGCGTTGGAAGTTTTCTTTTTTATCGTTGAATTTCTCTCAGTCATACAGACAGAAATTGACAATTTGCCTTTATCCAATCAAATCATTATACATTTGCATAATGACAACTCAAAAACATGAAATCAGAATTTTGAAGTTTTGAAACTGTTTCCTCACAGCAAAGCAAAAATTGTGCCCTGATCTATCTGTGGAAAATGGATTGATACACAAACACTCCTCCAAGGAGGAAGAAATCTTTTACACCTGCGACACGGGTTATAAACCATTCAGTGGGAACTGGTGGGATTCAGTGACCTGCAGCAAAGGCTCTTGGTCTGAAGAACCTCAGTGCATCCGTGAGTTTAATTATTGTCAGTCTCAGGTGTTAGATGAATGATAGGTTACTGAAATATTGTCTGTCTTTACAGGGGAGGAAGAGTGTGGTGCTTTTCCCAGTGTTCACCATGGAAAACTAAAGAAAACAAAACAGATCTTCCATGATGGAGAAACAACAGCATTTGAATGTGATCCAGGGTTCATACCAACTCAACGCTTCATAAAATGTGTCAGTGGTACATGGGAGACACCAGTTTGTGAGGGTGAGCTTCTCAAACTCGTATTATATTTTTGTGAGGAGCAGCGACAGCATATAGTGGACAATAGAATCTATTGATAATGTTAACCTCAGTCTTACTGGAGTTCATGAATTTCCATACATTTCTTTTTTTTTTTTAGTGGATGTGCATTGTGGCTTTCCTCCAAAGGTGGAAAATGCACTCATAACATCTAAACCTGAAGAATTTTATGGAGATGGATCTAGTGTAACATACGTATGTCGAAGCTCATTCTTAATGAATGGGAAAAGCACAGTTTTCTGCCGCAGGGGAACTTGGGAAGAAGTGCCAACATGTAAAGGTAAGATTTTGATTGGTGTTGATAACTGTCTTTTAAAACTTCTTACAGATAAGAGAGAGAAAAAAAAAACATTTCTGTAAGTGAAAATGAAGAGAAATTATTTGATATTTGACAATCAATAGGAATAACATCAAGGCTCCAGATAGTTTTGTGGTGGTGATGACAATAATTACAAAATCAATTTGCTTTGAAGACCCAGTGAAATCAGAATTTGAGTTTTGGTACTTTTAGTCCATCTGTTATGTATGTTAATGTAATGTTAAACATTATCAGTTTTCACTGGTACAGTATATGCTGGATGTCTCATCCTGCACTACACAGTTTTCTGTCCAATCAAATGCTTTCTAGAATCAAAATCAAATTAGTGTTTTAGTGCCATTGTGCTATACTCCTCTCTTCAAAACAAGTCTTGTCACCTGAGAAGAAAGATTGGGTAATTTAAAAATGGTCACATTAATCCTCATTGAAATCGCAAAATAAAATAGAGATGATAGCAACTTTTTAAACAATTAGTAGGGACACCTGTATTTATACAAATCTCTCACCACATATATTTTTTTCTAAAGAAATTTTGAGAATTGCTTGAAAGATGCAAATTGAGTGTATTGAGCAATACGATGAAATTCCAGAAGGATGATGGATCTGTGAAAATGGAGTGAAACGTTTGTCTGCACAAGAGAGTCACTTAAAATTTAATGAATCTAAAATCACATTTACTTACCTGGTGGATAAAACATTGACTAGATACATGATGAACATTAGCTGGGAAATGATTGTGAATTAAGTGTAAAAATGTAATTTGTTTAATTTATTTATATCACAAATCTCACACAAGCTAACAGACCTTAGTCAGGATATGTATCATATCGAATTTATCATGAGGTTGTTAGGGATAGATGAATACCCCATTTTAAACTCAATACCATATGACAAAACTGTAATTGTTATGCTAAACCACTACTTATGGGAAAACAGTAGTATAGTGACTCCAAAGCACTGGGCCACATAGAGTATAAATGATTTTTTGTGGATAAATATGTGATCAAATGTCTGCTTTCTCTAGAGCCAACATGTCCTCTAGATACAACAGTGGAAGACTTAATAATGGAGCGATCCCCTGATATTGAGGGTCCTGTCAAACCTGGACACAAGTTAATATTTTCATGCAATAGACAAGGGCTGAAATTAAAAGGACAGAAAGAAATTACCTGTCAGTCAAATGAAGAATGGAGCAGACCTTTTCCTAAATGTGAAGGTAAGACCACAGACGGTAAAAGCCTTGGATTGGACAAAGATAGATCAAAGATAGATCTGTTGTTCACATGGAGGATGCTTTCTGTTTTTAGAGGTGATGTGTGTTGCAAACCTGACAGTGAACATGAGATCAGACGGACACCCGGGGCCTGAGGTTTCAGTCAGACCTGGACGCACAATAACTCTTTCATGTGTTGGGAGGGAATCGAAATTAGAAGGACATAGCAAAATCAGCTGCTTGTCAAATGGAGAATGGAACGTCCCATTCCCTAAATGTATAGGAGGTAAGATACTTTATTAGTTGAGTTTTATTAGTAGTGTTTACAAGCATCATTATTGCTCATATTAAATTAAAAACTTTGGTACATAATTCATCGGCACACAAGTCATTCTTGACTTGAGCCAAGAAACAATGTCCTAGCAACCACCCAGAGTAACCTAGCAACAGCATAGCTACACACTAGCACTAACATGTTCTATGGTTTAAGGCCATAAAAAAGGCATCTGGCTGATATTGAGATTTATTAATGCCACATTTTCTTGGTGATCTAAAAAAAAAAAAAATTTGCTTTGCCCTCAGGGAAATGTGGGCCACCACCACACGTGAACTTTGCAGATACAATTGAAATGACAAAAAATGAATATAATTCAGGAGAGAGAGTTGAATACAGCTGCTTTAATATGTTCACACTGGTTCAGCGTCGCCCCTACTCCAAATACGTGACCTGTGATCAAGGAGAATGGAGAGGGAGTATTAAGTGTTTGAGTAAGTATGAACACTCTACACCATCAAAGACATGCAAAGACATTCTCACTGTATTTTTCTTTTTTTTTTTTGTAAGTTTGATGTAATCTTGTAGTTACAGGTTGTTCTGATGAATCAATGAATGTATTCTGTAACACTGAGAGTGAGATGTTGGGTTTGTTTCAGAGCCCTGTTCAGTGTCTGTGGAGGAAATGGACGAAAGAGGTATACAGCTGCGATGGCGTGGACGGGAAAAGATATTCTCACCACATGGGGATAGAATCACCTTTAGTTGTAAGAGAGGCAAACATTCAACAGGCAGTGACCTAATACAAACATGTAATGATGGAGAGATGAATTTGCCCCTGTGTGAGTGACAGTGAATAAAACATCACTGAAGCCAATCAATATAAAACCTTTTCCCCAATTCAGTTTCTCTGTTTTGGAATTTCTGCAATTAAAACTAAATAAATGATAAAATCAACATGTTTAAAATTGTGCTTGTTTGAAAACCTTATTTAATTAGCTCATTTAATGCCAGCTAAGTGAGCATTTGTGTTTTTTTACAATGAAAACTTTTCAAAAATCGATTGCAAAAATCCTTTTAGACCAAAGAGAAAGCTGCAAATAATCAAGTATTTTTATTATCATGCAAATATGTGGGAAATCAGTTCATTTCACATTCAAAATGTACTAAATCTACCAAAACCGTGTTCGGGGGGCGGTCCTGGATCTACCGTTAGCATTAAGTGACCCCCTATAAAGGCCCAAAAAATAACCCTGGTTTTTCATTAAAACTAGAATTCTAGAAACATAATCCATACCCTAATCAATAAAACTTTTTTTTAATCAAATTGTTACGCTGCCACTCTAGAGTCCCTTTCAAGGAAAGTCTGTTCACTCGGCAGCCATATTTGCAATGCCTCCAGGCAGCTATTTCGGGCATCCAAGTCCTATTTGAATGGGGAATCCTGATATCTCAAAAACTGCTTGGCAAACTCACAATTAAATAACATATTTCAAATCCGCAACAAAATCTGACATCAACTGTCCCGTAAATGTTGTTTTTTATGCTCAAATAGCATTTAAAAAGCTTATTTTTCAGGCTAGACGAGCCAATGCACATGTGCAGTCCTAAGCGCGAGTCTCAGGTTTCTATGGGAACCGGAACTTCTAACAGCAGCTGCAGTGATGCAAGAACTTTATCAATCAGTGATTGGCTCTTTTACTTAGAAGGCGGGACGTATTCCGCCATAATGCGTGTTGCAGTTTCTCCCATTCATAACTAATAGGAGTGAACCATCTTTCTTTATCTATAGTCTTTGGCCGCTCCCAATTTTATAAAAAGCTACTCCAAATTAGATTTGCGTCTGAAAAACACGCCAAAGACTATAGAATAACACAAGACACATCACTTGTATTGTTTTGAATGGGAGAAAGTGCAACACGCAATATGGCGGAATAAGTCCCACCTTCTAAATAAAAAAGTCAATCCCAGATAGCAAGCAATGATCGAAATAATGTTAAATCAATGTTAATGTGTCAACGTTAACTGTATTGATTCAATATCACTTTTGTACCCGCAATTAATGTTGAAAAATAGGTCCTGAAGTGATGTAAACTGCACTTGTGCACTTTTATTTTGACGGTGCTGAGAACAGTTCAGACCAGTGTTGCCAAGTCTGGAATTGGGCTACTTTTACACCATTGCCGTGGGTTGTTTTTCATGTCCGCGGGTTTGAATCGACCCCAAATAACATGATATTTATGGGGAACCCTGCCAAAAACGCGGATTTTACCCCCCGCAATGCGATTTTACTGTGGGACCCCCCTGAAATGCAATTGGGCTAGTTTTGGGATGGTTTTGAAGAGCAATTGGGCAGATTTTGTTGTGAAAACCTGGCAACCCTGGTTCAGACAGATTCTGAGCACACAGTGCTTGCATTCTCCATCTTCATTAGTTTACAATCTGTTTAACAGTCCTGTCCAATATGTTATTAGATAGAATTGTTATACAAAGAAAGTAGACAGTATATGAAACAGTATTGGCTTTTGCCATGTGATTGATATCCAATGTCGCTAGCTTAGCAGAAATACATAATCATGTTTCGCTTTGTCCGTCAGGTTGAGCGGTCCATCTATCACTGTTTTCTATGTTTGTAGAGTTAGTTCGTGGAGTAAATATATAGGCTGTGTACACGGCTTTTTAAAAATGGCAGGTGCTGGTGTTTCGGGTGCGTTTGACATATCAGTGTACACCTACTTCACTGGTAGCTCCTTTTGTGCTAGGTTAGACCTTTTACATTCTGAAGTAGTCATGATTCGCCTCTCGCAGTGTAACTTGCTCTAAACACACTTCTTAAATACGCAGAATAATGTAAGTAGATAATTTTCCATGTAATCGCGCCTTTGACCGATTACGAAATCGTGGCATCCGTAATCGCGATTAGAAATTCGATTAATTGTGCAGCCCTATTCAACATCATGCTTCCAACTACAACTGACTTAAAGCCACACAGCCTGAAATCAACTGAAAATAAAAGAAGACAATAAATCTCTCAAGATCTCAGCAGAAGTTCTTTTTGAGAATTAAAAGAGGTTTAGATGTTGATGTTTTATTGAAAATGTTTGGTCACCAATTTGGTGATCAGTGTTTGACTCTTGGCTTATTGTGTGAGTTTGTAGTCTTTGTAACAGTGTTTGCTAAAACATATTTGTTGCAAAGAAAACCAGAAACAAAGATGATCAGGTGATATAGTCACCAGCTGTAGATGGTAATGAAATTTAGACTAACACTTGTGTAGGTGTTCATCTACATCTAATTGTTTTGATTTTTAGATTCAGAATATATTTCAATATGGTAATATTGTAGAAATGTAGCAAATTGTTCTCTTATTCATTTTTTTAAGATGTTAGGTTTTGAACTTATGTTCAACAGTTTTGAAAAGAGTATGTAAACATATGAAAATTGGCTTGTAGGTTTAGAGTTTTGGTGGTGAAACAAATTCATAATTTGAAAGTAGTCATCAAATGCATTTTGTGCCAAAGCAGTGATAAATGATCCACAGTTTAGCCCACATGTTGTGAGAGTTTTGAAAAATGTGATCTACGTATCGAGAGATGTGTCCTAGCAATTGCAAAAAAAAAAAAAGGTAAGGGATAAATAATTAAAAGAGTTAAGGGATTAAAGAAAAAAAAAAGAACTATAAAGAACACATTCACTCTTAAAGGGTTAGTTCACCCAAAAGTGAAAATTCTGTCAATTACTCACCCTCATGTTCTCCCAAACCCATAAGACTTTCGTTCATCTTCAGAACACAAATGAAGATTTTTTTTGATGAAATCTGAGAGCTTTCTGTTCCTCCATTGACAGCTACGCAATTACCACTTTGACGCTTCAAAAAGTTCATAAAGCGATCGTAAAACTAATCCATATGAATTGAGCGGTTTAGTCCAAATTTTCTGAAGAGACACGATCACTTTATATAATGAACAAATTTAATTTAGTCATCTATTTATTTATTTATTCTTTTTCATATACACTTTGCAGCGAACATAAACAGAAGCTCAACCAAACCAGGGTAGTGTTTCCAAAAAGCTTTGTTAGCCAAGTATGGTTGCAAGTTATCAGCTTAGTTCAACGAGTCTGTGTTTCCCAAAACCATAGTTCCAACGAACATTTGCAAACAGCATCGCAGAGTTGTGTGGTTGGAACCTGTGGAAGCATAGTTTCTTGTTTTTATGAAATGTTGACTTAATAAATCCTTATCTTGAGCAAAATAAGCAAGCTGACATTCAGTGCAGTCTATATATTTTCTTTTGAATATACGTATATATATATATATATATATATATATAAATGTCATTTACATATTTTAGTTTGTCAAGAGATTTTAAGCACTGTTTTTGAAGAGTGTGCATGTGCACATTTAGCAGCGAGTTACATCGTTGTACGGGAAACGCACCCCTGCTTGACATGCAAGAACAAATCACTTTGGTTCTTCCGGAAGAATAAAAGCCTAAATTCATTCTGTTCATGGGCTTGAGCACCTGCCCCTTTAATCGTGAAAATGAAAGTGCCCTTTTCGTTCATATTGCAATTTCTACCGAGTGGCCCCCTGGAATGTGATTTCTCTCATATCATGCAAACTGGTGACAAATGACATTAGATGAATTCAATATCAATATTAATGTTTCTCATGTTGTGGTGTTTATCTTGGTTGGTTGTTTTGTACATTGTAAAAGACTAGCATTTTCTAAGCAGAAGCTTTAGAATAATATACAGGCAAGTTTATAAAATAACAAACTCAAAACAATATTTGATGTCTCCATATTTCTTTATCTGGTGAGTAGCCATAATTATGTATAGTCAGCCATTTATTATATAAAAATAGTGCTTAAGAGCTGGGACACTTGACTACAAAATCATATAATATGGATATCATGTAAAATGTACATTATTTCTAAATACTTATGGGGTATATTTTAAGATAATAAATACAATCAATAAATTTAAACTTCACACAGGGACCACTTGGTGGTGCAGTTAAACAGGAAATTCTGAAAGTATATATTTAGCAGTTACTCATTATTTTGAAGGGGGAAAAAGTTAAAATTGTGACATTATTTGGACCCTTTATACAGCACAATCAGAACAAGACAAATAATCATATTCTGTTTTCTCCATTTTATTTTTTATTTATTTTTTTTTTTTTACAAACATTGTAGTGTTGACTGCATTCAGTAAGCTCAAAAATAAAAATAGGTTTATCAGTCACTACAAACCAAGCTTTTTTATCTTATGAATTTTGTCAATTTATTTTTGAAGTTTATGTAACCACTTATTGCTATAAAATCTATTCAAATCAGGGGTTTTAGTATTTAGACATGTCTCAAATTCTGGTAACAGGGCTGCAAAAATCACAAACCTCTGATAATAACCTCTGAAAAACTAAAAAAAATTCAATATATTTCTTGAAAAAAATTGCAATTTTCAGGTCCTATTTTGAACATATTCATTGTGTGCCAAGAATCTGTTATCACATGACAACCATTTGCAAATAAAGAACTTTGAGTTTAACAATTTAGTGTTTACCAAAAGTCCAGTAAGTAACATCCAGTAAATGACATCCTACACTTACATTTCCAACTTTTTTTTTTTTTTTATGAGAAATAAGGAGGATCATCTAGGTCAGTGTCCTAAAGGCGACATTTTGTATGTTGCCCTTATTTGACACACCTACTTCAGGTCTTGCAGTCTCTACTAATGACCTGATGAGTTGAATAAGGTGTGTTAGATGAGCGATACATCCAAAATGTGCAGTGGGGGTCCTCCAGGACAGGTTTGGGAACCACTGATCTAGGTCATAAGAGACAACAACAACAATTTAAGATGTCAGTCGAATACTTTAAGGGTCAAACTCTTCTTCTGCATCTGTTTTTTTATATCAGTTCAAATATTTCACAATGACTACTTTTGCAATGCTTGAAAGTTCGAAAGTGTTCTTAATCTTCTTCAGTCACACTCATTTCCAATGCTCTATGTGACAGATTCATTCACCACATAATCATACTTTATAATTTGATTCAAGAAGAACATGAGCCAGTGAAAAACATTAATAGGATTAAACTACAGAGTTCAGAGGTGAACATGCAAATATTTTGGAAACTGCCCTTTGCTTCCTGTTCATGTGTTGCATAAATATGATTCAAAAAGTCTGACTTCTCTAAAGTAACTTATCTTTTGGTGTCTGTAGCAGTTGCTGCATCAGATGAGATTATTATTTTTTTTTTATTTTCCCCATTTACAGGAAATGTTGCTTGTGCACAGAGTGTTCTGATGTAAGAAAGACCACTTTTTGCCCTCTTTTTTGACTTTAACTTGCTGATCCCCAAGCAAGCAAAAGTATCAGAGACAGACCACAAAAGGTATTTCAGAATTGAGCTCAAAATGAGAGTTCCTGTAACACTCCTCAGAGAGAGCGGCAATAACAAAACTATACGCTGACACCCCCCAACCACAAACTGACTGTGAAATACAAATGTCTTTTTTTCCTTCCTCAAACTGGCACTGAAAAAGTAAGACTCATACTGGAAAAGTAATATTTTCATTTAGGACAGGAGCAGCATGCCCCTCTGAAGTAGCAGAAAAGGTCATGAAACCCCAAAACACAATTTTTTGAGATGTGAACAGGTATGTACAGGCTGCACATCACTGAAAACACTAAAAGCACACATAAATTTAATCAAGAAGTGGAAATTGGTTATTTTTGCATTTTTCTGAGCAATTTCGTTCTTCCGGGTTGAAAAGCAAATTTGAAGCAACATCACGGAATCTGATGTAGATGTGTGCCTCCGGAGTGTGGACCAGTGTTTACTTTAATTGTGCTCTTGACTCAGGGGATTTATATGTTTGAGGTCTTTTTAGCAGTGTGTTTATTGAA
Source organism: Ctenopharyngodon idella (assembly GCF_019924925.1). Taxonomy (NCBI): domain Eukaryota; kingdom Metazoa; phylum Chordata; class Actinopteri; order Cypriniformes; family Xenocyprididae; genus Ctenopharyngodon; species Ctenopharyngodon idella. Next base: position 9,129,632 of record NC_067229.1, read on the forward strand.
ACATATAATTTGTTGAAAAAGAAGCCATAAGTAAAGATGAGCAAGTGATCTTTATCATAAAGTTGTTTAAAAAAAACATTACTGATCATAAGTGATTATTCAATATTCTTTACTGTCAATACAAGCCTGCTAGAGAACAGACATTCTGCATTTTGATTTTTAAATATATTTAGGATAAAAAAGTTTAGACATCAGACATCAAGAAGCAGCATATGATTCTCAACAATGGTGACATGTTTCATGCTGCAATACATGCTGGGAGACACAATAGTATAAAACGTATGGCTCGCAGCATGAAGTATGTTACCATTGTTGAGATGCATATGCTGATTCTTGATATCTGTGTATATTCAAATGGCATTTTTTTTGTTTTGAAAAAAAAAAAAAAGAAATTATGTGAACAGTCATTGATATTTTTCAAAGATCTCCAGTGATGAATATCAAGAAGTGCAGTCACATAGCTACTGTAATCAGTGAGGTGCAGTTCTATAATCAAAAACTAGACTCTGAATGAGATCAGTAAACAAGACTACTACATACTTATCACCAATCTTAATTTATTGTCCTTGCCATAACAAACACTGTTAAAGCAGCCAAAAAAAAAAAAGCAAAGTTCATCAAAATGCCTAATTAAAGCAAGCACTAACCACCATAATGGTGACGTCAACCAGAACTTATTTTCAATAAGACATCAACATCTAAACCTCTGTTAATTCTCAATAAGAACTGCTGTAGACGTCTGACAGAAATAAAGTCAGTCTGGTTAGTAATATGTAAAGCTGGTAATACTGTTTGTGGAGTTGTTTAATTAGATCTTGAAAGATTTAATGTCTTGTTCAGAGGTGGAAAGTCCAGGGGTCAGAAAGTAAAAGTCCTGCCATATTTTTATTCCACCCACTGAAGCAGTGTTAAAGTTAATGAGATAAATAAGTGTTTAATTGAGGTGATGATTGACCATTATTGAAGACATCTGATGTTAACAAGCAGAATCACCAAAGGAGAAAAATCACAATTTTTAAGAAACCATCACAGAGGTCAGGGTTTTCTTTAGTTGGGCTCTTGACCCTTGACTTTTTAATATTAGATTTTGTTTGGGCTGCTGTAACTGAGTTATAACAACCAGTCAAGCAAAGAGAAAACATGATCAGGTGGTGTTGGTTGTGTTTTCACATAATCATTATTTGATCTGAACTCATTTAAAGCCCAATCACTGAGTTAGATTTACATTATTGGTTCTACAGCAGAAGATCAGCTTTATTAATATAATCCAAAAGGTTTCTTAAAAGTTGTTCTTTTAGGCACAGACAGACATCAAGAATCAGTCTGCGAATCTCAACAACAGTGACAAAGCAACATATTCTGATAAACAGATCAACTCTGAACATTAGAAAACAAGCTACTAAAAAGTCACATAAAGACAGCAAAAAATTAAATAGTTAGAATAAAGAAAATTCATTCATGCAGCAATGCATGATGGGAGCCGTGGATGAATTTTGATTGGTGGCACCCAGAATGCATTGCAACATGCTTTTTGTTGAGATTCACTGTTGAGATTCATACGCTGATTCTTGATGTCTGTGTGTCTAAATGAAACTGAATTTTCACTTTTTTTTTTAGAACAACTTTTGATAAAACCTTTGGATTATTTTGAAAAAGCTGATCTTCTGCTGTAGAATCACAGTGCTGCTGTAATCAATAATGTAAATCTAACTCAGAGATTGGGCTTTAAACGAGTTCAGTGACTCAGGTCAAATAATGATTATGTGAAAACATCTTTTCTCTTTGCTTGTCTGGTTGTTATAACTCAGTTACAGCAGCCCAAACAAAATCTAATATTAAAAAGTCAAGGGTCAAAAGCCCAAGTAAATCAAACTCTGATCTCTGTGATGGTGTCTTAAAAATTGTAATTTTTTTCCTTTGGTGATTCTGCTTGTTAACATCAGGTGTCTTCAATAATGGCCAATCATCACCTCAATTAAACACTTAATTATCTCATTAACTTTAACACTGCTTCAGTGGGTGGAATAAAAATATGGCAGGACTTTTACTTTCTGACCCCTGGACTTTCCACCTCTGGTCTTGTTTAACCTTCAGTTTATTTTATCTAAGGCTGTAACTGGTCAGTTGTAGTTCTTGTGTTTCTCTTTCCTTCAGTGATTCTGCTTGTTTACAGCAGGTGTTCATCACTAATGCTCAATCATCACTTAATTAATCACTTAATTATCTACTTAACTTCAACACTGATTCAGTGTTACCTTTTCAAACTCTGAGTGTGGACTCATATAAACCCCAGCAGTGTTGATTTAACACTGAGGATTTTACTGTGCAGCTAACAGAATTTTGTTATAAGAACGTTCTCCAAATATTCAGTGTTGGTTCTGGGAACGTAAAAAATGTCCAGTTTTCTTGACATTAGAGGAGCGTGTTTTAAAGGTATGATGTTCCTCAAACATTCTTTCAACTTAATTTTGACTTAAAATTCAACATTCTAGAAACGTTGATTTGTAACATTCCAAGAACATAAAAATTTGTTTCGTTAATGTTAGTATAATGTTATTTAAAGGTTAGTGGAGGGATGCTGACAAAATGGAGGTAAATCTGCTGTATATATACTTGTTATCGTTAATTGACTTGATTAACTGAATGTGCTCCTCTCGTGTTATTTAGTTTAATTATCTGAAAGTGCTCCTTCCAAAAATTTAAAAAAAAAATTTATATACTTGACCTTTTTTCTTAACTTAGTTTCCTTTCGAAGTGGAACTCGCACTGCATCATGGTGATTGATACTTTGGGGAACACCTCCAGCATGGCTGGTGTCTGAAGCACGTGTGCTACAGGCCAATCTCGATTGGTCATAGTAGGACAGTGTCCTTACAGGCATATTGGCAGAGGTGGAAAGTCCAGGAGTCAGAAAGTAAAAGTCCTGCCATATGTTTATTCCACCTACTGAAGTAGTGTAAAAGTTAATAAGATAATTAAGTGATTAATTGTGTGATGATTGACCATTAATAAAGACACCTGATATTAACAAGCAGAATCACCAAAAGAGAAAAATCACAATTTTTAAGTCACCATCATGGAGATCAGGGTTTGCTTTAGTTGAGCTCTTGACCCTTGACTCTTTAGTATAAGGTTTTATTTAACTGTTTAACTGAGTTATAACAACCAGACAAACAAAGAGCAAAAATGATCAGGTGATGTTGGTTATGTTTTCACATAATTGTTATTTGACCTGAATCACCAAACTCATTTACAGTCCAAACTCTGAGTTAAATTTACCTTATTGATGACAGCAGCATTGTGATTCTACAGCAGAAGATCCAGCTTTCCTCACTATAATCCAAAAGATTTCTCAAAAGCTGTTTTGATAGATAGATAGATAGATAATAAATATAAAAAAAAAAAAAAAGTAAATAAAACTTTGTGTTAGGCACACACAGACATCAAGAATCAGCATATGAATCTCAATGACGGTGATAAGCAACATGCTGCATTCTGATCAACAGATCAACTCTGAACATTAGAAATCAAGCTAATAAAAAGTCACATAAAAACAGCAAAAAATAAAATAGTGATAATAAAGGAGATTACTAAGACAATTAAGCTCATAATTTATTCATGCAGAGCTATTTTAGCTTTGCTTGTCTAGCTGTTATAACTCAGTTACAACAGCCTAAACAAATTCTAATATTAAAAAGTCAAGGGTCAAGAGCTCAACTAAATCAAACCATGATCTCCATGATGGTGACTTAAAATTGTGATTTTCTCCTTTGGTGATTCTGCTTGTTAACATCAGGTGTCTTCAATAATGGTCAATCATCACTCAATTAATTACTTAATTATCTCATTAACTTTAACACTGCTTCAGTATTATGCCAAGTTTACGCTACAGGATTTTAAGCCCTATTTAAGCACGATTTGCAAGTTAACATGCTCACCGGCAGGTCGGGCTGTGATCGGGGGAAAATCAGCGGGTGGTCGGCGCTCACCAATCTTTATGTGTGAACTATTCAACGAAGCATTAAAGAGGCTCGCTGACGTGTCGCCGACACCTCACTGACGCCGGACAAATATCTAGCATGCTAAATATCTGGAGCTGTCGGCCGACTCTGGGTAGCGTTGCAGTGGGAAGAAAGGAGTTAAAATCCGTTTCACAGTCTTGAACATGAAGTACTTGTGAACGTTGAACTCCTGGAGCACAGAGAAGGTCCTTTTCCTGGAACACGCAGAAGAAGAAGCCTTGAAGGTTCTGATGTCTGTGCAGACAATCCTTATTCTCTGGAACATGCAGACGGAAGGATCTTCAGATTCTGAAGTCAGTGCAGATCCGGTCAGTCTGGAACATGCAGAATTTCTTGCAGAATTTTCTTGTTTCTCTCTTTAGAGCTTCAGAGTCTTGAGAGAGCAATTTCACTACTCTGTAGAGTTGGACTTAGCTTAGTACATCTTGGGACCGGAACCTTGAACCAGGACTGGAACAGGAACTGGAGCCTGGAACCAGAACGGGAAACTGCAGCAACCCGAAAACTGGAACAATTCTCTGTCTCAGAGACACGCCTTTTAATCTGTCCCGAGAAGGAGGGAGATGCAAATTGGCACCTTTCAAATCCAGTCTTTTGATTGGCTGATGCTGTCAGAGGTGGCCACTGGACAGTGGTGTAATGTAACAAAGTAATAATACTTCGTTACAGTACTTGAGTATTTTTTGGGAGAATCTGTACTTTACTTGAGTTTTTATATTTCTGTCAACTTTTACTTTTACTCCACCACATTTTCTAAATAAAATGTATACTTTTACTCCGATACATTTTCCCAAAGCATTTTCGTTACTTACTACAAAATAAAGTCGGTAGAACACAGACTGCAAGCAAGCATGTGCAAACAAGTGCTTGCACAACCGCGGTTGATTTCATTTTCCGGGTTGTGTCCGTTGCTGGAGCGGCTGAGAAGAGTGCGCTGTCATTATACAGTACGAGAGCGGCCTCTAGAGGCGACATAAAAACTTGTAGAGTTTGTTTTGACACGTGACGTGAGCCTGCGCACTGCACAGAGGGGGGACACTTCAAAAACGGATTTAAAACAGACAACAAAACGGTGTGTTATACAGTATACACTACAGTACATGTTTTCCTATCATTATAAAGTAATTAGTTTGTTGACTAGATGCTGCATTAGTGGAGAACAGTAGTATGTTTGCCGTCGATATGCTAACATTAGTAGTAGGCTACCTCAAGCGGTTAAAACAATGTGACAAAAACACCAACTGTTTAATGACATGATTGTTACCATTCATTTGCATTAGTTTATATCCATTTGTTCGCTGTTATGCATTCGTTATTCAGCAAAGTTGCATATTTAAAATGTATCCTCATCATGCAGCGACAGAAACATATCAAATTAGAAATCTATTCGATTTCAGTTCTTTTTTTTTTATCGGCACTGTAACACATATTTTGATTAGATAATCATCAAGTTTTCTAAAATAGAGGCAAATAATGTGTTAAAGTATACATAGACCTATGCTATGCCTTTGTGTGTAAAGATGGCAATTTTTAATCACGACTGTTTGGATTTATATGAAATGGTAACACTTTACAATAAGAGTCGATTTGTAACATTAAATAAGGTTAATAAAAGTATTGTTCATTGTTAATTTCAACATTTACATTTTAACATTTTAAAGTTGTCTCTTACATTAGTTATAATGCACTATGAATTAACATGAATGATCAATGTATAATTAATATATTAGTATTTTTTATATTTAAAACTTACAATAAACATTTTGCCTTTTTTTAATTCAAAGAAAACAAAATGTAAGAAAGAGTTAAAACTGAACACAATCTTGCTGCTCAAACTGCGTATAGAACAATTTTAATATAATGGAACGAACGTGGCGGCAGTTCCGTTTTTTCCGTAAGTAGAAAAGGGAAGGAATACGGAAAGCGGAAGCACATGCAAGGCGATCATTTGTGTTTATAAAGCACATACATTTGTATTTTTTAAGAAAATGACTGATTGTTTCGCTAGATAAGACCCTTATTCCTCGTCTGGTATCGTTTAAAGCCCTTTGAAGCTGCACTGAAACTGTAATTTTGACCTTCAACCATTTGGAGAGACTATTGAAGTCCACTATAAGGAGAATAATCCTGGAATGTTTTCTTCAAAAACCTTAATTTCTTTTTGACCTAGGAAAGAAAGACATGAACATCTTGGATGACATGGGGGTGAGTAAATTATCAGGAAAATTTTATTTGAAAGTGGACTAATCCATTAAACTACGCCAGAGCGCGTACACACCTCACGCACCAGATGCCGTGCGTGCGCTCAAGGCAGTTGGACATAGTGGTGTATTAGAGGTAAAAAATTATATAAATACTGTTCGGTTTCTCGCACAAACCGATCGTTTCGTGCCTTAGGACATCAATGTGTCGTCACGAGCCGCAGGATTTAATTTGGATTTGTCTGTGCATGTTTTTTTTTACTCTCATAGATTGTGTTCCTATTGACATGCATTATACGACTGACAGACTGCAACGGTTGGAGTTAAAAGTCATCATTTGTGTTCTACTGAAGAAACAAAGTCTCCTACATCTTGGATGCCCTGGGGGGTAAGCAGATAAACATCAGATTTTCATTTTTGGGTGAACTATCCCTTTAAGTACAAAAAATATCACATACTTTAAAACTTTTACTCAAGTAATATTCTAAACAGTGACTTTAACTTCTACCAAAGTCGTTTTCTGGTAAGATATCTATACTTTTACTTAAGTATGGCTTTCAAGTACTTTATCCACCACTGCCACTGGATGGCCCCTCTCTTGCATGAGGTTCATTTGCATAGCTTAAAGTTCATGTTTAAAACAATGTCCTTAAGGTTTTTCCTATGCATAATTCACTTTCCAAACCAATTTCAGATTAACATAGGCATTGTGCTGAAAACATAAAGACCAAACATCATTGGGTTATGTTGAACTACCTATGCATTCATGTATACCTTAATGGGCAAGTTTGTAAATTTTGCATGTACACAAATAACACTCATTAAGTATATAAAGTTCTGAAATAGAAATGGAGAAGATTTGCTCCATTTTGTCCATTGTGTGTCTATTTTTATATAGATAATACTTCTTTTGTTGCTTCAAGCCAAACGGCAAAACCTGTCTGGTGAATCAGTTCACACCTCAGGTCCTAGGGCTGAGGAACTAGGGTGAACAATGGGGTCAATGGTGATAGGATTAGCCTGCTCAATGGCATGCTAATGTCATCATTGTTCCTTTGCACAAATGGTCAGGATGATTGTCTTTGCAGGCAGGGTGATTGTCTTTAATTGTCTTTGCAGTATTTAGACATGTCTCAAGTTTGGAAAAAATAAACATAGTTTTTAGTTTGACATTTATCTTCACAGTCTGCATTTTCTGAAGGTTAAGCACTCTTTTTTTTTCAATTACTATTTAAAAAAAATAAAATGTATTTTTTTAAAGAGCTTTTACATTTGCAATTATTTTCTTCAGTGTGAGATGAGGAGTATCATATTCTAGGTCATATGAGACAACAACAATTTAAGCAGTCAGTCGAATACTTTAAGGGTCAAACTCTTCTTCTGCCTCGCTTTTTTTTGTCAGTTCAATAGATTGCTCAATTCTAATGGACACATTTTGCAACGGCAGTTACAAGTATATTTTGCAATGACTTTATGTGAAATGTTTAAAAGTTCGAAAGTGTTGTGAATCTTCTTCAATCTCACTCATTTGCAATGCCATATGGGAAAGATTCATTCACCAATACAATGTACGTAATGTATGTATGATTTGATTCAAGAAGAACATGAACCAGAAAAAAAATAATAATAATTCACAGTTTAGAGGTGAACATGGCAATTATTTTGGAAACTGGCCTTTGCTTCCTGTTCATTTGTTGCATAAATATGACTCAAGAAGTCTGACTTCTCTTCGTCTTCTAAATGACAAATACAAATTGCTGCATCAGATAAGATTTCATTTACAGGAAATATTGCTTGTGCACAGTGTGGTCTGGTATAAGAAAAACCTCTACTTTGGTAAACGATTAACTTGTTGATCGCCAAGCAGACAAGAGTATCAGAGACGGACCAAAAAAAGGCACTTGAGAATTGAGCTCAAAATGAGAGTTCCTGTAAAACTCCTCAGCTTCGTCTTTTGTTTTTTTTTCTTTAATTGTGCCCAAAGTCAAGGCAAGTGCTTTTTGCTGTTATTATTTATTTGAATGTCTTTTTCATTTTGATTTTATTGACTTGAATATAAATGTTATAATATATGCACTTCCCAAAACATTTAACTGTAGCTTTAGAGAGTGTTGACTAGTTGTACTTCATTACTTCAGCATTTAATATACATGACAGTTACGTCTTTGTGTAATGTTTGTTTGTGCTTCTCAGAATGTCTTTGAAAAAACATTAAATATGAAAACATAGAACCAGTTTAAAAATGCTATTGGTGAAACAGTGAAAGTGAACGACATGACGGGTTAAATCGGGTTATAGCGTTCCTGTAAAAAGTGTAAAAACATTGTATTCACAGTTTTGAAATGACAAGCAGAATCAATCAGCGTACCTGCAGAGATCGCAGATGGGATAATAATGTCTTAGAAGTTTTCTTAGAAGGTTTCTTCTTTGTCTTTGAATTTCTCTCGGTCATACAGACAGAAATTGACAATTTGCCTTTAACTTGAACTTTTTCAATACCCAATCAAATCATTATACATTTGCATAATGACAACTCAAAAACATGAAATCAGAATTTTGAAGTTTTGAAACTGTTTCCTCACAGCAAAGCAAAAATGCCCTGATCTATCTGTGGAAAATGGATTGATACACACCCTCTCCTCCAAGGAGGAAGAAATCTTTTACACCTGCGACACGGGTTATAAACCATTCAGTGGGAACTGGTGGGATTCAGTGACCTGCAGCAAAGGCTCTTGGTCTGAAGAACCTCAGTGCATCCGTGAGTTTAGTTATTGTCAGTCTCAGGTGTTAAACGAATGATAGATTACTGAAATATTGTCTGTCTTTACAGGGAAGGAAGAGTGTGGTGCTTTTCCCAGTGTTCACCATGGAAAACTAAAGAAAACAAAACAGATCTTCCATGATGGAGAAACAACAGCATTTGAATGTGATCCAGGGTTCATACCAACTAAACGCTTCATAAAATGTGTCAGTGGTACATGGGAGACACCAGTTTGTGAGGGTGAGCTTCTCAAACTCGTATTATATTTTTGTGAGGAGCAGCGACAGCATATAGTGGACAATAGAATCTATTGATAATGTTAACCTCAGTCTTACTGGAGTTCATGAATTTCCATTAATATCTTTTCTTTATAGCGCACATGCATTGTGGCGTTCCTCCAAAGGTGGAAAATGCACTCATAACATCTAAACCTGAAGAATTTTATGGAGATGGATCTAGTGTAACATACGTATGTCGAAGCTCATTCTTAATGAATGGGAAAAGGACAGTTTTCTGCCACAGTGGAACTTGGGAACAAGCACCAACATGTAAAGGTAAGATTTTGATTGGTGATGATAACTGTCTTTTAAAACTTCTTACAGATTAGAGAACAAATAATTACAAAATCAGTTTGCTTTGAAGACCCAGTGAAATCAGAATTTGAGTTTTGGTACTTTTAGTCCATCTGTGCTAGATTAATATGTTAATGTAATGTTAAACATTATCAGTTTTCACTGGTACAGTATATGCTGGATGTCTCATCCTGCACTAATCCTCAGTGAAATCGCAAAATAAAATAGAGATGATAGCAGCTATTTTAATAAAGTAATAGGGACACTACCCACTAAACAAAAGTATGTTCAGAAGACTTCTTTTCATTGTCTTTGTCACAAAAGTCGTACATTGAAAAGACGTCCACTGAGGAGCCAGAATGAAAGCTTGACATCTTCTGCACGTCCGATATAGACATTCCATTTAGACGTCTGACAGAAATAAAGTCAGTCTGGTTAGTAATAAGTGAAGCTGGTAATGCTGTTTGTGGAGTTGTTTAATCCTCCTCTGCTGAAATCTTGAGAGATTTAATGTCTTTCACTTGCAGTTGATTGTACCAAATACTCAATCATCAGTTATTTGATCACTTAATTATTTCATTAACTTCTTTTAACGTTGTGTAGATTGGACTTATATAAACACTGAGCAGTGTTCACTGAGGATTTTCCTGCGTAGGACATTTCAGCATCTATCCAAACAGAGTTTTGACCCTGTAAATGTTTTTAATTGTATTTTACATACAAACATGAAGTCTGTCACAAGTGGTTCAGTGGGAAACACTGTCTCCTCACAACAAGAAGGTTCGTGGTTCGAGTCTCAGCTGAACCAGAAAGTCATTCCTTCAGATCTGGTTTCCCTCACAATCCAAAAATGTGTGAATTACAGATGTTTTTTTGTTTTTTTAAACCTTGTACAAAGGTTCCATGAATGTCTATATCGGACGTGCAAAAAACGTCAAAAAAAGACGACAAAAACTTTCATTCTGGCTCCTCAGTGGACGTTATTTCAACGTACAACTTTTGTGACCAAGACATTGAAAAGGCGTCTTCCAGACATAACTTTGTTTAGTGGGTAAGACCACAGATGGTAAAAAACTTGGATTGGACAAAGATAGATCAAAGATAGATCTGTTGTTCACATGGAGGATGCTTGATTGATCCGATCTTTCTGTTTTTAGAGGTAATGTGTGTTGCAAAGCTGACAGTGAACATGAGATCAGACAGATACCCTGGGCCTGAGGTTTCAGTCAGACCTGGACACACAATAACTCTTTCATGTGTTGGGAAGGAACTGAAATTACAAGGACATAGCAAAATCACCTGCTTGTCAAATGGAGAATGGAACGTCCCATTCCCTAAATGTGAAGGAGGTAAGGTCAAATTCTGATAACACTTTACATGAATAATCATGTACTAATACCTGAATTAATACTTAATTCAGCAAGCTTTAATGATTATTGAAAGCATGAACTAATCATGAATTAATGAAGAGCTATCCTTAACTATGACTGGAGTCATTATGGATTCACACATGAATAATGGCAGTCTTAACTACATTAGTACATGTTTGATAGTTAATGCATTAATTAACATTTATGGCTAAACCAGAACAAACTGCCTCTTTACGAAGGAATAATTTAAATAATATTATCATAGTTTGAACTTTTGACTGCAGCTTTGTCATAAACATTACTGGATGGCACAGAATTAATTGATCCTCCTCATCAAAAGTAGAAAATACTGAATGCACTAATAACTGATCTTAAAAGGTCTTTATCTGTTTTGTGTTGTTCTCTTTCCCTTCAAACTCACCTTACTGCAACTTATGTGCAGCTAAATAAAAAATAAAAATTCAAAACCCTCAAAGAACATTTGTGGAAAGGTTCCCAAAGAAACAACCAAACTGGGATCATAGTCCGAACGTTTGCTGGAATCAGTTCACTCTCCAAGATGCATATACAATTAAACGAAAAAAAACATACATGTAATTACTGTACATAACTTCCTGAAAAATCCCAATACAAAACACATGCAAACAGTGGTCGTACTGTGGCAAACAATATCCAAGAGGGCTAGGCTAAAGAATAATCCAGGGGAAACAGGCAATGGTCCAAGAGAGGTGCGAACAGAGTCCAAAGGGCAAGGCGAGAAAGAAGTCCAAGACAGGCAGGTAATCAGAAAACAAGACGAGACTAGACTTAGACTAGAACTAGACACTAACTAGGGCCGGGAACTGGCTCCGTAAAGTAGCTACACTAAAATACGCTACACAATACTAGGTGACAGAGAGGAAGTGCATGGCTTATGTAGGGTGTGTGATTGGCTGCAGGTGTGTGTGTAATCAGTGCAATGGATGATGGGAAATGTAGTCCGGGGTGAAGTGCAAAAGTAGTGTGGTGCAAGAGTCCATACAAAACAGAACTGGGATCGTGACATAGCCCCCCCTCAAAAGGAGAGGCTTCCAGACGCTCCTAAAAACAAAAAATCCAGGAGGGAGGCAGAATGGAGGCGGACCAGGGGGCGGGATGGAGGGCCAGGTCCGTGGAAAGGAAGGCAGCCTGGTGACTGAGGCTGGACAGACGGCCAGGGCGAAGAAGGCTGGACAGACGGCCAAGGCGAAGAAGGCTGGGCTTGAAGGTCCCCACGGCGGAGCAGACGACCACCACTGCAGTTAAGACAAGCTTGAAGACCCCCACGGCAGAGCAGATGACCACCACACCAGTTCAGACGTGTTTGAAGACCCCCACGGCAGAGCAGACGACCACCAAGGCAGGAAAGAAGACCGCCACGATGACTGAGCAGATGGATCAAGAACCCAGGGCAAAGACTGAGACCTAGGAAAAACTGAGAAACAAAACACAGACAATGCATTCACGGCCCCAAGGTCTGAGACAGGAAACGCAATGAGTTCAATCAAATTCTCCTTGAGTGTGACTGAATAGGCAGACAGTTCAAACTCAGATTCCTGAATGGGGACTAGGCAGATAGGCAGTTCAAAATCACAAGCATTGACAGAAACTAACAGGACAGACGGGTCATAATTGGGCACATTTGGGAGCACAGACCAGGCAGACAGTTCATTTGCGGAGCCAACAGGAAGTTCATGTATGGTTTCTGGGGACGTGACAGGGTTAACAGGGCAGGAAAAAAGGTTCATTTATGACCTCTGTGGTCAGTCCAGGACTGAATGAAAGTTCACAGACAGCCTCTGAGGCTGGGTTGGGACAGGACAAAAGTTCACAAATGGCCTCCGTGGCTGCTTCAGGACTGGACGAGAGTTCACAGACAGCCTCTGTGGCTGATTCAGGACAAGATGAAAGTTCACAGACAGCCTCTATAGCCGTGATAAGACAGGTAGAGTACTGATAAGTGGAAACCACTGACACCTCTGGAGGTTCTGCAGCGATTGCCGCCACCTCTGGAGGTTCTACAGCAGTAACATCAGGAAACGGGGAGGATTCAGTAATGGTGTATCGCTGGACGCCACCACCATGCAAGGAGCTGAAGCGAGCGCCACCACCTCGTGAGGTCCTGCAGCATATGCCGCCACCTTTGGAGATTCATTGGTGGTGTACGCGGTCCAGATACACCAGAAAGCGACCCCCATTATGGGGAGCGCTGCGGACAGTGGAATCAGTTCAGGAACAGAAGGGTTAGAGGGAGCTGATTTGGGGATACCAGCGGCACATGCTGACACCAGCGGTGTATCCCACACACTGGATACCAGACTGGGATACCAAAGGACTGCCCCCAAATTTGGGTGCAACAGACAGGACATGACCAGACTCTGGATGATCAGCTGTGACGTGACGCGATTCTGGATGATCAGCTGAGATGTGACAGGGCTCCGGAATGTCTGCTGAGACATGACAGGGCTCTGGAAGGTCTGCTGAGACGTGAGGAGGCTCTGGACGATCAGCTGAGATGTGAGGAGGCTCTGGACGATCAGCTGAGATGTGAGGAGGCTCTGGACGATCAGCTGAGACGTGAGGAGGCTCTGGAAGATCAGCGGAGACGTGACGTGGCTCTGGACGATCAGCGGAGACGTGACGTGGCTCTGGACGATCAGCGGTGACTTGACTTGGCTCACGAAGATCAACTGTGACTTGACTAGGCTCACGAAGATCAACTGTGACTTGACTTGGCTCAGGGAGATCAACTGTGACTTGATTTAATGTCGTTGTGCTGCCATTTTGTGAGCGTGTTCTAGCGCGGGTGCCATTACATGAGCAGATGAGGTGTCGCATTCCTCTACGACACCCACAGTAAATGCTGAGCCGACAGACAATAACGCAAAATCTAAAAAATGACTTAGGAATGAACGCGGTCCCTCACAAATTAGTTATGATTTAATTGGCTGTTTAATGTCCTCACAGAAAAAGTCTATCAGCACACAGTCCGGCAGATCTGAATAATATGCAATGTCTAAATATTCTTGAATATAATCCTCCAATGATCGTGTGCCTTGCTTGAAAGAAAAGCTGCTGGATCCTTGTGTGGCCGACTATTCTGCTACGGAGGGACTGCAACGGGAGGCGTGCAGATCCATATGCAAAGCTTTATTCCATAACATGGTCTAAACAGGCAAGGGTCTGACAATCGCATATAGGTATATAGAGGGCAAGACAGTAGAGTAATCCAGGGAGAAGCGTGGTCGTACTGTGACAAACAATATCCAAGAGGGCTAGGCTAAAGAATAATCCAGGGGAAACAGGCAATCTGGTTTCCCTCACAATCCAAAAATGTGTGAATTACAGATGTTTTTTTGTTTTTTTAAACCTTGTACAAAGGTTCCATGAATGTCTATATCGGACGTGCAAAAAACGTCAAAAAAAGACGACAAAAACTTTCATTCTGGCTCCTCAGTGGACGTTATTTCAACGTACAACTTTTGTGACCAAGACATTGAAAAGGCGTCTTCCAGACATAACTTTGTTTAGTGGGTAAGACCACAGATGGTAAAAAACTTGGATTGGACAAAGATAGATCAAAGATAGATCTGTTGTTCACATGGAGGATGCTTGATTGATCCGATCTTTCTGTTTTTAGAGGTAATGTGTGTTGCAAAGCTGACAGTGAACATGAGATCAGACAGACACCCTGGGCCTGAGGTTTCAGTCAGACCTGGACACACAATAACTCTTTCATGTGTTGGGAAGGAACTGAAATTACAAGGACATAGCAAAATCACCTGCTTGTCAAATGGAGAATGGAACGTCCCATTCCCTAAATGTGAAGGAGGTAAGGTCAAATTCTGATAACACTTTACATGAATAATCATGTACTAATACCTGAATTAATACTTAATTCAGCAAGCTTTAATGATTATTGAAAGCATGAACTAATCATGAATTAATGAAGAGCTATCCTTAACTATGACTGGAGTCATTATGGATTCACACATGAATAATGTCTTAACTACATTAGTACATGTTTGATAGTTAATGCATTAATTAACATTTATGGCTAAACCAGAACAAACTGCCTCTTTACGAAGGAATAATTTAAATAATATTATCATAGTTTGAACTTTTGACTGCAGCTTTGTCATAAACATTACTGGATGGCACAGAATTAATTGATCCTCCTCATCAAAAGTAGAAAATACTGAATGCACTAATAACTGATCTTAAAAGGTCTTTATCTGTTTTGTGTTGTTCTCTTTCCCTTCAAACTCACCTTACTGCAACTTATGTGCAGCTAAATAAAAAATAAAAATTCAAAACCCTCAAAGAACATTTGTGGAAAGGTTCCCAAAGAAACAACCAAACTGGGATCATAGTCAGAACGTTTGCTGGAATCAGTTCACTCTCCAAGATGCATATACAATTAAACGAAAAAAAACATACATGTAATTACTGTACATAACTTCCTGAAAAATCCCAATACAAAACACATGCAAACAGTGGTCGTACTGTGGCAAACAATATCCAAGAGGGCTAGGCTAAAGAATAATCCAGGGGAAACAGGCAATGGTCCAAGAGAGGTGCGAACAGAGTCCAAAGGGCAAGGCGAGAAAGAAGTCCAAGACAGGCAGGTAATCAGAAAACAAGACGAGACTAGACTTAGACTAGAACTAGACACTAACTAGGGCCGGGAACTGGCTCCGTAAAGTAGCTACACTAAAACACGCTACACAATACTAGGTGACAGAGAGGAAGTGCATGGCTTATGTAGGGTGTGTGATTGGCTGCAGGTGTGTGTGTAATCAGTGCAATGGATGATGGGAAATGTAGTCCGGGGTGAAGTGCAAAAGTAGTGTGGTGCAAGAGTCCATACAAAACAGAACTGGGATCGTGACATAGCCCCCCCTCAAAAGGAGAGGCTTCCAGACGCTCCTAAAAACAAAAAATCCAGGAGGGAGGCAGAATGGAGGCGGACCAGGGGGCGGGATGGAGGGCCAGGTCCGTGGAAAGGAAGGCAGCCTGGTGACTGAGGCTGGACAGACGGCCAGGGCGAAGAAGGCTGGACAGACGGCCAAGGCGAAGAAGGCTGGGCTTGAAGGTCCCCACGGCGGAGCAGACGACCACCACTGCAGTTAAGACAAGCTTGAAGACCCCCACGGCAGAGCAGATGACCACCACACCAGTTCAGACGTGTTTGAAGACCCCCACGGCAGAGCAGACGACCACCAAGGCAGGAAAGAAGACCGCCACGATGACTGAGCAGATGGATCAAGAACCCAGGGCAAAGACTGAGACCTAGGAAAAACTGAGAAACAAAACACAGACAATGCATTCACGGCCCCAAGGTCTGAGACAGGAAACGCAATGAGTTCAATCAAATTCTCCTTGAGTGTGACTGAATAGGCAGACAGTTCAAACTCAGATTCCTGAATGGGGACTAGGCAGATAGGCAGTTCAAAATCACAAGCATTGACAGAAACTAACAGGACAGACGGGTCATAATTGGGCACATTTGGGAGCACAGACCAGGCAGACAGTTCATTTGCGGAGCCAACAGGAAGTTCATGTATGGTTTCTGGGGACGTGACAGGGTTAACAGGGCAGGAAAAAAGGTTCATTTATGACCTCTGTGGTCAGTCCAGGACTGAATGAAAGTTCACAGACAGCCTCTGAGGCTGGGTTGGGACAGGACAAAAGTTCACAAATGGCCTCCGTGGCTGCTTCAGGACTGGACGAGAGTTCACAGACAGCCTCTGTGGCTGATTCAGGACAAGATGAAAGTTCACAGACAGCCTCTATAGCCGTGATAAGACAGGTAGAGTACTGATAAGTGGAAACCACTGACACCTCTGGAGGTTCTGCAGCGATTGCCGCCACCTCTGGAGGTTCTACAGCAGTAACATCGGGAAACGGGGAGGATTCAGTAATGGTGTATCGCTGGACGCCACCACCATGCAAGGAGCTGAAGCGAGCGCCACCACCTCGTGAGGTCCTGCAGCATATGCCGCCACCTTTGGAGATTCATTGGTGGTGTACGCGGTCCAGATACACCAGAAAGCGACCCCCATTATGGGGAGCGCTGCGGACAGTGGAATCAGTTCAGGAACAGAAGGGTTAGAGGGAGCTGATTTGGGGATACCAGCGGCACATGCTGACACCAGCGGTGTATCCCACACACTGGATACCAGACTGGGATACCAAAGGACTGCCCCCAAATTTGGGTGCAACAGACAGGACATGACCAGACTCTGGATGATCAGCTGTGACGTGACGCGATTCTGGATGATCAGCTGAGATGTGACAGGGCTCCGGAATGTCTGCTGAGACATGACAGGGCTCTGGAAGGTCTGCTGAGATGTGACATAGCTCTGGAAGGTCTGCTGAGACGTGAGGAGGCTCTGGACGATCAGCTGAGATGTGAGGAGGCTCTGGACGATCAGCTGAGATGTGAGGAGGCTCTGGACGATCAGCTGAGACGTGAGGAGGCTCTGGAAGATCAGCGGAGACGTGACGTGGCTCTGGACGATCAGCGGAGACGTGACGTGGCTCTGGACGATCAGCGGTGACTTGACTTGGCTCACGAAGATCAACTGTGACTTGACTAGGCTCACGAAGATCAACTGTGACTTGACTTGGCTCAGGGAGATCAACTGTGACTTGATTTAATGTCGTTGTGCTGCCATTTTGTGAGCGTGTTCTAGCGCGGGTGCCATTACATGAGCAGATGAGGTGTCGCATTCCTCTACGACACCCACAGTAAATGCTGAGCCGACAGACAATAACGCAAAATCTAAAAAATGACTTAGGAATGAACGCGGTCCCTCACAAATTAGTTATGATTTAATTGGCTGTTTAATGTCCTCACAGAAAAAGTCTATCAGCACACAGTCCGGCAGATCTGAATAATATGCAATGTCTAAATATTCTTGAATATAATCCTCCAATGATCGTGTGCCTTGCTTGAAAGAAAAGCTGCTGGATCCTTGTGTGGCCGACTATTCTGCTACGGAGGGACTGCAACGGGAGGCGTGCAGATCCATATGCAAAGCTTTATTCCATAACATGGTCTAAACAGGCAAGGGTCTGACAATCGCATATAGGTATATAGAGGGCAAGACAGTAGAGTAATCCAGGGAGAAGCGTGGTCGTACTGTGACAAACAATATCCAAGAGGGCTAGGCTAAAGAATAATCCAGGGGAAACAGGCAATGGTCCAAGAGAGGTGCGAACAGAGTCCAAAGGGCAAGGCGAGAGAGAATTCCAAGACAGGCAGGTAATCAGAAAACAGGCAATCAGAAAACAAGACGAGACTAGACTTAGACTAGAACTAGACACTAACTAGGACTGGGAACTGGCTCCGTAAAGTAGCTACACTAAAATAGCATACACGCTAAACAATACTCGGCAGTGACAGAGAGGAAGTGCATGGCTTTTGAAGGGTTTGTGATTGGCTGCATGTGTGTGTGTAATCAGTGCAATGGATGATGGGAAATGTAGTCCGGGGTGAAGTGCAAAAGTAGTGTGCTGCAAGAGTCCATACAAAACAGAACTGGGATCGTGACACCGTCTCTCACCTCTATCCCGCGACAAGTTTCACAGCATCTCTCCACCACCCCATCACCTCACTCTTGGCTGGTTTCTGTCCCAGTTAAGGAGGGGGAGTACTCTGGGTTCGGGCCAAATTCCGAGCTCTTAGCCCTCCCCCAGACAGCACACCAAATACGCATAAATTACTATACGAATTACTTTATTTTGATTTCATGTACGTGTAAACTCGTGAATGACCATTGCGATCAAATTTTACCTCCGACGAAATTCTGGCAGTGTCAGAAGATTTGGTGCACAGTCCTGTAGTGTGACTTCTCCTATGACAAACATCAAATTGTCTTCATTTTTCAAGATAAGCCGTGATCAAAATTAACGCTAGAGATTTCTTTGTTAGCCACCATTTCAGTCCCACGTGTAATTCAGCTAACTGTCACCGAATGTGTATGGGTTGATGATGTAAAACTCCGGACAAGTTTTCAAGCGCGCATCCGTTTTTAACGCGCCTTGACTGTTGTACAGTCTGACATATAGGACAGCTGAGATCCCACAGTGTGACATAAGAATCATGTTTGTACAGATTGACAAGCAACAATCGTAAAGGACTATTATAAATCACACAGTGTGCACCCAGCTTAATGGCAAAATAATCTTGCACCATTTTAATTATTTGTCACATTAATTCAGAGTAGTCTCCTTTATTTCTACAATGATTTATTCAATATGGATTGTTTAAAGCAACATACAGTGATCAAAAGGAAAATAATGATTCAATGATGCAAACAGAGTTTAATTCTGCTATAAAGCAGCTTTGAAAGTATCTGTATTGTATAAAGCACTATAAAAATAAAGCTGACTTGACTAGATATTTAATGCATTAGTTAACCTTTTGGGGTAAACTAAATCAAACGGTCTCTATAAGAATAAATAATTAGGTCTCTGACTTTGAATAAAATGTGAATAGTGTCAAAATTTATAAATTCAAAAATGTTATGTACCCTCTGTACTCCATTAATCTGATTAAACCTCTTTAAGTTAAATTAGAGGTTTTTTACAGTATTATAGTTTATAAACTATAATACTGTAATAAACCTCTAATTTAACCTAACTTAAAGAGATTTAATCAGATTAATGGAGGACACAGGGTACATAACACCAGGACTTTATAGAAAAGTACCACTTTATTGACAATTGTATATAGAGAAATATAACCATTATGTAAAAAAAAACATTTAAGTTCAACAAACACTCTATACACCCTCACTAGTACAAATGGCACTACACAAGTGAAACTTTAACACTGCACTCTAGTGGTTATTCTCAGCCCTGCACGGCACAATAGAAATCGTGATCAAGCAATGAATTTAAAAAGTGAAGAGATCAGCGCCTCCCCAGTCCCGTACACAACTGCAACATGCACATTCACACAACACATGAAAGAAAATTAACATGTAAAATACTTCCCCGTTTTCAGGAAACAGGACCCCACCCCAGGGTCTAGGGAAAGGAATAAGCTGTGCCGGATCAGTGTCTTCAAAGAAAGCACGCACTCTTCTTCACTTTATTCCTGTCCCCGGAGTCACGGCAATTAAAGTCACTGGTCATTAATTAGTCCTTTGTGCACAGCACAATTCTCCTTGGGAATCGCAATGTCTGTAGTAGCTACTGATGAGTCCTCTTTGCACAATACAATCTCTTTGAAACGCTCCTGGAACATGTGGCCAGCACTCCTAAACACCCTCTACCATTATCTAACTGCACAAATACGATCTATCTAGCTATCTTGGTTGCCGCCGGACAAACTCTAATGGTATCGAGCAACACAAAGCGTCCCCATATTCCCCTGAGCGCGAAAAGCCAGTCACGTTCACTCTGCCGAGCCTCTCTCCTCTCACCTGTTGTCTGTTAAATATCCTCCAGGTGAGTTCAATTATCCGTGCATCCATTCAATGGAAAGAGAACATGCTGCTAAAAGGTTCACATAGGCGGGGCCAAAGCCAAACAAAAAAGAGAAATCCCCAGCATTCGTCACAATACCATAATGCCTACAGCTTGTGACAAATAATTAGAATGGTGCATGATTATTTTGCTATTAACTACATAGATCCATCTAATCAATCGTGGAAAATAGACTAATAACTACCACTAATAAATTTAATTTGATCTAAACCGTTTTCTGATTTTTATTGTTCTTAGGGTGCGTTCACACTTGTAGTTCGGTTCGTTTGGTTCATTTGGTCCGGACCAAAAAAGAAAAAAAAAAAATTTAATCCCGGTCCGATTATCGTTCAGATTGGCAATTTTACCACCGATCCAAAAGATTCCGAACCTAAAGGCATAGGGATACGTTCACAACCTGATTGGTCGGATTTTATTACGTATTGCCTATTTTGAGACGGAACATACCGAGCATCCAAAACAATGCTGTGTGCTGAGGTGAATGCGCTCGTTGTGTGTGTGTAGTCTGCATATGATGGTATTTTGGCCAGCATTTGTGGTTTAATTGCAAGTCCAATATATGGAGAAAAATCCTGGAATCTTTTCCTCAAAAACCTAAATTTCTTTTTGACTGAAGAAAGAAAGACATAAACATCTTGAATGACATGGGGGTGAGTAAATTTTAATTCTGAAGTGAACTAATCCTTTAACTAACCATACAGTAACCTCAACTCATGCCTTGTTAATGCATTATTTTGTAATGACTTTATTAGAGGAGGCCCAATCATAATTAATTCACTGTTAACTACTTACTAAATTCAGCACATGATTGATTTTAAACTTACTATCAAATACACATGTACTAACACAACGAGTATTCAGCCCAGTTAAGTGATGTTGTGTGTCTTTTCAAGAAGTCAGAAGTTGGAGGTACAGTATCATCACGGCCTGCGTCTAGATGGAGAGTGAAATATATGCTACTGATTCCAGCAAAAGTTCTGACTATGAACCCAGTTTGGTCGTTTCTTTGGGGACTTTTCCACAAATGTTCTTTGTGGGTTTTGAATTTTTATTTTTTATTTAGCTGCACTTAAGTTGCAGTAGGGTGAGTTTGAAGGGAAAGAGAACAACACAAAACAGATAAAGACCTTTTAAGATCAGTTATTAGTGCATTCAGTATTTTCTACTTTTGATGAGGAGGATCAATTAATTCTGTGCCATCCAGTAATGTTTATGACAAAGCTGCAGTCAAAAGTTCAAACTATGATAATATTATTTAAATTTGTTTCAGTGTACTTATTATTCCTTCGTAAAGAGGCAGTTTGATCTGGTTTAGCCATAAATGTTAATTAATGCATTAACTATCAAACATGTACTAACATGTAGTTAAGACTGACGTTATTCATGTGTGAATCCATAATGACTCCAGTCATAGTTAAGGATAGCTCTTCATTGATTCATGATTAGTTCATGTATTAGTACATGAATATTCATGTACCCTTTTTGTGAAGTGTTACCCACATGCTTAATTATTGAGTTTTATTAGCAGTGTTCACAAGCATTACTATTGCTCATATTAAAGTAAATGCTCAACCTTGCTACATAATTCATTGGCACACAAGTCGCTCTTGACTTGGGCCAAGAAGCAATATCCTAGCAACCACCCAAAGTAACCTAGCAACAGCATAGCTACGCACTAGCACCGTGACGGCGAGTTTTACATAGATAAACACATCTTTAGATGTAAATTTAGATCTAGTTATAATATAATATATATAAAAAAATCCAACTCATTTTTCCAAGGCATTTTTAAAACATGTTAGAAAAATGACCACAAATTCTCATATTAATAATGTGCATTACTTTAGTAACATGTTCTATGGTTTAAGCCATAAAAAAGGCATATTTATTCATGCCACAATTTCTTGGTGATCTAAAAATAGTCTAAAATTAAAAAATAACTTTGTTTTGCCCTCAGGGAAATGTGGGCCACCACCACGCGTGAACTTTGCAGATACAACAGAAATAACAAAAAATGAATACGATTCAGGGGAGAGAGTTGAATACAGCTGCTTTAATAAATTCACACTGGCTCAGAGTCACCCCTACTCCAAATACTTGACCTGTGAACACGGAGAATGGAGAGGGAATATTAAGTGTTTAAGTAAGTATGAACACTCACCATATACATGAAAACATGCAAACATTTTTTTCTTTCTTTTTTCTTTTTTGTAATTTTGATGTAATCTTGCTGAAGTTGTAGTTCTGGTTCTGATGAATCAATGAATGTATTCTGTGACACTGAGAGTGAGATGTTGGGTTTGTTTCAGAGCCCTGTTCAGTGACGGTGGAGGAAATGGATGAAAGAGGTATACAGCTGCAATGGGGTGAACAGAGAAATATATTCTCACCACATGAGGATAGAATCAGCTTTAGTTGTAAGAGAGGCAAATATTCAGCAGGCATTGACCTAAGACAAATGTGTAATGATGGAGTGATGAATTTGCCTCTGTGTGAGTGACAGTGAATAAAACATCACTGAAGCATCAGCTGTACTATAAAGCAAAAACAAATGAACCCAATCAATATAAAACCTTTTTTTCCCAATTCAGTTGGTCTGTTTTGGAATTTCTGCAATTAAAATTTAATAAATGATAAAAGCAACATGTTAAAAATGTGCATTTATAAAAACAACATTAACAACAGCTAATTGAATATATGTTTATTGTACTGAGTATACAATGAAAAACTTTTCAACGATGACATTGGATGAATTAAATTCAATATTAATATTACTGTACTTATGTTATGGTGTTCATTGTGTTGCAAGGTTGGTTGTTTTGTATATTGTAATGGACTATTTTCTTAGCAGAGACTTTAGAATAATATACAAGTTTTTAAAATAATCTCAAACCAATATCTGATGTCTATATGTTTATTTATCTGGTGCGTAGCCATGTAATCAGTGGGATAAATGTACAGTCAGCCATTTATTGTAGACAAAGTAGTGCTTAAGAGCTGGGACATTATCTAAATGAATCTCATTTATAGAACTTGGCTAATATATATAACATTACAAAGTGCATGTGACAGTGTGGAAAAACACTGAGAATTCATGACTACTGCTCACTTCTATTGATAACTTTTTTATACATTACAGTTTTTTTCAATTACTAGCAAGCATCAGTCAATACTGAAGCCACATTTTTAAAACTCTTCACACATTCAGCGAAACAGAAGTCTATTTGGACCAAACTGTGAATCATTAGGGCCCGAGCACCGATGGTGTGAGGACCCTATTGTAATTGCTCAGTCAATTATTCTTCTTCTCCGAAATGAATCGCATTTTTAAATTCCTAAACGTGCTCAAAACTCATGAAACTTTGCACACGCATCAGAAGTGGTGAAAATTTACGTCTCAGAATTAGCTCGATAGCGCCACCTACACGCCCTTCACGCTGTTTCACGTATGAAATTCAGTGGACATGTAACAGTCTAATACCTACGACATTTACATGCCAATATTCAGTTACAGTCATAGCGCCACCTGTGGGCAACAGGAAATTTCATTTTTACACTGTGATTAAGTCCTCATAGAGATTTAATCAGATCAACATCATATTTGGTCACACATTTAATCTTAAGGTCTTAGCGATGTTAAATTGCAAAGATCTTGAGTTTTCGTTGAAGGGCGTGTCCGTGGCGGCCTGACAAAGTCTAATGTTTCGCCATGAAAGAGGAAGCTGTTGTAACTCAGGCATACAGTGTCCAATCTGCCCCAAACTTCACGTGTGTGATAAGAGTCCTGGCCTGAAGACATCTATATGCCAATATTCAGTTAGTCATAGACAAAGTAGTGCTTAAGAGCTGGGACATTATCTAAATGAATCTCATTTATAGAACTTGGCTAATATATATAACATTACAAAGTGCATGTGACAGTGTGGAAAAACACTCAGAATTCATGACTACTGCTCACTTCTATTGATAACTTTTTTATACATTACAGTTTTTTTCAATTACTAGCAAGCATCGGTCAATACTGAAGCCACATTTTTAAAACTCTTCACACATTCAGCGAAACAGAAGTCTATTTGGACCAAACTGTGAATCATTAGGGCCCGAGCACCGATGGTGTGAGGACTCTATTGTAATTGCTCAGTCAATTATTCTTCTTCTCCGAAATGAATCGCATTTTTGAGTTCCTAAACATGCTCGAAAACTCATGAAACTTTGCACACGCGTCAGAAGTGGTGAAAATTTACATCTCAGAATTAGCTTGATAGCGCCACCTACAAAATTTCAATTAAGCGCCCTTCATGCTGTTTCACGTATGAAATTCAGTAGACACATGTAACAGTCTAATACCTACAAAAAAGTCCCTGGGTGCAAAATCTGAAAACCCAACAGGAAGTGAAATATTTTGAATTTTCTCTGCAAAAGTTTTGCAGTTTTTGACATTTCCAGACGTTGTACTTTAACAAACTCCTCCTAGAGCTTTAATCAGATCAACATCATATTT
Source organism: Ctenopharyngodon idella (assembly GCF_019924925.1). NCBI lineage: Eukaryota > Metazoa > Chordata > Actinopteri > Cypriniformes > Xenocyprididae > Ctenopharyngodon > Ctenopharyngodon idella. The sequence continues at coordinate 9,154,578 of NC_067229.1, forward strand.
AGTCAGTCTAATCTAAAGGCCTTTGTGACATTAAATTGCGAAGATCTTGAGTTTTCGCTGAAGGGCGTGTCCGTGGCGGCCTGACAAATTTCGATGTTGCGCCATGAAACAGGAATTTGTTGTAACTCGGGCATACAATGTCCGATCTGCACCAAACTTCACATGTTTTATTTGAGTCCTGGTCTGAAGACATTTACATGCCAATATTCAGTTACAGTCATAGCGCCACCTGTGGGCAACAGGAAATTTCATTTTTACACTGTGATTAAGTCCTCATAGAGATTTAATCAGATCAACATCATATTTGGTCACACATTTAATCCTAAGGTCTTAGCGATGTTAAATTGCAAAGATCTTGAGTTTTCGTTGAAGGGCGTGTCCGTGGCGGCCTGACAAAGTCTAATGTTTCGCCATGAAAGAGGAAGCTGTTGTAACTCAGGCATAAAGTGTCCAATCTGCCCCAAACTTCACGTGTGTGGTAAGAGTCCTGGCCTGAAGACATCTATATGCCAATATTCAGTTAGTCATAGCGCCACCTGCAGACAACAAGAAATGGCATGCTTTGCACTGTAATTCACTCTCAGAAACAGTTTTTCTCAATCAATTTGACACATTTCTCCAAAATAATGTAACTGCTCACAAAACAGTTAATACAGTGATCTAAACACACTCTTACCTTAGCCAAACAGTTCAACTTCACTGCAAAATAAAGCACTGCATTTTTTTCTAGTAATGCATTTATCAATAGTAAATACTAATATCAAAACTACAGGTGTATTGTCTATTGATTTTAGAACATTTTCAGCTGTGGATGTATAAATACACTAATGAAAATACACTTTTATTGTAATGTATTTCCAACAGCTTTTGTTGTAAGGGTCATTCACAAATAAAGCTTCAAAAAAGGTATTTATATCAAAATCTTTTTTTAAAACAGATAAAATGCATATTTTGGGGGTCTTAAACAATGTGTTTAAACAAGATTCAGTTGTAACATTACATTTTTTACATTACAAAGTGTTTAAATTCTTTTTTTCTTTTTTCTTTTTTTTTCTTTTTTGTCAGGTGGTACAACCAAATATTTGTAAATATATATCTACACATACACGAAATTAGCAGTTTTTATCAGTATTTGAGAGAGATCTACAAACCTTTTCACTCTGCCACAATGATCTATTGGGGTCCTCTGGATGTTGCATTACAGTATCAGGCTTAACATTATTACCTTGTCAGCTGATAAAAAATAAATGCATAAACATTTGTAAAAACTGCATTTTCTGTGTTGTGTGTATTATTAATCAAGCAGATATCATTTTAGGGCTAATTGAAAACATGACATATGCATTTGATATTTGTTCATTTGTGAATTGTGTAAAGCCAATAAAAACTCTGTGATCTTTTTTTCCTGATTTATTAAAGTTTTGGCTGGACGTATTAACTATTATGAAAACATTTGAGAATTTTGTGCATAGTGTTTTGAGAAAATGATTCACATGATTTGCAGTTTGTGTGAAATGAATGAAAACGTACAATCTGTTTAGGACAATTACAAAGTGTTCAGATCACTGTGTTAACTATTTTGAGAACAGTGATCCGAGTTTGGAGAAATGTGTCAAATTGATTGAGAAAAATTGTAAATATGCCATAAAGTACCAAACATGCTAGAAACACGTTAAATCATGCAACACTTGGCTAAGTACTAAAGTATGCAATTAACGCCACGAAACATGAAGTTGTTGTAACTCAGGCATACAATGTCCGATCTGCTCCAAACTTCACATTTGATTATACAGGTGCTGGTCATATAATTAGAATATCATCAAAAAGTTGATTTATTTCACTAATTCCATTCAAAAAGTGAAACTTGTATATTATATTCATTCATTACACACAGACTGATATATTTCAAATGTTTATTTCTTTTAATTTTGATGATTATAACTGACAACTAAGGAAAATTCCAAATTCAGCATCTCAGAAAATTAGAATATTACTTAAGACCAATAAAAAGAAAGGATTTTTAGAAATCTTGGCCAACTGAAAAGTATGAACATGAAAAGTATGAGCATGTACAGCACTCAATACTTAGTTGGGGCTCCTTTTGCCTGAATTACTGCAGCAATGCGGCGTGGCATGGAGTCGATCAGTCTGTGGCACTGCTCAGGTGTTATAAGGGCCCAGGTTGCTCTGACAGTGGCCTTCAGCTCTTCTGCATTGTTGGGTCTGGCATATCGCATCTTCCTCTTCACAATACCCCATAGATTTTCTATGGGGTTAAGGTCAGGCGAGTTTGCTGGCCAATTAATGCAACAGCTGAAACCCATGTCTTGCATACGTCTGTGCTTAGTGGTTCTTGAAGCACTGATTCCAGCTGCAGTCCACTCTTTGTGAATCTCCCCCACATTTTTGAATGGGTTTTGTTTCACAGTCCTCTCCAGGGTGCGGTTATCCCTATTGCTTGTACACTTTTTTCTATCACATCTTTTCTTTCCCTTCGCCTCTCTATTAATGTGCTTGGACACAGAGATCTGTGAACAGCCAGCCTCTTTTGCAATGACCTTTTGTGTCTTGCCCTCCTTGTGCAAGGTGTCAATGGTCGTCTTTTGGACAACTGTCAAGTCAGCAGTCTTCCCCATGATTGTGTAGCCTACAGAACTAGACTAAGAGACCATTTAAAGGGTTTTGCAGGTGTTTTAAGTTAATTAGCTGATTAGAGTGTGGCACCAGGTGTCTTCAATATTAAACCTTTTCACAATATTCTAATTTTCTGAGATACTGAATTTGGGATTTTACTTAGTTGTCAGTTATAATCATCAAAAATAAAAGAAATAAACATTTGCAATATATCAGTCTGTGTGTAATAAATGAATATAATATACAAGTTTCACTTTTTGAATGGAATTATTGAAATAAATCAACTTTTTGATGATATTCTAATTATATGACCAGCACCTGTAGTCCTTGGCCTCAAGACACCTACATGGCAATATTCAGTAATAGTCAAAACGCCACCTGTTGGCAGCAGGAAGTGTGGCACATCGAAATGACTTTGCCATATTTCTCCTGTATTTCTCGCTTACATGCATGTCGCCCACTGTTCACTGTTTTCCTAAGGCCACTGGGTGAGCCCGGTGCGAGGGCCCTTTCATCGCTGCTTGCAGCTTTAATTTTGCATTGCTTTCACACAAAATGCATTCAATGTCCATTTTTCAAAATCCATAAATACTTTTCTCATTTATACTTCATCTACAAAACACTATATATTTGCAGAACATTAATGCTTTTTTTTTTTTTTTTTTGTAATTATTGCTTCAGGAATTTGTTTTTTGTTGTTTTGTTTTGTTTCAAATTTGTATTTTTGCAAGTAAATTACTATATGTAAAGATACAGAAAAAAAAACAAATTGCTGCATTTCTTATTCATTCTTTGTGCAGTAATGAAGTCAGTAAAATGAAAAGATGTTATTCTTATCCTATAATTAAATAGTGATTTATGTAAAACAAATCATTCTAACTTCAAAGTTACATTTATTTAATGCTCCCTGTTGTTACAGTTGTTTTTATTCACTTTGGTACAATTTTCACATATAAGGTGAACATTTTCGAAAACTCTTAGTACTCTTAGTACAAAACTCCATTGTGAAATGTAATGAGAACATTTGGTTTAATCACTGAAACACAACAGTATGTTCTTCTTTTAATTTTGTACTTTTAACAATCAGTTCATTCAATAGCAAACAATGCAAGATACGTGTTTCAAATCACCCTTGTTGCTGAAATAACTACAGTAACATAGGCTACAGATGCCACATTAAAAATACACTTACATTACCTAAATTACATAATTGGCATAAAATCCATAATGTTTGTAGTAGTATTCAGTGTAATATCAAAAGGTGTGAAGTATGACACAGTCATGAGGTTTTGTGTAGAACAGAGTTTGTTGCCAATACAGTAAATGTTCTCACTGTACCATGATATGACTGAATCTATACTGTAGTTGATCTTTACAGATGAAGGGTAAGTTACAGTAATGTGGCAGTCTCTGCCATGGTAATACCTGTTTACATTATCACATGGTATACTGTAACGTAAAATGATGCCATCTGTCTCCCTTCTTCTGATGTATCTCTGATCAGTCTGATTTTATACAGTCATTGACTGTTTCCTCTCCCTTGTTCTCTATCCTGCTCTGTGTTCACAAATTTCAAATCCCCCACTCTCTCTCTCTCTCTTTCTCTCTCTCTCTCTCTCTCTCTCTCTCCCACGCACTCACACATGCACACACACACACAGATGTTGGTTTTCCATGTTTATGGGGACTTTCCATAGACATGATGATTTTAAACTATATATTCTATCCCCTACCCCTGAACCGACCCATCATAGAAAACTTTTTGCATTTTTACCTTTTATAAAAAATATAATTTTGTATGATTTATGAGGTGTTTTTATCATGGGGACCAAAAAAATGTCCAAACAAGGTCTAAAATTACTGGTATTACCATCCTTGTTGGGACATTTGGTTCATAACGCAGTGTTTACCAGGACCACACACACACACTTTGAAAATTGTGGACATCATCTGCAATTGCTTATAATGTAAAAAGAATTCATTACATTTGGTTATCCATATCGGAAATTGCAAATAAGTTCTATAGAAACTATGCCTATAGAATCAATATCTATAGCAATATCTATAGGTGTACCAAATGATTACCTGATTAACCATTAAGATCAGTTGGATTAAATAATAGACAAATGTATTAAACTGAACGAGAAGAGATGCAAATGTGTGTTATGAATGTCATGTATGTTTTCTGAATGAGAATTGTTGTCAGTGTTATTGTGGAACAAGCTTATTTTGAGACATATGAAGTGTTTTGTGGGTCTGAGTGAGTTTTGGAGGTGAGATCAACTGTTTGGCCAAGATTCATGTTGGTAATGCAGACTGAAGAGTTTTGAAAATGTGGCTTCAGTATTGACCGATGCTTCTTAGCAATTGAAAAAAACTGTAAACAAGGGTTCAGGGTTTAGCTGGTTAATAGCCATGTATTCTGATGAAATCACTCACAATCTTTTTTTCGCTCACAGTCAATACACCAGAAAAGCACGGTGTTTGTGTGTGTTATGAATGGCGAACTCAGATGATTTGTAAAAAGGTTTAGTAAACAGAGCCCCCCACTTAAGCAGCGGATTCCAGATGCTACACGATGAAAAACCAAACAAAAGTCCAGGGAGGTGTTGGAACGGAGGTGGATCAGGGGGAGGGATGGAGGGCCAGGTACCTGAGGTAGAAGATTAAAGCAGAGTAGAGGTGGCCAGGGTGGAGCCAGCAGAGCAGGGAGCCAGGACGGAGATGGCAGAGCAGATGAGTACCATGGCGGAGCAGAAGACCACCACAGCAGGCAGAACAGCCACAACCACCACGGCGGAGCAGGTGGAACTGTAATAGAGCAATGAGAGGTTACAAACGGCCTATTTGGTTTTGTTAAGGCAGACAGAGAGATCAGAGACAACTTCTGTGGTCATATCAAAGCAGGCAGAGAGTCTAGGGACGACCTCAGGGGTTGTGTCAAGGCAGACAGAGAGTTCAGAAACGACCTCTGTGGTCATGTCAAGGCAGACAGAGAGTTCAGAAACGACCTCCGTGGTCGTGTCAAGGCAGACAGAGAGTTCAGGAACAACCTCCGTGGTCGTATCAAGGAAGACAGAGAGTTCAGGAACAACCTCCTTGGTCTTATCAAAGCAGATAGAGAGTTCAGGAACAACCTCCATGGTTGTATCAAGACAGACAGAGAGTTCAGGGATGACCTCCGTGGTTGTATCAAGACAGACAGAGAGTTCAGGGACAACCTCCGTGGTTGTATCAAGACAGACAGAGAGTTCAGGTACGACCTCTGTGGCCATGTCAAGGCAGACAGAGAGTTCAGGAATGGCCTCCGTGGTCGTGTCAAAGCAGACTGATAGTTCAGGAACAACCTCCTTGGTCATGTCAAGGCAGACAGAGAGTTCAGGGACAACCTCCACGGTCGTGTCAAGGCAGACAGAGGGCCCTATCATACACCCGGCGCAATGCGGTGCCAGGCATGACGCAAGTGTTTTTTGCTAGTTTCAGGCTGACGCAGTTACCATTTTCACGTCCTGAGCCACGCTGTTTAAACAGCAAATGCATTTGCACCCATTTGTGCACCCATGGGTGTGCTAGTCTGAAAACAAAGTGTGTTCAGGCACATTGTTGGCACGTTACTATTTTGAGGCAACTGAAATAGACTGCGCCATTGATGAACAGAAACCTGGTCTAAATTCAATGGTGCAATATTTGTTTTGTTATTTAAAGAGCACATTAGTAATGCGCCTATATGCGGGTGCACAACGCGCGTACACTCTGCTTATTACACTCACAGACAGAAAGTTCAGGGACGACCTCAGTGGTCTCCGTGGTCGTATCAGAGCAGACAGAGAGTTCAGGGACAACCTCCGTGGTCGTATCAAGGCAGACAGAAAGTTCAGGGACAACCTCCATGGTCATGTCAAGGCAGACAGAGAGTACAGGGACAGAGGTGGAAAGTCCAGGGGTCAGAAAGTAAAAGTCCTGCCATATTTTTATTCCACCCACTGAAGCAGTGTTAAAATTAATGAGATAAATAAGTGTTTAATTGAGGTGATGATTGACCATTATTGAAGACACCTGATGTTAACAAGCAGAATCACCAAAGGAGAAAAATCACAATTTTTAAGAAACCATCACAGAGGTCAGGGTTTGCTTTAGTTGGGCTCTTGACCCTTGACCTTTTAATATTAGATTTTGTTTGGGCTGTTGTAACGGTGTTGTAACAGCCAGACAAGCAAAGTTAAAAGATGATCAGGTGGTGTTGGTTATGTTTTCACATAATCATTATTTGATCTCAATCACTGAACTCATTTAAAGCCCAATCTCTGAGTTATATTTACATTATTGATTCTACAGCAGAAGATCAGCTTTATTAATATAATCCAAAAGATTTCTTAAAAGTCATTCTTTTTAGGCACACACATCAAGAATCAGTCTGTGAATCTCAACAACGGTGACAAACAACATATTCTGATAAACAGATCATCTCTGAACATTAGAAAACAAGCTACTAAGACAATTAAGACAATTAAGCTCATAATTTACTCATGCAGCAATGCATGATGGGAGCCGTGGATGAATTTTGATTGGTGGCACCCAGAATGCACTGCAACATGCTTTTTGACAGTCACCACTGTTGAGATTCATACGCTGATTCTTGATGTCTGTGTGTCTAAATGAAAGTGATTTTTTTTTTTTAGAATAACTTTTGATAAAACCTTTGGCTTATTTTGAAAAAGCTGATCTTCTGCTGTAGAATCACAGTGCTGCTGTAATCTATAATGTAAACCTAATTCAGAGATTGCAGGTCAAATAATGATTATGTGAAAACATAACCAACACCACCTGATCATCTTTTCTCTTTGCTTGTCTGGTTGTTATAACTCAGTTACAGCAGCCCAAACAAAATCTAATATTAAAAAGTCAAGGGTCAAGAGCTCAACTAAAGCAAACCCTGATCTCTGTGATGGTGTCTTAAAAATTGTGATTTTTCTCCTTTGGTGATTCTGCTTGTTAACATCAGGTGTCTTCAATAATGCTCAATCATCACCTCAATTAAACACTTAATTATCTCATTAACTTTAACACCGCTTCAGTGGGTGGAATAAAAATATGGCAGGACTTTTACTTTCTGACCCCTGGACTTTCCACCTCTGTCACTGAATGTGCCAAGAATCTGTTATCACACGACAACCATTTGCAAATAAAGTTAAAGACCTTTGAGTTTTTTCATTGTTTACAAAAAGTCCACAATGTAAGATCCAGTAAATGACATCCAGCTTTTACATTTACAATTATTTTTTTTAGTGTGAGATAAGGAGGATCATATTCTAGGTCATATGAGACAACAACAATTGAATTGAACAATTGAAGCAGTCAGTCAAAAACTTTAAGGGTCAAACTCTTCTTCTGCCTTTCTTTTTTATCAGTTCAATAGATTGCTAAATTCTAATAAACACATTTTGCAATGGCAGTTACAAGTATATTTTGCAATGACTGTACTATTGAAATGTTTAAAAGTTCGAAAGTGTTGTTCTTCAGTCTCACTCATTTCCAATGCCCTGGGACAGATTCATTCACAACATACTCATACTTTATAATTTGATTCAAGAAGAACATGAGCCAGTGAAAAACATTAACAGGATTAAGCTACAGGGTTCAGAGGTGAACATGCAAATATTTTGGATTCTTTGCTTCCTGTTCATGTGTTGCATAAATATGACTCAAGAAAATTGACTTTGGTGTGTCTAAATGGCAAATATGAATTGCTGCATCATTTACAGGAAATATTGCTTGTGCACATAATGGTCTGGTGTAAGAAAACAACTCTTTTTGACTTTGGTAAATGATTAACATCTTGATCCCCAAGCAGGCAAGAGTATCAGAGACAGACCAAAAAAGATACTTGTGAACTGAGCTCAAAATGAGAGCTCCTGTAAAACTCATCGGCTTCGTCTTTTGGTTGTTTTTCTTTAATTGTGGCCAATGTCAAGGCAAGTAATTTTTTGTTGTTATTTATTTGAAAGTCTTTTTCATTTAGATTTTATTGACTTGAACATAAATGTTATATTATATGCACTTACCAAACTGTAGCTTTAGAGAGTGTTGACAAGTTGTGCATGTACTTCAGCATTTAACATGACAGTTATGTCTGTGTGTAATGTTTGTCTGTGCTTCTCAGAATGTCTTCAAGAGGACATCAAATATGAAAACACAGAACCAGTTACGAAAGCTTTATACAATAATGGTGAAACAGTGAAAGTGAACTGCATGACAGGTTTTACTGGCATGTACAGATTAAAGTGTGACAAGGGAACATGGAAGAGAGTCATTGAGCGACCATGTGCAAGTGAGAAAATTGTCAATAGGATCACCACATAATTTTATTGGTAATTAAATCAATGTCATTATGCAGAGTAAAACTTGTTTGATTTCTGCAGAGAAAAAATGCAGTCACCCAGGAGACACAGCAAATGGTGATTTTAAACTTATAGCAGGGTCGGAGTTTGTTTTTGGAGCAACAGTGTTGTATACTTGCAAGAAAGGGTAAATGTGCTTTATGCTTTTATTCTAATGTAGGAAATGTATACTATCCTTTTAACATTATTTGTACTTGTAAAAAGTGTGAAAATGCTGTGTTCACAGATTTGAAATGACAAGCAGAATCAATCAGCGTACCTGCAGAGCTCAAGGATGGGATAATACTGTCCCTACCTGTGAGGGTACGCTTTCTTGAAAGTCAGTTTTTCTTCTCTTTTTATTTTTTCCGTCCTTCTGATAGTGACTCATAAGCTACATTATTCAAGAGAATTGTAATTTTAGTGATTAGTTTGTTGGTTTCTTTTTTTCATATTTATTTATTTATTGTCTAGCTGTGAAATGTCCAGCCATTCACACAAATGCGGATGTGACTGCATCAGGCAACACAGAAGAGGGAACTTATGGTGATGTAATTCACTTTGAGTGTGTATCTTCTAACAAAAAGATAGACGGAAGTAGTGACATTCACTGCACAGAGACGGGTGAATGGAGTGACTCTGTTCCAACGTGCAAAGGTTCATTCTATTGTTTATTTTTTTGTTTCTCCGTATCTTCCGTATCTTCACCCAATGATCACAAATTTCTGTGCTTTATTCAAAGCACCACCTTAATTATTCTTGTTTCTCTCACTTTTCACACAGAGATAACATGCACAGCACCTGTTATATCAAATGGTTTTGTTGTTGAGCCAGTTCAAGAATACCCGAGAGATGCCATATTAAAATACAGATGTTTACAAGGTTTTAAGCCTAAAGAGGGAATCCCCAAATGTGCTAAATTTGGCTGGACTCTGAACCCAGAATGTGATGGTAATGTACCACTGTTACATAATAAACAATTCATTTGGGAAATAATACAAAAATCCTTCTATCCATATAACTTTCATTATGCAAAAATCTCTGTAGTGCACTGAAACATTCTAAAATTAGATAGCCATTAGCCTTAAATTCAAAAACAAAATTGCAAGTGTGTAGTTATTGAAAAATGTATATTTCCCATACATTCAAGAAAATATTAGTTTGATCTTAGCTTCATTTTTTAAAAACAATAAAAGGTGGAGCTTGATAAATGCAGTCAACACACCGATATTTGTAAAACGTGAGAAAATGGAACAAGATTATTTACTTCCATCTTCCCGAAAGGGCCCAACTGATGTTGATTTCTTTTTTTATAATAAATATTATTATTATTTGATAACTTCAAAATTAGTAACTACTTACTACAATGATTATCAATTCAATGGATTATTTCAAAATAGTGAGAATATTTAAAAATTTGGATTGTTGAGAAGGTAAAGAACTTGTTGTGGGGGGGGGGGGGGGGTACAGACATTTGAAACTAGCTATTTTCATGCTAGCTTAATTTTCAGATAATAGTTTAGCAAATAGCCTATATACCTAAAAATTCTCAAAATAGAAAATGTTCCTCTAATACTTACATAGGGATAACAAATTGTACTCTATTTATGGAAAGCTAGAACTTTATTTTCCATTTTATGACTTCCACATATCTGTTTCACAAAATTTTGCTTCTTCATCTCTCCTTACACTTAGGCTACATTCACACTGTCAGTCCAAATCTGATTATTTGTGAATCCAATTGGAATCTGATGTAAAATTATTGCGGTCCACACTGTGTATCGCAACTGTTCATATCCAATTTGTGTCCATGCCGCTCTTTCGTTTTCTGGATTATCTGCATTGGCTGCATATGTCAAAAACAACAACTGCAACACAGAGGGTTTGCAATGCAGATGTCGTCTTATTTACAACATGACCATGTGCAGCCGCCGCACTGGACTACTGCGTCTATGAGGCAGCAGCAGAAAGGAGGAGGCTTGTATGAGCAGCTTTATTCTCTGCTGTCATCACCGCCGGTTTTAGTCTTCTATAGTGTCATCGTCTGCTCGTCTGGCACTTTGCAACAACACAACCTTGTTTCTGCAGCAGACTTTCAGTATGTTTCCTATAACAACAGCTGACGTTTACATTTTACACGTCGTGAGTCATGAGAAAGTCACATAAACCATGCAAAATCTGAGCAGTCAGACTGAACCGGATTTCCATAAATGCAATTTGAATAGGATTTCAAACCACATATACAGTAGCTTGAAATGGATTTGTATTTGTAAAATTGCATTTCATTTTTTTTGCCATTTACACATGCTAAATCTGATCATATTTGAAATTGGATTTGGACTGACAGTCTGAACATAGCCTTAGTTTTGCATAATTATGTCTTATACAGAAGTAACTTGTGAGCTTAAGTCAATAAAATTTGGAGTAAACAAGATCAACCCAGAGGGAAAAACTCTTTTCAGAGCTGGAGAAAGTGTGGAGATCACCTGCGCTGAAAGATACTGGATCTTTGGTACAAAAGAAACCATCAGATCATTTACATGTCAAGAGAACGGGAAGTGGGATCATGAGCCTGTTTGTGAGGGTAAGATTGTAGAGAAACACTTCTGCATTAGGAGCTGAACTAACTGTGTTATTAAAATAATGTCAATCTTGTTTCAGATATTAGATGTGAAGTTCCACGTGACCAGCATGTGGATTACCCAGAATATTACTTCAGAGGAGATATGAAAGTGGGAGCAAAAAAAACTTACTATTGCATGCGTGGGTATGAACAAAAGGCAGCAGTGGCCACATGTACACGAGACGGATGGACTCCAAAACCACTGTGTGCTGGTATGTGCTGATATTAAATATATTTTTGTGAAATAAAAAAAAAAACAGTTTGTGCAAATTATTCATCATATAATATTAATTCTAATTGATATAATGGATATGTGTTTACAGAAAGAATGTGTGCAGCACCAATAATCCCGAATGCAGAGATTGTGAGAGATCAGAGACCAAAATACTACATGTATTCAAGGATACAATATAAATGTCGTCCTGGGTTTGAACCAGAGCAGCTTGTAGAAATCACCTGTGACTCCCAGTTTCAATGGACAGGCATACGGCAATGCACTGGTGTGTTAGTTATATCACAGAACTTTTTCAATATTCACTCAAATCACTATATATCTACACAATGACATCTCAAAAACATATAATCATAATTTTGAAGAGTTTTGTAACTGTTTACTCACAGCAAAACCAAAATTGTGCCCTGATCTATCTGTGGAAAATGGGTTCATACACACCCTCTCCTCCAATGAGGAAGAAATCTTTTACTCCTGCGACACGGGTTATAAACCATTCAGTGGGAACTGGTGGGATTCAGTGACCTGCAGCAAAGGCTCTTGGTCTGAAGAACCTCGGTGCATCCGTGAGTTTAATTATTGTCAGTCTCAGGTGTTAGACGAATGATAGTGTACTGAAATATTGTCTGTCTTTACAGGGAAGGAAGAGTGTGGTGCTTTTCCCAGTGTTCACCATGGAAAACTAAAGCAAACAAAACAGATCTTCCATGATGGAGACGCAGTAGCATTTGAATGTGATCCAGGGTTCATACCAACTCAACGCTTCATAAAATGTGTCAGTGGTACATGGGAGACACCAGTTTGTGAGGGTGAGCTTCTCAAACTCGTATTATATTTTTGTGAGGAGCAGCGACAGCATATAGTGGACAATAGAATCTATTGATAATGTTAACCTCAGTCTTACTGGAGTTCATGAATTTCCATACATTTCTTCTTTTTTTTTAGTGGATGTACGTTGTGACATTCCTCCAAAGGTGGAAAATGCATTCATAACATCTAAACCTGAAGAATTTTATGTACATGGATCTAGTGTAACATACGTATGTGGAAGCTCGTTCTCAATGAATGGGAAAAGCACAGTTTTCTGCCGCAGGGGAACTTGGGAAGAAGTGCCAACATGTAAAGGTAAGATTTTGATTGGTGATGATAACTGTCTTTTAAAACTTCTTACAGATTAGTATAAAAAATAAAACAAAGATAGATATGTTGTTCACATGGAGGATGCTTGATTGATCCGATCTTTCTGTTTTTAGAGGTAATATGTGTTGCAAACCTGACAGCGAACATGAGATCAGACGTCACTGAGGACAGACGCACAGGGCCTGAGGTTTCAGTCAGATCTGGACACACAATAACTCTTTCATGTGTTGGGAAGGGAGTGAAATTACAAGGAAGTAGCAAAATCACCTGCTTGCCAGATGGACAATGGGAAGACCCATTCCCTAAATGTGTAGGAGGTAAGGTCACATACTCAATTATTGAGTTTTATTAGCAGTGTTTACAAGCATTACTATTACTCATATTAAAATAAATGCTCAACTTTGGTACATAATTCATGAGCACATCCGTCGAGAAAAACCTAGCAACAGCATAGCTACACACTAGCACCATGACGGTGAGTTTTACATGGATAATATATTATATCAGCCTGGTCTCATTGTTAATACATAGGTATTAAAACATCATTTTTACAAACAAAACATACATTTTTGTACGCTTGGATAGATGCTGAAAGTACAATATGGACGTATTGGCAACATTTAAATGTGAGCATTATTACATTTTTACAGCTAAAAAATATCAAATATTTACGAATATTTTATTTTATAAAGATACAGTATATGCTGGATGACTCATCCTACGTTCATTTGTTTAGTTAAAGGGTTAGTTGACCCAAAGATGAAATTTCTGTCATTAATTACATGTCGATCCAAACCCGTTAGACCTTTGTTCATCTTTGGAACACAAATTAAGATATTTTTGATGAAATTAGAGAGGTTTTTTTTATCTCCCATAGAAAGCAACAAAATTACCACATTCAACATCCAGAAAGGTAGTAAAGACATTGTTAAAATAGTCAACGTGACTACAGTGGTTCAACCTTAATGTTATGAAACAACAAGAATACTTTTTGTGTGCAAAAACAAAACAAAAATAATGACTTTATTCAATAATTTTTCCTCTACCCTGTCAGTCTGCTTTGCAGTTGGCGCAATTTCATTTTTGTGTGAACTAACCCTTTATATCTATATATTTATATCTAATCTTATTTATTATTATTATTATTATTATTATTATTATTATTATATTTGACAATCAATAGGAATAACATCATGGCTCCAGATAATTTTGTGGTGGTACAACAACAATAACTACAAAATCAATTTGCTTTGAAGACCCAATGAAATCAGAATTTGACTTTTGGTACTTTTAGTCTATCTGTGCTAGATTAATAAGTTAATGTAATGTTAAACATTATCAGTACTCCTCTCTTTCAAAAAAAGTTTTCTGACCTGAAAAGTAAGAACGAGTGATTTAAAATAGCAACTTTTTAAGTGAATTAGTAGGGACACAAAGTAAAGCTGAACAAATAAATCTGACTCCAGTCTCTCTCCAAGTATATTTTTTCATAAGAAAGTTTGGGCACATGGGAAAGATGCGTACAAAAATAAAGGAATTCTGAAATACAAGTGTATTGAGCCATTTGATGAAATTCCAGAAGGATGACAGATCTGTGAAAATGCAAAATGGAGTGAAATGTTTCTCTGCACAAGAAAGTCACTTAAAATTTAATGAATCTAAAATCACATTTACTTACCTGGTGGATAAAACATTGACTAGATACATGATGAACATCAGCTGGGAATGATTGTGAATTAAGTGGAAAAATGTAATTTGCTTAATTTATTTATATCACAAATCTCACACAAGCTAACAGACCTTAGTCAGGATAGACACAATTTTTAATTTTTCATGAGGTTGTTACGGATAGATGTATACCTCATCTTGAACTCAGTTTTCTTGGCTGTAACGCTGTTTGTGAAATACCATATGACAAAACTGTAATTGTTATGCTAAACCACATTGCAAGTTAGTAGCATAATTGCTCTTAAACACTGTGCCACATAAGGTATAAATGATTCTGTGTGAATAAATATGTGATCAAATGTCTGCTTTCTCTAGAGGCAACATGTCCTCTAAACACAACAGTGGAAGACTTAAAAATGGAGCGATCCCCTGATATTGAGGGTCCCGTCAAACATGGACAAAAGTTAAAATTTTCATGCAAAAGAGAAGGGTTCAAATTAAAAGGAGAGAGAGAAATCACCTGTCTGCCAAATGGAGAATGGAGCAGCTCTTTTCCTGAATGTGAAGCTGAGACCACAGATGGTAAAAAAAAACTTCCCATTTCATAAATGTGTAGGAAGTAATTTCACATGCATAATTATTAGCAGTGTTTACAAGCATCACTATTATTCATATTAAAGTAAATGCTCAACTTTGGTACATAATTCATGAGCACACAAGTCTCTCTTGACTTGGGCCAAGAAGCAACATCCTAGCAACTGTCGAGAATAACCTAGCAACAGCATAGCTACGCACTAGCACCGTGATGGTGAGTTTTACATGGACAATATGGATAATATATTATATCAGCCTGGTCTCGTTGTTAATACATATGTATTAACACATAACTTTTACAAACAAAATGTACATTTTTGTACTCTTGGATAGATGTTGAAAGTACAATGTATGGACATATTGGCAACATTTAAACCTAAGCATTATTACGTTTTTACAGCTAAAAAATATCAAATATTTACAAATCTTTTATATAATAAAGATACAGTATATGCTGGATGACTCATCCTATGTTTATTTGTTTACTTAAAGGTTTAGTTAACCCAAAAATGAAATTTCTGTCATTAATTACATGTCGATCCAAACCCGTTAGACCTTTGTTCATCTTTGGAACACAAATTAAGATATTTTTGATGAAATTAGAGAGGTTTTTTATCTCCCATAGAAAGCAACAAAATTACCACATTCAAGATCCAGAAAGGTAGTAAAGACATTGTTAAAATATTCAACGTGACTACAGTGGTTCAACCTTAATGTTATAAAACGACGAGAATACTTTTTGTGCGCAAAAACAAAAATAATGACTTTATTCAACAACTTTTCCTCTACCCTGTCAGTCTGCTATGCAGTTGGCGCTGAATGCAGAACGCAGAAATTTCATTTTTGGGTGAACTAACCGTTTATATCTATATTTAATCTTATTTATTATTATTATTATTATTATTATTATTATTATTATTATTATTATTGACAGTCAAAAAGAATAACATCAAGTCCCCAGATAATTTTGTGGTGGTATAACAACAACTACAAAATCAATTTGCTTTAAAGACCCAGTGAAATCAGAATTTGACTTTTGGTACTTTCAGTCCATCTGCGGTAGATTAATTTTATTGTAATGTTAAAGATTTTCAGTACTCCTTTAAAAAAAAAAACAGTTTTCTAACCTGAAAAGAAAGAATGAGTGATTTAAAATAGCAACTTTTTAAATAAATTAGTAGGGACACAAAGTAAAGCTGTTAAAGGTGTGGTAAGTAGATTTTGAACAACGCTGTTGGACATTGTTGATATTTGAAATTAACCCAAACAAACCCATCCCTCTCTTCATTGCTCCACCTCCAAAACTCACTCTCCAATCCTAACCACCCTGCTCCGGGTCAGTCTCGAACCCTGGTCTGATCGCTGCTGGCAGGTGAGGCGAGTGCACTAACAATGACGCTAAACACCTCATTCTCTAGCGGTCGTCAGTGTGCAGTGGTTTACCTGCACAACTCTCACTATCTGGCCTCTGTTACACACGCAATGCGAAAGTGGATGTCTGTTTATCACAGCTGACACACAACAAAATGCTTCACAAAAAATATAGCGCAGATGATGAACGAACGTCAAGGAAGCACAAAAAAAGAACGTACAGTACACAAGAGTAAATACAAACAAGAGTTTGTTGTTAATCGCCAACAGCACAGCAGCTCCAGACAATCAATGACACTCAAACCCAGTGTAACTCACATGAGAAGTGAAATCAAAGCAGCATCCGCACTGTTTTCAGGTCTTCCCACTTAGCTCTCTCCAGTGCTGGAAATATAAATACGTGCCCTAAAGCGCTTGCCCAGTCATAACCCTTCATTCCAGTGATATTCTTTTGAGCTCTTTTGTATTGTGTCTCATCATCTCTCTTTCAGCAGTTTTTTTTTCTTTCCAAATCTCCCTCTTGCTCGTTCTGTCCCCTCGACCGTTATAAATATTTATAACGTAAAATTTATTTATCGAAAATAAATAAATAAATAAAATCTGACTCCACAGTCTCTCTCCACATATATATATATTATCTCATTAGAAATTTTGTGCACATGGGAAAGATGCGTACGAAAATACAAAAATTTTGAAATACAAGTGTATTGAGCCATTTGATGAAATTCCAGAAGGATGACAGATCTGTGAAAATGCAAAATGGAGTGAAATGTTTGTCTGCACAAGAAAGTCACTTAAAATTTAATGAATCTAAAATCACATTTTCTCACCTGGTGGATAAAACATTGAGAAGATACATGATGAACATCAGCTGGGAATTACTGAATTAAGTGGAAAGAATGTAATTTGCTTAATTTATTTATATCACAAATCTCACACAAGCTAATAGACCTTAGTCAGGATGGACACAATATTTAATTTTTCATGAGGTTGTTACGGATAGATGTATACCTCATCTTGAACTCAGTTTTCTTGGCTGTAACGCTGTTTGTGAAATACCATATGACAAAACTGTAATTGTTATGCTAAACCACATTGCAAGTTAGTAGCATAATTGCTCTTAAACACTGTGCCACATAAGGTATAAATGATTCTGTGTGAATAAATATGTGATCAAATGTCTGCTTTCTCTAGAGGTAGTGTGTCCTATAAACACAACAGTGGAAGGCTTAAAAATGGAGCGATCCCCTGATATTAAAAGGCCCATCAAACATGGACACAAGTTAATATTTTCATGCAAAAGAGAAGGGTTCAAATTAAAAGGAGAGAGAGAAATCACCTGTCTGCCAAATGGAGAATGGAGCAGCTCTTTTCCTGAATGTGAAGCGGAGACCACAGATGGTAAAAAAAAAAAAAAAAAAAAACTTCCCATTTCATAAATGTGTAGGAAGTAATTTCACATGCATAATTATTAGCAGTGTTTACAAGCATCACTATCGTTCATATTAAAGTAAATGCTCAACTTTGGCACATAATTCATGAGCACACAAGTCTCTCTTGACTTGGGCCAAGAAGCAACATCCTAGCAACTGTCGAGAATAACCTAGCAA
Organism: Ctenopharyngodon idella; assembly: GCF_019924925.1. NCBI lineage: Eukaryota > Metazoa > Chordata > Actinopteri > Cypriniformes > Xenocyprididae > Ctenopharyngodon > Ctenopharyngodon idella. Next base: position 9,172,827 of record NC_067229.1, read on the forward strand.
CAGCATAGCTACGCACTAGCACCGTGAATATAACAGCACCGTATTATATCAGCCTGGTCTCATTGTTAATACATAGGTATTAAAACATAATTTTTACAAACAAATGTACATTTTTGTACGCTTGGATAGATGCTGAAAGTACAATGTATGGATGTATTGGCAACATTTAAACCTAAGCATTATTACATTTTTACAGCTAAAAAATATCAAATATTTACAAATCTTTTATATCATAAAGATACAGTATGCTGGATGACTCATCCTGCGTTTATTTGTTTAGTTAAAGGGTTAGTTGACCCAAAAATGAAATTTCTGTCATTAATTACTCACCCTCATGTCGTTCCAAACACGTAAGACCTTCGTTCATCTTCGGAATGCAAATTAAGATATTTTTGATGAAATCCGAGGTTTTTTTAACCTCCCATAGAAAGCAACGAAATTACCACATTCAAGATCCAGAAAGGTAGTAAAGACATTGTTAAAATAGTCAATGTGACTACAGTGGTTCAACCTTAAATGTTATGAAGCGTTGAGAATACTCTTTTGTGCGCAAAAACAAAACAAAAATAACGACTTTATTCAACATTTTTTCCTCTTCCCTGTCAGTCTGCTATGCAGTGAACGCAGAACAGAAATTTCATTTTTGGGTGAACTAACCCTTTAAGTGCTGCCAATCACCTCCTTATCATAGCATCTAGGAAAGGGATGGTAAAGAATGGCTTTACGGTCACCTTTAATAAATTGAATGCATCCTTACTGAGTTTTTAAAAAAAAAATCTTACTGACCTCAAACTTTTGAATGGTACTGTATATTTCTGTTGAATTATATAAGTGTAAAAGAAGCTCTGTAATTTGTTCTAAAGATGGTTTTAAATAAACCAGGCAACTCTTTAAACTCCTGGATAAACTTCAATATTTTTGTGTCCAAATGAAAAACTTTTAGTTAATAGCTGTATCCATTGGTGACATGTAACTTTTTTGATTGATATTATTGAAATTGTTTTTCCTTCTTCTTCTTCTTCTTCTTCTTCTTCAGGTCAGCCAGACATAAATTGAAAAAAAGCTGGAGTAAAACACAGAGGTAAATTATGAAACATTTTGATGATGTTACTATCCACAATTGATTTACAATCCTGTAATGATTATTAGTGGATAAATGTCTATGGCCATGTAAACTGATTAAAAACAACATTAATGTCCACAAGCCTGTAACTCTGGATTTATCATAATTTTCTTTATGAAGATCTGCTGATCCCACAGATGTGAATGAAGATGGACAGACATGCTGCTGCAGCAACACACACACACACACACATCCACACACACTTGCCTGATGCCTCAATATACTTGCTCATGTTACAGTTATATGGCATTGTGTTAACACTGCTTCAGAATAAAGCTTAACATTCAAACTATTACTCTGGTGTCTTTTTAAAACTCTTTCCTCCTATTTTATTTAAATAGATATGTTTAACTACACTTTAACAAAATAAGTTGTAAAAAATGGTCAATGACTGTCAGCTACGGCTGCCAAACAAGAACCTTAAAATTAAAGTAAAATATTCTCATTTAAATAAAGCAAAATACACTTACAGAAAAAACACTGTTGTTTTACAAGTAAATCCTGAACTATTAAGAAAACACATTCACTGTAAAATGTGAATCTTTTGCATTTAACCAGAAAGAGCACAGATGAATGAATTAATGTAATTATACGTTACTATTTGTGAAAAAAAAGCAACATGCAGTATAACACCAATGTTTTCTGGCTCTTTCTGGACTGAAGCACAGGCTCTACTCTTCAGCACAATGGTGACCCACAAAACAGATGATACAGAAACCCTATAAATCCCAACAGAACATTAAACACTAACAGATCTCTCTAGATCTCAGCATCTTCACTTATTACAATCCACACTTTATTTCATACTAAAGTTCTTATTGAGAATTAACAGAGGTTTAGATTAATAAAATAATAAAGTTTGAAATCACCATTCTGGTGGTCAGTGCTTGCTTTAGTTGGGCTCCTGACCCTTGACTCTTTACTATTAGTGTTTCTCTGATTGCTTTAACTGTGTGTTTCTGATACATGTTTGTTATAGCAAAAAAGACAAACAGAACCTTTGATCAGATGATATAGTCATAAAGTGGTCTGATTCATTGATACCAGAGTCTGGTCTAAACTAAATTGTTTAATATTTGTTGTAATTTCACATGCTAATACTATTGCAGCGCTGTTATAAACTTTACAGTAAACTACTGGCAACAGTGTTTTTTAATTCGCAGTTTGTTACTGTTAAAATACATTTTCTGGTTGTGTCTTTTTATGTTGTACCTTTAACTCTTTCAACCCCACAGGAACATCCTCTAGTGTCCACACTGCAAAGAGTAAAAGTAACATTGACGCTGTGTTGCAGTGAGATAATTAAGTGAATGTGTAAGTGATGATTGAGCATTAATGATGAACACGTGCTGTTAACAAGCAGAATCACTGAAGAGGAGGAACAACAAGAACAGAAAAAAAAAAAAAAAAAAGCGATGAGCAGAAACACGAACTACAACTGTCTTCCAGCCATTACACATTATTACACGTATTACTAACCAGTTTGACTATATTTCTACAGAAGATCTTACTGAGAATTAACAGAAGTTTAGATGTTGAGGTTTCATTGAAAATGTTTGGTTTGATGTCACCATTAAGGAGATCAATGCTCTTAACCCTCGAATTTTTAACATGTTTTGTTTTTTGTTTTTTTCCTCCTGTTGATTTAACTTTTTGCAAGCCACATTTGTTATGGCAGAAACAAATGTGGAGAAAAAAAAATGATCATTAAGTGCTGATAGTTATGTATTGATGAAGACTTATAACCTTCACATAGTCTCTTGATTCACTGTGTTTAATCCCTTGTGTTACATTATTAACAGACTAAAATTTTACATTACTTGCACTATATGACTTTAATATTCTTCCTGATTATTGAAACATTGCTGGATGTCATGATGCCTCTGTTGAATCACAGAGATACTATAAACAATAAACAAAATATCCATGAAATCAAAGATTAGACACAGAAAAAGATCAGGGAATCAGACAAGTCCAAGATGATTACAGTATCATCACAACAACCAAAAACACCTGATCAACTTCTTCAACTTCCAACTTTTCCTTGCCATAACAAATGAGCTTTATAAACACTCAGTTACAACAGCCAAAAAAAAAAAAAAAAAAAACAATGTTAAAGAGTCAAGAGTCCAACTAAAGCAGACACTGGTCACCATGGTGGTGACTACAAACTTCATTATTTTCAATAAAACATCAACATCCAAATCTGTTAATTTTCAACAAAAACTTCTGTACATGTATGAAAGAAATAATGTCAAACAGGTTTGTGAACTGGTTTCACACTCAGTGTGGCTGAAGTCAATTGTAGTTCTTGTGTCTACTCATCTCTTCTCTTTTTTCTGTTTCTCTGTCCTTCAGTGATTCTGCTTATCAGGTGTTCATCAGTGTCTGAATTCACTCACTTCTTTTCATTCACTCTCTCAAGTGGACTATATTAGTGAACTAATGTAGGGAATAGTGAATGAGGGTATAGGGTGTGATTTAGAACACAGCCTCTGAGTGTCGACTTTGAGCGCTGTTAACTCACAGTATGTTCCTGAAGGCTATTTTCTCGAAAAATATTACCCAGAATGCATTGTTTTCTACAGTATATTACTGTTTTAATGGAAAATGGTATGTTGTTGTCAGAATTTGGTCGTTTTCTTACAGCAATGTTTAACAGTGTACATTTCAATAATCGCTCAAATACATGAATTAGTGGATGTCACTCCAGAAAATTGGCAGCATGTAAGTGGCTGCTGGTTAAGTATGAAAAACAAAAGATTTATACAAAATCTGAACTTATATGTCACCTAGAAATCACAAAATGAGTGCTCCCTTAACCCCTTAACTGTCACGATCCTGTTGGCGGGACGCCTCCCAGCCAGCACACCCATGTATGCCCCACATGGTTTAACCCAGATGAAACACTGTTCAGAGTGCACACTACAGGCTGTTAAATGTAACACTGAATCAGCGTTGGAGTTAATGAAATAATTAAGTAATTAATTAAGTGATGACTGAGCATTATTGAAGATAGCTGCAGTTAACAAGCAGAATCAATGAAAGAAAGAGAAACAGCAAGAACAGAAAAATATGAAATGCTAGAACTACAACTGACTTCAGCCGCAGCCTTAGATAAAAGAAAACATTAAATCTCTCAAGATCTCAGCAGAGGAGGATTAAACAACTCCATTTACATAAGCTCTTATTGAGAATTAAGAGAGAGAATTTATTTGATTTTTTTATTGAAATTATTATCATTTTGTCACTATCATGGTGATCAGTGTTTACTTTAGTTGGGTAGTTTGACTTGTCTTTGTAATGTTAGAGTTTCTCTGGTTGCTGTAACTGAGTTTGTTATAGCAAGAAAAACAAGCGAAGACACAATCCGATGCTGTGGCTGTTTCATGATAAGAATATAGTCATTGTGTAGTGGCTTAATTCACTGATCTTATGACTGAGTTTAATATGAACAACATCTTACTAACTTTGTTTTATTGTGATTTGTGTAAAAAACAAGCACAGTTTTAATCAGAAAATCTGAATGAGTCTTAAAACAGATTGTACACTAAGCATTTTAAACTACGGTGAGATTTCCTCACAAACATATATCAGGAATCAGCCTATGAATCTCAACAATGGTGACATGCTTAATGCCGCAATGCATTCTGGGGGCAACAGATGAGTTTTGCATGATGCACCCAGAATGCATTGTGGCATGAAGCATGTCACCATTGTTGAGATTCATATGTTGATTCTAGATGTCTGAGTGTGAGGAAGATTTGCAGGAGTTTTAAAGTGTTCTGTGTACAGTGTGTTTTAAAACTAATTCAGCTTTTCTGATTAAAACTAAAGATCCAACACAAACTTAATAACATTTTGTTCAGATAAAGCTCAGTCATTAGATCAGTGATTTAAGCCACTACATGATGATTACATTCTTATCATAAAGCAGCTGACCACATTTTCTCTTGTTTTTCTTGCCATAACAAACAGCTACAACAGACAGAGAAAAACTACCACTGAAAAAGTCAAGAGTAAAACTGCCTAACTAAAGCAAACACTGACCTCAATAATGGTGACATCAAACCAAACTATTATTTTCAACAAATCATCAACATCTAAACCTCTGTTAATTCTCAATAACAGCTTTTGTAGATGCATGTCAGAAATAAAGTCAATCTGGTTAGTAATAAGTGAAGCTGGTAATGCTGTTTGTGGAGTTGTTTGATCAGATCTTGAGAGATTTAATGTCTTTTATCTCCTTTCATCTAAGGCTGTGGCTGAAGTCATAGATCTTGTTGTTCCTCTGTCCTTCTGTGATTCTGCTCGTTATCACCTAATTATCTCATTAACTCCAACACCGATTCAGTGTTACATTTAACAGCCTGTAGTGTCCACACTGAGGAGTGTTCTGTGCTAAACCATGTGGGGCCTACATGGGTGTGCTGGTTGGGAGGCGTCCGGCCAGCGGGACCGTGACAGTTAAGGGGTTAATCACTAAAAAGACATGCAATGATGCAATCTCACAATGTTCCATTATAATCAATGAAGCTGTCTACACTGCATAATGAATGTCTTATTTACCAAATGTCTACACTTTGTTACAATGAGAGGATTTGCAAGAGTGCAGAACTCAGCACTGGACAAAAACTCTGGCTTTGAGCAGGAGTGGATTCTAAATTAAACACCTCTGATTGGCCATCACATTCAAGAATTCAACAGACATATCTATGATTAGCTACATTGCTAAACGCTGCAAAAACACATTGTAAATAGAAACTTTTGATGCTCTCCAGAGCGCAAACACAGATATGCACTGGATCTTTTGCCAAATCACTAATATGCTATTATTATGGAGAAAACTGATCCTAGACCAGCTGTTATGAGCAGCATTTTCTCTAAAAGCTATCAAAAGCTACAGCAGGCAGTGGTTTGAGTGAGAAGTCTTGCACAGCCTTACACATTGATTCATGATTATGAATATATATATATATATATATATATATATATATATATATATATATATATATATATATATATATATATATGTACCCCGCTAGAAATTTTACGTTCCCAGAACATTCTCAGAACGTCCCCACTGGTGCCTAGTAACGTCCCCAGTATGTTCAGAGACGGTCACGATGTGGAGGTCTTTAAAGGGTTGGGGGACGTTATTTGGTGGACCTTCACAGAACTTTCGGGACATTCTCTGAATGTTTAGGGAACCAAATTTTATTTGGAAATATTCTCAGAACGTCCCTGCTGCTCTTGTCAAAAAATTGAATTGAAAATTAGAGCTAAATTGATTAACCAAAGTGGCTGTTCAAACAAAAACAAATTTTTCTTTAATGTCTTACAAAAAAAAAAAAAGGTACTCTACAGGTATTTCCCAGATTATTACAAAACCTTTTATGTAAATTCAAATCTCTTGCAGTAAGTCATTAGCTGACAACAGAACATGCATGAGCTAATGTAACTACTGTATCACTGCTTATTAACATCAGGTGTCACTACTGATTGTCAATCACCACTAAATCATCAATCAATTATCTCATTAACTTTAACACTTCTTCAGTGTTACTTTTTAACACCCGGCAAGATGGACTCATATGTACACTTTGAGTGTTAATTTAACACTGGGGATTTTGCTGTGTACCTCTTGTTTAAACACTATCTACATAAGAGCCAGTGGCACATTCCCAAATGACTGGCTGAGATGAAGCTGTTCTCTGCGGGTACATGAGCACTGAACGGTCACTGACAGCCTGGAGCTCGCATCTCCGAAAGCGTCTAAACAAATTTTCAAATATGCAATTTATATGTAAACATAGCGCCTATCTGAGGTCTAAACAACTATATTGTCACCTAAAAAACTCTTTAAACTACAATCCGTTACAAAATAACAGTAGTATCTATAAAAAAATATGGTGAGTTTGCTCGTCCGCCGTGACACTCGCAGTGAGAATGCTGACAGCGGAGTGATTCAAATGGTGAAACGGTTCCAGTGGCGATATTGGTATAATATTGCATGGCTGGAAAGACCTCTCAGCCAATCAGATTCAAGAACCAGAAAGAACGGGCTAGAAAAGAAATGGCTAGTCATGTGATATTGAAATGGCTAGTCATGTGATATACACTGAAAAAAATGATTTTTTGATGCTGTTCACTTTATTTAAACAACTTATTTTGATTCAACGCCATTGTATCAGGTTTCTGGTTTAAATGTGATTGATTCATGTTAAATTGACTTGAAACGATTACTCTTTGACTTAACTTGATGTTTTCATATTGGAATAACATGTTTCAATCAAGTAAACCCAACCAGGACTCAATCAAACAGGATTTTTACTTCCCATCACGCTTTGCAAAGGGGCTGAACTAGGAGTGTAAATGTTGAAATAAAGTGATATTTTAAGCAGTGTTTAGGAAGATGAGAAAATAGAAAGACTTTTTAATGTTTACTGTTCTATTATGTTGGTATTTAAAAGTGTCTGTTAATTAATAGTTTTAGCGTTACCATTGTGGTGAATTGTTGCACTTGTGCTTGGGTTGAGGACCTGCTAACAAACTTTCAAATTACTTTAATAAGAAAGTAATCACTGCTCTGGGTTGCATTTTCCAAAAGCATTGTAAGCCTATGTTGATTGTAAAACCATTGCCACCAATGGACTTATGATCAATTTAGGCTGCATCCAGTATCACATCTAGATTTCTAACACAGAACATCACAAAAGTTATGTAAATCACAAAATTAAACAAGAAGAATTAATTGTAAAAATCAATGTATATGAAAACAATTTATTTTTTATTTATTTATTGCTTTTTATTTATTTTATTTTAAATGAACACAATTGATTCTAGTTAATTTAACATGGTTGAATCTATTGGATTTTACTTGTCTCAATCATGTGGAACCACTGTCCATGATTGAATTGAGTAAGTTTGACATAACTATTTTACATAGATTCTTCCTTAGTCAGTTGTTTTGTCACAACTCAAGGATTTTACATAGAGTAAAAATAAACCTTTAATGTTAATAAAAACTAAGTTGGTTGTGTTGACCCAACGTAAGTACATTAAATTGGAATAACAGAATTGCATAATGCTGAAATAAAGCAACTTAATCATGTGGAAATCCTTTCCATGATTTTTTTATGTTCGTTCAAAGAGTTATTTTTTTGAGTGTATACATGTTCAACTATTTTCTCCCAATTTATTTACATATAGGAGTTCTACTAACTTCTAAAAATTCCATTGTACTTTCTAAAGAAATCATGAGATAAATTGTGAATATTTAATTCTGTTGACAGAGATGGTATGTAACATTTTTCTGCACAAGTGGAAAACAAATGCTTAGTAATATATAGGTGCCTTTATAATTTAGGTAGGGAGTCTCTTGCAAGGACATCTTTGTATTTGATGGTCTTTGGCATCAACAAGCTTGAAAACCCCTCATCTAAATAAATTTATATCCAATCTAATTATTAATGTTTTTTCACTCTCATTTATGCCCATGTAACATGAAAAGGGCAGCACTGGTGATGGACAAACAGAAGAGAAAATGTATTATTTAATCGTAATAATTTAAAATAATCAACCTTACATGATTTGCTCAGAAGAGGTTAGATATCAAAATTGCGAAATTGCAGAAGGTACTGAATGATTTTATTTTGTCCAGGGCTTTGCCTCATCTACCTTCAAAAACATAAATTCCAGGCTATTTGTATTTGATGTTCCCATACAAAGAGCACTTCATGTTTGCACAGAGTATTTGCTTTGCAGTGGTCCAGTTTGCTAAGTGTGTAAAATATGTTACGACAGCACCACAACAGTTCCAGGGGTCCTAAGCTCACATTTGTCAATGTTTTGAAGTTGGAGTAGGCAAGCGCAGGGCACAAACTAACGCGGGGTTAGTTGTAACACACATGGTTTAAATACTTCCACACACGCTAGCATGAAGAAACTTAGCGTATTTACTAGTTACCATATCGACAACATATAGAGAAAAAAATTTGCCAAAATTCAGAAATCTTTGGAAGATATCACTGAACATTTATTTAACAATAGCACAAGTCAATTTCTTACTTAAGCTAATTTTTTTATCTATATTTTTTGTGTTTATTCAAAATTAGACAAATCTGATATTATTTTAATCTCCTATCTGTTGTTTAGCAGTTTGGGTAGTTCTTTAATGCTTCACTTACTATCAGAAGACACTAACCAGGTTTAAATTCCAGTTGTGCAGATAGGGTTCGTTGTAACACTGCGTTACAATGTGCCTCGCTATTAGAACTATACTATTATATACAGTTATGATACATCTGGCATAATCAACTTTTATGAATTTCTGTTGAGAAACCATGGAAAAAAGGTGAATAAAGACTTAGAGGAAGAACCTGAACATTCAGAAAATACAGGTGCTGGTCATATAATTAGAATATCATCAAAAAGTTGATTTATTTCACTAATTCCATTCAAAAAGTGAAACTTGTATATTATATTCATTCATTACACACAGACTGATATATTTCAAATGTTTATTTCTTTTAATTTTGATGATTATAACTGACAACTAAGGAAAATCCCAAATTCAGTATCTCAGAAAATTAGAATATTGTGAAAAAGTTCAATATTGAAGACACCTGGTGCCACACTCTAATCAGCTAATTAACTCAAAACACCTGCAAAGGCCTTTAAATGGTCTCTCAGTCTAGTTCTGTAGGCTACACAATCACGGGGAAGACTGCTGACTTGACAGTTGTCCAAAAGACAACCATTGACACCTTGCACAAGGAGGGCAAGACACAAAAGGTCATTGCAAAAGAGGCTGGCTGTTCACAGAGCTCTGTGTCCAAGCACATTAATAGAGAGGCGAAGGGAAGGAAAAGATGTGGTAGAAAAAAAGTGTACAAGCAATAGGGATAACCGCACCCTGGAGAGGATTGTGAAACAAAACCCATTCAAAAATGTGGGGGAGATTCACAAAGAGTGGACTGCAGCTGGAGTCAGTGCTTCAAGAACCACTACGCACAGACGTATGCAAGACATGGGTTTCAGCTGTCGCATTCCTTGTGTCAAGCCACTCTTGAACAACAGACAGTGTCAGAAGAGTCTCGCCTGGGCTAAAGACAAAAAGGACTGGACTGCTGCTGAGTGGTCCAAAGTTATGTTCTCTGATGAAAGTAAATTTTGCATTTCCTTTGGAAATCAGGGTCCCAGAGTCTGGAGGAAGAGAGGAGAGGCACACAATCCACGTTGCTTGAGGTCCAGTGTAAAGTTTCCACAGTCAGTGATGGTTTGGGGTGCCATGTCATCTGCTGGTGTTGGTCCACTGTGTTTTCTGAGGTCCAAGGTCAACACAGACGTATACAAGGAAGTTTTAGAGCACTTCATGCTTCCTGCTGCTGACCAACTTTATGGAGATGCAGATTTCATTTTCCAACAGGACTTGGCACCTGCACACAGTGCCAAAGCTACCAGTACCTGGTTTAAGGACCTTGGTATCCCTGTTCTTAATTGGCCAGCAAACTCGCCTGACCTTAACCCCATAGAAAATCTATGGGGTATTGTGAAGAGGAAGATGCGATATGCCAGACCCAACAATGCAGAAGAGCTGAAGGCCACTATCAGAGCAACCTGGGCTCTTATAACACTTGAGCAGTGCCACAGACTGATCGACTCCATGCCACGCCACATTGCTGCAGTAATTCAGGCAAAAGGAGCCCCAACTAAGTATTGAGTGCTGTACATGCTCATACTTTTCATGTTCATACTTTTCAGTTGGCCAAGATTTCTAAAAATCCTTTCTTTGTATTGGTCTTAAGTAATTGAACTGAACTGAATTTGGGATTTTCCTTAGTTGTCAGTTATAATCATCAAAATTAAAAGAAATAAACATTTGAAATATATCAGTGTGTGTGTAATGAATGAATATAATATACAAGTTTCACTGTTTGAATGGAATTAGTGAAATAAATCAACTTTTTGATGATATTCTAATTATATGACCAGCACCTGTATTATTTCAAGAAATGTTCAGCATTTGTACTAGCTTGTCTTTGTCGCGTGTTCTGTGAGAGCTGTGAGTGGAGGGAGGGGAGTGCTTTTGTTCAGCTCTGTGTTTTTCTGAATGTCTGAATATGTTTCTTCATCTGTTTGCCTGTATTGTTTTGACCAGTGCTGTATAGCTGTGTTTTGCAGAGTGTTCATTGTCAAACTACAAAATTCTTTAAATTTGAATTTCTAAAAAAAAAAATGCTATTATTTTATATGAAAAAAAATTATTATTGTCTTTCATTGACAAAATATTTTAGTTTGTCATGTATATATTTTTTAATTAAATCAGATAACATTTTTAGCTGTCATATGGTCATGTTACAACGTGCCCCACCTATGGGACATGTTGTCACATTTCACTTCCCTTCTTTTGGGGTAAATAAAGAAAAAAGTATACACTTTATTAATGAAACAAAGCCACATATTTGTACCAGACATGTGTGGAAATTATTGTGGAACAATAGAAATTCTCTGAACCATAAGTAGATTTACACAAACTGAGAAAGTCAAAAAGCGTTAGGTTTTGCCCCGCTCTCCCCTACATCACACACAGGAGAATAACATTACAGAACTCCCTCAAGTGGTTGTTATTGCGAATGTATATTTTTGTGATCTCAGACTTAGAATTTTTTTTATTTATTTTTTTACATTGTATAAATAAATGTAGGAAAAAAAAAAAAAAAAAAAAAAAAAAAAATCAAGGTATTTAGTTAAAAATAATTTTGAATTTTAAATCAAATTCAAATGCTATGTCCCAGGTGTTGCGTCAAATGTTATGTCCCAGGACGTATGTCATTTATTGTTGTTAATTTTGTGAAGTGTAGTTTTTCCCTGTTTTCCTCTGTTCCTCTCTGTCTTCTCGCAGGAGCCTAAGTGATGCCACCTGTTCCTCATTAAAGCTGTGGAGAGGAGCTTGCATTTACACAGAGGGAACTAGCTATTCACCAGAGAGAGCATGGCCTGTCTGCATTCCCAGACTTTGTTGGATGTTGTGTGTTCTGAGCTCTTAAAACTACTTTAAGAAAACCTGTTGTATCTGCTGTGGTGAAAGTGTCCCAGCAAACATTTGGACGTTTAATGACCGTTGAAAAAACATCCCTCCGACACGTCCTGTCATGGTTGAAAAATTATTCCAAAATGAAATCTGAATGGACGTCTTTGATGTTATCTTATTAATTAATTAATTAACTAACTATTATATATTGAACTACATGTAGCTAAAAGTCAAAGTAACAGTTACACATGCAACCCTAGAGAGTTGTAGACATGTATAAATATATCTGAATGCATTTTTAGGAAATGTTCTGTGTTACATATTTTTACCGATTTATGCCGTCCAACCGTGACTATTTTTGGCCAGGAACACAACATTGCCGTCAGACCAATGTTTGCTGGGGTGTAATTGCCCCATTATTGTTGCCTGCAGACGCGGTGGGGAGGTGGGTGCTACTTTTGTTTTTTTACTAACCCTGTTTTTGGGATAGTAAGGCAGTCAGGGAAGAGATTTGTTGTTTATTTGACTTTTTGTTTGATAGGTTATTTAGACTTCCTTACTCCCAGGTAGCTTACCCCTTTTTTTTTTTTTTCTTATTTTGGCTTTAATCCCCTCCTGAAGCTAAATGTGTCTTATCGTCATTTCTTTTTGAGTTACCATTACTGCTTACCTTATTCTTAATTGTTGTGAAAGAGACTTTATTTTGTAGATAAAACCTTGAAAAGTTTATCTCCCGCCAATCCCAGACAAAAAGGGGATATAACAATAAATAAACTGACATATTGAGAAAGAAATTAAAAATTGTTGGAATGTTTAAAATTAACCAAATTCACAAGATTGCAATGCTGCAATTGCAGTTGCATTGCTTTTTTTTTCTCTCCCAATTCACTTTTCAGTCAAATTGTTGGTAATTGCTGATGGTTTACTTTGTAATGAATTTAAAAATAAACAGAAAATGCAAAATGGGACCATTATACCCATTGCTCAAACTTTTAAATCTCATTATATTTCTGTTTCATTATTATTATTGTTGTTATCATTATTATTATTAAGACATTATTTAACATATCTTCCACATGTGATCCCAAGTAAACCTCACTTAGCACACAAAAGTCCTGCCCACAACTGGCAAATATTAACTAAGTTAAAGACTTTGTTTGGTGAGTTTCTTCATCTCTTAGAGTGAGCAGACTAACAGATTGGGAAAAATGAGATCAATTCTTGTTGTTTTTTGTGTTTGGATATGCTTTAGCGTTGATGCATCGACACCGAATGGTAAGGCATTTCTTGTTGAAATGAATAACTAAATGAATTACATACGAAAATGAAAGCAATGATGTCATTTTCTAATTGTTTAGCAGATTGCTCTAAGATCCCAGAGGTGGAGAATGCAGAAGTTTCTCAAAGCTCAAGGAAGGACAACTACACTGATGGTGATAAACTTGAATACAACTGCAAACCTGGCTATGCATCTCCGCTAAAAATCACCTACAATTGCACGGATAATAAATGGACTAAATTGCGTGGTGGAAATTGTTCACGTGAGTATACAAGACACACAAAGTTTAGAAATCAGTTTAGTTTAGAAAAATACTTTCAAATCTAGTTGTATGCATTCAAAGTAATCAGATTAACTTATTATCATGTAATTTTATTGGACTTCAAAAGCTGAATTCTCAGAATTCTGAATTGTATCTTTTGTTTCTGATTCACAATCAGTCAAACGCTGTGAGCTGCCTGAAGATATTCCAAATGGTCGATACACTATTGTCAGTGGTAGTGCCTTTGTTTTTGGAACAACCATCAAGTACATCTGCAATGATGAGTGAGTATGTAAGTTCATATTAAGATTAAACTATTTGAAAAAAAGAAATAATAATATATACATTTGTCAAGCTACCAGATGATGAGTCGATTTGACACCAGAACATGTCAGGAGGGTGGATGGGACAATCAATTACCTGCATGTGAAGGTACTGAAAAGTCACCTACACACTTAAAAATTAAGGTTCCAAAAGTGGGTTTTCACAGAAGAACCACCTCAGCAAAGAACCTTTCAGTAAACAGATCTTAATTTTTTTTTTTTTTTCCCCCTTCTTCTTCTTAGTGTGAAGTTTTAACTATTTTCCACTATAAAGAAGCTATTGTGAAAAGGAAAAGTTCCATGTATGTTAAAGTTTCTTCATGGAACCAGATGTCAATAAATAACCTTTAATTTTAAAGGCACAATATGTAATATTTTTATATTAAAATATCCAAAAACCACTTGCACAGTGTTATATATTTCGTATAGTATTTCGTATATATTTCGTGAGTACTGTGTACTTACATTTTCCTAAATGTTTCCAAGAATTTGTAAATTCAGAGAAATTCACAATTTTAAATAGCGGCCGTCCCTCCCTTGTCATTTGTCGCCTGTCAATGACGTAATATTTGCGTTATCCCTGGTTTCCTTTTGTATGGCAAAGTAACCATGGCAACAGATGCGGACAGCTGCTTAACGTCTAGCGACACGTTGTTGTTTCGTTCAAACATTATGGACCATGGCAACTTGGCAAGCAAACTTTGCGACAAAAGGAGAAATAAAACGTGGATCAATATCGGCGTGGCGTTTGCGAGATGGTGAGAGCTTTGCGACAACTTTGACTTGACAGACCTCGACGCCGCTCTTGTATGTTATTAGACAAGGTAAGCAAATGTAGACGACATAAGACTAATCAATGTTATATAGCTCAACACAATGAAATGTTAGAATATCATCAGTGTTATATTCTAATGTTGATCTAGCTTACTGTTAGTCTCATACAGCCAACAAACTAATACATAGAATAACATTACAACTTTCAACACACTCAAATGCAGTTTAGTATGATAGTGTAACGTGAGACCAAGTGAAACAGTGCTGCGTTACCTCACAATTTTAATTCGTCAAATAAACTGACCTGTATGAGTAGTATTTCAACACTTGCAAGTAGTTCGGTAGAATGAAATGTCCTCATTCCTTTATATCCCCTGGAACTGGCGTGTGGTACTGTGACACCTGTCTCTCATTAGCAATCGCGCCCGCGATTCTCGGCTACGCCCTGCTTTATACCACAGTCATGTTAAAAACATGGATGCATTCACTCATCCATAAACATTATTTCGCCATAAACATTATTAGATCCATCGGAATGACGACAAGTTCCACGAGTCCACGCTCATTCACCGCGTCATAAATCTATGCCTTTGTTATTGTTTTGAAGAGTTTAGCGACCCCTAGCGGCGAAAAAAAACATACCCAAAAATGAAACCAATGTCATTTATTACTCACAATCATGTCGTTCTACAGCCGTAAGACCTTAGTTCATCTTCCGAACACAAATTAAGATATTGTTGGTGAAATCTGATGGTTCAATGAGGCCTCTATTGAGAGCAAAGCCATTGAAACTCTCACAGTCCATAAAGGTACTAAAAACATATTTGAAGCAGTTCATGTGAGTTCAGTGGTTCTATCTTAATATTATAAAGCGACAAGAATACCAAAAAATAAATAAATAAATAAAGACTTTTCAACTATCTATAAGGGCCGATTTCAAAACACTGCTTCAGAGCTTTTTGAATCAAATCAGTGAATCAAAGCGCCAAAGTTTCAGCAGTTTAGCCGTTTGATAGGAGATCCAAATCACTAATTCGAAACAAAAGATTCATAAAGCTCAGAAGCTTCATGAAGCAGTGTTTTGAATTCGGCCCAGATATTGTTGAAAAGTTGTTATTTTGTTTTTTTGGCACACAAAAAGTATTCTTGTCGCTTTATAGTGTTAAGGTAGAACCAATGAACATGAACTGTTTCAAATATGTTATTAGTACCTTTATGGACCTTGAGAGTTTGAATGGCTTTGCTCTCAATGCAGGCCTCACTGAGCCATCGGATTTCATCAACAATAACTTAATTTGTGTTCCGAAGATGAACGAAGGTCTTACGGCTGTAGAATGACATGAGGGTGAGTAATAAATGACTATTTTCATTTTTGGGTGAACTAACCCTTTAAGCACTGCATTTAGGCCTATATTTTCCTTTTCTGACTTGACACAAAATGCAGGTGACATCAGATTGAATTTTTCTATATATTTTTAATATGTTGAACTGTTGAAGTGGCTGGGCGACTTTGGTACTTAATTTTGCAATCTGAGGTATTAAAACTAGCCTCTTTTTTTTCTTCTTCTTCTTCTTTTTTTTTTTTAAGAGATATCGTGTGTCGCAGACAGCACAGAGGAAAACGTCAGAGTCGAGGGGCTCCCTGAAAATGATGGTTTAATCAGATATGGACACAGGTTGACATTTTCATGTAGTGATTATGGATGGATTTTACAAGGACCAAAAGAAATCACCTGCCAGTCGAATGGGCAGTGGAGCGGCCCATTTCCTAAATGTGTAGGTAAGGCCACAGAAAGTATATGCAAATTTAATATAACAAAAGACATAGTACGTATATGAATGTATAAATAAATAACACTCTGTATATAATATTTGTATATGCTATCTTGCATAGTGCTGAAAAAATATTTTGTATAATTAATAAAATGTGTTTATATCATTTTAATATATTATATATTTTATTTTATAATACTGTTTTGAATATATTACTTCAAAAATATTATTTTACATAAATGTTAATATATTAATACTGTTTTATATTATACATTTTATTTTATAATACTATTTTGAATATATTACTACAAAAATATTATTTTACATAAATGTTAATATATTAATACTGTTTTATATTATACATTTCTTGATAAGATAATGTATTTTGCTGCAATTCTTTTATTATTATATTTTTATTTTTTACAATTATTTTGAATATTCTAGGTAAAAATGCAATGTATGAATCAAATAAATTGGTTCACCGAATTACATAAATAAATTTGACTTCCCAATGGTAGAGATGCTGTCCGACTTCATGTGACGTCACTCTGATGTTTATCAAAATACTTTTTGGACATCCAACATTTCATAATCCAACATTTCATAATGTTGTTAGGGATAGATGTATACTTCATCTTTCACTCAATACCATATGACAAAAATGTAATTGTTATGTTAAACCCTACTCATTGGAAATCAGGGCCGTATTCACAAAACATCTTAAGGCTAAAAGTACAGTCAAACCAAAAATTATTTTATTTTTGATATTTTTGATATATTTTTTACTAGTGGGTGCAGGACACTATAGTTCATTTATGCAAGTGAGGATAGCAAAATAAAGTAAACCGTGACATATTATACCCAAAAATTCTTCATACAGTGGACTACCAGTAAAACTGATAAAAATTTGGAACCAAAAATTACACTTTAACCTGACCATGTTTTGCTTAAGTGTTATCTGACATAATTAAGATAATTTCTTCTGACACAGTTTACTTATGAGATCTTGTCATATATATTTTTTTTTTTTTACCATTTTTTTAAACTATAGTGAATAAACTGAATTAATGAATGAAATGTTCAAGGTAAATTTTGGTTTGACTGTAACTCCTAACTTGCTGATTTAGGAAACACTCGTAATAATTGGGGTGTCCTAAATTTAAGACTTCTAAAGTTTTGCTCTAAGAGTATTTCACAAAGTATTTTAGCATTAAAACCCTAAATCTGTGAAAAGTTAGGAGTAGTCAAGAGGACCTCTAAGTCACTATTACAATTACAAACAATCCTAAAATGGCTGTTGCTGACAATCCACCTCAGCAATCCGCCCAAAGACACTGTACACCATTGAGGCAATAGGTGATAGAGCCTTGGCTGCTGAGCCTTTTCTTCATAAATGCAATAAATATTTTCATTTATAGATTTTAATCTGCGAGGACAACAAAAAGGTTCATTTATGTATAAAGGCAAAATGTATTGAAGGATGGAGAATAAAACATTGCGGTCAAGTTGAAAATAATGTCCCATTGTCGGTGCCGATAGCCTTGTGGGGCAGCTCGAGTGACCCAAGTTCCAGTTCTGGCTCGTGGGACTTTCCTGATCCTGTCCCCCTTTCTCTCTTCCACTCGCTGTCCTATCATAATAAAAAGGCAAAAACGCCAAAAATAAACCTTTGAAAAGAAATAAATAAGAAATAAGAAAATAATGTCTGATGACCTGTGGCAGTTTTCACGAGTTCACACTTACAAATGATCGAATAGAGTAAAAGAGTAAAATAAGCGTGTATATATTATATATATATATTTGCCTCCTCTCGAGCTAATTAGAAGGACCATCCGAACCTGCCTGTAGTGTCTCCAAAACACTGGACCACATAAAGTATAAATGATTCTGTGTGGATAAATATGTGATCAAATGTCTGCTTTCTCTAGGGGCAACGTGTCCTCTAAACACAGCAGTGGGAGACTTAAAAATGGAGCGATTCCCTGATATTGAGGGTCCTGTCAAACCTAGACACAAGTTAATATTTTCATGCAATACAGAAGGGCTGAAATTAAAAGGACAGAGAGAAATCACCTGTCAGTCAAATGGAGAATGGAACAGCCCTTTTCCTAAATGTGAAGGTAAGACCACAGACGGTAAAAGCCTTGGATTGGACAAGATAGATCAAAGATAGATCTTTTGTTCACATGGAGGATGCTTGATTGATCCGATCTTTCTGTTTTTAGAGGTAATGTGTGTTGCAAAGCTGACAGTGAGCATGAGATCAGACAGACACCCGGTGCCTGAGGTTTCAGTCAGACCTGGACACACAATAACTCTTTCATGTGTTGGGAGGGGAGTGAAACTACAAGGACATAGCAAAATCACCTGCTTGTCAGATGGACAATGGGGCAACCCATTCCCTAAATGTATAGGAGGTAAGGTCAGATTCTTAATTACTGAGTTTTATTTGTACAGAACTGATGGAATGGCAGTTTCTTTTTATCCGTAAACACTGTGTTCATTGTCATCCTGTTTTAAAGGGAGACTACAGACATGTTTTTTTTTTCTTCAGATTTTCTGTCACTGTGTTCTCTCCATATTTGCGATGCTTTACAGCCTTTAGCCACTGCCTACAACGCTCTGGATCCTGAAACTGAAAAATCTCCCGCTAAACTTTTACTCTTTGAATATTTGCACCCGAGAATAATACAAATTGACACGCTTTAGTAGGAAATACTTCGCAGAAAGTTTCAGTCATAAGGCGTTATTTGACTCTGATCAAGCCTATCCAATAAGAGCAGACTTGATGGAGTGGCATTGGAGTGACCTTGGACGGCAACATGCCCAGTGCATTATGGGTGTCTAAATTTTTCCTATTGCCTCTTTCCTATTTTTCTCTAGTTAGGTAGCAGCGATTTCAACAAAAAATTTGCCTTTCTAACATAAAGGCAGCTACGTTTTATTGAAATCCATTTTGCCAGCACAACACAAGACTTTCTTGACTTGGGCCAGAACCAATCATCTAGCGACCACCCAAAACAACTTAGCAACAGCATAGCTACGCACTACTTGCCATGGCTGCGAGTTTTGAATGGAAAAATGCAATTCAAATTGCCCTCAGAAAGTCTAATTTAAATCTAGTTATTATATTATATTATATAGAAAAATCCAACCCAGATCTCTCAGATCAAAGCAGAAAGTCATTTTATTAAAATGACCTTACTAATGATGTGCATTACATTAAAAACATGTTCTGTTGTTTAAGGCTGTAAAAAAGGCATCTGGCTGATATTGAGATGTATTAATGCCACATTTACTTGGTGATCTAAAAACTGTCTAAAAAATGTCTTTGAACTCAGGGAAATGTGGGCCACCACCAAAGGTGAACTTTGCAGATACAACAGAAATAACAAAAAAGGAATATGATTCAGGGGAGAAAGTTGAATACAGCTGCTTTAATAAATACACACTGGTTCAGCGTCACCCCTACTCCAAATACTTGACCTGTGAACATGGAGAATGGAGAGGGAATATTAAGTGCTTAAGTAAGTATGAACACTCTACAACACCATATACATCAAAAACATGCAAGGCTTTTCTCACTGTATTTTGTTTTCTTTTTTTTCTTTTTCTTTTCCTTTTATTTATTTATTTATTTTATTTTTTTATTTATTTTATTTTTTTTGATATTTTGATGTAATCTTGTAGTTGAGGTTGTAGTTCTGGGGCCGTATTCACAAAACATCTTAAGGCTAAAAGTAGCTCCTAAATCTCCGATTTAGGAGAAACTCTTAAAAATAATGGGCGTGTCAGTCCTAAGTTTAGGAGTCCTAAATTTTTGCTCTAAGAGTATTTCACGAAGCATTTTAGCGCTAAAACTAGCTCCTAAATCTGTGAAACGTTAGGAGTAGTCAAGAGGACTCAGGAGTCACTAAGACCAAATCACAAACAGTCCTAATCCACCCAAAGTCACTGTACACCATTGAGGCAATAGTGATAGAGCCTTAGGTGCTGACCTTTTTCTTCATAAATGCAATACATTTTGATTTATAGATTTGAATCTACAATGAGGCGCCAAAAATAAATCTTTAACAAATAAATAAATATTGTCCGATTACCTGTAGCAGTGGTTTTCATGAGTTCACACTTACAAATGATTGAATAGAGTAATAAAATATATAATAAGCATATTTGGTGTACTGTCCAAGGGGATCGAGGGCTCCGAGCTTGGGATTTAGCCCAAACCCAAAGTTCTCCCCATATCCCCAGCCGAGAGTGAGGGACGGGGTGGCGGAGGGATGCAGAAAAGTGTCAAAGTAACTAGGCGAGTCGGCTCTCGTCTGTGTATTTATTCCTCTTCTCGTGCTGATTAGAAAGACCGTTTGAATGTGTTCCTCCCATACTTTGTTTATGAAACATAATTTGTCGCTTGAATTCTGCATTCTCTTGAGATGTAGACATCCAAGAGGCGCGACAATTAACTGTATATTGTTTAATTAGTGACACTTAGCCTACATTTTAAAATCTTTATTTGAATATGGCAACATTTGTATTTTAAAACCTTTATTTTAATATGGAAACATGACACCTCATTCTACAATATTTCTATGATTAAATCGCTGACTCCTCCCCCATCAGCCAATCATTGTGTGTATACTCTATAGCAACGAGGTCAACCCCGCCCTTACTCTTAACTTAAGACTTCAGTCTATTCCTTAGTAAAAGTTGGTCTCAGCAGCTTTGTGAATAGGTTTTAAGAGAAAACTCTTAGCTAAGAACTTTTCCTGCTATTTAGGAGAACTCTTAGTGGTAAGATAAAATGTTTTGTGAATACGGCCCCTGGTTCTGATGTATCAGTGAATGTATCCTGTGACACTGAGAGTGAGATGTTGGGTTTGTTTCAGAGCCCTGTTCAGTGACGGTGGAGAAAATGGACGAAAGAGGTATACAGCTGCGATGGCGTGGACGGGAAAAGATATTCTCACCACATAGGGATAGAATCATCTTTAGTTGTAAGAGCGGCAAATCTTCAACAGGCATTGACCTAACACAAACATGTAATGATGGAGAGATGACTTTGCCTCTCTGTGTGTGACAAGGAGAATAAAACATTACTGATGCATACAGCTGTACAAAATAAAATTTTTGTAACACTTTCTATGAAGCCTGTATTTAATGTATTATAAAGGTATTCCTAATGCATTATAATACATGCATAATGCCTTATAAACAACATTAAAATGTGGTGTATCATCTCATGAATAATTATATAACTATTATAACTATTAAGATTATGATGATTTATAACAAACAATGAATATAATTTTATCCACTTAAGTTATAATGGATTACATATCACATAGTTTCATTGGTAACACTTTAGTATAGGGAACACATATTAACTATTAACTACGATTTTTCCCTCAATAAACTCCTAATTTACTGCTTATTAATAGTCAGAAGGTAGTTGTTAAGTTTAGGTATTGGGTAGGATTAAGAATGTAGAATAAGGTCATGTAGAATAAGGCATTAATATGTGCTTAATGCACATAAATAGCCAATATTCTAATAATATGCATGCTAATAAGCCACTAGTTAAAAGACCCTAAAATAAAGTGTTACCATTTCATTTACCGTCTCATAACTTGACATTGTTTACTTAAGAACTGCACAGTATCATACTACATCTTATGAGTGGTCTTTTGCTGCTTAAAGTAAAATGACAAAAACAAAGTCTTCTTTTAAACATCTAAAAAGCTTTATAATGTGGTCATAATATTTATAAGTGGTCTTTGTCTGCTTTAAGTAAAGTAACAAAAGTTAAATCTTCTTTTAAACAGCCATAAGATATCATGAAGTGGCATTTCAAAAAAATAAGTTTCTTTCTTCTGTTGAACACAAAAGAAGATATTTTAAAGAATCAAACAGCCATAGTAAGAAAAAAATACTATGGAAGTCAAAGGCTGACATCAACTGTCTGGTTACCAACATTTAAAATATCTTCTTTTGTGTTCAACAGAAGAACGAAACTCATACAGGTTTGGAACAATTTGAAACACATTTTATTTTCTAACTATTGATAAAAATGTTCAAAGCAAATGGCTGTGTAAAAGAAGACTTTGTTTCTGTCACTTTGCTTTAAGGAGTAAAAGACCACTCATAAGATGTAGTATGATACTGCGCAGAAGTAAACAACACCAAGATTTGTGACTTGGGAAAGTAAAAGATAGGAAACTATGTTATGTATAATCCATATTGATTTGTGTTTTCAGAGCTGACAAGTTTATGTAAAATACATCAACTTTTTTTAAACTCTTCAAACTAAAGAGTAAAGTTGGGTCGCAAATGAAATAAAACTTCAGCTAATATTAGCACAAACAGACAACGTTATAGTTCTGTGCTGTGTAAACTCAGAAAATTGTTGTGAGCCTTTTTGCATTCAAACTCAATATTTCAAGTCAGCAAGTTTAATTGGAACGTGAATTTGTGCGGTACATCTGTTTAGGCATATTGTTGTCTAAAATAATGCAAAATTACAGTTCTTGCCCTTAAATAAAAGAAGAAAGCTGTCAAGTTTTCAACGAATCATTGGAGGGTGAGTCCTGTTTGATGGGGCGGAGGGAAGGGGTGCTTGTTTTCATCTACATTACACAGACTTCGAAGATTCATATCGCAAGCGGTCTGAAGAGTGTTCAGGAATATATCTTTTGGAAAACAGGTAGGCTAATATCAGAATTTTTCAAACATACTATTTTATGTTTAATACTAAAGAAATCTTGGCATTGATTTGTTTCAAATAAGGAAAGTGAATAATTCTTTAAATACTCCATGTTCAGTCGATACTGTTCATTTGCTTTGTAAACTGTACTAAGCACTGTCATGTTTTACAGCTTAAAATGAAATACTGTAAGCTATTTCTCTTTCTTCTATTAACGATCGTGGATGTCTCAACAAATGCTCAAGGTAACAACAATACAAAAAAAAAATAGCTAAACCATATTTTATATGTTGTACAAAAATAATATCGTTTTTTTTTTAATAAACAAGTGTTTATTTATAATGCCTGTCTGAATGTATACTGCTTTTTGTTAATTTTCCATAAAATCCAAATGTGGGTCCAAAATTGAAGTACATTATAAAACTGAAGTATCACTGATTTTATCAGTAGTATACTAGCATGCCATTCACCCTAAGTAGGGTACTTCAAATATACACTCCAGTATGGTTTTCATGTCTTAGAGGATTTTTTCCTCCTTTTCATGCTATTGGTTAATATCAGATGCTATTAAACTGCTCTTTATTGCAGTAAAACTTTAGCATCTATCTTTTTATATTGACTGAATTTCATTTCTTCTTCTACAGAAGTTACATGTGAGAGTGAACAACTCCTCAATGTTGACATTTTAATGGGACATCCAGGTATCGTTTCACCTTATAAACCTGGACATATCTTAGTTTTCTGATGCACAGATGTGAACCTGAAGATGTACGGCCAACGAACAATTGAATGCCTGTCAAATGGAAAATGGGATAACCCATATCCAAAATGTGGAGGTATGAAGAGATATTGCAGTAATATATTTGTTTTAAATATTTAAGGTTTGTTTTTACACATGAAATGTTGTTTATAATGTTGAAAAATATATCAAGATTGTAATTTATAGTTTAAAAAAAAAGTCATACGTTATTCTATTGGTTATTCATTAAAAACATCTATCATTCAATACATGCACAGATGAACTCTGTCCCAAACTGACAAATACTGTTTTAAGATTTTGTTTGCTGTCTTTATCTCTTAGTGTGAGTTGATTAACATCTAACTAGCCCCAGTCTACATACACAGAGAAAAATATGAGGTGCTGGTGCAATTGGAAATTTACCAGACATTGTGGTTGTTGGGCAATGTTAATTTTGTGAACTAATATGATTTTCACCTATAAAAAAAATGTAGGTTTGATAATTGATGTTGTATATTAAGACATGTGACATAAATAAGTCCTGATGGAGGACACTGCAGTGAACGTGTCCTCTAAACACAACAGTGGAAGACTTAAAATGGAGTGATTCCCTGATCTTGAGGGTCCCGTCAAACCTGGACACAGTTTAATATTTTCATGCATAAAATTCAAATGGTTCTCAAACTGAAGTAGGGGCCTGAGGTTTCACTCAGACCTGGACACACAATAACTCTTTCATGTGCTGTGAGGGGATCGAAATTAGCCTACAAGGACAGAGCAAAATCACTAGCTTGTCAAATGGAGAATGGAATGTCCCATTCCCTAAATGCGTAAGAGGGAAGATCACATTAGATAAATGCATTTAATTGGTTGTCAGTATTTTTTAGCAGTATTTGGTAATGCAAGCATCACTTTTTCTCATATTAAAACATATGCTCAAATTGGAACATAATTTATTGGCACATAACTCTCTCTTGACCTTAGTTACCATAGTTATGCACTAGCATGGCAGTGGGATTTGCATGGATAAGCAAACACCACTTGAATTTTCTTCAGAAGAATTAAGGGTCCAAAAGTGGGTTTTCACAGAAGTTCCCCAAAGAACCTTTCAGTGAACAGTTCTTAAAAGAATCCTTTTTTCCTGGTGTGAAGATCATTCTAAAAATCTGAAGAACCATTTTTCACTATAAAGAACCTTTTGTGGAAAGGAAAGGTTCCATGGATGTTAAAGGTTCTTCATTAAACCAGATGTCAATTAAGAACCTTTATTTTTAAGAGTGTAAACTGGGTGGCTTTGTGGCCTGATATAGCCTAACTGCTTTGGTGCTTATGGATTTTGCAATCTAAGGTCCTGAGAGTAGACTTTTTCTTTTCTTTTTTTATATAGCGGTATCGTGTGTCCCAGACAGCACAGAGGAAAACGTCAGAGTCGAGGGGCTCCCTGAAAATGATGGTTTAGTCAGATATGGACACAGGTTGACATTTTCATGTAGTGATTATGGATGGATTTTACAAGGACCAAATGAAATCACCTGCCAGTTGAATGGGCAATGGAGCGGTCCATTTCCTAAATGTATAGGTAAGGCCACAGAAAGTATATCCAAATTTAATATAACAAAAGACATAGTACGTATATGTATGTAAATAAATAACACTCTGTGTATAATATTTGTATATATTTGCTACAAAATATTTTGTATAATTAATATTAATACGCTTATATTATTTTATATTATACATTCTAATTTATAATAGTTCAGGTGTCATTCTTTTAATATATTATGCCCTACATTTTATTTTATAATACTTTTTTGAATATTTTTTACCAAAAGAAAATTTTTACATAAATACTGTTAATTATATTATTTTATATTATACATTTCTTATATAATATAATGTATTTTGTTACAGTTCTTTTATTATATTATTTATATATATAATTATTGACTTCAAAACACTGGGTCACATAAAGTATAAATGATTCTGTGTGGATAAATATGTGATCAAATGTCTGCTTTCTCTAGGGGAAACGTGTCCTCTAAACACAACAGTGGAAGACTTAAAAATGGAGCGATTCCCTGATATTGAGGGTCCCGTCAAACCTGAACACAAGTTAATATTTTCATGCAATAGAGAAGGGCTGAAATTAAAAGGACAGAGAGAAATCACCTGTCAGCCAAATGGAGAATGGAGCAGCCCTTTTCCTAAATGTGAAGGTAAGACCACAGACGGTAAAAGCCTTGGATTGGACAAGATAGATCAAAGATAGATCTGTTGTTCACATGGAGGATGCTTGATTGATCCGATCTTTCTGTTTTTAGAGGTAATGTGTGTTGCAAAGCTGACAGTGAACATGAGATCAGACGGACACCCGGGGCCTGAGGTTTCAGTCAGACCTGGACGCACAATAACTCTTTCATGTGTTGGGAGGGGAGTGAAACTACAAGGACATAGCAAAATCACCTGCTTGTCAGATGGACAATGGGGCAACCCATTCCCTAAATGTGTAGGAGGTAAGGTCAAATTCTTAATTAGTTGAGTTTTATTAGCAGTGTTTGCAAACATCACTATTGCTCATATTAAAGTGCAAGTTTGCAGATTTTCAGCCAGCTTTGTATTGTTACAATGTCTGTAGTATATGTAAATGAACAGTATTTACCTTTTCTCCATTTTACGTGGACAGAGAAATTTCCTTTCATTTGTCAGCAAAAGTCTGCTGGATAATGATAAACACTCCAAGACCTTTGTGAAAACTACAGAATTTATTTCCGCGCACAAACAGTTGGATCAACAGAAGGTTATTGTAAAAGTAGGTTTATCACAGAAATTTGTATGTTGTCTACTTTTTAAACAGCATTATGGTAAAAAAAAAAAAAAAAAATGGAACACTATATCAAAAGCTTTCTTACCTGTACTTCACAGTGTTTTGCTTCAGGGGGTTGGACAGAACTGATGGAACGGCAGTTTTTTTTATTTTTCCCCTCTGTTTGTCTGTAAACACTGTGTTCATAGTCATCCTGTTTGAAAAGGAGACTACAGACATCTTCTCGCCATATTTACGATTCTTTGCAGCCTTTAGCCACTGCCTACAACACGATGGATCCTTCACTGGAAACTGAAAACAATTCCCGCTAAACATTTACTCTTTGAATACCTGGGAACAATACAAATCGACACCATTGTGACTGAAAGTTTGCTAAGAAGTATTTCCTATACAATATCCAATAGGAACAGACTGAAGGGAGTGGCCTGGAACGGCAACATACCCAGTGCATTATGGGTGTCAAAAGTTTTCTATACCTATTTTGGCAAAAGACAGCAGTCCTTTTTCTCTAGTTAGGTAGCACCAATTTCAAATAAATTTTTTCCTTTATACCACAAAGACAGCCAAATTTTATTGAAAGCCATTTTGCCGCTAGTGAATTACCCCTTTAAAGTAAATGCTATGTAATTCATGAATGTAATTCATCAGGAACAACCCAAAACACTCAATACATATAATAATAAATACTCAAATTTTCTTCAGAAAGTCTCATTTAGATCTAGTTATATTATATTATATTATATTATATAGAAAAATCCAACCCAGATCTCTTCAAAACAGAATGTCATTTTCTTAAAGCATTTTATTAAAATTACCTTATATTCTCGTATTAATGATTTGCATTGTATTAAAAACATGTTCTGTTGTTTAAAGCTGTAAAAAGGCATCTGGCTGATATTGAGATGTATTAATGCCACATTTACTTGGTGATCTAAAAACTGTCTAAAAAATGTCTTTGAACTCAGGGAAATGTGGGCCACCACCAAAGGTGAACTTTGCAGATACAACAGAAATAACAAAAAAGGAATATAATTCAAGAGAGAGAGTTGAATACAGCTGCTTTAATAAATACACACTGGTTCAGAGTCACCCCTACTCCAAATACTTGACCTGTGAACATGGAGAATGGAGAGGGAATATTAAGTGTTTAAGTAAGTATGAACACTCTACAACACCATATACATCAAAGACATGCAAGGCTTTTCTCACTGTATTTTACTTTTTGATATTTTGATGTAATCTTGCTGAAGTTGTAGTTCTGGTTCTGATGAATCAATGAATGTATTCTGTGACACTGAGAGTGAGATGTTGGGTTTGTTTCAGAGCCCTGTTCAGTGTCTGTGGAGGAAATGGATGAACGAGGTATACAGCTGCGATGGGCTGGACAGGAAAAGATATTCTCACCACATGGGGATGAAATCGAATTCCGTTGTAAGAGAGGCAAATATTCAATAGGCAGTAACCTAAGACAAACATGTAATGATGGAGAGATGAATTTGCCTCTCTGTGTGTGACAAGGCGAATAAAACATTACTGATGCATACAGCTGTACAAAATAAAAAAATGTAACACTTTCTATGAAGCCTGTATTTAATGTATTATAAAGGTATTCCTAACGCATTATAATACATGTATAATGCCTTATAAACAACATTATAATGGTGTATCATCTCATGAATAATCGTAACCACAGTAATATATAACTATTTGTGGTTATACTATTAACTATTATAACTATTAAGATTATGATGATTTATAACAAACAATTAATATAATTTTATCCACTTAAGTTATAATGGATATATTAAAAGTTATAATGCTGTCATAATATTTATAAGTGGTCTTTGTCTGCTTTAAGTAAAGTAACGAATGTTAAAGGGTTAGTTCACCCAAAAATGAAAATAATGTAATTTATTACTCACCCTCATGCTGTTCCATTTTTCCATATTTTAAACTCTTCAAACTAAAGAAAAAATTTGGGTTGCAAATGAAATAAAACTTCAGCTAATATAAGCACAAACAGACAATGTTATAGTTCTGTGCTGTGTAAACTCAGAAAATTGTTGTGAGCCTTTTTGCATTCAAACTCAATATTTCAAGTCAGCAAGTTTAATTGGAACATGAATTTGTGCGGTACATCTGTTTAGGCATATTGTTGTCTAAAATAATGCAAAATTACAGTTCTTGCCCTTAAATAAAAGAAGAAAGCTGTCAAGTTTTCAACGAATCATTGGAGGGTGAGTCCTGTTTGATGGGGCGGAGGGAAGGGGTGCTTGTTTTCATCTACATTACACAGACTTCGAAGATTCATATCGCAAGCGGTCTGAAGAGTGTTCAGGAATATATCTTTTGGAGAACAGGTAGGCTAATATCAGAATTTTTCAAACATACTATTTTATGTTTAATACTAAAGAAATCTTGGCATTGATTTGTTTCAAATAAGGAAAGTGAATAATTCTTTAAATACTCCATGTTCAGTCGATACTGTTCATTTGCTTTGTAAACTGTACTAAGCACTGTCATGTTTTACAGCTTAAAATGAAATACTGTAAGCTATTTCTCTTTCTTCTATTAACGATCGTGGATGTCTCAACAAATGCTCAAGGTAACAACAATACAAAAAAAAAAGAGCTAAAGCATATTTTATATGTTGTACAAAAATATCAAGGAGTTTTTTTTAATAAACAAGTGTTTATTTATAATGCCTGTTTGAATGTATACTGCTTTTTGTTAATTTTCCATATAATGCAAATGTGGGTCTAAAATTGAAGTAGATTATAAAACTGAAGTAAAATTATAAAACAAAAGAATCACTGATTTTATCAGTAGTATACTAGCATGCCATACATTCTAAGTAGGGTACTTCAAATATACACTCCAGTATGGTTTTGATGTCTTCCTCCTTTTCATGCTATTGGTTAATATCAGATGCTATTAAACTGCTCTTTATTCCAGTAAAACTTTAACATCTATCTTTTTATATTGACTGAATTTCATTTCTTCTTCTACAGAAGTTACATGTGAGAGTGAACAACTCCTCAATGTTGACATTTTAATGGGACATCCAGGTATCGTTTCACCTTATAAACCTGGACATATCTTAGTTTTCCGATGCACAGATGTGAATCTGAAGATGTACGGCCAACGAACAATTGAATGCCTTTCAAATGGAAAATGGGATAACCCATATCCAGTATGTGGAGGTATGAGGAGATATTGCAGTAATATATTTGTTTTAAATATTCAAGGTTTGTTTTTACACATGAAATGTTTTTTTATAATGTTGAAAAATATATCAAGATTGTAATTTATACTAAAAAAGTCATGCGTTATTTTATTGGTTATTCATTAAAAACATCTATCATTCAATACATGCACAGATGAACTCTGTCCCAAACTGACAAATACTGTTTTAAGATTTTGTTTGCTGTCTTTATCTCTTAGTGTGAGTTGATTAACATCTAACTGCAATTGGAAATTTACCAGACATTGTGGTTGTTGGGCCAAGTTAATTTTGTGAACTAATATGATTTTCACCTTTAGAGAATGAAACAAAGCACAAAGACATTAAAATAAATCATCCAAACTCAATTAACAAATCTAACCAAAGATAATAAACATTTACAATAATATGCAAAGTCAACCACAAAAAATAGATTTTCACCCTCTAATTATTCCCAATCCCCCTCTCAGTAATTTCAAGTGCCTTGGAAAAAAAAAAAAAAAAAAAGATTAAGGTTATCAAAATGAGAGAAAGGAAGAAAACCAAATAGCTAACTCGCTTACCTCAGTCATATGCGGTGTTAACATTCCTTTTGGAGAATACTCCACATCTGATTGTGTATCCAGGGTTAGCACGAACCTTTCAACTAATTTCTCTTTAACCCCTTTACGAAGTTGTTTTAATTTAGCACTCTTAGGTAAATCTAATTCAATATTGAAGTGCTTACTCACTTTATGCAACTGATCTTTGGTAAGACACTCGAGTTTCTCTTCCGTAGGAGCAGCTAAGAAATCTTCCAAATTATCCAACATACAAAACAAAAAATTAGGAGCTAATTATCAAAATGAGTCGAGCCAACTATTTCCCAATTTCCCTTACTGGTGTTTGATTGGCGGAATACTGCAGAGGTTGCAAACGCAAGACCAAGGATTAGTTCAGAACATTTAGGAGCTGCCCCGTCAAATAAACAAAAAGAAAAACAACTTCCCTAACCTCTTCAGTGCGCCCACATGCAGCTCAACTGCAAAGCAGTCTACCGGCGTCCAACACACCAAACTAAAACAACAAACAGTGTTAATCGCTCTAACATAACACGGGACTCAGCTCTACAAAGCAGTCTAAACCGCATCATTTTCTTTTTCTTAGTCAAGCAAATGCAACACAATGCCTTAGGCCTACTTACCCCAAATCAAACACCACCAGTTCAAGCAAATTACTTGTTTGGCCCACTTGATATCTCCTCTCCAACACCAGAGAAAAAAAAAAATATCCAACTTAATATAAATCCATGTAGCTCTGCAAAGCTTTCAAAAAGATTTCTTCCAGCTGATCCCAGACGAGCCCCCAAATTGTTACAACCTGCATGGCCCAAAGCGGTGCAACAATTAACAGGGAAGCCACACACAGATTAGATTAATTCAAAAGTACATATTTATTAAAGTAACAAGAAAGAAAATATAAAGTCAACAGTTACAACAGAAAAAAAAAAAAAAATAATAACACAAAAAGAATCTCTGGTGGAGGAGAGAGTACAAGCCCAAGCCCGGTCAAGTTGAAAATAATGTCCTATTGTCGGTGCCGATAGCCTTGTGGGGCAGCTCGAGTGACCCGAGTTCCAGTTCTGGCTCGTGGGACTTTCCTGATCCTGTCCCCCTTTCTCTCTTCCACTCGCTGTCCTATCATAATAAAAAGGTAAAAAAACGCCAAAAATAAACCTTTGAAAATAAATAAATAAGAAATAAGAAAATAATGTCTGATGACCTGTGGCAGTTGTTTTCACAAGTTCACACTTACAAATGATCGAATAGAGTAAAAGAGTTAAATAAGCGTTTTTGGCGTGCTGTCCGAGGAGATGCTCCGAGCTCAGAATTTAGCCCAAACCCAGAGTATTCCCCTGTATCCTGGGAATAGAAACCAGCTGAGAGTGAGGAGTCTGAGTCGTCGACAGTTTTCTACGGAGGGATGCAGAAAACTGTCGAGATAACTAGGTGAGTCGGCTGTGTATATATATATACGCCTCTTCTCGAGCTGATTAGATGGACCATCCGAACCTGCTCCTCCCAAACATTTTATAAAACATTGTTTGTCGCTTGAATTCTGCAATCTCTTGAGACGCAGACATGAAAGAGGCTGACAATTAGCTGAATATGTACTTGTTTAATTAGTGACACTTAGCCTACATTTTAAAATCTTTATTTGAATATGGCAACATGATACCTCGTTCTACAATATTTCTATGGTTAAATCACTAACAGAGACTCCTCCCCTATCAGCCAATCACTGTGTGCATAGTTAATAAGTGTGTTGACATCATCCATAGCAACGAGGTCAACCCCACCCGTTCTCTTAGCTTAAGACTTCTCTCTATTCCTTAAGTTTGTCTCAGCAGCTATTGTTATGACCGTCTAGGGCCAGCCGTAACATAAATGAATGTGTGCTCACTCAAAGATAAATTTTCAACAAAGGTAAATAACAAAATAACAAACAAAAATAACTAATTTAAGTACCCTCTAAATTCCCTAAAAAAAAAAAAAAAGAAAACACATTAAAAGAAGATTACAAAGCAACTTCTCTAACTCCCTTAACTCAAAACATAGAATAAAGATATATGCCAAAAGAATTGGCGTCACACTCCCTACTTCCCTTAGGGTATTTACAAATAATATTTATATAATGTAACTGAAGGCAAAAGCAATACGGAAAATTATAACTCAAACTGAACAAAAGCAAATTTTACAAAGCACACACAAACACAGGAGAAATCAAGACAGAGCAACAAACAAAATGGCACAAAGTCGGCCTCGATAGGGTGTTTGGGGTGGTCCTTAGCGCAGCAGGAATCAACCAATCGGGATCTCTGCGCAGGCCACACCTTCTCCTGCACAGAAACACTCACAACAACATACATATACTCCTAAAAAGACATCGGATGTAACATGTAAACAGGTTTTAAGAGAAAACTCTTTTACTGCTATTTAGGAGAACTCTTAGTGGTAAGATAAAATGTTTTGTGAATACGCCCCCTGTAGTGTCTCCAAAACACTGGACCACATAAAGTATAAATGATTCTGTGTGAATAAATATGTGATCAAATGTCTGCTTTCTCTAGGGGAAACGTGTCCTCTAAACACAGCAGTGGAAGACTTAATAATGGAGCGATCCCCTGATATCGAGGGTCCCGTCAAACCTGAACACAAGTTAATATTTTCATGCAATAGAGAAGGGCTGAAATTAAAAGGACAGAGAGAAATCACCTGTCAGTCAAATGGAGAATGGAGCAGCCCTTTTCCTAAATGTGAAGGTAAGACCACAGACGGTAAAAGCCTTGGATTGGACAAAGATAGATCAAAGATAGATCTGTTGTTCACATGGAGGATGCTTGATTGATCCGATCTTTCTGTTTTTAGAGGTAATGTGTGTTGCAAACCTGACAGTGAACATGAGATCAGACATCACTGCGGACGAACATACGGGGCCTGAAGTTTCAGTCAGACCTGGACGCACAATAACTCTTTCATGTGTTGGGAGGGGAGTGAAACTACAAGGACATAGCAAAATCACCTGCTTGTCAGATGGACAATGGGATGACTCATTCCCTAAATGTATAGAAGGTAAGGTCAAATTCTTAATTATTGAGTTTTATTAGCAGTGTTTGCAACTTGTACAGAACAAATGGAATGGCAGTTTCTGTTTGTCCTTAAACACCGTGTTCATTGTCATCCTGTTTTAAAGGGAGACTACAGACATGGAGGTTTTTTCAGATTTTCTGTCACTGTGTTCTCTCCATATTTATGATTCTTTGCAGCCTTTAGCCACTGCCTACAACGCTCTGGATCCTGAAACTGAAAAAACTCCCGCTAAACTTTTACTCTTTAAATATTTGCACCCAAGAATAATACAAATTGACACAATTGTGACTGAAACTTTCTAAGTATTTCCTACTAAAGCAAGGCGTAATTTGACTCTGATCAAGCCTGTTCAATAGGAGTAGACTGGTGGGAGTGGCCTTGGACAGCAACATGCCCAGTGCATTATGGGTGTCTAAGTTTTCCTATACCTATTTTTCTCTAGTTAGGTAGCAGCGATTCCAACAAAAAATTTGCCTTTCTACCACAAAGGCAGCCAAGTTTTATTGAAATCCATTTTGCCAGCACAACACAAGTCTCTCTTGACTTGGGCCAGAATCAATCATCTAGCGACCACACGAAACAACTTAGCAACAGCATAGCTACGCACTACTTGCCATGGTGGCGAGTTTTGCATGGATAAACTCAAATTGTCCTCAGAAAGTCTAATTTAAATCTAGTTATTATATTATATTATATAGAAAAATCCAACCCAGATCGCTCAGATCAAAGCAGAAAGTCTTTTTATTAAAATGACCTTACTAATGATTTGCATTACATTAAAAACATGTTCTGTTGTTTAAGGCTGTAAAAAAAGGCATCTGGCTGATATTGAGATGTATTAATGCCACATTTACTTGGTGATCTAAAAACTGTCTAAAAAATGTCTTTGCCCTCAGGGAAATGTGGGCCACCACCAAAGGTGAACTTTGCAGATACAACAGAAATAACAAAAAAGGAATATGATTCAGGGGAGAAAGTTGAATACAGCTGCTTTAATAAATACACACTGGTTCAGAGTCACCCCTACTCCAAATACTTGACCTGTGAACATGGAGAATGGAGAGGGAATATTAAGTGCTTAAGTAAGTATGAACACTCTACAACACCATATACATCAAAAACATGCAAGGCTTTTCTCACTGTATTTTGTTTTCTTTTTTTTCTTTTTCTTTTCCTTTTATTTATTTATTTATTTATTTTATTTTT
The DNA here is from genome assembly GCF_019924925.1 of Ctenopharyngodon idella. Taxonomy (NCBI): domain Eukaryota; kingdom Metazoa; phylum Chordata; class Actinopteri; order Cypriniformes; family Xenocyprididae; genus Ctenopharyngodon; species Ctenopharyngodon idella. The sequence continues at coordinate 9,207,717 of NC_067229.1, forward strand.
TTATTTATTTTATTTTTTTTGATATTTTGATGTAATCTTGTAGTTGAGGTTGTAGTTCTGGGGCCGTATTCACAAAACATCTTAAGGCTAAAAGTAGCTCCTAAATCTCCGATTTAGGAGAAACTCTTAAAAATAATGGGCGTGTCAGTCCTAAGTTTAGGAGTCCTAAATTTTTGCTCTAAGAGTATTTCACGAAGCATTTTAGCGCTAAAACTAGCTCCTAAATCTGTGAAACGTTAGGAGTAGTCAAGAGGACTCAGGAGTCACTAAGACCAAATCACAAACAGTCCTAATCCACCCAAAGTCACTGTACACCATTGAGGCAATAGTGATAGAGCCTTAGGTGCTGACCTTTTTCTTCATAAATGCAATACATTTTGATTTATAGATTTGAATCTACAATGAGGCGCCAAAAATAAATCTTTAACAAATAAATGAATATTTTCCGATTACCTGTGGCAGTGGTTTTCATGAGTTCACAGTTACAAATGATTGAATAGAGTAATAAAATATATAATAAGCATATTTGGTGTACTGTCCAAGGGGATCGAGGGCTCCGAGCTTGGGATTTAGCCCAAACCCAAAGTTCTCCCCATATCCCCAGCCGAGAGTGAGGGACGGGGTGGCGGAGGGATGCAGAAAACTGTCAAAGTAACTAGGCGAGTCGGCTCTCGTCTGTGTATTTATTCCTCTTCTCGTGCTGATTAGAAAGACCGTTTGAATGTGTTCCTCCCATACTTTGTTTATGAAACATAATTTGTCGCTTGAATTCTGCATTCTCTTGAGATGTAGACATCCAAGAGGCGCGACAATTAACTGTATATTGTTTAATTAGTGACACTTAGCCTACATTTTAAAACCTTTATTTGAATATGGCAACATTTGTATTTTAAAACCTTTATTTTAATATGGAAACATGACACCTCATTCTCTAATATATTTCTATGATTAAATCGCTGACTCCTCCCCCATCAGCCAATCATTGTGTGTATACTCCATAGCAACGAGGTCAACCCCGCCCTTACTCTTAACTTAAGACTTCAGTCTATTCCTTAGTAAAAGTTGGTCTCAGCAGCTTTGTGAATAGGTTTTAAGAGAAAACTCTTAGCTAAGAACTTTTCCTGCTATTTAGGAGAACTCTTAGTGGTAAGATAAAATGTTTTGTGAATACGGCCCCTGGTTCTGATGTATCAGTGAATGTATCCTGTGACACTGAGAGTGAGATGTTGGGTTTGTTTCAGAGCCCTGTTCAGTGACGGTGGAGGAAATGGACGAAAGAGGTATACAGCTGCGATGGCGTGGACGGGAAAAGATATTCTCACCACATGGGGATAGAATCATCTTTAGTTGTAAGAGAGGCAAACATTCAACAGGCAGTGACCTAATACAAACATGTAATGATGGAGAGATGACTTTGCCCCTGTGTGAGTGACAGTGAATAAAACATCACTGAAGCATCAGCTGTACTACTAAGCAAAAAGAAATGAAGCCGATCAAAATTAATCTTTTTTCCCAATTCAGTTTCATCTGTTCATGATTTCCTGCAATAAAAATACCAAATGTAGCATGTTTAAGATGTGCATGTATGAAAATATTATCCTAACCCTTTTAACCCTACATTTTTTTGCTAGATACCTTTTTTGCTAGATAAGTCATTGCATGTATTTTACTCATGAAACAACCCAAATAAAACTTTTATAACATTTATAATGTGAATTAATCAGTTACTAATGTATCTTTTATAGACTCAAAGGGAACAGCCCTGGTCACACGAGTATTTATACCAGCCTTCTAAAATGTTCACATGAAATCAAGACAGACTGCACTTCATTTGACAAGTCTAAGTAAATAAATCATTTTTTAGACTCTTCAAACTTTGAAGTAAATGTTGTTCACAAATGTTACCAATAGAATTAAATGGAACTTTAGCTAATATTTGCACACAAACACACACACACACACACACACACACACACACACAAACACACACACACACACACACAAAACCCCAGGGTCACCCAGTCCTATTTGATTTTTATCATGAAGTCCTGTTTGATGGGCCAGAGAGAAGGGACAGTTTCTTTCATCTACATTACACAAACTTGCAAACGGTCTTAAGAGTGTTTATGAATATATCTTTTGGAAAACAGGTAATCAGAGTTTTTCATTAGCACTAATTTGTGCCAAATACTAGAAAAATCTTTGCATTGATTTGTGTTAAATAAATTAATCAGTCTTTAAATACTCCATACTTGGCAGGCAGTTCACTCGATACTATTTATTAGTAGGGCTGGGTATTGACACAATTTTCACGATTCAATTCGATTTCTCTTTACATGCTTGTGATTTGATTTCGATTCGATATCATTATTTTGGATGTAGTACAGACCTATCAGTTACAGTACATGGCAAATTTTCTAGAGGAAAATCTCTCAACTAATACTGTAAACTAAACATGGGAGTCAGTTTACTACTAGTAAACTGTACTACTGAATAGTACTACTATACTATAGCATTGAAGGTTATAATTAACTTATTTATATACAAACACTTAAATTACACTCAATTATGTTTTTTTTTATAATAAATAAAGTTTCAAATTACATAATCATATTTCTACTCCAATTCGTTTTTAAATCGTGGCTGTCATAACTGATTTATTCAAACATGCATTAAATATTGAAGAACATGATAATGAATATGTAATGGTGCATAGCTAAATTTATCAGAATGCTGCTTTCTAGAGTTCACTTTTCTAGCTGACTAATGAGTTTATGGTCACTGAATATGTTTTTCTGAGGTAAATGTGACGTTACGAGACATTGTTTATTGATGTCTTTCCGAGGTTGAAACACTGATTGAGCTATTACACGAGACATGATACGGATTTCGGTAAGTTGTACTGTATATTTTAACATACCTTCAGATGTTTAGTCATGTTTATTTCGCGCTGTAACTGGTATTAAAAGGGAGCGCTTCACATGCGCTCCATACTGCCGCTTCCCAGATAGCAACAGTGTGTCGGCCCAGATCCGGCCCACATCTGGCACATGCGGAATGATGATCTGGCCCACATTTGGCAGGAATGATGGGCGGACCGCTCCTGTTTGCCAGATCTGGGTCACAAGCAGGCCATAGAAATGCCACATGTCAGCCAAGAGCAAAGAAATAAAACAACTGGACCTTATCTGATCCACAAAATCTTTATATATTATTTATGGAGTCATCTCAGCATTAACAAGCCTGTATCAAGCAGAATCACTGAAGGAAAGAAGAGAAAAAGAGACAAGCAGAAACACAAGAACTACAACTGACTTCAGCCACAGCCTTAGATGAAATCAACTGAAGATAAAAGACATTAAATCTCTGAAGATCTGATTAAACAACTCCACAAACAGCATTACCAGCTTCACTTATTACTAACCAGACTGACTTTATTTCTGTCATTCATCTACAGCAGTTCTTATTGAGAATTAACAGAAGTTTAACTCTCATGTTTGTTTCATTTGAGGTTACCATGATGGTGATTGATGTTTCCATTGGTTGACCTCTTAACTTTAAAAAAAAAATATATATTTATATATATTTGTTTTCTCCGGCTGCTGTAGTGTTTCCGTCAAACACATTAGCAGTAGCAAAGAAAACTGAGTGTGCTTAAGGGATGATGGTTAGCTATTGATGATTTTAACATCATCATGAAATAGCCTGCTTCACCGATGTCACTTGAACATAATTGTTACTGCAACATGAGATCCAGCTGTATTGCAGAAATCAGTTAGATGATTGAAGATGGAAAAAAAAGAACACAAAAAAGCAAACCACAATGACAAACACAGATATCAGTAATCAGCATATGAGTCTCACCAATGGTGACAATAAACAAAATATTCAGACAATCAGATCAGCTGCATAATTTATCCATGCTCTGATGCATTCTGGGAGTTTTGTACTATGGTACCCAGCATGCATTGCGGCTACATGACACTTTTGATTGTCACCATTGTTGAGATTCATGTGCTGATTCTTAATGTCTTTGTGTGTCATCTTAAAGTACTTTTTGTTTTATTTTTTTAATTTTCTAATTTCTGCAATACAGCTGGATCTTATGTCACAGAAACACAGGGTTTGTAATATTAATGGCTCAAAACAATTTTTACACTTAAACAACATCAGTGATTCAGACCATTTCACAATGGTTATAAAACCATCAACAGCTAAAGGCCAACACCTGATCTCACTTCAATTTTTGTTGTTACTGCAAATGTGCTTACCAAACACATTATCACAACAGCCAGAATAAATAAATATACAATAAAAGTTAAGAAGTCAACTAATGGAAACATCAATCACCATCATGGTAACCTCAAATGAAACAAACATGAGAGTTAAACTTCTGTTAATTCTTAATAAGAACTTCTGTAGATGAATGACAGAAATAAAGTCAGTCTGGTTAGTAATAAGTGAAGCTGGTAATGCTGTTTGTGGAGTTGTTTAATCAGATCTTCAGAGATTTAATGTCTTTTATCTTCAGTTGATTTCATCTGGCTGTGACAAGTCAGTTGTAGTTCTTGTGTTTCTGCTTGTCTCTTTTTTTTTCTTCTTTCCTTCAGTGATTCTGCTTGATAACAGGCTTGTTAATGCTGAGATGACTCTATAAATAATATATAAAGATTTTGTGGATCAGATAAGGTCCAGTTCTGGTTTATTTCTTTGCTCTTGGCTGACATGTGGCATTTCTAGGGCCTGATTGTGGCCCAGATCTGGCAAACAGGAGCGATCCACCCAAGTGCCATCATTCCTGCCAAATGTGGGCCAGATCATCATTCCGCATGTGCCAGATGTGGGCCGGATTTGAGCCGACACAAAGTTGCTATCTGGGTTCTCTTTAACTGAGGCATTACAGCGGTCTGTCACGTCACATTAAACAGCGCCAAAACGGTATTTATTTTTTGAATCTCATAATAAGATCATACGTCATTTGAAATCTGAGACTTTGCTTCATATCAAAAGTAACAAAGCACAAAGATTATTGCGATTTATTAGATGGGAGGCGTGCTACATGTTCTGTTCATTCATCAACTGAAAACAGACTAGACTAATCGATTCTTGGAAATTAAGAATTGATATCGGTTCGTAAATATGAGAATTCAACAAAATTGAGAATTCAATATTTTTTACCCAGCCCTATTTATTAGCCTTGTAAACTGTACTAAGCCATCTGTCATGTTTTACAGCTTAAAATGAAATGCGAGATATTTCCTTTGTTCAGTGTTCCATCTCGTTTCAGTTCTGTGTGGATTTGCTATGTTATATTTATCCTTGTGATAAGACTGATTATTTGTTTATCACCATTGTCGTGCCTTTACTAAAGCAACCATGTATTACAACATGCATCCCACAACACACCATCATTGTTAATATATGGTTGTTTGTTCCAAAATACAATAAAACTAAAACTTTATTTGCTTCTTTTCTACAGAAGTTACCTGTGAGGGTGAACAACTCATCAATGTTGACATAGCAGTTGGATATCCAGGTATTGCTCCACCTTATAAACCTGGACACATTTTAGTTTTCCGATGCACAGATGTGAACCTGAAGATGTACGGCCAACGAACAGTTGAATGCCTTTCAAGTGGAAAATAAGATAACACATATCCAAATTGTGGAGGTATGAAGACATTTACATGTAAATCTTATTCACATTCAAATGTAGTCAATAACATTTGAAAATGCTTATATAGAAGTACAAAGGTAAGGGCATTGGGGTTTTCTCTCATGATTGCACCAGTGAGAGATAACTAATAAGGAATATGGTTTAATCATTTACGAAACCTTTTGTAAATTAATCTTCTTACTCTACAAGTTAAATCTGATTTAGATATATTTCAGTCAATGGATAAATAATGTGAATGGAAAAATAAATCCAGATGGAGGAAACTAAAGTGACCAGTATTTCTTCTTTCTCTAGATGTAACGTGTTTTCTGAACACAACAGAGAACAACATCAAAATATTGAGGGACCAGTCAAACCTGGACACAAGTTAAAATTTCATGCAATGGACAAGGGCTGAAATTAAAAGGACAGAGAGAAATCTCCTGTCAATCAAATGGAGAATGGAGCAGCCCTTTTCCTAAATGTGAAGGCAAGGATTGGACAAAGATTTGTTTTGACGTGAAGGACACTAAACTGACCAGATTTTTCTGTTTTCTGTTTTTCTTGTTTCTGTTTAGAGGTAGTATGTGTTGCAAACCTCACAGGGAAAATGATCATAGAGTCCAAAGTTGCAATCATACCTGGACACACATTAAATCTTCCATGTGATGGACAAGGTCTGGTTTTGCCTGTCAAATGGAGAATGGAGTAGTCCATTTCCAAAATGTGAAAGTAAGGCCACAGAGGGTAAAAGCCTATAAATATAACTTATGTAAAGTGCTAATAACATTTTTATATAAGAGGTGCTTTCTCATATTAGCATTAGGGACTTGAACAAAACGTTAACCCTACCAACTTTTAGCAATCAGCGTTTCAACACAGGTTAGTAAGGTCATTTTTTAAAACCCTGCTCGATTTATCTCTGTGCATTAATTTGAAAATGTATTCTGTTTAACACCATAAAAAATACATATTGCTAATATTAAGATTCATTAACAAAACATAAAAATAAAAAGTCAATATAAATGAAGAGATGTCTTTGCTTTGCTTTCAGTGAGAACTGAATGTGGGCCACCACCAAACCAGGAAAATGCAGATACAACAGAAATACCAAAAAATGAATACAGTTATGGAGAGAAAGTTGAATACATGTGCTATAATAAATTTACAATGGAAGGCTCCCCCTACTTGACCTGTGTGTAAGGCGAATAGAAAAGAATATTTTACATGTTTAAGTAAGTGTGGACAAGCTACACCACACATTTCAAAGATGTGTGCGGCTTTTGAACTTCTAACTGCATGTCTTTTAGTACATTAGCTGTTTGCTCTTAATCTTGTAGTTGAAATAGGTTGCGCTTGTGTGAATCAATAAATGTGCATTGTAACACTGACATTGACATGTTGGGTTTGTTTCAGAGCCCTGTACAGTGACAGTGGAAGAAATGGATGAAAGAGGTGCGATGGCGTGGACGGGAAAAGATATTTTCACCACATGAGGATATGATCTCCTTTTCATGTCAGACAGGCAAATACTTAACAGACGAAACTACCTTAAGACAAATATGTAAAAACGGAGTGATGCTTCTGCCTCGGTGTGCATAATATTAACAGTCCATTAACAACATGGTGTAGCAGACAGTTTGTTAATTTGACAAATAAAAAAATTCAAAAGAACTTATAAAATAACTACACTATGTTTGTGTTAAATTCTTGTAATTGTTGTAGGGCTCATGTGTTTTGTAAACTTTGTACGCCAGCTGTACGTCACTGCCACTTTATGTAACAAATAAAACTTTTGTATAACCATACTCTCTTTGTGTCTTTAATTATAATTTATTATGTCTAATGTCTATCTGTGCCATGTTTAGTAAGCACAAAATATGTAAGGGCTAAATGTACAGTAAGCTGGTTAAAATAGCAAAATAAATCCTTGTCAGGTGTTGTAAATTTCAGAAGCGAAGACCAGGACACTTGGATGTATCTTCAGGATTGAAAATGTGCTGTTTGGTCGCTGCAGTCATCAAAACTAAGGCAGGCAGTGGGCAGTCCTTAAAGGTGTTGACCTTACACACAGCCTTAGAAGTGACCACTAAAACAAAAGCATCTAAAGACAATACTGGCAATTATCCCCGACTGTGAAGATAATGTTATCCCCAACAGTACCTGGTCACAAGAACTAAGACTACGTAAACATTCATACATTGTTTGACTCTTGGTGGGAAGATCAAAAAGACTGACAAAAGCCCCTCACTGGAAACTCTATCAGTAAACATGCCATCTTGTTCAACTTGAATGCCCAATAGTGTAGTTCCCCTTAGTTCTTCATGTGTCATGTCAGGACGTATAGGATCACCAGATCTTTAATAGATTCTTAAATTTAAATGCAATCCCACACAGGTCTCGTATTATCCTGAGGGAGTTTATTTTGCGACAATGGCCGCATGATTGTACATTCTCCCAAGTTTTAAATGACTACTTGAAAATGAGAATAATGATCTGGGTTAAAATGATTTGATTAGCTTACCTATAGAGACCGTGAAGAAACAGGACACGAACATAGCCGCATAGAAAACTGTTTCCTGTGTCATACAGCATTGCAGTCGAGGGTAGGAATATCTGGCCTCTAAATGCTGAAAGACGTACAATATACATACGTAAATATATTTCCCGCCAATGGTACTTTGTGGCATAAGAGGAATAATGTTTTTAAAATATCTTGAAATACCTCAGTTGTCGCTTCCCAGGATCGGAAAACCATCGAGTAGAAGCTCATAGGAGGGATTCGGATGGTCATTTTAATTTTAAATGACTTTACGGAGTAACGGCTCCTTTCCGCAAGATGAATGCCAAAAGCCGTACGGAATACTCTGACAACTTAAACAGATTCGATGGAATATTGCAGCATTTATTCTAAATTATTTATCCGTGCACATCATTATTTTTTTATAATTTACTTGCTCTCATTATCTTTAATCAAAATAACTTTCCCTCTTTCTTGCACTGACATCTCTTCTCTGATGAAGTGTTTACTGGCACGAGGGCAGGTCGGCGGGACAACTTGTCACTCACATGAGATCACAGCAAATCGCAAACCACATCAATACGACGATTCAAAATCAAGTCCCTTTACTTGTTGGAGAAGCCGTTTAATTCCCTAAAAAGTAATATTTTTTAAATACATTTATTTCAAACTGAGTACTTTAAATAATACATTAACATATTTACTCACATGTCGCTTGAGGCTTACTGATATATTGTAATTAAACTTTATTTGGAATACTACAAACCCGATTCCAAAAGTTGGGACACTGTACAAACTGAATAAAAAAGGAATGCAATGATGTTGAAGCTTCAAATTTCAATATTTTATTCAGAATACAACATAGATGACATATCAAATGTTTAAACTGAGAAAATGTATCATTTTAAGGGAAAAATAAGTTGATTTTAAATTTCATGGCATCAACACATCTCAAAAAAGTTGGGACAAGGCCATGTTTACCACTGTGTGGCATCCCCTCCTCTTTTTATAACAGTCTACAAACGTCTGGGGACTGAGGAGACAAGTTGCTCAAGTTTAGGAATAGGAATGGTTGTCCCATTCTTGTCTAATAGAGGCTTCTAGTTGCTCAACTGTCTTAGGTCTTCTTTGTCGCATCTTCCTCTTTATGATGCGCCAAATGTTTTCTATGGGTGAAAGATCTGGACTGCAGGCTGGCCATTTCAGTACCCGGATCCTTCTTCTACGCAGCCATGATGTTGTAATTGATGCAGTATGTGGTCTGGCATTGTCATGTTGGAAAATGCAAGGTCTTCCCTGAAAGAGACGACGTCTGGATGGGAGCATATGTTGTTCTAGAACTTGGATATACCTTTCAGCATTGATGGTGCCTTTCCAGATGTGTAAGCTGCCCATGCCACACGCACTCATGCAACCCCATACCATCAGAGATGCAGGCTTCTGAACGGAGCGCTGATAACAACTTGGGTTGTCCTTTTCCTCTTTAGTCCGGATGACATGGCATCCCAGTTTTCCAAAAAGAACTTCAAATTTTGATTCGTCTGACCACAGAACAGTTTCCCACTTTGGCACAGTCCATTTTAAATGAGCCTTGGCCCAGAGAAAACGCCTGCGCTTCTGGATCATGTTTAGATATGGCTTCTTTTTTGACCTATAGAGTTTTAGCCGGCAACGGCGAATGGCACGGTGGATTGTGTTCACCGACAATGTTTTCTGGAAGTATTCCTGAGCCCATGTTGTGATTTCCATTACAGTAGCATTCCTGTATGTGATGCAGTGCCATCTAAGGGCCCGAAGATCACGGGCATCCAGTATGGTTTTCCGGCCTTCCGACCCTTACACACAGAGGTTGTTCCAGATTCTCTGAATCTTTGGATGATATTATGCAATGTAGATGATGATAACTTCAAACTCTTTGCAATTTTTCCTCTGAGAAACTCCTTTCTGATATTGCTCCACTATTTTTCGCCGCAGCATTGGGGGAATTGGTGATCCTCTGCCCATCTTGACTTCTGAGAGACACTGCCACTCTGAGAGGCTCTTTTTATACCCAATCATGTTGCCAATTGACCTAATAAGTTGCAAATTGGTCCTCCAGCTGTTCCTTATATGTACATTTAACTTTTCCGGCCTCTTATTGCTACCTGTGCCAACTTTTTTGGAATGTGTAGCTCTCATGAAATCCAAAATGAGCCAATATTTGGCATGACATTTCAAAATGTCTCACTTTCAACATTTGATGTTATCTATATTCTATTGTGAATAAAATATAAGTTTATGAGATTTGTAAATTATTGCATTCTTTTATTCACAATTCGTACAGTGTCCCAACTTTTTTGGAATCGGGTTTGTACGTGCACAATGCACATTTCTTAATATTTAGCCTAAAATGTGTTTTAATGTAAATATTGACAAGGATTGTAAGAACATTTAATATATCAGTCTTTAAATGCAAGATATTTAAAGTGTCCCTAAAGTATATACTCACAATAGTTCCACTTTAGCCCAATCAAATATACTTAAATGTATCTTTAATTGGACCTCAGCACTACTTCCGCACAATTAAAGTGTATTAAGTACAAAATTAGTTGTTCCAATTTAGCAGACCTTAAGTATATCAGTTCAGTATACTAAAAGTACAATTGCAGGGTATTTTTATTAAGTACATAAATAGTGTATTTATAGTATACTTAGTATGAAATAAATGTTTCAAATACATTTTAATATATTTATTTTCACTAGGGTTTACTCACATTGTAATCTTATAGTCTGTTATTTCAGTCAAAAATGGCACCAGGACATATATGAAAGGCTGTGGTTATTTTTAATGTTCAATTATAGCACATTAAAGAAATCAATTTGAAACTGCACTTTATTTACAGCATCTCGAAGCTAACGTGCCATTTTACAGCACAGACCCTAATATGTGCCAATAAAACAGTCATCCACAACATTTAAAAGGTAAAACAAAACAATAAAAAATATATATACACAAAAAAAAAAAAAAAAAAAAACATATTTACAAAGCCAACAGGGTGCGCAATTTTGAGCAACAAACACTTTGGCAGCACACAAATTTATAACTTTTTTTCTTGCTGCAATATTTTCAAGGCACAAGGGCCAGAGCATTAACCAGCATCTGAATAGCACAAAGAGGATCTACGATGTCCTTCATTTTGTTACGGCATAGAACCCAGTCTGGAGCAAACCTGAGGGGAAAATCAAAAGATTGGCAGGATCAGTATCTTCCTTACAACACAAACAAGGGCAAAAGGTTTTACAGATAACTGCATACCTGGTCACTGGTTTTGACTTCCGAGGGGTGGCTTGGAGAAGGAAACTTCCATTGAGAGATGTGTTCATTTTCTGCTTGACTTTGTTTCTCTCAGTATCCATTTTGTACTTTCGAAGCCCAAGTCGGTAGATGCTACGAATGCGATCCGAAACCTTCGGTAGCTTTCGGACCTCCTGTTTGAAAAGAGCATTCAAACTATGAAATGTTTGAGCAAGCTTTCATGACGTAATTTTCATGAAATTTGCTAAAGGAATGTTCTAAGTTCAACAAGTTAAACACTTTCAGGGTTTTTTTTTTTTTTTTTTTTTTTTTTTAAAGCTGAGCTAACTTTTATTAAACCCATTTCCTTTTTTTTTTTTTCCTCGACTTCAGGTTAAAAGGGAATGCTGGCGCATTTGGCTGCTGCTAGTCTCTCCCATTTTTATTGTTTTTAAATGTTTATCAGACTATTCTGGTTGGTCAGTAGGGTTTTGGAGCTTTTGAAGTTCCCTCTTGTTACTCACCCTATTGCAATGCAGAAATACATTTTAATCTTAGGACTGCTGTTTTTATCTCTGAATAATATCTGCTGGAATCAACCCTCCTGTTGCCCGGCCCAGGACTTATGATAGGTGCCCACTGGCGCGGGGCAGGCGGAGCAGAGCGAGCCTTTTCAATTCATTCCTATGGAAGTCAAGCTTCACAATCCCACAATGCACTTCACAATGCAAAAATAGGGTTTGTCTCAAAATTTTCTCTGTCTCAACAGTGACAAGAGTGAGGTTATGCTCATTGGTTCACCCCACCAAATACAAAGCTAGTTCTTTAAAGGGTTAGTTCACCCAAAAATGAAATTTCTGTCATTACTCACCCTCATGTCATTCCAAACCCGTAAGACCTTCATTCATCTTCAGAACACAAATTAAGATATGTTTGATGAAAATCCAAGGTTTTTTATCCCCCAAAGCAAGCAACGTAATTACCGTCATTCAAGGTTCAGAAAAGTACTAAAGACATTAGAATAAAATAGTGACTACAGTGGTTCAACCTTAATGTTATGAAGTGACGAGAATACTTTTTGTGCGCCAAAAACAAAACTAACGACTTTATTCAACAACTTCTTCTCTACCCTGTCAGTCTTGTACACAGTTGACACAGCAAACACAGTTCAGCGCTTCAGTGTTTACGTCCGAACGCCGGCTCAGTATTGGCCGACGCGGTTCACATAAACACCAGGACGCACGCGTGTAATGCTGACGCAGAAGCCGGCATTCAGACATAAACTGCGTCAACTGCGTAAGAGTCTGACAGGGTAGAGAAGAAATTGTTGAATAAAGTCATTATTTTTGTTTTGGCGCACAAAAGGTATTCTCATCGCTTCATAACATTAAGGTTGACCCACTGTAGTCACGTTGACAATTTCTTTAGTACTTTTCTGGACCTTGAATGATGGTAATTACATTGCTTTCTATTGGGGATTAAAAAAATATATTTTTCTTTCATCAAAAAAATTTGTGTTCCAAAGTTGAACGAAGGTCTTACAGGTTTGGAACGGCATGAGTGTGAGTACTTAATGACATAAATTTCATTTTTGGGTGAACTAACCCTTTAACCCTAAATGTGGATGGTTCTGCTCTGGAGTTAAACTCGCATCAGATATCACACCCAAATTTTAAAATTTTAACATTTAATCCTCAGGTCCGAAAAACCTGAGGATCAAATGTTGCAGGTGAAAAAAAACATTGTTTTTTCACCTGAAAACACTAATACTGCACCCCATGTTATCTTTTTCTGTGGATAAAAACTGACCAATACACATATTTTCCCGCATTGATTACTGTAATGCTTTACTTGCTAGGGTCTCCAAATCCACCCTAAATAAATAGCACTATGTGCAAAACACAGCTGCCAGAATCCTGACAAGGACCAGGACAAGTGAGCACACTCCTATCTTTGAATCCTTGCACTGGCTCCCTGTTAGGTTTCATATAGTTTTTAAAATGATCATGCTTACTTACAAGGCTTTGCATGGTTTGGCACCACAATATTTGGCGCAACTTTTAACTTTTAGCGTAATCTCCACTCCTCCGATTCTGGCTTTTTAGCCATTCCTCCAACTCGATTACGCTCTATGGGTGACCGGCCCTTTTCTCTCTGAGATCAGGCATGCTGAATCTTTGTGTTTTTAAATCTTCTCTTAAAACTCTTTTTTTTCAGACTAGCTTATGTGTGATTTATAAAGTTTTGATGCGTGTTTTCATTTTGTCTTTCCCTATTTCAATGTATTTTTATTTGATCTTGGTAAAGTGCATTGAGATGCAACTTTTATAGGCACTATTAAAAAAAAAAAAAAAAAAAAAAAAAAAACAACACCCACCATTGCTCTCCTTTCATCCTGGACCAAGAGAACCAAGAGAAAACAAGCTTTGGTGAAGATGCTGCCACCTTTTTCTGCAACCTTATCTCCAGCTTTCTCCCGGTAGATCTGCAGAAGATCCAGGAGGGTTTCTACAGAGTTGTCCACATCATAAACTGCATCAATGGTTCTGTTGTGCTGAAAAATATGAAAAAAAAAAAAAAAAAAATCAAAATTTACAGAGCAAACACTGCACTATGCAATTAATTAATCAGCATATCAGGTTATTTGATAATAATATGTTATTTATTAATGAACAGGCCTAATTATGAGGCAACATACTTTTGATAGGTTGAGAAGGACTTGGATGGATAATGTGATGATCTCCATTGAAGGCACACTTCGGTTGCAGCTCCTTATCAAAGTGAAGATGGTGTGCGTTGCTCCACTTTCAACAAGACGTTCACAGCACTCTGGTGAAAGTCTGGTGGCAGTTTCTTTAACCATAAAAAAAAAAAAGATAACGTTAGTTATTTTATGAAAGAGCCAACCTCCTAACTTTGAAAACCGCATCGTACCTAAATGTTTCAAGGCTGCAAGAATGTAAGCATAATTCTGAAGTCCAAGCAGGTAGCTCAACGCTGTTGTGGTCTTGTTACACAGCTTGTCCTCTTCCTTCACCCTTCGATTTACTTCCCTGAGACGCCGCCTCATGGAAATGACATTGCTTGTGTCATGATATTTTCTTGAACAATGACCCCTCCAGAGTGCCTTAAAACAAATAATCACGTTGCAGAAGTTCAAATTAATAGAGTTGTTCATGCAAAATTGAAAACACTTTGTTTGTAAAAGACCAACATCAACATACTGCCTTTTGTGGTCTAAAGTAGTAAGTTTTACTAATTTACAAAAAACAGTAAACTGAGTAAAACACAGCATTGACAGAAAAAACACATTTATGTAATATAATATTAAATGTATATGCATTATGTATCAAGTCTTTTCTTTGTACACCATTTAAGACACCATACCTGCGCCTTTATTATTCCACGTTGTAGCTTCTCCTTGCGACGTCTAAGAAGGAGCTTCCTGACTGCACACTGGATAGTACCGGCAGCTTGGTTGCGACGATGTAACCATGTTCTCACTGCCCTCTGGGTCTTGATGATGGCTTCTCGGTCTTTAAGATATTTCTTTCTCTGCAGCTTTGCCCTAAAACATTGCTAGAAATTTGGGGAGAGGAAGAGAAAATGTATAGTTAAATGAAGAGTATTTATAATAGGCTAAATGTGAAATAAGCTAGTGGCTAACCTTCTACTGCATGATGTAACCTCTGGCTAACAAACCCAATTAAGGGGTAAATGCACTGCTCGAAGTGGGCCACACCACACACACACTTCGAGCACTCGGTAAAATGTAATTTTACAGCATTTAGCATTAAATAATGTGTTTCACTGAAGGAAATACATGTTTGTTGAAGTCAATGTACCCAAGAAATTATTTTGAAGGCGCAATGTGTAAATTTTAGCAGCATCTAGCAGTGAGGTTGCGAACTGTAACCAACGGAGCGTACCCCTCCCTTTCGAAGAAGCTACGGTGGCCGTCACAAGACAAAGAGGTTGTCGTCTGAGACAGCAGAGAGTACATTAGCCAGTGAAGCAATGAGGTTTCTTCTTACTTCTAACAAAGAACGGTCTCTGCTTCTAATAAACCAGAGAACTACTAACTACTAACTACTACTAACTACTACTACTACTACTACTACTACTACTACTACTACTACTACGTGCATATTCAAAGTAGTGACGATGCAAGCTGCCTCTAAAAACACAAACGATTTAGAATAACAGTGACTAAGCACGCTCTGTAGAGCAGTTTGTCCATTTAGGGCTGCTGTAGAAACATGCCAGCGCAAAATGACGACTTGACATAGAGGGGGGACCTGTGGTATATGAGACAGAAATGGCTCATTCTAAGGTAATAAAAACATAAAGGTTCATTATATAAGGTCTTTATACACTGAAAGCATAGTTATGTATATTATATTGCATTTCTGTCAATAGATCCTCCCAAATTTTACACATTGCACCTTTAACATGTAGAGGATTAAATGTACCTGGATGTATAGGACCGAAGAGATTTTCTTCTTGGCTGATTTAAGAGCCCAGTGCGCTCGCACAGCTCTCTGAATCCTTACTGCACAGAGATGATGGTAAACAGCAGCTGTGAAACGATGGCGTCTTGCAGCACAAATCATTTCTTTTACCTATAAAACAAACAAGTTATATTTAGTAACTTTTAGCATATTCAATCCCCTTAATTTACTCAAGAAACTTTGAATCATGGATGGGCATTGAGTAATCTACTCCAACTAGCTGGTTGCAGAACAAGTACTTCAATAGTCAATTACTTATGAACAGCCTTAGTAATAACATTTCTTGCCTGTTGTCTTGCAAGCCAACCACGCCACAATGCCTGAAGATAAACAGCGGCATTGTGTCGTCGTCTTAGATTTTCTTCCTTGACTCTGGCAAGCTGCAAGACTCGGAAACGCCGCTGTAGTATTATGGCGGCGGCTCTCTGATGGCGATAACGTCGTCTTTGGGTAAAGCCTCTGAAAGCTGATTGTATCTTCACAGCAGCTGTTATTTGCTGTGAAAAAGAATAGACTGAAGGCTTAGTGATGATTTCAAAGAGTTGGTAAACAACATTTTTATTTTGAGATACTATTGTGAATAATAGGATTGTTTTTATAGCTTCAGTGATTCTTTGGAAGTCAAAGTAAAACTTTTGCATGTAACACAAGACTAGAGTAAGAGGGCAATTGACCCAATTTAGGGAAAAAATTGACCCAATTTTATTCAGTCAAGGCCTAACAAACCAAAAGAAATGCTTGGCAACACAAGCAAAATTACACACTATGATGTAAACAATCCCAGATTAAAACAAATGGACTTTGAAAACAGTTTCCCAGAAACTGTTTTTTTTTTTTTTTTTTTTTTTTATCTGCAAATGGTAAACTTTTTAGTGTGTATTTACTGAGTGTTCTCATCATTGCACAAGTCTATTTTGCTTACCAGAATTTAAACAAACTGGTGGCAAAACACCGTGACATTTCAAAGCACAAGTTCTCCTAAATCAAATTTAAAGACGCACACATCATGTATCATGTACACTCACATGAAATGAAGACTTCAGTTACATCAGTAGTCTAATAAATGTAGATTTATGCTGCATGGAGCGGGTCACCTTATGATGGGCACCATTTTCAAGATCACATGACCAGCCAAATACTTTATCTTAGTAATCTCCAGTTATTGAATACTTTCACTCATGGAATAAAAATCTTGGTTGACAGCACATTCTACAACAGCAATTGTAACTGGAAAAACGTTACTTGTGTGTAATGCTGCATCCACACAACTAGGTGTCAGTATAAATCAAACGTGACTGCCAATGTGACCAAGCACAGATAAATTAAAGACAAACATTTATTTTATAGGAATGGGTAATATGTTTATTCCCAGTCCACAATGACAACAGTTACCTTTTGAAGGGAATCTCTCACTCTCAGACCTCTCCATAATGCCTGGATGTATACAACAGATTTTCTAAACCTCAGGAAGTAAGTACGCTGTTTTCTGGCAATCAGAGTTTCCCTCCATCTTTTTTGAATGACTTGGACACTGTGCTGGACTGCTAGAAATCTTGGAAGGGAGGACAAATAGTCATGTTGTGACTCCTTGTGACAAAATCATAGGCGAAGAATAAAACATCCTTTATTTGTTACCTTGCACGTTGGCGTCTTGCTTGAATACATCGTCTGATTGTTGCAATAGCAGCTTGTTTTAAGGTGTAGTTTCGTCTAGCTAGGCTTCCTCGGAACCAGGACTGAATTTTCAGGGCAGCCTGTGTTTGCAAAGCATGTCGCCTTGTTTGATAAGCCCGAAATGCTGTCTGCAGTTAACCAGAGACAAACCAAACATGAAAATCTAATATACATACAAATATATAAATCCAATAATATCTCAAATAGAAACAAAACTGTACAAGGAGATAAAAACAGAAACTTGAGAGCAGAAGAAGGGTTTCTGCAAGACCAGTGTAACGGGTTCAGGGAAAATTTTCAGAGAAAAACAAACAAAAAGTATAATAAAATGTTATTTTAAGGTTGTTACATGCTTACTTGTATCATAACAGCAGACCTTCGCAGCTGAAGAAACTGTGCACGGGCTCTCTGGCAAAGACGGAAACCTCTGTAATGTTTCTGTATAACCAAAACAGATTCCTTGAGTTGCTGAAACCTGCGTCTCTCAATCATCCCTCGATAATGAGCCTGTTTGGGGGCAAGAAATAAAAAGCCTTCTGATCACTTCTGTTGGATTTCCAGAGTGAATCAAGTTGAAATAAATGACAAGACAGAATACAACTGCATAGTGATTACCTGAATTGTGATGGCACTTGCCCTCAATCTCTGAAATCTTCTGTACTCAATATGTCCACGTACTCTGGCCTGAAGGATCTTTACATTTTGGAGAGTCTTCAAGTAACTGCACCTCTGTTCCATTGTTGCCCTATGAGCTCTGTAACGCTTTTGGAGTATAACCGCTGCAGCCTGCAATCTGCGGTATCTTCTCCGGGCCACAAACATTCTGTAATGAGCTTGCAATTTTAGGACACTTGAGCGGAGCGTTACGTAGTGCTTGCGGTGCATGTGCATGCGCATCAAAGACTGAATCTTGATTGCAGCTCGTATTCTTTTTGCAAGCCTCCTTGCCAGCATTCCACGCAAGGCAGATTGCAAGGTAAGTGTAGCTTGCTTAAGAGCAACAAAACCATTCCGATCTTTCTGGACCAGTTTACATGATCTGTACCACTTCTGGATAAGCATTGCGCTCGCTTGAATCCTAGCATGCTGAACTCTGGTGCAATGGCCTCTGTATGCAGACTGAATCACAATTGCTGCAGCCTTTGCTTTAATGAAATGCTGTCTTTGGACAGACATCCTGAGGTAGGACTGAATGGTTCTTGCAGCCTTGGTCCGTCTGGCCAGTTCTCTCCCCTTCATCCCTCTAAAAGACTTCTGCAGGCATACAGCAGCATTCTCACCAGCTGGTATCTATTCACATGCTCGTCTCGAAGTTTCAAAGCTCTATACCTCTGCTGGAGAACCATGGCTGCCCAGCGCTGTCTTTCAAAAGCTGACCTTTGCTGGTACATGCGGAAACTAGCCTGTATGATGATAGACGCTTTTTGCTGTTCTGCTAAATGTCTCCTGAGAGAGTGTCCTCGAAAAGCTGCTTGAATGACTACAGCAGAATTTCTCAAACGCAGATAGTTCTCCCGATCTGCTTTAGCCTGGATGTATGACCTGTAATGGCTCTGGATAATGATAGCTGACAACCTCATGGCCCGGTACTTAACCATTTCTTTGTGTCTTCTAAAATAAGACTGAATCAAAACTGCTGCTTGACACTGTAATAGTAGTTTCCTCCGAACTTTAAGACCTCTATAACATGCTTGCAGAACAAGTGCACCTTGACGCATTTCAAGAAAATGCTTTCTCTGCTGTTTTGCTGCATTTACGGCACGATACCTTTGCTGAATGGCAATGGCAGCGCATTTCATTGCTAAATACCTCTTTCGAGAACTATAAGCTCTGAAAGTTGCCTGAACGGTGGTGGCAGCCTGATGCAACTGCTTCAAAGTCTGTCTGGACTTCATGCCACGATAGGCTGCTTGCAGAATCAAAGCAGCATTCTTCTGTTCCTGTAGTGCTGTCATCTCCTGCCTCATCATTTTGTTAGCTCTGAAATGTTGCTGAACAGTACAGGCTGCCCAACGAAGTCGCTGGAAGCGCAACTTGAAGAGGTGCTTTCTCACATGGGACTGAATGATAGTTGCAGCTTTGTGCTCTCTCCGGATCTGTCGCCGGACCTGCATTCCCCTGAAAGTTGCCTGGATTGCAACAGCAGCTTGGCGTTTAGCAATATAATCTCTCCGAACATGTCGTGCTATCAAAATGGATCGATAGCGTTGTTGACACAATTCTACAGCTGCTCGGATGGACAAAAAGTGCTTCCTTTGTTTGTAAGTAAGGTACTTCCTCTGAATGACTGTGGCAGCAAAATGCATTCTAGCGATATCACGCCGTGCACGATTTCCTCTGTAAACAGCCTGAATTGTTGTCACGCTACGCTGCAGCTTTAAAAAGTTCTCTCTTGCCTCTTTTCTCAGTAAATGGCACCTGTATTGCCTCTGTATGACCAATGAAGCCAGTTTCATAGCTTGGAATGGCACTCTAGTTCTGTACATTTTGTACATTGCCTGAATCACAGTGGCCGCTTTATGCTTTTTATCGATTTCTTTCCTTAGTCTCGTCCCTCGGTACACAGACTGCAAAGTGATGGCAGCTGCTCGCAAGGAGCAATACCTTTTATGTTGTTGCCTTGCACTTACAATTGCTCTGTACTGTTGCTGAATACAGATGGTGGCATTTCTGAGAGCAAGGTAATCACGGCGTTGCTTGTATGCTCTATACGTCTTCTGGATAATTTTAGCAGATTTGTGCCTTTCTGCAATCTCCTTTCTTACCATCATTCCACGGAAAGCTGACTGGATACATATGGCAGCTGTTTTTATGGCTCCATATTGCTTCATGACAGCATTTTTAGTCATCATTGCCCTGAATCGCAGCTGTAAAACTGATGCCGCCCACTGTTGTCTCTTGTACTTTTTGAGTTGGGAATGTCCACGAAAACGTGCCTGAATCACTGTTGCAGCTTGGTGCGATTTTCGTAAGTAGTTGCGAACTTTCATTCCCCTGAATGCTGACTGAATAACTACAGCAGCATTTTTCATTTGCAAGTAAGTAGCTTGAATGCATTTGCCAACTCTGTAAGCTCTGTATTGCTGCTGTATGATGATAGCTGCACACTTTGCAGCAACAAAGGCAATGTGTACTTTATGCATTCGGAATTGAGCTTGAATGATAGTGGCGGCTTGATGCTTTCGTCTCAGATTTTGCCTCACTTTGGACCCCCGATATATGGCCTGTAGAGTTATAGTCACCTGCCTCAAATGGATGTAATGGCTTCTTTGCAACCGTCCATATGCAAAAGCCTGATGACGTTGCTGAATGACAATAGCAGCACGCTTTTGAGCTAAAAACTGCTGGCGGCAACTATGTGCTCTTATCACAGACTGAATCAAAGTTGCTGCTTTGTTTTTCTTCTGCAGTTCTTGTCTTACTCTCCTGCCACGATAAGCACTCTGTAGCACAATGGCTGCTCTTTTCATTTCAGTGTATTCCACGTACACTTTCTGTCCATCTCTGAAGGCTCTGTACTGTCTTTGAATGACTACGACAGCCCGTTTCATTTCCAAAAACAGTGTCTGTGCCGCATATCTACGATAGTTTGACTGAATGATTTTGGCAAATCTGTGGAGCTGACTGATCTTCTTCCGCTCAGCTCGTCCTCGCCACAACGCTTGAATTGTCACTGAAGCAGATTTAAGAGCCATATACTCTTGTCGTAACTTTTCTCCAAATACTTTAGCTCTGTATCTCTGTTGCAGAACAATGGCTGCTCTTTTCAAACACAAAAAGTGCCTTTGAGCTATAAACCGCCTGAAAGCAGTTTGAATCAGAAGTGCAGCGTGCTGGCATTGAGCCACAGATCTACGGACCTTCCATCCACGGAAAGCTGCTTGCAGAGCCAGAACTGCCGATTTAATCTCAAAAAACCTCTTCTGATCTACTTTCCTTTGCATGCAGGCTCGAAACCACCTTTGAATCATGACTGCATTTTGCTCCATTTTAGATATCTGTTGTCTGACAAGGTAGGCCCTGAATGCACTCTGAATGACAATTGAAGCATTGTGCCTTTTCTTTAAAGTCTGAAACTTGCATCTTTGCAGGTGACCTCGAAACCATGCTTGAACACAGACCGCTTTCCTTTTCATATCCAGGTACTGGGTTTTACAACGCTGCATTTTGTACCATGCTTGAATGCGCAAGGCTGCAGTGTTTTTTTCCAGAACTTTTTTTGTATGCCACTTCCGGAAAGCTGCTTGGATCACACTGGCGGCACGGTTTTTCTTTAGGAGACTTTGAACCCTCCAAGCTTTGTATGTTTTCTGTGTGAAGACAAGAAAATGCTAATTAAGAATAGCCATCTAGAAGTATAGCAATAATTGTAGAATATATTAATAAAATAATATCCATAACGAGGAGGAAACAAAAGTACCAGGCATAATCCTGAACATACCTGAATTAGAGTTGCAGCTGCATTTTGAAGAGCAAAATATCTCTCTTTTTTCAGCACTCTCAATTTTTCACGTGCACTGTATCCTCTCCAGAATGTTTGGATCTTGATGGCTGCCTTATTCTGTCGTATCATTCTTCTTCTCAAGATGAAAGTCCGCACAAGGGCTTGGATTTTAGTGGCAGCCAGGTTCTTTTGCTGTGCATGCAGATCATACTCAATATAAGACAAAAAAATCTAAGCATATCAATGTTCCAAGCAGCTTGACAGAGAAGAAAAAAAAAAAAAAAAAAATGATACCCTTACCCGAGTAAGCTCAATGTCCTTCTGTAGCTTGTATCTCCGCCATGCGCCCTGGATGACTCGGGCTGCTCTCGTTTCATTGCGGAGATCCAAAAGACGGGCACAAAGGAATGAGAGGTAACATGTGACAACCTGGGGGAAAAGAAATTAGCAAATCACAGTTGCATTAAATATACACAGGGGAGGAAAGAGTACTGAAAAAACATACTCAAGTACCATTACTTTTCAAAAAAATGTATGAGTAAACTGTGTACACGGATTTAAAAATGTGGAAAACAGTGTACATACGATAATTCACATTATCTTTTGTTGTTTGTCAGAAAGAATATTTAACATCCAACAGTTTTAATTTTGACTGCCAACGTTTTAAATACATCAAAACACAAAGATGAAAAAGTTATTTTCAGTGAACTTCATTTAAAAATCACATTGAATGAAGAGAAAAAAAAAAGAAAAAAAAAAGATTTAAAAATCAGTTGTAAGGCCTTAAACATTGAGTGAGCTAATGTTGAAAATGTTCGGAACAGTGCAAAGAATAAGTGCAAAGGAACTCTGATGTAGGCCTATCGTGGACATGACCTCAATTTTTGGTGAAGTGATATATTGCCCATTATGTTTGCACAAAAACAAATTTCAAGTTAAATGAAGTTCTTTAACTTTTAAAAAACATCTAGAAAAATAGATTTAGCAGCAGACATGGCCTGAGACATCTGTGCCTTTGTTTATATGGACATCTGACTAAGTAGGGTTTGTGTTTTTCAGCAGTGTGTAAGCACCCCTTTACTGAGAAAAGGTCAGGGAAAAATGTGTACATGGAAAATCTACATAAACATGCCTTTTGTACATTTGCATGTGTGTTTTTTCTATTTGTTATTTTTCCACTGTGTTAGCAAATGTTTATTTATTCAAAAGTATTATTATTATTTGACACTTCAATTCCAGTGTCTAAATATTCTTAAGAGTTTAGATCATTGTTACTTGAAAATGTGTAGGCCTACTTGCATTATTATGCTGTTATATTATGATTATATATTCAGTGGCATAAAATGGTCTTTAAAATGACAATATAGGCTAGCCTATACACAGGTCATTTATTGAGCAGAAATCAATTTATCGTAACATGTTTCCTCAAATTAGAGGAAGATGTTGATATCTCGATTGAATTTATGCTTGAAGGATGTGCTTCGAAAGACCGATTACTCACTCCCTATCCAATGGATAAAAAAAAAATTAAAACAAGCATGTGACGACCACAAACAAAAGTACAGATACATCACTTGTACCCTAACATGTACCGACTTCAGGCTTTTTTTAAGCTTATATGCGGAGAACAAAATCCAGCAGGACTTTAGACTGCAATGGAAACAAAGTTTCCGGGTAATTTCGGTGGAAATGAGGCTTATTTTAAATCATGATTCTCAATTTATCCAGAATCATGCTGTTCTAATGGACAGGGATAAAATGTTTTTACCTTTTCATTTGGGATAGTGTTGGACATATCCTCTGGATTTATCATAGCAGGCACCCCTCCAAGATAAGACACAGCGGTGTTCACCAAATGAAAGTTGCTTCTCTCATTCTCGAGTAGCTCTCTGAAGTCCACTGACAGGTGTTCTGTACCAAAGGCAAAAAACAAACAGTTCTAAGACATTTACAGTTATAAATATTGCAGGAATGGTTCACCTAAATGTAAAAATGCTGTGATTTACTCAAAAAAAAAAAAGTACCAGTTTGTGTTGTGGGCAAATTTTCAAAAGAGCAGTCTGAGTCACTCGAGGAGTTATTGAGCTCCACTCTGCCGCGATGGCCACATTCTATGGTCTGCGTTGTTCTCTGTTGTATCTCCTCTGCAGGAAGATGACCAGGATGGTAATGATGAATGAGGTAGCACAGGATACGACCATCTGAGAATGACACCGTGAAGTTTTCAGCCTGCAAAAATAATGGAGAGATATTGTTCAAAGAAGGATCCTTTGCAGGTTATCGTACAAACGTATTCAGGAAAATTATTACACATTTCTCTGCAACATCTGACAAAATATGGGTTTGGAACATACATGAGCAAACTATTTTTATAATGTGACTCACCTTTAAGTTGTAGAACTCAGAAACAGCATTGACCCAGTCCAGAAGAAGCGTCACCTTCTGGCTGGGATGTTCAAATGCTTGTCTCGCTTTCATTCTTGTCACTGCAACACCTTTGTTAGACATTATTGAAGCCAGTTTCTGTTTTGTTCTCCAGGTTTTCCTGAGGAAACTGATTTCCTCTTTGAGCTGACTCTCATCAAGTAGCACTTCCACCTATGACAAAAGAAGTTTCGTCATATTTAAAGAATTACATATTAAACGCACACAATACCAGAAGATAAACATGAGTATCAGTCATCTTAATGACTTTTTCCAAAAACTAGTGCTGGGCAATATGGTATACAGCCTTGGTCCATACCTGGAAAGCAAATATGATTTTCCAAAGGAGGTTTAGGGTCTTTTCCCGGTGTCCATCCACAATGTCTCTGGAGTCAATGTACGCTCCTTCAAGAAGATAAAGACAAATTCAAAGTGCTTTTTTCTTCAGATTATGAACAGTTTCATTAGGAACTGCTAGATATTTATCATCAAGAAACAATGCTCACTCACCATGCTCATCTTTAAGGTCAACACCTTTGTCTTTCAGAACCTGCAGTGCAACATCAACATTGTGCACTTTCTGCAGGCGGCTAATAGCAGGAATCCGCAGCTTTCTAGATAAAGTCCAGTCCAGAGTGAAGAGCTCCATGACCCGCCTGAAAATTAATAAACAAATATTAAGTGGAGATATATAACATGGGAAATTGGAGGCTTTTAAAAATGCCAAATCTAAACATTGGAATAGATCACAACAGCCATGACATTTTATTATGATGTATGAACAATAAACATGCAAAAGTGAAATTTTTCAAATCAAACATACACCAAACGAATGCCACATCTCAAGTCAACAGCAAGATTCTTCACTGCAAAGTTGAACTCATCCAGAGGAGTCTGAACATGAGATACTGCTAGGCCCAAGTGGCTGAGGTGACGTGACAAAATGCCTTCACCACTGAGGAAGTCTCGTGAGAACGCCAATAGCAGATCTCTGCTTGACTATAGGGAAAGAAAAAAAAAATTCAGCATGATCATATCCTTGTTTGATACTGGCCAAACAACATTTCATTCAAATGTCCACTTAATCTTTAATATTTGGCCACTTCTTTACAATAGAAATGCTACAGTTACAGAAATGCTGATATTATTTGAGGAATCGTGACAGCCCTACACTAAACATCTTATAATGAATGTCATGAGTATGAATTGTCATATGCAGTAAAAGACAGAACAATGAATTGCAAGCACTGTAAAAGGTTTTTGCCACAAACTCAACTCAGTCATGCTGATATCGCGAGACAGCTTTTCACCTAGACAAGAAAAATCGTAAAACCCACACACCTTAAATTCAGCATCCATGCAGAACAAACAAGGATCGTGTTCAATCAGTCTGGACTCTTTGGCTTTATCCAGAAAGCAGACCAGCAGTAATAGTTTCTTTAGAGTGAAGCGAGACAGCACCTCCTCATGGCCTGATGAGTGGGGAAATTTTTTTTATTACAGACACTCTTTACAATAATAATAATAATAATAATAATAATAATAATAATACAAAGACCATAGAAAAAATGAGTTCACAAAAAAAAGTAATCAAATTAAATTACCATCTCTGTACAAATTGGGAACTTTAGAGTGCCTGAACTCAGCGGCTATGTCTGGATTCCACAGCAGACGTCCAAGAATAAACATGGCCAGTCCCATGACATCACTGTTGCTTTCGAGTGATATTAGCTCTCCAAAGATTGTCTAAAACAAGGAATGGGCAAAACATGTCATACATGAAAATCATAAATGTATCTAATGACTAAAAAAATTTTAATATTTTTAACAAGCAAACAAATGAACATCATGCTTTCACAAACAAAACAAAAATACCTCAAGTCCTATTCGTAGCCAAAGTGGATTGTATGATATCAGCCAGTTAAGAACTTTCTGACGCTCACCTGAGAAATTAAAATAAAAGGTGAAAAAAAAAAAAAAAAAAAAAAAAAAAAACAAGAAATATTAATTAATTAAATCATTAAATATTTTATTTAAAAGTGACACCAGCTATAAAGAAAATCAAGTATCCCAAAGGAAAATAAAATAATAATAATAATAATAATAATAATAATAATAATAATACATAATATATACACTAGCATTCAAAAGTGACAGAAAAAAGAAATTTATAATAAAAAAAAAACACTAAAAAATAATATTTAACATAAATGCTGTTCTTTTGAACTTTATTCGTCAAAGAATCCTGAAAAAAATTATGAGATTCCACAGAAATTTTAAGCAGAACAACTGTTTTCAACATTGAAAAAAATAAGAAATGTTTCATTAGCAGTAAATCAGTATATTACAATGATTTCTGAAGGATCATGTGACACTGAAGATTGAAGTAATGATGCTGAAAAGTCAGCTTTGACATCATAAGAATAAATTACATTTTAAATGTATTAAAACAGTATTATTTCATCACAAATGCAGCCTTGGTGAGCATAAGAGACTTTTCAAAAACATTTTTTCTTCTCTCGGGAGAAATCGTGTGGAAATGCTTGTGTGGTCACGGCTCGCATTGTGTGAGAGGAATTACGAGCCAAACAGAGTATGTAACACACACCTCCTGATAATTTTTAAACAAGTTTAAAAAAATTCAGAAAGTCAGACGGATTTTGACCAGTGTATAGGCTGTCCCCTACTTCCAAATCATACACAACCACGTCACATAGGCTAGATCTATGAATATTATTATAGCCCAGTGGCTACAACCCTACAGTGTGTGCTCAAAAAGTTTTTGTTTAAAGGAATGGCTGCGTTGTTCTCTGCTTTTCACCAAATAATTTGTACACCTGTATTTTTGTTTTCTTTCTCTTTTCTATCTGAAGCTATAGCAGCAACATTAAAGCTCCAGTCTCCGTGTTTAGTGTGAAAGCTCATGTGATTGCCGCCGGCTCGCAGTGCAGTACAGTCGTGCCGGCATCTTTGACACAACGATCAGGTTAACTGACTTGTAACGTGCAATGGCTCACGACTAAATGTCAGAAAACGCAGTGTACGCCCTCCTTAACGTGTACAAAAAGATTGACGATGTCCTACAAGCATAATTCACATTGACAAAATGTATATCCTTTGGCACCTCATACCTATGTCCTTCCAGAGATGTCTGTCCTTTCGCACAAGGAGCCTCTTGGCTTCTACTTCCAGCTCCAGTCTCTGGATGGCCTTCACCATGGTGTCTGACGTAAACAGCTTGCAAGCTGCTCGCCGAAGGCGGTTTAGCCGTTGACGGGCTGTGTAAGTTCTAAACGACAACTCTTCTTTTGTTGGTGCTTTGGGTATGTTGAATTTTTCATTCCCCATAGTTAATGACAAGGCATTCACTAAGAAGAAACAATATGAGAAAGATATTACAAGATTGCAGCTGAAATTGCTTAAGGCGATAGTTCACCCAAAAATTACTCAACCTCATGTCGTTCCAAACCCGTAAGGCTTTTGTTCATTGTTGGAACACAAATGAAGATCTTTCTGATGAAATCTGAGAGATTCTGTCCCTCCATAGATAGCTACGCAACAGACACTTTGACGCTTCAAAAAGTTCTTAAAGAGTTTGTAGTTGATGAATGTTTATATTTGAAAAGTATAAATTCATCTGTTCATCATAAAGTGATCTTGTCTCTTCAGAAAGACTAAACCACTCAATAAATATGGATTAAGTTTACAATCACTTTATGAACTTTTTGAAGAGTCAAAATGTCAGTTGTGTAGCGGTCTATGGAGGGACAGAAAGTGCTCAGATTTCTTCAAAAAGATCTTAAAAAAGTCTTACGGGTTTGAAACGACATGAGGGTGAGTAATTAATGACAGAATTTTCATTTTTGGGTGAACTATGCCTTTAAATTTAACTTAAAATGACAATGCAAAAGATTCAAACTCGAAGGATACTAACA
The DNA here is from genome assembly GCF_019924925.1 of Ctenopharyngodon idella. Lineage (NCBI taxonomy): Eukaryota > Metazoa > Chordata > Actinopteri > Cypriniformes > Xenocyprididae > Ctenopharyngodon > Ctenopharyngodon idella. The sequence goes on from NC_067229.1 coordinate 9,236,156, forward strand.
ACTAAAACAAAAGCACCCACCTTTGGTAACTTCTGTTGCAACTTTGAAGTCATCAGGAGTGAGAACATAATTCATCCACCAGGAAAAGCCTCGCTCCTGCTTTTCAATCCATCGCTCATCATAAAACATGTTCTTTGCAGCAAATGGCAAAGGATGCCTTGGTATGGCTGTCAAGATTGTACAAATTAAGCAACTATGCCACTTAAAAACAGAACAAAAGATTATGTGAACGTAGCTGTAAAAACATACCCGTCTGTGTCGGCTTCATGAAGGTCAGTTTGGCCTGAGCCACAGCCACGATCCTCGCAGGCTTTCGAGTTGAACTGCTCAGTGACCTCCCAGACTGACCATCTACATCAGTGAAATACACTTAAAATGGTATCATTGGTCATACTAAACATGTAGGGCAAGTTATTCAAAGATTTTCAAGAACGCTATTCTAAACAAGAGGGACACAATGTTTTCTAACCTTTTTGAGTTGTTTTTGGAAATGATTTCTTTGCTGGAGGTTTTGTGAACTTTCTGGAGCTTGGTGGAGCTTTATGGAAAAAAAGTATTATTTAATTGGTTCTCAACTCATAGAATGTCCAAACATCTTTAATAATGTTTACCAGTACATATTTGATAATACATACTAGATTCGTCACCTACATTTTGCATGACATGCATGATGAGTATACTTGACTTACCTATAGCTTTTTGTTGTTGTCCAGATGTCGACCTTGAAGCGAACGTTCTTTCTTGGCTTGGTTTCTTAAGCTCTGTCACATGGGCTGGAGCACGGCACTTTTTCGCTTGGACGTTTGACATATCTTCCAAATGACCTCGCAAAAACTCATCACTTTTTCTCTTTTTACTCTGCACAAATGTCATGCATTGCACAGGAAACTGGTCCTTAGACAGACCTGGTTGCACTTTATCAGAGACGTTTCCGACTGTCAACTTCAGACCACTTGACGGACTGTTACTGCTACTAACAGAGGGCAAAACTTTAGGTCGTATGGGAGATATGGAGGACAAAAGCTGTTCAGGAGGGGATCCATATGATGTCAGCCACTCTTTTGCAGCTGGCATTGAAGTTATGAGACATTTGGACTCTAGTGCCACATCTGGACTTGAATCTGAGCTAATGACAGGTAGAGTGGAGATGCTGTCTGGAGAACTTGTGTTAGATTCTGCATTACTAGGTTCTGAGAGCTCCATGGTCTTCTCTAAGAGCCTACGCCTGGAGGTTTTCTTCTTTCGTAAGCCTGGACTCTCGACAGAGGCTTCTGTTTTGCTTTTGGTCACTGTGGTAGAATTCACAGGAAACTTCTTGGGACCATCAGGAACAAGGGTGTCATCAACTTTGTTCAACTTGGTCACTGTGGCAGTGCTAAAAGGTAATGCCTTGAGCCTAAATGCATGATGATTTGATTCAACTCCTATGACTTTATTGGGTTTCACACAGAAAGTCAACCTTGGGTGAGCAACTTCAACTGGTGGTGAAATGACTGCAGTCGCTCTAAATGATGTTACTGGAATCTGTTTTTCAGACTCAAGAGAATCAGAAAAATCAAAGCTTGAGCAAGCATTCGGTGGGCTCACTGCATGCGACAGATCTGATCCTATAACATCCAGAGCATCTTTTACAGACAAAGACTGTTTCTCTGGCTCTCGTCTTTCATCTCGCACGTTTTGTGCAATTACGGGAAGCGGACTCTGAAAGCATGGATTTCCAAACCTCTCTGGGGTGCTAGCAGGAGAGAGTGTTTTATTCAAAACCCTATTCATTTCTCTGCACTCTGGTTTACGTGAACAAGGCACACCCTTTTTACCAGGTGTATCAAACAATCTCTCTGCTGGTACTAAGACAACCACTGGTGAGTTTTTTTGCAAATGCACATCATCAAAATTTTCTGTTACAAAAGCAGGCTTTGGCATCTCAGGAGTGGAGGATGGTGCATTTGCCCTAGTGCCACTGGAACCATAGGCAGACCGTTCCTGGTTTAATGGCGACAGTGGGTTGGACATTCTATCTTTTCTGTACTGCAACTGGCGAGACACATGAAATGTCTTATTCACTGCCTTAATTGGCATTGATCTGACTTTCTTCTCTTTTGAGGGTGCCGGGACCCCCTTCTTGGATTTAATTGAATCCCATAGGGTTTTCTGAAAAACATAAATTTGTAAGTACTCAAATTATACTAAACACACACTTTTTTTTAATAAAACACACACACACACACACACACACACACACATATATACAGTGATGGCTAAAATTATTAAAACTGTAAGATTTTTTTAATGTTTTAAAATAAGTCTCTTCTGCTCACCAAGGCTTCATTTATTTGATCCAAAATACAGCAAAAACAGTAAATTTGTGAAATATTTTTTAAATTTGTAAATACAATTTAAAATAACTAAAATAACTTTTCTATTTGAATACATTTTAAAATGCAATTTATTTCGGTGTTGACAAAGCTTCAGCATCATTACTCCAGTCTTCAGTGTCACATGATCCTTCAGAAATTCATCCTAACATACCGATTTGCTGCTCAAGAAACATTTATTATTATTATCAATGTTGAAAACAAGGTACATTTATTTTATTTTATTTTTTTGGGGGGGGGGATTATTTGATGAATAAAAACTTCAAAAGAACAGCATTTATCTGAAATAGAAAGCTTTTGTAACATTATCACTACCGTTCAAAAGTTTAGGGTCAGTAAGAGGTTTAGAAATTAATAGTTTTATTCAGCAAGGATGCATTAAATTGATCAAAAGTGACAGTATAGACATTTATAATATTGATAGAGCAGCAAATCGGTATATATGAATGATTTCTGAAGGATCATGTGACACTAAAGACTGGAGTAATGATGCTGAAAATTCAGCTTTGCCAACACAGAAATAAATTGCACTTTAAAATGCATTCAAATATAAACAGTTATTTTAAATTGTAAAAATATTTCACAATATTACCGTTCTAATAATTTTGGCCACCAAAGTATATGTATCCATGCATGTATGTATGTATGTATGTTATATATATATATATATATATTACACACATTATTACTAATTACCTTTTTCTTTTTTGTCGCCTCTGCTTTCCCAAGCAATATCGCTTGATGTTTGACAATACCATTTGCAACAAAGCTGAGGAGTTCTCGAACTCCACCTTCTTCCACTGGTGTCCAAGTGACAGTTAAAATAATGCTGTCCTCAGGCTGAAAAATAGAGAATGTACTTTAACTAACTTACTCCAAACTTGGATGACTTTTTTTGGTGGAGTTCAAATGGAAATATTTAGTCAGATGTTCATGCAGAACTTTTCCACATAATGTAAGTGAATTGGGACTGGAGCAGTAAAGCTCCAAAAGTGAGAAAAAGCAGCATAAAAGGAGGCCATTCAACTCATGCTCAATATTTCAAATATTCTAAAGCCATTTGATAGCTTTTTAAGGAGAAGACGACAACAATTTAAATTAATAATCTTAAATTAGCACATATAAGCTCTACAAATTTGCATATATTCAAATATAGTAGTCAACATTTGAAGTGGATCAGAAAAGTTAATCAAAGTTGTCCTAAGAGCTAAGCTGTTCTAAGAAGAAGGTTTTAGGACAACTTTGATGAAAGGTTTTGATCCACTTCAAATGTTGACTACTGTAGTTTGTCAAGATGTCAAAGGTCTCGTTGCTTCTCGCGTGTTTTGTAATCAGTTACAACACACCAATCTTGAATATGAACATATTTAAATGCACAAATATCACGTGAAAGGTATGCTGGTGGCGATTTCCAGTAATATGCTTTAATTCAGTTATGTTTTCCACAGAAAATTATCACATTGCTTCAAAAGACATGATACATTAGAGTCATACGGTTATGGTACTTTTTCAGTTTAAAAACTTGACAGCTTCAGTTCCATGAACATGAACATCCTGCCAAACATCTCCACAGAATAACGAAATTCAGACAGATTTGTGTGAATAAATGACCACTTTTTATTTTTTTAAACTATTTCTTTAGATACTGCAAAGGAGCCTCAAGCATTGCGCATGTGTAAATTCACTAACTGAATAAACAATGTAAGCATTAGTAAACATTACTCATTCTCATAGTGGGTCTACGATACGGTTATTTTACTTTAACGCCAACTGTAATATGCACCAAACTTCGTTACCACATTTACAGATTTTCTTTGCTACCTAAAATGTTGTCTAGCTGAGAAGCTCACTAGGTTTTGACACAAAGCAGCTTGTTTACTCTTACCTGTATTGTAAAACACGTCTGATCAACCGAAAAGCCTTTGGATGCTGAAATTTTATCCACTATGACTGTTGTTGTTGCATCCTCGGTGGGATTTTCAATTCGTAAAGGTAGAGATTTTGATGATCCCAACTTGATCGTCCCAAATGACACGAAGGGGGACCTAGAAAACTGAAGCAAACTCAGCACAGGAATTGAAGTGTTGTTTTCCTTGCCAGGTTTATCGCGACTACAGTGAGAATCAAATGTTGGACTAAAGTCCAAACACTCCGCTTTCGCGATTTTAAACGACATGTTTAACTCAACTAAATAGACGACGTTTCGGTAAATCCATGTGTCTGTGATGCTGAGCTACAGAATACCGTTTAAAACCAGAGTGCGTCCTCGCACGTTTGAATTTGAGTACAGACCAAGCGGCCAATCAGATCGTTGCAGCTGATAGAATTGCCCAATCACTGGACAGAAAAGCAAACTTGAACCAATCAAAGTTCTAGGATTCCTTTAAAAATCTGTACACACGCCCACAATGCAGGAAGGATGCTTCATGCACATTGCAGTGTTATTCAGACACTGCCTCACAGGATTTGACTTGCCGTTTGTTACATGTTTAAAGTTGATAGTGTAAAGACGCGAGCCTAGACGTGTTTTTGTGCTCACGCCCTTGTCCACAGCAAGTATGTTTACGAAATAAGCAACGAGAATACAAAACGTATTTGCAACAGCTATTATAGTGGTAGAATGTGGTCTGTTTACATTTTGTTTTACATTTTCCTTAACTGTAGCGGTTTTTTTTTTTTTTTTTAGGTTTTTAAAAATATATTTATTTTTCTTGAGGGTATTTAACATTTAACAAAAACTAGAGTTGTATTCTTATATCAATTCTGTATGCAAATGTAGCCTATATCATTGATTGTATGTTATTAATTTTATTGACTTTTTAGGAGTAGAAAGTGCGGCACTGCAAGGTGATTTATTTTTAATTTATCGTTATTATTATTATAATTATTATTATAGGAATTGCCTATTTAATTTTTTTTCTGCTGTTTGTAACAATCCAAAAAGAATCTCCATATTTATTTATATTTTTCTTAATATTCATATATTTTTTTTTATAGTCCTCACCCTTTTTTCACAAAAAAAAAAAAAAAAAAAAAAATTAAATATAACAAAATAGTGGAAAATTGTGTGTTGTTACAAATAGAAATAACACCAGAAGGCAGCAGTGTACATTTTTACCCATGAATCCCGGCAGATGGCATGGTCTCTTCTGCATTAAATTAACCTTAAGAGCATTTTGAGAGAAGTCATTAGACTGGAGTGGATGGAAGGCCTTGATTGCAAGAGGGTGAAAAGTACTGCGTAGTAGCATTTTGTCTGTCGTCGCTTACTTAATATCCAATGTAATCATCACCTGCTGATTATTATTCAGACAGCATGCCTGATGGCCTCTCTCTGTGTTCAAGTCTTCACCAATCCCCAGAGGCCTCTTTGTATAGAGGATACAGAGAGTTGCGCCTCATTGGTGCGTATGTGAATGAGAGCATGCTAAGACTCCGAGAGCCTCAAACAGACAGACACACACTGGAGGATGCTTGAGTAACACCGTGATCATGTCAGCTTGCCCACTATCACAATGACATCTAACTATGGATATGGATCTTACGGTTTTGGGTTCAGTGTGGCTCAGATTAGTTGCATGTGTCTTGTTTCTTCTTCTGCAGTGGACAGAAAGTAAGTAGTCCAGCCTGTTGCTTTTATGCAGTAATGACGTAATTGCTAGGCCACTTGTTGAATATTAGTGTCAAAGATTTACTTATATATGTGAGATATACTGTTGATTATTTAGTTTTTTTTGTTGTTTTTTTAAGTAGGATTTGAAACATTGTCCTGCAACTAATATTTGAATTCCTACTACATTTTCTAAATAATTAAACAGCATAGTGTTTTTGTCAGGTGTTTTATTACACTTAATGATGGTTTATACTTTTATGTGTGTGTGTGTGTGTACAAAATGCAAATTTTCTTCTTATATGGATGAAAAAGACTACCCAGTAGCTTGATATTTGTCCCTTTTGCTTTGATACGGCTCCGCATGAGAGTGGTCAGAGGTATCGTAACCCTGGACGCATCAGCCGCAGTGGCACTTAAAAACATAAAAGGCTTTGCATCAAAGACACTTAGAAACAGAGCTGTGCTTTTCATTTTCTAGACTCTGGCACATTTAAAAGGATTGTGGTTTGCTTTCATCACTAGCAAAAAAAAAAAAATGCCTGGACATTTAAATGTGTGCATTTTACCTGTAGTATAACATTTGAGTTTGATACTTTACATTGTATGTACCTTAGGAGGATTACAGTGTTTATATGAGCATATGGTTTGACATCTTTGTGTTTTTGGGATAATGTGTGTGGGCTCATGCTGAGCGCTGGTCTAGACTCCCAATAAGCTGATCTTACAGAAATCCCCCAAAACGGCCAGTTTGGGTCCCAAAACCTGCTGGCCACCAACTTGAAATATAGACGTTTGATTTGAAGGTAGAAGAAATGCAGAGTTTAACATGCTCAAAGTTATTGACTACACAGGTTTTTTAATTTCTAAAGACTTTAAATAAACAGCAAATTTTCTCTTTATAGACACTGAATGTAAATGAGGGGAAGTCCTGATAGCGACATTGCCAAATTGCGCTCATGATTGCTTGCGCTATTAGCCTTTGTCTCAATGCACAGTCTGTAATAAAAAACATTGCAGACTGCCGGGTTTGAATGGGGTTTCTAGACACCCCCTAAATGACTGACTTATGTCTATTGCCGGTTACCATAGCAACCCCTGCAAAAGGAAAGCTGGAAGTGTGGAATTGGTTGCTATGGGGACATGATTTGATGCTTTGTTGAGACTCCAAAGTTTGCAAACGTCCTTGTGCAGTGAGCGTCGTGAATAGGGCTGTCACAGAGGTTAAGCCGTTTTTTGGATAGATAACGGAACATTGTTTCCTCTGGCATTTCTGAGAATGACCAGCTGAATACAGGACGGAGGAGGCTTTTATATATGTGCTTTATCTAAAGCTGTGCAGGCCCAGCGTTCTGTAGATGTGACCACCAGTCAGATATATGCACAAACATGATATTTTAAGTCTGTAAATTGATATTATGTTAAATGCTTTCTTATATACTAGCCTTATTTGACAATGTGACTATTTTAATTTTAAACAGTAAGCCATTTATAAGAATTTGTGGCCAAAATCGATTGAGGATGTCTTTGGCACCTGTAGAGTAATTGCCTAATTATCTTAAAGTCGCAATGTAAGAGAAGTAGCAACATATCTTTTTTTCTTCTTTATTGTGACGTACACTGGAGTGTAATGAATTATCGAAAAGATAAAAAATGTGGGGCGGAACTTGGTTCTAAATCTTGCGGTTGTTTATTAGAAGGCAGCAAATTGATCTGCGTTTAACTCCACTTGTAGTCATACACTCGCGAACTTCCCTAAGCACTTCCCCTCGGGAAATCCCTGCCACCATTTTGAAATGCGTTCAGCTTTGTCAAGTGGATGAGGGAAGTTTATCTGGACAGACCCTGCCACTAAACTTCCACAATAAACTTCATAAACTGCATCTTTGTGGAGTTTATTGTGGAAGTGTTTAGCGGCTGGATAACTGGATTAATTAAAACAGTGAGGCCAGTGACAGGCCCTTAACCCATCGATTTTGATTGAGGGAGTGTGTCTACTTGATAGCACACGTACATCTCGGAGACATCTTTTTTATGTGCTTGTTTGCTCATCTGCAATACGTCTATAGGACATTTCCTGTCAGATGTCAAACAGACGTTTAGAAAATGTCTTTAAGATGTTTATGATTTAGAATGTATATAAAACTGACATCTTAAAGACGTCTATCAGATGTTTGTAAACAGCAGATGCTTCAGATGAAGTGATCTTTAACAGACATCTTGCAGGTGTACATGTGCTATAACACTTCAGGGAGATCCATAGACCACAATGCAACATGATTGTGACATCACAGTAGATTGTGCTTAATTTACCCCTACCCCACACAACTCTAGTATTTAAAATTGGAGTTATTTTGACATTTAATCACATAATACTTGTAGCTACCTTAAACGGACTATTATAGTTTATTGTATTGTTATCACTTTTGTTTGTGTAATTTTTTTTTTATATATTTCTTCAACAGCCCAAGCGTACATACAGGCCTACAGAATGATGTGTAAACAAATTCCTAAGGAAAAAAACTGTAACTAATAAATCCGATCGAGGGCTTAGGGCGTTCCATATAAACACATTTCAAGGGTTCCGCCAGTAGTGGGCACTCGTGCAACGTAAGCACATGATGTACATCTGAGTGAACGAAACGGAGGGAAGTTAGCGAGAGAAAGGGCATAAAAGTGGACTTAAACACAGCCAAGTAGCAACAGATCTTTCTTCTGTATTGTGACGTATACGCCAGTGTAACGAATTATCAAAAAGGAAAATAATGTAGAGCAGAACTTGGTTCTAACAGTGCAGTTGTTAATTGGATGAAGGTGGAATTGAATGCGAGCTTGCAGTTGGTTGTAAGTAAGGGACATGAAATGATCTGGTATAGATCCGCGGGATGCAACAAAGTGCAGTGCAGGATAAGTTTTGAATTGCTGAGGGCGGATGAGGGAGGGAGGGAATATACTGATATTTGCGCGGGAAGCAGGAGAAAGAAATGACTAGTGGGCTCCTGCAAAATATAATTATCTAATAATAACAGCACACAGAAGTCTTGTCACTGGAGATCTGAAGTGTGTGGAAATTGGAAAAAAATAGCCTATAGACACCGGAACGAGACAGAATCTAACCAGGGCTGCGTTTCCCAAAAGCACCGTAAGCCTAAGTTGATTGTAGAACCATTGCCACCAATGGAGCTACGATCAACTTAGGCTTACAGTGCTTTTGGGAAATGCTACCCACAGAACGGGAATAAAAAATCCACATAGACCTCTTCTTATGGGCCTTTTCGGGTGGGAACAGGACAAAATGTGAAAGTTTCAGGCGGGATTAAATATAACATTTTTGCAGAGAGCGGTACAAAGTCTTGCGGGAGCGGGCGGCAGCGGAACAGAAACAGTAGAGCATGGCGCTTGCAGCGCCTAGGTCATGGGTCCGATTCCCAGGGAATGCATGAACTGATTCAATGTATTCCCTGAATGCAGTGTTAGTCGCTTTGGGGAAAAAGCGACTAACATTGCATTCAAGGTATAGGCTACATTGAATGTATGCATGTAAATTGATAACAATGAGGTAATGGCAGAACTTGTGTTTTGTCAATGTACTGCTCAATACAGACATCATTTGAGAAGTTGTTGCTATGCTATGATAAGTGATTTCTTTTAACAAGTGAGCATATTTATTTAGTGCAATCAAACTTTTTTTGGCTACAGAAACGCTGTGGAAATAAGTATATTAAAATGTAAAAAGGATACACACTTTTTCATAGACCCCCTTTCTCAGAGGGGTCTGTCTTGCACCCTGCTACAGATGCTAGTTTTATCATGCAAACGGATGAACTGACTGCATCAAGTTAAAGTGCTTTCTCAGGCTTTGGCTTCTGTTCGTATATAAGCAATAATCAGCTCTCATTAAAGGGGTCCAGCAAGCACAGCTCTCCTTAGTAGATGGGACTAACAGGTTAATCCTATGTAGTCACATAAACCCCATGATCTGATTAGGGGTGCTCAAAGCTCATATTCACAATCACAGATATACACAACACAGCACAAGATCATCAACACGATTCTAACATGGCTGCATAGACAAAGATGTTCAATTTAGGTGATTTCTCCTACAGTAGGTGCGAGAATTGTACCTCTGTTTGCAGCACTCCAGTTTGGATATTAACAATCATTTGGAGCATATGGTTATCAAATCTCTGCGCAAATCCCACAATGTCAGCAGTGAAAGAATTGCTATCACCACAGTGGTTCTTTGTAACTAGGATGGGTCAAGCACAATGCAGCTGCTCCATCACCTGATGTTTGATTGGCTGTGAAGTCCAGTTGGCTCACTAGCCGATTCATCTAATGCTTATTGGCCTTTTGTTTCAAAGCTTGTTGGCCATATGTTTTCTGTTTGAAGGACGTTATACAAGCACAGTGCGGCACAATATATGCAACTACAGTACTAGCATCCTGAAATCTTGCTCAAGCTTCTTAGTTTAAAGCGTGACACCTCAATCGAAAACAACCATGTAAAGACAAGAATGGATTCATAATAATAAATTAGCTTACTGTTGTTGCTATGTGAAAGCAAGTATTCAAAAGAAAGCCTACTTGTTAAAGAGTTAGTTCACCCAAAAATGAAAATTCTGTCATTAATTACTCACCTTCATGTCGTTCTACACCTGTAAGACCTTCGTTCATCTTCAGAACACAAATTACGATATTTTTGATAAAATTCGATGGCTCAGTGAGGCCTCCATTGCCAGCAAGATAATTAACACTTTCAAATGCCCAGAAAGGTAGTAAAGACATATTTAAAACAGTTCATGTGACTACAGTGGTTCAACCTTAATATTATGAAGCGACGATAATACATTTTGTGCGCCAAAAAAACAAAATAGCAACTTTATTCAACAATATCTAGTGATGGGCGATTTCAAAACACTGCTTCATGAATCTTCGAAGCTTTACAAATCTTTTGTTTCGAATGAGTGGTTCGGAGCGTGTATCAACCATTGAAGTTTCGAAACATTTTGAAACACTTATGACATAAAAAAGCCTTGTTTATTGAAATCACATGACTTTGGCAGTTTGATACACGCTCCAAACCACTAATTAGAAACAAAAGATTCACTGATATTATAAGAACCCAGATAGCAAATTTGTGTTGGGCCGAATCCGGTTGAATTTCGGATGTTTGGCCAACATACCACATGGAATTACGGTCCAAGATTGGCCCAAAAGCTGCTTAATGAAAGTGAGCCAGACCCATGGCGATAGCAGACCAAAACTCACCCACAACTTCTTCCCTGTCCCAGAAATCAGCCATAACTGGCCCACAACAGTGCTGTAATCCCCGGATGTCAGCCAGAACTCAACCACAACTTATCCTGAAGCTTTATACACAAATGTAAAAGGAAAGTGTGCAAATTAAGTTTTCCAAAGCTGCTGTACACTCTTAAAAATAAAGTTTTTTTATTGGCATCAATGGTTCCATGCATGGACATTTTTTTTTCTTTCTTTTAAGAACTGTTTACTGAAAGGTTCTCTGGGGAAATGTCCATAGCACTGCTGTGAAACCCCATTTTGGAACATTTATTTAGGAGTTATTACATTTAGCCCAACATACTTTATGGAAGCAGACAACTTTCAACAAATGTGAAAGTGGTTTTTCTTTTTTTGTAAATCCTTGTAGGTTTAACACTTCTCAAGACCTCAGCGCTCTGCTTGGAGAAGCCTTGCCAAAACAGGGCAGAGTGCAGGGAAGCCCCATCTGACTTCCTGTGCCAGTGTCAGTTGCCTGTGCCAGCCCTGCCCCGCACGCATTGCGATTCTTCCAGCGCTCTCTGCCAACTGTCCATCTGCCAGGGCAATGCGACGTGTCAGCCCTCTGGCGCCCACCCGGGGGAACTAGTTTGCCAGTGTGAGCCTGGCTTGTTGGGGCAGGACTGTCATTCCAGTGCCCAGCTCTGCGCTCAGGGGCTGTGCGGGGACAGTGTCCGCTGTCTGGCAGTGCAAGACAGGAGCCCGGGGTATGCATGCGTCTGTCAAGAGGGTTACACTGGGAGTTCTTGCGAGAAAGAGGTGGACCATTGCTCCCCCAACCCCTGCCGCAACCGCGCCATCTGCCGCAGCAGAAGGGACGGCCCCACCTGCTTCTGCGTACCGGGATTCCAGGGCAAGCGCTGCGAGATCGAGGTAAATGAATGCGTGTCGTGGCCCTGCAGGAACGGAGCCACCTGTGTGGACAAGATCGGGCACTACATCTGTCTCTGCAGGCCTGGATACACGGGTGAGTGAAAGGAGGGAGGGTCTGATGCACCATGTGCGACTCACCTGTTAGACTGACATGTGGGATGTCTCAACTAGTGCCAAATGCAGCTAATGCCATCTTGTGGCTTAAGGATGATATTGCAATCTGAAATGCAACCCTGAAGAACATCCTCACATTTGTTTTATGAAGGACCATAGAAAAAAATGTAAAGCTCTTGTTTAATATAGCTAATAAAAGAAGTCATCAAGTAAGTTGAGTGCATTATGCTGTCTCTAGGCCTATATGGGGTAAGTTGTCACACAAAAAATGAGGTTTTGAATTAGGCATTTGAGTTCAAATGCAAGAGAATTAATCAACTGAACTTTTGACAACCTCCTCGTGTGACAACAAGCCCTGGTCTCTTAAAACACGTGATGTTAAACATCACGGTTCAAATCTGCTTAAAAAACATTTTTGATCAAGTTAAGGAAAAGCTGTGGGCAGCATATCAATTACCCTAAAGACTGACTGGGAGCTTCCAGTTACAGTCTGTTTGATCCAGGATGAGGTCTGTCCAGATGGCATGTGTAATAAGCCATGCAGAGATCTCGACAAAAAGCGGATTGGCATCTTTGCACTCAACACCACTGTCTCTGATGTTCCAGGTAGCAGCTGTGAGGTTCAGATTGATGAGTGTCAATCACAGCCCTGTCTCCACGGCGGCAGTTGCCATGACCACATCAATGGCTTCTCGTGTACCTGCCTGGCGGGCTTCCAGGGGGAACGCTGTGAAACGAACATTGATGAATGCAGTGACCAGCCGTGCCAAAATGGGGCTCTGTGTGTGGATGAAATCAATAGGTACAATAAATTTCCATGTTAGTATTTTGACTTTTTTATATAGGTCTTTTTTCAGAAGACAATTGATAATTTTCAATCAATCTGTGCTCCATTTTTTAAAATCATTATTACATATACTTCTTTATGAAAGAAATTTGAAATTATAATTATAAATAAAATTAAGCCTATTTTTGTACCAATGCAATTTTTTGATGATTATAATGATGACAGTTAAATATTTCCCCCAAAATGTGGGTACTATACTAAAATTTCTGTTACTCTAATGCAAAAAAAAAAAAATATATATATATATATATATATAATTTACATTTTAATGTGTATACATGATGGCAGCATTTGTTGTTCTTCCTTTAATTTATGCTGACTTTAAGTTTATAATGAGAAGTTGGAGAGGAAATATGCTTAATTTTAATGAAAATATTGTCGCAATGCAAAACTCTTTACGGTCCAAAAATGGGTTTCATTTTTTTTTTAATGCAAAATAAAATTACTTTCTTTTCTTTTCCATGTTAGGGTAATATGTTTTTGTGAGATTCACAATATTTTACTTATTTAATAATTATAAATACTATTAATAATTTTAAATATAAATAAATGTAGTATAAATCAATTTTTGGGGTAAAAATATATATTTGTAAATAAAATGATAAATAAATAAAACTAGTCTCTCACTACACACAGAGTAAACCACGTGCACTTTATTATTGTGTATAATAATATAATATGCTTATTATGTTTAATCTGTGAAAATACTCAAAATGAGTTAATCTGTATAATAACCAATATACCTATGTATTTTGAAATAATCTTGTAGCTACCGCTGTGACTGCTCTCAAACTAACTTTACTGGTGTTCACTGTGAGATCCCACCTCCTCCCTGCTGGTCTCAACCCTGCCTCAACGACGCCCTCTGTGAGGATGAAAATGGGAACTACACCTGCATTTGCTGGCCAGGTGACTAAAATAGAGCTCATTTGTGTAAACTGGAATATAATGTTATTAATAAATCAAATTTTGAATGTATTTATTTTTATTAAAAAGGTCATGCATGTGATTGGTTGATGTATTTATACTTGTAATGTTCATTCATTTGAAATCATGTTAAATAAGCTAGACAAGCCAGCACACAAAACTGGGTTGTCCTCTCATATCTGCTCTGTACCAGGGTTCGAGGGTCATAACTGTGAGACAGATGTCAGTGAGTGTGATAGCAGTCCCTGTGTGAATGAAGGCATTTGCATTGAGCGCTCTTGGAAGACACTTTACGGCACAGAGTCCCTGTTTCCACCTCGATACAACCCCAGGCATGCTTCCGGCTTCATCTGCAAGTGTCCACCAGGTTTTTCAGGTATCTGCAGACTCACGTCCCTATTTAAACTATTGAATTACACTTTATTTACTAAGTGTGATATTGTATAAAAGCAGGATCAAGATAAGCTGTTGGTTTTTATTCAGAAGAGAAGGTTGTGTTAGTGCCACTCACATATCAATCTCAGGACATTTTCTTATATAAACCTGTTTATTTTTTTCTTTTGTGGACATGTGCTAGCTGATCCAGTTCAGTTTGCATGCATTTTCTACAGCCTATGACAGGAAAATTGTCATTTGCACTTATCCATAAATCTGACCGTTTTAAAGAAGTAGTTCAATAAGGAAAGGGTCAAAAATCCAGGACTGTCCTGAATAAATACGGACATCCGAGAGGCTTTCGGTTCTGTAAAAATCAAATGTCTGAAGGACAACCGAGTCAAAGAATCAATAAAGCCTAATTGCTTTCAATGCCTGGCTAAATTCTTGGCTAAATATTGCCTTTAATGAGCATATTATGCATCATCAGGTTGATGCGACTATACATCAGAACTTGTCTGGTTTGCATAATCAAAACCAAATCAGGCATTATATGACCCATCATTCAACACAAATTCACTCTACTGATTCTCTGACAACTCTCAGTCTAAACAACTAAACTTATAACTGCAAAATGATTTTTACTTTTTAGATTATACAAACTGTTGCGATCCCAAACGGACTTATGAAAGCTGCCTGAATCATGATCATGCACTGTTCGCTGTTGGCCAGAGGAGAACTGGCCCCCCGACTGAGCCTGGTTTCTCCCAATGTTTTTTTTCTCCATTGTAACACCTGTTTGCCACCTGATGTCACCTGTTGGAGTTTGGGTTCCTTGCCGCTGTCGCCTTTGGCTTGCTTAGTTGGGGACACTTGATATTTTATATTCAACAGTGTTTTGATCTGCCTGCATCGACACCTTTGTATGCGAACTGAACTGAGCTGGATGATGACATCACTGTTTTCTCCAGTGCTGATAAAGATAAATTAACTAAATTAATAACTATTGATTCTTACAACGGAATGAATCAATACTTAATTTACTTAAGCTGGACAATGACACCATTTTCTTTAAGAGCTGCTGTGCAGCCAAAATTATTTACCAGTTATCACTGTAAAGCTGCTTTGACACAATCTGCATTATAAAAAGCGCTATATAAATAAAGGTGACTTGACAAAAGAGTTTGTCACTGTTACCAGCTCAGGACATGACTCACAGGCGGAGGCTATAATTGGGCTTCGCCATTGTAAGATGCTCAGGTTGCATTAAGCTAATCCCCCGGGAGCTGGCTTTGATGGGGGCCTAGTGTTGCAGTACACAGTTTTTCTTGAAGGAATGAATGTACATCGACGGCTGTCTGTTAGGATGGCCTTTGCTATAGATGGACCCATCAAAAAGCAATGTGACTGAACAGATGTGTGGCTGCTGAATGGTAGACTTCTAATGCCATGGAAGTTTTAGTTTGGATTTGGAGTGTCCTGTTGCTTGTTTCAGGTAAATTTGCACCGTTTTGTTTTGTTGTTTGGATTTCATTTTGGTTGTACAATCATTCTCAGTGAAAAATCAGTGGTGAAATCAGTGTTGGGGGAAATTTAAAAAACAATATCCTTTATTAGGCTAATGAAAACTCTTTCTGTTTGAAAATATGATGAACTTGCAATGACTTTAGGTCATGAAAAAACGATCAGTAGCTACACAACCTGGTTTCCATGGAATGCATTATTCACAGCTCTTTAATGTTTTATCCATCCATTTTAAACTCATTCATAACTAAATTCTCATTCAGTGAAATCTTAGGCACAACATTCAGTCGGTATCCACTCTGACATGATTGTTATGCAATCAGCTTTACTTATTTGTTTTCCTGAGGGATTATTGGCTAAAACGTGCCCACATTATCCCTGGCATGAGCCACTCTTAAGTTATTGACCATTTCTCAACAAATATTTTTGAAGATAAACCTCTATAAAATTCGGTCTTGTTTTATAATTTCAGCGGGAAAAGTTCATTCTTGGGCAACAATCTTTGTTAAATGTTTACTTGTAAGAAACTTGACTGAATTCCACTCTGGGCTCTCCCATTTCAGGTGCCTTGTGTGAGCAAAATACTACTGCTTGTACCACCAACCCGTGTCATAATGGAGCCACATGTGAGGACTTCCTGGGCAGCTACAAGTGCATCTGCCTGTCTGAAAGCCGTGATGGAGTCCTCTATGGTGGCCATAACTGTAGCGAGCCCCTGGTGGGTTGCGAGGGCCACGAGTGCCAGAACGGGGCAGCCTGCATGCCCTTCCTGAGCGAAGGTGTACATGGCTACAGTTGCATCTGTCAGCCAGGCTACACCGGCTCTTACTGCCAGACGCCCACTGTATTCTCCTTTGAGACAATTGGAGGATTCCTGCACCTGCAGACGCCGCTGCTGGGTGCAGAAGCATACTTTAATATCACACTAAGCTTTCGCACAGTGCTGGAAAACACCGTACTCTTCCAGAGGGGTAGCGAAGGGGTCATACTCAGCCTAGAGCTGCAGGAGACACACCTGCTTCTTGATCTTAGGAGTGACCCTCAGACAGATACAACCAGCTGGACTCTGATGCTGCCTCAGGATGTATCTGATGGCGAATGGCACACAGTCGAGGCTGTACTTGGAGAAGGTACCCTGCTGTTGCAACTGCTGGAGCCATGCCAGGATGCAGATAACTGTGGTACAACAGCCCAAGTGGATACCGGCGCCCTTGAGCTGGAGTCAGCTCTACAAAGCACCTTTGTTGGAGGATTGGATGAGGGAGGGGGCACCGGCTCATTCATCGGCTGCATGAGGGACTTGTTTGTGGACTCGCAGCTGATGGTACCGGAGGACTGGTTGAGCAGCTCAGCAGTGAATGTTGTGCAAGGCTGCAGCCATCATGACCGTTGCCTTTCTAGTCCATGCGAGAACCATGGAGAGTGTGTTAACCTTTGGCAAGGTTACCAGTGCAGATGTCTGCGACCGTATGTGGGTCAAAACTGTGGTGAGGGTAAGAACACCAGGGATTGACCTCCCATTAACCATGTCTAAACTGGAAGCATCCACTGCGGTGTTGCGAATGCCCAGTCTGTTTTTTAAAGCACAACAGTGCTACACCATGGTTGCTTCTAGTGTAGACGCATTGATAGACTATAAATGTAGAAGATCATAGGATAAACCTTGGGAGAATCTTAATGTTTCCTCTAAGGGTCCAAGTTACAATAGTAAAACAAGAACAGTTCTAGAAACTCTTTAAGAGTTGTATTCTCTTCTCTTCCTCACACAGAGTATATTACTGCCAGATTTGGCCAGGAAGACTCCGCAAGCTATGCTGTCTTCACCATCAACGACCAACTGGAATCAGACATGCTCTATCTGTCCATGTTCTTGCGTACACGGAAGGAGTCTGGTCTTTTGGTGCTGCTTGCCAACAGCACTACTGAGTACTTGCAGATGTGGCTGGAAAAGGGAAAACTGACAGTGCAAGTCAATAACTTGAAGACTGTTACTGGTAAAAATGTGGTTAATGATGGCGAGATCCATTTTGTCAGCATCACCATCGAGGAGGGAATGATAACTCTACAGGAGTCAGATCATGTATTTGAACCAATGGATGTTCAACCTGTTTCCATTCAGTTTGGGGATGTGATCTATGTTGGCGGGCTGCTTGATGGACAAGAGTCATCTGCCTTCGGTGGTTACTTTAAAGGATGCTTACAAGACTTGGAGCTCAATGAGAAGAAGCTTGAGTTTTTCCCACTTGATGCGTCTGTGATGTCATATAGACCCAACCGCATGGTTGATGTTACCGCAGGCTGCACCAGTGATGACTCTTGCACTGTAAGTTTCAATGTTAAGTGTCATGAGCTCTCAAATGCAAATATGGCAGCTATGTACACAAAACCTGCTTATCTTATTTAGCTCTGTTATCCTCTTTGAACTGGATGAAAGTTTACACTCATGACTTTGGCCATGCCAATTAGGATAAAACTAATCCAAAACATATTCAGAAGGTTTTGAGGATCTAATCTGATTCATAAATTATTCACCAGGTAATTTAAATCCTTGAGTTAATGCAAGTCCTTTTTTGAAATGAAATATTTAATCAAATGGTGCTGTTCATCACTATATTTTCAAGTTTGTATAAATTAGTGTTGCTTGCAGAAATACTATCATCTGATAGAATTTAAAAATATATTGTACCCTTACATAGCTTCGATGTAGTTAGCTACTTTTTATTAGCAACTACTAGTGTAGCTAATTAAACTGTTTAAAGGGTAGCTTGAATGTAGTTCAACTACTTTAAAACTGTAGCTTCCAAAGGTACAAGCTTATCATAATTTAAAAGTAGCTTCCCAAACATTTGATCTTACTACTTCTAAACGATTTCATATATTTAATTAATTATTAATACTTGGAATTCATTGAATCATTTTAATGACAGTTTTGGATCTGTCACTTTTGTCTTTCCGTTCCAGAAAAATCCCTGCCAGAATGGTGGCATGTGCTTCTCTCTATGGGACGACTTTACATGCAAATGCCCTCCTAACACAGCAGGGCAGCACTGTGAAGAGGTGAGCTGGTGCGAACTCAGCCCCTGCCCACCACAAGCAACATGCCGGGCCCTGAGCCAGGGTTATGAATGTGAGTATTTTAGAAGATGTGATCTCAGATGTATAAAACAGAGTACTTTAGCCGTATTTAATGACCCTTCCAGATTCAAGTTGCAGGCTAGGCTCAGGAAAGAGACTTGCTGAGAACATCTTGCAGACTTTAACTTAGATTGTTTTGCAAATTAAAGTCTGAATCCTAGAAGTGTTATGTAAACTAAATCTGCCTTTATTCTACACAGGCATTTCAAATGTAACTTTTCAGGACAGCACCACTCTTGTATACCGTGGGAATGGGCTGATCTCCCGCCACCTGACCAGCATCGTTTTCACTATCCGTACACGTAAACGCAATGCAGCAGTGTTACATGCGGAGAGTGGACCAGACTTTGTGACAGTATCCATTCAAGATGGCTTTCTGGTGCTTGAGCTTTTAAGTGGAACTTCTTCTTCATCATCTTTGTCACCAGTAATCCTGCACAGCTCAAGACCAGTGGCCAATGGAGAGTGGCATGTTATAGAGCTGCTAATGGACAGTCCTTGGGCTAACAGCTCCCGGTGGATCATGGTTCCCTTAGATGAAAAGGACGTGCGTACTGTATCCGACTCAATGACGGGAAATCTAGACTTCCTCCGAGAGGGAATAGATATCATGCTAGGAGGACTGGGCCCGGAGTCTGACTGGAATTTGATTGGTTGTCTGAGTAACGTTGAGATCGGTGGAATCGTGCTTCCGTATTACGGTCCAACCGAGGTGAGATTTCCACGTACACAGAAAGAGAAGTTCAATAAGATATCAGAGACACCTGTCCAGACTGGCTGTGTTGGCGAGGTGGTATGTGAACCCAACCCCTGCCTGCATGGAGGCATCTGTGATGATCACTTCAACCTTTTCCACTGCTTCTGTCTTCCTGGCTGGGGCGGTGATCGCTGCGAGCTGAATACAAACACATGTGTCTCCAACCCCTGTCAACACGGATACTGCAGTGTGCAGGACCTTACATACAGCTGCACATGTGAGAGTGGCTACACCGGTACCAACTGTGAGGTGAAGGTGAACGTATGTGCCGGCCACAAGTGTGCTAATGGAGGGACCTGCTTGCATGGCTTAAACAGCTATTCATGCCTCTGTCCCGACAGGTTTACCGGGCCAAATTGCAAGTGAGTCTATTCTAATGTGTGTCAAGCAGTTGATGTTCATTATTACTATTGTTCATACTTAGGGTTAGGGATTTGAAAAGAGCCCCTAACCCAGGGTTCCTCAAATCCAGCCCTGGAGGGCCAGTACCCTGCAGCTTAGAGTAGGGTTGGAGCTAAACTCTGCAGGGCAGTTGCCCTCCAGAGCCAGATATGAGGAACATTACCCTAACTCTAATGATTAATCTTTGGCATGTAACTGGTCCTACCACTGTTACACGAGCCCATGTGATCCCTCCAATCTTGTGGTTTGTTGAAGAGAAGTGTATAATTGCCTGCCGATGCATCTGGTCTTAACGGGTGGGCAATTAAATGTGAAAAATTTCCATAGACTAAACCTGAAAGAGGGACCTGAGGCACACCAATGGACCAAAATATCTTTGAGACATGAAAGAGGGTTCTTCTAACTTTGTCTAGTTAGCTACCACCAAGACTACCCTAACACTGTGGTAGTGAGTTTTGCGAGGCAAGCACTGTTTTTTTTTGTTGTTTTCTTTTTCTTCAATGCAAGAATCTAGTTGACTGAGTTGGGTTAAGAGTTACCATCTAAGTTTAGCAGACTTTGTAAAGGTTGTGTGCATCCAAAGACCTGATTTGAGGCTTCTACACCAAGGCAATCCACAAGTACGTCTATAAGGAATCAAGTTTGTCCCTTCTACAAAACATCGAACTAAGTCAAGAAGAGACTTGACTTAGATATGATATCAACCTGGTGTTAAAAAGCCATAGCTAGTCTCAAGAAGCTACTCCACTTTTCAAAGGAAAGAGAATGCAGACAGAAATTTAGACTTTGTACAATGAAACAGGCCACAAACCTCACACAATGATTCCCATCACATAAACAAAGCAACTTGAATGAATCAAGACCCCTAAGGGACTGATTTGTTATAAAGGTAATGCAAATCATATAATTGCTTTTATGGTGTTGTTTATGCCAGCGTGACTGCAGAGATGTGTCTGTTGCCATACGTGTCATTTGAAAGCGGTAATGGTAATAATAGTGTCTGTTGAGAGTGCCCATCCTCCAGTGGTTGCGTTAGGCCTTCAGGGTGGCATCTAAGGCAAGTCTGCAGCCATTTATCTCATAAACATGTTTTGTTGCCAGACTGCTTCATAGCACTCCTTTGAAACTGCCTTGCAGGCAGCTGGGAGACATAATAGATCTATCTTTTCCCCACTGCAGAGTTAGAGAGATCTTTGGTGTAAAGTTTTGCTGCATAAAAAAAGAATGACGCTTGCTGTTTGTTTGTCTCTTTCCTGTTCCCTCCGTCTCACAACAGCACTCAGATTGAAGAGGCTCCGTGGTACGTAGTTGTCAGGAGCGTGTAAGTGGCGTTTTACTATTGACTTTTTTTTTATCCTTTCTTTTTTATATGCTCTCCTTCCTTCCTTCCTACTTTCATTTCCTTCTTTCTACTACAACTTCTTTTTTGCCTTGCCTTCCTTCCTTTCATCCCTCCCTCCTACCTTTAATTTATTCTCTCTATCCCTTTTTTCTTGCCATCCGGCTTTCTTTCTTTCCATATTCTATATCATCCTTCCTTATTTTCTTTCTTCCTACATTCCTTTCCCTCTCTCTATCCTATTTCCCTTTATTACTTCCTGATTCTCTTGTCTCTTCTTTCTTGCCTTTGCCCTTCTGTTCAAATCCTTTCCTTTCTTTCTCTATGCCTTCTTTCCTACGACTTTCCAATTTCTTTTCTTGCCTTCCCTCTTTCCCTCATTCCTTCCTACTTTCCTTCTCTTCTTGCTATCCCTTCTTTCTCGCCATCCGTTCTTTCCTGCCCCTTTCCTTTCCCTGAATATATACCTTCCTTCTTGCCTTTCTTTTATTCTGTTTCCCTTCCTATTTTTTTTCTTTTCACCCTTACTTTCTTCCATACTTCCTACTTTCCAAAACTTTCCTTTCTCTCCAGTCCTATTTCTTTCCTTCTTTCTTGCTGTCCTTTTTTCATTCTCTCCTTCCTACTTTTTCTTTTTTCCTTCTTTCTTTTTATGCCTTTCTACCTTTCGTTTTAGATTGTCTCTGTAAAATAAAACCACAATAAGTAACATTTCCTTTCCTAAAACTCCTTATTTGTCTTATCATATCTTTGTCCATACAGAATAACAATGGGTGTCTTCATATTAGCTGTATGTTAATCCCCATATAAGGCGACAGTTTATTGTATTCTCTTTGTCTTGTGGTCAGAGGTCCATTCACATGCTAATATCATTATTCTAATAAGAGGCTAATCCTCTTTTGTGCTGGACAAAGCAGTGTTGTGGTAATGGGGGGGGGGGGGGGGGGGGGGGGGGGGCACATGGCTCACATGGGTCTCAGGAGAAGAGGATGGCTTCTTCATCATCTGTTATGTTTCTTTCTTTTCCCTCATCATCCGCATCCCCAGACCGCCCAAGCTCCCGGTATCCATCTGTGGTGATGAACAGCAGAACTACACATGTTTCAATGGAGGGAACTGTTCTGACACCAACATGCTGTGTGACTGTCTCCCTGGGTTTTCGGGTCACTGGTGATTATTCCTTCTCTTTCTTTGTTCACATGATCTCATAAATACAGATTAATGAATTTCAAAGTAGTAATTACGGCATGTTATTAACCAGTTTAGAAGGACTGGAATATTTGTATTCCGAACCAAATATTAATAACAACAATAATAGCCATAATATTTAAGTTACTAATAACAAGGTTTGTTTTCACTATACATTTGTCACTTAGGTGTGAAATAGATCTTGATGAATGTAGATCCAACCCTTGCTTGAATGGCGGCTACTGCCAGAACATGGTCAACAAGTTCCAGTGTGTCTGTGAAATGACCTTCGCGGGCGAGACCTGTGAAGTCGACGTAAGCGATCTTTACTTTTACATGGCGGCTTTGTTTTGGCAAAACCTCTTCCAGTTTCTCTCCTACCTCATTCTGCGCTTAGATGATGAGCCAGAGGTAGACTGGGGTGACAATGAGTAAACAGGTCTGTGGTGGGGGCCAAGAAAAGGGCTAGTTTAAGAGGCTTTCGCACTGAAGGAACTTTTTCATAGATCCTCTAACTATTGGTGGAAATACCTGTTTTTTGCCATGTTCGCACCACAGGAACTGGGAACGATTTTAGTTATAGGAACGCCTTTAGGGGGGAAAATTAGCTTCTACTTTAGAGTAGGGTCTGACCCAGCACAATAGGAACTACCAGTGACATAAGTGTACATTGATTGGCTGAGCGCATGTGAAACACCGGCACCCGCCATTTTTAAAAAGCTGTGTAAACAGTTTATAGCCTATATATTTACTCCACGAACATGGCAAAACAGCGATAGATAGAAAGATGCCAAAGTCCAGGCACTTCTCAATCTTTACACTAAGGAGGAAATCCAATGCGAATTTGAAGGGACCAAGCGAAACATGACTATGTCTACTCAGCTAGCGACATTGGGCATCAACCACATGGCAAACGCTATAATACTTTTTCGTATACCAATTACTTTGTTTAAAAGTTCTATCTAATCACGTATTAGATAGGACTGTTAAACAGATCATAAACTAATAAAGAGTGTGAATGTGAGTGCTGTGTGCTCAGGGTCTGACGTTCTCAGCGCTGTCAAAATAAAAGTCCCTCACAACAACCAGAGCGGCAGGACGTAAGTGATGGCTTACGTCACTTCAGAGTTCCTTCTAGTGGTGCAAATGCAACCATGAAAATGGCCCTAGGGGAAAATTTAGTTCTTGGGGCACTGCCCTGGTGGCTAGTTCCTATAACTACCTGGTGCGAAAGCCCCTTATAAGTGTTTTCTACACAGGTTTAATAAGCTGGAATGGAAAACCGATTTATAAAATGTTTGCTTCACAACTCTGTTATTTAAGGTCCTCAGATATTTGATATGAATATATATTTAATAAAATGTAAATAAAGTATTTAACAAGTAACTAAATGTAATTGTAAATCTGAGTCTTTTAACCATGGACAGTGTTATTTGTTGGTTTTGGAAAAACAGTGTGCAAGGACTCTGTATCTGTATCAGGCCATTAGATGGCTTATAAGTGAAACCGCTTAGTGCCTTAAAGCGACACAGTGTTTATAAGTGAGACTGTGCTAGGCAGCATATTTATCAATTGAAATGTTGTTACAGGTTGACAGCGTTTTCTTCCTAATCCAAAGGTTTCTTTTTTTATTGTACTTTATGCCATTCAAATGAGAATGGTAGACTGATTTCATGGAAAATAATTTTGAGAATACTTGTTTATTAAGTTTAGCATTACACAGAGTTTGTAAATTTGTTACATATAATAAAAATAATGAATATAACATGAATAATAATGTTTATAAGGCAAGGTTTGGGACTGAATTGGAATGATGCAAAGGAAATTGCTGAATTGCAAATTAATGCGTTTTATTTGTCCAGTAATTTGGTTAATTTTGGTAATTAATTGGGAGCATCCTGGGAAATAAAGTGTTCTTCCAACAGTCCATAAAATCAAAGTTAATTTGATTTTTAAAAGCATTATCATTCATTTGTTATTTTTCATATCTGCAAAGGACTTTAGCATTGAAGAAATTTATTTTATTTCTGTTTAGCCAAGAATATCAGTTCAGGTTTCATTTCATGTAATTTCCTTATTTATTTAATATATTTTTTTCCCCCCTTTTTCCATTTTCAGCACTGATTTACATTCAACAATATCCCACTATTGATCAACTCATTGCTTTTTTGCATCTTAAAATTATATTTGACATTTTTAACTACTCTGTAATTCTTTCAATGTATTTTCTTTTAACTAGCAATATGTCACACTCAGTCATTTCAGTAGTTTGTAGTGTTGTCATGTCTTCATCTGTCTGTTGATCTCCATGTTAGCGTTCATGACCAGATTGTGTACATTGTGTCTCTCACATTCTGTCTTTAGATGACTGTCTTCAAATAAAGCATTTCTCTCCATCCCATCTATCATCAATCTGTTGTTTGTCCTTTGTCAGTTGTTTAGCTGTCTCTCTTCTGTCATTTACACATCCAGAGACTGTGCCAGTGGCACATCATGCAGGGTTTTGAAGAATGTTGCCACAGATTTTGATAGACAGAGCCACTGAGCTAGGGGCGGCAGACACATCAAAGACGTAGCGGCACTGTAAAACCTATGGCAGGAGTGTTGAGTCAGCAATTTGTGTGTAATCCTGACACCATAGGATGTTGAGACCAGGCGAAAAGTGTATACTGTGCAAGTTTGAAACAAGTTGAAGTTTTGTCCTGCTGCAACTTACAGTAGATCAGTTGTTGTGACAGCTTTACTGAGTTATGCATACACTGGATACACTGGTGAGGGCAGGGGATCACAATATTACCATTCACTTACATGGAATTAGATTCTGCTATTGTTGAGTTCTTTAACCACTTGGCTACATTCACACTCAGGCCCTGTTTACACCTGCTAAGAAGTATTTTGGTCGATCGGATACAAGTGCAGGTGTAAGCAAGGTTCTCTTTGTCCTCTTTTGACCACTTCCACAGGCATTCGAAAACACATTTGAACGGATTGCTGTCGTAGTGGAAACACTCATGTGGTCGAATGTATTCGAACAGCCACAAAAGACCCTCTACTCTCCGCCTACTGACCTAATGCGTAAATATAATGGGAAGCTCGCTAGCCAGATGGGATTTAAACTTTGTCAGCTGAAGACCCAAGTTTAGTTTGAAGACGAAAAATGTACCAAGCACAATGTTCTCTCACCATTCCTGATTTCTTACAGGCACTCGCCACATTCGCCGTGGTCTTCAGGCTGTCAGAGCAGAAATCCGTAGTCTCTGGTCGCATTCATATGTAAATTGCGTGAGCTTATTTCGTACATTAGATCGAAAGATCTGAAAAAGCCCATACATTTACCCATAGACCCTCACCAAGAAAGAAATCAGGACAGAAGTGGACAAAAGAGGCAGATTAAAACATCAGGTGTATGTTGGTGCATTCAAGTCATGTCGAAAAGATCGCATTTACGAGTTGAACGCACATGAACACCAACAGAAAGTCGTAAATACCAGTGGGAAGATCAGGATATTCTTTAAGCCCAGATCTTTACGAGTTGGGGGCGTGTCAGCGAGAAACGTGGTGGAATACCACAATATTTATAGCTATTTAGCAGTGACATTGTCAGACTTTTTTTTTTTTTATTTACAACAAAATAAGCTAATTCCCTGCACAAAATATAATGGCATTGTAATATAACAAATATGTAACGATAAAGTTTACAGTGGCTTAATAAATTAAAAAGGAAAACACACCTAATGCACATTTGTTCTTCATTTTCT
This sequence comes from Ctenopharyngodon idella, assembly GCF_019924925.1. Lineage (NCBI taxonomy): Eukaryota > Metazoa > Chordata > Actinopteri > Cypriniformes > Xenocyprididae > Ctenopharyngodon > Ctenopharyngodon idella. The sequence continues at coordinate 9,262,681 of NC_067229.1, forward strand.
GGAAGAGTTTAAAACTCTTTCTGTATCATTATTAAGATAATGTACACCTCCAAAAGTAACTTGAACGCACCTGACGTCGTAAACATGACTTTCCACCTGGTAAATACGAACTTCCCAGGAGGACTTGAACGCACCATGTGTCTCCCTTGTTTTGTTATCTGCTTGATCAAAACATCTTTATTTGCCCAGAATTAAGTTATTCAGTAATAAAAAATTAATATGATCTCTTCTATGATGACAGGTTTTAATTGGTAAAGTTGGTAAGTTTTAATCAATTTGTATATTTTTGTGGGGCATAAAGCTGAATATGTCAAAGTGGTCCTGAGAAGTAAAAAGTCTTATTAAAAAGTCTTGGAAAAACTTTAATTAGTTAAAGTAGTTTAATTTTTTAATCTTGTTACATAAATTGTGTATAACCCTAAGACGATGTATGATAATCATGATTAAAGAAATGATAGAAATGTTATTTGATAGATAAATTATAGGAAGAAATAGATTTCATAAGTATATATTCACACGCTGTAATATGCTTGAAAACGTATTCATATACACTTACTTGATGGTTACACCTCTTGGCTTAAGTCATCACAACTTTTTAAAATTTTTCTTCTTTTTTTTTTTATAAAATAAAACATGAAAGAAAGGAAGATTAAATTGGCACATGCATTTTAAATGTGATTTGTAAACTAATTTTTTTGGCAAATATTTAAAGAGACCAAATGATAGCCTATTTATGTGATTGATAAGCTGAACTGATATCACAAAGCTTAAGGTTACTGTAACTGAATACAGAAAAGCACAGATAAATTTAATCCCCTCAAGATGTCCTCATTTTTAACTTGTGAACAAAATGCTAATGTGCGGGTTAAAGATAGACACTTTCCACTTTGCTAATCCCATCTAACAGGATAGATGCTGGTGAGAGGATCTTGTCTCATGGTGAGAGGATCTTGTCTCATGATAAGATGCATTACTGTGTTGCTCTCTGAGCTTTGGTGTTTTCTTAAAGACCCCAAATAAATCAAAATAAGACATTTGTGTTCTTTTAGTTTCGAAGCCATCTATATGATAGCATACACATAAAAGTTAACCAAAACCTTTTTAAAAGACAAACACATTTAAAATTCATAGTCTCTCTCTCTCCTAGGAAAAAGTACTAAAATTTTGATGACTCATCCTGTGCTACACAGATTTTTGTCCAGTCACACAAACTTCTCTTCCAGATGATATGTGACCCTGGACCACAAAACCAGTCATAAGTGGCACGGGTATATTTGTAGCAATAGTCAACAATACATTGTATGGTTCAAAATTATATTTTTCTTTTATGCCAAAAATCATTAAGTAAAGATCATGTTCCATGAAGGTATTTTGTAAATTTCCTACCGTAAATATATATTAAAAAAAATTATTTTTGTGAGTGGATATGCATTGCTAAGGACTTCAGTTGGACAACTTTCAAGGCGATTTTCTCAATATTTTGATTTTTTTGCACCCTCAGATTCCAGATATTCAAATAGTTGTATCTCGGCCAAATATTATCCTATCATAACAAACCATACATCAATGGAATGTTTATTTATTCAGCTTTCAGATGATGTATCTCAATTTCAAAAAATTATAACTGGTTTTGTAGTCCAGGGTCACATATTATCTATTTATAGCCCATCACAATCAGAGCAGATGTGTCTGGCATAAAGCAACAAAGTATTGATATTATAGGCTAATATTATATTTTGTATAGGCTATCGTTACAAAATAAATTGGCACTCAGAATTAGCGAATCGTTTTGTTGAACAGGTTCAATCAAATGAACCATCCGAGCGAACTGATTCACTAAAATGAATCGTACTTATCGATTCTCTTAATGAATCATGTTAGAGAAAGAACGTTTGCGTCCGCATCAGTGCGCAATACTAAGGGTACGTTTACACGATAACAATGTACTAAAAACAAAAGTTTTTCCTTGACGTTTTTCTCGTACAAACGACAACATTATAAAAACGATCCCCATTCACACGGGTCCACGAAAACTATCAAAAATGCTGTATTATTCATACCAGGCCAGTAGTTGGCGATGTAACTTTGTACAGAAACACTACAGACCGAACACGTAATACGTGCGCATCACGTCACCATTTTCACAAATTCGCGTTGTTGTAGTTTAGATGGAGACAATAATGGTATCGTTTTCAAAAACGTGCACTTTGAAACCCATTTTCAAAAGTTTGCGTTTTAAGGCCCCCAAAACGTTATTGTCGTGTAAATGAATGACCGAAACGCATACAAAGTTTTTCGTTTTTAGTTGAAAACTGCTAGCAATGTAAAAATAAATTATATTAGCCGCAACTTTGGTTAACAGTATAACTTTATGTAGGTTAACATCCTGTTATTATGAATCATTTACATTTTTGTTCATACAGTGTTATTACTAATGCAATACATTTAAAAAAAAAAAAAAGCTTAAAAATAGATCAGTAATGCAGAAGCAATGCGACAGGGAAGCAAGCACAGTTCTTGAGGGCTAGTGTTTTTTGACTGCTGAAGCATAAATGTGTCTCAGTGTGAGGAATCTGTGGGTCTGTGGTTCTGTTCCACGTCTGCAGAGAAAGTTTGTGTCTTCAGAGTGACAGAATAGTGCTTGGCCAGCAGAAAGGCGCAGCGGCGTTCTGTGTGAAATGCAACTCAGCAGAGCATCGCTGCAGGTCTGAGAAACGAGGGGGAAATATATCGGGAGAAGCTTATCGCAGTGACAGGGTCGTTTGTCTGCTGGAAAGTCTGGCTGTCTCTCTCCTTCTCGCTTTCTCTCACACACACAAAACATCGCCTTCAGAGCAGGTGATGAGCTCAGCTCAGAGTTTCTGTGGCCATGAGCTTCTTGCCTGTCTCTGCTCCTTCAACAGATGGAGCCGGTGTGGGAAGGGCTGGGTTGGATGATCTAATTTTGGTCCTGAAGATCAGTCTATCTACTCTAGAGTATAAAGTGTGTGAGAAGTAGCATTTGGTGGTGTATATTTTATGGTGTATATTGATTCTTGGAACTACTATAATTTTTTATATATAATATAGCCTAGTAGGGCTATGTGCGCAACATACTAAAATAGAATAAAATAATAAATGTGTAAATAAGTAAACTCGTTTCAGACAAAGTGTCAAGTCTGTTTATCTGTGGGGATTTTACAGTTATATTGTTACGCCAGTAGGTGACGACAAGTGACTGTATTTTTGTTTGAATAATGAATTGTTTGATTTGTTCAAAGCACTGATTCAACAAAACAAGAGACTCCCTGAGTTCCATTTGGAAGGGCTCATCTCTATGCCCTAATCCCTTCAAAGGGTTTACCCTCCGGAGTGAGCGTTTCGAAGGGATGAAGGGTGTGGGGTCAAAAAAACTCTTTTTTTGGAATGCACTTCTGCGTCATCTTAACGAGACAATTAAGGAGGCGCCTTCGTCGCACATTTTGTACGCTGGTTGACCCCCCAAAAAACGCTCTGAATGATGAGATGAATTTACTGATAAAGGTAGCCGTAAAGTATTTTTAAGTACAATGTCGTTTTGACCATAATAATATACCAATTCTAACTCGTATATAAATATTACAGTAGTATAGAAAAATACTATACATACATTACAGGTAAAATCGAACTTCGAGCCTCCTGTATCCATTCTGTGATGCCAAACAACTTCCCTGTGCAAAGGATCATGGGAGCCTGAAGTGTCAATCAGTTGTACCCTTCGAAATCCTTCATTCCGAAGGGCCCTTTGAAGTGGCCAGTTTTGAGCACTTCGGTTTGGAACGACCCTTCAATATGGTGGCCATGATTGTTTTCACTCCAAAGTGCCCTTCGGAGGGCGATATATCCCGTTTGGAATGCACTGACTCTCTACCTGAGTGAGTCATTGAATTATTCAGTCAAAAGATTTATTCAAAAACACTGTTTGGATTAGGAATGAAACAATTCACCAATTCAGGGGGCTGTGTCCTCCGGAGGTCGTGTTTGAAGGCTGCATTCGTCATCAAGTCGGTCTCATTTAAGAAAAGTAGCCATAAAAAAATGGACTGTTATTCCTCGTGAGGTGTAAAATACTGTAATTTCTTTATTACTTTGCAATCTAACAATTACTTTTCTTAAATGAGACCGACTCGATGACATATGCAGCCTTTAAATGCGACCTCTGGAGGATACAGATCCTGAATTGGGACACAGCTACTAGGTGTGTTGGACTTGAAGCGACACTGCGCAGACTGATCAGTGTGTGACATCACAGTACCGCAAGAGCGATTAGAGAGCAGAGGGCTCTACGTGCTTTCGAATCGCTCTCGCTGTACTTCGGCCTGCGCAGCATTTCTTCAAATCCAACACACCTAATATGAGAGAGTCATTGAATTGCATTCAACTGACTTGTTCAAAACTACGGAGCCCGGGACATGACATGCAGAAAAAAAAAAAAAAAATAGTAGGCTAAATCGTGCGCATGATTTAGTAAATCGAGGGAACGAAATAGTAAATCGTGTACATAATTTAAATTTTTTTTTTGCATGTCATGTGCGGGGTTCCATACAAAACACATATTCAGGAACAAAACAAATAAGTGAGTCATTGAATCAATCTTTCAACCGATTCATTCAAATTGGGACATTGGCTGTGCCAATCGATCAGGACTGAAGAGAGTAGCCCACCTTGGTTATATAAAAAAAAAATCTTCCAGCATGCCAGCTTATGTAGACTGAGCCAATATGATTTCAATGTGTATGTTATGTTTCTTAGTGTTTACCAAAATCTGAATGTGGATTATATAGTTTTATTGGTTGTTAAAGGGATAGTTCACCCAAAAATGAAAATTCTGTCATAATTTAATCCCCCTCAAATTGTTCCAAACCTGTATAAATTCCTTTGTTCTGCTGTATACAAAAGAAAAATATTTGGAAGAATGTTTGTAACCAAGCAGATCTCGCCCCCCATTGACTGCCATAGTAATTTTGTTCTTTACTATTGTAGTCAATGGGTGGGCAAGATCTGCTTGGTTACAAAGATTCTTCCAAATTTCATCCTTTGTGAACAGCAGAACAAAGACATTCATACAGGTTTGGAACAACTTGAGGGGGAGTAAATGATGACAGAATTTTCATTTTTGGGCGAACTGTCCCTTTAACACCGTGTCTACACTGGACGCGACGCGTCAAAAGACAATAAACCCCATTATAATCAGTGATAATGTCTACACTGGATGCGGCGCGACGCGACACGACAAATTCCCGACAGTAAACGGATTCAACGTTCTATTTCTGACATAGTCCAAGTGCTTTGCAACGGTCGGCTTGTCGCGTTCAGTGTAGACAGCTTTTAGCTGTTGCGGCGCGATAAAAGTCGCGTCTGGTGTAGACACGGTGTTAGCGTCAAATTAAAATAGCAAAGATCATATTAATCTCCATTTCGCTGACTGCTCTACGCTAACTGCGCCCCACTTTCATTTCCTCCAGCTGAATGCAGAGAGTGTGACATCTGACCTGTTGCTGTCCATCATCCTGGTGTCCGTGATTCTGTTGTTGGTTCTTTTCGGCGTGGCCACAGCTTTGGTCATGACGGTGAACCGACGGGCCACACGAGGCACCTACAGCCCCAGTCGACAGGAGAAGGAAGGTTCAAGAGTGGAGATGTGGAACATTGTGCAGCCTCCACCAATGGAAAGACTCATCTGAGCCAATCAACCAATAATCAGCCAATCATGTTGTTCGTGGCTTGTTGGCTTTACAACATGAAGAAAAAAAGGCCTTTTTATTCATTGATCATATGGCAGCTCTCATCAGCTAGATAAGTCTTACAAATGAACATTTGTGATTGGACAATCTTCCACATAATGGATGTTTAATTTATAATATTACATGATGTGCACCCATCATAGGTATTTACCTCTGAAAAGCTTTAGAATTCATTGATTGGTGAATTGTGAAGTGTTTATAATAATAGTAACTTGAACATCCAATGCTGCTCAACAATCACGGCTAGTTAGAACATATTTAATAGAGTTCGGACCAATGCGATTTCAGAGTGGGCGGGGCTTATCATGGCTTAATTTTTGCATCGCGCCAGGACGTATTAAGGTTTTATATTTGTGTTTTTGTGCTGCCAGCGAGCTGTAAAAGTGACATTTGTGAGGAAAAAAAAAACCTAGTCACGTTCACACCAAGGACGATAACTGTAACTATAACGATAATGAAATAGATCTAAAAATCATTATGAATATAAAAGAATAGCAGAGTCCATACAAAAACTATAACGGCACAGAGAAACAGTAACGTTGGAATCACTTTTGGATTTTTTTCCCCAGCTGACTGAATGATAAAAACATTGACAGCCAATCAAAAACCATTCTGCTTGAGCATTTTAAGTGGCAGACGACAAACCTGCAGTGCGCGTAAACTGAGCGTTATCGTTCATTGATGTGGATGCTAATATATTTATCATTCTTGGTGTGAACAGGTTAGTTCACCCAATTACTCACCCTCATGTCGTTCCAAACCTGTAAGACCTTCAATCATCTTCGGAACACAAATTAAGATACTTTTGATGAAATCCAAGAGCTTTCTGACCTCCCTATAGACAGCATCATCATAACCAATTTCAAGGCCCAGAAAGGTACAAAAGACATCGTTAAAATAGTCCATGTGACTAAAGTGGTTCAAACTTAATGTTATGAAGAGATGAGAATATTTTTTGTGCGCAAAAGCAAAACAAAAATAACGACTTTATTCAACAATTTCTTCTCTTCCGTCAGTCTCCTACACTGTTGACGTAGTGAACGCAGTGCAGTGCTTCCGGGTTCAGAATGCCGGCTCAGTATTGGCCGACACTGATCATGTGAGCAGCACGACACATGCATGTGATGCTGACGCAGGAGCCGGCCAATAATGAGCCAGTGTTCTGACGTGTACAACGTAAACCGCGTAGGAGAATGACAGGGAACAGAAGAAATTGTTGAATAAAGTCGTTATTTTTGTTTTGTTTTTGCGCACAAAAAGCATTCTCGTCACTTCGTAACATTAAGGTTAAACCACTGTAGTCACATGGACTATTTTAACAATGTCTTTAGTACCTTTCTGGGCCTTGAAATTGGTTATGATGTTGCTGTCTATAGGGAGGTCAGAAAGCTCTCGGATTTCATCAAAAATATCTTAATTTGTGTTCCGAAGATGAACGAAGGTCTTACGGGTGTGGAACGACATGAGGGTGAGTACTTAATGACAGAAATTTCATTTTTGGGTGAACTATCCCTAAGACTTCAATGTGCGTAATTTTGGGCATGCAAGAAAAACTTGCAACTTTTTCCGATTTATGTATATCTATTTTATCGTGTGTATGCGTAAAAGTTTTCTCGGGTGTATGCAAGTCTCAGGATTTTTTGTCTTGCAAATGTTATAACTTTAGCTCTGTAATAAGACGAACTTGTCAAGTTAATTTGATTTTAATCAACATTTTATGAACTGATTCAATAACAACAAACATGGATTTGTAATAATTTGCTGCTCGTTTTGTAAAAAAAAAAAAATCGATATGAAAAAAACAGCATCAATATTTTTTCTGATCACCTACTTAATGTATTTTAAAAATGAATACTTTAATCTCTGATTTAGTTTTTTCCCCCAATATACCTCTAAAATCACTTGTTTAAATTCAAAAGACAGTCATAAACATCACAATAGTGGTCAAATGAATAGTGAATCTACCCAGGTGAGTTGTATGGACATATAATTTATTTCAGTTCACAGTGCATACAGTGGTACCAGTAGTTCCTGTAACAACACATCAGACTGACCTAATTTGCATTTAAAAACGATTTAACTGTACTGAAAGCATGCAGCAGAGTTCTACCATCCAACTTCATTCACTCAAAAGTACTTCAACCACCACAAACTAAACTGATCACATGATGATTCCATGTACGTACCAGGAAACATTCAAGAAAGTGAAGCAAGAATGGTGTGTCTATCATTATATTGAATAAAATCAGCTGTACAGACTTTTTTGTGTAACAAAAAATGTTGCGTTGTGTAGAACATTCAAAAGCACATTCTGGAGAGTCCAGTGATTCAGCTACAGCAGCTCATTACTCAATTTACAAAAGAATTCAACAGCAAAACAGACAGAAAATGAAGAACGTCACAATACTCCGAAGTAAAAACATATGAATGGTACCATGGTGATAGAAGTTGACATCATATTTCTTTATTGACTAAAAGAAGAGCGCTCATGCATCATAAAAGAATTCCCAGCATTACCAAAAATACTATAGAACTTGCAACGAAAATGCACATCAATAACAAGAGCATATGTAAACAGGAAAGAAGCAAAAAAAGATTTTAGCATGTTCCTCAATTTATGTGCTTACTATCTAGTTTCAAGTAGTGTTTAATTTTAAACAGCTGGTGAACAGTATCTAGTTCAAATTTATTGTAACCGAGCAAAATTGCAAAAATAATGTTTCTCGTACAGGTTTCCTTTAAAAAACTTTAAAAATAAACACTTGGTAGTTTCAATGCTGTGAACTGTGACCAAATTTCAAATAATGCTAAATAACATTCAAATTAATTGTATTTTCTCTACTTTAATAAAAAGAAAACAAATGTAAATTAGATATAGAAAAGGGTTAAATACCTTTACAAGGCAAAATTCTAGCTATTCTGAATTTTCAGTCATTACCAAAGAAATATCAAGAAGCCATTCAAAATACAGAGCACATGGACGACAACAACAAACCAAACCATACATGTTTTTCAATTACACAGTATCAAAAATAATAACGACAAAAATATGCAGTGAAAGAAAATGTAAAACTGATCACATGACCATTCTGAGATACTGCGGCTGAGGTCCTGTGTGCTTGATTGGTATTGAAGAGGCTGATGGTCTTTCTTGCATTAACCAAATACCAATAAACGGGTTATTAGGCAAAAAAAAAAAAAAAAAAAAAGGTTTTCTGACATTCTTAGTAGGTATTTCAGGTTTTGGTTCAAATACCAATATTATGCGATTTAGAAACCATTCATAAATAAAAATACTAAAGTACCTGTGATAAATATGAGCTCTGTTCCAAAACCCCACGAGCTGTCTACCTAGACAGCATTACTGTATGTGCATAAAGGCGCGGTCACATTTACCATTGTTCTGTGATTTTTTTTTTTTTTTTTTTTTTGAGGACGAAATCCAGTCCTTCCCACAGAAATCTACGCGTTCTGGAATTTCGCATGAGGGTGGAAAAAGTTCCCCTATGCAGATTCAAGATTCAAGGTTCAAGATTCAAGATTCAAGGTTCAAGGTAGTCATTTGGATTTGCCGTGTGGACCAACAGAATGCTGCTTGGTTTGAAAGTGACCACACATCACTACACTATCGACAATAGATGGAACGTTTTTGCCTGCAAAATTCGCCAAAATGTTACTAATGAGACCGTACTTTTATAACCACACATAAAGAGTTGCTGTCTATGTAGAGTGACTTAAATCAGTCAGGTATGAGATTTCATTTATGAGTTTGAAGGAAGCTGCCTATGTAGGAAGCAGCCACTCAAGCAGATGAACTCAGTTAAGGCACAACCTTGTATTTAAATAGAGGATAGGGGTAAATTTCTTTTCAGAAGTTCCCTTAAGTTCTGATTGTTAAAAATAGTACACTTAAATGTGATCCTTCCATTTACAGGAAATACTTTGAGCAATGTAGGCAAAAACTATTAGCATTTTAAAGTGAAAAGAATAGCTATTTTAAGGTGACGCTACTTGCATTTAATTTTTATTCTTTTTTTTCTTTCTTTTTTTTTTAAATATACGTACCATCAGTTTTGACAGTTACATCAACTACATGTCCTGCATGTCATGTGGGTACTACCGAACAAAAATAGACATGGACTAATAGCCACAACACTCTAATTTTGATTTCTTACGGTCTTTAACCAGAAATAAACAAATGGTAATACAAGTTGCTTGATAACACTGATTGGGATTTGCATAGTTCATCAGGACATCCGATTTGTTCAAAGGCCGAAGGGTATATAGTTTCAGGACAGCTCTGAGCTAAAGCCTAGCTTGATTTGAGACAGGGGTCCTAAAACTTCGAATGCTTTTACGGTCACATCGTTACCACAACAGATTACACAGGAGGGGTGAGGAGAGTCATTAAAGTGTCAGACAAAATGGCACGTGTCCTAAATCACTCTGCTCAACAGCCTGAACAATTCATCAGCCACTAAAGAAACAAGTGCTGGATCTAATGACCACTACCTGTTTGGTGTAGCAGTACAGCTTTGAAGGTGACGTTTACAGCTGATGTGAATGAAATGAGTGAAACAGAGGACAAGCCAAATATTTCTATGACTAAAATCGGTACAATTTCGCAAGCAGTTCTGTTGTATTCTAACATGCAAAGGGGTCTAGTTACGTTCAAATGTCAAGCAAAATTCTCTTTCAACCACAAAGATAGTAGTTCATATAGAAGAGAAATCTGGCCATAGATGATCCGAATATGCATACTTCCCTACTATATAGTAGGCGAAAAAGAGGTACATGAGACGAGTAGTACATCCGAATTCAGAGTATTCATAAAACATTGAGCGAAAAGTACCAGGACGTCCTACTACTTTGGGCGAGATTCTGAAGTATGCATCTGATGGACACTTTACTATCCCATGAGGCCACAGGAGAAGATTTGTGAATGGCAGTGAACAGTGATGACGACAATATGGCGGATGTAGAATGTAATTTCATTCATTCTACACACATTCATACTCTAACACACTTTTTATGAAGGTTTCAAAGTTCATTCCTCATCAAATGTATGTAGTACCTACTCAGACAGTATGTGATTTCGGATGCACCTAACTAAAGCTGCTACAGCACCCCTTGTGGCAACGCTGAGAATGCAACATGTACTTGTGTTATGTTATAAATTTCACAACTTGTGCATTTGTGTTCTCGTACTTCTGTAGAGTATATTTTGGGCCTGAACTTTGTACTGAATAAAAGATCATTAAGGGGTTTAAAATATAAATTTATTTGTCAGTAACAAGTTGTGTTTGCACCAAAAAGTCATTTTTCAGGCTATTAGTCCTTTGAAAAAAAAAATGTAATTTGGATTATTGTCTATGCTGCATTTAAATACTAACATCTTATCAGGGATAAAAGCAGAAACCTGAGAATTGTCTTGGAAAAAAATATTTTTTCTCTCTTCAAAAATACAGCAAATTGAGAACCAGTTGTTCATCTGGCCTAGATAAATCTCTCTCTTTAAGACGCATGCAAAAGGTAGTGATAGTAGTTAGCAAGCTAGCCAGCTACAGTGTCACAGTCAGAAGCAAATGAAATCTGTTTAAGGCATCAAATTAAGCTGAGATTCGCTCACTATTTAAATATTTTCATACGATTTAGTAAAGTATACAGAGAAGTTCGCCCCTCACCCACAGTGATTTATCGAAACAGTGATTTGAAACTACGCAAGTGCAAATCATCTGCTGAAATAAAACTGGATGATGAATATTGACATAAATCCCTTTAAACCTAATTTTCGTCATTTCCATCCACCAGTTCTTATACCGTTTGTGGTTTCGGACTGAATGTGAGAAATAAGAGGACCGATCATTCATATTAACTACAAAACACCTTTGCAAATAATTCATGCAAAGAGTGCTGGTGTGACATCAGAAGACAGCGTAAATACGAAACGAGAATTGTTAGATGGGAGTGTTAGTCAGTTTCTCAGGATTTGTCCAGGCTGGTGTTGTTTTGAATTTGTGTAAGCTCCTGGTTGCTTTTGATGGCCATGCTGATGCGACACATGGACTCGATCTCCTCTAGCAAGCCTTTCTCATTCCCTCTGTTTTCCATATCTGTCTCCTGGGACTGGTTTTCCCTCTCCCAAGGTACAAAGACCGAAGGTTGCCCGCCTGTTGCCCTGTGCTGGGCATTTTCCTGGTGGGGCCTCTGGGTTTTTCTGGAAAGGACCTTCTGTCGGGAGAGGCTGCATGCTCCTGGGTGCTGGGTGTTGGGGCTCAGCTGGGCGTCAGCAGAACTGGTAGGTTTGTCAGCATCACCAGGTGCCAAGAGTTGAATTGTAGGTGACTCAGGAAGAGAGTGCCTCAGTGGGACTTCTTCGTTGGCAAGGTTATTGGGAAGGGTAGGATGGAGAGGCAGGGAACGACAGCTGGCTTGGCGTCGAGGCGAAGGCGGGAGATGCTTACCGTGAACGGCACTGTCGTCTTGACCCATATTCCATCCACCTTGTTCTCCGTTTCCTACTTCGCAACCAGCCTGAGCAGGGCTACTTCCCAAAGGGGATTTGCAATTTTTCTGGAAACAGTACAAATGACACACTCACAAGACCATACCGTTGTTCATGCACACAATCGTCTACAAAGCATTAAAGTCAACATGAAATCAAAACGGACCCTATTACACTTCCTCAATATTAATATGAAAATCTTGCAATAATTTAATGGCAACAATGGTTATTTCATGTTGGACAATAAACTCTTAAAATTGTATTTTAAAATTGTAAGAACTTTCCAAGAAGTTTTTAATACAATACTGAATTTGTGTTTGTTTTATAAAAATAAATATTAAATAATTAAAATAATTAATACATTAAATATTTAATACAAATAAATAAAATTTTAAACGGTTAATAAATACAAAAAAAAAAATGAAAAAATATTTAAATAACAAAAAAAAAATCATTATTAAATTAATCAATCAATCTAATAGTAAAATCTTAGTATAATTTAATGGTAATGGTTATTCATGTTGGATTTAAATTTGAAAATAAATTTTAAAAATGTCATTTTTATTACAATTTTGAAACATTTAAAATTGAAGGTTTACTAATAAATAAAAATGTAAATTAAATAAATTAATAAATAAATAAATCAATACAATATTAACAAATAATTAAAACAAATTTAAATTAGATTAATTAAATAAATACCAGTTAATAATTAATATCAAGTAAAAAGAAACATTTAAATAATTGAAATAAATAATTAAAAATTAAAAATAAATAAATAAATATAAGGCATCCCTTACCGTGGAACTGTAGTCCAGGTCTTCGATTGATCTGAAGAAGTCCAGGCTCTTGGCAGCAGACATTCGCCCTTGCTCGATGTGGGACGTACTGAGAGAGTCCAAAATCTCCTCCAGCAGGTTCATCTGGCCTGTTTGAGTGGCTTCAGACTGAAACTCTAAATCAGAGTCATCACTGTCCTCGTTGTATGACGGCACCTCCCCGCTGTCCTCAGAGGATATTCTGCTCAAACACACACAGGTTGTTAACTCAAACGCCATGTGGGATGGATAAAAGCACCAGAGGGCAGTGTTGCCTTGAAGAATGAATGATGTTTACCCCATAATTGGGTTGGAGAACACACTGTAATAGAGTTTAAACCCTTACCTGCTGGCTGTGTCGTCATTGTTGTCGTTGTAATTGTCTGGAAAGTAGAGGCTCATGTGTGGGGACGACTTTGGATTTTGATGCTAAAACAGAGGATTGAAATGTTAAAATCCCGCCTAATCTACTAAAGCAACACATTTCCTGAATGAAACTTTGCATGTCCCCATTACAGAGCGACAACATTAATTCCTGTCCCCGGCATAGGTGCTCGGTCTGCTAATCCCTTGGCTTTTATAACACACCTGTGTAACACATTTAATTGGCAAATTAAAGAATTGAAGCATTATAGGGCACTGCTTCACGCTGCGGCCCCAGGCTTTAGGGTTTGCCATTAACTAGCCATCCACGACACGTACACACACACACACACACACACACACACACAAGCATGCGGCCACTCACTAAAGTAGCCCATAAACTGCCGTTTGCCACATTATCAAAGCACATTACTAAACCGAAGCCCTTTTACTGAGCCTGAGGCGCGAGAAAAACTTCACGCTACGTTGCTAACCGGACAGGGTTGATAAGATCAACTGGTCAAGTCTCGTCGTAATGGCTTGAGCAAAAAGCTTCTTGCCATCTTAGGTAACGGTGCCTGCCGAATGGGTTAACGGCCACCCTATCCATAAAAATAGCTAAGAGATGTGTGTACTGAACACTTTGCCATTGGAATAAACAGGAACACATGTTGGGCACTGATTGCCCCACTCGCTAGTAGCCGGCAGCTATAATGAAAGCGATTACGGGGGGTTCAGGCCTTGAATCCTCCAAAAGGCTTTAATGTATTCCTGTGTCAGGGCCATAAATTTGGCCGGCAAGCCACTTTGGCTTAAGTGAAGGGGCTAGATGCACCTGCGGAACTGTGTCACATTCATTTGGTGTCAGCAGGGTGTGTGTGTATTTGTTTGCCCTGCAACACTGTTTGCAGTTATGTAGCCCCTTGAGTTGCGAAGCGGGCCGGGCTGTTCAGAGAGCGGCCCCTCTTTTGCGCTTTCTATGAGCGGAGGTGTTTATTAAAACAAGGTGAGTGCAAGCCCTCTGCAGGATGGCAACACCAGACCTGCATCTCAAACACCTTCTACTCAAACAAAAAAAGAAAACTCTCAACACATACAGTCAGGTATATGTACAAAAAAAAAAAAAGAATCGGTTAGCTGGCTAAATGCTAATTATTCAAAAATAACGATACATCTGATCTATTTTTCAGCACAGCTGAAATCTTTGACATTATTTTCAGGACAATCGTTCTAAAATTGTTAGTAAACTTTAACCTAAAGATTTTTAAAAACAAGTAAATATAAGGAGTTTGCTCACGCAAAACTAGCTGTTACAATGCTAAATTAGTTGCTAGGCCTTAGATTTGTGGTTGCTAAGGTGTTCAGAGTGTTTTTAGCATGTTGCTATGCAGTTGCTAGTGTGTTTTGGGTAGTTGCTTATAGAATCAAGTCAAAAGACATTAATACTTAGGGTTATGGGTGGGAAATAATAGTAACAGTAATGCTAGTCATAAGAAATTGCTAATTAAACATCAAGATGACACAGTAGAGGATGCTAGGAGGTAACAATAAAACAAAGTCAGGCCTAAACTTTACAATCACTTCATTCTTTAGTTCTCTCAACACACACAGTCAGGTATATGTATTAAAAAGTATTTAAAAAAAACAACTAATATGTAGGCTAAATGCTAGGCTAATTAGCTTGCCGTTACATTACTATAGTGCTTGCTAGAACACTGATTTGTGGTTGCTAAGATGTTTAGACTGTTTTTAGCATATTGCTAAGCAGTTGCAGTTGTTAGGGCCAAGTCAAAAGTTTATAGTTAAGGTTATGGGTGTGAAACAATAGTAACAGTAAGGCTGCATGATTAATTGAAATAAAACTAAAATTGTGATTTGGCTTACTGAGATTATCCAATCAAGTGATTTAATGTGATTTAATTAAAGACAATATATAAATATAATAATATATGTAGCACTGTGTATCAGAGTGAAGCATGGCATGTTCTTTTACACATGAGCAGCTTTAAGGGCTACCTGCGATATCCTACCAAAATAAAACCTTGTTATATTAAAAAATAATTTATTATTATTTTCTTGAAAAATCTTTTTATATTTTATGGTGAAAAATTACAATAATATTACAGTAATTATTACAGTAATTTTCCTTATTTTGTTTAATATTTGTATTATCATTATTAAAATCATAGTGATATAATTTTTTTGAGCCAAACTGTGCAGCCCTACAAACAACCACAGCAAAACTGGAGCTTAAAAAAAAAATCTAATTTGAAATCACACATTTTTAATCAGAAAAATTGATTATATTTTCTCCCCCAAATCGTGTAGCCCCGAGTAACAAAAATTATTGTCTTAGCAAATCGCTAATTACTCTCTGAGATGACACAGCAGAGGATGCAGGGAAGTAACATGAAGACAAATTCGGCATTAAACTTTACAGTCGCTGCATTCTTTCCAAAGTGAGTCAAAGTCAAAGGCCAGGAAAAGAATCAGGATATGAAATAAAATAATAAAAGCCGTTCGAGCCACTGTTCCGAGACAGGCCAAAACCGCTGATTTGGAAAACAAGCAGACATGTGCCCATTTGCTTCTTTTACGTGTACCCTAAATCAGCACGGACATATTGAGCTGCCACAGGTCAACGTCTGCTCCTTAAACTGCCTGTTCAAATCC
This sequence comes from Ctenopharyngodon idella, assembly GCF_019924925.1. Lineage (NCBI taxonomy): Eukaryota > Metazoa > Chordata > Actinopteri > Cypriniformes > Xenocyprididae > Ctenopharyngodon > Ctenopharyngodon idella. Next base: position 9,278,802 of record NC_067229.1, read on the forward strand.
ACACGGAAAATGGGCTGTCTTCAGTTGAGGCGACGAGCAGACATCGCGCTCTTCAACGGAGACTTTAAAACCGTTAAAACTTCATCTCTCTTGTCAGGGCAGGCCGTTTTAAGAGAAAATCCCATTTTGCTTCTAGCGTGGCCAAGTTGTAAGAAGCGGCAACAGGGCTTTACGTTGCAGCCAATCGTCTCGTCGATTTAATAGCCAGGCTTACATTATATATTTCATATGCTATTTCAGACCAGGCACTGATCTCATGCGCTTGGCAGGGTATGGAAAGGGAAGATATGCCTGGAAAATGCAAACAAAACCCCTGCGCCTCCAAGCCAAAACTTAAGCCAGCATCTGCTGAGCTATTCAAGCAGTTCCCCTTTAAACAAAGCCCAGGACCCATTCCCAGGCAACTTCCCTCCAACTGGCTCCAGCTAAAAGCAACTTTCTGTATATCAGAGAGCAGGAGAGCACAAGAAAGAGTCTGGATGTGTGTGTCGTTCAGAAACATCCAGTAGGTGGCACTTTGGTTACAGCCGACAGGGCTTTCTCCCCGCCTGCGAGCTTAGCATCTCCGTCTCATCATCGTCTCATGCAGATGTGCGGCTTCTCTCTGTTTGCAGCGAAACGTCCACCGGCCAAAAGCGCTTTCTCTCCATTTGTACGTCAATGTTTTTTGACACCCAATGAATCCATCTCGACGCTGGCAGTCCTCCAGACCTACACAGTTTCACAAAGCTCTATTTCACACATTCTCACTCACATTCACCCATCCATACAAACAGCCATGAACCTGTATGAGATGACTTTAGAAAGAATAAGCAATATCTAAATAGAATTTCATTATGAAAACACATGCATGTACATTTAAATGCATTTAAAAGAATTTCAAGTAAATATAAAACCCATTTTACTTCTGTAATGTGACTGATTTTTGAGTGAAAGGATATTCAACGAGAAAAATATAGGGTGAGACTTGTGCACCGTAACTGATCAATGACAACATGTTGATTACCACCCCCCTCCAAAAAAAATAAAAAATTGACATTTACCTCCTTTTCTTTGAATAAGCAAAAATCTGGGTTACAGTGAGACACAATGGAAGATAATGGGGCCAAATACTCAGTTTCAATTGTACAGCCACAAAACAAACAAAATGAGTGTTAACATGATTTTAGTCTCAAAAAAGTCACATTTTCAGTGTAAACATCTCTAGTTTTACTTCATTGCCAAGACAATTTAACAACTAAAACAGTCTTTTTTTTTTATAACTATACAGCTCAAATAATACAAATTTCAAGAGAAGAATTAATGTAAATGTTTACATAAGATTATAAGCTTTACATGCTTTTAAATTCTCCCAAAAAATGGCCACATTCACTGTAACCTTTATTATTTTTTATTAAGAAAGTGAGGAAATTAGTCTCTTTTTTTGCGCAGTAATCAACACTGTCACAAATGTTGTCAACTTGTATTGAACCTGGAATATTTCTTTAAAAAATTCAATCAGGTTCATTTTAATTTCATGACACGAAGAGTTAACCCTTATTCAGCAGCTGTAACGCAATCATGTTTACAGTGGTCACTGCTTAAGGCGGTATGTAAATGAAGGTGGAAGCCCATAAGCCGGAGCAGGAAGTGTGTATGAATTATACACAACTTGAACAGAGCTTTTTGGACTCTTTAATATGCAGTGCTGCTGAACTGGCCACGGCTATAGGGGATCCATCTGCCGGCTTCATCCAGAGAGCGTGTGTGTGTGGAGTCATTCCCCAGAGGCTGTGTGCCACTCAGAGGAGGCAGCCGCAACACACACACACACACACACACACACACACACACACACACACACACACACACACACACACACACACACACACACACACACACACACACACACACACCCATAGCTTCAGTCGGCAGGAATAAGCAGGAGATAGAGATCGGCTCCACTCTGCCCCAGGCCCTGCTACTGACACCCAGTCTGCCTTTCACAGGCCCTCAGGCTCGACCTGAAAACCAGCCCCTTATACTGTACGCCACATGGATTCGGCGCAGTGAGCCAGAGTCAGAAAACAGCTCAACTTTTCTGTGAGTGCAGCAAGTGTTCTTATAGCATTTGTGAAACTCCACTGGAAAATAGCAATATTTATATTTATATTTATATTTATATATATATATATATATATATCATTATTTTGTTATAAAGTACAAAATGATATAAAATGCATTTAATTATAACAAGCTATAAATACATGCACACACATATATATCATATTTATATATATATATATATATATATATATAAATATGATATATATATGTGTGTGCATGTATTTATAGCTTGTTATAATTAAATGACATTTTATATCATTATTTTGTACTTTATAACAAGCCATATATATAATTTATTATTAAATTGCTATTATTATATTACATTTGTATTATTTGTACATTATTAGTACATTGTTTAATTTTATGTTCAATAAGTATAATTAAAAAAATTGTTAAAACACTAAATTAATATTATATTTTTAATATTATAATAATATTATTAATATTATATATTTTTTTTATGTTCATCAAAATAGATATATACCTACATATTAGATTCTGATTGGTTGATTGTGCATTCTGCAGTCTGAATTGCAATCTACCACTAAACTGTTATCGTTTTCCCATAAAACTGAGCTGATTTCATGTCTCTTGTGTAACTCTCTCTTTCTTCTCACATAATAAAATAAATTCGACCTAGATCAATATTTCATATCCATTTATTTATTTATAATGTAAAGTCAGCTTTGCATCGGGTTCCTGATCACCTTATTTTTGGCTCCTAAAAAAATTAGACTTCACGGAACATCAATTCATATAATATATATATATATATATATATATATATATATATATATATATATTTTTTTTTTTTTTTTTTTTTTTTTTTTTTTTAATAAAACTTCAAATTTATTCCACAGATAATTTAATGAAAATGTTTTAATTACACTTTATTTTAAGGTGTCTGTGTTAGTGTAATTATACATTTAAGTACTGAGTAATAATAATTAACTACATGTACTAGGGTTAGGATTAGGCTGTGGTTAAGGTTAGTTGCTTGTAATTATGCACAATTTATAGTAATTACTATTGTAACTATATGTAACGTGTAACAAAGATACTTTAAAATAAAGTGTTACAAATGTTTTTACTATATTAGAAAATGCAAAATAGAAGCATTCCCACCAGTGGTCTCAGACTTCTGGACACTAATACGGTTTATAAGATACTGCATGTCTCTCATTATACTGTAGCATTTCTCCTGTTTTAATGAACACCAGCAGAAGTACATTGAAGAATAGAGCGTGTTGGCCTGCCGCTCAGACCCCCGTCACCCTGTGCTCTTTTGTTCTCTGTTAGACGGTAACGATGACTGAGCGGCGCAGCAGATTGATTTGCTCATTGATCGCGTGGAGGGTCTTTGTGGCTGCCACGTCCACTCTGGTGCACAAACAGGAGAACATGCGTATGTATGTGATGAACCCGAGAGCTCTGATAGTGGGTTCCTTGGGGACGGGTGAGTGGAGGGAGTCGGCCGCCACCTTAAGAAAAGCTCTAATTGGAGGACCTCTGTCTCCACACCTTTTCACGCCGCCTATTCTGTTCTCTCCACCTCTCCCCGACAACAAGGATGCAACTAATAGCCATGCTAATTAAGGGCTGGAAGGAAAGTCACCGGTCATGATGGCATGCAGACAGGAAGGGATCAGGCCAGCCATGGCTTTTGTCCAATGCCCTTCCGACACGGGCTGTGGAGGTGTGAGCATGTAAGGGCAACAAGGGCTGGCTGTTCATGCCGGAAGTGTAGCGGAAGTGAGATATTTTTACAGCTAATCCACACTTGCACCATTCAGCTCTGAATTTTTGATCAACATTCACGTTGCTGAGCTACAGTTGTTAAAGCCTCAATATAGAGACTCAATAACAGAGCAAAGGACACTTTTGTGGTAGACTGCTGATGAGTGTGTGTCCGACAAGGCAATTTATAAATAGTGTGTACCTGTAATTTTTATTTTAAAAAAATTATATGAAATGCTGGACACTTGTATACAGCTCTTCCATTTACTCTCTGAAATAAATAAGTAAATAAGCAAGCAAAAGTTTGGGGTAAGATTCAAAAAAAAAATATATATATATATATATATATATTTTTTTTTTATTTATAACTTGCTGAATTATGCTGAAAATCAAGCTTTGCAATCACAGGAATAAATTAAATTTTAAAATATATCAAAATAGAAAAGTTATTTTAAAGTTTGCAATAAGATTTCACAATATTTTTATTTTTACTGTATTTTGGATCTATTATGCTCATAGCATAATAGACTTCTAAAAAAATCTTTTCAACCCCAAACTATTGAACGGTAGCCTAAATACATTAATTTAAATTATATAAATTTATTATATATATATATATATATATATATAGAGCGAGAGAGAGAGCGAGAGAGAAAGAGAGAGGTTGAGGAAGAGGAAGAGGGCAGATTGATGCAGCAAGAGCATCATGGAAGTCCCTGGGCACATGGCCCCATGGTTATGGGCGTCAGTGTGAGGGACAGAGTAGGAAGGCGCATGCGTGTTTGACCTTTTTGGGGATCAAAGGTGTGTTAGGGTGCAAGGAGAATAAAACCTACAGCTACCTAGCTTAAACTAAACCTAACAGCAAAAAACATTAGTTTAATGTAAAAGACCAACAGAGGATGGAAAACGTTCATGAAACCTGAAAATGTGCTTTTATAAGTGGACGCCAGGGAAAAAAAGACACTAGGAAAGTGTAGGATATTGTGATTTACCTAACAAAGTTAGTGATACATCAAAACTGCAGCCTTGTTGTCAGTCCAAAATCTGGTTTTGTGAAATAACCGCGGCCTATTTCGTTTGGAAATGGAGGCAGGCCAGTGAATGGTGTGAATCCAGGCCACCTCCTGCGTCTATGGGAGGCTCACCGCTTCCCTGCCTGGGCTTGGCAACACATCACTGAATCGCACACGCAAGACACACACTACACACGGCCGCTTTAGCCACAGCTGTCAATCAAGGCGCCCCACGTCGGTTCGGACTTACTGGTGTGCAAATGGATGCTTCTTTCAGGAGGCGGACTGTCCGTGAACCCCTTCCCTCTGTGTGTGAGCGTGTGTGAAAGAGTGTGTGTACATGCTCACCTCTCTCCTCTGAAGTCTCCTGGGTGAGAGGCTTTTAGTGCTGGTGGGAGAACCTGCACAGTACGGGCTTTCCTCCTCTTCAGCGTCCTGCCGAGAAGCAAAAAAAAGAGGGAAACTGAGAAATCATGCACAACACTTGCTTAATATGTACCCAGTTTTATCGTGTGTTATTCGAAAAGGTTTCTAACATTCTTCAAAATATCTTGTTTTATGTTTCACAGAAAAAAGGTAATTTTCTATGCTACAGTCACATTTGCCATTGCCCTGCAAAATCTTGCAGACAAAATCTAGTCATTTCAATAGGAATTTAGGCAATTTGGAGTTTCACGAGAGAGCGAAGGAGTTTCCCAAGCAGATTTCACTCGTGTTCAAACAGATTTCACTTGCATTCAGGAACAGAACACTGCTTGGTTTGAAATTGACTTGTGTGTAAAAAGTGTGCTTAAAGGTTTTGTTCACTTCAGAATTAAAATTTCCTGATAATTTACTCATCCCCATGTCATCCAAGATGTTTATGTCTTTCTTTCTTCAATTGAAAAGAAATTAAGGTTTTTGAGGAAAACATTCCAGGATTTTTCTCCATATACTGGATTTCAACAGTTACCAATGGGCTGAAGCAGGGGCGTCAATTGGGTATGGCAGGGTATGGCGGATCGCAGAGCTAGACAAGCATTTGTGGTTAAAAATTATATAATTTTTTTTAGAAAATGACCGATCATTTCACTAGAAAAGACCCTTATTCCTCATCTGGGATCGTGTAGAGCCCTTTGAAGCTGCATTGAAACTGCAATTTAGACCTTCAACCCGTTGCTAACTGTTGAAGTCCACTATATAGAGAAAAATCCTGTAATGTTTTCCTCAAAAACCTTAATTTCTTTTCAACTGAAGAAAAAGACAAACTTCTTGGATGACATAGGGGTGAGTAAATTATTAGGAAATATGAATTCTGAATTTTTTAATGCATCGCTACACTATTGACAATGGGCCTTTTTTGCAAGTGAAATTTTGGTGAAACTTTTTCAAATATCTCTAATGCGAGTTTTCTTCCTCTTCACCATCCTGCTGAAAAGCAAAAGAAGTGAGGGAAACCGAGAAATGCATTGTTCTGTGAAATTTTGCAGGTGAAATCTATTCATTTCAATAGGAATTTACACATTGGGAATTTCGCAAGAGTGAAGGAGTTCCCTGAGCAGATTTCACTCAAGTTATCAAGTTCAAGTTATCAAATGCAATGCGTTCACCAACAGAAACCTGCTTTTATTAAAAATGACTTCTGTGTGAGCTGTTTCATACATCGCTTCACTATTGACAACATTTTTATTGAACCCATGAATTTTCTGTGAAATTTTGACAAAATTTCCCTAATATGACCGGACCTTTCCTCCTCTTCAGAGTCCTTTTAAAAGGCAAAAAATAGAGGGAAACTAAGAACGCACACAACTCTTTCTTAATATGTACCCAGCTTTATGTTGCCCAATTTGTCAGTGTGCGTTATTCGAAATGTTTTGCTATGAGCACATTTGAGTCTTGTACAGCAACAGACCACATGATTATTTATACGAATGCGCACACACCCAATAACACTGACTCATTTGAGCAGTGTCTTGTTCAAATCTGTTTTGGTTTAGCTGAAGCAGAGCAGACAGCAGCAGCTAACATCCAGCGTATCAACTGTGAGAGGTTTCGTCTCCTCTGGGCCGCCTTTCCGAGCTCCTGGCCTGACAGTTCACGCCACAATTGCCTTATCAAAGACATCAGTGTTATGGAAACATACATCTCGTTACATTAGCTTTGAAGAAATCACTCGCTCAGTGATGAAATATGCAAAAAGTATGAAAGGTGATGCTGGGGAGGGGGGTTGACATGACAGCCCATTGCCAGAGGCGCACTTGTTAGAAATGTACACTCCCGAACAAAGAGCTAAGCAGGTTTCACAAGCCATTTAAAACCCTGAGCGCGAGCCATGGGTGAAGTCACGTGATCCATCTTAAATAGTGTGTGTGCATGAGTCTGTATGAGTGTTAATGTGAGAGTTTCCTATCCAGAAAGCATTTTTAGGCTTTTGAACGCCCCAAAAATACAAAGTTTGGATAGACAGAGAACTCTGAATAACTCACCTTTTGTGTAATCTTGTCCTTCATGTCACGTATTTTCCGCTTTGCATGATTTTTGGCCTTTCAAAAGAGAAGGAAAACTCTAATCAATAACTGAACTACAAAGAAATGTTGAAAAAGGGAAAAGTGAATCATATTAAAGGGATAATTCACCCAAAAATTAAAATTGTCATTATTTATTCACTACATTTTGTTCCAAACCTGTATGATTTCTTCTTCTTCTGCAGAACATAAAAGATATTTTGAAAAATGTCTTAGTGTTTTTTTTTTTTTTTGAAAGTCAATGGTCTCCAAGGGTGCTTGGCTTCCAACATTCTTCAAAATATCTTCTTTCATATTCAACAGAACAAAGAAAGTAATTTGACTGTGTCATTTAATATGGTGTGGTCACATGAAATCCAGTCATTTCACTAAGAATCTGCGCAAGCGGGATTGTCGTGTAAATTAGCAAATTAGTTCCCAATGCATATTTCAGTCGTCTTCAAGTTAGTCAGGCAAATTTCCGTTGACCAACAGAAAGCTGCTTGGTTCGAAAGGGTCTTCTGTGTGAGCTTCATTAATCAATATACTATTGACAATGTTATATTGTCATAAAATTTCTGCAAAATTTTGGCTGAAATTTTTGCTAATGTGACTGCACAATAACTTAATCAACTTCAATGAATTAAAACTGAGTCTGTCATGTTCTTAACAACAGCATGCAAGAGTGTGGTGTATTACTAAATTCAGGCCATAAATTCAAGCCCACTTTTTTTTCCACATGTTGCACTGATTTTGAGGAAGAAACATTAAATATTTTGTTTACCAAAATGTAAAAATTTAACAAAAAGACCCAAAATTCTGATTTATGCAAGGATATGCGAATTATAGTAACTAAAATATTCATTAATCAGGTTGAAAAGCATTATTTTGAGAAGAAGATATTTAGAAGAATGTTGGGAACCAAACAACATTGGCCACTGACTTTCACATATATCACAATATATGTTATAATATGTGACACGTGCTGACAAAAATGATTGTTATTGTTAGTTATTGTTATTCTCTATTAAAAGATCTTCAAAATGATGTATGATTTGTTGGAATCTGACAAAAAATGACTGAGCTACACCAGTTTGAAGTCGATAGAGTCAGCAAAGTCAATTTTGAGAAAAATCGAGTTCAAGTTTTCTGAAGTTCCAAAACAAAATCACCTTGCAACCATACCTTAAAATCCATGGTAATACCACCAAATTTGGCAAAAACCCAGTCAAAACCCATATCTATAGGAAAAACATATATATATATATATATATATATATATATATATTTATTTATTTATTTATATATTTTTTTCAACTTTTTTTCCCATTACTTACAATCGTTTGATTAACATTAATGATACAGACAGCCTATATATTAAGACCTACTATACCACACGTATCTAATATGTTACACATCAGATGTTTTTCTCCAACAGTTAACCAAACGTTCACTTAAGACATAACAGATATTGTTTGCGTCAATACTCGCCAAGACAGATATTTTGAAATGCTGTAATTCTGTATATACGTGTATATCGGGATCGCGTGCTGTCTGAGGCGTCTTTGTGCGTGTGCTTCGGATCTGTCAGTCAGCATGAGTAAGATCGATTTTTTTTATATCAGCATGAGTTTGAAAATCACATTTTATTGGTTCAGACTCATGCCATCGAGAATTCGCTATGAATATTCACCAAGTTGGAATGCTGCACTTTACAACGATACCAAACTTGTGCTGAGAGGAAACGCCAGTCGTTGAGAAGCGAGCAGAGAAAAACTGCATTTTTCATTGTCAAAGGAAAGGTACTCCTCTCAGAAAATGTAAAAATTAAGATACTTTTAGATGTTTAATTGCTATTTGAAGCATTGGGATCGTTAGATGAGGGCTTAATGAACTCATTTATGTGAAAACCTCAATTTCGACCAAAATTGACATTTTTCACTTGTTTTGCCTGTAGCTCGACATTAGCCCGTGCGTATTCTGATTCATTTTGCCAGCACAGGTGTATTTAACAAAATATCTTTAATGTTCCACAGAAGAAAGTCATACAAGTTTGGAGCGACATGAGGGTTAATAAATGATGACAGAATTTTTTGGTGAACCTGTCCTTTTAAAATTTAAATACTTGTTCATGTAAACATTGTTTCTTGCAATATGAATCACCATAGTGTAATCCCACATCTGCTAATAGCAAATATTGTTTTTATAAATCCGAGGTTAGAATGGCTATTCTTGTATGATCTTACCATCTGAAGGTTTTTCACGACTGGTTTTGCCCTCTGCCGCTACGGAGAAGAAAACATACACATTTTCAAAGAACTTGCCAGCATTTTTCGTAAGACGTTTGCTGAATACATCTCACATAAAATAAACACGCATTTACTGTCACAAATCATTAACGGCTGAATAAACACCTTGTTCCTCAAGTCAAAACGTTTGTTTTGCCCCAAAGCAATGAGAAACACCTTTGCCATTAAAACGAACTATTAAAGAGGTCTGGTCCCTTTATACGAGTGTGAAACCAGAGAGAATGTCGCTCTAGGAAGCTCTTATTGAATGGTATGTTCTTGTCTGATTTTATCTCTCGTTCCCGGGTAACATCGGTCTTTACCAGATGAATGCTGCAAGGCTAACACGCTAAACCTCTGAAATGCGCGGGATGCTGCCGAGTTTACATCCAAAAGCCTTGACCGACATGATGGCGCTGCGGCCCTTTCTTATGGATTTGTGTCAGTCAGAGGATGTGAACTTTACACAAAACCTTTTGAAAAAGGCACTCTAGAGAACTAATTCGGCTCCGGCTGACGGATTGAAGGGGGGGAGAGAACGCAAAGAGACAGTCAAAAAGAAAACAGGCGCGAGAGACAGCACAGAGAGAGGTGAGAGGAAGACAGCAGAGGGAAGGAGAGAAGAAAAGAGGGCTTTTCTTTTGTTCAATCTATCGAGTAATGGCTGTGTTTCCTGCCAGAAGTCTCGTGTCATCTCCGATGACTGGCTGTCACATCATATCAAGCCTGTCTCAACATCTTAACTGTCCCACGCCACAGTTTTCACCATCTTCCCTGGCATCGCATCTCCACTTTCATGCGATTCGCTCAACTGGATATGTTTCATCACCTCATAACCGACGGGAAATAATAAAGGCGCTCAGCTGCTTTGGGCTTAATTATTCAACCGAAATTAACATTAACATTACGAGAAGAAAAACGAATAATTGCCTGCTGCTTACCATCTTGGTGTGAATCCACTGTTGATAAGACCTTGAATTACCTAAGAAACAGAACCGCATGAGAGCGTTAATAATAAATTCAGAACAAAATATTTACAAAAAATATTATTTATAAGAAATTTTATTCATGAAGGATGCATTTAATTTAACAAAAGTGACAGTAAAAACATTTATAATGCTACAAAAGATTTCTATTTCCAATAAAAGTAAATAGAAATGAAGAATCCTGAGTTTCTACAACAATATTAAGCATCACAACTATTTTCTACATTGATAATAAGACATGTATCTTGAGAATAAATCTAAGACTCAAACTTAGTGAAACAGCAACTTTTTAACTGTTTATTAAAAAATTAGTTTAGATAATTAAGAAAATTCTGTCAGCATTTACTCATCCTCATTTCATTTCAAACCTGCGTGTCTTTTATGGAGTTTTTTTTCCTTTTAGTGCTTGACAGCTGGTCACTTCTGTTTCATTTGTATGGAAAAGAGCAGCATGAACCTTCTTCAAGATCTCTCATTTTGTATTCCAAAGTCAGGAAATGAGTAAATAATGACAGAAATTTAAAATGCCTAATGTTATTGTAGCTACTGTGTGAGCTGTTTTCACTCATTGAAAGATGGAGAGGTGGCACTCACTTCCACAGAAGCCCCCCTCTGTGATCTCCTCTTCATAGACGTCTGTAAAGCCCCTTCCTGCGTTTAATTTGGCCAGTCTGCCTTCAATGAACTGCCGTCATAAATTAAAGTATCACAGGTTATTAAGGAAGAAGGGGGATGGAGAACAACACCAAAACAATTCCATCTAGGCTGCTCCAGACGTGGTCACTGTGTGTAATTTACATCAGGTGATGGATTAACATGGCAGAGGAGAATGTTGTGTGAGCAATGCCTTTTGGGAAGTTTAATTTCCTCTCTTGTCACGTAGAGGACATAAAAGGGATCTAATAAATATGCCCATTAAAACTAGGCCTATGACATTTTATTTTCAGAAGTATGAAAATAAAATTGATTTGAAAATATTTATACATTTACAAGTATAACAAAAATAATAATGATAACTAAATTTTAAAAATATTTTCTGAATATATAACATCCAATCAAACTTTAATCTAGATTTTGTTTTTATGTCAATGTCTCACAAAGATTTAAAGATTGTTTTGGAAGGATGTGGAAACTTATATTATAAATAAAAGAAATTAACATAATAAATATACTACAGATAAATAATAAAGAAATTATGTGAAGGAATATTGATAAAACATATGTAAAGATATTAAAGCATGATACATTGTAGAGTTAATTTTGCTGGAAAAATACCTTATGCAAAATATGGGTTCTTTGTACACTATAATTTTATATACAATTTGACTTCTATTCATATCTACTTTATTTATTTTCTGGTTCATAATCTCAAAAATAAAGCTAAAAGACATTTAAATGTTCTGCAGTTTATTAACTCTTCCAACATTAAAGTTATTAACGTGACAATTTTTATGTTCTTATAGGATTAAATAATAACATCTAATAAAAAGGTACCGGACAAAAGCTTGTATTTATACATCTTTTTATATATACTTATACTCATATAAAATGTATAAATTAGCACATGGCATATTTAATTTATTTTATGTAACGCATATAAAATATTCTTGAAATGCTTGCATATATACTGTTTTAGAAATGTATAAATATATTTGTGTATGAAAATATGCAGTTGTTGAAGTTGCTCATTGTTATCTGCGGTGGCACGCACACTCTTCGCTCAAGTCACAAAAATTGTGAAGTCAAAGCGCACTTTTGCCAACGCTTCAATTAAGTCATTCTTGTTGTGTGCAACCGAAGCAAATATTGACATTACAAAACTAGCCACATGATTTTAGGAAACATGTTTGTAGTAGCAAAAAATAGTTACACGTTAAGGGTAAGGAGTTTAACCTTAAGTAGTGCAATAGCGATGCACCACTAATAAGTAGAAAACATTCATTTTAATGGGACCATTGGAGTAACAGTAGGCCAGAACAGGTCTCAGGTGTCCCAGTAACAGGGTGAGAACATCTCTAGGGGTCAGCACCTTTCATTGGACTCTGCTACAGGGTAACTTCATTACAATCTCTTTAATGAGTGATGAGACCACAGGGTTCAGCCTCAGACACCCAATTAGAGCATGTGATCAGGTCAAATTAACACCTATCCAAAACCTCATCCTTCAGTATTGTGTTACAGACACACTCTCGTCCCATTAATTGGACACTGCTCCTACCTATCTGCTTGTTTAGGGGATATTTCAAGGCTGGTATCTAATAGAGCTGGGTATTGACACAAATTTCATGATTCGATTTGATTTTGATTCACAAGCGTTCAATATCAGTTCATTTTTAAAAAAAACTCTCAACTAATGCTGTAAACTATACGGGGTTCCCTTTAAACTGGTACATTACTATAATATTAACAGTTAAGATTAACGAGTGACTTGTATACAAACTTTAAATTGTTTTAACAACGTGTTTCAACCTAAGTTTGGTTTTTTAAATATAAACATTTACATGGTGGCATAAAAACTTGTTTGTTTGATGGATTTATTCAAACATTAAATATTGAAGAACAGGTTAAGTAAAAAAAATACAATAAAGACGTATAGTGCATACATATTCAGCTGACTGAGCAATTACATGAGACATGATACATTTCGGTAAGTTGTAACATATCTTTCAACATACTTTCTGATGTTCATTCATTTTTATTTCATAGGCATAAACATAACTAGTAGTAAAGAGGAAGAGATGATTGGTTCAACTGAATTTGAAAGCTAAGACTTTGTTTCACATCAAAAGTAACAAAGCACAAAGCTTATTGCGATTTACTGGGATAGCAGGTGTGCTACAATTAATGTTTAGCAGGGCTGTCAAGCGATTAAAATTTTTAATCTAATTACATGATGTGGCGATTAATCTAATCGCAAATTAACCGCACATCAAATTTGGCTGAGAAATTACTCCCAAAAGATAATTTAGAAACTAAAACTGCCAGTAGGTGGCGGTAAATGTCTTCATGATTAAGACATTGAGTCATTTGTTTCTTTTTTTGTTGGTTCACCCGATTGATTCAAAACACGGATTCAGAAATTACGTAGGTCTGGGGGCAGGGCTAGTGTGTTAAATGCGTTACTTTTAACATGTTATTTTTCACCGTAGTTAATTAATCAATCTAATTAACGCGTTAATTTTTTTTTTTTTTTTTTTTTCCCCACACATGAACTGAAAACAGCATAGACTAAAAGATTGATTCTTGGAATTTAAGTTCTTCAAAATAAGAATCAATTGTAATCGAGAAATCACCAGCACTATTATTTAAGAACAAACACTTGATGATGGAGTTGGTAACATTCATTTTCTAAATCTCTTTATTTTATAACACTACATTAACGTTGCAAAAATGTTGCATGTTAAGGGTAAAAGCATTGTAAGCTAGAATATATAATAGTAGATTTGCGATCTTCACATTTAATTATGACATGAACAAAAGGCATCATCGCTAGTTAGGAAAACGTTTCCAAGCAACTAAATTTGCTGAACGCAATTATGCCGCATTGAGAAAAAAACAAAAGTGCTGCGTCTGAAGGTGTCGAGGGGGTAGTGATGAGAGTCTGGAGGAAGAACCAGTTAACCGGACCCGTGCAGACAGGGAGATGGGGAGATGCCAGAGTGCTGCGAGCTCTCTCTTGTTGGCAGGGTGATCGCGAGTTAGCATCAGGCACTGGAAGACGTGGAGGGGGGGGAGGGGGGTTAGGATACAGAAAGCAGGTCGTCGTTGACAGACTACCCCCGCAATCTCTTGGCAGCTAGCCTCCACTCGTTTCTAGGCAGGGCCGGCCTCCAAGCGGATGTGGTTCATGGTCAGAACGGGGCACTGCGGTGCTGGCCTTTTGCAGTACGGCCAAGTTGGAGATAAGGCCTCTCCCGGAGCTACTGCACGGGCGGGAGGTGGAGATGTCTTTGAACTGCTGGTCACTATCTGGGTTTTGGAGGGAACATTATGTGGAATAGTGCATCAAGACGGAGATTGTGATTAAATGCGCAACTGCTCGTTCCGGGTATAAATTAAGACTTTAGTGGAGGGGGAAGGAAAAAGGCTCGATATCATGGCTAAAAATAGAGCTGGAGGGAGCGATGGTTCAAGTGTAATACAGACAGTAATCCACTTAGTTCCTAAGTGTTATTGTGCAATATGTTGAATCAGTATCTATATAAAATTATACACTTGTCATCTAAAATCACAAATGAGGAACATTTCAAATGTGGTTTTGGGTAATTTATGGTTGAGGCTTAAAACTGGGAGCATCTCCTCCATCGTTTCCACTTTACCTGCTTGAAGAGTTGCAGGTTCACGGCCATCTCAAGGAAACTTCTCATGGTGCTGGAGCGGTGTGCCACGAAGCTCTTCTCGCAGAAGGTGATTGGCTCTCCCTGGAGACAAGAAAGCCAGCTTTAATGACTATAGACAGTCCGCTATTGGCTAAAACGCCTGCAAACTGTGCTGCTTCATCCGAGACTCACAGACAGATGTTTTGTTTGACTGCGCTCACTTGTTTATCATTATCACCCGTTGCAATCAATTACATCATATCAATTTCTCCCCGAGTCACATGAACAGAATACAAATAAAAAGTTTCCAGAAGAGAACTAAGGCTTGTTGGGAGGATACACTTCACATGTATGTGTCGATGGGAAAAGATTTGGAATTTTGTGGGCTTACAGGGTTGAAAAAATGTTTTTATGTAAATCGTTCATAAAATCATCCCTACATAAATTTTATTGCATTATCTTTTAACTGTTTGTAAAACTATTCTTATACAAATTGCACTGAACAGTTGCATTTAAGGCAAATATTATTCAAGAATGTTTTTGAGAACAATTCGTTTTAGTTGTTTCTATCTATTCTGTATTCTATATCTAAACTGTATTGCATTGTTGCACTAAACAAGACTTTTCGTAAAACTATTCTTATACGAATTGTACTGCATTTTCGCATTGAATGCGACTATTTATGCAAGACTGGTTTTAGGAATAATTTTCACAGAACTTTGATCTTGTTGCTTCTATATAAACTGTTGTTGCAATAAATATCCTGACGCGTCCAAGCTTTATAATGGCAGTGAACGGGGCCAACAAGTTTGAAGCTTAAGAAAGTGCATCCATCCATCATAAACGTACTCCACACGGCTCTGGGTGGTTAATAAAGGCCTTCTGAAGCAAAGCGATGTGTTTGTGTAAGAAAAATATCTATATTTAACAAGTTATAAAGTAAAATATCTAGCTTTCGCCAGACCGCCTTCCGTATTCAACTTACGAAGAAAGTGCAACGCCTCTTGCATTTCAAAACACTTATGCTAAGTTAGTTACGCTTTTTTCGTAAGTTGAATACAGAAGGCGTAGTATGTAGCGTAAGCATTTTTAACTGCGAGAGGCGTTACAAGTTGAATACGGAAGGCAGTCTGGCGGAAGCTAGATATTTTACTTTGTAACTTGTTAAATATGGATATGGAGTACGTTTATGATGGATGGATGCACTTTCTTGAGCTTCATACTCGTTGGTCCTGTTCACTGCCATTATAAAGGTCGGATGCTTCAGGATATTTATTAATATAACTCCGATTGTGTTTTTCAGAAAGAAGAAAGTCAAATACACCTAGGATGGCTTGAGGGGGAGTAAATCTTGGGGTAATTGTCATTTTAAAGTGAACTAATCCTTTAAGAATAATTTTACGAACAATTATTACAGAAATTCATTCTGCTTGAGTTTCACGAACGCAGCTCAATAGCAAGAAAAGCTAGCATTTCAAGCAACTTTCCTTTTTTGTTCTAATTATAATCCAATTATAAATTTGTATAATTCATTTTCACAACAGCCAAGCGGCATGGCTTAAAACCTGTCTGATCTGCGCATTTGTTACCATCGTTCTTGGTGCTTGGGGGTCAATAACAAAAGAGACCCATGAGGTATCACACTACAGTGGCCTATATAAGTCCATGATTGCCAACTCTTGCATGGGAGCTAATTATGATTTCCCTACATTATTTCATTTACAGCTCAGTTAGATGTCGGCGCTCTGTTAAGGCGCTGATGGGAAAGCATATGGGCTCCATAAAGCAGAGCGGTACTTCACACAGATGATTCGTTGCAAATGGAGGAACCTCTTTAGAAATGCAGCACACAGAAGATGAGCCATTATCGCAGAACATGACAGTAACGCTGGTGAAATACTGGATGTGTAAAATCAAATACCGCCATCACATTTCAGATGCATGGAGGCTTTCTTCAAGAAGGAATGCTCTGAAATGAAGCATAAATTACTGATTTAATAATAAAATATTGCAACTAATGCAATGTTTTCAACTAAAAAGCACTGCAATACTGTCATTTCAAAGACGTAAGGGTGCTTTTTGTCTCTGTAATAACAAAGTGAAATATTAATCAAAATAAAGCAGCACAAAGGCTGATTTTCAATTGTTCGACTTCTCAGACTCTTAATGAGATAGGGCCGACTGTCAAAAGAGCGACCCATTTTTGAGCTTGTGTTTTAAGGCAAATACGAAGCAAATGAAAGTGGCGTGACTGAGGGCCTTCTATTTAAAAAAACGAATGAAAACAGTGGTAATTCCATGTAGATTTGCAGACAATGTGCTCAATTGAGGCACCGCTTTGAAGGCTAAGAGTTGCGCAGACTTGACTTCGAGCATGTGTGTATTTTTTTTCTAGCGGCGAAAAGACAGTTTGTGCACAACCGCTAAAACATCAATAATGTATCTTCGCTCTGTGGGTCTACACAAACCAATTACTCTCTGCCTTGCCAACAAAGATGGCCACATTTGACAAACAGAGAGCACACTTTGTTTTCCTCAACGCCACTCACGTAACCGGGAGGCACATTTCAGGAGTTTAGAGGGTCTGAGAAGACCACGAAGGGCCTGAGACTTCAAAGAGACAGTCCAAGCTTTTCAACATCTGACATTTCAGCTATGCAGACAGGCCCACCTTTCCCTGCACCTGTTTTTCCCTTTCTTTCAGCCTTTCTTTCTCTTGAAATGGCTCTGACTGAAAAATAAAAATAGGCCACTTCTTAGTTTAAACATGCTTAGAGTAAAAAAAAAATAAAATAAAATACTATCATGAAAAAAAATTTTTTAAAAAAATGATGTTTAAACCACTTGACATTGTTGAAACTTGTTGAAAAAGTATAAAAAATTAAAAATGAGTAAAATCAACTTATTTGTCACTGACACAAAACAGGCCACTTTAAAGGGTCATGAAACCCCAAAACACATTTTTTAAGATATGTACAGATATGTACAGGCTGCACATCGCTGATAACACTAAAAGCATTTTACCAACAAGTGGAAATTGGTTATTTTTGCGTTTTTTTTGAGCAATTTCGTTCTTCCGGGTTTAAAAAAGCAAAGTCAAAGCAACGTCGCGGAATGTGAGGTAGAAGCGCGTCTTTAGTGTGTGTGATTGGCTGCAGGCACGAATCTACGTCAGCCGGCACCGAGCGCCTTTCTGCATTATTCATGAGAAAGAGCTTGTTCAATCCAATGCCTGAGTATGCATGAGATCGCATTACAGCGGAGAATTCAAACAACATGCAGAGCGTGCATGAGAGCAGTTTTGTGCAGAACGCCGCGATGAGTTTAACAACGTTGGATCACCACGTGGGTCATATAGATCAGATACAGACCGGAGCGAGCGCATTTCAAGTTTTTATGGACATATTTCATAAACTCTTGTGCTCAAAACATGGACCAACCCCGTGTATGCGCACATATTTATATCACATCGTCTTCACATTAAATATATGTGCAAATAAGGACACTGATACAGCCATACGTCTGATCATGAACGAGATCGAGGTATTATTCTGATACACAAAAGACAATAACATAGACAGAAAATTCAAAAAAGTTACTACGCCTTTATTCTTTCTGTGTTAAACTAACGTGTGTTATTTATTCAGAGACTGTAGTGCTCTTAAATGTATTGAAAATATTATTAGACTTTTTAAATGTTCTTCTGCGTTTCTCCCTCGTTTTGGCAGTTTGTTGTTATATAGGCTAGGGTTATATTTTTAAAATGCATCAAAGTGCCCTCAACTCCATTTCTTTTTCTCTTCGTGGTCATGTTTTAATATTCATGTGTCTGTATAATGAGCGTGTTGCAGGTCTGTGTTTTATTGGTTGTTGTCTCCCCTCTTCCCCCCTCTACACTCCCACTTTTCCACAGCTTTACACTCCCATTTCTATAGACTTTTTCCAACTCTGAGGTGTGAACGACTATGCTAAAACAGGGGGGGGGTTTCATGACACTTAAAAGTCTACATAAAATTAAAAAAATTAAAAATATATTTGATAAATATATAAACCAATTGACATTGTTGAAACTTGTTAAAAATAAAATCATTTTGAAATATGATCTTATCTGACACTGACACAAAATAGGACACTTCTTAGTTTAAAGTCTAGATCTGTAACAGGCTTAACATCTACATAAAATAAAATATAAATAGATATTTATAAATGCATATTTATAAAATAATGAAATTATGTATCAAGATGGTATATGGTGTTGATAAAGCGATGATAAGGTGATATTTCTTACAGGTTTATATCTCAGGGCATCCCGATAGGAGCCAAACAGCGCAGCCTGAGCATGCAGAAAGGCCCGAGCCACCCCACTGCCTGTAGCAGTCGACTGCTTTTTCAGCTTACTCTTCAGACTGGAGACCTAAAAGAAAGAAAGAGAGAGTTAAATTAACACCTCTGAAATAGGTGGAGGAACAGGCAAACCCATTCAGAGTGTGATGTGTCACATTTACAGGTCACCCCCCACCCTAAAAACCAGAGAAAGAAATAAAAGAAAAGCCTTCTATCTCTCAAGAGCACCTGCTGCTCTGTTAATTGAAGCAATGGTGCTGTGTGCAGGGGTGGGGCCAGAGAGCAAAATGACTTCTCTTTTACCCTTCTCTTTCTTACTAGCTACTTCCTAAATCTGTAGATGTACATATACTTTCATTATATACTTTACAATTACCTGCTACTGGTCTGCTTTTAGCTCCTTTTTAAAATGAGTCCGATACTGATGAATATCGAATTTTGAATTAAAAAATGTAAAGGTGGAAGAAAAGTAATGTCATTAAAAAAGTGACATTCTTAATAAAAAAAAAAAAAAAAGAGGTTTTGCTTTAAATTCAAAGAAATCTGTCACGCACCCAGTGTTGGGCAGTTACTTTCAAAAATAATGAGTTACAATATTGCGTTACTCCCTAGAAAATTAACTAATTGTGTTACTTAGTTACTTTTTATGGAAAGTAATGTGTTTTGTTACTTTTATGTTACCTTTTCTCACATGTCCTGGACTAGCTTGTTTCTTTCTTAATAAAAAAACAAACAAACAAAAGTCCTTTTTTGGCAAATGTAAAGGCCCTTTCACAACTTAAGTGAAACAAATAAGCCTCAGGCTGAAGGAAATGCAAATTCACACGTGTACAGTAGAGGGCGCAGCTCAAATAAACCTTAAGCTGTGCTGCCATTCTGGATTGCAGAAGAATAGGACACAGGAGAGGAAAGTTCAACACTTACTTCAGCAATAAAAACAAACAAACAAAAAAAGAAACACAAATATGATGTTTAAAGGGGGGTCTAATGCTATTTCATGCATTCTGACTTATTTACAGTGTTAAAGAGTTGGATTCTCATGCTAAACATGGCCAAAGTTTCAAAAAAAATGAGTTGGACGTATAACGGAGTAATTCTGTGCCAAAAATACTCTTCAGATTGCTCACAAACTTCGGGCATTTTTTTCGAGTATGGAATTCCTTGTACGGGCACTTCCCCCGGAAGAGCGAGCGCGCATACATCGACCAGAGCAAAAGAGCAAGAGCACGCCCATCAGCGTGCTTCGTTCGGCTTTTACAAAAGTCGTCGGCAGCACTGCACAGGACTTGCTCGAGAAAGATTTGTCACTTTGTTTTTAGACCACAAAATCAACAATGTCACCAAAGAAGTGTGTTTTTGGTTGTGAGGGAAAGAACCTTGCTTCCCAAAGAACACAGCGTTAAGTGGAGCTGAGAGATGTGTGCTCACAGATTACATTGATGCGCTCTCGATATTTGTCATTAAAATAACCATAGAAACTGATAGTTGCAATCACTTTTTTATTGGTTAAAATGAATGGAGAATATCTCGTGTTTTTCCGCGGCTGCTCGAGCCCTCAGGATCAGCGCTTATGGTTTCATAAACATGGCCCAGATCGATGCTGGATTTACAGATCATTTGAAACTGAATGATGGAGCGGTCACAGCGATAATGATCCCGGTCATGAGTCGGAACCGCAGGTGGTGAGTAAAACTGCTTCAAATGTCTGTTTTGTTGGCAATAGGCGCCTAAGTGCATATAATGTAAACAACACGAACGTAGTGAATACATAAATTCATTATTCATCAATAACTATACACTATATTCATTATAGTGATTCAAAAGTTATCCATGGATACGCCTCCAGGTGCTCGGCTGTTGTCAGAAAGACTCAGTACAGCGTATGTATCTTTTTTTTTAAAAATATGATAAAACTAAAGACTTTTCGGAGATATGAAGGATGCACTACTACTCTATAGGTACTCAAGATTAACATGATTGGCAGAAACTGTGTGTGATACCCCCCCCTTTAACTAAAGTCATTTTTGCTTATTGGTATGGATGGATTAAAGGTCAGCAGCAAAGACATTGGTTAATAAAGTGACATTAAATACATAAAGTATATTTATGTTATTTAACATAATTATTGTATGGTTTGCTTAATATTCTGAGTTTGCATTTCACTGTTTTTATTAATTTTGAAAAATACTGAATCTGTTTTCGTGCAAGTGACATGATTAAATACATGTTCATATTTGGTCTAGAACTACAATACCCATCATGTTCACAAAGTGCACACAACGCCTCTGAACTCACTCCTGATTTCTCTAAATATTGGGACAGGAGAGCAGAGCAAAAAATGGGAAAACAAAGTAACGTGTTACTTATTTGAAAAAGTAACTCAGATATTTTGTTGTAAATTTAAAAGCCATGGGTTACTTTATTCATTACTCGAAAAAAAGTAATCTGATTACGTAACTCGTTACTTGTAATGCGTTACCCCCCAACACTGGGTGTAACCAACATGCAGAAAACATTTTGTTGTCATGTGACAAGAAAACCATAGAGAGCCTTAGAGAGAACAAAGGTTAGTTCATGTTGTCATACGTCAAATGGCATGACCCAAAGAAAAAATATAATATTTTGAAAAATGAATTAATTAATTAAAAAATAAAGTTAAATATTTTCTTTTATAATTTATTTGTTGATAAAACCACTTGAAATTTTTAGTGCTGTTAAAACTTTTGTTAAAATAGTATAAATTTGAAAGAGCAAAGGTTATAGTTGATGCTGTCATTTGTCAAATGGCATGACCAAAAACGTCAAGATATTCATGGCGCAAAATGACACTACATTTTGAAAAAATAATTTATTAATTAAAATTAAATAAAAATTATTCTGGAAAAAATATAGTAAAATAGGTTTCATTTATTTGATAATAAAACCACTTGACATTTTTAGAGTCATTAAAAATTTTGTTGAAAATGGTATAAAAATCATTAAAAACGTATGAAAATGTGACATGTTATTTATTAATTGACCCATAAGCCAAAAGAAATATGCACACATATTTATAAATGCATACTTATTTATAATAATAAAACCAAGGAAAAGTATTTGAATTGCATGTACCCTCCAGATTTTTCCCCATACTCCCAAGCCTTCTGTATTAAAGCATCCAAGCCTGTCATGAGACACAGCGGTGCACGAACACATGGGGATGAACCATGAAGCGGTGCTTGATCCAGGTAATGTAAGGTTAACCAAATTGATTACATATGCTGTGGCGCTCATAACCATCTGCTGGCAATTCATTTGCACGCCTGCAATTGACACTGAGCAGCGTGCATATCAATAATCCATTTAGATTGCTTCATTAGGGAAGATCAAGCAAGGACCATAAACGAGAGCATTTAGGCAGTCCACGGAATACCAAGAGGCAGCTCAGTTTAGGAATGCAACAAAACCACTTTGGTGAATCACCATTGACCCTTTTGAATGTGGAAAGAAGATTTGCATTCCGGATGTTCACAGAATGTGGCATTCTTCATATAGAACAAGCTTAATTTTTGTTGCCTTTTGTTCTATTTATCCCTATTGGGACACGTCTCTTTTTCACAGTGTCCCTGAGTGGATATGGCGAATACTCAGAAGCATCAAAAAGGAAGTTTAGCGGCGCTAAATTAACAAGTGTCATCTCCATATTCACACTGGCTAAGTGCTTTTATGTTTATGTAAAGTTGGCGCCATATTAATATTTCATGTTGATGCGTTGTCTTTTTTCCCCTCACTTCTCTCGCTCTCCCCAAACAATCCGTTAAACAGTCTTCATTTTTGAAGAATCAAAGAAAGCAAAATGCCACTCACACTCAAGAGAACATTCACCATACCCAGTGGGCAAATAAGAGGAGATGAAACAAAAGGTTGTGCACAAGAACGTCTTCAAATATTTCTGAATTAAATGTAAGCGTATATATAATAAAATCAATTTATACAATATTACTTAATATTTATTACTTACAATTACACATCCCTTTCTCTGTCTCTCTCCCTCTCTCTCTCTTAAATTCACATATATTAAATTAATAAATATATATGTATTCATTTAATATTATTATAATACATTATTCATGTACTAATATTTATTTATTTAATTTGGGTGTATATAGAAAAAATATAAGTCGTAAATGCATATAAAATACACACACACTTCAATCATGACAAGTCTCAAAATAGTTTCAGCATGTTATTGAATATGGCAATGTTAATTTATTTGGTTTCCATGGACTATATCTGCTACTCATGCTGCTGCTGCTGCAGAGCAAGTATGGACCTGCTACTGCTAGTAGATACACAGACATGCTGTAAGATATGCTGCAGCAGCATAAATAGACATACATAAATCCTGTAGCAGATCTAGGCAGGTGGAGCTGGGGAGGTGGAGGATTACAGAGGAACTCTGATAGTGCGCTGCAGGACCAGATTACAGCAAACACTGAACCAGACTATTTAAATGTTGAACAAGCAATCTCATTGGCTGCAGGATCAGCAGAGGCCAATAAGCTTCTGCCACGCAGCAGTGATGCGATTTATTGCTTGCAGACTGCAGGTAAAGGACCTATCAGCCTGCACCATTTAGAGTTTTATGACTACATTTTATATTATTATTATTATATATATATATATATATATTATATACACACACACACACACACACACACACACGCACGCATACAGTCAAACCAAAATTTATTCTGATACCTTGAACATTTCATTCATTATTAGTTTATTCACTATAGTTTAAAAAATGGTAATAAAATATGACGATCTCAGAGTTAAACTGTGTCAGAAAAAATTCATCTTTATGTCAGATAACACTTAAGCAAAACATGGTCAGGTCAAAGTGTCAATAGTTTTTGGTTCCAAATTTGTATCAGTTTTACTGGTAGTCCACTGTATGAGGAATATGTCACAGTTTACTTTCTTTTGCTATCCTCACTTACATAAATGAACTATAGTGTCCTGCACCCACTAGTAAAAAAAATAAATAAAAAATATATATATCTAGTGTCTGAATAATTTTTGGTTTGACTGTAATAAATTATTCAGACACTAGATATATATATTTTTTATATTTTTTTTTTACTAGTGGGTGCAGGACACTGTAGTTCATTTATGTAAGTGAGGATAGCAAAATAAAGTAAACTGTGACATATTCCTCATACAGTGGACTACCAGTAAAACTGATAACAATTTGGAACCAAAAACTATTGACACTTTAACCTGACCATGTTTTGTTTAAGTGTTATCTGACATAATTAAGATGAATTTTTTCTGACACAGTTTAACTCTGAGATCGTCATATTTTATATATATATTAGTGCTGTCAAACGATTAATGTAAACATTTGTTTACATAATAGATGTGCGTGTACTGTGTATATTTATTATGTATATATATATATATATATATATGTGTGTGTATATATATTTTATTTATAAATATAATATATGTGTGTGTGTATTTTCTAAATTAAGCGATCTCTTACTGTTCATTACAATGCAATTTTTCCTCTGTCAATATTCAATTCATAAATCACGTTCACAGATAATGCTGGTGATACACTTCAATTTAATAACTGGGCGGCACAAGCATAGCCAATAATTGATCAGTCAGACTAATTAACTTCTTTACTTTGAGTAACGTTAACGAGATGTGAGTGGGTGGGGCATCAGAGGGGAGCTTAGCTCTACAGGTGATAAACCTATTTGGCAGTGACATTTTTTAGTGTAAAGTCATTCAGCCTATAATCTGATCAAAGGGAGAGTCCCCCATTGGGTCCAATTATAACTATGGTATTGTAGAAGGTGGGTAGCGAGGGGGGTAGGGGGGGTGACTTGTGTTGAGTTATGATATTCATAATCTATGCAGAGAGGCCTTTCCACTATAGGTCTTCTCCCCATAGCTGTGATCTTTTCAATTTACATCAAGCGAGGATGGCTGAGGATGAAAGTGCAGCCTCCGACTCGCTGAGCCCGTCGAGGGCAAACACAGGGCCTCATTAAACTCTACTGCATGGACTCCCCAACAGGGTTTGAAGTGCGTCAAGTAAAGAGCACGGGGTCAGAGGTGGCCCTGAAAACAGATCTCCATTTAACTCACCAGCTGGAGATGATAATTAGCAGGTGCATCACTGTCTCCTGCTCTAAAGGATGATACCATGGAGATCTGCTCTGCGGTGGGCTTCTATTATACACCCTGAGTTTCAACAGAACAGCACTTCTGAGACGCTTGTGCGAACACACACACACACACACACACACACACACACACACACACACACACACACACAGGTCCCTCCTCGAGAGCTGAGCTGTTTATGGTCAAGGGATTTTAATTCATTGAACTGGACAAGCCGTAGACAGGCGCTACACACAGTCATGTCCTCACGCATATATTTTACACTTCTCCCAGATTTATAAATGAAGATCTGATGGATTTTACAGCCTAGAGATTTCTTTTCAATATATTTTATATATTTTTATGTATATATATATATATATAATATATGACAGAGAGATATCTCCAGATCCATCAGATCTCCTGATCTCTATATATTAAATAAGCCTGTATTTTGATACAATTAATTTATGAATAAACATGATAAATATAAGTAAAAATAAAGAAGAAAGAAAAAGCATTATGAAATGACCAATTACAATGATAATCTAGACATGTAAATAAATCAGCTCACAATATTGTCAGGTTACATTGTGACCCTTTTGGAGTATGGCTGAAAGACTTTTTTTTTTTTTTTTTTTTTTTTTAGACAGAGGGAAAAATATGTTTTGTTAAGGATTCTGTCCAGGGATGGAAAGCCGCTGGGAGGCAATTAGAGGACTACAAAGAAAAAGAAATAGATATGAAAATCTTCTGCTTTCTTTTGATGTGCAATAGGCTGAAAAGTAAATGTACACGCTGACTGAATTCACATCCTTTTAGAAAAACACAAAGACAAAGCGTATTTCAACCGTAATGCTAAAGAATTGCTGACAAAACACAGGTCAGTGTCTTGTTCTTAACACAGTATACATTAAGTGAATGAATGAATGAATAAACAAATAAAAGTATATAACAATATAAAAGTAATAAAACAATCATTTTCAAACAAACAATGCTTAAAGATTTCTTTAAAAAAATTCAGTTTTGTGTCTTTTTCTTAATACAATGCATGCATAAAGTAAATTAATGAATAAATAAATAGTGTATAACTTAATAAAACAATCATTATCAAACAAACAAAAAATGCTTAAAGATTCCTAACAAAACACAAGGATAGTGTATTTTTCTTAATACACAGCATACATTTAAAATAAATCAAGCAATAAATAAACAAATAATATAAAATAAAATAAACCTTTATCAAACATAAATAAAATATGGTAAAAAAAAAAAATGTTATAATTATCAGACAGTTAAAAATATATAAACAAGTACCAAACTGAAAGAAACTCCAATACAAATGACCACTCGAAAGTATTCACTAGTTAGCATTCACCAAGCAAATTACTCCATCAATCACTGCTATAAGCAGTGCATAAGCATGCTGAATGCACAAGTTATTCAATTTTGGTATATGGAAGACAGACTGCAAGTTTGTAAAAAAAATGAAAATATTAAAACCTCCCCAAATGCATTCAAACTCTAAAAAACAGACTGGAAATTTTTTAACGTAAATGTGAATGTAAAACTTGGATTTTTAAGGCATCTGCATTTGATTTCACTCTGTCTCTCTGCGAATCCAGAGTCTAAAGCAAAAAAGCGCCAATCAAGTACAGTTATTGTTCATCAACAGACCAATAATGGCGGTGCCTTTAGGGCTGGACACTGCATTACTCTACTGGGAGCGGAAATGAGCCCCACCTGGTATGTTCCGTCCCACACACTACGGCACAACGAACTGATCCTTTAAGAGGGTCCTGAATAGGCTTGATTTGCGATGCCCTGAAATAGAACGAGCACTGAGGAACGCAACATTCCCACTTTCCCCAAACAGTAATTGTTTGGTGTGTCAGCTGATGTAGTGCTTGTTTTTGTTTTCTCTCGAATCCCAATTAAACACCATGCAGGGTGATCTCAGAGGAGGCGTGCGGATATTGCGCTCTCTCTGATTAATTTGTTAACCTTCATTTGGTAGCTTAATATACACGAGGTGGGTGTGCAAACTTGAATTTTTGCTGTTGATTGAGAAGGTAAACGATCAAACGGAGGAAGTACAAATATAAGTTGTGTGGAAGAGAGGAAAAGGGAGACAACAGGAATGACACGAGCAGCAAAGACAGAGAAACTGGAAAAGTAAACAATAGATCTGGCGTAACTTGAACAAAAGTAATAAAGTCAAAAGGAATATTTTATCAAAACAGTCTCAGGATTGATACAGGACCTGCGAACAGAGAGAATCACATCCAAATAAGACTGCAGCGCTGTTTGGTAGCACAATGGATTCATAATTTTCTATTTTTAGATCGTTTTAATGACTGCACAAGTAAACACGCCATACCCGCTACCAAATCCAATTATAATTGAATAAAAAAAAAAAAAAAAGCAACAGTTTCACAATGTTTAAGGAGAAGGAAAACACCTTCATTTATTTGTGAGAGAGCAAACTCTCCTTTTAACATAATTTCTTTTCTTCCTTTTTTTTGCAAAATCTACAACCACCCATCATTAAAATCTCCTAAATATTTATAAATTCAGTTCTTGATGGCACTAGAAAAACTTCAGCGACAAACACCTTCTAAAACAAAAAAAATCTAGTTTGAAAAATAAAGTTAGCATGAAGAGTTACACAAAAAAAAAAAAAAAAAAAAACATTAAAGTGATTTTTATTTTAATGTTTATATACACAGTGGATCAAAAAGTCACGTTACACTCACTTCAGAGTGCGATGACATTTTAATCTTATTTTCACACAATGTACAAAATAAAACGTAGTATTTAAAAGCGTTAAATTTATTTTGAACCCTCGTGTGGCACTTTCAAAAAGTGTAGTGATTAAAACTGCAACCCAAAAACACAATCCGTGGACTTTCAACCCTGTCCCATCTGATGTTTCCAATAAAAAGGCATGTTTGAAATCATTCAAATGTTCGCCACATCCTTTCTGAGCCGCGGCAATTATTATCTCTATTTGTAAAATCCGTAGGTTTGTGCAGAACGGAATCGCTACTGGCGTGGTAGCATTTCTAATAGTCAATAAATCTAAAATATTATGTGTGAAATTGGGAAAAACTGCCATTAAGTGACAGACAGCAGAGAGCACAGCATAGGGTCCCGTCTGAAAAAAGGGCCAGGTAATTCAGGACAACTGTCACCCCTGACCCGTCTGAAAGCGGGCCTAGTGGTCAGACTCTCCGAATAATAAAGTCCACATGGTAAAAAAAAAAAAAAAAAAAAAAAAAAACCTTCAAACACTTAATTAGATGAATCTCAAAAGGTTCGGCTTGAATCAATAAAAGACTTGGGAGGAAAGAAAAGAAAAAAGAAACGCTCCAGGGTCAGTTATATTATATTTTGCTTTATAGTTGTAAAATGCATTGATTTTTGTAGAGGCCAGACATGCTTAAATCTCTAAATAAGTGTGTATTTAAATAATGAAAAGCAAAAAAGTGAATCAAATTAATTGATTCAATTAAATTCCATCAATTGGTCCTTTTTTAAACACCAATTTGCACGGCACTTTCTCCATGTGAAAGACAATTTAAGGGGGGGGGGGGATAAACCCAGAGCTTTTGCTTAAACATATTCCTTGAGTTATGAATTTTAATATCCCCAAAGGTATGATAACCAGAGGGAGAGAAAAATGAATTTTTGCAGTGATAAATATATTATTGTAGGTGACATTTACATTCAGGTGGGGTAATTTAACATGATATGCAGAATATGTTCTATCATTAGTCAATGAAAAATTGCACGAGAGGATCAAAGCAAACATGAAGCTGCCACTTAATTTATCACGCTACGAAGACAAAGAGGTTTTTCTTTCCCCTCCGTCAGTTTCAAAAGACCCAACTCTTTTTTCTTTTCTTTTTTTTTTTTTTTTTTACGACGCTCTCGGTTTGCAATTTAATTTACAAATGGGATGCCAGTGCTGAGATGGCATAACAGAACAGGCTGGCTTTTTCTGCTTGGACAGACAGCAGCGGGATCCACCGAGTCATATAGGAGTGTTAAAACACACCCCCCAGCGGGACAGAAAAAGAGAACGCGAGAAGAGAAGAGGAAAGAAAAAAAACAAACACGTTTCTTTATGTTCAAAAGGACAGATGACAGACGTGTTTCTGACCCTGACGCTGGATGCACTTCCCTGTTGCACTGACCGTGCCACCTAAACATTAATTAAAGAGAGAAGGCGCTGGCAGGTGGCAGAAAAGCAGGATCTAATAATTGGCCCCCTTCTTCCCCACGCCTTCAGAAAATCCAGGACTTCTAGCGAGATGTGCCACTGGGCAGGCAGAAAGGAGAAAAAAAAAAAAGATTAAAAAAAGGAGATGAAGGCAGGAGTTTGAGATTGAATTCACAGAGATGGCTGGCGAATTGCGACGGCCGTTTAACGTCACAGGGCAAGTTTGCAGAGAGTGGTTTTTGGGGATTCACGGCTGCGTCTGCTAATGATGAGAGGACAGAGATGCGGTGTGTTCCTCTGACCAGAAAGACACTGTTTGTTTAAATGTGCAGGTGGATGAAAAAGAGAATGGGAGAAAATGGCAATAATATTGGTTTGGTGTGGTGTGTGTGTGTGTGTGTGTGTGTGTGTGTGTGTGTGTGTGTGTGTGTGTGTGTGTGTGTGTGTGTGTGTGTGTGTGTAGGTGGGTTTACTTTCACTACTTTAGGGACAAAACTGTTCCCAGAAGTTAGTAAAATTAGGGGAAACCCTTTGGAGACATACTCAAAAGTAAAAAAATAATACCTCCAGTAAATATATAAAATATTTATAATAATTCATATATTATATGGTTTTATAATTAATATATATATATACATAATTAATTATATAATCAAAATATACAGAATACTGCATGAAATTAATTAAATACTGCATCATCTACAGGTCCATCTTTATCATTTCTCATTTTTAATATTCTGATGTCTTCTGGAAAGCATGTACAGTAGCTTTAAAAAAAAAAATATTCGCTCTACTCTGGATACACACATATATGCATAATATATATATATTATATATACATACACACATACACACTCTATTTGACAGCCTCCTTTTGTGGACATGAGTGGATGTCTTAATTTGGAA
Source organism: Ctenopharyngodon idella (assembly GCF_019924925.1). NCBI lineage: Eukaryota > Metazoa > Chordata > Actinopteri > Cypriniformes > Xenocyprididae > Ctenopharyngodon > Ctenopharyngodon idella. The sequence continues at coordinate 9,309,371 of NC_067229.1, forward strand.
AAAGTATTCAAAAATAAAGTAAATATTGTTTTTTAAAGCTAAAAATGTAAGCTATTTTTTGGAAGCTATATGGTTAGTCTACAGTAATTTCAATCAGGTTTATATAAAAACAATACAAGTCTATTTAGATTTCTAGGTAAATGTGTGTGTTGTTTTGGGACACTCACCACGTCACTGGGCAGGTTGTGCAGATCGTCTGTGGGGCTTTCTAGGGTGTTTGTGTCCACGTTCAGAATGACCACATCCTCCAGGGATCTGCTCTTTACTCTCTGGAAATGCAACACACTTTGTAACACACCGTCCTGCCTATTCCCATTTCCTGTGACTGTTTTAATAACTTTACAATGTGATAAATAAACACTGTTTTGAACAGTAGCTTATTCAAAGTATCGGTATAAACTTTTTTGCAACATAAAAATTGTGAATGGCTAAAATAAAGTGTAAACATTTTCACAGTATTCATTTCCAGACTACTGATGTTTCTTTATTCAGAGAACATTGTATTTTTTTCTTCAAAAGCCCATTTTTTTCGTCAAAACCTCCACATAAAGACTAAAGCAGGCAAGATTTAAACAGATTAAGTTAACAATGCAAACACCGGATTCCCATAAATGAAACCAGATGAAGCTTTTAAATTATGTTCTAAAAAAAAACTAAAAAAAAAAAAAAAAAAAGCAACAACAGCTCCAAAAACACTTATGCACCTAAAAAAGATTCACAGAATAATTCTTGGATGAGAGTCAAAATGTTTGAATCAATATCAACACAATTTAAAAATAAATAATTTAGTACAACTGGAATGTTATTTGTGAATAAATTGCACATTAAAAAGTTAAAAGCACTAGAAGAAATATATTATATATATATTATATATATATATATATATATATATATTTGTAACATTTGCAACTATGATATAAAAACACCTAATCAAATAATAAAACTATTCAAGCATGTTGAAGGAAGCACCACTGTGTTGAGCAGCGTAATGCTTCCACACAATGGTAGTCACGGTAGTGGCGACAAATCCAATAATTATTCCTCCAGTGCAGGTGGGGGAAACAGCCAAGTGTGTAAAAAATTTCTGGTTTGTCATTTTTGACAGTCGCTGCTACGGCGGCCCGTGTGCTGATTTGGTCTAATTACGTGCAGCCGGATTGGGGAGGGAGGGGTGGGGGGGGGGACTGTCAGCGGGCGAACGTGTGATAAACACCAGCACTGCCGCGACTGTCAGCGCTATCAGATCTGCGCATGAAGCTATAGGTCTACCTCCAACCAACATGCCATTTCTCAATAACCGAACGCACCATCTCTTTGTTTCACAGCCGTTTCTCTGGCTCTTTCATTTCTCTTGGGCGCCCCGGGAGATGAAAAGCAAAAAAAAACAATGTGTCAATTTTTGTAGGTTTCTCTGCGCTCGGTGATGATGCATCAAAGTAGATGGGCGTTATTAGCATCTCAGATGGTTGGAATCCAGAGGAACGGTTGGTTTTTAAATGACCCGGTGTGGAAAAAAAAAAAAAAAAGTAAATAATGATGGTTTATGTAATATTGGGAAGCCTCGACTTGTGTGCTTCTGATCAAACTTCACATAAAACACTTTAAGGATGATGAACGGCTGCTGACGGAAGATTTATGTGACGTACCTCTAAAAGGCTGAGATGAACTCCGACCAGATATGGCATGGGCGCACTAGGAACAGAGACAAAATGCAGCCATTAGCAACATGAAAACAGCTTTATGGCAATTTTAAAATACTAATAATTCAAGAAATGCATTGTTTTCTTTACCAACGCAGTGTAGATACAGCATAACAATATTCAAAACACAGCCATACATATTACAGAACAAATATAACACCAGACCAACAATTCTGAACGGAAAAATAATAAACGAGTATCACCGTAAATTGACATATCTTTGACGCAGCATGCATCAAGAGCTAAACTTTAATGGCATCCTCGTCCGTTTCCCGGAACGAGTGCTTTTGAGCAGTGAAGGTGATTAGTGTAATTGGCGAGCGTCACTTTTGAGTCTCGGTGCAGAGCGGGGCGAGGCAGGGCCGTGTAATTAGATAGGTTTGGGTAGCCGCTACAGTGCTCGCTCAATCAGGTTATGTGGCTAATAAGCTGCAGTCTCCTTCGCTGCATCTGTTAAGGCCATGGATTTAACTGACATGCAGGCACGCTGACACACAGACACGCACGCACATGCACGGGGTGAGCCCTGTCACGTCATTGTTGTCCGTGAGTGTAACTTTGTTATGACAGCCTAATTCCCATCATTTCTAATAGCGTTCATTATGAGCGATGCACAGCCTTATAATATGATAATGCTTTTTTTTGTATAATTAGATAGCTAAAATATGATAAATCATCTCGGATGTCTGTCCTGGAGTGGAAAACGGCACTACTCTCAAAGCTGCATTTATATCAACGCTGTATTATTCGACCACAAATAGTTTCTAGTGTCAAGCATGGCAGCACAAGTCTGTCAATTTAAGGGTATAGGGTGTTCTGCTAGCTATACAGCAGGGCTGTAAGTTAAGAGTGTGGTCACGGTTTTAGCCCACAGTCGGCATGCAGAAATCAGCCTGCCTCTCAACCCGTATATATGTTTCTAATGGGTAAAAAGAGAAAAAGAAAAGTAGATTGCATGCTGGACTTGGCGAGGTGGCATTAGTGTTAATAAATCATGTCCTTCATAAACCCTTTGAGATCCCAGACACTGTGAAACATATTCATTAGGATGAGGGGTATTTCAGAAGTTGGTATTGCATGTTTAGAAACTCCATGTTACTGATGGACCGAGAGTATATCGGTCAGGCCAATTAACTGCCTAAAGTCTGGACGAATTCGGAAACTGTACCTGCTTGGCCGATTAACAGAAGTCTGACCTTTTCAATTTTTTAAGTAAATTTAAAATGAAATATTGTGTAAAAGAGAATTATAGAAAAAAAAAAAAAAAAAAAAATCTATTTTGTAGATAGACGAACAAACAGATAGAAGGCAGACAGACGGACAGATGGACAGATAAAGAAGACAGATGAAACAGACAGACAGATAGATAAATAGATAATAAAAAGAGACAGACAGACAGATAGAACAATAAAAAGACAGACAGACGGATACATACATACATACATAGATACATATAGATAAATAGATAGAACAATAAAAAGACAGATAGATACATACATAGATACATAGACAGACGATAGATACATAGATGATAGACAGACGATAGATACATAGACGATAGACAGACGATAGATACATAGACGATAGACAGACGATAGATACATAGACAGACGATAGATAGATAGACAGACGATAGATAGACAGACAGACAGACAGACAGACAGACAGACAGATAGACGGATAAAAAAGATATTAAATGCCAAACGGACAGATAGACCGACAGACAGATAGACCGATAGATAGATATAACAATAAAAAGAAAGACAGACAGAGATAGATAGACAGACAGACAGATAGATATAACAATAAAAAGACAGACAGACAGACAGACAGACAGACAGATAGATAGATGGATAAAAAAGATATTAAATGCCAAACGGACAGATAGACCGACAGACAGATAGACCGATAGACAGACCGATAGATATAACAATAAAAAGAAAGACAGACAGAGATAGATAGACAGACAGACAGATAGATATAACAATAAAAAGACAGACAGACACAGACAGACAGACAGACAGACAGAACAATAAAAAGACAGACAGATACATACATACATATAGATACATAGACAGACAGACAGACACAGACAGACACAGACAGACAGACAATTTGGCTTAAGATTATAATGGTTTCGACATAGAATGCAGTAATATCAGCTTAAAATGCAATCCACAGAATTGCACAGATTTTCCCCAATCGGTGCAGAAAACTTGGATTCCATGGGTCCCGTCAAGTTTTGCTTATGACGTTCAAAGCTAACTTTAAATGTAAAAGCTGGTCAAATTGACTCTAAAGGCCTAAAGCACAAACATCATACAGCTCTAAAGCTCAGAAAGCAACAGCCCAAGTTTGAGTGAGATACAAATGAGACATATGTATAAGTGTGTAAGTGTGCAGATGAGCTCTTACCAGCAGTAATCCAGCAGGTGAGGAGGAAGTACAGGGATGAAGATGTGCTGCCAATGCATAGGGTAGAGCATAGCGGTGGACCCTTGCACGCATGCAGTTAACTACGACAAAAAAAAAGAAAAGAAAAAAAAAGACGTGAGCTCCTTCATATGATGGTCTCCATCAATGAATACGCACTACAGGGGATTGCATTTATTGCAGACCAGGAGAGCAGGCTGAATTAGATAGTTATTCTTTTTATCTAAACATCACAAGCTGATTAAGCGTGTTTTTTTTCTGATGTGAACAGCACAGGTTCAAATCCAAAATTGGGGCATCAATCAAGGGACTAAAAATACACCAAAGCACAAAGTGTCAAATGTGTAGTGTCTCCAACACTGATACAAAATTAATGATGCTTTATTACGGTTATACACATACACACAGTAAATAATCTGACTCTACAAGAAGCGAACACTTAATTACATTGCTGGTGTGGATGTTTAATGAGTGAACACCCAAGTGACCCCTCACCACACCCTGATTCCCCCTCATGGCTACCTAGCAGTTGTAATGACCTGTGTGGCACACGCACACACGCCAGAGCTTCCTCATCTTCCAGATTAAAATAACATGATTAAATATGGAAAAAGAACAGAGGTCTGAAGGCTCCTCTGGGACTTCATTAGGGCAAATTGCCAAAGAATGAAACATGAGTTAGCCAAGAGAGACTGTGAGCTGTTGGAATACCATGGGGAGTAGGGGCTGGAAGAAGGGGTCTTGACAATTGGAGCTTCCAGTAATATGTGTGAACCATGGCTCCGAAGTATCAAGAGACCCCCCCTGCTCACTGACACACACAATATCACAATTGACCACTGAAACCAACCAAGCTTGGCCGTGGCACAACAGCTAGCTTCAAAGAGATCAGTTTAAATCCGGAATCCCGTCAGTATTCAACTGTGCGCAAGGTGTAAGGCTGGTTGCGTGTTGTTGTTGTGTTCATTGAGTTCTGTGACATTGTGTTCGAAAGCAACCGCTCCAGATAAGACGTGACCTATCGAGTCAAGAAATAGTACAGCTTTAATTAACAGTTATTTAGTGCCATGCATTGTAACATATGCAAATTTGTTGTGCAGTTCTCTGAAAAGAACTAAAAGGCTTTAGTTGTGACAGATCTAATTTCGTCCAGGCAATTTAGAAGAAAGAAATGAATATTTATGGCGTTTCTCACCAACTGAAGTTTGGAAGATATCAAAGCTTTAAGACCCGTTCTGTTCGAGATCCTTTTTCTCAAGGTCCAATAAATGAATCATGCTGAGAGGTCATTGCACTGCAAAGAAACACTTTTCTTTGACTGCGAACAGACTGCCATCTAGTTTCTTAGAGGCAAACCCTTCCGTACCATGCAGAGATGGGTAAGAAAACCTAATGGCGCATTCCAATTAATTCAACAATGTCCACAGACAAGCCCAATTGGCTTGATTTATTCTTGACTTGAAAGTGAAGCCGTGCCGTCTTCTTTCAAAGACGAGGGCACAAAAAGGAGGTGGCAAAACCTAGATAAACATTAAAAGGTGGAATTCAAAAACACATTAACTCTTGATATTTTTCCCACAAAAGTTGTTTTGCTCACAACCGAGGGATTCATCATAGCACAGGCACAATCTTGCAAGAAAGTCAGTCGTGACCTCCTTTCTGTGACAATTAAAGAGAAAGTTCAGAATAACTGTATTGATGCAATTGAATCTCCAGTTGCTCCCACAATGCACTGTTGGAGTGCTGCGCCTAATAAAATATTTGGCGGTCTTATGAATAATTAATGACGAAATACCAAATAAAAAGAAAGCCAAATGGCCACAAAAGGCAAGGTATGCTTGATATTCCTTTGAATGAAGAAGTCATCCACAAGAACAAATGCTGGATTACAGTTTGTTTGGATGCGGGGCTGCATCCTGCCGAGACCTGTGAGCTACCGCTGCCGTTAGCGATAATGAGCGTGCTGGGGACGTGTTAAGTGGGGGTCTTCTCTATGGAGACCAACCATAGAGCAGATTATACAAAGGGATCTGGCTTTGGAAATACAATAGACCCCCCCAAAAAAACAATAATGCATTCTAAAGAATTCCAAAGAACACATGACACAGTCCTTTTATGAAGAAAGGTTTTTACATTAAAATGAACAAATATGCAATATCAGTTTTATATAAAATATATGCCAAAATGAAATGAAATTATCATGCAAATTACTAGTGATAGGCCGATATATCAAACTGATTATCGTTTGGTCGAAACTGAAACGTTAGCTCCTCATGTCAGATCCAAACTCTATTCTATTTGGGACCATTATCAGACCATTAACACCTGTTTCAACCACTTGAAGTCAATTTTGTTTTAAAAAATGAACACATGCATATTTCAACAAGACAGTTAGCAACAATATCTTTGATTTGCTCTAGTTATCAGTATCAACATAGGTCTTTGAAAAAACGATATTATATTGAGCATTAAAAATTACAGGAGAAAAAAATAAAATCATGCCATTTTCTTTGAAATCACATAGAAAATCATGACACTCAAGGCTGAGCTGATTCATTTATATTAAATCCTTGTACATTAAAAAGATGACGAGCCAAAAGCTGAAAGACTAACAAGATAACACAACTTAAGTAGCATGCTAGAAGACCTGATAGAAATAGATCTGCACATTTCTCTCGAGAGGAAAGAAAACAGAAGGATTTTGCCATCTTTGCTCAGCGAACTCCGGATTTGCCCAATCAGGTGACAGTCACATAACCCTCACTTCACAATCAAACCACATTCACACTCATCTCTAGGAGTACATTTGTACCATTTTGCCTTGCTGAGATATATTCCACAGATGAAGTATAAAGATATGCTTTGTAACACCTTTCCAGTGAACCCTGTCTATGTAAACAAGTTGACGAACATATTTCCTACATCTAGGGAGAAGCTGGGGTTCAAAAATATCCATGGCAACTTCTCCAAGAATAGACAAAGACCAAAAAAAAGGTCCCGTTCTTTGATAAGCACAACAAAGCTCACAGTGGAATCTGTGATTGGGGCAGACTGGAGACTAGAGGTGCGATTCCCCCTGACAAGGGTGACAGCGCCGCAGTCTGCACTGACTCCTGCTACCTGCGAGACTTCTCTCCCCTGGCCCTCTCCTTGTTTCCCAATTACCAAGCCTCGCTCTCCCCTCCTGTTGACAAACGCACGGCTCCGAGCGGGGCGCCGACACAGGTGTATCGCTAACAAGGAGGTGGCATTAAAAAAAGAAAAGGTAGAGGTAGGGCGCAGGGCGCCAAACACCACTAATCCACCTCCCACTGCAACACAATATCACAAAGAAGAGAACAGGAAGTGCCGGAGGAAGATAAAATGTCTATTAAAGGTGTGGTAAGAGAGATGCTTGAAGAAGGAATGAAAATAAGACGGCATTGCTGAGTAGAGCGTAAAAAAAGCGGAGACTGTGAGGCCGAAAGGAACCTCAGTGGCTAGCACCACAGGCCAAGATGGGATCGGGTCTTGTTAGCATACCACTGACAGCATGATGAGAAGGCGGCTGTCAAGACTCGGGGCCGGCCGAGGGGGTCTCGCAGATGAAACGCGCCAGGGCCTCCCAGTTGACTAGTTAGAGGGATCCTGATGCAGCACAATTATACTGGCATATGACAAGACTGCATGGGCGGCTGCCTCCCGAAGCCTGCGACATGGTTTTAAAACAGTGGTACTCCTTACCTCTGGTCACAAAACAGCAATAAGTCAACTGATGCATTGTTGTTAGATCATGATTTATTCCTTTGCTTTCCAATACAGGCATGTGTGCGGCCATGTTCTGCTAGACTGACACAGCAGGTTCACTAGGGGCCCGAGCGCTCAGGGTCCGCTGGCAGCATGCATAATGGATTCCCTCTCTTCCTCTTTCCCTCTCTTTCTTTATCCTGTTGGCTGGCTGGAGAAACGGTAGAGGTAGTCTGACCACACCCTGGACACTGCCATTTGCCCTCTCTGAACAATTCAGAAATTGGCCATATGTCTGCATTTGCGTCTATGAATTTTTGACAAAATTGGCCATGTTTGTCTTCCTATAGTTGCCTGGAACTCCCAAGGCTCTAGAGAAGAAGATGGATGGTTTCTGGATTTGAGATGATCAAAGTCTTCACTGAGGTGGAACCTTAATATCACTAGTCTTCGTAGTAACTCTTTTGGCATATTACTTTCATAAACTCAAGGTCGCTCATGCTCCCATTCTGCAAAACAGTAAATCAAGTTATGAGATAGTAAAAAAAAAAAAAAATTACCCAGGAGACTAATGATTTGCACATTCTAACCCCTCGTGTCAGTGAGCACACGGAATGAAGGCGGCAGCCCGGAGGAGTGAAATACTCCGTGGATAGGGTCATTCCGACAGCCTCCTCCGGAGCCAGAGGGTCCGAGGGGAGCCCCTCAGTTCCGGCACTGTCGGCGAGCGCACCGCAAATGCTCCAGGGGGGAATCGGAGCGAGATAGGGAGCGAATGACATCACTCGCCGCTTTTCCAACTGTCGTGAAAGTTTGGACCATCGTCCGCCCCCATGCGATAAGCGCCCACTCCCTTTTTCAGGCAAGAAGAGCCAGAAAGAAAATATGTGAAAGAGTCAGGGATCCAATAAGTGATAATTTAAAGCCCAGAGAAATACCCAAAATGCCAAAACAGTGAGAGCTGAATTAGTGTACAGTATTTTTCAAGATGTTTTAGATAACTGTGTGTATATTTTTCCCTAAGTTCAAATTAATGAGAAACAGGTCATCTACATAACTCTTTTATGTTGATGTGCATGAGGTAGTTGACAATGCCCAGCTATAGTGACCAGGAAGTGAAGTGCAATAAGCTCTATATGATAAGGACGATGATCCATCTTCCACCATGAGAAAGGCTTCAAGTGTTCAAGTGTTTTTTTTTGTTTTTTTTGGGGGGGGGGGGGGGATTCCATCACACATCGTGTTAATTGTAAACAAATATGATAAAACACATTTCGGTACATGCAATTGTACCCAAAAGACCCATTTAAAGACAACATATATTAATATTTTTAAGTAAGAAGAAAGCTGTCTTATGTGTAAATGAGAATGACAGCAGAAACTCACAGTGCTAAGCTTGCTTGAGGTAATGATGATGCGTCGCTCATGCAGCATGCTGGCGTAGAGGTGCAACATGTTGTTCACATCCACTGCTACAAAGTACTCAGTTAAATTTCTCTAAGAGGAAAAAAAAAATTCTGTTGATTAAGATGCATTTGAACACCACGTCACATTTAATGTATGAATGTAATTGCATTTTATATATTTAATTATTATTTTTTTAACTTTGTTTTTGTTGTTTTTTTCATGTTTTGCTTCATGTTTTGTTTTTCTCATAGTCCCTTGATTTAATATGTAGTGCAATGAAATTCATACTTTAAGTGTGGCTTAATTTTGGGGGCCTCTGTATTTGTAACTGTGTTAAAAATACTCACACTTTCAGGTATGGTGGGGAGTCCATTAATGTCGGGAGCTATGAAGTATGAATGCTGCAGAAAACAGACAAGAAAGGATGAAGAAAAGGTCACCATGATGCAACCATCCAGTATTTAGTGTTTATAGACCCTCTTACTTACTGTCTATTCCACAACCAATAAATAAACCGCGATTGGCCTGAACTGTGTCTAAGCTTGTTAACATCATACATACAGAAAACAGATAGGGATACATGAAGTCAACAAACGCTGATCCCCTGTGGACACTACCGGAGGAGGCTCCCCTGCATCGGAGAGAAAGTCTTTATTACGGTACAAAAGCCAACTGCTCTGTTCTGACAGTATCAGAGGGGTCTGCCAGGCGTACGTTTGAACAGGCGAGCAAGTTTAATGTCTGGATCAAAGAGGCTCCGAAGCAAAGATCCCACGCTGCCTGCTAACTTTAGCACTTTTGTTTGCCTGTGTGGCGCGCTCCGCTCTTTCCCAAGGCTGGGTCGCGATTCGTCGTGCGTAAAGAGCACCCATCTGTTGCTCAACACATAGGTTCAACTTTTGCTGCCTTCGCGTATGTTCCACAAACAAACGCAAGCACAACTAGCATCCTCTAATACTCAAAGATGTCAAATATTTATCTTGGATGCTGTGATCACATGACTCGAGCAATCAAACCAAGTGCTGTGCAATGTCAAAATTTATCTGTGCTCTATGTGCGTGTCCAGAGTACTTTTGCTATATTCGTACGAACATAAACAGTTTGAAGATATCAATAAAGCAGAGTGACCAAGATCTCTTCTTCATGTGCTGACATGTGTTTATTTTCCCATACCGAGCAGCTGACTGCCCTCCATGTCGTGGACTGCAGTTCCAGCTGGCGGTGGCCAACACTTTGCAGCCGTGTTTATAAAAATCACACATTATCAGAGCGCTTGTTATCACCGCTCTCTGCATGCTGCTCCCTGTAGTGTGATCAAAATCCCAGACCCTGCACCCAACACCACTCCCCAGCACACACACACACAAGACACATCTGATTGAAACATAACTGCCCACACAGTGCTGATTCAAACCTCTCCCGTCACCAACACCCCCTTTCCAAATTCGAAAAGCGAACAAAGTTTTCACTCTGTTAATAAATTTAACTTCAGAGAAGTTAAAGCGGAACATGACGGTGATTAGTAAAACCCACCACCTTCTGGGAGACGGTACGGGCAATTCCAAGAAACCCCTTCGGATGACCTGATGGGCTTTTAGATTGCACGCTAAGGTCAAATTCTTGATAACTGATGCTGAGTAATAGCTAGCTTAACAACTAATGATGTCAACTTAATTTGTTTATAGTGTGATATTATATATTTTGTGATACTGATATTTTTTAATTTATTTACATTTTCTGAAGCTTTATTCAGACACCTCAGAGCCAAAGTATTCAATGTGTGTGTATGTATGTATGTATGCATGTATATTTCAGAACATGATATTATGAAGTGTTACAGCTTGAAAAAATAAAACAGCATGATTACAATACTGTTGTGCAGATATTCACGGGTGCAGTGTTTTTTTATTCATATTTAAATAAAAAGATAAATGTAGGCTAATGGGCAGAGCATCAATGAGATTTCTTGAGCATAACAGTCTTTTGCTTTAAAAAATAATAAATAAATAAAAAAAAAAAACTTTTGATATTTGAAAAAAAAGAATACAGCAGCATGGAAGAGCATGAATCATTTAGCAAGTTTGATTGTTTTCCAGAAAAGAAAAAAAGAACTGACAACAAGACCCAGGATGGGTTTTTGCCATATTTAAAAAAAAAAAAAAAAAAAGAATAGAGCTGGATTATTTGGCAAAATTGGAATTCTTTCTCCCATGCGATTAGGGCAACGGCTCCAAATTTCAGAACTGCCCCGTCCTCTCTCTTTTCATCCCTCTCCCTTCAGCACACTCACTCTCCACTCACCGACTGTATGCTTCCTGGATCTTGCACTACTTGCCCATTGGCAAAATGTAAGTGGTTGCTCTTGCAAAAATGAAGGAAAAAATATAGATGGATTAGATGGAGAGATCAAACATATAGACATACACATAGACAGAGGAAAAAAAAAAAATAAAGTGTGCGGAAAATACTGACTGATAAAAATAGGATGCAGTCAGACAGACAGACAGACAGACAGATAGACAGACAGATAGACAGACAGATAGACAGACAGATAGATAGATAGTCTGTCATTGACTGGCAGCTGTTTAAGATGGTGTTAACCTATGCTTGCTGCTGGATTTGATGAGTTGCAAAAGTGGTCATTAGGTTTAACGCTGTCCAGCCGTCTCTTATCAGAGTGAGAGGCCGGCGGTCCCACTTCTGTTTCTAAACAAACCGTTATTCCTCCCTAGTACCTACCACACTCAGATTTACTGGCATATTCGGCTTTGGCACAGGGTGGTTGTGCAGCGTTTCCAACATGTCGTTCAAGTCATCTTCCTGTGAGGACAAAAAAAAAAAAGACAAATATGAAAAACAAACAAACGAGAAAAATGCACAACTAAAAGCACAAAAAAAAAAAACAAAAAAAAAAAAAAACAACGTAACTGCAGATTCTACGATTTAAAGCACTCAGCGTAAAGTATTCTTACAGCAGTCTACAGAAGAGAAATATATCCGACTGACACACATTTAACGAGCGATCCTGAGGTTAAGAGACGGTAAGCTAGGCTGCGGCAGACGCTTATTATTCTGGGGATGATTTATGGCAAACATTGGCTGTTCGTAATTAACCAAAGGTCCTTGCTCAGAGCGGGCGGCTTTAAGAAGCCATTGGAGAAAAGCTTTGCCACAAAACAGGCCTCAGGATTATAACGCTGAGCTTTTACGAGCTTTTATGACAAGAGTGCAATTTACCCTCTCAAACTTGCTGTAGAATAGCGATGCTGTTGCTGTTAAAACAAAGTCTGACATCGAATAGTTAGGCACATATTTAGATATGCCCTTTTCTTGTAAGCAAGTTCCCAGATTAGCTATGTGGCCAGAGCTTGCAGCATATATGGCCGTGTGTTTGTACATATGTGTGCGGGGGTGTGTGAGCTGCTGTCACGAGAGCCTGGATGCTCACACGCATGGTCAGTAACACAGCCTGAGGAAACACTTCATTTACCCTCGCCATAAACCTTCATCGCTCTTGTCCTTCCTCGTCAGTCAACGCCGCCTCACGCGGAACGGAACGCCAAAAGTCAACCCGATCATGCTTACTTGCTCAAAGAATTCATTTACGCGTACTAGAGTTTAGCTTTTGTTAGACAAGGAAAAAAAATTAGTAAAATGTTGATAAAAGACACTGTCAAAAAACAAATAAAAATCTAATTATTGTTAAAAAATATATATAATGGGCTTGATTCTTGAAACGTCAGCAAAAATAATCGTAGTCACATTCAATGCAAATGCAGTTTGTAAAACCACTGTGCACAACAAATGTATGTAAACTCCTCGTAAATCCATTCTTATATTAGTTTCCACATTGAATTAAATGCAACAGCTTACCTAAGAATAGTTATATATGAATGATTTAGACAAATTTGTGCTGCTCTTTTTTCATAAAGAAGACCCATTATGGAAACTGTTGCATTTAATGCAAATTTCTCTAAATTGTATGTAAAAACTATTTTCATGTGTAAATCTTTCATGAAACCATTCTTACATAAATTGCTGCATTAAGTGCAAATTTCTGTGCAAATAATTAATAAAAGTAAAAGTATATAAATTTTATATAAAAGTAAATTGCTGTCAAAATTGTACACAACTTATCTAAAATTTGTGTAAATCTTTCATGAAACCATTCTTACATAAATTGCTGTATTTAGTGCAAATTTCTGTACAAATCATTCATAAAAGTTTGTATATCGCATTTAATGCATAAATAGTACATAAACAATTTTTCACATAAAATTGTCATACACAATGAAAATTTGTGTAAATACTTCCTAAAACCATTCTTACCTAAATTACCACATTTAATGCAAATTTCTGTGAAAATTGTTCTCAAGTCATTTTTAAATAAATTGTTGCACTGATGAACAATATACTGTGTGTTGTATACTACTTAAAATATATTCTCTCTATTTTTTTTTTTTTTTTTTTTGTTTATGAGTTTGTATTATGTGTACTGGGTTTATTTGTATTAAGTAGTACTTATTTGTACAGCTAGCACCTTTTTTCCCCCCAAAAATAAAACTTTCTGAATTGCATCCATTCAAACTGCACACCATGATAGTCTCCCAATAGAAGTTGCGCTAAATACGAGAATCTTCTAAATGCCTTAAACGAAAAAAGCGAAAAAAAAGATTGTACTTTAATGTCACAAGCAGCATTTGGAATTTAGAGAATGAGGGGAAACTCTTTTCTTAGGGTTTAAAAAAGAAAAGAAAAAAAGGCATACTTTTGGTAATGCAATGGGTCGATGACACAGAGCATCTTACGGCTTAATTCCTGACCCCTGTGACTCCCAGTGTACTTAGCCTATGATTTGTTTGTGTAGAGGAGGCTTGGTCTTCTTCACTTCTCTTTCAGCGTCTCCGTTACACATAACTGAATGATAAGAGACTGATAGAGAAACTCTTCAGTTACATGCTGGCTCCACACAAACTCTGTTTTTCATTTGATGTTAGCTTAATATTTTCATCCCCTTTTCCTAATTTAAACTTTTCTTCATCTGCTACTGCTGTGAAACTTTCAGAAAAGAAAAAAAAAAAAAAAAAAAAAAAAAACGATTTGGCACAGTGTATTTCCTGACAATTTGTTTTCCCGTATATCATAAGGACTGACTTCCTGTTCGATGCTCGGTCTGTTAAATGTCAACAACACTGCAAAGCAAAGCGCAACCAACCAACTGTGCCTGTTTCGCTGAGATGGATTATAGATGACGTTTTTCTTTCTCCTTTGTCTTTGCACAGAAAAAAGAAAAAAAACACACTCAAGTTTTGCTTTGCAGTGGCACTTTTGGTTCACAAGCTGGATGGCAGGAATGTGGGTAATTTCGATGCTGTTCGTGACATTAGCAGTTTGCTCAATAGGGGGTCCGGCATGGCCCAATCAGACACATGAAAAAGCGACCTCACAGAGGAAACTTTTTTTTTTTTTTTTTTAACAATCACAAATGTTTACATTTCAGCATGAATAAACTTTCAGATACTGTTTGATCTGTTTACATACTGAAATTTTAACTCGTGTAACGAGAAACTGAAGATGTCTCTCAACTTACCTAAGGTTTTGATTAGTAGTCTGCAAGAGTATTTAGAAATTTGCATTAAAATTCACTTAAAATAAATTTTTATGTAAATATTTAATAAAACCATTATTATGTATTACAATTTTGCTAATTTTTTTTCCATGTGGAGAAAAGTTGAAGTCTTCCCTTACCTCACCTTATGTTTCGATAAGTTTCAAAAAGTTTGCAAGGGTAATTAAACTGCATTACATGTGATGATATGTGTAAAATTGTTCATTAAACCATTCTTAAATTATCACATTTATGTGAATTTCATAAAGTTGTATTTAAATTATGCTAATTTTTCTCATTTGAAGACAAGCTGAAGACTTTGGTGTATTAAAAAGTTTTTAAGCAAGTTTGTACTTAAAAATATGTATTAAATGCAAAAATTCATTTAACAACATTTTTATGAACAATGTTACATAAATTATCAGATTTAATGCAAAAATCTTTCATAAAAATATTCCTGAATATTGTAGTGCTCTTTTTTTATGTCCCTTAACTTACCTGGTGTTTTGATAAGTAGTCTGCAAAGGTATTTAGCAGCTTATAGTAAATCTCAAACCATGGAAGATAGCTGTCAAAAAAAAGACAGAAAAACATACATTAAACAAATATTACACAATATTTAACAAGAAAAAGTTAAACATTACTATAGCTAGAGTGCGAATTAAGGGGGGCGTTGTTTGGGGGCTCGATCCCCCCTGAAGGACATCAAAACAAGATGTTCGGAGGAGTGGTCAAAGAAAGTAGTATATCCATAATATGAAGCTTTACCTGTAAATATGAAATGCATTTATTGCATGGACAAAGAAAAGAATGTGTTTATT
Source organism: Ctenopharyngodon idella (assembly GCF_019924925.1). Classification (NCBI taxonomy): domain Eukaryota; kingdom Metazoa; phylum Chordata; class Actinopteri; order Cypriniformes; family Xenocyprididae; genus Ctenopharyngodon; species Ctenopharyngodon idella. The sequence continues at coordinate 9,325,066 of NC_067229.1, forward strand.
AATGCATATACACAGTTCAGTTGAATGATAACATCTGCCCTCTTTAATGCTGTTCATCTAAATGTACAAAGTAAGCAGGCACAAATATCCTCAACAACAACACTGAAATAGGAGCACACAGTTTGACGTTCAATCAATTGCACGTGAAAGTTGCGTTCATTACTATAATGGTAGGTATAGTAATGAACGCAATACACCCCACCCACCCATCCGCCCCCCAAAAAAAATTCAAAATGGTGTCTAATTTTCCTGAATCTGCACAAATATAGTCTCGCCGCATTCAGTGTAGACAGCATCACTGATTATAATGGGTTCTATTTGCTTTCGCATCACGCCGCTCGCGTCTGGTGTAGACACGGTGTTAGACTTCCTTTAGCGTTTTCAGCTAAAGTGAACCTTATTATCACATTCTTGGCCCACGCTGACACTTGCATTTTAGGCATTCCAGTCACGGAGCGGGCTAAATAAAAGTATTTGGTTTCTTCAACAAAAGCATGACTGGACCACTGTAGCCTGTAATAAACCAGGGATGGGATGGTTTACAAGCATGCTGCGCCCAGATGCACAACCTGAACCTCATTGTCGTACATTAAATCACTACATATGTCACTACTCTCCGTTTTTTTTCTCCTTCAAATTAATTTCCCAGCAGGAGTAAAAAAAATAATTCACACCTTATCAATGTGTATTAACTAATCACACAATGACTAGCCAAGAGTATCTGCAACATTGTGTGTGTTGCAGCCTGACAGAATCTTGGCAAAGTTGACAGGCCTTTAAAGATGGAACACGGCCAATGTGTTGTTTTGGCTTGAAGGTTGCAAGAACACACACACCATTTATTTCGTTATGCAATCTAGTGAAAAAATGCGGCCTGCTAGCGGGCTCTGACTTTTTCTTTCCCAGTATGTAGGCGTGATTACAACATGCATTTCGACTCGGTCTGAAATCTCACACTTAACTGAGAGCGATTACATCAGCTATTCTTTTCCAACGCAGAGCTTTGACTTTTGTTTGTCGCTACTGCTTGATTATTTTAATTGGCTACGATGAAGGTAAAGAAGAAGCTTGAATTAATGGATGGCTGGGAATGCGGTAATTTTTGAAGAAGAAAAAGCAAAAAAGGCTTCATATCGTCTGATCTCAGTTGATCCACAGAGCACGCAGTGTCTTGATTGGAGATTTTTTTCCCTTTTTATCCTTCCATGGGTCAGTGAGCTCTCCAGCAGACTGGAATTAACAGACAACAAAAAACACAACTAAGTGTATCTAATGCAAATTTTCATATTGCCGAACGCGTAGAAAGAGGCCAGTGGCACGCCATTCCCAGGGACGTGCGCTCAAGCATGAGAGTTTCAAGTCTGGGTGACCATTAACCTAAAACAATCATCTCTTAACATGCCAGTATTTTGACGTGCACGACGATGTTCGCAAACCAGGTCACACTATTCTAAATTAAATGCCTCTATGCAAATTGCAGATGGGTGAGAAAAATGATCCATGGCCTGGATTGAGGAGTGTTTTGGTTAGCATGACGTGTTGTTTGAAATATCGTAATTGACCGACACCTTGCTCAAGCTGCATTACACAACAAAGAAAAATCATTATCTATCTCTCTCTTGCTCACTCTTTGTTTAAAATGCGAGGCTCCTGGATGCTAATCCTTCATTTTTCACATGTGAAGGGGATTTAAACGGGAGCCTCTCCTTGTCAGAAAGGCACGGCAGGCCTTGGAGAGCACAAACACTCATTATACTCTTAAATGAGAGCATGTAAATCTTTTGTATTAAAGTCAAATAAATCACTGCTCTATAAGCAGCAGACGTGCGTTTATGAAGATATCCAGGGAGGAATACCTTTCACAAAATCCTGGATTCATTTTTTATTTTAAGTCATAAAGCAGAAGCACACAATTTTTCTTTTTGTTTTAACTTTTTTTTTTTTTTTTTTAAATAGGCTGAGGGGAGCACGGCACCCCAGCCCAATCTCTTCACAGCTAGTAAGTAAAAATGTGTTTGTATTCGGCAAATCCTCTGATAGTGGAACATTCATCATGCTGAACTGTGCTGAGACGAGCCAATCTCAACGGCCCTTTTAGGTTCTCTAGCGCCGTGTGTACTTGGAGAGTAAACCAACTTATCTGTGGCTTACTGGCAATCCCTAACAAACTCGAGCTCCTTGCTTCCACAGCCAGAAGCATCAGATAAGATTGAGCAAATGGTTTGATAGCTGGAAAAAAAAAAAAAAAAAAAAAAAAGACAGAAACTGACCACCAATGAATGAGAGAATGTGTAGGTCATGACATGATTAGAAAAGATGTATTTGTATTTTCAAGTGTGAGCTACTTAAGTACTTCTACTGAGCTGTCTTGACAAAACTTATTTTTAGTCCCCCCAAAAAAGGGGGATTTAAAACCTGAAAATAAAAAGTTTTATTATAAAAAAAAAAACAAAAAAAATTATAGTATAAAAATACTAATAAAATTAATAAAATATTAAATATTCGGTACTATTTCTAGGTCATTAATTGAATGAGAAAAGTGCTGCTGTAATTAAAGATAAAAAAGGGGAAATCAAATTGTTATTTTTTCAACTTCTCAAAAACAAATTGCTATGTTAATTCCATAATTTTTTAATAACCATACTTTTTTTTTTTACTCATTTAGAACAATCTCACTAGTGGTCTCAGACTTTATAATCCCACTATAAATCACTCTAAATTCATATTATGCATTTATGAAGTTTTACACTGCATGCATGGCCTTTGGTTTGTCTTGTACGCCTGTACGATCTAATCGGCCCTTAAATCAACATGCGTCCTAAATCATCGGAGGTATTTAGGAGCTTTAAAATCAAGTCAGCTCGCACCTTGTCTCCTTCCCAAGATGAGATATGATTACACCCGACTTTTCCTGAGTTTTATGTTCAGCTAAGGAAAAGAAATATCGCTAAATGACCACTAACTGAAGAAAACTTCTGCTGTCTGAGGAAGACGCCAAGTCGGGTCCCAGCCATCAAATAAAACCGGTGAGAGAGAGAGAGAGAGAGAGAGAGAGAGAGAGAGAGAGAGAGAGAGAGAGAGGGGGTCTATTTCATCTGGGGTCTCGCAGATGTCCGAAGGCTATGTCCGAGGGCCGAATGGGTGGAGAGGGTGGGGTAAAACGGAACGCTTGTGTTTTTGAAGTGGTTTGGCCTTAAGGAACCCTGGCCTATTTGGCCTGGGCTAAACCTGCAAAGCTACAAAGGGCTGTCCACATAAAACTGTCCCTCTCATTAGGCAACTTCCTCGTGTAAGCTTAGGTGACAATTTTATGGTCCCAGCACTTCAACAATCACAAGGACACAAACTGTTTTAATTACTTTTCTTTTATATTCTGGTGGAGAGTGTAAATGTGTGTGAATAAGAAAAAGTGTCACCTTACAAAAATCTAAAATAATATATTTTATACAATTATGTATAAATCAGCTTAATTAAAAGTTCAACATTATATAAATATATATGTGCGTGTGTGCGTATAAGACTACTGTGTTTCTATCTATCTCTCTCTCTCTCTATATATATATATATATATATACACATATATACACACACACACACATATATATATATATATATATATATATATATATAAAATATTTGAAATTATCTAAATTAAATCTAAATAAAGGGGGGTAGAAAAACAAAACTTTTGGACTTTTGTTACATTTCACCATGTTCTTTCCAAATAGATGCCATAAACAAAAGAAGGGTCTTACTGGAGTTAAAAAAAAAAAAAAGGAACAAAACTTTCAAAAGCATTTCTTATTATGAATGAAGGAAGCCATGCAAACTACTCAGAATGCATAATGAATTTTATACATCATATGTCAAATGAATTAGCATGTAAAACTCAGTGAAAGGGACAGGGGAGACTCTTGCTAATTGGCAGCAGGGCTTCATGCATAATTATTGGTGAACCGTCTCCGGCATGCCTCTGTGCCTGAATAACGAGGGGAGAGAAAGAGAAAAAAAAAAAAAAAAAACACACACACACACACACACACACACACACACACACACACAAAACAAAGGCCATCCTGACTGGGATGGGAGGAGGAGAGATCTCGACAGCAGCTCATCATGACGATGATAAACCTGCGATTGTCCATCAATACCGTGTAGACGGAGGGGAAAAAAAAAAAAAGTGATATATCCCAGTTGAGCTGCTCTGAATTACTAAATGACTTTGTATTATTAAATACACTGGTTTAGCGTTTATGTAACCGTAACAGTCTTCTATCTGCCGCTTTCCATTCTCAATGGAACGGTTCAGACTGAAAATATGAAAGCATCTGCCATCATATGATCTAAAAAACAAACAAAAGGAGTATTTTTATCAGTGTTTATTATTATTTCATGAAAGTGAAGCATTGCTTGTTTTAATCCCTTTATTTCAGAATCTGGAATTCATTTGGAATTTGTTTCCCGTAAACATGAAAAAGGACAAATGACATTTCTCAAGAAATGTATCTTAATGAATCAATCCATCAAACTATAAATCTATATTAACAATAAAAAAATAAAAAAACTGACTGCAAATGGTCAAAATTCAAATAACTAATTATGTACTTCAAAAGTTTAAAAAGTGCATAAATAAACAGACAAACAAAAAAACATTCCGTTCTGATATTAGTAATGACAATCTCTTACCTGAGCAAACAGATGCAGACCCTGCAGCCGGACGTCAGCCGACAGAAACCAAACCTCTGCTTGCTGTCAATGTCTGTGAGCACAAACGTGAAGTTCTGGCCCACCTGAGTCTGGGACACTCTGCAGCCCACCACAAAGAGAGGAAAAAACAAGTTTAAAATTATTTTATCAAAGTGTACGCTTCAATGATATTTGGATTTGGATTTGCCTGATTATTAGCCAGTGACTGTAACTTTTCACATTATCATCATCATCATCATCACAAAAGAGCAAAATTCAAAAAATTAAAATTGCAAAAAAATAAAATAACTCACATTAACAAAAACTTTATACATGCATTCACTTATTTCATATAGGCAGCAGAACGACTGTATTACATTTAAGGTTGTAAGAACTAAACTAAGGGTGACAGTGTAGTTTATCTCCACTAGATGGCAGCAAGAAAGCTTCAGCTGGAAGGAAGCGAACTTCTCACACAGCACATAAACTAAACAACAGCTCTTTCCATTTTTCATTTCCAAGAGCAAACAAGCCAACACACACACACACTGCTGTTCATTCAGGAGACGTGTCTAACATCATGCCAGTTAGGACAGACATGCAAACACACATTGTCTCCTGGGGGGTGGAGATCTTAATTTCAATAAAGGTGTTTTATTTCTAAGTGAAGGGTCTGATATTAGAGACCAGTACTACTGGAACCAAAGGAGGTGTGCGGCTCCACCCTGTGAGTCATTTACGACAGCCTCTTAAGCATGTGTGAATGAGTGTTGTATAAACAAACATCCTCATTTTTCCCAATTCACACATCGATTGACTTCTTTTCTGGAAGCATGAAGGATGTCCTACCTTTCCACATCAAATGGGAAGCAGAACTTAGGCACTGTCTGCAGGACCTCCTGGAAAGAAACATAAGAGACATTATGGTCTAATCAAATCATGTCAGTGTTCACTAACCAATGTTAGTTAGCTAAAATTAATTCAAGGATAAGCCTTAATTAATGACTTAATGATAATGACATGACATGATATGATAAAGAGGATTATGTGGCAAACAGAGAACTTGCCAGGGTGTTGTTATGAGGTTGCTAATTTGTTCTGATTGTTTTAGTGCAATGTTAAATGGCAAATGGAGCCCAATTTCACATTTCTATGATATTCTGGTCCCCAGATAGGGCTCTAATGTATGTCTAAAGGATTTTTCACCAGTTTTTCGTCTGCCAGACGAAAATCGTAAGTGCAATTTATTAGAAAAGTAAAAAGACATTTTCCTCAACAAAATGCATGGTTTGCAGTGCACACTGTGTTAATCAAATGAAACCGTTTCATTTGAAATAAATATTCATTAAGCAGAACAGTAGCTGGCAAACAAACAAGCAAACAAATGTATTTACGTATTAAGTGCATTGCTAAATGGTTGCTATGGTGTTCTGGTTGGTTGCTTGGTGGCTGCATATTGTCTCAAGTCAAAAGAGCCCAATTCCACATTTCTGTGATATTCTGATATCCTAGATATGGTGCAAATTTTTTGTCTGCCAGACGAAAATCATAAGTTCAACTGATTAGAAAAGTGAAAGCACATCACTTTTCTCAAACACCATGGTTGTTGTAAATCAGTGTAAATCAGTTTCAAATAACTATTCATTAAGCAGACCAGTAGCTGGCAAACAAATGAGCAAATGAATGGATTTAAAGGGAAACGACACCAAGCTGACGTAAAGGGGAGGGCGATCAGAGGCTAAAATAATTAGCGGCCATTAGCTCATTGATCGTTTCGCTTGAGGTGTGGGGACGACGGAGGTGACGGCAGATTGTTGGAACAATGGCTGAGCAGCACTAGGGGTTCAGAGGAGGTGCGGGAGGGATGGGAGGGGGGCGAAAGTAGGCCCAGCCTTTGGGGTTTTACCTTCCCGCACAGCCCCAGAGGGAGAGTCCTAGCACCAGCAGCATATGGATTACCATAGCCATATGGGTTAGCCACGTCTGGCCAGTCCTGCACTGTAGACTAGCCATGGGGAACTGCCAGTGATCCCCTGCTCAAAGTATAACAAGCTGCGACCATTCAGATGAATGGTGCGGATGTGTTTGGAGGCAGCTGGGTAGTTCAAATGCGGCTTCCATACCCGTACCTGCACTTTAAGACAAAATTAATCATTCAACGTGCATGTATGCGTGCCAGCCTGCGAGGGTGTCTGTTTTTATTTGCGTATATATGCATGTGTGGCGCGGATGATGACTGGTTGCTGTTCTCGGTGGGAGGCGGTGGTGCTGATGGGGGAAGACAGAGTGAGAGAGTTAGTATGTGATACAGAGAGCGGCGAGGAGATTGAAGGCTCTGGCAGGCGAGAGAGGAACGTTGGCAGCGGCAGAAACATCCTCGCCGTGTCGTGGCGCGGCGGATGACTGTACGGCAGTAAAGCTGTCACGCGAACGCAAGCCTGATGCTGCCGTATGTGACTGCTACTATCATTAACTCCTATAGGCGCTTCCCCCGAGTGTTTATGCCAAGCTGCGGCACACATTTGCAGAAGCGTATGCAAACGGATGCTACACAAATAAAATTGTCTCCTTCGCAGATGCAGAAGTTGTCGCAGGTCCCACACTGGCCTGCATGACACCAGTCAAAGCTCGTCCCTGCTGTCAATCTGAGTTGGCTTGACAGGAACTAGCAATGAAATTCACACTGGATATTACATTCGGACTAGACGAAAGACAATATTTGTAATGACATGCAGCTGAAAGAATGCATTCATAATGCCATGTAGAAATAAACAAACACAAGAAAAGAATTAAATAAACACAAGGAAAGACTTGATTAAGACCACAGAAACTCCAAAGCCTGTGCCTATTTAATTCCTTTCCTTAAACGTCAACATTAAATGGCATTTGCAACTATTTTTCCTTCCTATTTGTGACTATTTCTGAGTGCAACAAGAAAAAACATAGGAAGTACTTGACTTTATATCCATTGGGATCATGAAAAGTCTCGATATAATAGATGTTCAGAAGAAAACATAATATTAGATATTCTGAAGAATTTTTTTGTCCATACAATGAAAGTCAATGGGCTAAAAAAAGAAAATAAAAAAATCATCTTTTATGTTCTGCATAAGAAAATGAAGGTGAGTAAAATGGACAAAATGTTTTTCAGTAGAACTGTCTCTTTAAATGAAAGGTTGGTGATGTCAGCCAAAAGGTGGAACAAGTTGAAACATTAACATGAAACATTACAAAGACATTTATTTGAATTAAAAGTAGCAGAACCATCTATTAAAGTAAATTTTGATTTTTAATGTTTACTTCAAGTGATTTTTAAACCCATTCATATCCATTAAACCTGAGCCGCCTGCCTTCCGGCATTCAAGTGAAATATTCTCACGATTCTCCTCAAGGTTTTAGTAGATCTAACTCTCTGTACGCATGTGCATTACACACCTTTTTCTCTAAGCGTTTTATTACTATTCATCCAGGTGATCGGGGGACTATACCAAAGCGTGCTCTGGGAGGAGAGTCAGATCATGTGAAGAGGTGTAACGCGAGTTGCTATCGTTCCTGTTGTTTGGTTGTACTGTTTTCCCCTTTCTCTACCTCCCTCCCAACCATTTTCCCAAGACAAAAGAATATAAAACAGCTAATGCATTTACAACTCACTGGAGGAGGCAGGGTGAACTCTGCAGGCTGCATTATTTATTTACTGTTGAGACAGGGATATCACTCAATGAGACAGCAGTCTCCATTCCCCCCTGGTCCCACTGCGGAGGCCTGCAATCACAGATTCTCCTCTATCACTATCTCTCTCTCCTCCACCAGCAGCATTTATTACCGCCCCACGCTATCGGGAGACACTACCGCTCCCTCCCTGAACTCCCTGCAGAGGAAGGGAGCTTCTCCTGGGCTGGATGGGAGCAGAAGATCCAGCACTGGCATCAGCAGCAGCAGATATCAGGGGATGTGCTGCTTCACTCGGCTTCTGACATTCATGCTGCAGGCCAAACTGATCGATTCCGATGGTATGGGTGCACGATCAGAGCCAGAAATAGCGGAACCACAACAGAGACCAGTGTCAAGTGTTAGTGTCAAGTAGTTAAGGATAGGGGAACATTTGACTATAAGGTTGCTTTCAAAGGAGCAATTACGACGAATGTGCAAGACTGATGAGTTAAAAAAAAAAAAAACTTTCCAATTTATTTCTAAATATGAAATTGGCCCGGATTGAGTTTAAAAAGCCAGATTTGTTATGATTTTTGTGTACCACACTGTCATTCAAAAACCTCATTCAAAAAAAAAAAAAAAAAAAAAAAAGTCATTTACGTAACTTAAAGGGTTAATTCACCAAAAAATGAAATGTCTGTCATTAATTACTCACCCTCATGTCGTTCAAGACCTTCGTTTATCTTCGGAACACAAATTAAGATATTTTTGATGAAATCCGAGAGGTATCCGACTCCTCCATAGACAGCAATTTAACCAATTTAAGCGCTTACATGTTCTACGTCAGAACACTGAGTCATAATTGGCCGGCTCCTGCATGCGTCGTGCTGCTCACGTGAACAGCATTGGCCAATACTGAGTCGCCGTTCTGACGTAGAACCTAGATTTTTGTTTTGTTTTTGCCCACAAAAAGTATTCTTGTCGCTTCATAACATTAAGGTTGAACCACTGCAGTCACGTTGACTTTAACAATATCACTCTTTACTACACTTTCTTGACCTTGAAAGTGGTGGTTAAATTGCTGTCATTGAGGAGTCTGATACCTCTCAGATTTCATCAAAAATATCTTAATTTGTGTTCCGAAGATGAACGAAGGTCTTACAGATTTGGAACGACATGAGGGTGAGTAATTAATGACAGAAATTTCATTTTTTGGGTGAACCAACCCGTTAGCGATGAGCTATTTTTGGTTATTGTGACTCATTATTGTAACTATTTCTTCATTTTAACTTCATAACTTCATTTTAGATAATTGTGACGTTATTTTGCGCAATCATGATTATTTTACATGACTGTAGGTAATACTCAAAATGGCAACTTTATTTTTTACATCTGTGATTATCACAATTGCAACTTTCTTTTTATTGCCACTGTTTCTTGTAAATGCTACTTTATTAATTGTAACTATTTATCATAATGCAAATTTCTCATAATTGCAACTACATTTCTCATAATTGTAACTATTTATATTATTGCAACTTTATTTTGCACAATTTTGACTAATTTGCACAATTGTAACTATTTCTCACAATTGCAACTTTATTTCTCCTAATTCCAATTTTCTTGTAAATGCTTCATCTAACAATTCCGACTATTTCTCATAACTGCAACTTAACGTCTCTTAATTGCAACTTTATTTTCTCACAATTGCAACTATTTTACACAATTGTGAATGTATTTCTCATTATAAACTTTCTCGTTTTATTTTTTTACTCAAAAATGGGCTTCTATATAAAAAAAAAAAATTAAAAAAACAGCTCTGTGTCACATCTGTAAGAGGGGGAAAAAAAATCAGATTCGGGCCACATTCAGCTGCAGAGTGAACATAGCCAATGTTACTAGGTGATGTGAATGTTAGAGTTGAATATTTAGATGGGAACAGCAAGACAAGTATGGGTGGTAGGGAGGGTGAAAAAGAGAGAAAAAGAAAAGGGAGAGAGAAAGATGTTGTGAGTGGGAACTAAGCGGTGCACCGGATGAGCGAGTGAAAAGCATTTCTTCATTCTGTCAATACTGGGATATAGGAGGGAGGGGGTGCGAGAGATATGTGGTGAGAAATAGAGGGAGAAAGAAAAGGAGAGAAAGAGGCAGAAGGAAGGAAAGGGAGAGAAAGCATGAGAACTGAGAGATATAGACAGACAGGCAGACAGACCGACAGACGGAGATAGGAGAGAAAAGAGAGATAAGGTAAGAGAAAGACAGGAATAGAGAGAGAGAGACAGCAATCTCCCCCTTTCTCTCTCCAAGCTGGTGGGATTCCTCCCCAGGGGTTTCTGTCTTTAAACCTCCATGCTCTTTAAAAATTCTGCCAGCCAGCAGGTCTACACGGCGCTATGGAACTGTCTCCAGCAGGGGAGAAGTGTGTGATTGTGTGTGTGTGTGTGTGTCTGAGGAAAGAGAGAGAGAGAGACAGAGACTGGCAGAGCCACCATGCTGACGGCACCGAGATCCCAGTGACAGGTTCAAACCCAATCTCCCCACAGGTCAGTGTTCACTGTACCCCCAAACCCCAATTAAGTCCTGCTTTTTCTTTCTCCATATCCCTCTCTCTCTGGGTGTCAGAGAACGCGGCCATAACACATGCAGCACCCCGTGGTTATTATGACGAAAACGCTACTGGGCCCAAAATCAAATGCGTCTACTACAACAATTACTACTACCTTTACTGAAGGAAAAACGTGAGCGCTGCTCGCCTGAGCAAAGCTCGCCGCCACAATGCTAGAATATTGGTGGTGGTTGATATGCTGTAGCTAAGGTGTGGTTTTATAGCATTATGTAGTTGTTAGGGTGTTCTGGGTGGTTGCTAGAAGTTTGCTTACTGATATTCTGGACTAAATATGCCTCTGTTCCTTGCTACAATGTAAATCTATTCGATTTTGATGCCCATTTTTTCTTCTGCAATATGAAAATCGTGTTCTTAATCAGAATAGAAAAAGAAGAAAAGCAATCACCATCATACTATTATTGCCTAAATACCTAATAAAAAAAAAAGAAAAAGAATTAAGGTCAACTGTAACTACTACTCAAAATTAAAACTATATTTTGCACAATTGCAATGTTTTATCTCACAATTGCAACTTTACTTAACGTAACGGCGACAGTTTCTCATAAATGCTACTTTATCTAACAATTATGACTATTTCTTATGAATGCGACTTGGTTTCTCATAATTGCAAATTTAATGCCCACAACTGCAAATTTTTTGCACAATTGCAAATTTATTTTTTAGTCTTGTTTAGTCTTTAAAAAAAATTGCATTAAAAGGAAAAAACATTAAACTGTAACTACTTTAACTTTTTAGCAATGTTTTTCTTTCAGCTTCAACTTTACTTGTAACTGCAACTAAATTAATTCTCACAACTCCAATTTAATTTCTCGCAATTTTAACTATTTACTACAAATGCAAATTTTTTGCACAATTACGAATTACAGAATGTCTTTAAAAACATCATATTTTATATTGCCAAAATAATGATATTAAATAAAAATGTGAAATGAATAATACCTGATCTCAGATCAGCACATAAAGCCGTGTCCATCTATGACACTGTCATGCAGTTTTGAGGTGCTGTAGCTTAAAGCGTATATTCTCTATTAGAACCGGCGCCTGATGCAACAGCACATCAATGGGGATACAATAATCTTCTGCCTTCTCTGGACCTTCAAATCTCCAACCGAGATTCCTTTCATTACGTTTTAATCGTATGCTGCTGGCTTGCCGCTTTTGACCCTGCACTACGCGCCTTTAATAAGTGCCGAATTCGCCCCTGGATCGAGGCAAAGTGCTAAAGGGGTAGCTCTTCCAGAGTTTCAAATTGACACAGGGCATTACATTTTCACTTGAAACGAGCCAAGCAGAGCGGGAGGTGGTTGATTTCTCTTCTTTAGCCCTTGTCTTCCTTTTCTTTTTCGCGGCTTCTTGCGCTGACCCTTAGGTGGTAAGAAGCTAATATTCGGTGTGCTGGCACAGAGGTTATTTCTTTCCCGCGCAAACACGCCGTCTGTGTGAGACTGCTTAAGGAAATGTAGCAGGTGATGTATTGATCCTCTGCCTACTTCAAGAACTGACAAGTGCGTGACAGGACCGCTGGGACGAGACACGGGGCAGTGTGGATACACAACCTCCACGCTAACCACCCCAAGCCTTCCAACACCAACTTCACTAGGCCTGTGGTCACTGGAAACCAGAGTTTTATAGTGCTACGCATGAGAAAAGGGTTTCTGAAAAAACAAAAACTGGCACCAGAGACAAAAATAGTGGAATGTAAATGAGGGAAAATTGTGTGAAATTTGAATTGTTTAAATTCTTAATTTTCCAAATGAATATAGAGATTCAATCCAATTTAGCTCATTAGCCAAGTTTGTGCAATCAATAAGCTACTACACGGTTGCTAGGTGGTTTCCAGGGTGTTCTGGGGTGGATGTTAGGTGGTTCAAAGTGAAAGAGCCCACCCTTAAGTATCTATGATATTCAGGCTGCTATTACGGTGTCCAAACAACAAGGATTCGCTTAATTTCGAAAGCAAACGCAGGAGGATAGATTTTCCAAAACACCCTGCGATGAATATATTAATGTGACGGGTAAGCGTTTTTTGTTCTTAAGAATACACAACTGATATTCTACAGGGCCAAGCTGAGATTCAGCTACATATGCCCGAGAACCGCAGAGCCAGAAACATCATTAATTGAGTGCCAAGTGGCCTGGGGGATTTTCTGCGTTTAAGCTGTCAACTCCCATTGGACCACGCGATCGCTCGCTCACTCACTCTCTCTCTCTTTCTCTCAGCTGTGGCTAGAAGCTACATCAAGCGTGTGGAGTCTCTGAGAAATTCAACCACCACCCCCTCATGCTCTCTCTCTCTTTCCGTCTATCTCTTTCTCCACCAAACCAGGACATCCTGCACTTTGGGCCAACGACAAGTATTTCCTTCCTCGATTGAGGTTTGTCGCGCTGTGCGCATCTCAAGAGGTTTGCGAGAGCTAGAATACTTAAATATAACATTTAAAATGGAAGGTCACCATGCAGTTCTTAATTTCAGTTCAGTAGCTGGACTGAAACTGTGGCTGCGAAGGGAAGTAAAACCCACGGATGAACAATCACCTCGTTCCACATTCAAAGAGGACATGAGACCAGAGTTGAAAATATCCTTTTTATTTTTTTGCAAGATGTCACTTTCTTGATGAACAAGTCAATGTCTGAGACATCCGATGTAATGAAGACTGTTTCCTACAAGCACCCTCCAGCGTTTCTGGCACTGCTAACAGAAAAAACCATGAGGAGAACGCTTTTTTCCGTTCTCAAAGCCCTAAGGTCAGGGTAATCAGACGCCACGGGCAACAGCGTGGCCTTAGTGAGGATGTTTCGACTAGCCTGATGCAAAGGCCAGCTAACTGGGCCCGGCCTTCACATTACCCACTCTCTGGAGATCTGAACTGAAGAAAAATCTCCAAAATGAGACGAGTAAGGGATACCCCATGAGCAAGGCACGGCCCCCCTTTCCATTCCTCCAGCTCCGGCAGACGATGTTCTCCTCAATCACGGCTCATCTCGCACATGCCCTCCATGTTAAAGCGTTGAAACCACACCGACGCTCTTCGTGCTCCTTGATGATGCTCCGCTGGCTGGCCTTCCCCCCGGGCTGCTGGTGCGTGTCCTGCAGAGGAGGGGGTGAAGCAGGGGGAAAGGCTACCAATCATGAAGTGTCAGGCTTGGGGCATATGATTGTACACTGTGTCAAAGCTAGACAAATATTTGCCCCGTGAGGCTCCGGGGACGCAGTTTCTCGCTTTGTTACATGAGCTGTAGCTTCACTCAGCATGCCGGTTTACCGCCTAACTAAGGAGATGGAGGGCCGGGTGACATCTGGAGGCTCCTGTGAAACTCTCCAACATCCATCAGGTCAAACACACTCCGCTGGTGGCTTGGAATGTGATGTTAGCACTGCGCTATTCCCTTTGGGACACAAAGCATTGCTGGAGAAATGTGTAAATCTCAAGGATGTGCATGAAAAGGTCAAGGTTAAAGATTAAATTTGAGATAGATAAACAAGAAAACATGATTATCTCCTAAATGCTGGATATCAGGCCTTTCCTATCCCTAAGTCTAGTTTAACACAACCTCTGATGACTTATTGTTTTTATAAAACGTACAAATATATAACAATTACATTAATTTCACTGTTTCAGTTGAAATGTAGAAATCTGCCACATTAACACAGAATTCGACTGATTTGTGGCCACAGGTTTGTGTACTGGCTATTTTGCAACAATTCCGAAAACAGCTCAACCACTCAGATTTCAGAGCAACAACTATATATTTAATAATGTATTGACACATTGAGTCCAACTCATTTCCTAATCTTCTCTTCTTCACATAATTTCCTGTCCTTAAAAAAGACAGAAAGAGCATTTAATTTTAAAATAATAATGATAATAATAATAATAATAATAATAAAAACTATAATAAAAATAAAATGTAACAACAACACCAACAACAAACATGTAGTATGTAGAATAAATATTATATTTTAATATTTCCACATCATTGTTTTTATTTAAAATAATATTAATAATAATAATAATAATATAAACCATAATAAAATAAAATGTAAATATAATAACAACAACAACAACAACATGTAATGTAGTATAAACATTTATATTAATATTATAATATTTTAATATTTTCACATTATTTGTTTTCTTTATTATGTAAATAAAACTAATTATTATTATAATTATTATTATATAACAATTTTATTTAATTGAATTAAAAATTAATCTTTTAATATATAATCTTTTAATCTTTCCATTATTTATTTAATTTTTTTAATAGCTTTTGCTTTTTAATAGTATGGTGGAGAACTCGCAGCAAAGTACAGGGAGAGGAGGAAGAACAGGACTGGGACAGGTCAGACAATCACTCTCATATTAGTCAAAATATATGAACGACACACAAATACTGTGCAAATATTTGAAGCTTTCTGCCTCCTAATAACCATAACTGCACCTGTTAATAAAAAGCAACATTAATATATGCTGCACTGTGCTATAAAAGCATGAAGAAAAAAGTGATGTGATTTCTTAGTGGTGTTACTAAATAATTACAGATGCAACTTCCCATTGAGATTAAACTTAGAGCACAAACATAAGGCGGTGCTGTAAAGGGTTCAAGGCACTGTGACATATTTACTGCACGTAACAGTAAAAGAGGAGAACAGCTAATCTCTCCAGTTAATTTACGAGCTGGTGCTCCTTAACCCGTCATCAATGAAAACATGAGGCTTTTCATAGCAAATCCTTTCAAATAACTTCAAATAATGTCAGTTTCTATGGCAAGCACAGAAATAATAACCCGCATATGCATATCTGTTTAATTTCTTTTATTTTTCTCTTTAAACTGACATCCGGAAAGAGATCTAAGAGAGAGATCGGGGCAATAAAGTCTCGCTTTTCCATCTGTCTGCTTCATTTGCAAAAAATGGCCTCCTTGTGATTCAGATATATACGGCTCTCTAGCTGCTCCACATGGCAGCTGTAGGTGACCGCGGCCACGGCGAGTCTCTGGGGCCGAGGGATCGCACTTCATATTTCGCCGCCCTCTGTGCCAGCTTCCAGTCTGTTCGCCCCTCATTTAGAGTCCCTATTCGAGCAGAGCGGGTAGTGGAAGAGAGGAGGATAAAAAATCAATTCATATTTCCATAATCCACAGTCCTGTCTGTCTCCGTCTCTTCCCTCGCCCTCTCTCTCTCGCTCCCCTGGGGTAAAGTAACCCCTCCACCCCGATCTACGGCCTACAACTGTCATTACGCGCCGCAACAATAAGAGGATAAACAAAGGAGGCCTGTAGAGATCGGAGCTGCTGCTGCCATATGCTGGCTAACTTGGGGGAAAAAAGGGATTTCAGTGGCTAGAGAGGGAGCAGCCGTACAAAGACGCAAAAGAGCCTAATCCTGGTAATGAGGCGACTCAATGAGAGCCTTTATGTCAATGTGGAAAAGGCCGATCCATCTGTACACATCTTAAACTAGAAACGATCTTGTCACCAAACAAGCTGAGCGGGGACTTTTCTGGAGGACTTTGTGCTGCCACATGAGTGTTCTTATGGTCTTTTTATTCGCCAACATTTAAATTACACTTCTTGCAGGCCAAGCAAACAGTTTCTGAAGCATCTCTGCAGAAGCCTGATGAAGACCAAAGTGCACATGAAAGCCAAAGATGCTCATGTCTCCTTTCTTTCATTCTCATTTTAGTTCATAATGAACCGTCCAATTTGCTTTGTGCAAGAGGAGATGCTTGTACATGGAGACCTTGAGGCCGAGTGAGCAGAAAAAAAAAAAAAAAAAAAGTGTGAAAACCGCAACGCTGCACTATGACCCAGGCCCAGACCCAGACCCACTTCTCCTTGTACAGAGAACACACATGACCTAAACTACAGTGAAGAAACAACCAACAACACTAACGCAAACATTTCTATTCTTCTTTTACTGGTCATAGTTTTTGAAGTTCTGCAATGCCTATTTGAAAGAAGATTAATTATTAAGAGGGCAATAAAATTATAAATTTGGAAGATTTTTAACTTATAATTAGTGTTCAACTGATATGAGCTTTTTAACTCTTTCCCTTCCACTGACGGAATTTGTCCTTTATGAAACAACGCTTCCTCGCCACTGACATAATTAACCGGCTTTCCGTGTTTTCACTGTTATATGGTAGGGGGCGCTATCACACATCTTCTGAAAGAGTACTCAATCTCCTGATCAAAACACAGGCGAAGAAGCAGAAACAAGCGATCACATATGTAAGCAGATGCATATGTAAAATAATGCAATCATCAACATTAAATAGCATATAAATCAAAACTGCCTAATGTTACTGAATGAAATGTTGGCCCAGGAAGAGGTATAGGACTGTGTAAGCTTTGAGGTGTTGATGGACTCGATTTTCTCAATCTGTTTTGATCATCATTCTAAATCTGATCCAGACATAGTCTTTGACAAAAACGTGATTCTCAGCTTTTTGCTTAATATGTTTTTTTTTTTTTTTTAATGAAACTTACCCACATTCAAATGTTGATAAAAAAAAGAATGCATGAAGCTAGAGTAAAACATATACATACATACATACATACATACATACATATATATATATACACACATATATATACATTATATATATATATATATATACACACATATATATACATTATATATATATATATATATATATATATATATATATATATATATATATATATATATATATATATACACATATACACACACACACAGTCAAACCAAAAATTATTCAGACATTTTTTATATTTTTGGTATTTTTTACTAATGGGTGCAGGACACTATATTTCATTTATGTAAGTGAGGATAGCAAAATAAAAAAATTGATAAAAATTTGGGACCAAAATTTATTCAGACACTTTGACCTGACCATGTTTTGTTTAAGTGTTATCTGACATAATTAAGATAATTTTTTTCTGACACAGTTTAATTCTGAGATCTTGTCATATTTTATTACCATTTTTTTAAACTATAGTGAATAAACTGAATTAATGAATGAAATGTTCAAGGTGCCTGAATAAATTTTGGTTTGACTGTATATATTTTTCACATATTTTTAAATACGAGATATATAAATAATAAATAAAAAATATTTTAAAAATCCTACTACAGTATCTATCTAAAAATATAAATATTTTTAAAAATAAATATTTAAATATATAATATAATATAATATAATATAATATAATATAATACATATTTTGGAACTGACACTAGGTAGAATGTACTCAAAATAGCCAAATATTGGCTGATTAGGCAGGTATATCAGTTTATCACTACTCATAATCACGCTTATTATGCATTACTAGTGTGATATAGTCCCAACCCATGAGTGACATACAGCTGTACTGGTGTGAGATACAGCAGTGGGCGTACGAAGAAGTTCCATCCGCACCCATTCACATCACAGCCAGCTGATAATTACCAGAACAACGCTTATTGAAGACCTGCTCACCGCTTTTCATTATCAGCAACAACACACCGCATGGGAGAGAGAGAGAGAGAGAGAGAGAGAGAGAGAGAGAGAGAGAGAGAGAGAGAGAGAGGAGGAAGGAAGAGAGAGAGAAGGGAGGGAGGTAGGTAGGCCTTTAGGAGCAGGAGGGGTCGTAGATGTGGTGCTGTTGGGGTAGGAGGGGGGGTACGGAGAGAGAAAAAAAAAAGTTCCTCTGTCTCCAACCTGGTCTCCAAAGTCCTGAGGGAACTTCCACAGCACTGTCGGATCTGTAAGAAATTGACAGACAGCATTAATCAGCAACCACGCACCGTTCAGAACACATACATATTAATGAAGGGGGTGGGGGCAAGGGTGGTTTCTCCTATGTGTCGGCACACCGCGGCAACGAGCGGAGGCATGGAACGTTCTGCATATGCAAATGTCATCCGGTTAGATAGAGGCCTTTAGAAACAGAGACAATACTCGACTACCTGCAGAAACAGCAGATGTGTGGCGCTGCATTAATATTTCACACCTAAATTTGTTAAAGGAAAGCCTTTTAGTGCAGTTGTTTAAAAATATAATGTTCACATTAAAAATATGAATTTATTATTTATTTTTTATAAATATTATATTACATAGGCTAGGGGTGGGCAACTCTGGCCATCAAGAAATATCAAATTATTATTATTATTATTATTATTATTATTATTATTAATAACAATAACAATAATAACAATAACAATAATAATAATAATACAACAAATATATATAAAACTAATTAAAAAGTATGTAAAATTATATATATATATATATATATATATATATATATATATATAGAGAGAGAGAGAGAGAGAGAGAGAGTTTTAAATATCCATGTACAGGCTAGGGGTGGGCAACTCTGGCCATCAAGAAATATCAAATTATTTTTATTATAAATATTGATATTGAAAATCCAACACAATGGTAGCTCTACAATATTAGCCTAATATCAGTTCACACATAGGCTTATCGCTGTGTTAGCTGTAGTGGCGGACTTACAAGCTACAGTATTAAACAAGCTACCAAACAAGCCAAGTTATCATTTTTTTGTCATGACTAATTTATTAATGACTCAGCATCATATGTATTAAAGAAAAAAAGAATCACTTCATCTAGTGTTTAAAGTGAATAAAATAGCCTTTGGAGTCTCAAAACTACTGAAGAACATTGTTCTCTCCCCCTGGACTTGTGTGTGTGGGTGAGGTAAAGGTAAAGCAGAGAGTGGACCAAAGCACTGTGAGGTAAGGAAGGGGGGGCTCAAAATGTTTCTGAACTTAAAACGCATTTTTTTTGCCCCTTTTGCGTTTGTATTGTTTTACTACTTAAAAATATACTTTAAATAATTGTGTAAGTATTATTTTAAGTATTATATTAAAAGGTGCGGTATGTAGGATTTCTGTCCGCTAGAGGTCGCTAGAGGCCTATTCAAAACAAAGGCGTAGCTTGATGACGCCAAGTTTGAGAGCGGAATCTTGGGACATGTGGTCTTCACCTCAACGGACGGTGCAAAAGAATAGGGATAGGACTCGTGAAGAAATCATGTTCATGGATGCGATTATTAACGTTACTGTAGTATGAAGCAGAGCAGGACCGAGTGTTATGGGAGCTGAACGAGGCCGTTGGAGCGATTGCACAACACACGCCTCACGAGCAGCAGAACTTTTATTATGCCACAGTCGCCGGCGCTGCTTCCGCTTTTCCGGTCATGAGTATGAGGTAACACAGCTCTGTTTATCATATTAGATACATTTGAGAGTGTTGATAATGATGTTATAACATTACTATGTGTGTGTTCGCTTGGTGGCTGCTGTGAGACACTTGTCTGAGACACACTGCAGTAAGCTAGATCAATATTAGAATATCATTAAATGCTGGATGGCTTGTGTTGATAAATGGCACGCAATTCATTTTAAAACGTATTGTATGATGAAGAAAATGCTGTATTACTGTTACTAAAAATAAAGCTGCATCTGATTATGCTATGTTAGCTACTTCACAAAATAGTGTTTTTCTCTGAGGCATGGTACTCGCAAAAAAAAGAAAAAAAAAAAAAAAGAAAAGAAAATTAGTTTTAAACAAGACTAAACGTGTTAAGCTATATAACAATTAGTTTTCTGTCTATAAATATATCAAAACAGTTGATCCCTTGCCTATTAAAACATGTAATATATTAAAGCGTCTTTGGTTTTTCCATGGTTTCTACAAAATGAATCAGGCGATTCCTCACACGTCCCGGAGACTTGGTTAAAATTGCAATTTTCCTCACGATTTACAAATAGTTGTAAACATTTGGGATATTGTAAGTACTCAAGTGAACAAAATCTATAACACTGGCCTGGTGGTTTTTGGATATTTTACTGCAAAAACCTTACATATTGCCCCTTCAAGTATATATCATTATATCATTTACAATCCACAGCATGGTTTTTAATTATATTTTTAAGAGGGGGGAAAACAATCAGATGGGGTAAGTCTCGACCCCCCCACGAATTCCACCTATGATTCCAGTTAGCTTTCTTTTTGTTGAAAGGTACAGATGAGCGCCACAGCTCAATGTGTCAGAGCATGTGTGATAAACTTAACATATTAACTCAGTAGCATGACAGCAGTTTTTAAAACAATTTTTTCACACACATTATTTTGATTTTTGGTGAAACACCATAATCTGACATAAATAAGTATGTGCAGACTTTGAAACGACACGCCTTGTGACACATAATAAGGCAGCACTCCAGACGCCTCTGCTATGAGTCACTCTAAAAAGATCAGCTTGGACCACAAAACAACAACTCAATGTCTGCTGAAGGTCAGTGTGAGACCCATGAAACCAGACAATGAGTTTGGTGCACAGACACACTTTCAGTTTCATATGGGGTGTGCAAGGTCTGTCTGATCTACAACCTCCATGTTATGACAATAAGGGTGAGAATTTTCACACAATTCACAATTCGATTTTGCAGACAACAGCACACAGAAGACACTTTCAAATCAAGCAGGTTTCTGTTGGTCTACACGGCAAATCTGCGTAACCTACTTGAACCATATGCAAAATTCCAGACGGTGTGGATTCCTATTGAAATAATTGGATTTTGGCTGTGGAAATCATTGAACAACAGTAACCGTGACTGCAACTTTAATTGTTAATTTAAAAATCCATTTATGTATCAATTGAGTAAGAATCACAATGAATCAGTGTATCAATTGTTTCCTACACTGTAAAAATTGCTGTAAAAAAAAAAAAAAAAAAACATCAAAATTCTGACAGTACTATACAGTTTTCCATTAAAACAGTAATGTACTGTGGAAAACAATGCATTGTGGGCAATAATTTTCATGGTAAGCAACTGCTGTTAATTCACAGTCCATTTTCAACACTAATCTACTATATTTGTGTATTACATTTTGTACTGTAGCACGCAATGCATTGTGGGCTGGTCCATTTGAAGCAATAGCACAATGAAACGGGTGTTACACAGGAGTTTGAGTATGAGCTTCTTATCCGTGTTTGTGGTGCTCATGACAGGAATATGTAGGAAATGGAAGAAAACTAATCGAAGCAGAGAGGAGAGGGAACTTTGAAACCGACTGCAGCGAGGAGCACGTTCTTTTAAAACTGGAGGTTTTGGTCAGACTCTGAATGTTTTCTCTCACATCAAAATCTCTTGAACGGTGACCGATGAGCTGGAACTGAACAAGCCGGAATGGCGCTTGAGAGCACTTATAAGTGAGTGATTATAAACACATTGATCGGAGAGGGTAAAATCCTGTCGATTTACTGTAAAACATAATTTATTCCCAACTTTCAGGGTTTATTAAGGCTTTCAGACTGTGTATTTCTTGGTGGGACTCAGCCTGATGGTTTTGACCGCAGTGCTCATTGGCAGAAGGAGAAAATATAATGAAATGGTCAAATTTGTTCTTAAACATTATTGAGTATTAAACTTTTTAAAATGCAATTTTTGTTTAACTGTATAAGCTACATAACAGAGTTTGTATTTTTTCTGCACGTTGCTTTTACTCTTGCCTATATTTTTGTCCTTTTTTGCTTATAAATAAATGTTCACCTTTTTATCAGCCTGTTGCTGTTGCCTGTGTTTTTAATTTCATGTGTGATTTTAATTTCCAACCTATTTTGAGGTTCCCTTTTGACCCAGAGCTTTTTTAGAGTATATTGTAAATTGAAATAATCACAGAAATGTACTGCATGTATTTTTTACAGTAAATGGCTGTAAAGTAATTTCATAGTATTAATACCATAGAATTACAGTATATTGCTGGTGTACAGGAAAATACTATATTTAGCTTTTACGGCAATACACTGTAAAGCAATTTCACAATATCCAAGCCGTAGAATTACAGTAGATTGCTGGTGTCTCTGCTGCCAGTATTTTACTGTTATTTTACAGAGAAATGTTTTAAAGTGTATGTAACAACATTAAATATTTGGCAACCAAAACAGAACTTGCAAACAGCTACATCTCATTTTGCTTTCCTCTTTAGCCGAAGTAGCATTCATAGTATGACTGACCCTGCATCAAAGACCGGTCTGTTACAGGAAGTTCAAATATCCTGTCTGATGAAAGATAAATATGTTCTCAGAAGAGAACAGATGGTCACACAGAACTTGTACAACAACTATGACACAGAACTAAAGGTTTGTGTACATATATATCATAAATTTAGTGTGAGAAATCCAGTCATTTCAATAGAAATCTGCGCAATTGGGAATTTTGCGTGAGGGCTACATAGATTTCACTTGTGTTAAAGTCGGTCACATGAATTCACCAACAAGAATTGACAAACAGGTTTGAAAGTGACCTCTGCGTGAATGGTGCTTCATTCCTCACTACACTATTGGGTATGCATTGACGTCCCTTTCCCGCTGGAATACGCCCCCTCACCCGGACTGAGTGGCAAAAGAGCCTGCTGCATGACTGGATTTAATAGTGGAAACTGAGAAAACGTGAGTAAAAAGTTTAAACTAAAAAGATTAGACCCGATAGTGTTCCTTAAAACTTACCAAAGATCCAGTGATTCATGGATATTGATATGCAGCCAGTAATTAGGTTTTTTGACATTTATGTGTGACTGATTTCGACACCAGGGAAATACATAAAGCAAATTTGCCTGTGAACGCTTTATATAAATACAATATAGGTAAGTCTAAATCTGGGTGATCACTTATATCAATTATATATATATATATCATCGTCCAGCCCTAAAACTTGTATAGTTTTTGTCAGTGTTTATTTAAAAACACCCAATTATGCAGAATATATGATGGTAAATATTTAATTGATGAGTTGTCAATACAATAACAATACAATACACAGGGTATGATTTTACACCAAAATTCAACATATTGACAAAACGATAACTGCAAATCCACTTTTTGCTGCCTGGAGTCCAGTGGTTTCTGTGAATTGCAGCGATTCATTTGCTTCTCTTTTCTTTAGCTTTCAGCAGTCTGTAAAAATAAACAGACTTCTTTATAGAAGTCTATATATAGATTTCTTGTCAAATCTATACAGTCAATCGCAATGCTTTTTCCCATTTTGAATGTGTTTTGTGTTTTTAGTGGCATTCATGCTGAAAACCAATGCTGTCACTCAGTGGGCGTAACCGCAGTCACTCCGGCCAACAGTGACGTCAAGTGCATACCCTCTATAGACGACAGACCTTTCTGTTTTGAAATTTCACCAAAACTTTGCTTGACCTTGACCTTTGGACTAAGCAGACTAAGTCAGGAGTCAGGACTAAGGGTGTGTTCACACTTATGTTTGGTTTGATTAAAAAGAAATCTGGTGCGAAAAGGTGTGTCTCAGTCTACTTCCAAATGAACTCTGGTGCGGTTCGACTGAAATATGAATGCAACACGGACCAAAGACATCTAAACTAACCAAAAAACAGGACATGATGTCACAAGATGTGACCCTAAAAAGGACAGAATGCTCAAGCATACCTGGTTTTTCTTGTCATAGGAGCTATTCTATTTTTTAGCTATTCTATATTTTGTTTGCAAAAAGCAAAACTACAAAGCATGATATAATAATTATAAAAAAAAAAAAAAAAAAAAAAAAAAAAATTGTAGAACCACCTAGCAACCACTGAGAACACCCCAACAACACCATAGCAACCACCTAGAACAGATTATCAATTGCATATCAACACCCTGGCACCCACTGACAACACCCAAGTAGTGTAGGTTTTTTAGACAAACAGCAGCTATATCAATAAATCAGACCAATGAGTCAAGTTAAATATGGAGTATTTGCATGTTAACTGTTTCCTCTTTCATTTCAGCATCAATTTAGAGAGTAACAATATGAACTTCCCATCATATTTAAACCGAAACTCTTGCTTCTTCATTCTGATCTAATCCACAGCAGCATTGCTGATGATTCAGTTCTGCTGTGCTGGAACTGATGTCAGATGAAGCATTGACTAACAAAATGAGCGCTGTGATGAGTTAGCATGTCAGACATGAACCGAACTTCAACCTTCCTTCATCGGATGGATCTCTCCATTTTTCATAGCCAAACCCCTTCTTTTTTTGTATCTCCAGCACATTGGAAGAAACCACTATAGTCGTCTCACTTCTCTCTGCAAAGGTATATGCCCGCATATCCTCCACCGGTGCTGACCAGGGTTCAGAGAGGAAAAGGAGGGGGGAAAAGTGAAAAGACTGACAAAGGTGCATTACATAATCCCATTGTGAGATTTCACGGACCTTGTCTTATAATATTTTTACAAAGACTGAATTTCCTTCTCCCCAGGGATCTGAAGCCCAACTCCTCCATCTGATCTGGCGGAGTCAGGTCAATTTTATGCTGATTTTATGGGTGAGAGGATGGGAACCACTGCCAGGGAGAGAAAGAGGAACACAAGGGAGAGGAGAGAGAGGGAGAGGGAAAGAGAAAAGAACGAAGAGATACGTCAGAGAGACGGAGAGAGAATGATGGGTAGCTGACAATAACATCTTTAAGATTTAAGGTTAAAATTTCTATGAATGAGAAAGTGTATATTTTTAATTTTATTTTTAATTTTATTTATTGTTTATTTATTTTTTATTTTAAATTTGTTTATTTTATACCCAATACAATGTAGTTCATCACAATATCATAACTAGACTGGGATTGGAACTCTGCCCAACAGGGATATATATATATATATATTTTTTTTTTTTTTTTTTTTTTTTTTTTTATTTAATTAAATTTTTTTTTTTTTGGATGCATTCAGCAAGGATGCATCAAAAGTGACAGTAAAGATATTATAATGTTACAAAAAAAAACTGTTTTGCATAAACGCTGTTCTTTTGAACGATTTATCAAAAAAATCCTGAAAAAAAGTTCTCACAAAAATTAAGCAGCACAACCGTTTTCAACATTGACAATAACAAGACATTTTTCTTGAGTAGCATAATTGAATGACATGTTAAATAAATAGTTATTTGAAATAGCAACATTATTCCAGAATATTATTTTGTTTTACTGTATTATTATTATTATTATTATTTTTTTCAAATGGTGAGCAGAAGAGTCTTCTTTTAAAAACACTTCAAAATCTTACCAACTCTTTTTGAAAGGTAGAAAACAATGCCATGTAGTCATAAAATGCTTGTTTAAACAATTTTAGATGTCACAGTGCAGGACACTGCTGTCAATGCGCTCACGTCAACTACTTTGATATAAGAAAAGACAGGGAAAAGACAATAAAAAGGGTAATAAACAAGAAAAGATTAAACAACAAAAATAGAGGCAAGAGAAAGCGATAGGTGAGAGGGAGGGGTAACAGAGGGGCATTGCCCTCCAACCACGCACCTTCTGTGCTGCATATCCTGGAGGCTCCCGTGTTCTTACGGATTCAAAAATACCTTGAGACACATGCTTATTCATACATAGAGGCAAAAGGACTTGCAAATCTCTATCCCTGTGGGATTTTCGCACAACGGGGGGGCTCACATGAAAAGCCCCAAAAATTCAGATGAGCTCTTTTATTATTAACGCCCGCTCTGTCCCTTCAACAAGCCAGATCCGGCTTCAAATCTGAGCAATGCAATCAAATATTTGCCCAAACACTTATCTAGTAGGAGTATTCAAAGTGGAGTTCCAAACGTTTTGTCATATTTTTTAAGAAAGATGACAGTATCTGACGTGCTTAGGTAACGCTAATTCCCATTGGGAAAAAATAAAATAAAAAAAAGATACGTTTTATGTTCAAACATGAGCTTGTTCAACAATTAACCTCCCAAATGCACTTTGGCAAAGGTGCCGCTTTCATTCATTTGAGTCTTTAAATGTGCCGCAGACAAACAAAAATGTGTGTATGGAGGAAAAATGCATGCAAAAATTAATCGATTGGGTGACCAACCGTCTTTTTTTGTAGGGGGGAGGAGAGAAGGGGGAGAATTAAATAAGTAAAAAAAAAAATACAAAAGCACTAAAAACTAAAAATATAAAAATAAAAGCTAATTCAAAATATTAATAAATACCATAATAGTATATAATGGGTTAGTATATTCTCATATGTTATTTAGCAATAAATTTGAACAACAAAACACTTTACATTGAAAGTTTTGTATTGTCCCATGGTTTTTGCTGTTTTCTTTTAAATACACATGGTTGCTGGAAAAAAGTGGTGTTTTCTGTTCAAATATGAGCTTGTTTAACTTCGGCGAAAGTGCTGCCTTCATTCACCGTTTGAAATTTCTAGAGATTCTTTAAATGCACCACAAACACAAAAATCTGCAAAAATGCATGTAAAATGACTGATTGGGTGACCAACTGTCTGTTTTTGGTAGGGGGGGGGGGGGTTTGTACACTGGGGAATGTAGAGAGATGAAGGCCCCTGTCTGTGGGTGAAAAGCTGTCAAAGGGAGCCCGGCTCCTTGCCTCCGCAGCCTCCTGCTGCCATATTGTGAGTGTGTTTGCGCGGGGCGGGCAGACACAAAGGGATTAATGGGTTAAGGCTGAAAGTTGAAGGTTAGGAGGGTAAACCCAACCCCTGCTGCTGAGGCAGGGAGAGAAATGTCACCGTGACAGACCTGGGGCTGCCTAATCCCCCTCTCGCCCCTCTCGCTCCCCAACGGCCTCCCCTCCTGGGCTTGACACACTGAGGCCACTCCTGTTCCCAGCAGGTCTGCGAACCGCCCCGAGCCAGTGGGCACAGAGAGACACGGAAACAGACAGACAGACAGACACACACCCATGCACAGGAAGAGTGGTAGACCAACTTGACTTTCAACTAGGGCTGGGCAGTGAATTCAGGTTGATTGGCAAAAAGTGTCCCAATCAGCCTGAATTCACCCTATATAATGTACAGTGGGAGAACCATGTCAGTCAGTAGAGATATTTACAAGAGAAAATGTGAAAATGCAGAGCCAAATGTGTCCAAAATTAGTCAAGATGAGCATGGCAAAACATATATAGTCATATATAATTCAACTGATGTGCGGCCACAGGTGTATGCAGAGTGCAAACAGTCAGGTTCTGGACGAAAATATCCCATTCACTTTCTCCATAGAGAAACTGATTTATAATGATTCTCTACAAACCCTTCAAGAAAGGTTTATTAAAAAAAAAAAAAAAAAAAAAAAAAAAAATCCAGGTGAAGAACCACACTACCCATAATCCTAAGAAGAAGATCCACCAATCAAGGAATCATAGCAAACCCACTCCCATGAAGCATTGTGAATGACGTAATGCAACATTGGTGACTAAAACTATTAAAAATTGGTTTTGGTAATACAAAATAAAACGGCAGTGCCGTCTAAGGGCCCGAAGATCATGGGCATCCAGTATGGTTTTCCGGCCTTGACCCTTACGCACAGAGATTGTTCCAGATTCTTTGAATCTTTGGATGAAATTATGCACTGTAGATGATGATAACTTCAAACTCTTTGCAATTTTTCTCTGAGAAACTCCTTTCTGATATTGCTCCACTATTTTTCGCCGCACCATTGGGGGAATTGGTGATCCTCTGCCCATCTTGACTTCTGAGAGACACTGCCACTCTGAGAGGCTCTTTTTATACCCAATCATGTTGCCAATTGACCTAATAAGTTGCAAATTGGTCCTCCAGCTGTTCCTTATTTGTACATTTAACTTTTCCGGCCTCTTATTGCTACCTGTCCCAACTTTTTTGGAATGTGTAGCTCTCATGAAATCCAAAATGAGCCAATATTTGGCATGACATTTCAAAATGTCTCACTTTCAACATTTGATATGTTATCTATATTTTATTGTGAATAAAATATAAGTTTATGAGATTTGTAAATTATTGCATTCCTTTTTTATTCACAATTTGTACAGTGTCCCAACTTTTTTGGAATCGGGTTTGTAGAAAAAGAACAAAAGCACTAAAACTTAAACTAAAAATATATAAATAACAGCTAATGCAAAATATTAATAAAATACTATAATAGAATACAAGTTATACTAAAATAAATAAATAACATTTACTTAATCAGATTATTTTATATAACTTATATGTTTGAATGTAAGAACATTTTGCAATAAATTCAAAATATGTTGTTTTTATATTTGTAACAAAAGAACTTGCATCAAAAGTTGTGTGTTATGGCATTGTTTTTGATTCATTTAAGACGTGAAGTACACAGTTTTGTACCTTTGTCTTCAGATTCAGATACTTTTATGCTTTTTTTTTTTTTTTTGAAATCCCCAAAAATAAAATCAATGTGGGGGGGTTGGGGGGTAGTTCTAGAAACAAGGCCACTAAAAAGTAGACTGCTGCAATCAAGTGGCTTAAAATGATAAAAAATAAATAAATAATAAAAAAAAAAATGGTTTTATGATACTAGCTTTTCTTATTTGATTCACTGAGTTATTCTTGAATGGGCATTACCACATGGTTATTTAATATACAAAAGCATTTTTACAAGCAAAAAATAACATTAGAGGTGAAAATTTCTTGAGATTTTAGTCATAAGTTTCAACCTTGGAGTTACAACTTAAAGCTGTCCAGACAGACATTTAAATAATTGTAATTTATAACTCTTACGAGGCTTTTAAACAAAAGCTTCAACAGTTGGCCAGGTTCCTTTGTGGTTTATCAACCTGAACTAAATTTGTAACGACGGGGGAAATCCATCATTACCCTTAGCCTCAGCATTTCCAATCTGACGTAACATGCCAAGGTGGTGGCAGCTCAATGTATTGCCATCACTGTTTTCATCTCACCACCACTAAAAACACCTTGCAAAAAAATCTAAAAACCCATCGGCAAGGAAAACAATCTCGCCCGCTCGCATCAGACCCGGCAAGTAATTTGACTGCGGAGCGAATGCCGGCTAATGGGTGAGAATTGAATTGAAATCACCTCGGAGGAGCGAGCTATTTTTCTTTTTTTGCTTTCGCACCCAATGTGAAGCCGGCCGTGGGTGATGGCAGGCTTGGGAGGGCCCTTCCAGAGATTCCCCCTGGGCTTCGTGCACGGCTAACCTTCGACAGGACCGCCGCTGCGTGGCAACACGCCGCCGCCCCGAGCGCAGACAGCGCGGGTCAGTCGCAAATCAATGTTTTGACGTCCCGGGAATGCTTGTCTTTAAAAGTCGATACACGCCGCTTTGATAGAGCCGAGGCCGGGGGGAAGAAGGTTAATAGGTGAGTGGTGGAAAGAGCTCACAGCTGACACCACTTTTTACCACCTCTGTCTGTCTATCTGCGAACGGGATGGGTGTAGAGCCAACAGGCCGGAATACATGCCGAGCCGATTGAGTTGCCAAGCTGTCATCGTACACTGATGGAAAACCTCAACGTACCTTAACGGCTCCTTGGGATTGACTTGTGTTTAATATACTGTGTCAAGTTTTGTGAATATGTGAGGTGTCATTATCATAGTATTAAGTATTATCAAAGTAGAGACCAAACTGTGGAGCCCACAGGGCAAAGGAGGCTGTCTGTCGAATTTCTAAATATAACACTATGTCCTAGCCAGTGAGCGTCAGTGGCGTCCAAAACACTTCATATTACTGCTTATCACATCAAATATGCACTTTCTGGCTCTTATTGTGGCACATATTTGCACTTGAAGTGTGGACAGAAAAATGAATCGCTGGAAGATGCCTGGTTAGGACAGAACAATCAGATGACAAATTTCAGCATCCTGATATAGTAGACAAAGGCTACAAGACGAGCTACAGGACATTTTGTCCACATGACTGAATATTAAACATCTGATTGGCCGTTAATGTGTTGCACATCAAAACACTTGTGCTTTCAGTGTGGAGAGGCAAACTGATTGTTAATGTGACCTTGGCCATGTAAACCATTATCATTGTCCACTTATGTAGTCTTAAAGGGATAGTCCAACCAGCAATGAATATTCTATCATCATTTACTTACCCTCATGTCATTCCAAACCTGTATGACTTTCTATCTTCTGCACAAAACAAAAGAAAGTATTGTGAAGAATCCTTTGACAGTTTTTGTTCATGCAATGAAAATCAATGAGGTCCAAAACAACAACATTGGACAGAGACATTAAAATATCAAAATATCTACAAGTTTGGAACACCATGAGGGTGAGTAAATGATGTTCATTTTTGGGTGAACTGTCCCCTTTGACACATTGGATTAATTCACTGCAACAGCTGCATGTTGTAAGATGGATCCAAGATATTTACAGTTACATCTCTTCTGAACCAGACAAATGAGTGCAAACACATTGAAACCAGTGGTTTCTGTTTTCATCCAGAGATGAAGCACTATGTGTTGCCTGTCTGCCTTTCCTCTTTGTACACTCCCTCCGTGCCTCCTCCTCCTCATGTCTTATTCTTGGCCAAAGGTTAAAATGCTGAACTCGCAACCTCCTTGGCAAAACCTTTTCTTCTTCCGCTCCTTTTTACGCTCATCTATAAAAGATTTATTTCACAGTATGTAGAGGTCTGGATTAACCCACTCCATGCCCCAGAACAAAGCCATTGTCTTTGTGCCCGAACAGGTCTGTGTAAAGAGGAAGCACCAGCTCCTCGACGTCCACAATAATACTATTGTGCCTGGCATGCTGGAAGGGTCCTGGTTGTCTTTGGAGGCTCGTCTAGACTTTGAGCCAGCTACTCAAGGAACTGGTAGAAAATCCCATCAAGCAGTGGAGTGAACGTTAACTAAGGTAACCCGCTGTGAACCTGATGAAGATGTCAACCGAACATATGGCAAAAAAAAAAAATCTTTTGTTGGTACAAGGAGCTTTTTTCTTCCCCTCCAGAATGAAGGGGAGTGGAAAGGGGAGGGAGGGTAGTGTTTGGAAGCCAAAAGCAAGGAATAACTGTGGTCATCAGTTTACTTCTGGATCAGTAACTTTATTCTAGCTTCGAGCAGCTCTGCCCCCAGATCTCACAATTAAAAGGGTAAGCAGATTAGCAGGCATCTTTCAAGCTTGAACAGAAAGAAAACACTCAGTCGTTTTAAAATGTTTTTTTCCCCTCACTCTTTTTTTTTTGCAAGCCACAAATAGCATTACATTTCATGCTACTTTAACTGGCAAGAGCCTTAAAAAAGGATATACTTTACAGCAATGATATGCTTCTTTAAAGTATCACACTGATCATTTACTGCCTGTGAACTTCTCTGTGAAAAGAGAAACCCAATAGCTCACATGTACCCTGGAAGTTGAGCGCGCATCAGTCAAGATTACAAGTTTAGGTAGCTTCAAAGGACCTGCATGAGTTTGCAGCGATTTGCTAACAATTAAATTAGGTACACATATTTACTATTAACTAGTTGCTTATTAGCATGCATATTACTAGCATAATGGCTGCTTATTAGCACTCTAGATCCCTAAACCCTACCCCATTCCTAAACATAACCACAATAACAACTGCCTTACCAACCATCAATAAGCAGTAATTATTATATATATCTATATATGATCTGTCAACTGATTAAAATATTTAATTGCGATTAATCGCATGATTGTCACATTTTTATCTGTTATCTTTACATTTTTTCCAAAACAAAACTTCGAAATCAATTGGGGTTATCCTTTGCTGAAACTTTCTCGTCATCATCGAGAGCGCAGTTCATGGTTGCATAGCAACGTCAGACGCCATGGGAGTGCAAGCGCTTTGGAAAGAAGGAGAAAGCGGCGCAGCTGCGCTTTCCACACGTTTTTAGATGTGACATGTGTACGGCCCCTATCTTTAGCGAAGTGGCACAGAGAGCCGCTTCTGGGACGCTTCTGAAACGTGCCGCACGTGGCTGGTGTAAACACAAGCATTGACTAGAGTGGACGCGATCGACTCCGGTGGCCGCATCGGAGCCGTAACGCGCCGCAGACATGTGCAGTGTAAATAAGGGGTAAATAAGGGGTTATCCTTTGCTGAAACTTCCTCGGCATCATGGAGAGCGCAGTTCATGGTTGTATAGCAACGACAGACGCCAAGGGAATGCAAACGCTTTGGAAAGAAGGAGAAAGGGCCCCTATGGCTGCGTCTCCATTTCTACAACTACGGGCTAGGCCACGGGTCAAACAGAAAATGCGTGCCGCATTAATCGCGTGTTAATAAAATTAGTGCCGTTAAAATGAATTTGATTTAATGCGCTATTAACTTTGCATTATTATATATATATATATATATATATATAAACAATTTTTTATTATGCAATAATAATCAGCCTATATTTCTGTCCCAATTTCTTGTGACATTTTAAGATGGTTCATTTCAACCCTTGAGCTGTCATTTTGTATTGTGTCTATTTGTAGCTGACAACATTTTGCTAATTTTTCTCCAAATGCTCCTCATTCCAAATTTGGAGAAATGCCATTATCTCCTCCTCTGTGCCATAGTGTGTCATTAGCTTTTTATAATCACCTGTGACGCCCAAAAAATGCAATCACGCTAATGTCAAAGTGAACCTGAAGCATGTTGCATTCATAATGATGTGGCATTTGCACAGCATTAAATTTAAAAATGGGCATATGTACTTGGGTTTAACTTGTTTACCTTAAATAACAGTGACAGAGTCCTTCTGAAAGATAAAAATACTAATCAACAATTACAAAATAAAGGTGAATTTGATACAGATCAGTAACTGCCATGGTGTAATACACTAATCCAGGCAAAAATATGGGAATGGGCTCGCCAACAAACATCAAACGCTGATTATTCCCGTGTTTTATCTCAATGTGTGACAATTTGTCAAAAGCCTGTGTGGATTCATTTGCATATTTTACATACACTTATGGATTTCAGAAAACAGCTAGGAAACAGCACAGAGAAAGAGAGAAAGGAAGAAAAAAAAAAAATTCTTGAAGCTAGTTGGGGTGCAACCCAATTTCACAGCTTCATGATTGAGTGGAGCAGCATATGGATGTCGGCTATGTGACAGTCCCGGCATATCACTGTATATTAGCGCAGTCTGTCACAATACATGTCCAATTGCGGGAATGTTTATCAACTGTCTTCATGTGAACGTTTTTTTGGTTTTTTTTTTTTTTTGCATACCATTTGGTTGGGCTCATAGCTAGCATGCAACGTCGAGAAAGAAAGCCAGCGCACCACAAAGAGAATAAACAACATTCAAACAATCTGCCTCGCAAATCACACCTTAACTCCTGACTCAAGGGTAATTTATATGCACAGTACAGACACGGGAGGGAGGCAGTTCTGGAGGTATTGCCAAGCTCGCTAATCACATCAGTCATCAAACTGCCTTATCTCAAGCTAGGCTACATCTCATGGACATTAAAATGTCTTTACCTCTTAAAGGGGGGCAGCCGTGACTCCGGTTTGGGTGCGCGAGGAGAAAAGCTGGAAAGGGGCTGCAGCAGGTAATCACAAGTTGCAAACCATATGCTCGCACCATCTGCCTCACACATAATACATACACACATCTAAAAATGGGCTAGCTTGCAGGAAAAACTCAATTATCTATTAAAGCATATGACAATTAGGCATTGGACAGATAAGGTGCTTTTATACATATCATACACTTTTGGAGTACCTATGCCTTCAGGCAATCAGCAGTGGACTCTGGGATACACACTCTTCTAAAAACACTGAAACATGAGAATGTTTCTGAACTGTGGCTAGTTGCAACTTAGCCACTATGTTAAGACTGTGTCTTGACCGACTAGCAGTTAGACAAGAGGAAATCAGTCTTAATTTTACCATTCAAATTAGACCAAGCTACCATTTTATGTAACTGACTTTAAAAGGTTAGGACCAGTCTTGAAGAAAAAAAAAAAAAGAGATTAGATTACTAACTTTTAAGACTAGTCTAAGCAGTATATGCAACTGAGCACTGATCTGTCATTGATATTTGTCATGATGTGTGATTCACCTTGGCAAAACTATTTTACCCAAGTAAAATGATGTGAGCATTACTGAATTCAAAGCAATGATACCAAAAAGATGGTGTACCATGAAAAGGCAAGACAACAATTCTCAATTTGTTTCATAAGCAAATGACTCTTATGAGCAATTCTTTTAATGAATCATTAAAAGACCCAGAAGTTACCAGCTTGAATCAGTGATTCATTCATTCAGTGATGAATCCTTCACTGAATGAATGAATCATCTGACTTACTCACTAAACGTTTACTTATAGGGGTGTCTGTTTTGAAAATGACAAATTTTGTGTATTTAAAGGGTTAGTTCACCCAAAAATGAAAATAATGTCATTTATTATTCACCCTCATGTCGTTCTACACCCGTAAGACCTTCGTTCATCTTCAGAACACAAATTAAGATATTGTCGATGAAATCCAATGGCTCAGTGAGGCCTCTATTGAGAGCAAAGCCATTCAAACTCTCAAGGTCCATAAAGGTACTAAAAACATATTTAAAACAGTTCATGTGAGTACAGTGGTTCTACCTTAATATTATAAAGCAACAAGAATACTTTTTGTGTGCCAAAAAAACAAAATAACTACTTTTCAACAATATCTAGCGATGGGCCGATTTCAAAACACTGCTTCAGAGCTTTATGAATCAAATCAGTGAATCGGAGCGCCAAAGTCACGTGATTTCAGCAGTTTAGCCGTTTGATAAGAGATCCAAATCACTAATTTGAAACAAAAGATTCATTAAGCTCAGAAGCTTCATGAAGCAGTGTTTTGAAATCAGCTTATCACTAGATATTGTTGAAAAGTCGTTATTTTGGTTTTTTGGCACACAAACAAGCATTCTTGTCACTTTATAATATTAAGATAGAACCACTGAACTCACATGAACTGTTTCAAATAGGTTTTTAGTACCTGTATGGACCTTGAGAGTTTCAATGGCTTTGCTCTCAATAGAGGCCTCACTGAGCCATCGGATTTCATCAACAATATCTTAATTTGTGTTCCGAAGATGAACGAAGGTCTTACGGGTGTAGAATGACATGAAGGTGAGTAATAAATGACATTATTTTCATTTTTTGGTGAACTAACCCTTTAAGAGTCGTGGAACTTAAATCTGGATTATTACGGACTGTTCATATGACAACGTGTAGTAAAAGACATATTCTCCTGTGCAGAAGAATCAACATGTGTCTTTGCATTTAAAGAAGGCTATAGACTTAAATATATGCAAGAACGAAAATTCAGACAATTCAGCATGCAAATGTGATGATGACATCATCGCTCTGGTAAGATTTCGAATGCCAAACATTCTATATTGTCAAAGGGAATTTTTTGAAATTTCATTTTCAAATTATTTACATTTTTTTTTCTGTGAGGTCCACTAATGTTAGTCACAAATACTTATTGTGATATACACAAAAGTTTGAGGTCAGTAAAAAAAGTTTTTTTTTTAGGGAAATTAATACTTTTATTTAGCAAAGATGCATTAAACTGATCAAAAGTGACAGTTAAAACATTTATAATATTACGAAAGATTTCCGTTTCAAATAAATCCTGTTCTTTGGAACTTCCCATTCAAAGAATTCGGGGGGGTGGCTTCCACAAACACATTAAACAGCACAACTGTTTTTAACTTTGATAATAAGAAATGTTTCTTGTGACACTGAAGACTGGAGTAATGACTGCTGAAAATTCAGCTTTGCCATCAAAGGAATAAATGACATGTATAATATATATTTAACAGAAAACGGTTACTTTAAATTGCAATCAAATTTCACAATATTAATATTTTACTGTATTTTTGATCAAATAAATGCAGCCTTGATAAGCAGAAGATACTTCTTTAAAAAAAATTTTTTTTTTAAAAACCATACCGACCCCAAACTTCTGAACGGTACTGTAGGATTTAATAAGCATTTCTCACAGGAAAAAATGAATGGTTTGAGAGTGTTATGACTTGGAGTGGGGGAGACAAGAGAGGCGTGCTCACATACTTAACTAATGACAGTACTGTATGCTAATTCCATCTGACACTCCCTGAATCAGAGAAGGAGCCGAGGACCAATCAAGTGAGAGAACACGGTTCCATGTGTGACAACAAAGACCTCATGGATGAGTCACATGATATTCAATGACAAATAGCACAGCAAAGCCCTCACAAAGACAAGCAGTGGGGACTGACCTACATTCAGTGGTGAAAAGTGGGCTGGAGCCCAAAAAGAGGCCAGCACTGTGATACGAAACTCAAAAAATTGCCACAAGTCACTCTGCACATGTACATTTTTAGCCGAGATAGGCCTATATTGTAATGTTTGAAAAATGAGATCCGAGCTAATGTTGCAAGTCTAGCCTGCTCTTAAGGTTACTGGGTAACTTTTCGGATTGCTTTGAGGATAATCATTAAAATATGTTTACCTACAAGATAAGAATCTTTACAAAAAAAAAAAAAAAAAAAAAAAAAAAAAAAAAATCAGTCTTTATTTTTAAATAAAGAAAAATGTAAGTAAATGCTTAAAGGGGTCATGACATGAGAAATCAAATTTTCCTCGGTCTTTTGACATATAAGAGGTCTTTGTACCATTAAAACATCCTGCAAGTTTCATAGCTTAAAACATCTCACTCATTATAAATAAAGCATTTATTTAATCAAGATCCAAAAACGGATCATTTTGATATTGGGTGACCTGTGTGACGGCACACTGGTAAATGCATTTATATATGACTGCCTCCAGAGCAAGACATCGGCGAATAGTTATACATCATTACGCCAAAGCCCTGCCCACTGGTGTTCAGTCGCACACAGACAGAGTCTGACATTTGCCTACACTGGATGTGAGAGTCACATCAAAAGCAAATAGAACCCATTATAATCACTGAAGCTGTCTACACTGATACAGTATACAGTATTATGCACGTTCAGTTTCTGACATATCCAGACGTACTTGAGTCTGTCGACAACAAGACAAATGGAGAGTGAAAGAATGTTCGCTTTGATGCGTCCAGTTTAAACAGCTCGTTTTAATCTCTGTACAGACTTCAGAAGGATCCCAGTGTCAGAAACAAGTGGATTGTTTATTTCAATGGCTTCCTGGATCGTGTTGGAGGATT
Source organism: Ctenopharyngodon idella (assembly GCF_019924925.1). Taxonomy (NCBI): domain Eukaryota; kingdom Metazoa; phylum Chordata; class Actinopteri; order Cypriniformes; family Xenocyprididae; genus Ctenopharyngodon; species Ctenopharyngodon idella. The sequence continues at coordinate 9,362,929 of NC_067229.1, forward strand.
ATATGTTTGTTGGGAGCATTTTGTTTAGTAAACTAGGCACAGTGTAATTGTAAAGTTCGCAAAAAAACCTTTGTTGAAAGATGAAGCAGCCAACTGTATTGGATCTGACAGCAGCTTCATCAAAAACACAAGTAAATTATTTCATAATGCTTTGTCTGTTAATTATGGTTTTATATGGAAAATGTTTTCAAATAATGTGCAATTGCGAGTGGGCATTAATAAGTTTTTATTTTAGTACATTAGTGAGCATTTCATATTGTTTCTTATTAACTTTTATATATTACCTTTAATTCATTTTTAATATAAATTAATTTATATATTTTTATAGTCGTAAATGACTCATTTGTTATGTGTGGTGCTGTGTTTTTGCATGTTGAAGCTGCCGTGACAATGCAATTTCCTGTGAAGGATCAATAAAGTATCTAACTAGCTTTCTTTCTAACTACTTATACCGTTTCCTTTACAATGACGTTAGACAAACATAACAGTGGCTATTTACTGACAAGCTTTAAAGGAGCCACCTAAAAACGGATCACTTCACAGTGTCAGAATGAAAATTGTTTTTTTTTTTTTTTTTTTTGCTTTTTGTTCGTTTTTTTTTTGTTTTTGTTTTTTTAGCAAAAACCTTTATGAACCTCAGTGTGAACCTCATGGAGCAAAAAAAAAAAAATTCATGTCATGACCCCTTTAATAAATATTACTGCAATTTTAAGAAACATTTCACAGAGGAAGCCATATCTTTAACCAAAAACCAAACTAATATGAACACACAGGTCTCGAAACAAAACTTTGTAAAAACTGGATTATTGACACTTGTCCGTTAAAATGCAACACTTATGTACAACACATCATTCTCCAAAAAAAGGAAAAAAAAAAAAAAAAGTGTAAGAACAATGGTCAACGATGTCGATCTAAGCATGACTGTAGCAGAGGTGTTTTTAAAAGAATGAATTAAGGTTTTCCCATGCAAACTGTCTAACGGCTAAAGAACAGCACTGGAGCTAAAATATATAAATAATAATAATTATTAAATAAACAAACAAGTATTATTAAATTTTCATTTTTGGGGGAACTAACTCTTTAATTATGATGATGATGATGATGATGATACAAGGAGGAGAAAAAGAGGAAATATATGTATTATTATACAGATCATGCATTTGGTTCAAAGCTACTCAAGAAGAAGCCTACAGAAGAACCTGAGTAACTTTTAATACGTCTTTGTTCAGAGCTGGCCTTATTAGAATTTCTTGAAGTGAAGGCAAACTTTCTCTCTGGGTTCAGGCTCAAGTGTTTGAAATGGCACGACGCAATAATCTAAATCAGCAGGATTAATTATTTACCACACCCTCATTTCTGATGTCATTACACAACTCCAAGAATAAGCTGTGCTAAGAAGTCTTCTTTCTGTGTTCTTGCAGACTGACTGCGACGGTGCACTTAAATGAGGAAGTCTGGAGTGCCGTGACGAGCCCTGCGGTAAGCTGCCTTTCAGATTACACCAATCAGCAGATTCATCCTGCTGCTGTGCACGCGCAAAACATCGGTCCACACACAGCAGAACAGGTCCCATGTAGCCGAAGAAGGAGGGTGTGTGGGGTCAAACCACCTGAGAAGAAACAGTCCGACACCCTGCAGGGCCTGACTGTTCCCGTCACATCTGCTGATCTTCACTCGCCAGCACCGGACACTACACTGCTGGCCTTGCCATCCAGCTATAGTAAAGAAGCTAAAGCAATACAAAAACCACACAGATGTCAATCAAAATCATTTGAAATAAAAAAAAACATAGGTTCTCAAAGTGTGCACCACTTGCAGCAACACGTAGGAGTTTAGGAACAGGTGACTGCAGAACCATCCAGCGCTGGTGAATTTGGCAAAACTTCCATCATAATCATAAATTCATATATTCACAGCCCCAGTGGAACGGCTTCAGACTGTTCACAACTAACGAGACTCTTCAGCACAGCAAGAAAAAAAAAGCAGAGAGTTTCATGAAGTGAAAATCCATAACTTGCAGAACTGGAGGTCAATGTGAATTCAGTTCTAAGCAGGGGTGTGTGGGATAACTTATTCCGTGGCTTCAAACTAAAGCTTTTTTCCATCATTAAGCTGTATTTTCGGGTGATGCTGGCAAAGGGGATCCGGGGAGACTTGATGAAGTTGCACAAGCATAATGAGGGCAGATCAAACCGAATTGAATCTGCATGACTATAAAGTAAAAGAAAATCATGCGCAAACTACCCTGTAGCCGTTGTGAGTAATGACCAATCAACACCATCTTAGGCACAGCGGCATTGTTAGTCTGACAGCGGAGCCCCACCAAAGTGTTAGCTGGCTCTGAACCCTCGACACAGCTGAGCGCCAATCAGGTTATTTAACAAGGTGGGGGTCAAATGGCAAAAAAAGACCCTTGGCTCACAGACCTGTCAAAAGCTGGTGTGTGAAACTTGAGGATGGAAAATAAATTTGCTAGGACACATTTAAAAAAGTAAAGGTACAGCTACAGGTACATTTTAAAAATATTTATTTAGATGACTCAAACTTCACATGACAAAAAGTCAAACAGGTTAAGCCTGTAGCCTGCAAATGTAACTTGATCTCTGAAGGAAAAGTCAAAATTAGTGCAGTTTCTTTTTGACACCTTATTTTTACCTTACAATTAGAGGTGTTTGCTCATTATTTTAAAAGAAAACCAAACCCTGATTATTCAGCTTCATTTTACATTTAATTCCCACACCCTTTGTGCTTGTGACATAAATGATACCTCAAATTGTGCGGCTTGTTCAGCAGAGTTATGCTATTAAAGGTGCAGTCACATTAAGCTAATTTTGTCAAAAATAGACGATTTTTGGATATATGATATGACCAAATTCTTATTACACAATATGATACATTTTATTTCACAATAACGATATATAACAAAAAAAAGCAAATTACAAACAATAAGACAAATACAAAAAATAAGACAATAATGAATTACACAAATTAAGTTTTTTATTTAACATAGTAAAAATTAGTATAGAAATTTAATAAAATTTAAAAATAAAATATTGCATAGTCTTCACTGTATGAATTAAATATAAATTTATTCTTATTAAAGCTAAAAAAAAAAAAATAAAATAAAAAAAAAAGTTATTCAGTCAAGAGCAGTAAGTTATTTTCTCTTTTGTGTGATTCACATTAATGACACAGCAGCAGGTATATTAGGCTGCTGTCACTTTAAGACCAAACGCACTGATCCATTATACTGATACACATCTGGTTTACACCCAGCTGTTTACTTTTACTTGAGACAACCATTTACATGAATACTCCACACAATGAGCATTTTGACATAACTGCATGTGTATTCGACCATTCAAGTGCAATAAGACATGAAACAACTTAATTCGCGATGGCATGCTGAGAGACGCGGCTTTCTGTGCGAATGCAAATGCCCCACGTGGAGTTATTTTTCACTGCTTATTGTGCTTAATAACACTTTTTAACATTGCGCATGTCCCAAATTTGCGATAACCTTCTGAGAGGCAGCTTTCTGTCCGCACACTTTGGCACTGCACTGAGCTCTTTTTCAGGATCTATTGCGCTTATAACTCTTTATAACATCAGTCATGCTCTTTATATTCTCAATCATGCATTTCATCACTCTGAAGTGTCAACAGTGCAATAAATTTATATATTTTTCCTAGAGGTGTAACGATACACAAAACTGACGGTTCAGTTCGTACCTCGGTTTTGAAGTCACGGTTCAGTTCGGTACAGCAGGTGGAGAAAACTAAACAAAATTGCTTTTTTTTTAAAACAGTAGTTTACTGAACAAATTGTGTCTCTGTCTTTAAATTAATTCAATTATAATTAAAAGTTTCTTAAGGATAAAAAAAAAAAAAAAAATGATCTCTGCTAATGCTTTAAACTTTATAGGGAGCCCTTACTTGCACATTACTATAATAATATTAAAGGTTCAGAGCCCAAACTATTAGCCTAAATTCAGTTGCTATTTATTTTCTGATATAATAATCCACACATTCAAATAACAAATTGTATGCAAACTTGTAAACTGCACATAAGGCAGTTTTTGGATTAACTTCTAAATCTAACTATAAAATTATGTTTTTACTCCAATTCATTGTTGAATTATAAACATTTACACAGTGGCTGTCATTTTCATGACAGATTTATTTAAAACATACATTAAATAATCAAGACATCACTAACTAGTTAAGTAAAATATAATGAATATATAGGCTAATATAATGCATATATTTAACGAAAGAGTTCATTTCTCTGGCGAACTAAAAAGCTGTGGACTCGCCTGAGGTAAATGCTATGTGACATTGTTTACAAGATGTTTTATTGACGTCTTTCCACAACACTGATTGAGTGATTACACAAGATATATGGTTCAGTAAGTTGTACTGTATCTTTCAACATACCTTCAGATGTTCATTCATATTTATTCTGTAACTAGTATTATAGAGGAAGAGATGATCGCGTTCACTCGTGCTCCGCGCTGCAGCTTGAAATGAGGCGCCTGTACAGTGATCGGTCACGCCACATCAAATAGCAATCTGTCACGGCACATTAAAGAGTGTCAAAACAGCATTTTTTGTTTGAATTTTGTGATAAAATGGACAGAACTTGAAAGATTACACTTATAGAAAGTAACAAACGCGAAGCTTATTGCGATTACTGGTTAATGGTGGTTAGGCTACAACACTGCAGATCCAATGGGCCAGGGCTGAGCGGGGCTATCGCGGTTCGTACCGTGGCTGTATCCCGTTTTTTTGGTTCGGTTTAAATAGTGTTACACCCCTAATTTTACTGTGGTAAAGTTATTTATCGCCATACCACCCAACCCTAGTATGTATGAAGCACAGTTCACACAAGTCACTTTCAAACCAAGCAGCTTTCTGTTTGAACTTGAACCCTTTGCTAAATTTACCCTTGGGCAAAATTTTCCATCACGAGTATTAAAATGACTGGAATTCGCCCACGTAAATTCTCTGAGCAATGGTAACATTTTGGCCAGTAAGCAATCACCCAGTAATGTCGCGTAAACCCCCACATCGTAGTGGTGACTTCTGCACAAGCAAGCACCTCTCACAATTTCTACAGAAAAAGTACAATAAAATTAAAAAATAAATAAATAGAAATAAATGGGGGGGGGGGGAATAAGCTCATTGATCAAGCAACAACCACCAAAAAGTTCTGGCACTATGTTTACCACCTAGTCAAACTGGTCCTTAACACCAATGAAATACACATTATGGCCTGTACAAAAGAGACATAAAGCTGTTGGTCATCACTGGAAAATCACTTTGCTAATTGCAGCACAAGTGTAGTTGTAAATTTCAGGTCTATTATTTTTTATTGCTTTATTACTGGGTGCAATCTGGAAGAAAAGAAGAGGCGTGACAGGTAGCATCTGTCTCCACCTACTGCCTTGGCACAGTCAGCATCATCTGCTGGCTTTGGCACAGGGCATGAAAAACATCAATGCGGCTCACTAGTGCCAAGCACAAGCATGGCAGTCATGCTTAATCCAATCTGGCAAAGTATTCATCTTCTAATGTTAGCTAAAATAAGTCACCTACTCTGCAGTCTCCGGGCCTGTCAACCCCAGACCCATGCTGGAGAAAAAAAAACAATGGCATTACCTTTAAAACTATTTGTTCCTGAATGTATCCCATTTTATTTATATTAGAGATGAGCAAAGCTACATATTTTCAAAGTTGGTGGACAAGTTGGTAAGTTGACTGATTTCTCTTAGGGCAAGCTCACACTACAGGACTGTAAGACTACCTGAATTGCTGTGGTGCTCACACTACACAACAAAGGTTTCTTGTCACAGCAGCACACATACTACACAACACAACGCTGACAAGGTGCACAAACTACAAGACATTTGACCTAGAGGCAGTCCCGGGAAAAAAAAAAAAAAAAAAAAAAAAGTTCTCACATAAATTCACATGAGAAACAAAGTTGTTATGAGATTTTTCCATTTATACCATCTACACCTTGACGTTGCATTGCAGACACTACAAGATCACGTGGTGATAATATAAAACAGGTTTGATAATATTGCAACGACAGGCTCAGATCACGTCGACTGACCTGCTCACACTTAACGAGCTTTGGCCACTGCAACGAGCACTGATTTAGCCGCGATCCGGGGGTTTTGTCACAGACCTTGGAAATCTGCCTGCAACAGAAAAATCCAGCCAAATGTCGTGTAGTGTGAGCTTGCCTTTAAAGAAGCTCTGTATAATTAGGCTGTTTTGACTGTGTAATGCAATATTTTTGTCTGTTACGATAGTCACTGTGTCAGATTATGCAACTTTGACTCCTAAACTCATTGTGCCGTGGACAAGAAACATACATCATAATATTAAAAAATAAATGCAGCCTTGGTGAGCATAAGAGATTTTTGTACGTGCAACAGACTGGAACAGAATGAGAAATGCGTTTATAAGTATTTAAACTTGACACACCATTTTTAGACATGCTTATAGCGGCATGCTGAAAAAAAGTGCAAGATGCAATACAGTGGTTAAGTGTACTGTTCCAGTAGCGGTGCTTAAAAGGAAATTGACAGGCATTACTGTGGTTTAGATCAGACTGTTACCATTTTGTCTATTTAAATGGTGAAAAATACAAGTTAACATCAGTAAATTGCGGAGTGCTGCAAGGATCTGTGTTAGGCCCCCTGTTATTTTCAATATACATGCTGCACTTGGCAACATTAACGAACATCGGCAATATTATTTGAAAAAAATGGAATTTGTTTCCACTGCTATGACCAGATGAAATCTCTAAATTATCCAAGTTGACAGAGTGTGTTAAAGATATTAAATATTGGATAACCAGTTATTTTCTTCTATTAAATTCGGATAAGACTGAGGTATTACTTATTGGACCAAAAACCCACACACAGAATCTCTCAGAATACAATTTGCAACTAGAAGGATGTACTGTTACGTCATCGTCTACAGTTAAAGGCCTGGGTGTTATATTAGACAGCAACTTATCTTTTGAAAATCATATCTCATGTTACAAAAACAGCTTTCTTCCATCTCAGAAACATTGCTAAGCTAAGAAACATGTTATCTGTTTCTGACACAGAAAAGCTAGTCCATGCAGTAATCCACTCTCAACTGGATTACTGTAATGCATTACTAGCTGATAGTCCTGCATCCTCAATAAACAAGCTACAGTTAGTGCTAGAGTTCTTACCAGGTCGAGAAAATATGATCATATCACCCCAATTTTATTATCCCTACACTGGTTACCTATTAAGCACCATACTGATTTCAAAATATTGCTACTGACCTATTAGGCCCTAGATGATTTAGCTCCTGTATATTTAACCGATCTTTTACTGCCCTACAATCAATCACGCTCTTTAAGGTCACAAAACACTGGACTTTTAGTAGTACCCAGGATATCTAAGTCCACTAAATGAGGGAGAGTGTTTTCTCATCTGGCTCCTAAACTCTGGAATAGCCTTCCAGATAATGTTCGGGGCTCTGAGACTCTCTCCCAGTTTAAATCTAGATTAAAGACATCTCTTTAGCCAAGCATAATAATGAATCTCATAACCTTGTACTCCAGTTATATCAGATCAAATGCACATATATTTTTTTCTTGAAACATTATGAACAGCAGCTATGCTAATTATCTTCCATTTGCTTCTCTGTTTTATCTTGGGATGCCCATCCCGAGGTAACTAGAAATTACACCAGCTCCAGCTTGGATCCAGACTCTTAGGAAGACTTCAGATGACCCAACACCTGTGAAGAGATGACGTTGACCCCCGCAAGGACCTCAGATGATGCCAATTTGCCATAAATTTTTGTAATCTTTATAATCACAGCTTTTAATAATTACTTCAACAAACTCATTGTTTCTGCCTAAAATTAATACACATGGTTTATTATCTTGAACTGTACATTTCTGAAATGGACACACAGTCACCTCTAAATTGTAACGTAGACACATGCATTTTCTGTAAAGCTGCTTTGAAAGCGTTGTACAAATAAATGTGAATTGAACTGAATTGAAATTGGACTTTAAAAAGCTAAGGTAACAGTGTGAAGCTGTCAATCAAAAAAAAAACAAAAAAAAAAACATAGGAATGACTAATTATTTTCCAGCATTTGAAAAAAACTCCCTACAAAAAGTAGCAGGATAACGTGACATGTTCTGAAACTAAGATGCATCACTACTAGAAAATGCACTCAAGAGTAAACTTGTGTGGACAAAGAGGGAAACGAAAGATGACAAAAAAGCAAAGGGTGGTTTCCTCTAATCTGGTATCTAGTAATAAACTGCCCAACACAAACTGAACAAAAAAAAAAAAAAAAAATAACTCACCAGTGGTTCCTGTAACTCAAAGTAAAGTCAAGACCACAAGATCATGGGTTGGATTCCCAAGAAATGCATGAAGTCATAAAATGCACACCTTAAATGCAATGTAACTCACTTTGGATAAAAACAAAACGTAATGCAAATTAAATGCAATGTACTTGAAGGTTCGACTGATTTGTCCGACTTCATTTTTCCTCAAGAGAAACTGAACTGTATTTGGGCTGCTCAAATATCAAATTAGGCTAAATGACACATGAGGTGAGTAGAGAGGCAGAATGTCTGATGAGATGCACTGAATCCCCTTGAATGCCTCATATTACCACAACTGCTCTAGAATCACCCCATTTGGCTATAGAAATATGTTTCAGGCACTATCCCGCAGGTCCACCATGTTTGAACAGAACGAAAAGCATGAAACTCAAGAACTGGGCAGAGAGCAGTCAATCACATGCTTTAACTGGAAATGGGAAGAGATTTGTTATTTTGCAAACCACAACATTAAATTTGCGACAAGATATTGTATGTAATGTCAGGCTGAAATTGTTTCATGTCCTTGATGAACTTCTGTTTGGCCCTAAAGCCTCTTAGAATGAAAAGGCAATTCTGAGAGTCGGGGTCAGGAAATGAGACGAACGGCGACATATGATGATGAGGGAAGTGGGTTATAGCTTATTTCAACTTTCACGTCAGCGGCCGGACCAGGAATATTTTCCTTTTTCGGTCAGAGCAACAGCTGCCTCTGTGAACCACCTGCTCCTCACCTCTTCAATGTCAAGCAAAAAGAGTGATAGTTTCAGGATAGGAACAAAAATCGGTGGTATAAGATATGCTGAGCATATAACAAGCAATTTTTCATATCCGTTTTTGAATCGAAACATGAAAAAAAATTTCTGTTACTAAAAAGATTCATAATGGTCTTACTTCACAGAACAGCACAGCAGTCGTTACCTGGTCCGTTAAAGATGCGTGCTTTCTATTTAGCCTTGCAGAGCTCAAAGCACACAAACAAACTCGCATACCAAGATCGATATCACAGCACATTAACCTACTTTTTAACACCAAAATGCATCTGCAGGTTTTTCTGAATTAGCTCAAAGCGAATACAAACCAAGTGAGTGCTGATTTAAAATGGAAACGCACACAAGCCAGCCCATCAGAAGCTAATCTGACCACCCTGCGAATATACACCAATAACTTCCTTCCCGTGAATCCCCCAGACACAAAACGCATCATTTAGTCATCCATTTCAAGCATGGAAAACAACTCAGCTAAAAACAAGAGTCACACTTTTAAAAGCTGTCAAAGTTTCACAATGAAGGCTTTTAGATGGTATAAAGTTAGAGACATTTATCATGACTGAGTAAAACTTTGGTTAAATTTGGTTATTAGCCATTTTTTATTTTTACAAATTTTCAAAAAATGAAGTAAATTAGCTGGTTTAATTTCAACAATTTTGTTTTTGTCTCATTTTGTTTTGTTGTTGTTTACACGACAACGATGTACAAAAAAGGGAAAAGTTTTTCCTTTGCGTTTTTCGCGTACAGAAGTCAACGTTGACAAAATGATCCTCGTTCACACGCATCCACGAAAACGATTAAAAACTCCGCATTCTGCTGCCAGGCCAGTAGTTGGCGATGTCTCTTTGTAAAGAAAAACTGGGCGCCTATAAACTGAACATGTAATATTCATGCGCATGACGTCACCGCTTTTGCAAATTCGCATTTTTGTAGTTTATACACGGAGACGATAACAATTTTTTAAAAGTTTGTGTTTTCAGGCCCCCAAAACGCATTGTTGTATAAAAACATAAAAAGGTTTTCTGTTTTTAGCTGAAAAGGGTGTCGCGTAAACGGCCCCTCAGTTAGCACATTTAGGTGACACATATGCCCATAAAATCATACATCATTCACCCTGAACTGTATATGTCATCACTGACAAAAAAAACTAAAAGACAAAACTATAAACAAACTTAATTTGGAAAAGCTATCACGCATTTTTGTACAATACAAACGCCACATATTATCACTTAAAAGCCATGAAATATGAGCAATCTTACATAAGCCTAAGTAAACAAGGATTCCTTTCATGCCATTTTAAAGTAAACTGACAGCAAGGAAAATAACCAAAAAGTGATTTAAAACAGAGGTTCAACAAACAAACACTTGCATATGCAAAATATAACAAAACTGAGAAATGAAGGCTCACCTTCATTTTCAGATGATGGACATGCAACCTGAAGTGCCAAATCAAATGTTCTCTCAGGATTCTCGCTGAAAGAGGAAAAACAAGCCCATTTCACTACCTTAACAATTTAACAAACTCTTTAAGACTGTTAAAGGAACGGTTCACTTATAAGCGAACATCATATTATTTACTCTCTTTACAAACCAATGTACCTTTTATTCCTCTTTTGAAAGCACAAAACAAGATGTTAGGCAAAATGACAGTTACATCAGTCCCCCCCTATTCACTCTTCTTTAAGATTTTTCCATACAACATCCTAACATCTGCTTGTGTTCCACTTAAGAAAAAGTTATTTTCGATTTAATGTTCATTTTTTGGTTATCTATCCCTTTCAAAGCTCGACATGTCATTAGAGACACAAGTATGTAGTCAGTTTGCTCTTGTGAATTCATAATATATTAAAGTACAAATCCATAGATCCTAATAGTACGTGATGTTAAAGGCGTCTAATTACAGCAAAATGAAATATGTGCAGCTGTCAAGTTTAAATGGCTGTAGAGGAATGCGGCTAGGCTAGTTAGCATGTCTGAGGTAAACAGCTAACCGGTCAGCTGGACCTGTCATCTCCTCTCATTAGCCAAATGAGCTAACTAACGGATTTACAATAGCAGCTATCTTCATTTCAACCATATGAGAGGTTTTTATAAACGGAGACTGATAACGCGTACCGCGACAAACCAGAGGAATGTGTAAGGTAAACAAGTGTGGACTTACTTTATCCTGCTGTCCATGGCTAAAGCATCGCGTCAGCAGCTGCTCGCGCCGACGGCGGGAAAATAAAACACCGTCGCGCACTCCGAGCCACGCGCGCTGCCTGCGAACCTTCTAGTTTCGCGGCTACCTGACGGACGGTCGCGGAAACTGCTGCATTCCTCTATCTGTCGGCGCGCGTGCTCCCCACTGACGCTTCCTGGACGCGCTGCTGACCGTTTCGGTTCCCCTGGCTGTGATCCTGCAATGAAGCACCAGGAAGCACCTGGGTCACGCGAGAATGCGCGCGCGCGCGCGTGCGTGTATTTCAGTGGGATTGTGAGTCCAAAAATGAACACGTCGTCATTATTTACTCGCCCTCATGTTGTTTCACACCTGTATGAGATTTTTTTTGTTGTTGTTGTTGTTGTGGAATACAAAATGAGTTGGAAGGCGGAATTACAGCCCCAGTCTTAATTCACATTTATTGAATGGAAAAAAGATGCAACGGAATTGAATGGTGACTGAGCCTGTCAGTCCTTAATACTATAGTTACCCTTACTTATTACACCTTATCTGTTTTTGTGTTCCACAGAAGAAGGTAGGTCATTATGGTTTGGAACAACATGAGGCTAAGTAAATGTTATTTGTGAGTAAACTGTCCCTTTAATTGTATCTTTCAGAGCATTTTTTTTTTTTTTTTTTTTTTGCATGCATGCATAGGCATGTCTACTCTACTGATGATAGCTTGCATACTATGCATGTCTTTATGGCTCCCAAATACCTTCTTTATATTATTACATCCTGAAATGTTCCTGAAGAGGAATGTGAACACATCTATGATGTTTAAAAATAGGCCTGTAAAACAGGACCTGTTTATATGATAAACACTTTCTAGTGGTAAAGCAAAGGAAGTATAAATTCATACCACCCACTTTTATAAAAAATAGCTTCTGTTTGTTACCAGTCAACGCCTAGTCATTTAAACCTGTTGCAATTCAAAGACATGCGTTTGTAGTTGACTATTTCCTGCGGAAAAATACTATGAGGTTTGTGTGAATGTGGTTAATGAAGAAGGGAAATCTCGATACTTTACATGTCACTGTTTTCTCATTTTTACGTGAAATAAACTGCTGTTATTTCTACTTATGTTTGTAGTTGTAGTTACTCCTTTTTTTACTCCTATTGTTTATCCTCTGCCCCATGAGTTGAATATGAGCACTTTACTATATTATATACTAAGGAACTGAATATGCAAGTCTGTAATAGTAGGTTAATATGCACAGATAAACAGGCAAGTGTCCGCTAGATAATAATGGCAGATGAACTAAAGCTTGAACTGTTCTTAGAACGAGGAAGTTTTTCATAAATGTCAGGTCAGTGCAAGTTAGTTATCACATTTTTATTGGGGCAAGCTGTCGTGTGTTTTAAATATATAATGTATTGTCATTTATTCAATTGTAATATTTATAATTAATTTTATTTATTAAATTACTAATTACATTTGTTAGCCAAAACAATGGTATGGTTTTTGTAGGCTATGTTACCTTTTACATTTGCTTTTTCAAGAATTGTTTTGTATTTCATGATTGTTTAAACAAAATCAACACTTAATTTAGTTGAAAAACCTACAATAGGCAGATTTCATTGAGACAACTTACACCATAAAGGGGCATGTTGTTGTGTGTTCAAAGAACTGTATTTTTTCATGATAACCACGGAAATTTTTGACAGTCTTTAATGTAGCTGCCTTCACAGAAATGTACTTCATAATAAATAATTAAATAAAACCTGAAATACTCACTGGAGTGGAGTTAAAAGTATGACAACAAACACAACCACACAAAAACACTTCCCTGCTGCAATTCTACAGTCCAACAGAGGGGGCGCTTAAATGCATGTTGTGTACCCCACTGTCAGAACATGAAAAGGACAAAGAGGAAAGAACACGGCGGTGATTTTTAACTTTTATTGGCAGCAGAACAGAGTGTGAACATAGTTCTTTAAACAACAACATTTTGTCCTGGTTGTGAGAACTGTCTCTACACGTTTAGGTACTGTCAGAAGTTGTCCGCAAAGCAACGTCGTGACAGGACTTTAGTTTCCTTTTTAGCATGAGTTATGCTGCTTCTCGGTTCAGGTAGACTTTTAAGATTAACAAGTTTTAAACGCAGTCGAACGAATATAATAATGGCAAGTGAGGTGTACAATAAGAGAACACCGCGTCCATATTGCAGTGGACGCGAGAGCGAATCAAAATCGAATTCTCACGATAAAAACGCAGCCGCGTCACATGAAACAAGCACACTTTCAGATAACGACAGATTAATCTATAAACTCCATCTGGACGCATGCAAGGTAAGAGCAAACGCGAACGCTTATAAACTGCACATCTAGCAGCTGGTGTCACATTTAAAGAGACTCGTGTAGATACACTAGAGCCTGAGTCAGTGACCTGTGTAAGGGAACCTAACCAACATAGGTTATATCAATGCTATCATCCTATATTTTCCATTTTTAAGTATATATATATATATATATATTATATATATATATATATATACATTCTTAGGTAACTAAAAAAAGAACATACTAGACCTCTAACTTGCAGACTACTAAGGCTACTTAAGTGTGTGGAAGACTGGGTCATTTTTGAAAGTTCCTTTTGGCTGTCAGGAACTATGTAGTTTGATGGCCGAGAGAAAGTTATGGAAGACCCGTAGAGTTGGAGGATGCACAGACAGTGTCAGCTTCACTATGGAGCCAAAGGATGGCATCTGAAATGGCATGCCACAAAAAATGCCTCGGGCCCTTTTGGCGTCGAAGGCTGTCATAGATGAAGCCAGCACTCTCTGAGGAAGAGTCAGAAATGATGCTTAAGAAACACGTTTGCATTGTGCTCTCACTGTATTTTCATTAATGACTTGTTAAATTTCCAGGGGTGTAAAGTGGAGGTAATAAAGTTTATTTGTTATAATCATTTAGAAGTTTAATATTTTACTGATCCTTATAAACAGTCTTCTCAAATTTGATCATTTTGATGATCATCTGCAAATTGCATCTGTTCACAGAATCAGAAAAGAACATACATTGACCCTATAACTGGCTACAACGTGTTCACTGAGTTTGCCCATAGGAAAAGAGGAAGATGCTGTGGGAGTGCCTGCAGACATGTAAGCTTCATATTTTTCTCATGTATCTTTACAAGAGGACTGAAAGAAAATGTCAGTCAGTATTGTATTAATTTTATAGTAAGTATTTTTTATTTAAAGTGAAATTTAGTTGATTTTTTATGGATTACATGATGCTGAGACAGGAGAAATCCATTCTGTCAGTAACCCACAATACATAATAAAAAGCAAACTGTCCACATGATATTAATTCTTTTTTAACTTTATAGTAACCATATGTTAACTCTAAACTTCTTGTTTTTCCCGACAGTGTCCATACGGGCAAATTAACGTGGAGGATCCTGCTAAGAAGAAAACCTTCAACTCTTTGTTTTATGTATAGCAGTAAATGTTAAGATCGGCTGAACAACTCATTTTGTGTGCTCCTGTATTGAATTTGGACTTCTTTTAATGCGCATTCGTCTTACACTCTGTTTAAAATGATGAAATACGCTACACCAGATGTGCAACCCACACTCCAGGAAATGGTTTGAATCACATCTATCCACTGTGAGTTGACTTACAGGAGTTGGTGTGCTCCTCTGTCAGATGAATTCCACAAGCGGGAATTTTTGCGGTGATGAATATTCATATGGTTACAGGCGATCATAATTTTGACAGCTGTCAATTCTGACTACTTCCTCCCTGGTAAATGTTCGACCAAGAAAACACAATGGAGAATAAAGTCCTCTCATAAAAGTGTGTTGACATTAAATACAATCGAAGTCTTCATTTCTCATAAAGAAAGTCTATATGAAATTACAAAGAAATGATACACAAAGTGTTCACAGATGTATATTTGATTGTAGTTATTATATGTTATTTAAACTAAGTAAAATTACTTTTTGAAAAAAGTTCTCCTTGAATTGTTCAATGTTTTATGCAAAAAGTTTTGCTCTTTTATGTTGCTTCAACAATTTACATTCTCTATATACACAGGGGTGCCCACTAAGGTCCTTTATGGCATAGCTTACATATTGAGCCTGAGGGAGTATTAACCATAAAAAATTGTAACTGCCCTTTTCAATTCATTGATGGCCCAATGTGACCCTATGTTTTTCTGTGTGTATTTCAACATAAAGAGATGTTTTATTGGAAATAATAATTAAGTTATTATTCATATAGATTAAAAAACTAGCAAAATACATCATATTCATTTTAGTTGTTAGTGTGGTACCTCCTGGCCGTTATATGCATCTTCATATTTCCCAGTCTGATTCATATGTCCCTGTGGCTAACTGAGATTGATACTCTGTTTTTTTTTCATCCACTAAAACTGAGATTTCAGCACAAACACTGTAAGTACACTGATTACACAATGATTAGTAGAAATCTCTTCTTTTATAATCATGTGCAGTCATTGTGTTTACATGATACTTTGTCTGTAGATATGCAAAGCCGAGTAGGATTTTGCCCCAGGCACTGGCCATCCAACCTGTCACACAGCATCGCAGGGCAGGAACAAGGAAACGGTCTCTGAATGCAGGAATGTGTATGTGGCAGCGCTCTGTCCCAGCTTTGCCGACTGGCGCCGAGCGCAATATCAGGCGGCGGGAGGGTCCCAAGGCGGGTGCACATTTATCAGGAGCAAGGCCCTGTGAACGTCGACAAGGAGATTCATGATCTCAACAGTTCCAGGGAGGACAGGCAGGCGAGGGGCTTGTGGCATCGTCAGTCCGGATGAGAGGCAAATTTATTTGGGTAAAACCTAAGATGAGGCAGCGGAGCGTACGGCAACAACATTTCCAGTGGAATGGCGAAGGTGTCACACTCATCAAGTACCTGGGCCTGCCTGCCACGGGTCTGCTTGTTTTGCCTAGGGACTTGTCTGTCACATTAAAGTAGATGCATTGCCATTCAAGACCCTTCCTAGTCCTAGTGCCTGACCATGAAATAGGCCAACTTTCAAGTCTGCCTTATTCTTCTGCATCATATGACTTTAGAGATCACATAGTGTTGTCGTTCTCTTTTTCCCTTTCTGTCCCTCCTTTCTCTGTTTCTCGGTATTTGGTGACTGAGACGCAAACGCTACACAATGCTCAGTCCCTCAGAGCACAGACAGATTTCAAGAAAACTTGCTTTAGCAAACAACTCGCAAGCCATGCGCTCGCTAGTCTTGTCATGCGCTGGGATCAGGTGTGGGAATCATAACAACTGAACAAGAAAACATGAGAGTGAGGAAAGGGAAAATGAGTCTAAAACCTCGAGGGACTTCCTTGGAAATAGAGGAAACTGGTTATGCTTGAGTAGCATCTCCATCCAGGAGATTCCTTTGGTATCGAAACTGAGCATCTGGTGAGATCTGTTTATTTCCTCTGTCAGTTAATTGCGCATACAAGTCGGCCGAAGGTTACAGACTTTACGTGAAATCGGTGTTTTATTGCATGAATCTTTCAGCCTGTTTTAGCCATCCTATTTTTCATATTGTCGTTCTCCGCTTATCAAATTTACCTTTGTTTCAACGGCAGGCTGTTAAGGTCAGACATACCTGGGTTCTGGCTTCAATCACACTAAGCTCTCTCACCGATAATTCCCTCTGAATTGAAACCCACCCAAGCTGCTGTGGGGGCCACCGTTCCTGCATCTGCAGAGCTTTGGAGTCCGTCACCTGACCTTCAGCCACAGCATATGCTACAGCAGAGTCCATGCACTGCCACTTTTCTAGAGGCAAAGGGACAGTCTGCCTGGTCCAGCATCCAAATGTATCACTGGTCCAGGTCCGTCCTTTCCAGCTCATGGGGACTGGGGGCAAACCCTTGCACCCTCAGCCACACCACGGACCACTGCCGCTCCCCGCCATTCAAGTACCCAGGCCAGACAGAGGATGACACACGTTGGCTGAGAAGAACGGATGTCAGCCGAGTGATGGCTGGAAAATCAGTTTCAGCATCTGGGCTGTCCCTCTCAGTGCGTGAGGGTGTGTGGTCCATAGCGCCGTTGTTGGCAGTGTTTGTGTGTGTGTTGAATCAAGCTGTAGCCGAGCAGCCCGTCTGGTCATGCAATAGAGACAATGTCATTCAGCCTTGGGGCTGAAGGCTTACCAAAGTGGTCAGATGGACAACCGGCTTCCCTGTGGTTGCACCAGTGCTCCTGAAAAAGCTCACCACATCTGACTGACAGTCACAGGGCCAGATTCCTTTGGACAGGGCTGTAAATAGCCACACAAAACAGTAGGGCATCTCCCCAAGACCTCTCCCAGTGTTCCAGCCAGACCGTCTGGCCATATCATGCCATATGTGGCACCATTCAGGCTGGATCAGGTGGTCAACTCATTCAGTGAGAAACCTTAACTTTGCCTAGTGTGAAAGGGTAAGGAATGATCTCTAGATCAGCCAGCATGATCTCAATGTGGTGTAGACACCCTCCATTCCCACCATAACTTGCAAATCCAGTTGTTCTGATTGCCCGATGCAATGAAAACCACAAAAAAATGGTGCTCAATGACTTGTGCCAGTGGTTAAGGGCAACTCTTTTAGATACTCCTCTTTGACAACAGAACTGGTAGCAGAAGTTTTTCCCTCAACAAAGTAAAATGAATTTTGCTGATATGAGTCGTACACATCTCATGCTACATGCTTTGTTGTTGTAGACCAGTGGCTTTGTCTTGCACGCCCATTTCCGATCTTGGAGTCTCTTCTAATGAGCTGATGACCTGAATCAGGCGTTCGATTAGGGAGACATTCAAAATGTGCAGTGTTCGTGGGGGCTCCAGGAACAAGGATGAGAACCACTGACTATTACATGATTTAGATCAGTGTTTCTCAACTCCTGTCCTGGGGACCTACCTACCAGAGTATTTTAGATGTCTCCTTATTTAAAACACCTGATTCGACTACAGACATCTATAACATCCTGGGAGATGGGTACTGAGGAGTTGAGAAACTGATTTAGATCACTGTTTCCCAAACTTGTTCTCGGATACCCCCAACGGTACACATTTTGGATGTCTCCTTCAGTGGGCACATTTCAGGTCATGGGGCCTTTACTAATGAGCTGGTGAGTTGAATCAGGTGTGTTAGATTAGGGAGACATCCAAAATTTCAGCACTGGGAACTATGTTTGGGCAATAGCACTAAACATTCGGACACTGATGAATCAATTGCCAGCAAACAACTCTATGGACATGCTTTAAAATGAGTTTATTTATTAACAACATCACTGTATATCCTTCTGACAATATTTGTTTTGTTCATTGTGCATCTACAGTGACATCATAAAATATGTGCTCGCCCACCATTTGGGTCTGATTGAGAGACCAAAGAAAATATGCTGACATTACTGGTAAGTGAACATAACATGATGCTCACTGTTTTATATATATATATATATATATATATATATATATATATATATTCTAAATATAATAATTTATTTTACAGTGCTTTGTGGGGTATTCTAGGGCAGGGGTTCCTAACCACGCTCCTGGAGCCTCCCGAACACTGCATATTTTCCTTGTCTCCTTGACCAAACACACCTGATTCAGATCATCAGCTCATTAGTAGAGACTCCAAGGCCTGAAATGGGTGTGTCAGACAAAGGAGACATGCAAAATGTGCAGTGTTGGGGAGGCTCCAGGAACGTGGTTGGGAACCACCGTTCTAGGGAGCAACCATTTCGGTACACTGGAGAGTTTTTGACAGTGGGACATGTCTAGAAATGCCTGACTCCCTGGCCAGTGCAGTGACTACTGAACTAGGTAGCTAATTGAAACACATCCTTAGATAGTAATTTGAAATGATAATTTTTTTATAAATTAAATAGTAAATTGATAAATCCTAAAGCATGTTCTTGCAAAATAGTCTTTGGAGTATAAAGGGGTTGCTTTAATACTTAGGGTTTGGGATTTAGAACAACAGAATGTTTGATGAATATCAATACAGTACTGCCTGCAAATACTGTAATGGAAGAAAACGTCATTGGGTTAAGTCAATTCAGGATAACAGTGCTGGAAGTATACAGCTTTAAAAACAAGAAAAGGAAAAAAGGTGGAGAGGCGAAAAAACTGTTGGTTAGGCAGCAGTTGGACTGTTGGGACGGGCTATGTGCTATGGAGCCATCCTCCATCTGTCAACACGAGGAGTTGTGATTCTTGCATCAGCAGAGCAGGGCTCAGCATCAAGAGAAATGGGGTGAGGAGGGAGGGAAAGTGAGAGAGAGAGAGAGATTTTAACAGCAGCTAAATTCTCATCAGGCACGCTAGACTGAATGTCCCCTCTTCGAAGCAAAGCACGAAACACCGGTGAGGAGCATCTGCTCTGTGGCTTTGTTGCTTCTTAAAAAAGTGCACTGCGACGACTCTGGAGAAATCGTTGTCCATCTTCAGTTTGTAAATATTTGTTTCGTGGTTCAGCTGTCACATATGGTTCATAAATGGACATGGTTCTTGTGTAACTGTCTGTATCCCAACATAGTTTTTTTTTAGACATTATGAATAAGACATACTAAAGTATTATTGAAGATGATCAAGGCTAGGGTATTTTTACATTTGATTGATGCTGTAACTTAATGATTTGTACGACTTGGTCAGCAGCAACTGAGCCTGGGAAATTTAGTAGTGCATTTTTGGTAACGTTACAGCAGTTTTTGATTTGAAGGTTTATTTGTGTACTGATGCCAACATCTCCTCCCCTTTGACTTGCATGGCATGAAAGGTTGCCTCCAAACCAACTCTCAAGATAAGGCTTTCTCCTTACTCCAACAGATTATTTAAAAGTATCAAAACACTTTCCATTCTTCAGTCAGCCATGTTGACTCAGATTTTCAGCATTTAGGATGGCTCTGTGTGTTTCAAAGTTTCAAAGAGCAGATTTTTTGGATGTTTTTGTGTTGGACAATTCACACTTTTTAAAGTTTAAATATGTTTTCCCAAAATAGAGCAAACAACTCCCTCTAAAAGCTTTAGTATACAAACTCCACAAAATAAAGAACAAGCAGAGAGGGCTTTAGGTGTATATACTACCTTAGGGCTTTAGGTGTATATTAGGTACTTTTGGCCTTTTTTTTGACAGCAGATTTCCCAGAGTCAACGATTATCTTAAGGTAAATCTATGTTTTTTCAGCTATTAATTTAAATGACTCTGAACTGTTGTTACTAAGTTGTGCATTATATTACATTTGTTTTGTTGTCTTTGGTTGAAGATGCCCTCCCAGTTCGAAAGTGTGCAATTTAAAATTCATTTGAAATTTAATTTCAGCTGACGCTTTTACAAATGTTACAGTTGCAGTGCTGTGCATTATATAGGAGGGACTGGGAGTAACACACTTTGGTTCAGTGTCTGTAACTCTCTTTTATTCTTATACTTATATTTAATCTTATTCTTAAATTGGTTAAATTATTGTCAAGTACAAAGAATGATGCTGTTACAACTGATCCTACCAGAAAACATAGACATCAGTTTTCAAATTCTGTGCTTGAATTTATGATAATCAAATTTGCTTGTTGAAAATAATTACGCCATCCCCCATTTAATGCTAAAAATTTTAATTCAAAATGGTAAATGTATGTCTATATCTCTCTATTTAGCTAGATATTTCTTTTTAGATGGAAAGCTTGGATCTTGCATATCAAACTAATCAAGAACCTGCTGATTCAAGTGATATCAAAACTGTGTAAAAATATAATTGGGAAAACTATCTATCTATCTATCTGTCTGTCTGTCTGACTAGTGAAGTAGCCTCATCATGCATGATCTCAAGGTGAGAAAACTGCTTAATGAAGATAATGTTTTAACATTAAGAAAATACACAGAGAAAATTATATCCTTTAGCTACACATCCCGAAAAGGGCCTTGTGCGTAATACAATTGATGTATATTCAGTGCTCGCGCAGGATTTGTCGTAATTGACACTCACGCGAGAAACAAGGAACAGCCCCCATCTGCTGGTAGGATCGCTCGTGTCTCACCCTCATCCATCCCTCTCTCACCGCAGCACTGCTGGGGCTTCAGGACGGCGCTCAGCGGCTCACGGTAAAACACCACTTTTGTATTTGTTAGATACGTGAATATGCTGTTTATCATCGTAAAGGATAATTTAAGTGGTTTTGCAGATATGCCACGATAATTTGAAAAGAGTAGGGCTATTTATAGTGGGCGATGAGAGACCTTCAATTTGCACATATAGGGCAGGTGAGACAGGTAAAAGTTAATGAAAGCGAAAATACAATGTAGACTGAAAATCGAATTAAAGATTACTGTGCATATTGAAGCCTGATCCGGTATAAACAATATTTAGATGTTTCGCTATTCAATTAAAATATTGACATCTCGATTTGTGAAATCAGTAGCCTACAAATAAACCTAAATATAACAGTAATTAAGCTGATTCTATTTTTCGTTTGTAAGAGACAAATTTGATGGCCTTTGAGAAGAGAGAGCAAAGATTATTTTTGATAAAATTGACTACAACTTGATTCGTTTTTGCTTGTAATAAAATTTGCTCGCGTGGAGCTTAAGGACTTTGAGTAAAATAGCCTAGTTAGATGGTTGCAAATCTAACAAATAAAAAACACTTGAATTTTTGAATTTTTTTTCGATAAAAATATTTATTTCTTAAGCAAACATAAATGTTTAAAAAAAAAAAAAAAAAAAAAAAAGCAGTTGCAAGCCAGTATACAAACTCACTGTAATCTGCTTCGTTTTCTTGTATGCAAAAGTTGCTGCTATATTGCATTTGATGATAAGATTTTGACCTGATTTCACTTGGACCAAATTAACTCACATAAAGCTCATTTGGTCTCTGACAGACACATTATTTACACGTGAGAAATCTATTCCTCTATTCCGTCGATTTTATAAAGTTGACGGGAAAAATAACCGCACGATTGTAAGCTCTTGTTTTTATGAGCTGTAACCTATCCTCAAGATCAAGACGAATTTATTCTTTTATTCTAATGGCTCAAATAATTAATGAATATTTTTTGAGAGGAGGGCGAATATATTGCTAGGCTAATTAAAACAATAAACAAATTGGACTGAATAGAAAGATAAAATGACACAAGAAAGCGGCTTTATAGACTTTCAAACATTTTTTTGTAAATAAAAAAGATAATTACAATGCTCACCCAAATCCTTATTTAAATATATACTAAATCTAGCCTAATAAATGTGAATTTAAAAAGGCAGTGCTCGTGCAGTAATTCATAAAATAAATTAGCGAAACGAGTGTTACAGTTTAAAAGCTACATGTACATTAAGAGATGCAAAATATCGCCTACACAATCCATGCTGCCTTTGATATCACTATCACGACTAATTGGATTTAGGTTGCTATCAAGGAGGTAATTGTTATCATTCTCAAATATAATTCTAGACCATTCCTCGTATGTATTCGTGCAGAAAAGAAACTGTGGCAATGAGATTCATTTGACGTTTGACATCCGAAAAATCAAAGAATGTAAACAACTGCTTATTCCTCCTCCCAACAGCATCGCTCCCCCTTCCCTCGCTCTCTCCTTTCTCTCCCTTTCTCCCGCAAACACACAAGAAGAGAAAGAGACCATTACACACACACACCTTTATAAAGCTCTCTGACAACTTTTTAAATATCCCACCACTTTAGTCCACATTCATTTTACAAATGTCACACACTGTACTCAAACTGTTGTTTTACGTTTTCTTATTCAAGCATAAAATACATTATACCTGAATTTATGCAGTGGAGAAGGTGCAGAGTGCAAATTAAAGCAAGTGTGTGAGTGTGTGTGTAATATATATATATATATACACACACACACACACACACACACACACATTAATGCTTGATTCAAAATACACTTGCTTCAAATATATGTATGCAAATGTATAAACGAGAATATACAACAAAATATAGGCGTATAACTGTTCTGTTTTTAGGGATTTACATTTAATTATAAATGACACATACAGGCTTTCAGGTGCATAATTTGCGATAAGAAACTAAACAAACAAACCCATAAGACAATTTCCAAATCGCAGTTTTCCAACAAGACACAAAACTACAAAACTAGAGGTCAGATGACTTACAGTGTTCATAGACTCAATGATTCAACACTTAATTCAGTTACACTTTAGAACTATTCAATTACACCCATTTATAAAAGCATAAGCTAAAAACTACAAGAAAAAAAGAAGGCCTTACAAAAAAGTGACAAAGTGGCAAAACACCAGCTAAAAAGAAGTAAAAGGTCTATACCAAGTGCTTTCCAAGCTCGTGTTGCCCATCACCATCGGTTTGAAGAGAGAGTGACAGGTCTTTGTTGGTGAATAGAAATCAGTGGCATTGGAGAGAGGGAGGACTCCTCCTACCCAATTACCCAAGCTGGGCAGGCGTTTGCTCTCTTCACAAATAGGACACAGGATCTCTAACACACACAGTCCCAAACCTGACTTTCAAGCATTCGGATCCCCAGTAGGAGATTGGGACCATCTGAAAAAGCAGGTTTAAAACATCCTTCAGACTTCAGCTTTGCCTTATATCATCCGGACTATACTTTTTTTTCCCTCCTGCCTAACAAGACATTGGAGAAGTGGACTGGTTCTCCTGACTGTTCCTGCGCCGTCCATCAAATTCCACCGGCTATATTTTGAAATATTGATTGCATTGTGTGAATTTGTTGGTGTAGATCCACTCGGATGTTTTAAGGATCCGGAAAGCTGTATATGGAAGTTGTGGGGTGCAAGGCGAAAGAAAGCAGTTGCACATTGCGTCCAGCAGCCATGCTTTTCCACGGCATCTCTGGGGATCATATTCAAGGGATCATGGAGGAGATGGAAAGGAGATCTAAAACGGAGTCTCGTCTGGCTAAAACAGTCCAGATGAACGGACGAGAAACGGTAAGATTTTGTGTTTTAGCGTGTGTTTTCCGTTTGAGCAAATCTCAGCACCCTTAAACTTCTAATCGTCGCACACTTCGCAGTGTGTAACCCACTTAAAAACACAGCGAAAATTTGTTTAATGTACGATCCTCCTTTTGCAAGATTAGCAGGCCTCAAAAACATGCAAAAAGAGTCATATTCTGGAAGATTTCAAAAGTAGGCCTATATGAAATTGTTTATAATTTGTAAGTAAAATGTAGGCTATTTATTTCAAATATAAAGGGAGGGATAAATATAACAAATTGTATATCCACATATTTTACATATTAACTTCTTACAAATATTATATAGGCTATTTAATTTTAGCAGTTGTCACAACACAACAGAATAACTTCTTATAAGACCACGAAATAAAAACACTACAAAAAAAAAAGAAAAAAGAAAAGAAAAAAGAGTATACTTTATATGCATTTGCCAATGTGTTAAACAGGCTAAAAACTGATAATAATAATTGTAGTTATTAGTAGTAGTATTATATATGCATACTTTTGTAAATTAGAATTTTTAGAATAGGCTACAATGTTAGCCTATAAACATCTTCGAAAAACCAAAACATACGTTGTAGAACTTATGCATTATATTTCATTTTGGCGTAATGAATCGGTAGCCTCTGATAAAAAAAAAAAATAGCCTATAAAAAAGTTTTTTTTTTTTTTTTTTTAAAAATAGGCTAAATTGTTTTATCATTCAGGCTTTATTTTTTATTTAGTTTTAGTTCTAAATCTATTGTGGCAAACTCAATTACTGTGGTATATTTTGATGAACACATAAGCTTTCACTCACTCATCTCTTTATGTTTTATTTTTGAAGACTATGCCCTCCATGAGCCCAGAGAAGCCCGCGCTGTGCGCCGGTTGCGGTGGTAAAATCTCCGACAGATACTACTTACTCGCCGTTGATAAACAGTGGCATTTAAGGTGTCTCAAGTGTTGTGAATGTAAACTGGCCCTTGAATCCGAGCTGACGTGTTTCGCGAAGGATGGCAGCATTTACTGCAAAGAGGATTACTACAGGTAAGTTTAACTTTGAGGCTTAAACCGTGCATTAGGCCTGTTTAGTAGGCCCTGGTTAGTAACTTTTTTTTAAACACACATGGTGACATCAGATCCAGTGTAAGCCATTGACCCATATAATGATTTTCAGCGATTAACTGACACGCTTTAATTAATCTAATAAATCTAATTAATTCATGCTTCATGCATGTTTTTTTTTTTCTCAGCTCACATTATATTCGTTTAGGCTATTTTTACTGCCACCTAAAACTTGTAATTATTAAATTAAAAAGAAAATCCAAAATTATCATCATTTTAACAGATGATTAGTGCATTCAAATAATACGAAACATTTAAAAATGATTTTTAATGGAGCATCTTCAAATATATTAGCACGTGCATGCGCTTTTGATCTGTTATGCGTTGTGTGATGTTCGTTAATGAACGTTATCACCAATCTAAGTTATTATTTTGATCATAAATGACTTGTGCTGTTCCAGAAGGTTCTCCGTGCAGAGATGTGCCCGCTGCCACCTCGGCATCTCCGCCTCGGAAATGGTGATGCGCGCCAGGGACTCCGTGTACCATCTGAGCTGCTTCACCTGCACCACATGCAACAAAACACTGACCACGGGTGACCATTTCGGCATGAAAGACAACTTGGTTTACTGCCGGGTTCACTTTGAGACCCTTATTCAGGGAGAGTATCACCCTCAATTAAACTACGCTGAATTAGCGGCCAAAGGCGGAGGGCTCGCGCTACCTTACTTCAATGGCACCGGCACGGTGCAGAAAGGAAGGCCGCGGAAGAGGAAGAGTCCGGCGATGGGGATAGATATCGGCTCTTACAACTCAGGTGAGATGTGCATTAAGAGCTGCTCAGTGGCCTTGACGGATAAAATTTACTTTGGTTGCACTTTATATCCTTCAGTGTTCTGTTTAATTAGCAACATAAGATGTGAATAATTGTGCTTTCGATAAACATTGATTTAGTTTTTAGGGGAAGCGGACAAATGCATTTAATTAAGCTGTTGTTTAAAAATCAGCAGACAATCAAATGCAAAAGTCTATAGCCTAATAACTATCACAAGGCTTTTTATAAACGCTAATGCATTTCTCTAATATGGCCTAGTCTATTTTTATTGATTTTATATTTCATTACAGTATTTGTAAAGGCCTATCTAGGTTATGTGTAGATAAAGTGGGACAGGGTCTTTCAGTGAAAGTGGGACACTTTTAAAACGTGTTCTGCGGGATTATGATCATTAATCATCATACTGTTATGAGCTAACATGGCATTAACCATGTCAAGGAATAGAGCCTGTGTATTTATACTAATAGCATCGACGTGAGATTATATATGAGCGTTATTCGTCTGTTGGTTGTTTCATGGTTTCAGGCTGGACCATGCTGGTCACTTATGGTCATTAGTTGGCCCAAGCTGGTGTAGATAATGGATCAGATGGATTATCAGGTGGTAGGGCCATGGTCAAGATTGTAGATCACCTTGGACCAGTAACAAACCAGCCACGATGTTCTAATAATAACCATCTTGATCATAAAGATTTTTTTCTTTGGTTTAGTTTTTAGTTCTTAGTTAATGCCTGCAAACAATGACTGTCCCACTTTCAGTTCAAGTGAAAATCAGTGTTTTCAGTGTTCAAATGTATATCATTATTACATAGAAATTACATTACATTGTTTTAATATATTTAGAATAGCATCAAAAAAAAAAAAAAAAAAAAATTGGCTCCATCGCGAATTTACAAAAAAAAAAAAAAAAAGCTTAGTTCACCCTCCATTGTAAATACTGTAACCTACATTATCCTAATATACAGAAATATTACAGTATTTAAATATTATAGGCTACTAAAATAATGGGATAGGCAACCTATAACAAGAACATTGTATATTTTTCCCTCTTTAATTGTTTGGTAGGCCTATATTTATTGATTTTCTTTGGATTTTATTTAAGCGTCAACAGTAAAATGTATATCGCTCTTGTGTCTTGATGATTGGGATCTGATTAATTATAGGCCTCGCTCATTAGTGCGTCATCAAACATCTAATTTGAAATTCTCAAAGGAGTGAACCCGTGACCCAGCCCCACGTGCAGGGATCACAGCAATGTAGATCCATCGCCCACAGGCCTGTATCTGCCCTCATATTACTAGTCATCATTTCCCGTTTCTTGCTTTCTCGAATTTTTCTACTTTTTGAATTCAGACGTACGTCATAATGCATCCCCGCTGCGCCTGTTTTGTTTTGGCTGTTACAATTACTGTCTGCTCGGAAAAATGTGGCTTTGTGTGCCAAGTTTCTGCCGTTCTTCATGAATGGAGAGAAATAAGGGTAATCTGCCCGTTAATTGTTCTCCGTTAATTGAATGTGATGTCGGAATCTCTGGCTCTCAACCAGCTCAGATTCAGACACTTGAAGGTCATTGCTGTTCTCAGCGCAACGTTTAGAACACTTACTACGTTTACGCACATCCGTCCGACTCTAAACTTACTCGCTTTTTTATCCTGACACTAACGTCTTGTGAAGTTTGCAGTATTTTATCAAGACCTATAAGCTGTAGTTTGTCTTAGAAATTAAATGGTTGTCAGTTGTAATAATTCTCAAGTTAATACGACGTCCGCGATATTATTGATGATAGTTTTATTTAGCCTATTTAGGCCTATTATTGCCATTTTCGTTGTTTTTATCATTAATGCTTTTTTTGTTTGCTTGTTTCTGCTCGTATAATTTTTGGTATAACGTTATTATTTTGTTTTTCACCTTTTCTTCAATCTTTTGATTTTCAGCTTGCATGTTTTAACATATAAACTCAGAATTCTTTACTTTAAAAATAAAATCATTATTAGATTTAAGCTTTTTTGTGGTTGTTTTGCATTTCAAAATAATATAATTTTGCATAGCATTGTATATACTCATTAGTTAAAAACACAATGCAACAGTCGACTTGTTGCATAGATATTTTGTAGATAGAGACCTCTGGTGGCAAAAAAGGAATCGTGAAGGCAACACGCTTGAGAACATTTTGTTCTCCTCATAACTATAAATTCAAGTTAATTATTGCTGTGCATTTTTTTATTTTTATTTCTGTAAATACAAAGGTAAACGGTGGAGTTCAATGAGCATCGATCGAATTAATTACTAAATTAATTAGGCTAAATGGAGCAACGATTTAACACGACGGCTCCAACTGACACTTTTGCTTAACAAATCATTTTAGCTATTCATGGCAGGTAGTCTACAGTATTAATAGCTATACATTCATAAATTATCAAGTACGGTAATTCAAGATGAAACGAAGGTGACGCTAATCATCCTGACAAATTTTCAAATAAATATAGTAGCTAATAAATTGCAAAAGATTTTTTGGAAAGTAGCTGCTTTGAATTTAGTTATGTTCAAATTCAATTCGTCAGGTGTCATGTGATACTAATGACGTTTTTATAGGCTATAATTATTAGTACACTCTTAAAAATAAAGGCATCAATGGTTCCATGAAGAACCTTTCCTGTCCACAAAAGGTTCTTTAGATTTTTAAAATGATCTTCACACTAAGAAATGGTTCTCATAAGAACTGTTCACTGAAAGGTTTCTTGGTGAACCCAAAATGGTTCTTCTTTGGTTTCGCTGAGAAAACCCTCTTTCAGAACCTATATTTTTTTTTAAGTTTAAGAAGTTAAATATGACATGTTTGTGATCCAATAAGTTATTTACAGCTGTATAGTTTTCAACTGTACTGTATTTGAATCCTCATTGTAGAGTTTGAAGTTAAATATTACCCTGACAAACATCTAAATCATTGTCGAATGATCCTCTTTCGACTCTCATTGCTTTATTTTCGCCTTGTTCTGGAACTCAGGTTGTAACGAGAATGAAGCGGACCACTTGGATCGGGATCAGCAACCCTACCCTCCTTCCCAGAAGACCAAGCGCATGCGAACGTCGTTTAAACACCATCAGCTTCGCACCATGAAGTCCTACTTTGCCATAAACCACAACCCCGACGCCAAGGATTTAAAACAGCTTGCCCAAAAGACAGGACTGACCAAGAGAGTTCTTCAGGTAAGCGTCGCCACACGGTAGACTCCATTTCACACCCACACCAACACCTTCTCATCCCATCCTTGAGTTTTTTGCTTTCTGTTTTAATCCATTAATCATTTTTCTGTTGTTATGTCATGTAGTTACACATTTTGCAAGGCAATAGATACAAATTTTATACTAAATAGAGGCTTAATTCAAGGGGCAATACTTGTGCACCAAAAAAAAAAAAAATCCAAATTGAAAAGTTATTTTGGAGGATGGTCCATGTTTTCCAGTAGAATCCCTATCAAAAGTTGAGGCCTGTTACTTTGTAGAGCTTTTCGATTCACTTTGGTTTTGTTTAGTAGTGATTAACTTTGTGATGTTAAATGATATGACTTATAAGTAGGCAAAAATATGACAATAATTCGCAGCAAAACACGAAAAGAGTAAAGACACTGGGATTGGTTTGCAGGTTTGGTTCCAAAACGCACGGGCCAAATTCAGAAGGAACGTTTTGCGGCAGGAGAATGGGGGTGTTGATAAGGCTGACGGCACGTCACTTCCGCCGCCCTCTTCCGACAGCGGTGCTCTGACCCCACCCAGCACGGCCACCACACTAACTGACCTGACCAATCCCTCTATCACCGTAGTAACATCAGTGACCTCTAGTTTGGACAGCCACGAATCTGGGAGCCCCCCACAAACTACCTTGACAAACCTTTTCTAACACGGATTTGCTGTTTTTGTCTTTATCCCCCTTTATTTTCAGATTCTATTTTTATTTTCCACAAAAAAACAAAACAAAACAAAAAAAAAACCCTTTGGCGACCACAGAAAGACCTTTGGAAATGTAAGACGAGACCTACTAAAAATGTGTAGCATTTGCAACCGCGTGGCAGCTGAGTTTGTAGTACTTGTCATTGATTTGTTTTTGTGATCATTTTAGATCTGGACAGTCATTGAGACATTAAATACCCGCCACAGAAAAAAAGTATGTATGCTATGTTTATTTGAGTATATTCCGCAGGAAAATTTACATTGGGAACGTTTCCCAAGTGGATGCTGTGACCTCAATTTAGGTCTGTTTTGTCACTGACGCTGGACTGTAATACCAAATAAGAGTGGTAATTGCTTAAAACTTTACCACCTAATTTGCCACGATGTGTGCGAATCAGATCACAATGTGGCCTGGATCGTTTGCTGGGCCTCAACTAGTAGAACAACTGTTTTAAATGAAGATATCCAACGCTCAGTGACAATATGGTGCCCAGTAGGAAGCGTTATGAGTGATTTGTGAATGCTAAGCAGGAAGTTAATTGGGAAAGACACACATCACCCTGTTTTGTTCTGGTTTCCCCCCTCTTTTTTAATGTTTTGCCACCGAACAGACCAAAAACAACAACAACATTTACGGCTGAAGTTGGAGATTGGTCGGGGCTCCTCGCTAGGGTGAAACATTTCCTTGTGTGATGACAAATTTGTTCTGTTGTAGAACAAAGTGGTACACTAGATCTGCTTCATGAAGTAGATGCTTAACTCAGTTCTACTATGTGCCTTATGCGACTTGGAAGAGAGTTTGTGAAATTCAGGAGATACATGTTTGTTTGTTAAATGATTTCCATCCTTGGAACGCCTCACTAGTTTTGTACTGTTCTGTTTTTCATCTGATTTTTCTGAAGATCTTTTTAATGGTGTATTCTGTTACAAGGGGGCGGCGATGTCATAGAAGGCAGTTGTGCACTCTTTCAGAACTAGTTGGTAAATCCGAGAATCATATATATTGATCTTCGTGTTAATAGTACAGTACGTGTTCTATCAAGATTGTCCATGTTTCCTTGTTTCTTGAAAAAAAGATGGTGTATAGAAACTATTTCCCCTTAAATATTTATGGACCAAACAGTTGTTATATCTTATTAAATTTGTGTGAATAAAACTACTTTGCTTTACAAGCGTTTTATTTTTCATTACACAAACCATTTTTGTGTTGCTTTCAGATTTAAACTTCTGCTCACACCAAAACAACAACAACAAAAAAATACACGACATGACTTATCGAACCTTGTCTTGCTTTCATTCTGACATCGATTTCAGACTTTATTCTGTTTCTGTTGTTAAAGTAATGCCCCATGGATTTGAACCAAAGCCCTGTAGTCAAGAAAAAATGCTTTTTAATGCATGAACATGGCTACTTTATACAGAAATACCAAGCACAGGAATGCTAGAAAGCCTTTTTTGAAAAATTAGTACATAAACCTCTCAAAGCAAGGTTGCTCTGTAGTTTAATATATTGTTACTTTATGATTTTTTTTCAGGGAGAACAAATCTTGGGGCATTACAGCCATACTTCACGACGTTTGAAAATTCCCTAAAGTATTAAAAGAAGCTTTGATCGGAATTCTTCACCATTGAAGACAAAGACAATATTAGGATCAGATTTTAGAGTGATTTAAACAACAAAAAATCAATCTACCAAAAATGTATTCCAAATTTTTTTCCTTTTTTTTTTTTTTTTTTTTTGGTCCTGAATGTTTAAAAACATCTTTGTAAGAGAATCCACAACAAATGGGATATTTTTTCTTACGACCGAAATGAGGCAGAAAGGCAAAGAAAAATAAGTTGTACAGTACTGTAGATGCATAACAGAGCAACCTTGCTCCAAGAGGCGACTGCAGGAGACGGGATCTACGCACGCATGCATGTCTACACACACACACACACACACACACACACACACACACACACACACACACACTACCTTGTAATTCTGCTTGCTGTAAAACATTCCTGTGCAACAAATGTCACTTATCATGAAAGCACAGCCTTCCTAAAACTTGGCAGTGAAATGTCTGACCAAGAGAAGCCGGAAAGGAACACCATATGGCTGTATTTAAAATGAAAACACGTTATTTAAAAAAAAAAAAAAAATTAAAAAAAAAAAAAGATTCAGATTTTTGCATGCACTTCATGTTGTTGACGGCAATTTCAGATATTTGGATATTATTTTATATTGTTGTTTCTTTTGTTGTCTGTTGTATACTATAACCTTTTAAAGGACAATTCTCCTTGTAAATCTGAAATCTTCAGACAAAACAACAGTAAAAGTCAGTAAAAGCATGCTTGATTTGACAATAAAACCTGGTTATCTTAGAAAAAAATTTTTTTTGGTTCGCTGATTTTCCTAGAAACACATTCTTGTGGTGTTAGTTAAAATAAATCAATAAAATAAGAGAGGGAAATATTCCTTTTTAATTGTAAGTTTGATGTAGTGGTAAATGTTTTAAAATATGCTGATTTTTTTTCTTATTGTAACAATATCTAGAAAGCCAGCTTTATTAAACAATGCTTGTGCTATACTCTGTTAAGTGTGTGTGGGGGAAAAAAGCATCGGGCCACATGGGGGCCTAGTAAACAGTAAAGTGTTGAATGCCAACTATGCCAGACTTGTCAAGCTTCGAGCTGCATCACTGATCTGCACATGCTGGATGACCACGAAACGTAATTCTTTTCAGTCTGTGGACAATTTCTGCGCTGCCTTCATAAAAATGTTTAGTCAGACAACCTACAATGTGCTTCTTGTGGTAACATCTCAGTCACTTAAATGTACAATATGTAACTTTGGCGCTCTGGCGGTTAATAAACAAAACTGCATGCGTCTGGCGGAAGAACATTGTAGACGGAACTACTTTTCTGTTTATGTTTATGACGAGTCACGCAGGTACTGGGCTACTCCGCAGCGGTCGTCGTCCCGCTCGGTCTAAACGCTTACTGTATATGCAGGATAAGACAAAAACACGGTTTGGAAGATGGTTTCAAGATGTACTCGCTCATTATATAAAATTTGTCAATTTTGAAGAAAAAAGTTACATAGTGTACCTTTAATGTTACTGAATCAACTTGGATACAACACCAACGGAAGTCATTTCAAGCGCCAAATCAGGTAGAAATGCACATTTTCAGGGTTTATAAGCTTATATGGTTATGTATTTATACCCATGCATTATAACAATAACATTAAAAAAAAATATATATAAGTTTATCACTTCTTTGCCTTTTGGCTAAGATCAAGTGTAAATAAATCCTTACATTTACCGTCACATTCAGTAGTCATTTGTCCTTAGGCCTAAGTCAGCAGACAAGAGGCTCTTAACACCCGTGACCGTAGGGAATTCTTTGGAAAACAAGGGACCTTGAGGGTTCAAAAGGAGGCGATGATGGATTTTATACACACTTGGAGGAGTAGACGGTCACCATATCCAGAAGCAAACAGGAAGATGGATGTCCTCCCCTGCAGACAGCGATTATATGGAAATCTCTTTCTCACACATAAGCAAGGAGCCAAACTGCATGATGAATCAGGAAGGTTTGTGATTGTTTACATGAGCATGGTCTATTATGACACACTGATTTTATGTCAGAAAAACATTTAAAATGTTCTTTTTTTAATACACTAAAAAAAAAAAAAAAAAAAAAATTAACACACTATTAAAGAGACAGTTCGCCCCAAAATTAAAATTCTGTCCTCATTTAATCACTCTCATGTTGTTCCAAACGTGCATAACTTCCTTTCTTCTGCGAAACATAAAAGATTCCTCATTCAACACTTATGCCCACAGATGTATAAAATGATAGAAATCAACCTAGAGACAAACAAGACCTCTTAATATTTAGTCTCTCCTAGATGGCAATGAGATTGAATTGAGAACAAATGCTTCTCAAATATAGGCCTATATATAAAAAAGACAATAACATTTAAAACTGTGCTCAGATTTACCAATTAAGTGTGCAATCAGAAATCTCAATATGAACTCATACTGTATATTTATCAAATTCTTCCACGACCGCAATGTTAAAGTGGTGGTAATGTGATGCTATTCCTCGTGAGCAAGTAGGCCTACACTTAAGCACACCTTTAAAAAGAATTTATTACGAAAATAATATACTTTAAAAAATATACTTAATTTCGATCTGAATTAAATGTTTTTGGATACTTCATTGCATGTTTAAATTAGTTTAAACGCAATTAGATGAAAATTAGACTGCTTTTTTGACCCACTTGAGTACATCTTACGTACATTATTCATGTGTAATTTTAAAACTTCTATTGTCTTTGAAATATGGTGAAAGCGTATTGCCGAATGTACTGACCAGCATTTATAGTAAACTAAAATTTTATGTAATTTGTATTGAAACTTATGCCATTAACTTATTTGTAATTACATATTTTTGTAATGATGAAGTTGCAATATATTTAAAATATATTTTAAATGTAGCTAATATTAAATAACACACTACAGTTAAAATTATAATCAAGTACTTTACGAGTGTTTTAGTATGTTAGTCCTTAAACCATGACAAAAGATTATTAAAAATGATTTAAAATCTACTTTTAACTAAAACTTTCCATTTATTACAAGTGCACTTTTTAAAACTGTACTTAAGTGTGTTAAGAAACGTATAAAAATGTGTACTCTTAGTACACTAATTTCATTAGCCTTAATTTCATTAATATATTATCTGCAAGTACAGTTTTAAAAAAAATACTGTTAAAATTTGAAGTACACATTCAATAGAATTAAGCGCACTTCTTTTTCACAAGCGATGCTATTCACATTCGCTCTATAGCTCTATCTGTCTCATTTGTGTATTTGTGTTTCTTAAAAATAGTTTTAGGCAAAACATCTGAGTCAAAGTTGATGCTTAAGTGAAACATGACTCCATTAAGTCTCCTGAGCCATGAACGAGAAACCTCTAAGCAATAAAATGTTCCTCTGGGGATTCTCAATGGTGTCTCTCTAGTGAATATCTGTGGATCAGAACACAGGATGGTGTGTAAACAGCTGATGTGTGTGATGTGGACTCAGGTGCTCCTGTGACTGACACGGTAGAGTGAGCCTGAGAGGGACACACACACACACACACATACACACACAGACAGGTACATTGCATATACACTGCTGAGACGAGAAAGCAAGAAGCCTGGTGTCAGATGATGTGTACAGTCAGCCTGTGTGTGTGTGTGTGTTTCCATACAGTGGCAGTTCCACACCAGCACCTTTTATCCCAGGAAAGTATGCATATCACTGCCTCCTACTCTGTCAAAAGTACATGCTCATGTAGCCATATTCACACACACACACACACACACACACACACACACACACACACACACACACACACACACACAGTGAAAGTCTGTGACCCTTAGCAGCAGCAGCAGATGCGGATAACACATCAGAGATTTGTGAACATTCAGTTCAGAGGTCAGTGTCTTACATGCAAGTCGGGTAAGTAGGTGGAAACAGGCACATGTACACAAATGTACATTTATACAGGTGCACACACCTATATATCATGAAGTATCTGTCTATCTATATCAAAGTTTATCAGAGTATGTCTTTCTACTTGAAAATTTCACATTTAATTCAATGTGTTACAGTTTCTAATTAACTGAAATTTACTAGCATATCTGAGTGAAAATTGTTTCTTTTTTTCAGTGCAAGCAGCTACTTATAAATTAACATAAAATATATAATTATGTAATTATATTTTACTTCTGAAATGGCTAAATAAATCTGACTACATTATAGGTTTCACAAGGAAAGTCATTTTTAAATATCAAATCAGGACCTTAATGTAACATTTTCACTTTT
Source organism: Ctenopharyngodon idella (assembly GCF_019924925.1). Lineage (NCBI taxonomy): Eukaryota > Metazoa > Chordata > Actinopteri > Cypriniformes > Xenocyprididae > Ctenopharyngodon > Ctenopharyngodon idella. Next base: position 9,398,943 of record NC_067229.1, read on the forward strand.
TACAGTGCTTGATCACTACCACAAACAAGCTTTGAAAGTTCTTTAAAAAACTAATGACTGAAGCTGAAACATTTTGTAAAAAAAAAAATTAGTAATGCTTTGCTTTGTTTTGGCCTTTTAATAGGCTTTTTTGTTGTTTGTCTTCTAAATTTAACCATACATGTACAGACTCATAAAATTACCCAAAATGCTATAATTCTAAAATCATATATATATATATATATATATAGAAATGAATAAATTCTGATCAAAATTTTGATCACATATTAATCAACTCAAAGGACATTATTAAATGTTATTAAAAGTATTAGTGCTTTAATTTACCAATTGATTTTAATTGATTGCATACTGTAAATTCACATTTATTTTAAAGCTTTACACACATTTTAGTCAATGCTGAAATAATGCATTCTGACTATAAATAAAGGATGATGGAATATTAAGATTCATGGAAAGCTCAGCTTGTATATTTTAAAATTTTGTCATTAAGAAAACATGTACGCTATCTAAAAGATGGTCCTCAATGACAATAAATAAATAGATGTATATGTGTACATTCGTGAAAACATAGAAAACAAAACTGTCTCGAATTCCATGACTGCAGACACACAAAGCAAACAGAAACAGACAAAAGGACGCACGTGTAAGTGTGTGTTTACATATATGCACATAGACGTGAAGATTTGATTTGGGTAACTTTTTTTATCGACAGCCACAATAATAAATAAACTCAAGCTGGCTGAGGGTTTTTTTTTTTTCCCGCTACAGCGCGACCCTCTCGTGCACTGCCAAAAAAGTTCATTGTCTGGGGGTAAAGACAAACAAGACCCGAAAAAAGACATGTGGAAGCTCATCTACATCCCAGAAAAGTATGAAATCAAACAAGGATTTTGGCAAAACAAATATCTAAAAAAAAAAAAAAAAAAGAAGAGTTAACATTATGGAACTGCCGTCGTTCTACTTTTAGAACAATCGGCACAATCTGATTATTACACAGATTTCAAGACAACAGACTGCAGTGTTGAACCAGAGCTCCTGTGTGCAGTCACAAGAACTGCCTCTTATCCATCTATCTAATTATTCCCTCAGAAACCAGAAATTTGAAGATACTAAAGACAGTCCCTATCTGTCATGAAGCAGCATTGATCTCATTGAGAGCAAAATGTGGGTGTTGAGGGAGCCCAATATAACTCATGCCATTAAATTCCAGCTTGCCGTTATTCGCCAACAGAATTGACAGATTTTCCGCAGACATTTCTTTTAATCTTCAACGCTTGTTCAAGAAGAGGGGAAAACACACAGTGTGTGCTTTACCTTTCTTATATGGTATTTGTGAGGAGGTTAGCAGAACTGCTATTGAAGTGTCAAGACAGAAAAAAAGAAAGAAAAGCAGCGCACAACACTTGTTGATTATCAACTGTCAAAATGTAGGAGAAAACATTGTTACTTTCCTTATACGGAACAGAAAATGCTCACCTCCAATGCTCTGATTGAATGTAATAGTACTGTATAGTATCATCTCAGCTTATTGCAGCAATTTTAATGCTGACAACACATAATATTGTTTATATTGATACAGTTTGAGTGTTAATGTTGTGAGGTGTAAACAAGAAATAGCCTTCCTTTTGACATTAATTTGACACTAGCTGGATTATATACACTAGATATGCTGATGTTGTTATTGTTTTGTAACTAAATACAAAGAGTATTAGTTTATGTTGCATGCTTCGCTAACAATCTTGGAACTGGCAATAATACAGGTAATACAGGCCTATCCACACCAAAATCACACGTCGGTGGATAAATAATGGTGAATTGTGGCTTTAGGTGAGAATCACAACAAATTATGATGTTTATGTTGTTTGTTCATATATAAGTTTTCCTGATAAGATTAGACATTATATGATCCTTCAGTGGTAGTTGTTTTAGAGCCAGACATTCATAAAATAAAATTATGAATGAGAATAAATAAAAGTTAAAAGTGAATTTGGAATGAGATTACTGTTGATGTCATTTGCCCTTGAAGTATATATGTCAAGTCCTGTAGGTTGCGAGGTGGAACTGCAGTGGATCGAACTTTTTGGTCTAGCACATCCCACAGATGCTCAAATGGATTGAGATCTGGAGAATTTGGAGGCCAGGGCAACACCTTGAACTTTTCATCATGTTCCTAAGAACAGTCTTTAATAATGTGTGCAGTGTGGCCAGTGTTGAGGAGAGTTACTTTTAAACGTAATGTGTTACAATATTGCAATACTCCCTAAAAAAGTAACTATTTGTTACTTTTTATGGAGAGTAATGTTACGTTACTTTTGCGTTACTTTTTCTCACCTGGGCTGGGCTGGCTTGTTTTTTTTTTATAACAAAAAAACAAAAGTTCTAATGTAAAAGCCCTTTTATACCAAAAGTGAAATGAATAAAGCCTCAGGCTGAAGGAAATGGAAATTCATACCTGTACAGCAGAGGGCGCTGCTCAAACAAACCTTCAGCTGTGCTGCCATTCTGGGGTGCGTTTCCCATACAACGACGTAACTCGCTGCTTCACTACCATAGTACGATGCATCATTGAACAAATCAACTAGCTAGTCACGACTGTTTCCCGAAACCGTATTGTCGCAAACCTGTAGTTCAGCCACATTGGTGAATGATGTCACGCAGGTGGTGAGTAATAACTTCTTTAAATGAATCAGTTTAAGATCGAATTAATGCTAGATTTTTTATATAAATTATGGACATGGCATCTGAGAACTAATTCTCATTTTTCTCAGTTATTTTGCTTTATTTCCAGATTCAATCATAGGCTTGTTCTTACGTACCAGAGCACATGCGCGCTCTTCAAAAACAGTGCTTAAAATCTCTGGACAAACTAAAATATGTAAATGACATTTGTATATATTCAAAATAAAAGATATACATTGTACTGAATGTCAGCTTGCTTATTTTGCTTAAGATGAGGATTTCTTAAGTCCACGTCCTAAAAACAAGAAACTATGCTTCTAGCCACAGCTCGAGAGCTGTCGTTCCAACCACACAAGTTTGCGATGCAGTTTGCAAATGTTCGTTTGAACTATGGTTTCGGGGAACACCAAATTTATGAACTATGTTAGTAACAACGGAACTTGCGATGTTAGTTGGCTAACGATGCTCTTGGGAAACGCACCCCTGGATTGCAGAAGAATGGGACACGGGAGAAGAAAGTTCAACACTTACTTCAGCAATAAAAAAACAAACAAATGTGATGTTAATCTAAAGTCATTTTTGCTTATTGGTATGGTTGAATTTGATCACTGAAGGTCAGCAGCAAAGACATTGGTTAATAAACTGAGATTAAATACATAAAGTATATTTGTGTTATTTAACATTTAATTATTGCAGGTTTGCATAATACTCTGAATTTGCATTTCACTGGTTTTATTCATTGAGGAACACTGAATCCGTTTTGTGCAAGTGAGATAAATGCATGCATGCTCACATTTAGTCTAGAACTACAATAACAATCATGTTTACACAGCGCACACAACGCCCCTGTACTTATGCTGGCTTATCGTAAATATGAGTTTCCTAGGTAAAAATTGCACATGAACACCCTCTGATGTCATGTTTACCACTGGGAAGTTTGGAAATAATTTTGATACCCAAATTCCCGAGATGCCATAAACTTTACACATGGTGGAGGGGAGAACTACCCCCCCCCCCCCCCCCCCCCCCCCAGCTAGATCGTCTTGTCTTGTCATTAATGTAGTACATTCTAGATTTTCTAGATAGCATTGTGAATGTTTATATGGATGTTATGAATGATTATATGGAATGTTTATATGCATGGGACACTAAATATAATTTTGGTTTTATTAAGAGTTTCCCAATAAATGTCTTCCATGATTCCTGTTCATTCCAACAACAAAGAATTCACTTGAATGCAACAAGCTCATAATCACGACTTGGGAATTTTGAAATTTCTGATAGCACGTGAAGGCAGCATTACTCACGATTTCAATCAACATGGGGAAAGGAGTACTGTCAGTTAATAAATGGGGGAAAAAAAGTAAATTGAGTTACTTGTAAAAATAATGATAGTTCAAGGCACTTGTCACCTGTTTTTAAAACTTACAGCCATGATGAAATAAAGGCTTTTTAAAACTTTTTCGAGTGCCTTGGACTATCATTATTTTTACGAGTTGAACCATCCCTTACAACCAAAGAACACAAAGACAAGGAACTCATACCCTGTAGCACTTCTTTAGCATTCTTTACTTTGATAAATTGGGTTACTTATTTGAAAAAATAACCCAGATATTGTGTTGTAAATTTTAAAGTAATGAGTTACTTTACTAGTTACTTGATAAAAGTAATCTAGTTAAGTAACTTGCGATACTTGCAATGCTTTACTCCCAACAAGGAGTGTGGCAGCAGGGTGCATTATCCTGCTGAAACAGGCCACTTCCACCAGAGAACAACATTGTCATGAAGGATGTACCTGGTCTGTAGTGATGCTTAGGTTGGTGCCACATGCCACAGCCAACACTCTGCTGCCGGTTTGTGGTTTTTTGCTTCTTGGACCACTGTTGGTAAATTCTCGCCACTGATGACCAGGAGCAACACACAAGCCTTGCCGTTTCAGAGATGCTCTGACCCAGTTGCCTTGCTATAACAATTTGGCCCTTATCAGTCACTCACTATTCCTGCCTATTTCTCCTGCATCCAACACGTTGATACGAGAACTGCCTGTTTGCGTTCCATCTAATCTACTCAGACCTTGCCTTGTTAGGAGACGATCAATGATATTCGCTTCAACTGTGACTGGTCATAATGCAATTTACCACATATGAAACTGCAACAGTGTAAATTATAATCAGTTGGCTCTGGATGTGAATCATTGTATTTGTACCATGATAGTGGGACAGCAAAATAAAGCAATGTGCTTCTGAAGGTGCTCTGCTGGGCAGTACAAGTTGGACCACTTTAGAGGTGTTATTCACCTCATTTTGACAGTAAGTCCATTTTCCTATATATTCCAGTGTTTTTATTTATTTATTTATTTTTTATTGTGTGCTGTATGAAACTTCTCCTTCAGCAAGTCTTTCAATTGCTATAGGTTTGAATGATCATGTTTCTGCAGTGTCAGTATTTAAGATTTAAATTCTAATAAATATTTCTGTTCACATATAGTGTATTTAACCTATATTTTGGTATCAAAGTCCAACAGAAAACTTAGATTGTAACTGACTACAATAGAACAGATCTGAATAGAATAAAATGAAATGAAGTTTGGAGAATAAAACAGATGTGTAGTTGAAACAATAATAAAATAGTAGTGAAGATTGAAGTGAAACAAATAGAAGTGAGGTGAAACAGCAAAGAATAAAATACAGTGAAGTGAAACTCACAGAATATAGGCATCAAGTGAAACTTAAAGAAGTGAAATGAACAAGAATAGAACATTAGTAAATTGAAAAAGAACAGAATAAAAGAGCAGTGAAGCGTACAGAATTAGAATAGAATTGTGATGACATGAAACAGAACAGTGAAGTGAAACTTGTAAAATGGAATAACATTGAAGTGCAATTTACAGAATAGAACTGAAGTGAAACAGAAAATGTTTTGCACTGAAACAGAACAGAATAAAATAGAAGTGCAATAAAATATACAAGAGAATAGATTAGAATAGAAGTGAGGTGATGTGAAACAGAATAGTTATAAACTTGCAGAATATAATAGAACAATGGTAAAGTGCAACATAACATAATAAAATAGATGTGGTGTTAACCTTCCTTTGAGAATAGAGTAGTGTAGAAGTGAGGTAAAACTCGTAACATTGAATTACACTGAAGTGAAATTTACAGAATAGAACTGCAGCGAAACAATAGAAAATTAGTGAACTGAAAAACAAGAAAATAGAAGTTTGCTGAAATGTACATACAAGAGAATACATTAGAAGTGAGGTGAAACTTGCAATGAGTAGAATAAAATTGAAGTGAAATTTACAGAATAGAACTGAAGTGAAATAACAGAATATTAGTGAACTGAAACAAAACTGATAAGAGTAGAAAAGTGTAGTGAATATAACAGAACACTTGTGAAGTATAGAAGTGACGTGAACCTAAGAGCAGAAGCATAGAAGTGAGGTAAAACGTGGAGAATAAAATAAATTTGCAATAAAAAGAAGTGATAAGAGATGTACATGATAGAACTTAACTGAATAGCATCTTTCCGCATTGCCTTAGCCTACTCTTTTCTCTGTGAATGTTAAAGTTATTGGCCTGTGTGAAGTTCCCCTCCCCTCTCCAGCGAGCATGCTGGGATGTGTGTGTAACTAACGCAAGTCGGGAATGGCGTGTTAAAGAGCGCGCACACGCACATACGGACGTGAACACACACTCTCTGTAGGCGCGCGCGAACAGCTAGCGTGTGTTGCGGTGTCGCGCAGGAACTCAACTGGAGCTCGACCTTGACAGACTGGGACACCATCATCCTCCTCCTTCTCCTCCTCCTCCTCCTCCTCATCATCATCATCATCGGCGCGAGCTCCAGTTCAGCGCACTTGAAACTCAGCTGGCACTTCCTGGTAAGAGTTTAAGCTTCATTCCCTCCTGTCAACTTCAATAAATACTTTTCCGTATTTATTGTCACAAAACAATGACATTTTGAGTCGGTGAGGCAATGTGTACGCGGTAAATGTTTTATGAGGTTAAAACAGAAAAGTCTGAGGAAAAGTTGACAGAAGTTTGGGCTAGTTTGAGTTAGCGCGCTAGGCTAACGCTGCTGTGGCAGTAATTCAACTGAGACAAACATTCAAATGATTTGATTTAACACTAAAACGCTTTTATTTATCCAGACAATCACCTACCCTGTTGGGAAAGTTAGTTTGAAGCTGTTTTAAAGAGTGTCGGTTGTGTTTCTAGCAGTGACATGGCACGGTTAGTTGGAGCATTAGGCTAAGCTAACGTCTGTCAGTGTGACACATGCAGTAGACATGTGAAGAGAAATTCACTCCTAATTACATTGGCCAAGTAACCTTAAAACTAGATAGCAATGTTATTTAATCCTCTGTTCCTCTTGAAAATCATAACTAAGTTGTTCATTTGAGAGTGTGAGGGATTTCTTACTTTGGCAACACTTTCCAGCTGTTGACAGGAACGCGTTGGTACTTGTTTTGTGTTCTTTATGAACCTCATTCACAGTGGTATTCTTCACGATGATATGAGTGAATCAGGGGGAAAGTTTGTTATCACGTCTTTTGGTCACTTATATTTTTATTATGTTAGAAGTCCAAGAAGATATTAGAAGTTTATGCAATGCATTACCTTAAAAAACAGTGAAATTACTGTGGAGGCAGGGTTGGTCAGATTGACTCTGAACAATGAATCAGCACAAAATTTGCCTACCACTGTATTTCAAGTTTTGATATATAGTGTTTCTTGGCATGTTATTGCAAATATTTCACCCCAAAAGTTTTCATTTACTCACCCTCATGTCTTTCCAAACCTGTACGTTGCTGTGGAAAAAAAAAATTAGAATGACACACCTTTCACTGACATTGTATGGAGGATTATGCAATGAAAGTGAACGTCAACTATTAAGTCAACATTCTACCTAATATCTTGTGATGAGTTCAACAGAAGAAAGGAAATCATACTGGATGAATCAACATGATTGTAAACTATGATGTAATTTTCAATTTACTGCACTTTTTAATATCAAATCCTTTTTCTAATATTAACAAAACTCTTATCGTTGGAAAGGTCTGAGACTCAAGGTTCCATATATGGCATAGATACAAGTGATGCTTCTGTTTTTTGTGACAGAAGTGATATTTTGACAGAAATATATGAATCAATATTTAATATGATGGAAAGGGTGAAAAGAATTGTGCAAATTTAATTATCAGAAATGTGGACCGTGTAAATGAGGACACTGTGACAAGTGACGATTGATAGGCCAGTTTATGGTGACATGAACTATCCGACAATGGGGTTCATAAAAGACACAGTTATGACATGGTAGTATGTCCCAAAACTTGCCTACTTTTCTACTGCACACTCAATAGTATGTAATTTTTTCGGAAAAAGAATACATACTTTTACGGCATAGAGTAAGTAGGGGAACTGGGATGCAGCATGTTCTATGCAAGTCAGTAAATGATGTTTGGCTGATATTAGCATCAACCTCAAACCACAAAGTGGGCCGATTAACAGAAATGTGACCTCTTGAGTCAGTTTATAATCTTTGCATTGTTACACAATAGGTCTTAAATTCTTTTAAAAAATTGTATTAAAAAATTTTCATGTCTTTTTAATGTCTCTTTCCCCGCCATTGATAGAAATTTCTGTCATTTATGAGACGATGGGTGCTTCTCAATATCCCTCCTTGTTTCCTCGCTCCTCCGTTCTCCATCCTATGACCCGGAAAATCCCGGATCAAGCTCAGCCATCTTGAAGGACATCTCAATTCTCTAATTGCACCGCGAGGAGGCGAGGAGCGAGGAGCGAGGAAGCTTCCTGAGGAGTCATGAGCGAGGATACACAGGTGTATCCTTTGTGGAAGTCTTTCTCGTCGAGAAACGTGATGCACGTATAAATTCTCCTCCCCCTTCATATCTGTCACAATAATTTAAATGTATGCTTTACTCTTGCAGTTTAAATAAACTTTATATCTCACATATCTCAACGGGGCATCTTGCTTTATTAATATTTATTATAATTTTTCAAATAACCAAACTTTAACAACATATGGGTAGATCCCTCGAGTGCAGCTGATGACGCTTTGAAGTGACGATGGATATCATTTCACTTGATTCAATTCCTCTGTCCTTGCGTCATTTCCTTGTGTCCTTCCCTCGCATCCCGAAAGGGGTGGAGCTAAGACGCGAGGAAAGAAAACGAGGATGCACAAATAAGAATTGAGAAGCACCCAATGTTTCCCCGCTATTGACGGAATTTTCTGTCTTTCCATGTTTTCACTGTTATACGGTAGGGGGTGCTATTATGCATCTTCTGAAAGAGAACTCAATATGCTGATCAAAACAAAGGCGAAGCAGCAGAAACAAGCGACAGCATATGTAAGCAGATGCATATATAAAATAACGCGATCATCAACATGAAAGAAATCAAAACTGCCTAATGTTACTGAATGAAATATCGACCCACAAAGAGGTATAGGACTGTGCAAGCTTTGAGTAAATCGAGTCTATCAACTCCCCAATCTATGTTTTGATCATCCGATCCAGACATAGTCTTTGACAAAAATGAAATTATATTAGTGTTATATAAATGCAAATGCAGCAGTTTTGATTAAATAAAATAATGTTTTTGCTCAGGTTTTATGCATATGATGGTGTTTTTTTTTCTTCTTCTTAAATTACTTTTCCTAAATAAACAAGAGATATTGCAGTATATTGCCTTTCTTACAGTTTCACAATATATTGCAATATATCATATCGTAACCCCTGTATTGTGATGTTAGGGCTGGGATGATAAATCGGTTCATCTTGATTCGTGGATCGATTCTGAGATTTTCCGAATGCATCGCGATTCTCTCTTGAATCGACTGTGCTTAGTTTTTAACAGCAGATGGCGCTCTACGCTAGTTTTTAACCGAACACTCAAATGCACACGAAGAAGAGCGTTCGTGCGTTCGGCGATATACTTGCACCTCAAAATGCTTTTATGACACAAGATTATTGTCTCAGCCCTATGTGATGTGTATCATATCGCCAGATTCTTGGGTCAAATGATACATAGGATATTTTTTTTATTACAGATATTTAAAATTTTTTATTGCTATTTAAGTTAAAGAGATTTTAATGAATCCATTTGGTTTTTAGGCAATATTTTATAGTAGATCATTTAGTTGACCCTCATATTTGTCCTTGTATAAGTTTTTATGACATTGTCATTATCAGCATGTAATCATGACTTGTTTTTTAGGCTGATCTGGCACAATTTGAGTTGTTCTTTTCGCATGCTTCAAGACAGATGTGTTTGTGAAATTTGTCGTCCTTTTTCTCCTCTCTCGTTGCTTTAGATTTCCTCAGGAAATGAACTCTTTCATAGCATAATTACACTATGCATATGCCACTGTAAACACAGTAATAGAGACGCTGACAGCCTGCGTTTGTCACGAAATACGAGAAAACTGTAGTAAATATGCGCTGTGATCCAAAAGAACAACCTCGGTCTCTTCGTATGGGTCGCTATCGGCATTTCTTACGTCGTCGCTGCAAACGACACTTAATATTTCACACAGGATGACATGGAGAGAAGGCAAAAGGCTGTGTGTTTTGAAAGCCTGTCTCCCTTAATACGCAATACCCGAGTGTTGCAAATAGCTGGGCATGCCAGCCTGGCATACTAACACTCATCAGCTTTCCGCTGAGTTTCTTCGGCCCAAGGCCTGTCGAGGTCTGTGGCTGGAGTGAGACGTAACACCCCCTCGTTCTGGGATCTTCCGCGACAGGACCCTACTCTCTGCATTCAATCAGTCAGGGAAACAAACAGCCGGCTCAAGAGCTGCAGGAGGAAGCTGTGGTGCTTTTTTTTTTTTTTTTTTTTTTTTTTTTCTGTTTGTTTTTCAGAAGTCATGCCAAGTTGGAACTCCGAAACCTTTGGCGGTGCCTTTGCAGGGCAGTGGAAAAAAAAAAAACTTTACACGTGCCTGATGCCAAGCCTGGAAGCTCGTGGGGTGCTTGAACTGCTCTGGAAGGTCTCGAGAAGTGGGCCGGTTCCCGGGCCTCGCCGCGAGCAGGCATTGGTGGGGGGCCGAGGGGGCGTAAACTGAGGGCGAGTGCCACCATACTGTGAAGGCCGGGCGAGTGGCCAGCATCGTTGACAGTTTAACAGTGAATATTTTACAGCACAGCATACTGCATGCTGTAAACAGGGGTGAGCTACATAAAGGCTGTTTATCGTACTTGGGAAGCCTTGAAAAAAACAGCATCTTTAAACCCCGTATTAGAATAAAGCAGATGGCTTGGGCCAGTGTGGCTCAGGAAAAAGCCGGAGATGAAAGCAGGCCAGTTTCTTTGAACAAGGAGTCTGTCACATTACTATCTCCAGGTCTCTGGGTCAAACCGTGCACTGAGCCATGCTTTTTTCACTCTGGCTTCGGCCAAAAATCTCCCAGGGAATCTCATTGATATTGATGTTTTGATGTTGCAAGCATTTTCACTGGTTTTTAACAGGCCAAGTGCGTTTATAAATGCACAGTTATGATCTTCAAAGTGTTTTTTTTTTTAACAGCGTCATTTGTCGTGACCGTTTTGTCAACCGTTAAAAGTACAATAGCAGTAGGAACACAAGCCTATATTTGCCACCTTTGCTGGTGGATTTGGTTAGACCTCAATGACGTAAGTAACTGAAGTAATAATTTTATTTTCTAAAACATGAATAACATCACTGATCAGAAATCAGCTTTAAGGAGAGGCGTTTTGGCAGAACTGTAGCTCATTTTAAGCAGCCAATTTGGATATTTGGATCATGATTTATGAGGAAAAGTTAGCATTTATTTAACAATCATTGCCAGCTTGATCAGTAATCAGTTTGTCATGTTGAAACTGGCAGATTGTTTTAAAGTCTGTGGATTGCTGTGCTGTCTTGTGCTTTTTTAAAAAAAATGCTTTTATTCGCTAATAAGCCTCTATTTTTATATGATTTATTTGTACTCAGTAGGGCTGAGTATGTTAAAACAGATGTTCCAATTTGATTCCGATTCTCGAGCTCCTGATTCGTTTTGTTTGATTCAGGTTCATTTTTGGAGTATTTCAGATACAGTGTCTATTTTGCAATATCTCTATTCTAATGGTGCAAATTATACAGTACAAAAGTTTGGATTGATTACATTTCACATTTTTTTTAACTGTTCATTAAGAGAACCAGCTCAAAGAGTCATTTGATTCAGTAATTGGACTATACTGGATGCCCTGTATATTTTTGATTAATCAAAAATAACTAGTTCATAAGAGTCATTTGTTAATGAATCAGACTACAATGCTCATGCTGTATATTTTTGATTCAATAAAAAGAGCTATTTTGTAAAAGTCAACTTTGAACGACTCAATTTTACAATGTTAGGAAATATGGCAGGACTCCAACATTACAGCAGTCTTCAATAGTAAAATCTCTGAGAATGGGGCATAAGCCTTCACATACAGTACAGAGCAAAGCAAGCTCTACGATCTTAGCACCCTTATATCTCATGAAAAGGGCAGATCCTTTGCGCCCTATTAAAGATTCACCAAAGACATTCTCTTTAAGTTCTGCTCTGTGTTCTGAGAAAGAAGCACGGCTGATAGTGGTACGAGATGGTTTGAGTTTTACAGATGTATTTTCATGAAAGAGGTGAAGGGCAATTGATGAATACGCATAGAAGGGGTTCATAGAAAGGGAAGTCCCTAATGGTAGATGGGGTGGAAAATAGACCTCTCAGGGTTTCTGTGAGCTCCTCGCTGCAGGAACGGCCAGCATCAATAAACGGCCCCACTGAGCAACCCCTTGGTAACTTCCGTTCAACCTTCCATCATTATGGCTGACTTGTGTTTTTTTTTTTTTTTTTTTCTTCCTGTTTGCCACTTTTAATTGCCACTAGTGATTAGTAAGGTTGACTTTATCTGTACTGTTTGGCAAATATTATACATGACTTCCTTAGACAAATTAGTTGACTAGTTGTTTAGGCAACCTACCAAGTAGTCAATTTTGAAAATATGTAATTTGGCTAATTCCTTGTAAAATAGTTTTATGTAGACTGAACTTTTTAATTGATATTTTTTTTTAAGTATGGAATAAAAATATTGATCAAAACAGTACAGTTTTTATCTTTTTATCTACTTATTGGTTCATTTTTATGTAGATTGAATTTTCTTTTTATACTTTTTTTAATATTGAATGAACCAGAATATGTGGTAATATTGCAAACACAAATATTGTGTTAAATGTTTATTTTGCACATCCCTAATTCTGACATGGTTTTTATAATACTTTTTAGATATCACATCTATTTGCATGACCAAGGTGTTGAAATAGTTAATTGGCTTGTATCATTTAGACTCGTAGAAAAACACAAAATGTTTCTTTCCTCGACTGAATTGTGATGTTGACGAACTGTCAAAGGCCGCAGAAGAAAACATGTTATGATATGCGTCCGATTATTGCATCATGAATATTCTAGAGAAATGAAGCATGATCAACATCTGTTGTTTTGGTTCTGCGTGATACAGAGCATAACGGTAATAATGTATCGTGCGTTCAGTGATTGCTGGGATGCCACTGAAATCGTTGTCAAACTTTTAGCCACTCCACATGATGAGAAGAAAGGGCCTAGGAGCTAGAGATGGAGGGATATTCAGGACTGTAGGCTTCTATTAGCGTGATTGCAGCTAGTGGCCTTGACCTCTGGCTGCGGCAAATAAAAGGAATTTAGGCCTGAAGTGGAAGTTGTCACATCCCGTTGTGGTCAGAGGTTAGCTGGAGAACTTTGTGGTCAGTGACATGGCTTAGTCCTCATTAGACCACGTGAGATGGGGTCTGCTGCATGTAGGGTCACGGGTACAGCCAGGGGTCGTCAGGCCACAAATAACAAGCAGTTGTATCATGCAAGAAAACATTTGTTCACTATTTGAAATTGTTGGCTGTGAAATATTAGCCTTGATGTCTTCTGAATTCATAGGCAGAATACAAGGCTTTTAATCATTACATATACAATGTATATGTGTGTGTGTGTGTTAGGGATGCAACTATGCAGTTAGCACACGGTTCAATACATACCTCAGTTTTTTTTTTTTTTTTTTTAACCATGGTTTTCGGTTCAGTTCTGATGGCTTTGTACATCAGTGTGTTTTTTGTTATTCTGTGGGGATTGGGGATTATTAACTAATTTCTGTATCCAATGCGTATGTCACGTCACTTGACAAAGAACGAAGGGCTTATTGCCTTTATCCAGCATTTTTAGCTAGATTTGGTAGTAGATAGTAGCATAATACTCACCTTCAAAGTTGTCGATGTAACTTGAGATGTTTATGGCCCTTCTCCATTTTACTGGACGGTGTGACAGCTGACAGCCTCACAATATGATAGACATCATTTACAGTAATCCAGGGAAATTTTTGTAAGCAGCGACACTAAAAAGTCATCTTCTCCTCAGTCATTTTGACAGCTCTAGGTAAGGAACAATGGTTTACGGCGCTGCACAGCACAGAAATTTAAATGCAAACCACCCTCCCCCCCCCCAAAAAAAAAAAAAAAAAAAATTGTACCGTGGAGGTCATACCGAACGGTTCAATATTGTATTGAGAATTTTGGAATCCCTAATATATGTATGTGTATACTGTATGTGTGTCAATATAAAATATTCAATGAAATATTGGACACACATATTGGATAAAACAGTATATATATCTATTGAACTTTTTTAGTTTTGAATTGTTTTGCACAAATATTAGGAAAAATAGTTCATTTTTGTTAGATTCTTGTTAGATTGAAACTATTTTATAATTGTAATTGATATTTTGTAGTACTGAATGAAATATCGCACACATATTTTAGGGCTGGGCGATATGGCAAAAAAAATAAAATCTCTATATTTTTCAGAACGATTGACCGATTCACGATTTCGATGATTTATTTTTATTTTTTTTGCTGTTTAACTAGTCAAATTAACTTAACTACAATATGATATAAGTAACATTCTCTTTATTAACAATCTGGTTAAAAAAGTTCCATTCCAGTGCACCACACATGAAGTGATCAACATGGTGTAAATGTAAAACAATTTGTTAAAGATCTTTGCAGAAATATGCCTGAAATATGAAGGCAAATGTTGTACAAACTTATCTTAAACACATCCTATATACTCAGAAATAATATAAAATAAGAAAATGCTAAATATTTCTTAGCCAAAAAGTAATAGCAATAAATAACACCAGTAATAGGCTATTATTAACAGCAATTTGCTTTGTAAAAACAGAAAACAACAGCAGCTTTCAGCCTGTCACCATCATGCAAACGTGAAATATCAAACAGGTTTACAGGTTTTTCATTCCATTGTGGTATTTTTCCTATTGTTTTTATGTTTGGCAGACATGTTTAGGTATTTAGGTGCTTTTTTTTCCGAGTAAAAAAAAAAAAAAGCTCAACTCGCGTTTAATAACTTTGCCTTTATTTTTCTCATTCCACTGCCTGCGTCTCATTTTTATAACGCAATAACGCATTTCTGAATGAACAGCCACTTAAGAATAGTGATGTGTTCTATGTTCATAGAGCGTCACATGAGAGCGGTTAATCAGGCGCGCCGGCGCCATCATGAGGTCGGATAATTTTCGATAATTTCCTAATACGGTTATCATTGCTGTATTGTCAACATGTCCAATTGTAACGCTTGCTAACATTTTTATTCAAAATTGTGATTTCTCAATTTAAAAAAATAATAAAATGGAGGCAAAACATTAAATTCGAATTAATCGAAAAAATCTGAAAAATTGCCCAGCCCTAACATATTGGGAAAAATAGTAATTTTTTTACTTATATATATATTTTTTTTTTACTTATATTTCCTTTAACCCCAAGTATCAATGAATAATAAGTATGCTTATCAGCAGTTTTTTTCCACTGAATTGCAGTGTATTCTGGAAAGAGTACATGCAGTGCTTCCATAGAATCTCATTTGGTATCACCTTTCAGATCAGTGTTTTTGTTTCCATGAAAATAGCTTTTTTCACCAAAAAATCTGGTCTTGATGACATTTTTTTTCTTTTTTACAAGACATTTTTAAAACTGGTGCCTGCAGGTACGTGCGATCTAGCTGAGATCTCTGAGATTAATGTCTTTCATGCTCTGCTTTCTTTAGAAGTCAATCAGGAAGTAACATCGATTCACTTGACAACTCATTGACTCTGTTTTTTCTCAGTGCATCTAGTTCAGTTGAAGAAAGACCTATCAAATGATATTTTGTAATGTGAGTTTGAAGTTCTTGTGCTGTGCAGTTTGTTAATGGGCTGTGACTTTGGCACATTCAAATCAACCTGCTTGACCAGATTGTCATCAAAATCATTGTTTATTCTAGAGTGAAATGTCTTGGTGTTAAGAAGTGCCGTATATATTCTCTGTTTCTCGGTTGAGGACTTTATAAATGTGTTTGTAACACAATGGTAATCTGGTATGTCCATTCATAATTTACTTTAATTGTTGGCACATGTTTTTGAGAGCTCATAGAACGTGCCATGACAACTGGTACCTGCATTTTAAAAAAGGAAAAAACAACTTTCTCTCTGTCTCAAACGGTGGCAGTTGTTTTTTTTTCCAAGTTGAACCTCATTTATGCAGTTTATTAATGGTGAGTGATAACACCAGTGTTTTTTTAATTTTTTAATTTTATTTTTTTTTATAAATACTAGTGCCAGTTGCATAAACTCATTTTGAACTTTTTACACAATGACTGCAGTGTTTGTTGGTTATACATACATAATATTACATATAAAATTATATTTTATTTATATAAGCAGGCTGGGCAATATGGTCAAAAAATCATATCTCTGTATTTTTTGGCTAAATGACGATATATGGTATGTATCTTGGTATTTTCTAGATTTTTATATTTGGATTTAGAAAAAAAAAATCTGTATTTATTTAAAAAAAATCTTATTTCACATCCTGCCTAATGTTGTCCTGCAAACAATGTTCATATTGAAGGCTATTAAAACAAATGTAGTGAATATAACCATATAGTCTGGCACACTATATATGTACAAAAAAGGGAAAATTACATTACATTCTGACATTGTAACATTACAAACATAAACATTATTTTTATGTTTGTAACAAATGTAACATAAAAATAAAAATAATGCTTTTTAAAGCAGAAGTTAAATTCATTATTCTAAAAATGTAAAAAAATAAAAACAAAAGCACAGACTAATAAGCTAGGCTATTTTGATTACCCCATTACAATAGTCACTTTACAGTTACTGTTATCAAAAAAATACATTTATACTTTTATACTTTTAGAATAATACTTGTTACTTTTTTTGGTAGGTTTAAAATTCTACATATGACACATTTATTGTTCAACAACAAACATTTTAGCAAAATGGATATTTTAGTCAAAATTATGGCGATCCTATTCCATTGCACTCCATCTGTTTGGCGCACTTGTGCGGTGGCGCCCATTCACGGAAGTCTATTAAGTTTAGAGGAGATTCACTAGCAGAAGGCTAGTGAATCTTTTTCTGTCCACACCTGACAGAAAAAAGGAAATATTTTCATGACTTTCTAACATTTACAGATGGAGAATATACCTGTGAAATGTAAGATATGTGCTGAGGAAGACACCACATCACAAATGCATTAAACAGCGCAAGTATCTGTCAGCACATGAATCTGTCAGACTCCGAGCATCTATACGTGTTAACTTTAATAAGATTAAGATATAGTCATTTTTAAAGTCCTTAATATTAAGCATGTCTCATGTTTAGGACAAATTGTATTATGCATTTACCCCGCGGCAGAACTCCACTATTTTTCAGATGCGCTCATATCAGACTACTGTATATCATTATAAATGGTATTGCCTCATTCCGTATTGTATGTAATAAATATATCGATATATCGTACAAACTCAATATACCGCCCAACCCTAATACACATACATGCACTGCCCGTCTAAAAAAAAACAAAAAAACAAACAAAAAAAAGTTGCTTTGGATTTAAATAGGCAAATGCTTAAGAGTCTATGATTGGTTCATTATTGCAGTGAGTATTATGTTTCTAACATGTTATATGTTTGGCAACCGTTCTTCTAACACCATGAAGAATCATTTTCACACATGAATAGGCACCTCTGAGTCCAGACCTTAAATTCATTGAAAGTCTTTTGGGATGTGCTGGAGGAGAATTTATAGAGTGCTTGACTCTTGCATTTCCAAAACAAGATCTTGACCAAATACTGATGCACTTCTTGATGGAAATAGATGTTGATATTCCAAGTGGTGCATTTTTGGTCAAGATCTTGTGTTGACAATGCAAGAGTCAAGCACTTTGTCAAGTCTACTCCAGCACAGAATGGTTAATCTTGGCTTTGTCTGATCAATCTTGGCTTTGTTATCCTGGAATATGGCCATGATGTGTCTTCCTACATGGTTGTTTAAGAAATGAAAAGCTACACACTCCATCAATTAGGGTTAGAGGAATGGTTGCCAAACATATAACATGCTAGAAACATAAAAATCACTGCAAATGCAATAATGATCCAATCATAGACTCTTAAAAAGCATATATATATATATATATATATATATATATATATATATATAATGATTTACCTGTTTTTAATTTACATGTAAATGAAAATGTTGCTCTAAAATCATTGTAGACAACAGATATTAAAAAATACATTACAATAAACATTAATCCTCTCATTAACTATGAGGTCTAAATGTTTTCAGTGCATTTGGATAAAATGTTTATTCCGCATCCTGTGTTATTCAAATCGGTCATCTTTGCACAGACAACAGGCTAGTCAAGTTACCTCTAATGGATTATTTGCATCACTTTAGGACTCCCTTCACCATGCTCAAGCTCTGCACATCAAACAGCGTTTGGGGAGCTGCGCGCCCCTGCAGGGTAATTAACTGTTCCCTCTCAGACCCTCTACTATAAAGCACCTGCAGGCTTGACGGCACACTCACAAAAGCCCGAGCCCAGAACTGATTCATCAAACTGGCCCTTGAGAAGACGCACACAAAAGGCATGAGGCCGAGGTGGCCCGGGTCTATTGCTGCCCTGCCAGCTCCTCTGAGCCACGTCCTTTTGACTCAAGCATACGAGAAGTGGATCATTACACCTGCACGCACTCCAGCCTCCTACGCCGCATCGAATGTTTGTGTGTGTGATGATTGAAGGAGCCCGACTTGGATGAGATACAAACGCTTGCACGCCGTTACTGTAGCGGGTTTCCGACCCCAAAGCAGAGAGGTAGGGCATCTGTAGTGCTCTCAAAAGTGTGCTCCTCTGAGACTTGCCGTAAAATAAAGTCAGGTATTAAAGCCAAAGGCCTGTGCACTACTTTGTGTGTGGGTATAAATCAAAGCCGGCCCTCACATGCAGAGGCCATTTGTGCTGTGCTATTTACTTCCGCTGAGAAATAATCATTACCCTATAAAATGTGAAAGTGAAAAATGTAAAGGAGACCTATAAATAGACGCCAAGCAGGAATATGGATGGCCAGGCCAGACTCCCTCAAGACCGCAAGACTTGGTTCCTTATGGAAATGCAATCGTTGCAGGCTAAAAGAAAACAGCCCTTTAGATGAACTAGTGGGGTGCGGCATTTGTATACTTGCAGGATATTATACAATTAGGCTGCATTTGGTGTTTTACATAAAGCTTCTTGAATGTTCATTGAGATTAATGAAATTCTTTGTAATATTTGAACATTAATACAGCAGTACATATGAGCATATTGTGCAGCATATGCATTTGTTTAAGGCTTAATTAATACTGACGTTGATTAAATCCTGCATAGTTATATAATCTTGTGGTAATTACAATATGTCGGGCAGGAAATCCAAACATTCACCTGTCATCCATCGACCTCAAATATGGCTTATCGTTTGAAACGTGTAAGGAGTGGCAACTTTACATGGCTGCTAGCTCTAACGTTAACCTAGATAAATGTGTGCTATTATATATCCAAGTGTTCCTGAGGAGTGTGGAAGGCAGCTAATGTATAGCATGCTTTACTGCACGACATAGAGGCGCCGGCGCGATCGCTTGCATTTTTTTCAACTTAACTTAAAATCGTCATACAGACAATAGTAATACATCATTCCAAACTGTAAAGGGTCTACTCTTATTTGTATACACTCACAATAACAGCAAAATAGTGTGCTATTTATGGAGTGCGTCCCATAAATAAACCGAAACTGTGTATAGGCTACTTGCCTCACAGACATGAGAAATACATCTATAGAAAGCTTGAAACATCTACTTTTAAATGAACCAATTCAAATCAAAAACAAATACTCTCTGATTATGGATATGAAAGGTGCATTTCTCTCTATTGGTGCGTTACTGTGGAGGTGATGAGTCAGCTTCGTCAGCTTCATCTTTGCAGCCGACACTGACGCAGACAGCACTAGTTTATTAATAAACAATTGAAAAGTTATTTTATAATAATAAACTTTTATAAACTTGCTGTGTTTTCCAACACATTCATAATCATTACTTTTGCTAGTGGCAAGCATTGTGTGAGCTTGAGCGTGTGGCATATATTCCACCCCCAGTATATTTAAGTAATTAAATTAATATAAACGTGCGATTAATTGACTGATGGCTTAAATGAATGAGTCGGTGGCAGCCATATATAATATTATTAACATTAATGATTAATATTTGAATGGAACAGTGTTAAATATCTTAATAATTGTCCAGTTAGTCAAATAGTAGATCAAAAGTGCTCTGACAAGTTAAAATTCATAAACGGCATGGTTAAATAGCTGCATAATCCACAAGACCGTATCCTGAATCTTCAAACATGTTTTGAGCTTCTCCATGGCGACTTGCACTTCTATCCTCATGTTTCTTTCCAGCACTGATTAAAATAAACGTGCAAATGTCGGTCCTTGTTAATTTCCGACTATTCCATCATTAATGATCAGTCTCGCTGTCATAAAAAGGATTCTTATAATCATGGCCACTGCTTTTACTGTATTCACAGGCTCAAAGCGGCCTTTCATGTGCTGTTCATACCACGCTCTTCTAGTGTTGGCTTTCGTTTCCTTCATGCACTCTTGAATTCGTCTGCGTATGATCTGGTCTGCGTGAACACCTGTGAGCAAAGGCTAATTTATGTCCAGAACCAGTTAACATTCAGACTCCTTGATCCACAAAAAAACCCTCCTCCCTTTCTTGTTGTGTCTTTCCTTTTCATGCATGAAAAAGTAGTCAAGAAGCAGGGAATTAAACACATATAGGGCAGCGTGCATCACATGATCACTTAAGATGCCCTGTTGTGCTTGCTAGGCTATTGATAGGTTCAGTTTTGTCCACTTTTATTATTCTGGACATGGGAACACTGGGTGAATCTATTCTTTGATTAACTTTTCCTGCTTCATAGAAAGAAGTATGCAGTACATACATAATGGAAATTTGATATGAAATCACTGCAGCCTCCAGGAGTTGCCTGAGTGTGTGCAGTAGATGAAACTCATTCACATAAAGTCATGCAGAAACATGCAGACTTCATATATAAATTTAATATTCACACACTTGTTCATATGATTAAGTGTACAACCCTATTTTGATTTATTTGTCCAAAATTTGGCAAATTCAGTGACATTCCATGTTATACTGAAAATTCTGTTTTACAGCTGGATTCTGATATTCTATCCATGTTTTTTGCAACACTGAAATCTTCGAGCCCTAGGATTGGGAATGTTCCAGTGAGTGCATGCGTTTACATGCACCCTCATAATGCGATTATAATGGATTTTGGCAATATTGCGATTTGTCTTTCCCTCATGTAAACGCAATACTTCGATCAAACTAATGCGATTAACCTAATGATCGTCGTAACTAGGGGTGTAACTGTACATGTATTCATCCCGAACCATACGGTAGGGACGTCACGGTTCAATGCCTGCAATCAGATGACAAATACAGTCACAGGTGATTCACACTCCAATGCAGAAGGGGGGCGTGTGCAGTAATGCATTGTAGCCTAACCACTTTTAACCAGCATTGGCCACCAATAATCGCAATAAGCTCTGTTTTGTTCCTTTTGATAACAAAGTGTCATCTTTCAAATTCTGTCAGTTTTATCACGAAATTCAAACAATAAATGCCATTTAGATCGCTGTATAGGCGCCTCAGCGCAGAGCGCAAGTGAACGTGATCATCCCTTCCTCTTTACTACTAGTTACAGAATAAACATGAATGAGCATCTGAATGTATGTTGAAAGATACAGGGCAACTTACTGAAACGTATCATATCTCGTGTAATCGCTCAATCAGTGTTTCAACTGTGGAAAGACATCAATAAAACAGCTTGTAAACAATGTCACGTAGCATTACATTTAGGCTACCTCAGAAAAGCCATTCAGTGTTCACAACTTGTTAGTTTGCTAGAGAAATGAACTCTTTTGCTAAATATGCACCGTATTAGCTTATGTGTTAATTATATTTGACTTATCCTGTTAGTGATGTCTTAATTATTTAATGTATGTTTAAATCTGTCATGAAAACAAGTTATGACAGCCACTGTGCAAATGATTTTATTTCAACAACGAATTGAAGAAACATAATATTATAATTAGATAAGTTATTGCAAAAACTGTGCAATTTACATACAATTCTTTTATTATTATTTGAGTGTTGTTTATTATATCTAAAAATAAATAGCAACTGATTTTAATAGTTTGGGATCTGTTGTTAACTGTAACCTTTAATATTATTATAGTAATGTGCAAGTAAGGGCTCACTATGTAGTTTACTGCATTAGCTAAGATAGATTTTTTTTTTTTTTTTATCCTTAAGAACATTTTAATTATAATTTAATGACACAATTTGTTCAGTAAACCACAGTTTAATAAAAAAAAAAGTTAGTTTTCTCCCCCTGCTGTGCTTAACCATGACTTCCAAACCGAGGTACATACTAAACCGTCATTATATTGATTATATTATATACATATTGAGATTTTATTTTCAATATGTAGGCATGTAAACACCGTAATCGCATTATTACCGCTCTAACCAAAGCGTGCATGTGTTTGGACATACACGGATGCCAACTTCATGAATGAACCCTATGACATTATGAAGTTTTCCCTCGCTCCAAAAAGCTAAACTTTCTGCACAGTCTCTGCTCTGTATCTTTATCCAGACACAGCGCAAAGAAAGTAATGCTGCATTTGCAAACCCAGTTACCGGTTGGGATGTGTTATCATGGCGCCAAATAAACTTCCAATACGTCCATAGAAATCTGTTTTTCATTTGAAGCAAGTAGAATAAACAGGGTTCCTACGCAGTTTGGAAAAGTATGGAAAAGTATGGAATTTGATTTGAGTAATTTCCAGGTCTGGAAAAGTATGGAAAAAAGAAATGAGAGTATGGAAAAATATTTGTGTTTCCAGACTATTGGCTCTATTCAGTTTTCTAATTTATCATACCTGCAAACTAGTCACTTTTTGGCAAAATTAGCCGTTTTGAATCAAAATACGTCATTTATGTGAATCATTTAGATCCGAAGAGTTTTTTTTTTTCGGGTTGTGTGTGTGTGTGTGTCACAAGATTCTCACAAGAATCGAAAATGGGCTACTTTCCCATTGACTGGAGTGAGTCGCGATCTTTCTTGGTGCTCTGTGGCGTGACAGATCGCTGTAGTGCTCGTGAACCAACCATCTCTTCCTCTTTACTAGTTACAACACAAAATAAACATGATTGAACATCCGAAGGTATGTTGAAAGATACAGTACAACTTACCGAAATCTGTATTCACATGCAATCGATCAATCAGTGTTTCAACCGCAGAAAGGCGTCAATAAAACAGCTTGTAAAAATGTCACATTTAGCCTACCTCAGAAAAGCCGTTCAATGTCCAAAAACGCTACAAAAATGAATTTCGAGAGGAGCATTTTGCTAAATATATGCACTATAGACTATTGCATATTCATTGTATTTTTACTTAACATGTGCTTCGATATTGAATGTATAAATCCGTTTTATGACAGCCACCATTCAAATGTTTAGGCCTACATTAAAAAAAGAGTAGAAAAATAGTTGTCATTATGTTATTATAAAAACTTCCTTTTGTGTAATTTAGCCTATATGTAAATAGCTTACAAATCAATTTTAAGCTAATATTATAATGATGTACCAGCTGTGGTTCCCTGTATAGTTTACAGCATTAGTTTTGTTTAGTTCTGTATAGATTTTCACAAAAATCACAAAAATCTTCTCCTGGGGGAGGATGCCCCCAGACCCCCCTACATCTATTTAGTTCCTACACGTCGCCTTTTTCACCTCTCTTCACTTTGCAGATATGTTTATATGTGTATGATGAAAATGTGTAGGAACCCTGAATAAAACAGTGGCCAGTAACATTCCTACTGTATCTGACTTGTTCATTTGTATAATAATGTTAAAAATAACCACACTTTTTAGAGAATGAAAATTGTGTGTAAACAAGAGTGAAGAGGTTTGCTTGTGTCATGTAAACATCTTACTGCGATGAAGTCCTGATTATTGGAAATAATCACATTATTGGTGCATATGTAAACGTAGTCAATGTTGGATTCAAACTTAAATTTCCAGCATGAGCACCATATCTCCATGTGTAGAAATTGTTTACCACCAAGCCACAGCTCTATCTGTTTTATTTTAGTTATAAGAAATATTTTGCATTTAATAATTTTAATGCAGCGAGTTAAGAAATGGCTGTCTTTCTATGCAACTATGCAGCAATAACTGCCGCTTACGTTGTTAGTCAGCTCCTAGGCCTCTATTTCAAGTAGGTTGCCTACTATCATCATGGCACGTAATGGCCCTTTTGTCATGCTAAGCTATGTATAGCTTCTTAGTTGTTGCCGCGGCCCCTTTTCAGTATGTTAATTTTACAAGCAATGCAGCTGTAAACCACGTGGACACCGTAAATAGCCAGTGGAAAAAACACAGATGAATGTTTCTCTAGACATTTGGGTGTTGTCGAAATGTGTTGCATGCGTGTGTATACAGTCATCTCCAGAGGATGCGACTCCTGTAATCATTCTTGTTTGGGTGCTTGTGTGCTGATATCATGTGGCATTTTTAATTGATTCTGTTAATGAGGGTGTTGGCAAAGGGCTGTGGATGGAAACTGCTGATGCCCTGAAGTCATTTTGACACGGAATAGGTCAATCAAAGCAGCAATGCTGCCAGCCTCAATCTGAACTGCTTGAAACTGAAGTAGAACTAACCATCAATGAACGCAACCCATCTTGTGCCGACACCGTCAAATGCCAGACAGATTATGTACCAAAGTGGCAAAATTACTTCTTTTTTTTTAGAATGATAGACCGATTATTGATTTTTTTTTTTTTTTCCTTTTATAACTGATTATTTGCATGTTTATGTGTCCGATAAGTATGTAGAACCAATATTTATTTATTGTTTTATTTCTGTTTTTGACAATTATAACAACAGCACTGAACTGAACAAACTGGTTTAACACTTTTTTTCAATACTGTAATTTCTGTAATTTCACTTGCATACAAAACAATTTCTACATCAATAAATTTCTTCATCAATGAATAGTCTAAAAAAAACAAATGCGCTGTCACTAAAGTGTATTTTTTAATAACGGTAACAAATACATTTTAAAAAGGTATAAAACTGCATGAATAAAAAACATTACTACTTTAACGTAGCTTAATGCTCTCAGTTACATCTTTTTATTTATAACAACAGCAGTAATATTAAAAACAAAAGGCATAATACATTTTCAGAGACTAATGGGAGACATGGGAGTCTATCCACTTCACTTTGCATGAATATAAGCAATCGTTTTAAACTACAGTTTTAAAAGGTTTATGTGTTTAATAGATTAAAGAGTGAAGAGAATGGAACACGCTGGAATATTCGCTGGAATGTGCATACATTGTCAGAAAAATAAGCAAAGCAATAAATACATCATCACAATTACAGAGTCCATCTCATCTGGCATGTTATCAGAATTATTAACTGTTTTTGTTGGTCTAGATTATGAAATATCCTACCTGCTGACAGAATGCTGTTTTTATCTCGTTTACACAGAACTTCTCTCACTGAGATAATAATCTCCACATAGCTGTAATTATTTAGATTTTTATTAGCTAAATAGAAAATGTTAATATCATTTAAGGAGTCTTAAAGGGTTAGTTCACCCAGAAATGAAAATTCTGTCATTAATTACTCACTCTCATGTCGTTCCACACCCATAAGACCTTCATTCATCTTCGGAACATAGATTAAGATATTTTTCATAAAATCCAATGGCTCAGTGGTCTTTAGAAGCCCAGAAAGCTACTAAAGACACATTTAAAACGGTTCACGTGATTACAGTGGTTCAACCTTAATGTTATGAAGCGTCGAGAATACTTTTTGTGCTCCAAAAAAACAAATAACGACTTTATTCAACAATATCTAGTGATAGGCAATTTCAAAACACTGCTTCATGAAGCTTCGAAGCTTTACGAATCTTGTTTCGAATCAGTGGTTCGGAGCGTGTATCAAACAGCTATCAAACTGCCAAAGTCACGTGATTTCAGTAAACGAGGCTTCGTTTTGTCATAAGTGTTTCGAAATTTCAGTGGTTCACCACAGGGGGCCTTGACTTTGGCAGTTTGATTCATGCTCCGAACCACTGATTCGAAACAAAAGATTTGTTAAGCTTTGAAGCTTAATGAAGCAGTGTTTTGAAATCGCCCATCACTAGATATTGTTGCTTGAAGTCGTTATTTGTTTTGTTTTTTTTGGCGCACAAAAAGTATTCTCGTCGCTTCATAACATTAAGGTTAAACCACTGTAGTCACATGAACTGTTTTAAATATGTCTTTAGTAGCTTTCTGGGCTTTGAAAGTGTTAATTGTCTCGCTGGCATTGGAGGCTTCACTGAGCGATCGGATTTCATCAAAAATATCTTAATTTTTGTTCCGAAGATGAACAAAGGTCTTACGGGTGTGGAACAACATGAGCGTGAGTAATTAATGACAGAATTTTCATTTTTGGATGAACTAACCCTTTAAATGAGTGGATCTTGTTAAAAGCTACATACAGAGGCCATACTGGAGCATTCCTAAGCATCAACCTGGTGAGCGAACGGGACTATGAATGCAACATTACGATAGTCAACAGAGAGAGAATTAAAAAAAATTTTCTCCATCATGCACTCATTCATGGATGTTTTATTTAATTCATGTGTGTTATGTCTTTATTGCGACATGACTTGATGGATTACGTGACACAGTGAGTTCATCATTATTTTAGTTTAAACTACATATCAAGCATTTATGTAGCATTTCATTTGTTCATTAAATCCATCCATCCATCCATCCATTTTTGGTGTCACAGTATTATAGTAAATTTTTTAAATAATACAGTTATTGTATTTTTATCCTCTGGAATATGTCACATTGGAGAAGTAAAATGGTTACAAATAGCATTTCATGTTCACTTTAAAACTCAATTCCTGCATGATTGCAGTTTGATTTGTCACTCCGATTCACAGAATTGTGTAAAATTGTTTGTTTTTTAATCATAATAGGGAGACAACAGCAGTGTTGTACATTGCCATTAGGAGCGTCCATTGACTGCAGTCTCAAACTGCTAATTAGTGCCCAGAATTTTTCACCTTATCTTTTGAAGCTTTGTAAAGGAAGAACATAGAGTGTATTATGTAAGTACTCTTTTTGGGAGCTCTTGTGTTTAAAAACTTACCCTTCCAATACTAATGACATACTCGTAGAGAGGCTGTTTAAATGTGTGGCTTTAATGACTAGTTTCTTCCCCAGAGAAAAAGCGTCACGCAAGCAGTTTCTACAATCCTTAATGTAGAGACAAATTTAGCTAAACTGCAAAAATGGCAAACAGAAACAAATCTTCGGTGGCAACAAACCCTGTTCTGCTCGCACTGCCACTCAAATCTCAGACGTGGGGTTGGTGCTTAATTAGTGTTATTAACCTTCAACAAACCGGGCTGATTTTATTTTGCCATGGTGACAGCTTCAGCTCCATTTCTCCATTCACCGGCATGAGGTATTTTAATTGGCTCGAGCTCCTCGATCCACTCAGCCCTGACAACGCGCGGAGACGGACGTTCACCACGGTGAGCGACATGTAAATGGCCTTTCTATGAAAGGAGTGTTTTTTTTTTTTTTTTAACCCCTTGCTCATATTCCTTCAGTACAGTGAGGACACGGCAAGCTCACCCGAGCTGCACGCTGCAGTGAAGTGACAACCGAGCAATCATTAAAAATTTTGATGGCTGCTGCACGCACAGGCCCATCTCCCGGCTTGATGTAAAGAAAAGCACGCAGCCATCTTTTGTATTTCCTCTCTGTCACCGACGAGAGCTCAGGCCTAATTTATTCCTTCTCATCGTCGGCTCTGCAAAGACAACACGTCTTCACTGTTTCTTACTTGCACATACGCTTTATTGTGCCCACATTAATGCCTCTGTAGGCTTTCGAGGAGCAGTAGACTCTACGAACAGATATTAGGTGCTCTATGGGCGGTTGTTATTGAAGGTTTGGTTTTTGTGTGTGTAAATAATGAAGGAATCTTTGGGTTGACATTTGTGGTTAAGCTGTATGTTTTTTTTTTTTTTTTTATATAACGTCCTAAAATGGATAACTAGAGATCAGGATGATATTATTTAATGATTCCAGATAACGTTCACTGTTTCTGAATTAACATTGAATTTATTCAAAAATTAAAGTAACACATTGTACGCAATACACCACCAAAATTTTTGAAAACAAAATATCCATTATTCATTGCTGTTAATTAGCTAACTAAGTTAAGTCACTGCATTTATATAGCACTTCATACAATACAGATTGTTTTAAAGCAGGTTTACAGTGATAACAGGAAAATATCTTCAACAAACAACTCACATTTCAAACAATGTAGTGGACAGAGTGTGCAGATTTTTACCAGATTTGTAATGAGAATATTAAAACTTGCCAAATACAATTTGTTAATTTAGTTACAGTTTCAGTTTTAGGGACCCGATGCTGCCATAGTCTCTTGCCAGTCAATTTGCCAAGTCAGCAATAGACAGAAATCAAAAGGTCCAGATTATATCCCAAATGCTTCATTCATTCATTGCCTTCAGTTTGACCTATCCAGGACACAGATGTGCAGTAATCCACTTAATCTACTGGAAATAATGATTTCAGAAGAATACAGAATAAGTAATATCATTATGTATTGGTATATTACTAATTGACTAATTTAGAGATCATCTAACTGATAATAATATTGAGTTTCGGTGGTGGACCTGGTCCTATACCTTCTCATCTTAAACTGTAATTGTGGGTGTATAGTATTGTGACTGTATTTCACTACACGCATTCAAATAATATTTTTGCGACAATTTCCTCTAGCACTCTACGAATAGGCTTCAAGTTTTAACAATGGATTTAGCAATTGATGTTTACTATTCAGTTTGAAGGGTCTCCAGTACCATGGCTCTTTGACAGGTCTCATTAACACAGTGGGTGTTGTGTTCTCGTCGGATCGGGTTCCTCGGGCGAGGTGACGCAGGCCAGCCGTTTCCGCGGCAGCGCGTGATTGTCAGGAGTGCTACTCCGGACCCTAATTCTATTACCAGATTCACACATCCACCTTCACTGGAGATTATTACACAGAGGGAGGGTTTGTTTCTGTAGCCGTGCCGAGAATGGTTGATACATCTTATTTTGTTTTGTTTGTTTGTTTCGCAGGGGTGTAAGGAACTGCTGCTGTCACAATGGACGCCCAATCACAAGGCCAGCAGCCACCGGTGCCAGTGTTTCAGCCACAGGTTTGTGTTCTCTCACACATAAACACAAACACACCTGCAGTCTAGCCAAACTTTCTTTGTAATCTTGTTATAAAGCCGTTCTACAAAGCCACTTGAGTTTTTTTTTTTTTTTTTTTTTTTTTTTTCCCCGTTTCTACCATCCTGACTCACCACCTGCTTGCTTAGCAGCATGTAGCACGAGCCTGTCGCCCTCTTCCACATCCACATCTGCCCCCGTCAAATCTCCCCGTGTCTGTCAATCCACCCGCAGAGAGACAGGCGGCGGTCTGCTCCGGCTGTCTCTCTGCTGTGCCGGGTGAGAGGTGATAATGAGATTCTGCTCTCTGCACAAGCAACGTTTCCTGCACACAGGAGCCATCATGTGTTTCCAGTGCCAGAGACAGAGGTGTTGGAAATCTGCTGCTTTTAGCAGTCTTTTGCTCTCTCACTTCCTCGTTCTCTCTCTTAATCTCTCTTTTGTCGTACTTCCTTTTCACACCCCCAGACTAATTCTCTCCAATCGTCTGACTCCATTATTGTTGTCTTGAGTTACATTCAAATTAGAGGTTGAATGTTTGTACGCTGATTAATGGCTGCCGATACAAGCTTTTTGAACATCAGATATCGGCCCTCATTTATTTATTTTAATTTTTTTTATTTTACATGAGCATTTGGGCAGCATCGTTCTTGTGCGTGTAAATCTGTCTTCATTAAAGGGATAGTTCACCCAAAAATGAAAATTATCCAATGATTTAATCACCCTCAAGCCATCCTAAGTGTATATGTCTATCTTCTTTCAGATGAACACAATCAGAGATATATTTAAAAATATCCTTGCTCCTCCAAGCATTATAATGGTAGTGAAGGGGTGGTGTTTTGAAGCCAAAAATAAATGCATCTATCCATCATAAATATAATCTATACGGCTCCAGGGGATTAATAAAGGCCTTCTGAAGTGAAGTGATGGTGTTTTTTTTTTTGTTTTTTTTGTTTTTTATCCACATATAAAACTTTATAATGTAAAGTAACTAGCTTCCGACAGACGACCGTACACATACTGTGCAAGTAGACTTGCACCAAATGAGTATTGTATGACGCATGATGTAGTATCGTAAGCTTCGACGCCTCTCGCGATTTAAACAAATAGATCTGTGCAACAAACTGAAGCTCCTCTTCTGTTATATCAAAATCCTCTGACATTTCTATTTAAAATTTCTTGTTTTAGACTTCTAATTCGTGACCGGTGTTTTGTTTTGCTCTATCCTATACACTTCTGTGTTCGTCATCGCGTCATGTCAGAGTTCACTTTTCCGCCACAAAACGATGTGTACGGCCGTCTGCCGGAAGCTAGTTATTTTACTTTATAAAGTTTTAAATATGGATATTTTTCTTATAAAATCCCAATGCTTCGTTTAAGAAAGCCTTCATTAACCCCCTGGAGCCGTATGGATTATTTTTTTATGATGAGTGGATGCATTTATTTTGGTCTTCAAAACACGCCCCCTGTTCACCACCATTATAAATCTTTTATAAAGATTTATTCTTATTATAAAGCCAGGATATTTTTAAATATATCTCAGATTGTGTTCATCTGAAAGAAGAAAGTCATAAACACCTAGGACGGCTTGAGGGTGAGTAAATCATGGGATAATTCATTTTTGGGTGAGCTATCCCTTTAAACACTTTTGATGGATATTTAGAAGATCATGTTTTAAAAGTGAAACAAGCCTTGTCACATACATTGTGTTTTTCATCTGGTGAAAATAAAACATTTTATTTGGTCAATGTAAAAACATCTTCATCTTCTGAATGCTTACATCTGGGCCTAATTGATATAGGAAAACATGAAACAGCATTGAAACATTACTGTTGGTAATTTACTGTTCATACTTGTTTATTACTGTAATAAGATGATTGACAAAATGTATTTTGGGTTTCCCTTATCTGGAGAGAATTTAAAAAAAAGAGTTCTCTGATTTTTCAGGCTTGTAATTGTTAAAAGTCCCTCTTAAAACCTTTAGCTTTGCTTTCAAACTATAGTCAAATGTCTTGTATACTTTGATTTATATTTGTACTAGAAGTCGACCAGTCGACAGATATTGAATTTTGCTGATAACTAAGGTAAGGGAAAAGCTGAACCCAGAAGTTTTTAAAATAGATATTTTGAATATGTATGAATTTCTTTAGTTGGATGGGACAGCCCAGGCATAGAGACTATAGGAGTCCAAAATGTATTAAATGAGTTTATAAATACTGGTTCTTGGTTATTTTAGGGATTTTTGGTTGCAAGTTGGTTCTGGGATTTGGGCTCCTGTACTCTTTCAGATATACTTACTTCAAAAGGTATTGGCCGATAAATTAGAATTTGGCTTTTTTAACCTTTTGAGCAGTACGTTCCCACATATGGGATTTAGAAGTTCAGTGACGTCACATAACTGCCAGATTCAAACTGTGCTTTCGCGCTTTGGCTGCCCCTTTAAGCAAGTTAGTGAATATTTTAAATAAAAAAGGAAAAACAAAATAATAGCGATACTAGTGTTACGTGACAAGTATGACACATGACCATGGAAACAATAAGGGCAAATGTTCTAAAATAATGGTTGCCTTAAAAAAAAAAACTCACTCTGGGGTCAGCTAGAATATTTTAAACTCACGATTGAAAGGATTAACCTTAGTTATCGCACAAAATCCAATATCGCTCGAACTTCCTTGACCGGTCATATTGATTGGTCTTATTTTACAACATGTTGTCGAGTACAGCTGTGGGTGAAAACTTCAGGCCTGCTGTCATCAATATACATATAAGATATTTGACATTAATTTGAAGGCAACACTCAAGGTAAGTCTGGCAATGGATTACACCATGACAGCTTAAAAGAATGACTTTTACAAGACTCGCAACAAGCATTTAAGTTCAACTCGTATTCCCTTGGAAAAAAAGCAACCAAAAATGCTGAATTGTGAATGCAATCACGCATATGATATCATATCTTAAAGTCCCCAAGGTTTGATGGATATGCATAGGAGATGCCGGATGAGTCGGTAAGGCGTGCATATTTGATGGCGCATTTGCTCTGAGAGCGAGTGGGAGGGCGAGATCTTCAGATCCGATTTTAATCGTCACGGCGGATTTTTCGGCGAAGCAAAATCCCCTTGTAAAGCAAGGGCTTTAAATACTGGAGCAGATTGAAGAGGAGCGGGGCGATGGAGGTATAAATATTGCATGGGCTGGGCCTGGAGAGAGACGTTGATGAAAAGGATGCGAACAGGATCTCCTGCCTTGTTCCCCCCACCACGAAGATCCCCCCTCCAGCACCCACCAACCAACCAACACTACCACCACTAAGCCCGTCTTGCTACTCTACCACCTCTTCAGCGCTTCGGTTGTCCTTTCCTTGGCAGCCGCTGGCAGTGTTGTGCTGTCAGCTCACACCTAGTCTCCACAGTGCTGCCGCCCCATCCTCCGTCATTCTCCTCCTCCTCCTATCTCACATCCCCTGTCATACGGCTGCATGTCTGCATTTCTCTTTTTACACTTGTGTCACCAGTGGCCAACCCTCCATCGTTTGCTGTTGCTCCTGTGATGTGTTGTCCCTTTGAGTCATTTACCCGGCATGCTCTGCTGCATCTTCCGTCCCCTCTGACCTTTTTTTTTTTTTTTTTTTTTTAATTTATTTAAAGGGATAGTGCACCCAAAAATGTAAATTCTGTCATGAATTAATCACCCTCATGTTGTTCCAATCCAGTAAGACTTTTGTTCATCTTCGGAACACAAATGAAGATCTTTTTGATGAAATCTGAGAGTTCTCTGTTCCTCCATTGACAGCTACGTAACTGACACTGTGATGCTTTAAAAAGTTCATAAACGTTTGTAAAACGAATCTATAAGATTTGAGTAGTTTAGTCCAAATTTTCTGAAGAGACTCGGGGCCCAATCATACACTCGGCGCAAAGCGGCGCCAGGCGCAACACCAGTGTTTTTTGCTAGTTTCAGCCCGATGCAGTTATCATTTTTACGTCCTGCGCCACATGGTTTAAATAGCAAATGCATTTGCGGCCATTTTTGCGCCCATGGGCGTGCTGGTCTGAAAACAAGATGTTCAGGGGCATTGTTGGCACGTTACTATTTTGAGGCAACTGAAATAGACTGCGTCACTGTCCAACTGAAACCTAGTCTAAAGTCAATGGCGCAGTATTTTTTTTGTTATTTAAGGAGCGCGTTAGTAATGTGCGCCTATATGCAGGTGCACAACGCACATACACTCTGCTTATTACACACACAGGGACGCGCAGCAGCACAAAAACATGCCAAATATTAAAAATAAAAGGATTACAATGTAAAAGATTATTATTGTGTGCATAGAGTTAAAAATGCTTTTGTGGAATCAGGCTTTTCCCTTAGATGGTCTGTTTGCGCTTTAACCTCGCGCACGAGCAGATCTGTTTCCTTGCTAGAGAAGTGCTCAGTTTTTCCGCTTGCAAATTCCGCCACGTAAATAGCGAATCCGCCATGGCATGAGTGCAACTGGCTTTTAAAGGGAGTGGGAGATGAGACCTTTACTCATTAAGAGAATCGGGACAACCCTTTTAGACCATGCGCCAGGTGCCGACCATTTTTCCCATCCTTAAACTAGCAAAAGTGGATTCGGACACATCCTAAGCACACTTGCACCATGCACTTTAGACCATGTGCTTTGATTGTTAAAATAGGGCCCTCAGTCACTTTTTATATGATGAACATTGAATTTAGGCTTTTATCCACATACATTCATCAACTCGCACATCAGTTGTGGTAAATGGAAGCTCAAGCATGTTTGCTTGAAGTGCGAGAACCAATGAGGTTCATTCTCGTGTGTTACGCAACTTGTTTGAGCTTCTGCAAGAACCAGTGAGGTTCATTCTCGTGTTACGCAGCACGTTTGAGCTTCTGCAAGAAGTTTGTTCAAACCGGCTCGGTTGAGCTTCTGTTTATGTTCGCTAATCAATGTTTATATGTGAATAAAAGCCTAAATTCAATCTGTTCATCATATAAAGTCGATCAAGCCTCTTCAGAAAATTTGGACTAAACCGCTCAGTTCATATGGATTAGTTTTACGATCTCTTTATGAAAAAGCGCCAAAGTTTTAGTTGTGTAGCTGTCAGTGGAGGGACAGAAAGCTCCCAGATTTCATCTAAAAGATCTTCATTTGTGTTCTGAAGATGAATGAAAGTCTTACAGGTTTGGAACAGAATTTTTATTTTTGGGTGAACTAACCCTTTAACCGAAACGATGGATCAAGACTAAAGGCCATTCACACCAAGAACGATAACTATTTTAGTATCCACACCATATTGTTATAAGTGTGCTATCGTTTTGTCATCTGCCTCTTTAAATGCTTAAATTCTTTAAAGCAGGATGAATTCTGATTAACTGTTTTTATTATTCCATCATCTGGAAAAAAAATTGTTCTGAAAATCATACCAACTATATCACTTCTGTGTCGTTATTGTTATAGTTGTAGTATGAACAACTACAGTATAGTACTTCACTGAATTTCTCTGTTCTCATTTCCCTCTTCTCAGACAATTCTATTCTCATAACATTAGAAACTTTAAAAAAAAAAAAAATTTCAAACTTTATAGTTATTGTTATTGGTATAATCATTGTCCTTGGAGTGAGAGGTGTGATCACATTTACTGTTGCTCAGCTAAATTTTGTAAGCGTAATCCAGTCATTTCAATAGGAATCAGCGAATTTGGGAGTTTTGTCTGAGAACGGAAAAGTTCCCCACGCAGATTTCGCTCATGTTCAAGTTGGTCACATGACAAAAAGCTGTTTTGAGAATTATGTTTTATACATCGGTATGCTATTGACAATAGACTGGATTTTTTTTCCTGCAATTTTTCGCTGACATCTTAATAGAAAGCTTTGCATAAAAGTTGTTCAGCATCCCAATGCAAGGCATTCTTGGCCCCTTTCCTCCCACCTCCGTGTGTTATTTTTGTTTTCTCCACTTCCTGCAGAGCAGCAACGAGCCCTTCGAGCTCTCGCCCCTCCTGCAAGCTGCAATCTGTACAAACCGCGTCACGCCGCTGTCGAGTGACCCCGGCGGTCGTGGAGATCCTCGGCTGCTGCGGTTCATCTCGTGTCAGCTCGGTGCTCTAAATTGTGTGACAGCGCAAAGCCACGGATGAGACAAGCTGTCAGTCAGGGCGCCCCTGCTGCCCTTTGAAGGCAAGGCCAGGGGGCAGAAAGGTGCCGCAAATGGCCTGTGAAGTTTACATACACTGCCCACTGCTAAACAGATTACCTCTAATGAAGTGTCTGGAGCTCAGGCCGCGTCAGGCCTAATCCTGGCTGGCAGTGCGTCCCTTCGGCTGCCAAAAAAGCCGCCACCCTCTGGCCTCCTCCCGCCGCTATGCCGGCCTCCCCGGCGCTGGGAGGTGCCCGTCGTTAATCAGGCCGGACAGTGCGCGAGCTGACATGCAAATGTAGGTCATTGCATATGTAAATGTGTGATTAGCAAGCCGCATGCCAGAACACATTAGCTCGACTTTGCTCTCAGCATGCGCTTGTCATGCCGCTTTAGAGGCTCATGCTAACATTTGTCAAGCGACCATGTGGGGAGTGAAAGCAATGCCGTGCCCCTCTGCGGACCATCCGCTGCTGACCAAATCAACATGATACATATGTATCGTCTATGGGTCAGTGACGTATAAGAGTGTCTACAATTTAGAAAAGAAAAATCTTTTAAAAATCTACATTAAAACACAGATGCCAAGTTGTGTACTCTGTGTATTATGTTGGTTTCATATGGTTTTGAAGATTAGCATACTATTTAAAAAAAAAAAAAAAAAAAAGTTAACATTTTTAATTTAAAGTCTCTAAAACTTCATGTGGTGTAACTATTAAGTAAAAAAAAAAAAGTATACAAGTTTTTTTTAAATAATTGAAGGTAAACGATGGATGGATGGATGGATAGATGGATAGATGGATAGATAGATAGATAGATAGATAGATATGAATAAAAAGGAAGTAAACTCTGTAACCAACAGGGCACTCAGTAACCTGGTAAGTTTGTGCACACTGGAAATAATTATTATTCATTTATTTTTTTTTTCAAATCAAGACAAGGTCAATATGACATAGTGGGCAACTGAATAGTGCAGCATAGTTTGAAATTAAGGGTTTAAAGTTTGTCGATTGCGTGTCTCCAGTGAAGCTGTGCACGGACCGACCATCACGCACAGAGTAACACACGTTCATGCAACAAATGCGCACTTCAGAATATCTGACAGCTGGATTCGACTAAGTCTGCAAGGTTTGTGAAATTTAAAAGTTTTAAAATGGCATCAAAATAAAAGCCCTGCTTCCGACACATCGGCCAATATCAGCTGTGGCGATATATCGATCGACCACTTGTCATTTCCTTTTTTCTTTTTCTTTTTTCTCAATGCATTTTTCTGCATGTTTTCCACATGGCTGAAAAGGTTTTGAATATGATGAGTCAAGCAGATATTGAAATGTATGAATTATATTTTAAATTAATTTAATAATTTAACTAATCAGTGTTATTTTACCATTATTAATATCATATTTTCAATGACTGTTTTATATTTTCTGTTGGTTTTAGTCATTTTTATGTGCTTTTTTCATTTTATCAGTTTTTTTTATATTTCCATTTAGCATTTTTTCATTTTTATTTTTAGTACTTTAACTTAAACCTATTTTATTTCAGTTAGAGCACCCTGTGTTGTTTCCCCTCAGTTTGTGTAACCTAGAAAAACATGAATTTTCTAACTTGTTATTGTTTAAATAACCATTTTTTCCCCCCAATAACCTCTCTGGATTTGACACAATAACTAAATGTTGCCAAGAAACCTGGTGTCTTGTATATTAGCTTGATATTGTTACATTTAGTCAGATCCAGCTTTCTCTCTTCGCTGCGGTGGCAGGAAGAGAGCGCTTCTTCTGCTGCACCAGATGTGTCCCTGGAAGAAGGGGCTGAGAGCGTGTTGTCACATGGAAAAACAAGCTACCTCAGTGTGTTAATTGGATGGGGCAATTCTTTGGCTCACACCTTTTTTTTCCCTTAAAGCTGTCAAGTTAGAAAACAATGAAATTCTTAAATTGGTCGCCCCTTGATCTACATCCACCCCTCCGGCATCTAGTCAAGTTGCAGTGCTTCTTCCAACTCATTTATTTCAGTTCAACCTGTTATATATATCAGACAGTTTTACACAATAATGTTGATGGATTTGACAGATCGTCCAAGTATTCTTGTATTGTAAGAAAGGCACTGATGCTGTTCACATTGAGCTGTCATTTGTTGCTATGACTGAATATCTTAATGGATGAACATTTCAGGGAGTTGTGTGAAGCTTAAGCTTGCTTGGAACCACAATATGAAAATGCATGCCATGACTATAAATAAAAGAGATTTTGTTTGTTTACAAGACTACAATTGTGTCATCCTTCCCCTCCCTTTGCCATCTTCACAATATAATTTGCCTTCAAGGCCATCTTATGGCCATCTTTGGCCAGTTCGGCATGACATGACATTGCGTTCCACTATCTGTCACCTCCAGTTGCCAGAATGTTTGCTGGATTAAAGTTTACACTCGAAAAGCCTCTAAAGGTCAGAGTGTTAATTAATTTATTTATTTATTTGCTCACGCCATCTCCGAGGGGCTGATTCTAGGTTTTGTTTAGATTTTTAATTTTAGAGCACAAGTGTCAAGGCGCCGCACGCTTCTTGGGAAGAGCACTCGAGGCAGTTTGTCACTAACTGGTCCAGCATAAGTCACTTCAGAAGTAGGGATGTCACCACTCGCCTGATTCGTCCAGACAGTATACGGCAAAGATTCATACGGTGCTTTGGATTCAATGTGGATGGTTAATGTTGATTCGTTCCCACACTCTCTTGCCCTGACATATCACCCTAATGACACCTATCCCCAATGCCCCCGAGAGTTTTCTTCCATCTCTTGGCATATAAACAAAAACAATCATGGAGTTTGGCTAGCAATGGCCAATCTGTGGGGACATGTTTGTTTTGTCATTTTAGATTTAAGACCAATGGAAGCTCAAAACGAAAGCTGTCTGATGTGCATTTCGCTTTCTTGAAATGTACTTAATGTTTTGTACTTTATTTCCAGAAAATCCAACAGGATATGGGCTATAACAATTTAGCCAATTTTGCCATTGAAAAGAAGATCGGAAGGGGGCAGTTCAGCGAGGTTTATCGAGCTACATACATACTAGACCATACTCCAGTAGCTTTGAAAAAAGTGCAGGTAAGAACTTCCCTTTGTCATTTAATGTCTTTATTCCCAAAAAAAAAGGTTTAGCAATATTTCTGCACTTTTCTGAGGTTTTTAGTGTATGTTTTACGTCGGTAAATTACAGGTCTTGCATTATAGTTAAATATATTAGGTATTTTTAGCAATAAATCATTGCAAATTAATGAATCGCACTTAACGTTAAAGGGTTAGTTCACCCAAAAATGAAAATTCTGTCATTAATTACTGACCCTCGTGTCGTTCCACACCCATAAGACCTTCGTTCATCTTCGGAACACAAATTAAGATATTTTTGATGAAATCCGATAGCCATCGATATCTTAATTTGTGTTCCGAGGCATCTATTGTGAGGCATCTATTGCCAGCAAGATAATTAACACTTTCAGATGCCCAGAAAGGTATTAAAAACGTATTTAAAACAGTTCATGTGAGTACAGTGGTTCAACCTTAATATTATAAAGCTACAAGAATACTTTTTGTGCCCCCAAAAAAACAAAATAACGACTTTTCAACAATAATGGCCGATTTCAAAACACTGCTTCATGAAGCTTCAAAGCTTTACGAATAAAGTTACAGTTAAATACTAAATACAGTTTTTGATTCGAATCACTGGTCCGGAGTGCGTATCAAACTGCCAAAGTCACGTGAACTATTGAAATTGTGAAACACTTATGACGTAATGAAGCCTCGTTTACTGAAATCACGTGACTTTGGCGCTCCGAAGTGGGTGTGGAATGACATGAGGGTGAGTAATAAATTACATAATTTTCATTTTTGGGTGAACTAACTCTTTAAAGTTTTTAATATATTTTGATATTGTAATAATTTCACATTTAATCTCCAAATTAATGTAGAAACAATAGATTAAAATATAATTTTTATTAAAGGTACAAAAGTTATTCAATTAAGAGCAGTGAGTGATTTTCTTTTTCTTTTGTTCTATGATTAACATTAATGGCAGACTGCAGCAGGTTTATTAGGCTTCTGTCACTTTAAGATCTGACGCACATGACGCAAATCTGCATCCTGTTTTCCCAACTCTTTGTGTTAATTTAAGACTTTATTTAACTCAGTTAAGACTATGCTTACAAGGAAACTCGACAACATGGGCATTTTGGCATACTTTTGTGTGTTTTGTTCGTTCAAGTGTGAAAGAGAGCTCAATAGGGCTTTTCACACTGCGCTTAACTCGGGTTTATCAATGTTCTAAACACCACTTTTAACCCCGGGGGTTAACACCACTTTTGCCGTGTTAACCCCCTCATTGCGGTGCCAAACTTGTACAGTGTGAAATGATGTGGTGTTAGAATGTTACAGCTAGACACTTAGCAACAGACAACCAATCACGTACTCACTTGCCTACTTTGGGCAGTCATGGAAACACTGCTTATTGTATATAAACAGTAAATTCAGCGTTTGAGTAGAAAAATGTCAAATGCTGACAGGAAATGCGACAATTTGAGTAAGGAAGAGACCGTTTCATTCTTACCTTTTATAGTGCGAAATGTCCATTCAGAATAAACTCGATAGTACAGTTGGCAATGTGAGGATGCGCAATGCTAGAGCTACGTAAACAGGTCGCATGCTGCATTTATCCAATCAGTGATACTGACACTGCAAATATGCAAATAAGAAAATTAACCCAGGGTTTAGGAATGTACAATGTGAAATATCAGCTTGAATACCCAGGATTAATTGTTAACCCCAGGTAAATTATGAGCAGTGTGAAACGTGAAGCAAGATAACCCAGGATTCCGTTTACTGGGGTTTAAAATGACCCAGGGTTATTTTAAGTGTGAAAAGCCCTAATGCGGCCAGTTTTCTATGCTACCTGCTCAAGTTTTGCTACCTCCCATTAAAACGGTAGGTAGCACAATTCGACAGCGAAAAATGCTACCTATCAGATTGTGCTACCATCATCATATTCATGTGGTTTAAGGCTTTATTAATGTCCATACCTACCCCTACCCTAAATCTTCCCTTAAAACAGTGCAAATATTAATAGGTAGATTATTCGCTGCACTCTCTGAAGCAGCTTTCTGTGCTCCAGTACAGCACTGCATTCTCTTTTGTGTCTTGTTGTGCTTGAAAGGTTTAAAAGAATTTGCTTGAATAAAAGCGTGATCATATAATGTAACGCTAGCTAAAGGATTATGGGAAAAAAACGGATGCTGCGTTAAATATTGTTAATATGTTAAACTGAAAAAATTGCATGCGTAAACGTGTTAATTTCAATAGCACTAATTAAAACATTGGGTATGTCGTCCAGTCATAGTAAATGATGAAGCATGAATCTGAACCTTCCAGAGTTTATTGTTGTCCTTGTGTCTTGATGAATAAAATTTGTTCATCTGAAGGGGAATGTAAATACTTTAAACACTTTTTTACAATGCATAATTCCAAATTAAACAACTTTAATCTAAAGCTGTTGGCTTAGAGAAGTATTTTTTGGAACATTAAGTTGTTTTGCATTAAAAAAAAAAAAAAAAAAAATATTATGAGTTAAAAACAGTATTGGATTGAACGATTGGAAAGCACCAAAACACCCTTTAGATAAAAACAGCCTTCAGTACATTTGCTCAAATTTCATTTGAACAGTCTGATTGGCTCTTACGCTGATAATCACGATTGAATGTGTTTCTTTTCTTGCCATAAACATATTCACAGACAGAGCCAGCACAAAGCACAGTTTCCTGTGGATGTGCAAAGCAGACGTGCTGGAAGAAATAATTGGCAAGCTCTAGATTAAAAAAAAGCGGTGCCCGGATACCATTGCTTCTGCTTTCCTAACGCACCACAGTGGTCGTCTCCGTCACTACCGCTGACTTTATTAACACTAATGATGAGCCGAGAAAGAATTGGTATTTTTGTATATGCCATTATAAAATGACGGGTAGTAACACTCCTAACTCAGCGAATATATCCCATAATGCAGTTCATCCACGTAATACTGCCACTTGTGTTATTATAGTAGATGAAAATTGACTTGAAAGTTCAAGCTTCCTTTAAAACACATTTAGAGCTACAGAAATGTAATATTTCTTACATATTGCAATGCAAATCACCATGATTTTTGTATGTGGTTCAAAGCTGTCAGGGTGGAAGTCCACTATGGGCAACATTTCCACCTTTTTTGATTAGAATAATGAATATATGTGATGTTTCCTGACGCAAATATTGTGCAACCCTGATTGCATGAATGAAGAATGTAATATTTGCTTTAGGACTAGTTTTTACTCTCTTTTGGTTTGAAAGTTTTGGGTTGATTTCAGACTTTGGCCTTGAGATGTTAACATTTCTGTTTGCTGTTTATACTGTGTGCTTTATCATAATCAGGACAGACATGATCAAAACAGTGTTTTAACAGATACATCTAACATACTGTCGGGATTATCAGCTTTTGATTTTGTTAAACAAGATTGTTTGTGCTGTTTTGTTGTCAGCCGGTTATTACCACAAAATAAATTTAGTTATTAGGATGTGGACATGAAGAGGGTTTTTTTTTTTTTATAAATGTTATTTAAATAGGTCATTTTTTTTTTTTTATGTATTTGTATTTTACATAATAAACAAAATGTTAAATATATTTATTTATTAATTAATATTAATTAATTAATTAAAAATATTAATTAATACTACTAAATTATTTAATACAAATAAATAATTAAAGATAAATAAATACATTAATTAGTGGTAAATATAAATTAAGAAAATTAAATACGAATAAATAAAGATATGTTATTTAATACTAATAAATAAATTGGTTAATACAAATCAAGAAATAAAATCTAAATAGATACATTATTTTAGTGGTTAGAAAATAAAGATAAATTAAAAGATAAATAATTGAATACAGGTAAATATGTAAATTGAAAAATATAGTAATAAATACATTTAATTAACAGATGAAAACATTCATTAGTAATGAGTTAGTGATGATTTAAAAGTTAACTAAATTAAAATTAGACAGACAGACAGACAGATATGAAACAAGCACAATTAAACCGTTTAGAGGTTAATATACAGAAGTATTTGACTGCCAAGTGCTGTGACCGACCAATCAAAATGAAGTATTTCAAAGGAACATAATAAAAACTGGATGAACTAAAAATGAGCTCCCATCTTCTTGACAGTTCTCCAGACCCATAAATACAGGTGAATATATGAAAACGGGTATGCTTGAGGCAGGAGGGGTGTAGATGTGTTGAGGCAGAAGTTTGGGGGTCCTGGGTTTCAGTTTGACGTACCCCCTCCTTCTTGCCCTACTACCCTGTACCAGTAACATTTTTTTTACCTTTTTTTTTTTTTCTCCATCTTTATGCCGTAACACTTTCTCCTTCCTCTTTCTCTCTCCCTTTTGATCTTTTGATAGATATTCGACTTGATGGATGCCAAAGCCCGGCAAGATTGCATCAAAGAAATAGATCTCCTGAAGGTAAGAAACCAGAGAAAAGAGAGACCGACACCATGTGCCGCTATTAGGATCTCTAAAGGTGCCTCTGCCGAGACCCGATACCAGAGAAACTCGGAGAGAGAGACAGAGATTCAGAGACAGAAAACAATTGATCTGGATTAGACCTTCAGCTCTTTCTATCTGTCTCTCGCTCTTCCTCATTCTCCTCTCTCCTTCTGTTAGGCAAGTGCAGAACACGGTCCTCTTTGTGTCGTTCCTCCAGGCCAAGATTGACTTGAGGTTTTTTCTTTTCTTTGCAGTGCCACAAAATACAGTTTTTATTTTGTTTTGCAGGACAATAAGGATTTTTTTTCTGGCTAGCAATTTTTCATTTTATTTTATTTATTTAAGATTATTGCATGCCCTTGCAACCTTTTAATTGGCCGCAAAGCCATGAATATGATAAAATTATATGGTATTTAATTTAAATTACATTACACTATATTATATTTTCTTTACAAAAATATAAAATAAAAAAAATTATTAATTTTTGTATATATATGTATTTATGAATCACATTTACATTGAGGATGAAGATAACACTGCAACATTAAGGAAATTTAGCACATTCTCCAATGAATCTTTTGATGTTTCTTAATCTCTTTTTTTTCTTTGTAAATCGTTTGTCGTTCTTCAAACCACCTTAAACAGGCTACGGCTGGCGGTAGCATAAGCGCTAACGAAAGTTAATGACAAGACCAATAAAAGCTGACGTCTAGCTGATCTGAGGTGTCTGGCTTCTCTCTGCTCTGTTGTGTTTTTGTAGCAGTTGTCGGATAAGCCTTCCCTTAACACACACGCACATACACACACATTTCTCTCTGTGTTGTCATGTTAATTGCTTCAGCTCCGATTGCCGTCCATTGCCGAGCCAGTTTTCAGTCTCCATCTCTACTCATCCTCCTTGAGACAGCATAATTGCTTCCTTTTTCACACTTCTGTTTTTTTATATTCTTGCTCTTTTGTATATACAGTAATAATAAGACAAAAGGGCTGTTCACACGTACTGAGATCTCCTGCAACACAGTGACCTGAAGTCATTCCTTTTCTACGAGAGTTGACGAATTTCGGCCACATGGATGACTGTGGGAATCCAACTACAAAGTTGAGAGAATTTTTTGCTTCAAATGAGCATAAAGGATTTGTCTTTACCCACATGCTTGGAATATCATTGATTTTTGAGTGATTTTTGTGGTAACTGACAGTACAGTGACCTGGCAACCTCC
This sequence comes from Ctenopharyngodon idella, assembly GCF_019924925.1. NCBI lineage: Eukaryota > Metazoa > Chordata > Actinopteri > Cypriniformes > Xenocyprididae > Ctenopharyngodon > Ctenopharyngodon idella. The sequence continues at coordinate 9,443,399 of NC_067229.1, forward strand.
AGCGATAAAATCAATGTGTAAGAATAGGTTAGAAAGAAGCAAGTTGACACTTCCAAGCCCCCTGAGATACCTTCATTCCCATGGGAGGAAGCGGAGGTGGTGGGTGAAGAGGTCACTGTTACGCTCCTTAACGACCCTTTGCCAACCGAATGCGCTGGGGTCAGAGGCTGCCGCAACACTGGCCTCGTTCCTGGTGTTCCTCCTACTCTTCCTGTCTCTCATTTGCCCCTTTTTTTTTGTCTCCTTTACACAATCATTTCTACTCCAGTGCTGATGAATTCAGTCGTTATAACCAGCTCACCTCAAGCCGCTAATACGCCATTTGCGTGGAACACAGACTCATGCCTTCTACCTCAGTGGACAAAGCTGGGGAAAAATATGAAAGAGTCACAAATCAAAATAATGAGGGAGACCGATGTGAGCCGCCCCTCCCCGATGTATCTGTCTATTTGTTTTTCAGTCACTTTTAGACCCTCCCGTTTCACATTGTAAACAAAATTACGCTGTTATGCGGAAATGTTTTGCTTTCTGTTTTTTATTTTATTTTATCATCAACAGAAATCGCAAGCAATTCTAACATACTTGTACCGTTTCCCATTTCTCACTTGAATTCCTTTTAATGGATCGATACAGTAATCCATTCGAATCACAGACCCTCAACTTTATTAACATTTCGAGACTCAAGAGGACTTACCGGGATTACAAAATCGCTTCCAGAACCCACAAGTGTGAGTTGGCATAATATAATTGTCACTGTAATCTGCCTCGTCGTAAACAGAGGGTTGGCTTAATATTGTTCCCAACGGAAAACGAGAGTGAAATTACAGCGTTTAACGTGATTAAAGTCAACATCACGCCGCGTTTCATGTCCGCCACATTGGATGTGCCAGCTAAGGGGAAGCAAGAATGGGGCTGACACCGCCGGCTGCACTCGCTGCAGCTGTGTGATCCAAAAATACATCTAACGAAAGTCACAGGATGGCGACAGAGGCGCACACGTCCTCCCCTATATCAGCGCGGGGCATGAACATTTCTTTAATAACCCCCTCTGCTGTGTCACAGCGCGTAGCGGGGGCCCGACACCCTCCCGTTCGCGAGGGCCTTTGCCTGTCTCGCTTCTCATTGATACACTTGTTTCCTTTTATTTTGCAACCCCCACCCCCAGTCATCTTCAGCGCTATGAACCGATCGCAACTCTGCTACTCATTGACCAACCAACAGGAAACAAGGAAAAGCTGAAGGCTTGGGCTGGGGGGATCGTGCACTGCTGCTGTCTGGCTTCTAATGTTAACATCAGCCATAAGATTCAATGCGTTTGTTTTCTTCTGTTTATTAGCAGTGTTTGCTAAGGCAAGCATCACTTTTACTATTGCTCATACGTAAAGGATGTGAACAAACCCATCGCCTTTAATATTCAACTACATACGTGAATGATACCTTAAAGGATTAGTTCACTTCAGAATTCAAATTTCCTGATAATTTACTCACCCCCATGTCATCCAAGATGTTTGTCTTTCTTTCTTCAATTTCTTGAAAAGTATGTACATTTTTTTTTTTTTTTTTTTTTTTGCTGATCATTTCACTAGATAAGACCCTTATTCCTCGTCTGGGAACGTGTAAGCCCTTTGAAGCTGCACTGAAACTGCAATTTAGACCTTCAACCCGTTGGTAGCTGTTGAAGTCCACTATATGGAGAAAAATCCTGGAATCTTTTCCTCAAAAACCTTCATTTCTTTTTGACTGAAGAAAGAAAGACATGAATATCTTGGATGACATGGGGATGAGTAAATTATCAGGAAATTTTGAAGTGAACTAATGCTTTAAAGCATGTGGCTTGAGGTGTGCTATTATGTCTTAAGTATACATTTCACCTGGTTGTTGATAAAATGCGGGGAAAATCCCTTAGACTTCCAATAAGGGAGGGACCCAAGCCATATGGAGAGACTTGAGGGTGGGCTTTTTGACTTTGGACCACCCAGAAGACCCTAGCAACCACTTAACAATAACAACCACTTAGCAACCATTCAGAACTTTAGGCATATCACATTATCTTCAAAAAATCTTAAAACAATTTAAATGTCTAGTTGCGAAGGTTGTGCATTATTATAATAATAATTATAATTGTATGTATGTACATGAAAAATATTTAATCTAATATTACCTAAATAATTTTATTATACTTTTTAAAAAGTAATGGCTTTTATCATGTTAAACGCAGTAATGCAATTATATACATACTCTTAATGGTATTAATAATATTATTGTGTATATACAATTATTTAACTTTACTATTAAACTTTAACAAGTGTATACATTTTATATGCACATCTCTCTCTCTCTCTCTCTCTCTCTCTCTCTTTCACACTCACACACACACACACACATATATATATATATATATATAATATATACATGCACACACACACCCTGTTGAACTGATATATTTTTTTTAATATTATTTTTTTAAAGTAATTAATCACTCTAAATTGATGCATTATTTTGTCAACCCTAATTGTTACCTTTTTTTACTTTAATTTCTGGTTATAGCACTGTTATGTGTGTTCCATTCAAGTCGTTTGGTGTTGAAGACGCCGGTATACCTAAAACACTGTCCTGTTTACCTTCATACAAGCATCTGCTTTGGTTTCTGCCGCCTTCATGTTTGCAGGCTTTCCTGACCCGCAGAGTCTTGTTAATATTTAAACAGTCACTGACACTCTGCCTTTTTCCTCTGTCCCTTCTCTCCACAGCAATTGAACCACCCCAATGTAATTAAATACCACGCGTCATTCATTGAAGAGAATGAGCTAAATATAGTACTGGAACTCGCAGACGCTGGGGACCTCTCACAAATGATAAAGGTAAGGACACATGCCGATTTGTCAGCAGTTTCTTTTTACCCCCTCAAGAGTATTTCCACCACCCCGGCTGCTAGATAACTGAACGAAGGTAAAACGATCTGCACTGCGACCTCGTTTTTGGGATCCCTTTGGTTATGTTACTAGATTCGTATTGTTTCTTAGAATAATGTAGCTTCCGCACGTTCGATTCGCTCAGCACATCCCGTTTCCTCCTGACAACCCCTGCAGATTTCAGCTACAACCTGATGCTCCACATTTAATGGTCTGCATGTAAAACCCTTCGCTGCCAAATCTCCACCCGCATAAATCATTCCCGGTGCAAACAAAGCGTTTGCAGAAGGGTTGCGTCGGTAAATGAGGAACAGGACGGATTAGTATGACGACGCCTTCGACATGTGCATCATAACGCACGCTTGCGCAAATATCCTGACCGTCAGCTACTTCGGTCTGCTCCACTGCGCCGCTGGATTTCTCAGCCCTTCTGCTCAGCAGCGCTTTAATTAGTTTTATTTTTTATTAAACAATGTCACTCCAAAGGTGTATGCCAGGGCTAATCCCCCCAGCATTGTACACCCGAACATTGAGCCATATGTAAAACAGAGGGTCCGAATGCATAAATATTACTTGTTTTTTTTTATTCTTTTTGATTTTTTTTTTTTTTTTTATCTCCACCCCTTCCTCAATTCTCTCTGTCCATCTCGGAATTCAAATGAAATCAAATGGCCCCTTCATTTGCATGCACTTACAGAATATTGCATGTGCCGTGTTTGCTTTTTAAAGGCACAGAGGGGGCTGCCGCTCTCCCTCATTGACATCAAACAGCCCTCTGATATGCAAATAGAAAGGCAGGGGAAGAATAGATCCACCGGCTTTGTTTGGATGTGGGCCAAGGTTTTCTGGGGCTCGAGACCGCACGCTCACCGCCGTTCTGATCATTTCTGTGAAGCGGTACGAGTGGGGACGAGGCTCAAAATAGGCGGAGTGAGCATTCGCACAATGAAGTAATACGTCGCGCTAAAATAACCTCTGTTTTGTTTGGTTAATCAATTCCCGACCCCTTTTAACTGCCTCGACAAGCAGGTTTACTTCATTGCCGGTGGCTCAATTATTGAGACTGCATGTGAAAAGGTTATAATTACTGAGCCATTTTGGCTAAGCAAGCTTCATTCTGTCTTAATTAATAACGTAACGTCAGATTGGTTTCTGCTTTGAAGCGAGGTCATGCACTCGCGGACCTCATCCAGACTAAACTGACCTTACTGGATGACACCGTACTAAAAGCTTTGAATCTTTGCAGAATTCTAAAGAGGATCATTTGATGCTGTATCACACTCACTGTTTTAGGATGATTAAAAGCTATTGGTTTTATTAAGTACTGTTCAGAATTGTCGACGAGGCTTAAACATCTGTTTTATTAAAATGAATGTTGCACTTTGATGTGAAATTGGTAAAACCAATACCAAACACCCTTGAAATCTTTTTAAGAGATTAAATAGTATATATACAAAGCTTGTCAAGAGATGATTGGTCAGTACAAATTTGTGATTTAATAGAAATCTCTTGATTTCATATCATGCCAAAGAGTTGGAGTTAGATTGATTCTTTTGTAAAACCTTCTTTGTTACTTCATTGTTCGGTTGCTTTGGTTCACAAATTGGTTGATGAATGATTGATTGAATGATTCATTAGACAGTTGTTCTAAAAATATAAAACTAGATTGAAAATCAAGTCACATTATTAGTGCTGAAACTAAAATGAATAGTTTCATATGGTTTTAATGAATTTAACTCTTTCCCCGCCATTGACTGAATTCTCTTATGCAGCGCTTCCTCGCCTTTAAACTGAATTTTCTGGCAATCCATGTTTTTACTGTTATACAGTAGGGGCCACTTTTACGCATCTTCTGAAATAGTATAGAATCTCCGGATAAAAACACGTGCGAAGAAGAAGCAGAAACAAGCGATAGAAGCATTGCTTATGCACATGTAAGCTATCGTGATCATCAAACATTAAACAGCACATAAAACTGCCTAAAGTTACTTAAAGAAATGTCGAATCCACGAAGAGATATAGGACTGTCCATGCTTTGGGGATGTTGATATGGACTCTTATCTACTCAATCTATGTATCTTCGCTCTGAATTTGATCCGGATGTAGTCTTTGACAAAAACGTGATTTTTTTTTTTTTCTTTTTTTTTTTTTTCCTCTGCTCTTTGATCAAAATGTTGCTTTTTTTTAATGAAACTTAACCGTATTTAAGTGTTGATTAAAAAAAAAAATGCATGAAGCTAGAATAAAATGTTTTTTTTTTGTTGTTGTTGTTTAAAAGCAGAGGCCTGTTCTTTCTTTAGATATATTACATGTGGGGGCTATGAAGTTTTTGTGCAAATGATAAAAAATGCTGCCGGTGGCTGGCAACTTTTTTTTTTTTTTAATGCTGGCAAGGAAAGAGTTAGGCGTATACACATTACATTTATTTATTTATTTATTTAACCAGTACTTTCATGCCCGTTTCACACATGATTTGTTTACAGTACATATGCAGTCTATATGTGGTGAAGTAACGACACAGTACACTGACAAAAATGGTAAAGACATGTTACAAAAGATTTTTATATCAAATAATAGCTGTTCTTTTGAACTTTCTATTCATCAACGAATCCTGAAAAAAAAAAAAAAAAAAAAAAAGTATTACAGGTTTCCACAAAAATATTAAGCAACACAACTGTTTTCATCATTAATAAGAAATGTTTCTTGAGCAGCAAATCAGCATATTAAACTGATTTCTGAAGGATCATGTGACACTGAAGACTGGAGGAATGTTGCTGAAAATTCAGCTTTGCATCACAGGAATAAATTACATTTTCAAAATATATTCAGATATCAAACAGTTATTTTAAATTGTAATAGTTTTTCTCAATAGTACTGTTTTTACTAACGTTTTGATCAAACAAATGCAACCTTGGTGAAACATTAAAACATTAAAAATTTTACCGACCCTAAACTTGAACAGTACAGACAAAAGATGGATGATAGATGGATAAATAACATGTTTACTGTTTATTTTGAAGTAAAATTAATAAAGTGACTTGCTCTTGAAGGGAAAATAGAAGCACTTTAAGAAATAGTCTGCTTAAAGGCTTATACCACAAACTATCACTATCTCTTTAAGGTAGTGCTGGAGTACAGCAAACTTGTCTTTAGCATCCTTAGTTAAACATACAATATCAACTAAATAATATTCAGTATCGACCGATAAAATCACAAATATCAGCAAAAAGTAATGTTCAAAATATGTTGTGCATCCATAATGTAAAGATCATGTTGGCATTATCTAATTGCATTCTGTCAGATTCATAGAGACATTTTTTAGTGCTTGTATGCCGTAATCTTCCTAAGCATGTGTGCATCTTGAAAGTCTCCTCAAATGTTTGTTTCCCCATGAGGCTCCTGCTGTACTCGCAAACTTCAGATGTTTTCCATTGCAGTTGCTTCAAATGAAAAGGGAAGGAAAAGTTTATTGAGAGGTTTCAATCTAGAGCCTGCATCAGATTATAGGCAAACCCAGAGCCCTTCACATTCATGGTCACTGCTTTAAACCTTCCAGGAGCCCATGCTGAGCTTTTGGGACACTTTACATCTTAAGATCTTAATATCCTTAAAAACTGTATGTTCCAAATAGTCAGTTGACCTTTTTGACTGCTAAAGATATAAAATAAAATGTTGATTGAAATGAAAATGAAATGTTATTTGATTGTTGGTTAACGAAGATTGCATGCTTCTATGAAAAGTCTGTGCCACCAACATATTTATTTATTTATTTGTTTGTTTGTTTATTGCCTGCAGCATTTCAAGAAACAAAGGCGACTGATTCCCGAGAAGACAGTATGGAAGTACTTTGTTCAGCTGTGTAGTGCACTGGAGCACATGCACTCCCGCCGCGTCATGCACAGAGGTACATACACAACTCTAGTGACATGTACACATAGAAACAGACTTTTAAGGGCACATATTCTACACTTCGGTGACATTTTATTGTATTCTGTACATTTTATAGACATTGATGAAATTTGTTGACCAAAAAAGTCGATTTTTCTATTGTCAGTAGTGTAGCTACGTATGAAGCACACAAATTTGACAGACCAACTTGAACCCACTGCAAAATATGCTTGGGGAAGTCTTCGAGATCTCATGCAAAATTCCTGATTGCATGAATTCCTATTAAAATTACTCTTTCATTTCGCCTGCTAAAATTTGATGAACAACGGTAAGTGCGACCCCACCTTTAGAGTTAAAAAAAAAAAACTGCTTCTGTACCTTTTAAGAATTATGTATGTAAATAGCTTGCGTTATGATTGGCTGAGTGCCACAAACTTAGACTTGTGTTAATTAGGAAGGACTGATTTGCTAAAGACTTGATAGATTTTGATATGTAGACATGTTTATGTGCTTGTGGAGGAGCAAAACTATTTTGACTAGTCGTTGATGGGTTGTCTGAATAACTAGTTGACTAATCAAATTAAAGTCAGCATGAAATGGAAGTTGCGATTATTCTTTTCTTCCCTATTGTGATGTATATCCAAATGAAACAGCCTTTCAAACAAGAAAAAATGTAGGACAGGACTTGATTTTGTCCGTCAGGAATTGATTGGATTGTTGGATGGGTGTGGTTTGCTATTGGTCGATCTCATGTGAGTGACAAGTTGATCCCGCCCTCTTGCCAATAAACACATCATCAGTGAAGAGATGTCGCTGAAAGAGGGACAGGAAGTTATTTTGATTAAAAATAATGATGTGCACAAATAAATCAATAAATACTGCAATGTTCTATACCCCCCCCAAAAAAACAAAAAAACAACAAAAACAAAAAAAAAACAAGAATTGTCAGTTTTGATTTCATGGTGACTTTAAGGAAGTCTCATTTAATTAGACTTGTTTTAGGTTTATCTGTCTCCAATTAGGCAGACTTCTAAAGATGCATTCTTGTGTTCAAAACAGCTAGACAGAGTACCAAAAAAAAAAAAAAAAAAAAAAAGAAGAAAATACATATAAACTAGTCAAACTACTAATCAAATATTCAATTGTTAGATGACTAGTCGAACATCATGACCTATCACTAATTGGGACATCATTGGCACCCCACTACATCATCCTTGTGTTTTATTGCATATTGTGAAGAAAAAACTTGTTCCACTTCTCATCTGCTTCTCATCAGCTTTGAGACGAGACTCTCAGGTCTTTGCTATGCACAAGCTTGACCAGACACACTGCCGAGCGCATTGCATCATCCTCTTGCCATTTGAAAACAAGCAAGATGACGCAACTGTCCGTGGTGACCTGAGACCGTCTTCCCCAGTTCCCATGTATTTATGCAACTCTTGTCGAAGTATTGTAACATACTAGACCCGTGTGAGTGTGTGTATTGGTAAAGGTTACAGCAGGCCATGGGTTTCATTCAGATCGTTTCCCTTGTTGATTGTAAACTCCAGCGGTGCGGTTTTTCACAACACTGGCAGTCAGTTCAGAGCTTGTTCTTCTTAAGCACCTGGCCTGTATGTATATGTTACTGTTGGAAAAGTTCATGTCCAGAGGTGTCTGACATCAAACACGAGCACATGCTTCCTGCACCGTCGTGTCCTGGCTGGTCTCTTGAAAGTCATTTGAGTCAGGGGGATGCGTAATACCTTGCTAATAGTAACCTTTCCATTAACCTTTCTTAAACGTTTCCTAACATTTATATAGGCTGTTTGGTTTGCTTTGTGGATGTGAATGTTTTTTTCTGTCCTACTGGTGTCACTCTGTTCAGTCTGATCAACAGGTTCACACACAATCTGCTCCTCCGTGATGGTTTGAATACTTGTCATTCACAGTTACATACTTGTCATTTAGGGCTGAAAAATAAGGAGTTGATGGAAAAAGTGCTGTGTTGCCACTGAAACTTTTATAATTATTGATCATTCATTTTTATGCCTTGAAAGCCTAAATGTTTGCTTATCTGTAATGTTCTACTTTGCTGTTGCACATTGATTTGCTGATTTTAAGACAATGTTATCTAGCGGTTATTGAAACTGCAAAAAAGACTCCCTAAAGCGTTAGTAAGAATGTATTGAAAATTGTAATCCAAGCTTATTTATTCATTTACATTTATTCTGTATAATTTTTAGCTTGGTGCAAGTTTTTTTTTTTTTTTTTAATGAAAGAAAATTGTATTGAACAAAAAATTGAAGACAACAAACAAAAGGAAAAAAAAAACATTTGCAATAAAAATATAAATATTTAAAGGGATAGTTCACCCAAAAATAAAAATTCTGTCATGAATTATTCACCCTCATGTCGTTACAAACCCGTAAGATTTTCGTTCATCTTCGGAACACAAATGAAGATATTTTTTATGAAATCTGAGAGCTTTCTGTCTCTCCATTCACAGCTACGCAACTGACACTGATGCTTCAAAAAGTTCATAAAGAAATCATAAAACTAATCCATAAATTAAGAGGTTTAGTCCAAATTTTCTGAAGAAACACGATCAGTTTATATGATAAACAGTTTGAATTTAGGCATTTTTTCACATGTAAACATTCATCAACTCAAACATTATTTGTGGTAAACGAAAGCTCAAGCATGTTCGCTTGAACCAATGAGATTCATTCTCATGTGTTATACGCAGCACGTTTGAGCTTCTGTTCGCTGATCAATGTTTATATATGAATAAAAGCCTAAATTAAATCTGTTCATCATATAAAGCGATCATGTCTCTTCAGAAAGTTTGGACTAAAACCACTCAATTCATATGGATTAGTTTTACGATCTCTTTATGAACTTTTTGAAGCACCAAAGTGGTAGTTGTGTAGCTGTCTATGGAGGAACAGAAATCTCTCAAAAAGATCTTCATTTGTGTTCCGAAGATGAATGAAAGTCTTAACAGTTTGGAACGACATGAGGGTGAGTAATTGATGGAATTTTAATTTTTGGGTGATCTATCCCTTTAATTTCCTCCACCCCTTCAAAAAAGTGCCGAAAATGTGAAAGGCCACAGATTCATGATGATCAGTCACTAAAACTCTCATTTACTCCCTCCACAGACATTAAACCCGCTAATGTCTTCATCACAGCCACTGGAGTGGTGAAACTGGGCGATCTGGGCTTGGGGCGCTTCTTCAGTTCCAAAACAACCGCAGCTCATTCTCTAGGTAAGTGCTCCTCCCTCCAGCCTCCTTGTCTGTTTCTTTCTGTCCTTTGTGGAAAATGGAAAAATGAGGATTGAATGCAGCGGAAAGGACCTTTAATTACTCAGTAGGGCCCGGATGTGTTTCATTAGTACTGGCTGCGAACAGAACCATGTGTCTGTTATAAAAAGCGCCTTTCCGACGGCCCCTGGGGCCAGTTGAGAGCAAAGCGTGCCAGTGGCTGTATCCATTTCATTGAGAAGTTGGCCTTTCCTGTTGCCTTGACCCCTTTGACCGCGCTCCACACATATGATGTCTGGATGAGTACAGGGCCTTGAATCCCTAACGATGCTAGGCTAGGGCACCCTATAGTGACACAGCAACTTTTGCCGAAGTTGCCCATGGAGGTGCAGGTTTATATTTGAGATGACCTGTTGTTTAAAATCTCATTTCAAGAGTATACAAATTTGTTAACAGCTTGTCTTCAGCTTTACAGATGTTCGTATTGCTAAAAAATACTTTTTTTTTCACCATCAAGGTCAGACTTTTTGCTGATTTTTATTTTATCTTAAATCATACTAATATCATAAAGTCAATTATATTTATTTATTTAATTTAATGACACTGTTAAATATAATCTTTTAAAAATTTCAAAATGAATGAGTTTGAGTTCTAAGTGTTTTATTTTTAATTTGTTTAGACAAAATATTATAAAATAATGGAGAACCCAAACCATGACTAGGGACCAAAATATGGAGACACACTAGTATTATGCTAGTGAGTTCTGTCAAACTCACATTTTATTTATAAAAAGCACAAATATACTTAGAATATCAATATGATCATAATTTTGATCTAATTAAGCTTATTGGACTTATATTTCTGCATTTATAATTATTAGGCTATTGCTGACAGGTTACACAGTAAACACAACACAATTAGCACACCAGAATAGATTTAACTATTGTCTTGTATTCACAAACTACAATATGAAACAGAATATAAATGTCATATAAATGCATTATGTATAGGTAAACTATGCATCTGTGTAGGAGTATAAAATTATGTTTTATGTCAGCGTGATGATGAGTATGATGTTGGTGCAAACAAGAAAGATGTTTTGCAAGTGTCTAGAAATAACCTCAAGTTCGCAGCGTGTTTTACATTGCATACTTCCAGCATTCACCTTTACTGAAAACAACACGCATGCATCCTTAAAACCTGAACTCACAGCGCCCTCTACAGGGTGCTTCGCTCCCTCATTCAGACGTTCGGCTCCTCAGGATGAGCTACAATCTCCGCAAGGGCTTAATCAGGGCTGTCCTTAATCATGTCTTAATGGCGCCTGCGTCACCTGGGAACTGGTGGATCCGTACGACCACATCATCCATTCGCACCTGCTCCTGGGGCCAGTGCCACACAATATCATTTACAGACTGCCATGTTAGGGATCCCTAACAAGGCTTTTTTAGGACCCCAACATGATTTATAACCGTTAATGCATTGGTGTATCATACCACCTCAGTTGCACTTGTCTTTTGTAGAGTTATCTACCTAGCTTCCTCCCTACCTACTTATTTATTTATCCGAGCGCCTGGAATTCTTCTCTCGGGATGTTTTAATATTGACAGTAGGAATGTACAAACGAGCATAAAGACACCCAGGTAGGTACAGCACACGTGTGTGTGTGTGTGTGTGTGTGTGTGTGTGTGTGCGCGAGAGAGAGAGAGAGAGAGAGAGAGAGAGAGTCTCCTGCGGTTCTCTGTCACCTGTCCCGTAGGCTCAGGCTCTCCATACGAAGGCTGAAGGTTGAGCCGTAGCAGGGTATGAAATTCATGAGTGTCTACATGGCAGGTTAAATTCACCCATGGGCAAAGAGACCTTCGATCTGTGTCTCCCTCAGGGCGGGCAGACCAAAGCTTCCCGCTCCCACTCCCGTTCTCTCTCGCTCCTCGCAATCGCTCCACCTCTCCCCCTCTTCGTTTCTCTCCCTGCATGGGGGCGGTTTAGGGTGGAGGGTGCAGGGTTGCTTCGGTACGGTTTGGGGGTTGACAGTTCAGCCTGTAATGAGACAAACCACCACGGTAGAACTCTGGGATGCACGTTGGATGGAGGTCCGGGAAGTGCCGTTGCACGGCTGTCAATTCTTCTCTTAAGAAGCCGAGCCCTAGCCTTTTAACTCCGTCTCCGAGTGGCACTGCAGCCCACAGATACAAACAAAGCGGAAGACTGAAAGAAAGGAAAGATAGCTCTTCTTTACGTTTCCTGCCAGAGGCTTCCTAGCCTTTAAATTAAGCAGTGTGGTGAGCTGAATGGAAGGCTTTTTAAGGGGAAATCGGAACAAAAGAAAGTTGAGGAGAGAAATAACAATATAATGGATAATTAAAATAAGGAAAAACAAGCTAATCCCGAACCCTCATATTCTGCAGTTAATGCAGAGAGCATGATAATTACATGCTAGCATCTCATCCAAGGGTTTTGAGATGACGGGGAAATCCGTTCCGGCTCGGAGGTCTGAGAAGTTAACTGGACCAAACAGATTTTTCTTTTAATCCCTCACTTCGCACAGTTTACACTTCTTTTTTCTTTTTTTTTTTTTTTTATAATTAAGCATGTTTGTGGATTTCTGTGTAATTAGCGTACCGTTGAGAGTCTGTGGTAATCTCTTCTTTCGTTTTTTTTTTTTGTTTTTGTTTTGCCGTATAAAAAAAGGATCTCGGCCCAATTCTCAAAGAATGCACTGTAATATCATAATTCATAATAATCGGAATGAATCCCCACGTGACTTACGATTTATTTGCATAAATAATGCACTCTTAATTTGAGTAGTTGCTCTGTAGCGCTAGGCTTTTATAGAACTATTAGCATTAAAGAAGAAGATCCTTTTCAAGTCTCTAATGATGGATGTCGAGGCACTCCATTGAAACATGTCTCCATTTTTATGTTGCATTTCAAGGTTATTTTTTCACACCTCAAGAAAATTTAAAAGTTAAACATTTTTCTAAGTAGTTTAATAGAGTCAGCTTTCATTCCTGCAAAAAGTGTCAACACAAGTTGATGTTTTCAAAATATTGCTCTGGTTTCTTTTTAGAATCCTGAGCAGCCCAGTATAGCAACACTGGCTTGCCTAATAGCGTACGTTTGGGGGCGGGGACTGTCTGTTTGTTTGACCAGTGGCAGATGGGTGGAGTATTTGGAAACCTACTTCAAAACATTTTGTAATCTTTCTTTTTTTGCAATTCTATTTAGTGCCTCTAGTGGTGCAGAAATTCACTTTGGCTTCACAGATATATTTAGGGAAACACAACACAATATATTTCTAGCATATTGCTTATGGAACAATATTTCCAATAAAGAGTTTTCGGCAACACTTTATTTTAGGGTCTTTTAACTAGTTGCTTATTAGCGTACATATTACTAGAATATTGGCTATTTATTAGTACTTATTAAGCACATATTAATGCCTTATTCTGCATGACCTTATTCTATATTCTTAATCCTACTCAATACCTAAACTTAACAACTACCTTACTAACTATTAATAAGCAGTAAATTAAGAGTTTATTGAGGGAAAAGTCATAGTTAATAGTTTATATGTGTTCCCTATACGAAAGCGTTACCGAGTTTTCTTTTGGATTATTGTTCTTTAATTGTACATGCCCATTTTGCCTATTTTTTATATTTAGATTAGCTTTGCTATTATCTAACATTTACTTGGTTAATCTTTAAAAAAAAAAAAAAAAAAAAAATCATCCCTAGGTCTAATCATGAATTTATGACTATTGAAATCAATAATATTCATCAATCAGATCCCAGTGATGCCATTTGGAATTTCTCATTGGCCATCTGTTTCACTTTCCTCTACTTTTATAAAAGAAAATGCTTTTAACGTATAGGTCTGGTTGACACACTGATTGCATCATAGGGTGAGACAGTAGGAGGGAAGGGCCACGTTTTTGCTTTGTTTTTCTCAGCAAGTGTTTCAACCTCAGTCCTGCTATGTGTCCAACCATCCTGACACTGTTCGGTGTCGAGACGTTTCACTTTGGCTCTTGTTCTCGCCACCTGAGACTTCTTAACGCTTTGTCAGATCTGAGCTGTTTGTGCCAAGGCTAAACTTTCGTAAACTGCAAGCATTTGTCAGAATATTTTTTTTTTTATTTTTTTTTTTTTTTTTACCCCTCCCCTCTTTCTATCATCAATCTTTCACGGTGGATGGCTGGTTGGCCACAGTCACTGAGCAGTAAAGAGCTTGTCACGGCTTCAGGGAGTACAGCACGGGGAGTTTGACTGGCCTCTTGGGTCCCGCTCTTCTGCCTGATGGCTATTAGTCACTGCCAATTACCCACAATTCTTTGCAGGGCCACAGACTAAGCGACCTGACGCTCTGCTCAGTCTCACGTCTGTCACGGTGCAATTCTCAATGCCTTCCAACATGTGCGACATCATGGCACGTAATTGGTGTTTACCTCTGGCAGGTTTCCCAAACATTTCCGCTGTCTTCCATTGGTTGAGCAAACTGATACTCCCATCCCCAACTCACTCTATTGGTTATATTTTAAATAAAATAAAAAAATACACAAATGACCTTTAGGAAAAACATTTTGAAGCTCTTTGATAAATTCGAAAGGCAAGACCAAAACCAGTATGCGTTGGTGGTTAGCCGTCATGCATGAGCAGTGTGACATCATCAGATAGGACCTTGATTTCTTCTTTTTTTTTTTTTTTCTCCCTGTAGCAGAACTGGTAGAACCATCAAAGACAGTTTTGGTACAGTGGCTGTTTTGGTTTTATCGAATTTCAAAGACAATCCAAAGTACAAGATTGGAGAGAAAAAACACACAAGTGAATTGATTAAAGTTTCATTTGGCCGTGTTGAATGGCTTCTGTTGTAAATCATTGAGGTTCTTTTGTAATGAGAGGTGAATGAGAGATTTTAAATCATCTCGAATGTAAGCTGAGATTTTCATTCCCCAATACACATACTTGCAGTCTGCAAGCTGCCCCCCAGCTCTCTAAACCACCTACAAGTGCTCAGGAACATTCACAGCACTTGGCTCCATCTGTAAAAGTTGTTCTACAACTCCTAATCTGAACGTCAAACTACTACTGTTCCCAAATTATACAGGATTTGTTCATTTTATTGTAACATCATACATTCCAAATCAATGCTGTTTTATTTCATTCCCATTTTTAGTGAAGTAATTTGCGTGTATCGAGTGCAATTTCTGTTTAATGTTATAGCAGATTACCTCAGTTCCCTTGATGTTGTTTTTAAATATTGAAGCTAAATAATAAGTGTAAATGTAATGTTTGTTGAAGTAAAATGTTCAAAAGTGGTAGCGTCATTATTCTGAAACAGATTTTAAAATTATTTTGGACCTCAAAAAGAGATTTTTGACCAGAAGTGTTTTTGTTTCTGTTTCTTAGCTGGGTTTTTAATGAAATCATGGTAATCAAGAACTGTATATGCCGATTCGCTGCTCAAGAAACATTTCTTCTTCTTCTTCTTCTTCTTCTTCTTATTATTATTATTATTATCAATGTTAAAAAACAGTTGTACTGCTTAATATTTTTTGACGAAAAATAGAAATTTCAAAAGAACAGCATTTATTTTGTATTTTAATTTTGTAACATTATGTCTTTACTGTCAGTTTAATGCATCATTGCCAAATAAAAGTATTAATTTCTTTCAAAATTGACTCCAAACTTTTAAACAGTAGTGTACAAACTGTTAAAATGTGTTTTCCTCCACACTGTACACATGCATCGCTGAGTTTGTTGTTAGTAACCTCTCTTTAGTCATCTAAAACTCCTCAGTCTGAAACCTTTGTCAATGAAGCATCCATGGATGAACTCCTCGCATAGCAAACCAGACAGCCTAACTCTCTCTCCCTCTCTATCTCTCTCTCTCTCTCTCTCTGTCTGTCTGTCTCTATCTGTTTTTTTTCTGTTCCAGTGGGCACCCCATATTACATGTCTCCCGAGCGAATACACGAAAACGGATATAACTTCAAATCTGACATCTGGTCGCTAGGCTGCCTGCTCTATGAGGTAAGGTATAGAAACCCATCCCATCACTCCCCCTTCCTCCGTTTATACAGTCCAGCCCTCCCTAAATCTCCCTTTCTCTTCCCGAGCTTCTGCCAGCACTGTTCGTCTCCTTTTGTGAGACGCAATCCTACACCTCGCGGTCTGTCATGAAAATTACAATATGGTTTTGTACTCTGAGGTAAATGGTCTCCGTGTAGGATACCTGGAGTATGTTCCCAAGCTGATGAGGAAATTTGAATGACATTTACATGTGTTTTAAATAACATGCACCGCTCTTGCTACGAAATGATACTGACTGCTTTGATTAGGCTTTAATAGCATACGTTTCTCGAAGACACAGCGGACCAGGATCCATTAGACTCAGAGCAGCAGTTTTCTCTTCAGCCCTTAGTCTAAATTGAAGATGAAGTTGCAAGGGGTCACCAGTGTTTTTGGGATGTACAACATGTTTGGACCTTAAAAGGACAATTCACCCAAAAATAAAAGTTCTGTCATTATTTACTCACCCTCATTTTGTTCCAAAAATGTATTGCTTTCTTCAGAAAAGAAAGTAAATTTTTGAAAAACATCTTTACCTCTCTTTTCAATATAATAAAAGTGAATGTGGACTCGGGCTGTCAAGCTACAAAAAAGCAACATAAAAGTATAATAAATGTCATCCATTTCAAGTCTTCCTAAGTCAAATGATAAAATTAAATTTAAGTTATTCATTAATAATCTTTGCCTCCAGATCAGGTTTAGTCAATGATTCAGAGTTGAAGTTGAGAACCAAATCAGCCTATTTATGAATGAATCTTTCATATATGTTGTGAACTGGACCTATGGATTTATTAAAAAAGATTTGACTCACAAGAATGATTCATTTGCAAATTAGACATCACTACTTCTTGCTCTCATAAATGCACCAAGAAGAGCTACAGTGGTTATCAACATTTTTCAGTGAATAACTTCAGATTTTAGTCTGTTCAGAAGAATGCAAAGCTTTGGAATCGTATGAACCATTTTTATGATAGTTTAACATGCCTTTTTTGTCATTTTGAAGCTTGAAACCATTATATCACTGAATGCTTGAGGTGAATCTTTGGGAGAGTGAATGAGTAATTCACTATATTTTGATATCGGCAATTTTGATAATTTGATACTTGGATTCAATATGCAATTAATTTAGTTCAACAATAATTGAGTTTTTTTTTTTTTTTTTTTTCTTTTTTTTTAAATTGCTTTGATAGCAGTGGTTCTCCAACTCTTTGACTCTAAGGACCCCCTTTGCCCAAGACAATATTCAAAGGCCCTTCTGTCTAGGTTGATGTGTACCTCTGGTGCTTCTGTTGTAATAAGAATAAATAAACTCAAACATTTTATAGTATTCTTTAAATACTTGTCCTAATGTATCTTAGACAAACTATTTCAGACTGTAACTGGTAAGTAAATGAAAAAGGAATGCATTTCTCAATGAAGCATTCATGAATCCATGGAAGTTTCATTATTTTGAAAAAAGCGGCCTGGATATTCTTCAAAAAATTCTTTTTTTGTGTGTTTAATGAAAGAAAGTCTTTGAAATGACATGAAGGTGAGTAAATGAGAAATAATTTTAATTTCCAGGGGAACTACCCCTTTAAACATCAGATCTTGTGTGTGTTCTCGCGTAACAGATCTTGCAAAATTGCCGATCTCTGTTCAAAATTGGTCGTTTTGTGTTTTTGGCTCTGGTTTCCTTGTAACCAGGTGACTGGGGCCACCTGGAATGGGTAGCAGCAATCCGTAAATGACACGATGCTTCATCCCGCGGGATGCACTGACTACCAAAAACTGGTGTATAAACACGCAAGCAGGCACAAATTCACACTCGCACAGTGTGGAAATAGATACATTGTTAGTCCGGTACCCGTTCTATCCCTTCAATCCCCTGAGTGTGTTTTTTGGGGGGGGAAGCTAACCAGTAGCTACACCTCCCAAAGTGCCTGGGGCTGAAAAACAACCATCTGAGTTCACCGCTGCTTGGAGACAGTGTTTCTTGGCACTAATTAGTCTCCCATAATGCACCAGGCCCATCAGTGTGATCAGTCCGCCCTGCTTAGCAGTGGCCATGGGTCAGCCAAGTGCAGGGAGAAGGCAAACGTGGAACAGTTGTGATCTCTTAAGCTTCTGTTAAAGCCAGGTCCGGGCTCGGCCTCGAACAGATCGGCGCTGTCGCCCCCTGGTACACGAAGACTTTCATCTTGTCCCGCTTTCAGCAGGTCATGTGACCTGGAGGGGGGCGGGGAGCTGGGAGGTGATGAATTGACATCTGTTTGAGTGACAGATCTGATGATCGGCAAACCCGTCGGCAATTGCTGTGATGTTACTGTAAAGCTGTTTTTTTGTTGTTGTTGTTTTTTTTTTTTTTTCAATAACAATAACCTTGGAGTCTTTTTCATTATTATGAAGTTTTCAGTTGATCATCTTTTTGCTATTTACTAATTGAAAAATAAACTTGTATATTTTCTTAAATTGTATATATTGCATTTCATATATATTGCATTTAATGATAAAATAAAATAAAGAACAATTTAAGAAATATTTTACAATCAAATTAAAAATTTTCATTTTCTACTGATTTATTAATTTATTTTTTTAATTAATTATTACGCAATTTCATAAATTGATTATTAAAATTGAGTTGAATCACAACATTTTACAACCTGAACTAATCTTGTCTAAACTAAAAGTTTGTCAAATGTTAATAAGCTATGAAGCAGATGTTTTTTTTTTTTTTAAGTTAGTTTTGAATGATGTAATACTCTTATCTGTATGACCAGAAATGACAGCATTTTAAGTTCTTTTCGCTGTTATCAAAAAAAAAAAAAAAAAGCAAGTGATCACCGCACACTTGTATATGCGGCAAATAATATTTATCTAGGTTAACATTAGAGTGAGCGGCCATGTAAAGTAGCTAACTTTGGGCTAATACTTGTTTCACATAAGTCATATTTGAGGTTGACGAATGATAGACGAACATTTGGATTTCCTGCCCAACATACCACATAAACCCAGCCGTGTTAACAATCTGTCAGTTAAGGACTGCGTGACTTCGCCACTTTCTGTGGAGATTTTTTTTTCTTGAAATTTGCCTCTTCTCGTCGACTAATGTTTAGTCAACTATTAGGGGGCAGCCCCAGTATTTTTTAAAATAATTTAATAGATGGGACAAAAAGATGTTGCGTCATATCATTGACCCAGGTACTGTACATATAGGCCCATATATTGTGTGTCCAGATTCATAATTTATTTTGGTCTATGTGTAAACATTGACTTAGTAGACAATCGAAAGCTATCTGCAGTGCTCCATCGCAGTGCTGAACTGCTGAATTGGTAATTTGCAGACTTGTGCCATCTTCCATTGATCCCCATTGATCTATTTTGTGTGAAAGGCCTATATGTGTGCATGTAATTCCTTTATTCTGAGAGCATGAATCTTTTAGTCGATCTGTTATGGGGGATTCGAGGGGGGTGGGGGCGGTGGAAGCCGTTGAGGTTGCAAGGCCTCGATTGAAAATCATCAATATCTGTGCATTGTATTCCTCCATATGCATCTGCTATTCCGTTTGATGCCAGTGCTCTCGGTTGGAGCTCATTTGGTCAGCTGATGTGGCTTGCCGGCCATCCTGTGATGAATAGGTGGAGTGCAGGACAAGGCCAGAGTTGGGGTTGACTCCCAAATGGCCTTCACGGCAGACGGGACACGTGCTCTCCGTGGCGCATCGGTCAATAGCACTGCACTGTACGCCACGGTCCATCTGCATTATTGACAGCTCTCTGCAATATGGAGGAAACGTGTGGTTTTGTGGTAGGTGGAAGAATTGAGGGTCATGGGATCTGTTTGGGTGTTTAGTTGGGTAATATTTTGGCCGTTCAACAAAGTAACCAATAAAAGTTTTTAGTAGGCTGGACGCTAACTACTATTAAACTTTATACCAAGTTTTTGCAGTCCTGCTCTTCACTTACTTCCTGAATAGGTCATCAGTTAGCTGGCTCTGTTGCCAATATGAGTGAATATTTTGAACTTTTAGCATCATATTTTGCAATTAACAGCATTTACAATACAAATATATATATGCAAATTAGGTAACACAGCTAGTTAAACTTTATTGTAAATTGTTAAAGGTTTTTGAGCTAAGATACAAATTGTTCATTCACTTCAGTCAGTGTTACCTAAGTATTTAGTTTTTATGGATATTTTCAATTAGCTTTAATCTTAAACTTTTTCAGTTTTCTTTTTGATTTTAGTTTAAGTTTGTTATTTTATGTACACTTTTTTTTCTGGAGTCCCTTCGTAGATTTTTACATGCAATTTTTAATAAAATAAGTTTATTTTAATGAATCTTTTGGATGAATAAAGCAGTGACCAAATCTTTTGGTGAAAAGATCCATTAACTGAGGTGAATCATAATCCCCACCACTACTGTTCAGTGATTTCGCCTTTCAGTTGACTCCAATTTCACCTTGAATCAAACCACAAATTTTTATAGATCCTCTTATATATTTACGTTCCCCCCCCAACCATCAAGACCATTTCCTGTGGCTGTATTAGCCTATGATATCCTAACCCATCCTTGGAGCACTCATGCAATTGGTTTTGGTGTTGGGTTTTATGACGCTTAAAATGAAAGGATCGTTTCGAGCTATCCAGATGGCCCTCTCGGTGTCCTCGACGTTTCTGCCTCGCACCATCTCCACTCTCTATTAAAGGCAGACCGAGTTCATATTGGTGGATCTCTGCGCTTACAGTCTGGCTCGGCCTTTTGAAGTCCTCTTAAACCTCTTCTTAATAGCCGTTCTCGAAGGTGTTTTGGATTTATGTTGGCATAAATAAGAGGCAGAGACCATTGCATCTCCCTTCATCGCAAAAACACGAGGCCAGTTTTCCTGCTCCAGGTTTTACAATTAAATCTGTGAAGTCACATTTTTGTTTACGACCATGTGTTTTGAGTAGAACATTGGAGATGAGAACCGAATCTGCTAAGTGACGTAGAGCGTTAAAAGTAAGCAGATTAGCATGCACACCGTGCAAGAAGAGTGTTGCATTTTTGATATGTAATGCTAATGATATTCCTTCATTAAATAAGAATGCTTAGTCCGTAGTTGGTGGGATGCAGCATAGCACTTCGTTTTCAGAGCTCGGGAAGTTTATGTATTTAATTTTTAAAGTATTTTTGCAGATTTTTTTGGGGAAGTGTTATCCCACACCTGAAAAGTAAACATCCATCAAGACGTTAATTAAACCCTCCCCGCATCCTATTCAAATATAGATTACCCGGTATACCTTGGTGTCTTCTCACCACTGATCTCAGATTTTAATTTGATAGCTTAGTGAATTAATTTTGCCCAACCGTGTACAGCTGCGGAATACTCATGTTCTTTAAAGACGCTTTGGGAGAGAGGCATACGTGAACGCCAGCATCTCAGAAGAACTCTTAACATTCTGACGAGCAGCCGCGCCCATGTTTTGCTAATGATGCATAAAACTGAGAAGCGTTGCACACTCATTCAGCAAATTTACAAACAACACGTGTCTGAAAGTTTTCTTCTCGGGATGATCGCGCTACTAAAAGGAGAGGTGATTTTCTCTTCTCATTTGATCAAGAGGAAAATTCAGAGAGCTTAAACATCAATGTGTGTGTAGGTTAGGCGTTTGTACAAGTCAGTTTGTGGCGTCAGACGGGGACTTTTCAAGTTGCAGAATATGGATTCATATTTAATTGTGTTCCTTCCTTATGCCTGCACTTCCATTTGATTAATATATCATTAAAGAAGGGTGCGAGAAGGATGAGCAACATGAAATAATAATGGTTTTCTCACACTTGAACATGACTAAATTCATACGCTACGCCCTCTTCCATGGCTCCTGAGAACCAGGACCTTCTCTAGGAGTTTAATTGGCATGCAAAGAATTTAACAAAGTACAGAGATCAATATTAAAACAATGGTCTCCTTGACTGAGACATTCTCTATGAATGCTGATACGATAAGCCAGTATTTATTTTCATGTTATGGCTGATATGTGATCAAAGGCTGACATTAAAATTTGATACTATTTTGTCAAAAAAAAAAAAAATAAAACACTATAAACTGAAATTAATAATTTAAAATGTTACAAGTGAATTTAAGCCATCATAACATGATAATGTGTGGTATGAAATGGATATTCATTTTGAGATTTGATTTAATCTGAATATAAATGTAAAAATTCTGGGAGATCCAGTAAGAAAGTGTTTGAATTTGCTGCAGAATTAATAACATCACAGCGAGATCTAGTGGGAAACATTCAAATTCAGGACAGAATTCTCTGCTTTAAACCAGAGATATCAGTCATCTGACGTGGAAACCAGGAGAAACATTGTGCCATGAACGAACAAGTTAAGGCTTTCCATTCCACAAATCACCATGAATTTAATGTAACCTAGTAATGTTCACTGAAACCATGGTATTGTGGCAGAAATAGTAGAATGCTTTTACATTATTCAATTCAGGGTTCATGCAAAGTTTTGAGAGTGAAATTCGAGCACTTTTCAAGTACTTTTTAAATTGCTTCACACTTTTTCCTGCACTTTTAAAGCTCTAAATCTTATCAAATTTTAATGTTATTTTTAATGTGATAATTTGTAAAAATAAATAAATAAATAAATAAAAAATAAAGATGAAGGAAAACTAACACTTCTAGGCAAACACTTTTAAAAAAAATACATGGAGGAGCACTCCCTAATAAATGGAAAAGTAGGAAAAGTCACAGTCTCATGAAAAACAAAAACTTCTTCAAATTGTGACTGAATTACTCAGCTGTCGGTCAGTTCAGCATGGTACATTTAATAAGAGTAGAATATTTACATTTTTCCCTATAAAAATTATGTTTTGCATATTAATAATTTAATTTAATAATTTAGTCAATAATTTGATCTGCATCTCAATTCAAGCTCAGTGCTTTACTGTCAAATTTCCAATAAATAAGCATGTAATATTATTAGTAACTGCAGTTATTAATGCAAAACAATAGTACTATGTTAATGCATAAATGTAACCTTTATGATTTAAAAAAACAAAAAAAACAGCAGCACCAAATCAGGTGCTGGTGCCACCTTCTGTAGAACTTAGGCCGCGTTTCCACCAAAATTACCCGGAAAAATTTGTCCCAGGAACTTTTTTTCCCTCAGACCTATTGCTAGCTGCGTTTCCATAGCAGTCTAAAGTACCGTGAAGATAGTCCGGTGACGTAGGACTGCACGTGACTTTCTAGTTCCCGCTGGATTTCGTCCTCCGCATATAAGCTTAATAAAGCCTGAACCTCATCGTCAGTCCATCGGTCGTATTTTTTAAACTCCATTGTTGATTTGAATAGCAAACAGCTCTTACTGCACGCACCACAGCAGCCTTTAAAAAAACGATAGTTGAAATAAAATGCTGCATGAACTCAACCGATCAGTATGTTCAGCATGCAAGTCCCAGCCCCGAAAGTTCCGGAACTTTGAAAAAGTACTACCTAGCGAGCAGGTACTTTCAGAGGGGGATTTTTTTTTTTACCTGGAACTTCATTTAGACTCTTGTTCCTGCGGTCGAAACACACTGAGTACGACCCCAAAGTTCCTAGTTCCTGGGTAAAGTTCCTGTGGGGGAAATGTGGCTCTAGTGAGCAGGTACTTTCAGAGGAGGGTTTTTTTTTTTTTTTACCCAGAACTTCATTTAGACCCTGGTTCCTGCGGTCGGAACACACCAAGTACCACCCCAAAGTTCCTAGTTCCTGGGTAAAGTTCCTGCGGAAACGCCGCTTTAATGGCACCAGTGCCACTGCTCTCAAATGTTAGTCTGGAGCCCTGCCAATACGATAAAAAAAACTCTAATATCGACCAATAACCAATATGGCACTGATACGTATATGTCCCTATGTACAATGCCTCATGCTATTTAAAAAAAAAGTATATAGAAACCATTTACGCAATGACCGTAGACCTAAACACATTGCTGTAATCACTTGTCGAAATAGTAGCAACTGTAATCGCAGTTGTTTATATTTTTATTGATTGCTTTTGCTTTGTCAGCTTGATTTGATGTGCCATTGTGAATTTCGGATGTGTCAAAATGTGTCAGAAATTCTTAATGTAAGTTTACCGTACAGTCTCAACGCTACAACAGTGGGTGCTGTGTTGGCGCAAAAGGTCTTCTACTACTAGTTTTGTCTTTTGTCTCTACTCTTTTTCTAAAAAAAAATCAGCTTTAATGGTTTAGATATTTGAGGTTAACTCTGTAGTGTATTGAGTTCCACTAAATAAAGGAAGTATCTTAGCAAGCCAGAGTGGTCAGGTTGTATTAAGGTAGGAATTAGAAAAGAGTCTGTTTTTGTCTTCCTGTCTGGGTGGCCATATGTGGTTATGTCTTTCTTAGTTGTTTTCGGTTCCTGTTGTTGTGATATTGTGAGCATCTATCTATCTATCTATCTATCTATCTATGTGTGTGTGTTTTTCTGAGCATGTGTGGCTCTTTTTTTTTTTTATGTGTCGGGTGTATTTGTGTCAGCGCAACCACCATGTTGGTGGTTGAGATTCTGTTTAAGTATGTTCCTCTGAGCTTTGGTGTCTGTGTGTGCGTTTTTTCCCCTCTTTTGTGTGTGCATGTGAGTGTGTAAACGTGTGTGTCTTTCGCCACCGTGCACCGGTAGCCGAAGCCCCGCAGACAGACAGCAGGCCAGCGTGGTGCGGGGTGGACTCCTCTGGAATACCAATGAGGGGAGCTGCTGGGCTCCGGGGGTCAGGGAGCAAGTCAATCATCTTGCCCATCGCCTGGGCGCCCCGAATCAAATTAGCCTGAAAAATTCAGGGGCCGGGAGCACGGGGCGAGCAGCTGTCAGGGCCAAGAGCGCCCAGGCACTAATGAACCAGATGAATAGTGCAAAAACTCCAAAATAAAAACAGGACAGTTGACATTTTTCATCTGTCAGAAGCAGAAGATGCATGAAAATATGGTGGTCCTTGTTTAACCCTTTGCTGGCTACAGCTGCTACTTGCCCCTGACCCCCCTCTGCGGCCACACTCCCACAGGTACGCACACCACATGTAAACAGTCACAGCCGCGGCTGCGTTTTCATCGCACTAAATGCTGTTCTACGGTACTGCGCGTCGCAATTATCTTGAGGAACTCTTCGCAAGAGTGGCGGCACACTGGCAAGACAGATGTTGCTATGAAATGACACTATAGGTATATCATCTTGAGTCTGTATGAGAAAAAACACCTACCCTTTTGTTGTGAAGAATTTTTTTCACTGGAGAAACACACCAAATGCAGTCTGGTCAAAACACACTCATTCACTGTGCCTATTACTGTCACACCTACATATACACATTTTCATCCCCATAACTGATGGAGGAACAAGGACATGAAGTCCAATATTTTCTACAAAAATCAAGTTTTGGTTCCATTATTTTCATCCTACCTACCTGAAAAAAGCATGTCTAAGTTTACCTGACTACTTTATCCATTTTTAATTTGATTTTTAGTGGCGTTTGTTGAGGCAAGTGCCACTTTTACTGCTGGATTCGTCCTGCACTGATTGTTCTACAGGCAGTGAAGCAAATGCCTTGCCTTTTGAATGTTAAACATTTATTTACGAGAAGAAAATGTTTAATGAAATATACATATTTGTATATACTAGTGTTAATTTTGTCAGCTATTTTTTAATTTAGTCTTGGTCTTAGTCCTGTCTCAAATGTACTTTTTAGTTTTTATCATAATTAGTCAACCTTGTGCTGTTTTTGTTTGGTCAAGTTTTAGTTGAAACTGGCCGGTTTCACAGACAGGGCTTAGATTAAGCCAGGATTAGGCCATAGTTTAATTAGGACATTTAAGTAGCTTTTATAAACATGCCTTAAAAAAAAAAAAGCATCTTGCGTGCAAAAAGTGCATCTTGAGACAAAACAATGACACAGACATATTTTAAGATATGTCAGTGCAAGTTGCTTTCAGTTAAAATGGCTCAAACATGCCTTTTAGTCTAGGACTAAAGGCTAGGCTAAGCCTTGTCTGTGAAACTGGACATAAATGTGTGGGCATTTTAGTCTAGTTTTAGTCAATTAAAATCTTAGTCACAATTTTGTCATGCTGCATAATGCTTAAATTGATAATCATGATTATTTTGTTCAAAGTTATAATCACAATGATTGTGTCATTTAAAAAATATAGTTTTAAGGGGGTCACACACCGGACGAGAAGCTCAGCGCCGCGTCACGTCTCGGACAACTCACAGGTATAGCACACCGGACGCATACATTATATATGCACAAGCTCAATTTCCAGTCGACTCCTGATAGAAGAGCTGAACGATGGGTGACTTTTAAGTCGACTGAGAAACGTTACATATGCCTATGCTTTAATATTTCGCACTGAGGTTAGTGTACAAGGAAAAATGGCACAACAGAGCAAAATGAAAGAAAAGGCTACGTTTATTAATATTTTTAGACTTTATTAAAGCTGTTAAACTAAGAATGTAAAACTAATGTATCTTGCAGCACAGGGTGAAGTCAGTATGTACATTAACGACGATTTAAGAGAAATATAATATAAATTTAATGTAAAGCAATGTAAATGAGTCGTAGCTGGGCGCCGCGAACAGGCGCCGAATGTCGCCACCGGTGTGCGTGCACTCATAGAAAACAATGCGTTCGAATTTTAAAGACGAGGCGCAGCGCTGAGCTTCATGTCCTGTGTGCGATCCCCCTTTACATTTCATCAGAATTATTCCACTTTCACATACAAGCACAAATCAAGAGAATGTCAACTCATATGCGTGTTTTATTTTACATCATCTAGTTTCCTGACTACTTATAGGCTATTTATCATATAAATTAACATACTTTCTACATTATGAAAACTGGTAAATCAAGAAACCTTGGTGTCCTCTCATTTTTGTCGTGGAAAAAGAGGTTGTCAACGAACGTTTTACGTCATAGATTTTGTTAATGGTAATAAA
The DNA here is from genome assembly GCF_019924925.1 of Ctenopharyngodon idella. Classification (NCBI taxonomy): domain Eukaryota; kingdom Metazoa; phylum Chordata; class Actinopteri; order Cypriniformes; family Xenocyprididae; genus Ctenopharyngodon; species Ctenopharyngodon idella. Next base: position 9,470,470 of record NC_067229.1, read on the forward strand.
TAACACAAAATGTGTCCATTTATAAATAAATATTATAAATAACTTGTATACACAAGTTCATCTGTCGAATCTTAATTAATTGAATCTTAATTAAAAGCTACTTTGAATGGCTTTGGAGCCGTTTTGATGGAAGGCAGTGACTAAATATAAATTTTTGTTTGTTGTTCATCACTTTCTGCTTTAGCAAAGTTGTGCATCTACTGAAATGCTGAAATGTCAGTCTTTTTTTTTATTATTTTTTTTTTAAAGCTTTGTGTCGCATTTAATTTTTTTTTTTTTGGATCGTTATGCTTTCGTGCGACGGGACATCCATTTTTCTCCATGTTGTTTGATTGAGTTACTGGAACCCCACAAGGAAAAAAACGCAACACCTCACAGGCTAACCAAACTCGCTCTTGAAAAAGTGTGAATCCTAAAAATGTAAGAGTCACTTTGGTTATAATATTCAATTGCCACTCTTGTTTTTGTGTCACTTAAATCAGATTTTTGCTGCTTTGTGAATGCAGGCATTGAGACTTGGGTGTGGTTTCTTTGGACTTGCTCACACACAACACCTGAGCATTTTCTTGGTGACTTTTGCTCTGACACATTTAGTTCATATATGAAGTACTGGGTGCTGTAAGAATGGTACATGTTACAACATCCCAGTCCTCCCAGTTCCTGCACTGCCGGTGATTAGAGAGGGACTCCCTCTTTCTCCGTTTTGTGTGGAGCGGTGATGAAACCGGCTCTGCTCCATGAGTTCTGCCACTCCGCGTTCCTCTCCTCCGCTCCTCCTCTGACAGCCCAAACCGTCGTTTCGACTCGCTCGATCACACCCCCCTACACCCCATCCCCGTTAACTCGCTTGCCATTTTCTCTCTGTCCTTCTATGTTAATTTAATTGAGTTCTCGTCCAGTGTGCTTTGCGGTGTAGTGGTTTCGTGTGAGTACTGTGTGGCTTGCATGCTTGGCATCTGGAAAGCTTTTTTTTAGTGGATTTGCTTGGGGCTGTTTTTGCCAGTCTGCTTTTGCAGTATCATAATCTCCTAACGTCATCAAAGCATCACCTTCCTGGCTGAGCGGGATTGCACAGCTCCAGGCTAACAGGATGCACTACATCCATCTCCTCAGTACCACCATGATTTATGTCCTAAAACTGTGATGTCGACATTGTTTTTTTTTTTATCTTCTGCATTGATGTCACAAAACATCTACTGAAATGCTGAAATGCCATCGTCCTTTTTTAAAAGCTTTGTTGTTGCATTTTATTTTTTCATGTTGTTGTGTTTTCTTGGGACAGGACATCCATAATTTTCTTTGCTAAGTGTGTCAGGCCAGATACAGAAAGCTAATTGGCCATGAGTTGGCGAATGTGGGTTTAGAAGTGTCAAGTAAATGGATGCGTTGAGATTTATTCAGCCCCAACGCACTTACAGTTCCTGCACATTTTTAATAGTGTTTCTTTTGAAGGTACTTGTCACCTGTGGTGTGATTGTTTTTTTCCTGTAATAAACTTCAGTTTAACTCTTATCATACAGTTCTACTTAAAGGGGTGGTTTATTGCAATTTCACTTTTTTAACTTTAGGTAGTGTGTAATGTTGCTGTTTGAACATAAACAACATCTGCAAAGTTATGACGCTCAAAGTTCAATGCAAAGGGAGATATTTTCTTTTAAAGAATTCTCTGTTTAAGGACTACAACAAATGGCTGGTAGGGACTACAACAAGCTTGTTGACATCACTAACCCTAAAATTTACCTAAACCCTGCCCCCGAGAGCACACAACAAAGGGTCATAAAAGCAAGATGACAACATGACAAGTTATAACCGTAATTAAACTAAACCATACTTGTTCTATCTTCATGCAGCAAATATTCTCTGGCTCTGTAGGATCTTACAACAGTTCCCGCACAAGCGATTTATAGATTTACATTCAATGACTTTAAGATATCCCACATCAGCTACTTAAATTAAGCAACTAACCATTCAGAAACGTCCTGTTGCATTCTACATGTTGTCACTTCTTCTTGAGTCTCTCCATCATTGTCCGACTTCGGTTTGAAGATAAAAAGGCTGAACAGTTTCTGACATTTTCAGTGAGTCTTGATGAGGTAATTGCAGCGCAGCTAACACGAGCTCTTGAAACTCCGCCCTCTTGGTAGGAGCAGCAGCTCATTTGCATTTAAAGGGACACACAAAAACGGAGCGTTTTTGCTCACCCTCAAAAAGTAACAAATTTAACATGCTATAAAAAATGATCTGTGGGGTATTTTGAGCTAAAACTTCACATACACACTCTGTAGACATCAGAGACTTATTTTACATCTTGTAAAAGTGGCATTATACCACCCCTTTAAAGGGACTATTGACACAAAAATTAAAAATTGGTCATCATTTACAGACCCTGATGTCATTGCAAATCTGAATGACTTTCTTCTGTGTAACACAAAAGATATTTTGAATTTTTTTTTTTTTTTTTTTTGGTCCATACAATAAAAGTCAGTGGGGTCCATTGGAGTTATTTCATTATATGGACAAAAAGCTAGTTATGCACCAAAATTTTGACAATTGAGGGTAATTTTACACAACAACGATGTTCTAAAAATTGAGAAGTTTGTCCATTTGCGTTTTTTGCGTATAGGTGACAATATTATCAATACAATCCCCATTCACACGGATCCACAAAACTGATTAAAAAGGCTGTATTATGCTGCCAGGCCAGTAGTTGGCGATCTCACTTTGTAAAGAAACAATATGCGCCGACAGACTGAACGTGTAATATGCATGTGCATCACGTCACCGTTTTCACACATTCACGTTTTTGTAGTTTACTCTGAGACGATAACGATCATTTTCTGTCAGTTTGTCGTGTAATTGAAAGGCCAAAATGCTTAAAGTTTTCTGTTTTTAGTTAAAAACTGCAATTAGTAAACATGTCAGCTGTTTGGATGCATTTCACCGTGACCAAAAATGATGTTAGAATAGCAACATGTAACATTGTTTGGCTGAAATATTGAGAGTTGACTCATAGCCTGAGAACTTTACTATGACTGGTTTTATTTATGACCTGAGAACACAACGCTCTGAACAGCATTAAGAGTTCAATTACCCAAATTTATTGGTTTTTGTTTTCGGCTAAATGAAAACTTTTAATTTCAATTGTCTTTAAAATATCTTTGTTTGTGTTCAACAGAACAAAGTAATGTTAAGAACAAAGTAATGTTTTAGAATGACATGGGCGAGCAAACGGTTTATTTTTTGGTGAACTATCCATTTAATAAGTCAGAAATATTTGAAATTATGAAATTGCAAGTTAAATGAACCTACAGTTAAAGTCTACAGTTAACTATAATTCTGAGTGCGCTCATAAAAATAAAGTTTCTAAAAGGAGGTTTTTGCCGTGATGCCATAGAAGAACCATTTTTGGTTCCTTAAAGAACCTTTCTGTGAACAGTTCTTGAAAGAACCATGTTTCTAATGATCTAAAGAACCTCTAGTGTAAAGAACGTTTTAATAATCTTAAAGAAACTTTTCTATGGATGTTAAAGGTTCTTCATGGAAGCATGAATGCCAATAAAGCAAAAGAAGGTTTATTGTGCTTAATATCGTTAATGCAACTCACAGCATCTCGATGTTGACATGATGCATGCTCTATAGACTTGACTCTTAGCTTTTTGACGTCTCAAACAAACAGATGGCAGTTGTCTGCTGCCATCTGTGACGTGGGACACCGTAGTCTCTTCCACAGACAGACCATGCTTGATGAAGATTTAGTGTGCATTGCAGGCTTGTGTATGAGAGATATGTGTACTTGCATTGGAGTAAACGAATTACTCAACCTCCAGGTGTCTTTTAAGATAACAATCATGAAAATGACAGTAAAATATAAGTAAATGTTTGTTTTTTTATTCATAAGAATGCATTTTCACTACTTATACCTTTTGTTTAGATCATAACCTTAATTAATCTAATGAAAATTATCATATGAACCTTGCCAAATTGCTTAATAAGAACTTAGTTGGAACCAAACGTCCTTCTCTCTGAAAATCACATTTCTTTTCTTCTCACATAGATGGCTGCCTTGCAGAGTCCATTCTACGGGGACAAAATGAACCTGTACTCACTGTGTAAAAAGATTGAGCAGTGTGACTACCCCCCATTACCGTCTGACCATTACTCTGAAGAGGTATGTTTCAAGCTTAAAACATTTTTACACTCATCTCCTGTATTTTATTCTTGTAAAGGTACACTCTAAAATTGCTGGGTTGTTGGGTCGTCAAATATGGGCAAACCCAACCGTTGGTTTAAATTTTTAAATACATTTTTTTAAACTCAATTAAGCGGTTTGACCCAAACATTGAAACAACCCACCATTTTTTTTTTAGAGTGTACGGTCACATTTACTGTTACTCAGCAAATTTTCGTGGGCGAAATCCAGTCATTTTAATAGGTATACATGCATTTGGGAATTTTTTGTGGGGGTGAAAGATTTCCACATGCAGATTTCACAACTGATTCTCTGCATTGACCAAGTTGCTTGGTCCGAAAGTGACTTCTGTGTGAGCTGTACTTCATACATCACTACACTATTGACAATAGGCAATGAACAGTTTTGACCTCTGAAATTTAGCTGGAATGTGCTAATGTGGCTGCACCTTAATTGTTGTGCCTACTCTCAGAGCTTATTTAGAAAAGAAGAACTGTTTTTGTCCCTACATTGGAAGCCAGTGTGGTCCAAAAAACCTAATTTTATGTACAAAAACAGAGACATTTTTCAAAAGTCAAACAGGTTTGGAACAACATGAGGGTGAGTAAATGATGACCGAATGATCAGAACGATCTCTTTTAGTTAGCAGCGTCACAGCTTGTAGTTAGTTACTCCCCATGCTTGTGAACAGCATGTTCAATATTGGTCCATCAAGCTGACCATCACCAAACCAGCATGTGAATTTCCAGCATGGAAAGCACTGCCAGTCTTTCCTCGTAACATGCCGGCACTCTCTGATGTCAACCATTGGAGTACCTTCAAAATCCTCCGATAGATCCGGCACGTCCGACCAAAGCTGCCATTATTATTATTTACAAGCCTGGCACGACTCATCCTCCATTCAGCACTTCCTTCAGCTTTCCAGTGCTGCAGGAAGGCCTGCCTCCCTCCCTGTCTACATGTAAACAATGCTCCTGAAGGCGAAAGGCAAAAAAGTGTCAGCCGCTCATCTTTGGTGTGTCATTTACCGTCTCCTTGTATCTCACCTGACAGACAGCCCCCCTTAAAACGGGGGAAAAAAACTGCGACCATCGAACCCCCCGCGTTTCTCTCGTGCAGAAGCATGAATATTTTACATATCTGCATCCTTACTCGCCCCCACTGCCGCCGCCCCCTGTTTTTTCTCCACTAATTCTCAGACTGTCTGCATTTGCATTTCACATGCCGGGCTGATTAGGAGACGCCGCGCCATGCAACAGCAGCCAGGCCCCGGCAAGAGAGGCGGTTGCCATGGCGATCCGACACAGGGGCATCTTCTTTCCTTCCGCTTTTTTTCTCTTTCCCCCCACTTTTAATGATGCTGCTGCTGCTTGCCTAGGCTCAGTTTATTTCTCAGTGCAGCATCACGACTCTTTCCTGTCCCTGACTTGCAGAACTGTATGTTTGTGTACTTTTTTTGTGTAGAATGTTTGTAGCAGAGAATTAACAAACATTCGTGGGGCCAGAGGGCTTCTTGCTGGAAGTTACAGTACATTGCTTGGAGCCTTTCCCTCGGCTCTCCTGTTCTCTGAGCTCTGTTCTCTGAAACACATGCCATTTTTTGTCAATCATCATTTGTTTGTCTTAAACCAATGACTGATACAGGGCTCCAGACTCCAACTAAAATGGTTGCAAATGTGACGACAAATATATATATATTTTGTATATTATTAATATTATTAAAGATTTTATGATTTTTTTTTTTTTTTTAATTTAAAAATACAAAATAAAAAATTAGTCTGCATTAGCAACAGTGAAAAAAAAGTTTTAAAAAACAAAATTATAGGGCTGTTGATTTAATGTGTTTAATTAATTGGTTATGGAAAAAATGGTCATTTTGAACGCACCCGCCCTGCCTCAGACCTACGTAGGTCATCTGACATTTCATACAGTTGACATTTCATAAAGAGAGCCATTTACTTCATTACCGAATGAATCAGTTGTTTGAGCGAATAAATGAATGACTTGATGACTTCATTTACACATTTACCACCACCTACTGGCAGTTTTAGTTTCTTATTTAGAGAATTATTTCATTAAAAAAATAATTTCATATTTCAAATTAATAAAAAAAAAAAACATTAAAGGTATAGTTCAATGAAAAGTTTAATGAAAATTCTGTCATCATTTACTCACCCTCATGGCCGTTGCAGCCTAAAAGTTTGTATAATAAATTCTATGTTGAATTGAATATAATATTTCTTTCTAAAAGCTACTTTGTATAATGTCTGTTTGATGCTTTTCTCATTTAACACAATAATGTCTTTAAATTATCTTTCGGGAGTCATTTCTCAATTTGATGTGAGATTAATTTGTGAGATTAATAGGCAAATGTTTAAGAGTCTATGGATGGATCATTATTACAGTGATTATTATTTTTCTAGCATATCATATCTTTGGCATATATTATTGGTATTAAGATGTATCATGGCCATATTCCAGAATGACAATGTCAAGGTTCATCAGGCTCAAATTGTGAAAGAATTGTTGGGAGGGAGCATGAAGAATCATTTTCACACATGAATTGGCTCTGACCTTAACCTCAGTGTAAGTTTTTGGGATGTGCTGGAGGAGACTTTACAGAGTGCTCACCTCTTGCATTCTCAATACCAAAAAATGATGCACCTCTCAATGGAAATAAATGTTGTGATGTTATTTCCATTAAGAGGTGCATCAATTTTTGGTCAAGATCTTGTTTTGACAATGCAAGAGGTGAGCACTCTGTAAAGTCTACTCCAGCACATCCCAAAGACTTTCAATGAAATTAAGGTCTGGACTCAGAGGTGCCAATTCATGTGTGAAAATGATTCTTCATGCTCTCTGAACCATTCTTTCACAATTTTAACCCTGGTGAATCTTGACATTGACATTCTGGAATATGGCCATGATGTGTCTTCCTACATGGTTGTTTAAGAAATGAAAGCTACACACTCCATCTTTAAGGGTTAAAAGAACCGTTGCCAAACATATAACATGCTAGAAACATAAAAATCACTGTAATAATGATCCGTTCATAGATTCTTAAGCATTTGCCTATTAAAATCCAAACAGCGACTTTTTGGCCGGGCAGTGTATATACACACTATCATTCAAAAGTTTGGGCTCTGACTGGAGTTTGTCTGGAGCTTTGTATTATTGATCTGTATTATGAATTAACATTTTATATTTTTATCTTTTTTTTTTTCCACAAGCTGAGAAAACTGGTAGATATGTGCATCAACCCTGACCCAGAGAAAAGACCTGACATCACCTACGTATACAGCATCGCCAAGCACATGCAAGCCTTGACGATCGCAAACTGAGTTTGCTACCTGATTCTTCTTGCTTCTACTTTGAAGACTTTCATCTGGCCCACCAATGACATTTAAGCTTGTTTTGCTCCATCATAATGCAACCTGTCATCTTTCAGTACAAAACATACAACGTAAGGCACAAAGCAAGGCCTTTGGTTTACTAGAACTACATAAAAAAAAAATGACCTTGACCTTTCAATATAGCACTCCAAAGAAGAAAATGGAAAATTAAGCAGTGTTGTAAACTGGTTTGACTTGATTTTTGCTCTTTTTGATGGTGGTCCAGTGCGATGATTGCGTATATACCTCCATTTTTTTTTCTGTCACCGCGTTAGCACAAAATGTAAATCTGATATGCTTTTCACAATCCTACAACAACCCTTCCAAGGACTTTTTTTATGAGAAAAACATCTCTATAAAAAGAGAATGAAAATTCCCCTTAAAAAGCAACTTTCTTGCATTAAAACATTTCAGAGGTTTGTCGTTCTATTAAAAGAGCATGATATCATAGTGGTATTTGTCACAGTTTTTATGGGCTAAATAACTAGTCCATATCTAAACCTCAGCAGTTTGTACTTGCATCTTGCTGTGATGCCAGAAAAACATGCACTCAAGTATTTATTTATTTTTTTTATTTCCTCACCATCTTTCCCGCACCTAAACATGTTTGTTTATGCGATTCTTCTTGGGATTTTAGGCCTTAAACATTTTGCGGTTTAAAATGCATTAAATAAATCATTGATCATGCCAATACAGTGCATTTGCTTTATCAAATAAAGCAATCAGAATGAAGTCCATTTTAAAAAGCAAATTATTCCCAGTATCCGCACCTTTACGGCTGATACTTGAACTTTAATAAATGATTAATGCAAAGGCCTCACTTGCATTGCAGTAACTTATAAATATTCGCACATTCTCTATGCCTTCATAGTGCCTTGTTCTGAAAGCGCGAAGCGCGTGCCTTTCTTCCTGTAAACCAAACGTTTTTTTTTTTTTTAAGAGATTGGCAACAATTACATCATTCAGTTGGTTTACATTCAACACAACCGGTGTGTATAATAGCATCCTGAAAAAGGTACGTTTACAAATGAATTTTTACAGTGCAACACGTCAGTCCGTTTGGCCTTGTACAATTCCGCTATGTTCACGAAAACTTTTGACCTCTTCCAGACTGTAATCTATGTGCTCCTGTGCTGCTTTCCAGAATGTGGCTTGTGATCTTTGGCAGACTCTGTCTAATATGAGTTGCACAAGCGTATGAAGTTATACTATACAGACAGCAGCTATTATGCAGCACCTTTTGCAGACAGTATGATTTGCTGTGATCGTACCAAGTATAAAATGGTATGTTTTTTTTGTAACTTTAGTCGAGAGGATTTTTAGTGTTTACCTTTTTCTTTTTTAATGTATTTTGCAATAATCACCTTTTTCTTTCGCCTTATGTTAACACGATAACAGATTATGCTTGTTGCCTTATAGATGATAGTATGTATTTATCTCAACAAGCCTTCTCCAGCGAGATCTGGATCCTTTACCGCGGTAAAGCACACATGAATCGGACGCTCACGGTCTGCCAGACTGTACTCTCTCTACTTTCACCCAAATCCTTTGGGAGGGGGAAGGAAAGGCAACTTTTTATTTATTTGTCTTTTTTTTGACGGTTTATTTGAACATGTTTAACATTCAAGATGCACATTAATTCTTTATATGCTAATTGAAATGAAAAAATAAATAAAATGAAATGACTTAAACCATTTACTCTGGTGTTTTTGATTATTTATTAAAGTTTGATGGCCGTTTAGCATTCGCAAAATTAGCATAAAATTGAAACTGTTTAACTATAAAACTCTATTTGTGCTGCTTTCAGAGTCTTTTTAATTGCACATGCCAATCAATCCCCCAAAGCGTCGCCCACTCGTATTTGCTTGTGTTTATTTGTATTCTTTTAACGACTGTCTCCACTTAGCCCCGAGCTTTATTAGCTGGCAGTGTGTCGCGCTCGTGCCCCAGGGTCCACGTCCGGCTTATTCCCTCCAGGAAAGACATCGACAAGGGGACTATTTTCTCTCATTCTAATGAATTCCTCAAGGAGAGCGGTTCAATTTCATCACTGGAAATTGCTCCCTTGAAACTGCCACAACAATGAAAACAAACTTAAGTAAACATCACAATTGATATCTGGCTTGTCGTTTCCAACCTCTTGGAAGCTGCTATCTTTACCCAGACTGGTCCAGTGTCGATGTTAGTTATGAAGAAAGGCTTTTTTTTTTTTATTTGTTGTCTGTGCACTTAGTGTATGTTTTTATATTAGAAAACAGATGCAGGTATCCATCTAGTGGCGATACATTCTAACTGCATTACACTGACTGACACAAACCTGAGTGGAACCTTCTTTCTGTTGTACAGTTCATATATGTTAGACGGGAGGCATTGCTTTACTGTTTATACTGTTTTTAACTCAATATGAGAATTAAAGAGCAAATAAGCTATTTTTTTTATTATTAATTCAGTCATTGGAAACCTGGAAAAATATCTGGAAAATATCAGATAATTATAATATCAGTATTTTCTAGCCCTAGAAGTGTCATGGGAATTAAAAAAAAAAAAAAAAGTGAGACATTTTTTTAATTTTCAATAATGATTATACACTACCGTACAAAAGTTTGGGGTCCAAATTTTTAAAAGAAATTACGTTTTATTCAGCAAGGATGCATTAAAATTAATTAAAAGTAAGAGTAATACATTTATTTTCAACATTGATAAGATTAATAAATGTTTCTTGAGCAACAAATCATATTAGAATGATTTCTGAAGGATCATGTGACACTGAAGACTATTTCACAATATTACTATTTTTACTGTATTTTTGATCAGATAAATGCACATTTTTGAGCATAAGAGAGACTTTATACATCTTACCGACCCCAAACTTTTAAACAGTACTGTAGTTACACTCTATTTAATATTTAATTATATTTAAACAGCTATGTATTAGAGTTGTATATGTATGTTTTTAGAGTTTGAGTTGTTCGGAAACCTTCTGTTGAGTCATTACATTTTTTTCCCATTGAATTTGATTAGGTTCTTAAATCTATGTGAATAATTAATTAGCAAAATGATACAGAAGTAACTGGAAAGGCCTAAAGTTCTGCTAATTTTGCGAAAGCATGATGTATTTCCTAACGCCCAGCAATTGCATCAGTCAGTCTGAAGAAATTGAGATTTTTTTGTTCGCTGTTCGCAAAACATGTTCCAAAGTAGTGTAGGCCTGTTATTGAACAGTATGCTAGTTGTGACCCACTGATCCGTTTTACACTTTGTCGGCAGACTGCACAGACACTGAGAGATGTCACTACAGAAGCCGAACTGACTCAGATGTTTTTACCTTTTGCACCAAGGCCAAATATATTCTCTTTCCTTAAGATCCAGGTGCTTGGTTCAGCTCTCTATATCTGTCTGTTGCCAGAGGGACCAGCACTTGTAACGTGTCCCTTCTGCATTGGCAGCAGATTCAGCTGCTGGCAGCATTTTCATAGATTTTTTTTTTTTTTTTTTCAGTATTTCGGCAAGAGAAACGTGCCGTTTCTCTTTAGGTCTGGTTCTTGAGGCGAGTTTCGCCTTGTTCCTGCCGTTTGAAGTGGCCGGGAAGCTGACGCTTTATTGGCCGATTGTGTGGTCAGCAGAGAGTGTCAGCTTTTGAGCCAAACTTTGTCCAAGTTTGGAGCTGCGAGTGCAGCAGGGACAACAAATAAGTCATAGTTGGGGCAAAAAAACAACAAAAAACAAGTAGACAGAATCCGGGTTCTTCAGTGTTCGTTTCCCCCAGTGGACACGTATGGAGGAAAATAGCTAGCGCATCTCAGGATTTTTTTCTTTATTGAAAGGATTTGTGCTTTGAAACATGAAATATCAATAGCATGCAGGTTTGAAATAGCTTGTGGCGCATGCTTGGCAACTTTAAACCAATTAGTTTGTGAGGGGAAGAGAATTATCAAGGGATGATCTCCAAACATCCACCATTCAAACCGTTGCTCTTTTTTTTTTATTATTTGAAAAGTTTTCTCCAAAATGCTATATCTGGCAATATCTTAGAACTGCGGTTTCTGAGGAAAAAAGAACAACAGCGAGTAAACTCTGCCTTATGTATTGTTAATGATTCTGTTTTTACTTTCCTTTTGTTCTTTATTGGGTCATTCTACAAAACGCGTTCCCTCATATACATGCGTGGTAAAATGACTTTAACAATGAATATCTGATTCCAGCTTTTATTGTGTTGCTATAGACATTTTTCTACATGCATCAACAATTTTTTTTTCTTTTTTATCTCTTCCCACTCCTTTGTTTTTAACTTCACCTTGCTATATTGGCAAATAAGCATATTTTTTTATTTAAAAAAAAAAAAAGATATGTTAATAAAAGCTAACATTTTGCCTTTTTTATTACATATATTTTATTTTTTCCCTTTTATTCATTTTTTAAAAACTTTGTCATAATGAAATCATCATCCTTGAAAACTTCAGTTACTGAAAGTATGTCATTTTAATTTATACTGTTTTGTTTGTCATTAAACTGGAGTTGTCAAACAATAATGTTTGTGCATTTCTGTTTTCACACTCAATTCAGTGCATTTGTTTTACAAGCAGTTTTACACTGTTTGACTGTTGTTATAGGAAAATACATACATTTTCCATTAACATCGTATAACTTGGGCACTGGATGTACACAAAAACATAAGTTTGATTTCAAAAGAGTGTATAACCAGTATCGCCGACTGTATGTAACAGTAATGTAACAGATGAGCTCTCAGGAAATGATGCAGGGTGTTTTAACTATCCTTCTTCACCCTCGAAATTCACTCCCTGAAAATATCGAGACTTGGCGTCTGAATAGCGATAAAATAAATACATGAAAAATATTGCGATACTATGCTGTATCGATCCCCCCCACCCTTAATGTCAACTGTTGCCAATTTTTATATAGTAAACAATTGATAATATAATGGTAGAATTTGTAAAAATATCCCATTTTCTAAGAAGGAAAAGGTTGTTTCACTACAAATGATACCGTAAAAATGTCAAACCCATTACCCTCAACCCTTTTGCATTTTTGAAGGTGTAATTATTTTCTAACATATATTAAAATGTGATAATTTATCTTAAAGTCGGCATGAAATGGAAGTTGAGATAGTCTTTTCTATTGTGAGGAATATATCTGAGTAAAAGCCCCCGCATACTTTATTTTCCGTGTTCCACTCCTCCTCGCGCACAGTCAAGTGTGTGAGCCTTTCAAAGTATACTCCTTTGGCCATGAGTGCAGAAAGATGCATTCGTGGACTTTGTTTAATCCATGAGCGTGGATGTTTTTTTTTTTTTTTTGTTTTGTTTTTTTTTTTTTTAAGCGCTCAAGTCACACATGCTCTGTTGTACACGCAACGTCTGCGCAGACGCAAAAATTGGGCTGCACGCGGACGTCCATTGACCCTCCTGATAACGAAAATTACGTTACGCGGACAGTGCATTGACCCTCACGGAATGCGGGCGGCTGAAGTATACTTTGGGATTAAAGGATTAGTTCACTTTAAAATGAAAAATAACCCCAAGCTTTACTCACCCTCAAGCCATCCTAGGTGTAGGATGTCGCGTTAGCATTTTGAACTGTGAGAGTTTTGCACTTTGCACTTTTTTTTTTCTTTAGTTGTACAGAAGGCGGTCTGGCGAAAGCTAGATATTTTACTTTATAACCTGTTAAATACGGATATATTTCTTACACAAACGCATCGCTTCGCTTCAGAAGGCCTTTATTAACCCCCCGGAGCCGTGTGGAGTACGTTTATGATGGATGGATGCACTTTCTTGGGCTTCAAACTCGTTGGCCCCGTTCACTGCCATTATAAAGCTTGGATGCATCAGGATATTTATTAATATAACTCTGATTGTGTTCATCAGAAAGAAGAAAGTCAAATACACCTGGCTTGAGGGGGAGTGAAGCTTGGGGGTAATTTTCATTTTAAAGTGAACTAATACTTCAAAACATCTTTTGGTATGAGAAGTAATGTAGAGCGGGGTTTGATTTCATCCTTTGGGAATTGATTTGATTGTAGAAAATTGGGCGTTGCTAACTAAATGAATGCAGATCTTGATTGCCAGTTTGCAGTCAGTTATGGAGGATATTTAGTCCCACCCTCCGCCGAGAGACACGGCATGAAGAGAAAAGACGTCGTTTCGAGGTTAACGTTTTTGATTAAAGATTACGAGGGCATATGAATTTTTTTTTTTTTTTTTAATGAATGTGTATGGAAAAATCATTTATAATAAACTGCAACAATCTGTAAAAAAGTAAGAATTGTCCATTTTGATTTCATGGTGACTAACAAAATCCAAAGCATTAACTTTTAATCACTTTTTTTCTGACTTAATGTTTAAAATCATACTAAATTTTACATTAAAAATCATGGTAAATCAAAAAAAGGCCTGTTGTTTTCATTTCTTCTATTTACTTCGATGACTGAACTGACAGTTTTAGGAATACTATGCACACATAAGCACATACAGTACTGTTGTCCATGTATTATGGATTTTTTTTTTTTTTTTTCAGAGGAAGCATGGGGAAATACATGGTCATCTGTGGTGAACCTTAACAAAGTGGAAAAAAAAAGGCTACCCTCTGAGCGGGACCCATAAACATTTGAATAGCATCTCCTGGTATTTTTAGCTCTTGTTGCTTGGCCAAGGAAGCATCTCTAGAAACTTTTGGGGTTTTTCACAAGCTAACTATTGGAAACAAATGCTAGGTTGAGGTTTCAAAAGAAATCTGATCCAGAGAGTGTCTTTACAGGTGGTTTTTACCCACAGCTGCTTTGAATTCTCAAGCCTTTCCAACCAAAATGTCACATCCCATCCTGTTGCCTCCCTCCATCAAGCTGTGAATGGAGAAGAAAAAAAAAACAGTAAATAGACTTGCTTGAGTAAGCATGAAAAGAGAGAATGTTTGCCATTATTTTCTTTTGGACTCCAATCTGGAGTGTAAAGTAATTAAAATCATTCTGAGTCTGAAAAATAATTACCAAGAGATACAGGGTTCATCCTGTAAGCTGTACGTATAGTGGTGCATCACTGATGTGTGTTTTTTTATTTATTTTTTTAATGCAAATTAAGTCTGCAATACATTTAACTGATCATACATATTTGGTTATTAGGATTTTATCTGTTATTTCCTTCAGGTTTATAATGCTTTTTTAAATTACTGTAGTCATTCTTGCAGTTTCATCAGAGTAGGAAAATACAAGTAATTAACCGATTAATGTTAATTTTGTTTTAGTTCTAGTTTTTGTCTTGATGAAGATATCCTCTAAATTGAATTCAACCTGGATCAAATAATCACTTTTTGTATTTATTTACTTCCTTTATCAAGGAACTGAAATAATTTCTTTCCCCTCATCATTTTGTTTACATTCTTTAAGGGATTTGAATCATTTGCATTATTTGCATTTATGTTGATTTTGAATTAAGGACAATCTTGTCTGGATATGTTCAAACTTTATGATAAATGAGCTTGTTGCAACAAACAAGATGTTATGCAGAATGATTATGGAAAACGTATTGTGCTGCCATGTCATAAACATGTCAGATGTGATAATGTGATATTCTCTTTCAAGTGTTATTACCCTAACTGCTCTGACATGAGTTCTGCTCCCTTTGAAAGGTTTGGGGGTTTTTTTCCTAGCAGATTCGTACAGAAAAACTCATTTAAGCCAGCGCATTTGCTCATTGCCTCATATCCTGTGGAATGGCAGAGCACTCCTGGATGCCAACCACTACGACCGAATCCTTTAGACTGCGTTCGCCTACACATTGGAGCCCTTTGGACTCGGGCTCCCACCGTTTTCCAGTGCTGTAATGTTGTGCAGGTCCCTAGTAAATCAAAAACGCTACCAGATGCAGGCGTCCTCTGAGCTTTGCCTCCCCAACCTCACTGAATGAAATGCTCTGTTTTGGAGCCTTGATTTACGCGGCGAGCATGCGACCACAGGCATTCCTGCATAAACCTGTGGCCTCGCTGCACGCTGAAGCAAAAGCCCACGTCTGCCTGTACGTTCCCACGCTTTCCTCTGTACTGCATGCCAGCGGAGGCTGTACCGCTGGTCTCCGGTCATTACGAGAAGAAAGACAGGCTGCGATGCAGGGAAGGCTGAAATTGTCGGCAGAGTCACCGCCGAGATGCTTTTCATTGTCTGATGACCTTGTGTGTCCTTCGTTGAGAAGAAAACAGCTTTGAAATCACAAATACATCTACACCACGTTCAAGGTGGTTTGGAGTTGACGGCAATGCAGCTGAAGTTTGTACCGACAACCTTTCCCTCGCAGAGCGAAATTACTTTGTATGTACTCCATCACAAGCAACAGCAATAGGGTGTATATATATATTTAGAGGTGAAACATCTGTTTTGGACAAATTCCTTTGCTCAGAGAGAATGTTGGGATCGAGCTGTTGAGCTCTATTTGTTGACAGCTTTAACGCAAGAGAAGACATCCTGTGTTTTAAAAAGTGGTTTGCTCTGACAGCAACAAAACAACAAAGTGGCATGACCTGCCTGCATCTGTGAAAACACCTCATTTTTCTCTTCTAAATGACAAGTATGGCATATCTATCATGAAGGTGGGGGCATCGTGTGGGACTACTCTTGACGTGGGCTTCTATCAGAGGGAGTGCTTAAAGATGAGGCTTAGCCCCACCTCCATGTGGCTGGGCCAAAAAAAAAAAAGTGTGAGGATGCCGGCCTGGAGTTCTGTCGGCGATAAACAAGCAGACAGCATTCATTTTGAGGGAAAACGGCAAGGGAAACGGTTGCGGGAGGATGGAGCTGCCTTTTCCTGACAAACGGCTCGGTGTGTTCTTTTTCTAACTCTCGCCGAGTTTTTTTTTTCCCAAACAACACCTGTCACACTGTTACTGTAAAGTCCAATTAACACAGTCGTCCTAGCCGCCCTCCTTCCCTCCCCTGCTTCCTCTCTACCTGTTCTTGTCAGCCAGAGCTCAGGCTTTGTCTTTAGACCAGCCCACCAGGAATAAGGATAACAATAATGTGTTGGATCTTCACTGCAGTTGGTGATTTGTGAAGAATTTGTGAAGGACCACTGCAAGTGTATTTGTCGGGTCAGATGCCATTGAAAATTGGTCGAAAGTTTCTTTGCACCAATCGTTTGTTGGGATTGTAGCCGGTTGTGGGATCACTTTATGTGCTAAAATAATGTTCTGGTGGCCTTCTGTTACGACAAATACGAGCGTCCAAAAATCTTTTATGAACGTCTTGATTAAAACACATGAACAAAGTTCTAGTCACATTGATTTTTAATGGTTTTAAAACATGCATACTATTCATATTATACTTTTCATACTAGAAAATATGAAATTACTATGTAAAATTATAGTGATGTATAATTTCCTAGATATCTGTTCTTGTTTTATTTGGTTATTTCTTGTTTGTTTGTTATATATATATATATATATATATTTTATATAACTTTTTTTATCCTGCATGTTGGTTGAACCACATGAGTTTGGTTTGACAGATTTTCAAATATTAATAGTCAATGAAACAGTTGTGTTAAAATATTTGTATTTTAGGAAATGATAAAAGATATTCAGAATTTTATTTTGGAATATGGTGGAATATGATGGGATATAAGGGCAATTTTGTTTACTTAATTGTAACTGTAAATGTATATAAAGATTAATATTATTACATTTTGTTTTCTAATGAAAACTAAAACTGACACCTTTAGTGTTTGAAGATAAACGTCAAATCTTTTTTGTCTGATGTGAAATTCTCAAGGTCCATTCTGTGAACTGTATGAGGTACTGCAAGTTAAGTTTGGATTTCAACTAAAATTTTTATCACTCTTTATGACATTTTGAGGTGTTGAGTGTGAAATGCATGTAATATGCATTTATGCAAATACATGAACATGGAAATTATTCCTTGAATTCATTTAAAGGCCAGCATTTGCATACAGAGTCATAATTAACTATTTACAACTTCGGTCCCAATGAGCATACTGAATGTGAATATTTCTCGCAATGGTCCACCAACCCCCCTTCCAATTAAGTATGCTGCATGAAATCTCTTCCACCGCAACAGAGCCTCGGACTCTCCATGTTTGTTTGAAATGATCCAGAGAGTGCAAAGTTTGTAGGCGAGGCACCAGAATCGACTCTCAGCACCTAACCTTTCTGACAATTTCCCCTGTGTGCATGCGAGAACGGGAAAAAGTTGCCCTGATTAGTTTACAGTTTGCTCAAAAATCAGCATAATAAAGCATTTGAATAGGATGAAGAGATCTAACATCCTCTGCTTGTTTACGATCGCTCGGCGGAGATGCCACGTCGCCTCCTCTCTGACCCTGAGGCACGGAGTCACTTAATGCACTGCGTTTCCATTCTGTGCTCCCATTTCGGCGGCAACCAGCAGCGAGGGAGTTCCCGATGGAGGCCGGATAGAGCGCAGCCCCTCCAGGCAGTCCTGGGGTGCAGTTACCCCCGGCATGCGACTCTGCATGGTAATGAAGACGAGATGCACCACCATAAAGTAGACGGAGGAGCAAGGCTACTCACCAAGGACTGACCCGTGGTTCAGAGGACAGGAGACTGGCGCAGTGGGAGAGCCCCTTCGCACACTGATCAGAGGAACAGCGCCTTCGATGCGACGCTGAAGGCAGTGCTGAAAAAAAACTCAACTGATTAGATGTTGCTGTCGCCCATGCAGCTAGCTGGAAAGCCTTTTTCTTATTCTGGGGCTTGTTTGTTTCTTGCCCCCTCTAAGCCTTTTGTCATCCTCAGACAGCGACGGATGCAAGATCTCTGTGGTGTGGGGCTTTGCTCGTAATTAGCTGAAAGTTCTCAGAGACTTGACAGGAAGAAAGTGTGGCAGAAGCTCAGAATGTTCGCTTGTTTATTGTTTCTTTTTTTCGCCCCAAAATCTTTCTCTGAATAAATCAAAAACTCTTTCGCTCCCAGACTTTTAAGACTGATTTTGAACTCTTTATTTCATCAGAGCGTAGAGTTTTATGGTAAGTTACAGTATCAAAAGTGTGTAAACTGAACAGTCCTTTTCGGTCCAGAAAACACAAACTTTCCTCGCAAGAAGTTATGGTGCATAACTCCACACGTTTTGATTGTGATAGTATTTCCTGCACTACGCTGGATCGCATTTCACACGGTTTACACGCAAAACAAGGTTGATAGTGTTGCGTAGGGATATCATTTATAGATTCTGAAGTGCCTACATCTTTTTTTTATCTGCTTCTTCGGTTATACAAAGGTCCTGAGCTGTCAGCTGTGTTCATCTTATCTCAAGCTTGTTCTGAATTAACAAGAATAAATAAACTAACCTTATTTTTTATAGTTTCTCTTTGGATATGAACCATGTCTTTGCCCTACAACTAAACTTGCTTTCTTTCATTAGAGGATACTTACAAATGATGCAATATGCTGGTCTTCATGAGTCTATGCTAAAGCCCCAGTGAGGGATCAACTTCTCTTCCCTGAATCCAAATTTTGAAGGCAAAAGAGCTTCTATATTTATAGTCAAGGGTAAGTTTTAACTCTTCTAAGGCCACCCTAAGCAGCTTTGTCAAAATAACAACATTCATCCAGTCTTGTGCCAAATAACGCAAGGGAATGTCAACATGCACTACTTGTACAAGAATTCTGACACTTCCAAAACCGAGGGTCTTATGCTTCTTAAATAGGCACTGGTGTTAAACTTCCTAACACTTTTGGTGTTACAGAATGGACTACCCAGGGTCTAGAAGGTGCTCCAGGCATGTACATCAAGAGAAGAAGGGGCATACCTCACTGTAAATGTGTGATATTATGGCCAGGCTCAGCCACCAATAGAGGCCAGTCCGTACCCTGACAGTGCAACCTCCCGGCACAAAGGATGGTCCTGCCGCAGCTTTCCGGCCCCATTAGCACCCGAGCGTCAAGGCAAAGCTCCAGAACCTCATTCATTATTCATCGGCGCGCAGGCAGAGGCCCTGATAAATTCTCACTTTAAGTGACAATGAGTGACAGAGCCTGGGGTTTTTTATGGCCATCCCCTCCCTGCCGCCAGTGGCGCACTGGCCAAAGGTCCAGCCTGATCCTCCGCTAATGACCGGCATGATGTATGTGCAGTGAAGCAGAGGCTGACACCGGTGCTCTACCGTCCCGCTCCCCCAGTCCCACACCGGGGGTAAGCTCCATCCCATCCCGGGAGCTCAGCAGGCCACGGAAACTCCTCATTAGCTAGGATGCACAGAGTTAACCTGGAGGGAAGGTGGTAAAGGCTAAGAGAATGGAGGGTGAACGGGGGGTTTTGGTCATGGTGGTGGGACAGTCATCTTATTTATACACCTTCTCTGCCTTGGATTGTAATGCAACACCCTCACATGGACCACCTTCCCTTACTTTCGCTGAACAGTCGAAAGTCCTTGATAAGCCCCACCAAATGTTTAAAATACTATTTATTGTTCAGAAATGCATGACCTTGTACAAGCAGCCAATAATTAACATCTCAATGTGAATATTTAGGTAGAACTGTCATTGTTTTTCTGTGGATTTCTCTAGAAATGTTCTGGGTATCTGTAACAATACGGTGAGTATTGACTTGCTCAGGGTTTAGTATTGAAACTTCAAAGGCATTTCAACATTTTATTCTATTTTAACTTTCAGCTGGTGAAGGGAGGGGTAAGGACCTCTGTTTGTATCTGTACGTCTCCAGTGATATCGATTGAATTGGATTTTAACCCCTCTTCTTTGCACTGCACTGAAGACAAATGCTTTCAGTGGAACAAAGGCTGCATACTGTGTGTGGCTAGCTTTTGAGAGCCAAGTCTCTGGGGTGCAGCCAATGTATCTTTCCAAAAAAAGATATTTCCTCGGGGGAATGCTTTGCCGTTCCAAGTTTCTGATGTAGGCCTTGCTCCTTATTATTGTCCTTATTGTAATGATGTCGTTAAATAGGTGTTTTAATATGTGAACTTATTTCCTAGTGTATCTAATTGGGATATACAGTAATAATTATGAAATACACAAGGCCAGACAATAAAAACTACATACAGTGATTTTTCTAGTATTATTTTGAGATTTGCAAGTCAAATTCAATGTAATGCAGCTTAAACCTTTTTCCCTGGCTAAAAACATAAGAATTCAGTATGTTTCACATGCTAATCAAGCTGATACCATACGCTGATGTTTATTAGCTTTAGCCATGACAAAGAACAAACACATTAGTTTACACTAATCTTTAGCAGTACCTCATTACCTCATTTCATCTCTGATAGGTCATCCACCAGGAGCTTTTTATTACCAATTCCTTTGGGCAGCCAGGGAATTGTCTCCCAGTACCTCACTTATTTTGTTGGCAATAATGTCTTATTTTACTGATTAAAACATTTTATAGCAAGCATGTACGGTTTGGAAGGTCTTGGAATTGTTTTTGAAGTATCTTCATCTAACCATAGGTCCTGTCTACATCTGGTATTGAGATGCGTTTTGGTCGATCGGATCACAAGTAGACAAGGGAGACACTTTCCCATTTACACCTGGTGTTTTCTTTTGTCCACTTTCAACCACTTCTGTCCTGATTTTTTTAAGTCTATGGGCTGGTAAAAGTATGGCCTTTTTCAGATCTTTCGATGTAATGGATGAAATAAGATTGCGCAATTTACATATGAACGCACCCGGAGACAACGGAAAAACATACGGAGAGCAGCAGCTTTCATTTCTGCTCTGACAGACGCAAGACCATGTGAGTGTGTCTTACACCATGTCTACACCAGACGCGATTTTTTTTATTGCGTCACATCGCACTGCGCCGTAACAGCTAAAAGCTGTCTACACTGAACGTGACAAGCCGACCGTTGCAAAGCACTTGGACTACGTCAGAAATAGAACGGGGAATCCGTTTACTGTCGGGAATTCACGCTGCATCCAGTGTAGACATTATCACTGATTATAATGGGTTCTATTGTCTTTTGACGCGTCGCATCGCGCCGCTCACGTACGTTGTAGACACGGTGCTGGAAATCAGGAATGGTGAGAGAACATTGTGTTTGGTACATTTTTAATCTTTAAGCCAAACAAAGAGGTATTCAGCCAACAAAGTTTAAATCCCATCTGACTAGCGCACTTCTCACAATGTTTACGCATTAGTTCAGAAGGCGGAGTTAGATGGTCTTTTGTGGCTGTTCGAATGTTTACACTACAAAAGCAATCCAGTTCGACTGCCTCTGGAAGTGGTTGAAAGTGGACAAGCTCAAAACGTTTTAGACCCCGTTTACACCTGTATTTAGCGGCGTCCACTTGTGAACCGATCGACCAAAACACATTTTAATACCAGGTGTAAAGACCTGTAGTATTGCAGTTATTTTCTGTAAAAGTAAATACATTAAATACACATTATTAGCAGGATTATGCTGTGATTAATTCTTGATTCTGAATGGTTGTTGAGTATTCCAAGTTTCATTTTCTGAATTGTAGCAAAATCAATATTTATATCCATATCTGACACTTCGAATTTCTAATGATCAATAGAAAGTGTATGAATTACTTTCTACAGATAAATAAAGAATAATGTGTGTATGTTGTACTGTATGCTTGCTTTTGACAGGCAGATTCCACCTTTTACTAGAGAGAGAAATGGGGAAGAACTGAATGAGTAGAGCTGCCTTGTCAGAAGATATAGAAGATGAATACCTCTGGAGAGTCTGCTAGCCTACCTGCTGTTTGCTGTTTGGTCAGGAATATTATAGTGCAGCCCAGGAGAGCGCAATAGTATGTATATATTTAAAAATAGATGTATACATCAAAGTGCATTCAAGATGAATCCCTTGTGGTGTATTCTTTGCCTCTCATTCTTTCTTTCACATTCAATTGCTCTTTCTCCATTTCTTTGGTCCTAGAAGATCTAGAAGTTGATGTTTGAATGCATTGTTGGATTGCGCATCTTGATTAACGCCACACATAAATAAGGTTTTGTCGTTGTGCAGGGAATGATGGAGTTGACATGAATGTATCCTTTGATCTGGAATTTTAATGACTGCCTCTGGTTTTTGTTGAATGGTTTTCTGAGGTATGCCGACAATGAGGTACTTTTGGTTTCCATGTCCAACTGGTCAGCTATGTTCGTCCTATTTATCTGTGGTGCCTGTTGCTTGTCTCCATGCGCACAGCTACAGCTGTGTTAATGATGTACCGAGGAACTCTCCAGGTGATTGGACATTTCTTGGCCCTCGAAACTGTGCCTTGGCTTCCTCCTTTGAAAATTCAACTCATTTTAGAGATACACAAGCTTTGACAGTCTGTGCTGATGAGATTCCAATTGCCTTGGGAACTGATATTTACACAATGTAAGTATGTTAAGAGCATTACTATATATATATATATATATATATATATATATATATATATATATATATAATTTATTTTCACTATTTGATCATTAAATATAACTTTTGATACAAATATGAACAATAGCATGCAATACACAATATTAGAGGTTAAAAACTGTAGCTGCAGTTTTCCCATGTTGTCATCAATCAACATTTCCTTCTGTTGCTATTTAACACCTGCTTATTTGTGTATATGAAGTGTAATTTACCCATGTTAAAATGTGCAAGCAGGTCTGGATACACAATGACACTTTGACAGGTCTGTATTTTTTTCCTCTTGTCTGTTTCATAGCATGCAGCCAGTCAGAGGACAGAGGAAGGTGTTTTAATGGCTCTTTATCATCATATCCACCCTGATGAGAAATGGTGAAAGTTCATATATGTAATGTCACATTTATACCCCTCTGACTGTGTGTGCAGGTGGAACAAGATAAAGACAAACACATCACACGCAGCCCTCTGCCCTCTGGTGCATCATGGGAGAGGAGAGGGGCTTCAGGGCGTAACTCCTTCGCTTTAGGCTGTCCTTGTTAGGAAGCTGTCAATCAAAATTAAGACCTGGCGAACTTGCCTCACCATGTTGTAACCTTCGGGAAGAGAGAGATTGAGGAATGTATATAATATATATTTCCTGAAAAAGCCGATTTAAGCACAGTCCTACTTAATAAGCACAGGCCTCAAGAAGGGAAAATGTGGCTGATGACCCTGTAAAGGGCGAATGACAGAGTTCATGTCGACATGTAAAAAAGCACAGGTCACCTTTTTCTCAGAGGCATACAGGCAAAATTAGTCAAGGTAAATGAATAGAAGCTGTCATGGATGCACACTGCCATCCAGTGGTGGAGGTAGGAACTTCACTCTTATCATTTAGGCCTTTTTATAGCTGCTATTAAGATTTCAAGTGAAGGGCCTAATTTTTTTTTTTGTTTTGTTTTATTGTAGTTTATAAAAGGCAAAAAGTACTGAAGACATTTTGTGCATGTATATGTGTGAATTTTTGCAATTTTAAAAGATGCGCGCTTGTTTTAGTTCAGTGGTTGATTGAAAAGTGAGTAGGCCGTCATTTGATGTTGAATGGGACGTATCATTGAACTGCATTAATCTGATGTAGTCACCTGCTTTTTTGAATGAGTCATAGGCCTATATTGTTCATATTTCATAAAATTAGAGCCTATGTGTTTCACCAGTGACTGATTATTTTGAGGGCAGAAGCATGAAATGGATATTTTGACGTCACATCTCACGATATCTGCTGGATAGTTGATGTATTTATTTGTTTTTAATGTTTTTTTTTTCTCACTTTTTTTTAATGAAAAAGCAAAAGATAACCATCAAATAGTGTCATCTGCTAATTGGCATTGCCAATCGCAGATTGCCCCTGAATTAAATGGACGTTAAAAATAGCCGTTGAACGGCTGCATTATGGGCTTTATCTACATGCTGGGATTAAAAAAAATATATGCTAAAAAGTCCTTGGTATAGTTAGAAACAGATGTCCACATGCTGGAACTTTTGTTCTTATCTAACATTTTATTGAGTGAGGAAGTGAAACAGCTTCTGTTCTCACGTCACCGTTCATGTTCTTGTAAATGAACGAAACTGAATGCAAATAGGTGTCCAGACATTTTTAACACAGATAATGTGTTAGGACTATAAAACAAATGAAATTTCACATTTAGTACTATATTCCACTGTCACATCCGTTTCCTCATTTCTATGTACTTCTTATATTCTTCTTCATCAGGCCCAGTTAGGCTATTTGTTTTACATAAAATGTTCAATAACACATAAATTACCACATCAGGAGAAACTAATTATTTTCACACTGAGCAGTTTATGATATTTACAGTAGTTTGACACTTTTGGTTAATCTGTATTGTGTTTGGAGATGTTTTGTTTCCATTAATATGAAAGGAATGTTCTGGATTTGATACAAGGATGGTCCAAATATTGAAATATATAGTTAATAACAGTGCAGATAAAATGTCTATAACACAGGTAGCCTATTAGCAGTGTTTGTCAAGACTGGAATCACTATTACATATAAAAAGGGGTCTTCTGTTTTTTTTATTATTGTTTGAAAAATTACTATACGTATAAAATAAAAAGTGCATTATTAAATTTACTTCAACTCAACCAGTGCTAATTTAGGAAGCTAAACAGCTACTTGCTTAATGTTTCATGGACCAGTGTTCCGGGTAATGAATTACAAGTAGCGCAAGTTATGTAATCAGATTACTTTTTCAAGTAACTAGTAAAGTAACGCATTACTTTTAAATTTACAGCACAATATCTGAGTTACTTTTTCAAAGAAGTAACGCACATTACTTTTTTTTTGACATTTATTGACTGACAGCTCTCCTGCCCCCATTTTGAGTGAAATCAGGAGTAAGTACAGAGGCGTTGTGTGCGTTGTGTGAACATGAGGGTTATTGTAGTTCTAGACTAAATGTGAGCATTTACTCATCTTTCACTAAAACAGGTTCAGTATTCCTCTAAATGAAATAAAAATAAAAACAGTGAAATGCAAACTCAGGATATTATGCAAACTTGCAATAATGAAATGTTAACAAAAATATATTTTATTCAATCTCACTTCCTTAACCAATGTATTTGCTGCTGACCTCCGATGATCCAATTCAACCATACTAATTAAGCAAAAACGACTTCAGTAAAACATCTTATTTGTGTTTCATTCTTTTTTGTTTTTACTGCTCAAGTAATGCTGTGTCCCAATTCAGAGGCTGCATCCTTTGAAGGACTCGGACTTAAGTTCATTTGCAAAAACAGATAACTCCGTTTTCATTAATTCTCACAAATCATGTTTTTTTTTTTTTTTATTATTATTATTATTATTGTGCATTCCAAGTAATATCAATCAAACTGCAGTTGGGTTGTTTTGATTAAGTAATAAGAATTCCAAAAAATACAGGTAACTTACAAAATTAAAGTTAATTTAAAGTATGTTATTTTACATATTAAAAGTTTATTTTTTAGCAAAAGCAGATAACTCCACATTTCATGTTTTAGAGTTAAACCGAAACCAAGTAATTGCTTTGTAATTGCATTTAAAACATACTCAAACACACGTGTGCGCAAACGCATGCACGCGCGGGCGCTCTCACTCACACACACACACACAAACGCAAAAGGACAACCAAGGGTTCAGTATGTAAGACGTGTATGGTGTACAAGGACTTGCAGGAGTCGAAATTATAAATCCTCGATCACTTTTAGTCAGCTTTGATGAAACTTCCCTCGGCTAGCGCGTCTTTTTGATGTGACTAGTAGCCTCGGTCAGCCTGACCTGAATAACGCGCGTTGATTCGCTACAACGGACTTAAGGCTGACTTAAGTTGCGTCCCAATACACTATGCACTTATACACTATCTACTCCTCCATGTAGTGTGTGAATTGTATAAGGTTGTTTTGTCATTTAACAACGGAGTCAAATACCCCCTCTCCCTCCGCTACGTAATTAAAGCTGCGACAGTTGAGTGCATGAAGTGTCCGACATTCCACACTTCGTTTTTCCGTTAATTTAGTGCATCATCCGGATATTTAAAGTGCACTTTTTCTTTTTTTGGAATTTTCTGTGTGAACGCACTACTCGCACTATTTGTACTTAAAAACGTCATAGAATAGTGCATAAGTACACGAATTGGGACGCACCTTTATACTTCTGCGTCGAGCGTACGGTGTAAGCTGTGTGTAGCACGCGTAGCCTGATGTGCACCTCTTTAAAAATGTAACGTGTCAATTCTACGCGGACCGCAAGCGCTGTGATTGGTCTGCTAGAACCCCTCCCTCGAGCGAGCGTTTTCAACTTCCATAGGAATGAAAAAATGCTCTGTTTCTGGGGACACATGCAGTCATACTGTAAAAAAAAAAGTCGTTAACTTACCTGTTTGCCGCTTCTCTGCCGTTTCTATTTGTAGGCTTCTTTGACAACGTACATGACAAGGTGCTTCTTCTTCGGCTTTTGCCTTGATACTCAACATGACCGCGGACACTGCCTACTAGTGGTCTGCATGCACGTCGGCGCGGACGGTTTCTGTACACAAACAACAAGGGCCTTGTCGGTTTCTGCTGTAAAACATGAACTCGCGATGCCTTCAATGGACAATACCGGCTTTTTTTGACAAAACGTATTTAGGGTTCAGAACGTGCTATATGTGGAGAATAACGCACGGCAGTCAGTTATTATTTTTTTTTAAAGTGCCGTTTATCGGTTTTTGCAAATGAACTCTGTAATTCGGTAATTTCTCTTTTAAAAAAAATGCATGCGCAATGAATTCTGGGGTAGGCAAGGCCGTGAAGGATCCATCTGTTGTATCCTTCATTTTAGGGTAAACGAAGGACGCATTTGGAGGCCGCATTTGAAGGAGTCTTCGAATTGGGACAACCTTCGTCGCACCGCGGTGACTCAATCGGCCTTCGAAGGATGCGGCCTTAATATTATGAACTTTTTCTCCTGTGTCCTAGTCTTCTTTAATCCAGAATGGCAGCACAGCTGAAAGGTTTGTTTGAGCTGCGCCCACTAATATACAGGCGTGAATTTGCATTTCCTTCAGCCTAGGCTTATTCACTTCACTTTTGGTGTGAAAGGGACTTAACATTTGCCAAAAATAGAACTTTTTTTTTTTTTGTTATTAAAAAAGCCAAGGTTATGCAAAAGGAAAGTACAGTGTCACTTGAAAGTTTGTGAACCCCTTGCAGAATCTGTGAAAATGTGAAAAATTTTAACAAATTTTAAAAAAAATTTGTTAACATTTTTCACAGATTCTGCAAAGGGGTTCACAAACTTTCAAGCGGCACTGTAACACGATTAGTTACTTTTTTTAGAGAGTAATGCAATATTTTAACATTACTTTTAAAAGTAACTCTCCTCAACACTGTCATTGACTCCTACATTGAAAAGTTATTAAAAGCAAGTCAAAGTAAAATACATGATATATTAATGACTATTTTATGGCTTTGCAATGTGTCAAAGTATATTAATACGATAAATTAATATATATGCTTGTGTTTATTCAACAATCAACTTTGTTCTGTTTCTCCATTTGTTTTTACGATACAGGATTTTATTGATAAGAAAATATAAAATCTATTTAAAATATAAAGCGCTTTATAGTCCATGAGATTGCCATATTACTTCTTTTGACAAAAGCTGTCTGCATTTGCTGTTGTGACTGTTGTGGCGCTCAGGTTTTGTGGGTGTCCCAGCATGTGTTTCACCTCCTGTCATGACCTCCATTCTCCACCTGACCTCATAATGATGCCAGCTGCACTGTCAGGAACATCCAGATGTCTTTGGTAGGTAAGAAATGAAGTATAAAATAAAAGGCAAATAAATAAATAAATAAATAAATCTGACAACATTAAGATGTCCACATAAGGGGTCATTGTCTGTGGGATTACTAATAGCTGTTTTAGGTAACAACTGAACATTTTTACTTTCCACAGTGTGAATCCAGAGATTTCACCATGGAGAAGCAGAGCAAAGAGGAAGAGTGCATGGTTTGCGTAATTTTGTGGTGCGGCATTTCTCAGGCCTGCCCCTCCCGCTCATACTGCAGCTGCAGCACACTCAGGTCACGCCCATTTATTTTCTCATACTTAAATGCTCCTTAGTTTAAAAATAGACATTTCATCAGCTTCCGACACATCAGTGATCAGGAATCTGTGAGATTTTTAAAAAAAAATAAGAATAACCGAGCTAGCATAGATCATCAGCTGACCATACAATGAGGAAATGGTTATATAACAGGGTGTTAATATTACTGACAGTTAATTTCCTATACCTACAACAAACACTAAAAATAAGCCATGTAAGGGAAGGTACAGTGTGTTCTTTGAGGGAGTAGTAAAACATAGTATGCCATTAATGGGACATACTTCTATATGTGCGTCCAAAATCTCTTGCTGTCTGAGGTACTACATTTGATGAGGAACAAACTTCACAATTATTAAAAAGTATGTTTTATATAGTATGAATGAAATCTGGGCGTACTTACAATTGCATCGTAAAGTGTCCACTGAATGCCTACTTCAAAATCTCAGTTGAAGTAGTAGGCCATCCAGGTACTTTTTGTCTGTTTCGTGAATTTTGACATAATACTAATTTATTTACACTTTTTTTTTTGCCTACTATATGATAGGAAAGTAGGCATATTAGGCACAGCATCTAGCTACATTCTTTATAGTAATTCTGAATATTATATATGTATATATATAGGCCTATATATAACTACTTCCACATGTATATTATATATATATATATATATTAAATAAAAGGCTACTTAAGTATATTTAAGAAACCATAATGAAAGTGTACTCTCTTTAACAAAACTGTACTTTAAAATGTCGATTTAAAAGTTTTACTTTAAAGTACATTTTAAATCATTGTTTTAATAATCTTTTATTGTGCTTTAAAGAAGTACACTTTATGTGTTGCCTAACATGCTAAAACACATATAAAGCACTTGATGTGAGTGTGTTATTCGAAGTTACCTTTAAATTTGATATTTTAAATGTTCTAAATTGCTTTGTCTTTACAACGCGTTACAAATATATTTAAATAATAATGACATACAAGTTTAATAACAGCAATAGCAGCCCAAAAGGCCGTAAAATTTAACAGATAAACAAAATACTTTGGTCCATAAGTTAAAAAACATATCAGTGTTCAACAAGAAGAGGAGCTTGCACACATAATCTTACACTCTTAAAAAAATGCAGGGTTAAAAACAACCCAAGTTGGGCTGAACATGGACAAACAGAGCTATTGGGTTGTTTTGACCAAGCGGTTGGGTTAAATGTTTGCCCAATGTGCCGGGCAGTTTTATTTAACCATTAACTATGATTTAAAAATTACTATATGGCTGGCTTAAAATGAACCCAAAATAGGTTGGAAATTAAAAATTAGACACATAATTACTAGAGGCAACAATAATAATCAAAAGGTGAACATTTATTAATAAGCAATTATTAAATGCTTATTGTTTGGTTACTATTCATTAAACTTATTAATAAATGTTCATTTATCAAACATAATAAATGTTAATTTCCGAAATACTTTGGGTTCGTTTTAAGCAAGCAATATAGTAATTTTTAAACAATAGTTGAGTTAAATAAAACTACCCAGCAGGTTAGGCAAACATTTAACTGGGTTAAAACAACCCAAATTGCTGGGTTTGTCCATTTTCAACCCAACTTGGGTAGTATTTAACACAAAAAATAAGTCATTAGTGCCTCTAAATACAGTTTTTGGTATAAGAAATTTTCTGTGATTATGTGTGCGAGCTCCTTTCCTTGTTAAAATATACAATTTTCAATAGAAATTAATCTTGCATACCATATAGGACAGAATTGGGATGCAGCCATCGTTAGCACACAACGCCATGCCCCTGAGATGTTTATGCAAGCAGGCGGTACACCATTGTGTGGACCAGTGCCAGACAGCCATGAAACATGATAAATATGGTTGCAAGTGCAACAAAGGTTTCTTTCAGGTCAGAGGGCTAGTTTTGTCCTGAAGCAGTCCCTTGAAAAGTTGAAAGGTCAGAGAAAAACAGGGAATGGTAACCAGCAGAATTAATTGGTACATGTGTAGTTATTTTCTGTCCACACACAGGTAACAGCTTTCAGGCCAGGTTAGACCGAAAATTTTGGTCAAATGACACTTAGCTTAGCATAATTTAAGTGTGCTAAAAGTAGCCTAGAATTGCAGTGTTCTCCTTATGCATTTCAAAGCTAAATATTAAGATTATTTCTGTCAGCAAGGCACTGAAGACTACACGGTCTAAAAAACCTGGTCCTTAGCTGGTCCTGAGCTGGAGCTAGTTGCTTAGGACCAGCACTTGACCAGCTTAAACCAGCTAAAGACCAGCATAAACCAGCTCAAACCAGCTTCCATGCTTCAAAACATACCTTCAACAGGGTTATCCATATTAACTCCTGTCTCCTCGCTAACTCCCCAGGATGCTAGCGAGATTTTCTACTCACATTTTCTTTAGAAATGTACAAATATACTTTAATTTTATTGTTAAACACACAACCACAACCACAGTCAACAATGTTGACATTGCAGGTGCTAGAATATGTGCTGTAATGTGACACACATACATTGTTTTAAATACACTTGTAGTGGGTCGATAGGTAAAATTCTTTGCTTCCCACCACAGTACTAAAATTACTCATCGGCTATTGCATTATATGTAAATGTGTGTGGAGTTTACGTGCCTGATTGTGTATTTGCTTGTGCAAAATTGCAAATGTGCTTTTGATACAGAGAACAGACTTCCGGAAGTGGTTGATCACCCTTTGAGGCAGCCAACTACCCACCGCCTACAATTTAATTGTAGGCACAATGGCTGTTTGAGGTTTTATTCCTTGTTTTACACTTTCATAACATTAATTTTCTTCAGTTTGGCCAGCTGTAATGTGTGTTTTATTTTTTAAATGTGATGAAACAATTTAAAAAAAAAACTGTCCCTCATCAAAGCAGATATATTTAGCCCATGAACATTCACACTATACTTGGTATCAATGACACAAGCTTTGGCAGGAAGTTGATTTTATAGTCTCCGGCACATGTCTTCTGAGCAATAAGTGATGTGAGTGAAAAAAAAAAAAGTGGAAGAAATGATTCATTTTGGCTACAGTTTCTCTTAAAGTACTAAAGAGAAGTAAATAAAAGAGGAATTTACACACGCACGTAATTCTCTAAGTACTTTTAATGCATTGTATTGGATTTGGTCTAAAAAATCTCTGAATAATCGATCTCTTTGAATTTTCTTCATTGATAATTGATCTCTCAGATATTTGAACTTCATTACTATCTGACTCTGTTCATACAGTCAGTAGGTTGTCAGGTCGAGTTTTCATCTTTGCACGCCTCTTTGTCTCTGTGCTACTTCCTCAAACAGGCGGGAAACCAAAAAAAGAGAGGAGAGAAAAAAAAAAGAACAGGCAAGGAAGTGGTATCTTGCAGCGCTGCCTACATGCAGGGCTTGGAAAGTGAGAAACAGTGAAAAAGCAACACAGCTTAAGTTTTGTAAGCTGCGTGAGTCATTTATAAAATATCAACATCACAATGTTTAATGAAACTTTTTTGTGTGTACATGAGGCATGTTTTGTTCAAAAGTGTCTCTTTTCACAATATGGCTTCCAGTACAGTATCGTTTTTATAAAATAGTTACAGCATAATAAAACTATTAAAGACACAAAGTGAAAGCAAAATGTTAAGAAAAAATGGTCAAATATATAATACTTGGTATTACAAAATGAGGAGGCAAAGTCACATCGCTAAGTTTGGGGTTTATTAATAGTCACCTTTTCAGACCATAAGTCAGATCTTCAGTATATACCGCAGGTATCATAAAGATACAGAGATGCGGGTGCAGAATTCATTTAAAAGACCTGAGAGGTTGCTAACACCCACATCGTTTACAGATAGTAATAGTTTGTAACTAGTCTAACCAATTTGCGTACTATTTTTGGACCTGATAGATCATGTCTTGTATTTGGTCTCCCTCACATTCACACCATACATTTAAGATCTCATTGAAAATGCAATAACAAAATTTGTTGTTTAAACACTATTTTATCTCATATTTTGAAATATTTCTTGGTGTAATTTGTCTTCTGTGTTGGTAATATCCTCATCTAAACATTTTTACAAGGCACCGCCCCTGGAGAAAACGCCCCTTTTTATGGTACAGGATGTTCACCAAGGTTAGTAGTTAGCCTTAGTGAACATCCCAGTATACCTAGGGTACATTTACATGACAACAATGTAGAAAAACTGAAACATTTTCCCTTTGTGTTTTTGAAAAGTTTTGCGTACAGACGGATCTGTGAAAATGATTAAAAGCACTGTATTATTCATGCCAAGCCAGTAGTTGACGATGTCACGTTGTAAAGAAACACTACGCGCCTAGTGCGCATGACTTCCACGTTTTCATGTTTGCGTTTTTGTAGTTTACATGGAGATGATTATTATTCTATATCTTTATTGTCCACCGAGGTAGAAAATTGTCTTTGGCTCACCAGCACATAAAAATAGCTATACAAATAGTGTTAAAAAAACAACAAAAACAGAACAAAAAACAGACAAATTCACATTTCATAAAAGTACAATTCATGCCGCTGTCATTTAATTTATCAAACGCTTGCAGAATTGAGAATTTTGATAGCATTTGGAATGAATGATCACTTAAACACATTTTTATTCACGAGGTATTCTGTAGCGCCTACCTGATTTCAAGAGTTCAAATTGGCTAAAAAGAGGGTGAGAACTATCTGCAAGAATACTCCTCGCCTTCTTCCTTGCCCTTTCAACATAAAGTTGCCCTAAGGGCTTCTGTGGTCTGCCAACAATTTTGTTTGCCATTGACACAATTCTTGTGATTTTATTCTTACAGTTTATTCTATTCTACAGTTTAAATGTTCATAACGGGCAGGGATATGATAAGACAGTACACTCTCCACAATAGATTTGTAAACAAGTTCTAAAATATGCTGAATAACTCCAAGGCCACCAAGTTGTCTTAGAAGAAATTGTCGCTGTGAACATCTTTTTAAGATGTACTCAGAGTTATCGACAAAGCTCACCTGTGAGTCCAGGATTGAGCCGAGGTATTTAAAATTCTCCACAATTTCTACTTGTTGACCCACAAGTGAAAATGGCTGGATTGTCATGTCTCTTTTTGTACACCTAATTAATTCTTTCGTCTTCACGACATTAATTTCTAATTGGCTAAAATGACACCAAGTTTCAAGGGCCTTAGTGTGAGACAAATAGGCAACGTCATACAGAGAGTTAGTTTTATCCAATAGGCCAACTAAGGCAATATCATCGGCATATTTTAATAATTTAAAATCGAAAACTCATTAGTAAATAAAGAAAAAAGCACAGGGGAAAGGACACAGCCTTGTGGGCAACCTGTGCTTAAAGTGAGCACGTCTGACATAATACTTCTAACACAGACCCTCTGTGGACGGCAGGAAAGAAAGTTTCTAATCCATAAAACTAACCCTGTATTAACATCAAGATCAACAAGCCTTTTTAAGAGAATGTGTGTCTTCATTGAATTAAAAGCCAATGTGAAATCCACAAATAAAATCCTAACATATGCTTTGGGATTCATAAGATGTTTTGTAACTATGTTTAGCAGGGTCAGTACAGCATCATCTGTGCCTCTGTTACACTTATATGCAAACTGAAGTGGATCTAACCTCGAGGCCACAGTTGAAGTTAGATGATTAGCCAAGACTCGCTCCATAGTTTTACATAGTACGGAAGTTATTGCAATAGGACAAAAATCATTTAATGTACTTGCACCAGGCTTTTTTGCCACAGGCCTTATTATTGAATATTTCCATAATTTCGGCACTGTACAAGTGTCTAAAAGAAACTGAAACAGCCTTGGAAAAACTAGTGGTTCAACGGATCACAAAACTCATGGTTCGGATCATATCACGGTTATTAAGTCACGGATCGGATCATTTTTCGGATCAGCACAAAAAGAAAAAAAAATTGGGGGGTGTGGGGGCGGGGGGTAACTTTGCATTTACTACTTTGCCCACTTTAACTACTCCGATACCACAGCAGAAACTACTAGCAAAGAATAAATACTGTACACCAATTACAAGCATAAATACAACAAAGTTACAAATAAAGTATAAGGTCTAACTGTAGTATTAATTTTCGTGTACAGAAATGTAATAATGTAAAATGACACAGTTCACTGTATAAATTTAATATAGATTAATCTTTGTTAAAGCTTTGTAGTCTGATTTACATAGCAGACAACAGCAGGTATTCATAGGTTGCTGTCACTTTAAGAGTAAGACCCCATGCACGCACACATCCGACAGATACACATCCGAATTCTCACCTCGTTCAATTAAGACATAACCAAATGTGTTTATGAGAATACTTGCCAAGAGGGGTATTTCGACTGACATAATGCGTGTATGTGTCCATCCAAGTGCACTGAGGACGCGAAAGAGAAATTAATTTGGAGTTTGCGAGCTATTTAAAACGTGCCTCTCTCTCTGTATGTGTGTGCGCGCGAGCCTTGTATGTATGTGCATCTGTGCGCACCGATAACAGCGTGGCGTGCGATAGCCTACCGAATTAAATCCTCTTTTGCCTCTTCTAGCGCTGGAATGGTTTTATATCTATTTAATGTGTAAACTAGCAAGACAAAACACGTGCAAATGATAACCTTTCACTCTATTGCAGTTAAACTTGCAATTGATCCGCGAATCACATTCGTGCTGAACCCTGGGGCTTGGTCCATACGGATCACGGATCAACAACGATCCGTTTAACCACTAGTAAAAACTCATTTTAATTGAGGAGCACAGTCTTTAAGAAGTCGGGCTTTTAAACCATCTGGGCCAGTGGTTTTGTTTGGCTTCAATTTATGGTTTATACTGTCATCAGTTTATGATGAGGATGAGCCAGGATTTGCTATATATATATGTATATATATATATGTATACATATATATATATATATATATATATATATATATATATATATGTATATATATATATGTATACGTATATAAAGAGAAATCCCGCACACTATTCCAACATGCCTGATGGAGGTCATGGGACCGAAACATTGCTGAAATGTTTCTGATTTCTCTTTACTAATTTACATTGGGTTTTAATTATTGCCTTTGTCCTTGAGTATAGAGTAGAGTAAAATAAAATATTCATAAAAATGTCATATTTTAACTGCTAAGAAACACTACGCGCTTATAGACTGAACACATGTGCATGACTTCCACGTTTTCACATGTTTGCATTTTTGTAGTTTACATGGAAATGATGATGGTATAATTTTCAAAAAACTTGCACTTTGAATCCCGTTTTCAAAAGCTTGCATTTGTAAATGAACGACCAAAATGCATAAAAAGTTTTTAGATGAAAATGGTGTCGTGTAAACGGCCCCATAGTGATGACCAATCAGAAGCCAAGATTTTTTAAAATTTATTTTATTGTCTATTGTCTATTTTATTGTCTTTATTATTATTATTTTTATTTTCTAATATTGCTATATCCTGTATATTTTGGTGAGTAATTTGTGTACTTGTGAAAAATATACAAATTGTTTGAATCTTAAAATATATGAAGGAATATGTGTGTGTGTGTGTGTGTGTGTGTGTGTGTGTGTGTACGTGTGTATATGTATATATATATATATAGAGAGAGAGAGAGAGAGAGAGTAAAGAGAAATCCCACACACTATTCCAACAAAAATTGTCAATTTATTCAGCAACGTTTCAGTCTCAGACCTTCATGCCTGATGGAGATCATGGGACCGAAATGTTGCTGATTTCTCTTTACTAATTTATATTGGGTTTTAAGTATTGCCTTTGTCCTATACGTATAAATATAGAGTAAAGTATTTATAAAAATGTCATATTTTAACTGCTAATTACAGTCATTGAATTTGACTAGACTTTCCAAAGTACTGATATTTATTGCAGTAATATTGTGAAGATATTGTAATATTGTGAAGATTTAATTATCTTCACTGAAAGAAAACTTGTTTATCTTTCAAAACTGTGTTAAAGAAGAACATTTAGGTTTTGGTCATGTTAGGTCAGTGAAGTTAAGTAATTTCTGCTTCCTTGATGACATTCGACTTTTGACTCATACGTTCAAGATAAGGTGATTTTAATTCAAAATCTTCTGAAGGGGCTGCTCTCACTATGGATGCAGGTCATCAAACAAAAAAAAGCAAAAATGAGATCATTTTCTCTCAGTTCTCATTTGAAGGACATGACACAGTACAAGGCGAGAGATGTGTGGCGTAGATGAAAATGCAACTTCCTGTTAAGAAAGGGCCTTAACGCAAAGCTGAAGGGGAGAGTGTCTCTGGCACCGCTCTGCTGTCTCTAGACCTAAAAAACAGCTTAAGGATTTTTTTGAAGGTGAACACTCACCAGCAACAGGACCGACTGATTAGACGCATAAGAACACGTAAGATTAAATGAAAACAGAGCAAGAGATACCAGAAAGCCATTACGCATTCTGATAGTTAACCCAGATCTGTGTCTGTTTCAAATAGGACATATGGTGTCTTAGAAGAGGCGTTTGAACCCTTGGATATGGCGAGATTTTTTGCACTAGGACCCTTGGTTTTGGTCTTATGCTTGGCCCTATGTAAGTACAAAATTTTATAGGTTTTTTTATATACAGGCAGATTTTTTGACAGGAGACTTTTGTTTATATGGTGACTGATTTTGTGAATTAATGATGTAGATTCATACTTTGGTCCAGTTTCTGTGTTGTGTAACATCGCATCTCTCTGAATAATAAATATAGTTTATTGAAACTTATTTACCATCACTAGTCATCAGTTTAAGTACTGAATTTAAAATGAATGAGTGTGTCCACAAATCTTGACGGATGTCAATGATGATTAAATCTTAGTGTGTACATTCAGGACAAACAATTTTACAGCCTGAGCCCTCAATTTATTTTAAGTATTTTATCTGTAATTATTAGCAGTATTATTATTTTTTACTGAGAATTGCCGTCATTGTTGACCGAGAAGAAGGGGAATTCTCTTTATTCTGCCACAGTGAGAAGTTATTGCTTTGTAAAGCATCAGAGTGAAGGCGAAATATTGCAAAAGAGCGCACATTTAACTTGAGTTTTCAAAAGGGTCTGTGGCGGGACTCTTGCGAGATGTGTTGGGTTCTAGTTTTTACCTGGTAAAGGAGCTGTCAAAGATCAGGTTGCTTTGGGCGTGTCCCCTTTAGCTTGCTTGAGGTTCTGCTAGATTTGACCGGTGCTGAGGCCGAGCTGTCAGTCAAACTTTTCTGCTTTCATCTGCCACATTTTGATGGGTGTTGTTGACAATCTATTCGTTATTTTATAGAGTTCTATTCTACTGTCTTAAAAGTAAAGGCTCTTGGGTTGTTCTTGTGAAGAACATTTTTGACGTTCTTGAGTTGAGTTCTTCGGAATTCTCTCTGGGGAAATTGCATCAGCCTGTAAAACCCTTTTTGGTTGCAACTGAAACTTGTTTTTTTGTTTGTTTGTTTGGTTTTTTTGCACATTTAGTAAAATAATGGTATGATATAATATAATACAATACAATATATGTACATTTTATGATTGTAAACAATACATTTTTAATCATATATTTTCATTAATGTAATTTACTAAGCAAATTCGTATTTCTATGCAGTTCCTGTCCTTAATATAATATAATATAATATAATAAATCATAAGGTTTTCTTAGTAAATTACATTTTATTACAAACATCATTTAAAAAATAATGTACATTTTATAATTTTATGTTTGTTTTTTAATATTTTCGTTAAAATGTAATTCACTAAGCAAATTCATATTCTTATGCGGTGCGTAGCCTTATAATTTAATTTAATATTAAGATAACAAGGATAGGAACTTTCCTTAGTAAATTACATTTTATTGAAAATTTTATTATATTATATTTTTCATCAGACTCTCTTTTGGATGTCACATTGCACGATGCTCTTGAACATGATGCTTTGCTGCACATGCCTCTGACCACTTCCTTGTTCCATTTTGAGCCGGTTTCTATGCCTCGTAATTTGCCGGCTAAAATGGTGCTTGTGAGAGTTACTGAAGACGTGCCGTGAGCCGTGTTGTATCTAAATATCTTTTGACTATATATAAAAGTACTGTGGGTTGAGAATATATGAGAATCCTTGTGACTGCACTGTACATGCAAATCACATAGAAAAGGAAGCCAGAGATCGAAAGATGGGCCTATGAGTGAGATCGAGGCCTAAGAGTCAATGCTCAGGGGAATATTCATGAAATCAGTATTTGATGATACTTTACAGGCTTATTTGGATGTTTTTATTTGTTAAAGGGTTAGCTTATCTGAAAATGAAAATTCTGTCATTTTTTTTACTCACCCCTATGTTGTTCCAAACTTTCTTTCTTCTGCTTTCTGTGGAACGCAAAAGAAGATATTTAGCTAAATGTTGACTCTGCACCTTTCCATACATTAAAAGTTAATGGTGACCAAAGGCTGTTAAGCATCAAAATGACTAAATGCATCATAAAAGTAGTTCATACTAATATTCTGAAGTCAGACAATAGTTTTGTGTGAGGAACAGACCAAAAGTTATGTCTTAAAAGAACTAAATCTGCATACAAATCTGTCAAGACTTGGGATATACTACATGTGTCACATTGACTATGTTAAATGGACTTTTACTGCTTTTTTGTCATTTGTGGAGCTTGACAGTTCATGGCAATCAGCATCATAAATATCCAATATCATCAATATCATTTTGTGGTCTGCAAACAAACAAAATAACTATATAGATTTAGAATGACATGCAGATGAGTAAATGATGACTGAATTATCTTTTTCTTTTTTCTTTTTTTTTCTTTTTTGGTGAAATATGTCTTTATGTAATATCAGTCACTCAAAGATGCACAACTGATGTATGGAAATGTGTGATGTTACTGTGTGCGGTCCAATTTTTGTGAGATAGCCTAAAAAATGTGGTAAAATCTCATTGAACTGGTCTAATTTATTCAAAAATATTATTTAATATGACCAAATCAACCTGACTCTATTGTTACACCAAAAAACTTAATTCAAAGTGTCAAATGATCTCCTTAAGGTATCGACTGCACATTGTGTGAAACCACTGAGTTAAAAATTAATTAATTGTTTCAGCATTTCTTTCTCAGCGTCTTGCATCATATTTGCTCATATAGCTTCTTAAAATGTCCAATTTCTAAAGCTTTCATGCTTATTTACACTTAATCGTCAAAACCCAATTTTCTTACATTGTTAGATTTTTGTAACGAGCTGATTTTTGCAAATCAGAATTTTGTTGTACATAAAAGCATTTAATATTATATCAAGTCTTGTCATTGGATTAGTGTTGACTTCATGTCTGCATGTCATGAATGAGGCCGTTAAAGGCTTCCGTTTGAGGCCATATAGACTGTGCGCATATACTTGAACTCTGCGGTAACTAGGCAATTGTCACATTATGTTGACCAAATGTGCCAAATACATTATTTTTGATTGTGGGCGGTTGCTTGGCTTCATTTGTCAGAAGAGTAAATTGGCACAGTTTTTTACAAACCAACAATTATTCAGAAAACAAGAGTATTTACTTGAATTCAAGTGTAAATATAATATCAAAGGTAAAAAGAAGTTTTTTTTAACTCACTCTCAAAATATCTTCAAAATCTTTAAGATGGGAGATACATGTCGCAACTTTGGTGTTAAAGTTATTTTGTGATTTTTAACTAGCATACAACTTAAGTCTGACATGTCTGTCCTGCAGCTTAATGGCCTTAAAATAGTTTTTACCAATTCTACCAAAAAAAAAAAGTTAAACTTAAGTAAAATGAATAATAATACACTTACTGCCTTAAATTTTTAAGTAAGTGGTGCCTGCAGTGTTAAATACACGCTTTGAATGAAAAAATAAAAATTGAGTTTACACTGTGAAACTGATTAGAAATGACAATTTAATTTAAAAAGCCAAAACGATGAAACATAACTGAAAAACATCTTTTGCAATGTTGATGAAACAGTTTGAAAGGAATTATTTGAACATTTATAGACTAAATGTGAAGATTATTGGGCCTATAATAATTGTTTTAAAACCAATGCTTATATGTTATTCGCCATCATTACTGAATATAATTGATATACAGTACTGTGCAAAAGTCTTAGGCCACCAAAAGCTTTGTTCTTTTAATAACATCCATATTTATTTTTCAGTCTCTTTATTACGATACAAACATAAATACAGGAAATATGTACACAAAATGTTAAAAAAAAAAAAATTCAGAGCAAAATGGCTTCTTTAAGCAAAAATCAGTATTTAGTCTGACTTCCTGGACTGCTTCCAGTTTCTCAAAGAAGAAACTCTGAGAAACTTCTCATCAGATTTTAAAAGTTTTCTTGGCCTTCCAGTCCTTTTCCTTTCCATGTAGGTTTAAGTTCCTGCTATTGCTCAAGTGTAAGGGGAGGTCACTAAATACTTGCCACTTTAGCCTATAGAAGCTGTTTTTTTTTCATACTGCATTCAAATTTACTGTATTTTCTGATTATATTGTAATAAAGAGACTTAATTATAATTATATATGGACATTATATCATTGCTAAAACAACATGTAATGGTGGCCTAAGAATTTTGCACAGTACTGTACATTGTTTTAAAAGTCCATGTTTGTGGATATAGTGCAATTTGGAGGTTTAGATAATACTTTAAATAACTTGCAGGAGATTTAGGTTTATGCAAACTTCACTGCGGTCACTGTGATCTGTTTGACAAGGCAGTAAAATTAAAATATAATGTTTTTAAAAGGAATCCTCTAAAATGAGACACATAAAACAGGCAATTTAAAGTCATCATTCTCATGCTGTCATGTTCCATGTAATGGGTGGACCTGCTAAAACAGCCACGCTCAGAACGCACGCACCTCAAGTTGTGAACCAAGTCGAGCAAAACCACATCCGGCAAAGAAAATAAGTGAAAAAGTACTGCTTACTCTGACACTTGAGTTAAAACGCCAGTTACTAAAAGTTAAGGAAAGATATTAAGAAGTTTTCAGAATGCTAAAAATGATATATATTAGGGTTAAAAATCACCAGATTTGACATTGCATTAGATGAATGCATTGATTATTAATGAAACTGCACTACCTACTTAGTCGACTTACATAATGATGTAGTCAAAGCTCCCATGTAAAAGATAAGTAGTTGCATAGATATAATTTGCATATCTATAGATATCTTATTATCTATCCCCCACCCCCACAAGTTCATCTGACCCCTCCCCCTTCCGCACATGCACTGTATATGAGTGACACAAACTGGCGAACAGAATAAAAAAGAAAGCAAAGTGCCTGAGCCTTGAGAATGGGGGAAGGGTTTTGTTAAGCTACAGGAAGCTGTGGTTGAGAAACTGAAATTGTTTGCGTGCGCTCTGCGTTTCCATGGCAGCCGGGTCGCGCCACATACAGACCACTGCTAGTAACTCCCTTCCCTTTTTCTGACCAAAGCTGATGGTTTTACAAGGAGCCCGTGTTTCACATGGGTTTCAAAGAATTGAACTGCTGAATATACTGCGTGAGTGTTTCGGTGTGCCATAGTTAACTTGTTTCTAAATTAAATATCTTTTCAGTTGTCAGCTAACTTTTTCTCACTTCATTGTTTGGTCACACTTCATTTTGATGGTCCCCTTTAGACATTCTCTGTTGACTATAAGTAATGTTGCACCTAGAAGTCAACTAACTCTTATTAGAGTTTTAGTAGACTGTTAGGTGTTAGGGTTAGCACAAAAAGTTGACATGTACATGTGACATTTGTTTTGTTAAATGCTTTGTACTAAGCTGTCAAATGCAGTCTGCATTGGTAAAGAATTGAAAAGATTGTCATTGCTAGTTTTACAAATGCCGTATACCATCCAGGAATTATTTTCTAAAATAGGTTTTAGTGTATGTTTCAAATGTTGTGCTGTTATAGTGAAAACTGAGATTGGCCTCTACTTCTACCTTTTAGCATGTAAGATATTGGCTTCATCAACCGAGGTCTAATTAGAAAGTGTGCAGCTTGCTAGAGAAAATTGCTTCTTTGGTCTTTTGTATAAGTTTATAGTGTTTGTATTTATATCCTGTAGTTGACTATCTAAAATGAACTTGCTTTTTCCTTTAGCCACAGGCCCCTCACCTGCACACACGAGTGATGATGGTAATGATTAACCTCTTTTGACATTGTGACATTTCATATCTTTTATTGTTGACCTTGATGGCCGTGCACCAAATTAAACTTTATTGTATTGTGGTGCAAATTCTTCTCTCATTTAAAATGGCTAATGCTAAAGCTAATGCAATAGTTAATTAATTTGATATTGGCATCTATACTCCCATACCTTTTATCATGCAAGCTCTTCATCAATAGAGATTTAATTTGAAAGTGTACGGCTTGCTAGAAAAAGCTTCTTTGACCTTTTGTGTAGGTTTGTAGTTTTAGAGTGTTTGTAGTTCTTTCTTGTAGTCGACTATCTCAAATGAACTTGCTTTTTCCTTTAGCCACAGGCCCCTCAACCGCACACACGACTCAAGTCACAAAATCAGGGGAAGGTAATGTTCATCCTCTTTTGACAGGCTCTCTTGCAGTCAGCGACGAGTAAGGAAGTACAACATGATGAAAAAAAA
Organism: Ctenopharyngodon idella; assembly: GCF_019924925.1. Taxonomy (NCBI): domain Eukaryota; kingdom Metazoa; phylum Chordata; class Actinopteri; order Cypriniformes; family Xenocyprididae; genus Ctenopharyngodon; species Ctenopharyngodon idella. The sequence continues at coordinate 9,513,646 of NC_067229.1, forward strand.
CATTACAAATTTAAAATCTACTTTAACACACGTGGCAAGTTCTCAGATTTAGACATTTGTAAGATATTTATCAATAGAGATTTAATTTGAAAGGGTACAGCTTGCTAAAAGCTTCTTTGACCTTTTGTGTAGGTTTGTAGTTTTACAGTGTTTGTAGTTATTTCCTGTAGTTGACTATATAAAATGAACTTGCTTTTTTTGTTGACCTTGATGGCCGTGCACCAAATTAAACTTTATTGTATTGTGGTGCAAATTCTTCTCTCATTTAAAATGGCTAATGCTAAAGCTAATACAATAGAGGGTATGCACGTGACGTCACCTTCGACCGTTATGACTGCGGTTACACCCACTGAGTGGCAAAAGACTGAGTGGCAGCATTGGTTTTCAGCGTGAATGCTGTGAAATACACACAAAACACATCCAAAACGGGAAAGAGCTTTGTGATTGACTGTACAAATAGCTTTGACACAAAATCTGAGGTATATATTTAAAGACTGTCGAAAGCTACAGAAAAAATAAGCAAATGGATTGCTGCAATTCACATAACAACTGGATTCCAGGCAGAGAAACATGGATTTGTAGTTATCATTTTGTGTCAAAATGTTTGATTTTGAGGTAAAATCATACCATATATATTGTATTGTAATATATTGTGTTGACAACTCATCAATTAAATATTTACCATCTTATATTCTGCATAATTGGGTGTTTTTAAATAAACACTGACAAAAACTATACAAGTTTTAGTGCTGGACGATATGACGATATATATAACATTGATATAAGTGATTACTCAGATTTAAACCTACCTATATTGTAGTTATATAAAATATTCACAGGAAGATTTGCTTTATGTATTTCCCCGGCGTCAAAATCAGGCACATATAAATGTCAGGAAACACGATTCCTGGCTGCATGCCAATATCCATGAATTAGATTTCTTTGACATATCATAAGGAACACTTTCGAGCCCAACCTTTAGTGTAATTGTTTGTTTTACTCGCATTTTTGCAGTTTCCCCTATTAAATCCAGTCATGCAGCAGGTTCTTTTGCCACTCAGTCCAGCTGAGGGAGCGCGTTCCGGCGGGAAAGTGATGTCTATGCATACCCTCTATTGTTAATTAATTTGATATTGGCTTCTATACTCCTACCTTTTATCATCCAAGCTCTTCATCAGTAGAGATTTAATTTGAAAGTGTACGACTTGCTAGAAAAAGCTTCTTTGACCTTTTGTGTAGGTTTGTAGTTTTAGAGTATTTGTAGTTCTTTCCTGTAGTCAGCTATCTCAAATGAACTTGCTTTTCCCTTTAGCCACAGACCCCTCACCCACACACACGGCTCAAGTCTCAGAAACAGGAACAAAAGGTAATGTTCATGCTTTTTTGACATGCTCTCTTGCAGTCAGTGACGAGTAAGGATGTACAACATGATGAAAAAGAAAATTACAAATTTAAAAGCTACTTTACACTCATGGCAAGTTTGTTTTAGATTTAGACATTTGTTAAAAAATGTTCATACCAATTTCTACAAAAAAGTAATAACTTTAAAAATGTTAAGTGGTGTAAGCAGCAAGCATGCCACTTAAAAATGTGTTTTATATACAGTGGTGGCCAAAATTATTAGATCGGTAAGTTTTTTTAATGTTTTAAAAGAAGTCTCTTCTGCTCACCAAGGCTTCATTTATTTGATCCAAAATACAGCAAAAACAGTAAATTTGTGAAATATTTTTACAATTTAAAATAACTGTTTTATATTTGAATATATTTTAAAATGCAGTTTATTTCTGTGATGCAAAGCTGAATTTTCAGCATCATTACTCCAGTCTTCAGGGTCACGTGATCCTTCAGAAATCATTCTAATATGCTGATTTGCTGCTCAAAGAAACATTTATTATTATTATCAATGTTGAAAACAGTTGTGTACAATTTCTTTTCAGGATTATTTGATGAATAGAAAATTCAAAAGAACAGCATTTATCTGAAATATAGAGATTTGCAACATTATGAATGTCTATACTGTCACTTTTCATCAATTTAATACATCCTTGCTGAATAAAAGTATAAATTTCTTTAATTACTTTCCAGAAAAAAAAAAAAAATGCTTTAAATGTATTATATATATATATATATATATATAATGCTTTAAATGAATATATTTTAAAATGCTTTTTGTGCATTTTAAAATATATTCAAATATAAAACAGTTATTTTAAGTTGTAAAAATATTTCACAATATTACTGTTTTTGCTGTATTTTGAATCACATAAATGAAGCCTTGATGAGCAGAAGAGACTTCTTTTAAAACGTTAAAAAATCTTACCGTTCTAATAATTTTGGCCACCACTGTATTTTAAAAAATAATATATTTTTATTAATATATGTATTATATTTTAAACACATTTTGAAGATAAAAATTTTTTTTTATACATTCATTTGTAAATATTACATTTTTAATGAATATCAAACCATTTTTCCACTTTTGCTTTCCATATCTTTCATTGTTGACATTAAAGGTTGTTACGGCAGTTTCTTTCAGTTTTTCCCCTCTGTTTGGCCTAAAATCATTCAGTTTGAAATGTTGGCTTACAGACACAGGTTTTTCAGATTTTCCGTTGCGGCATTCTCTCCATATTTACGATTCTTTGCAGCCTTTAGCCACGGCCTACAACTCTCTGGGTCCTTCACTGGAAACCGAAAGCAACTCACTCTAGCTAAACGTTTACACTTTGAATTGTTGCACCTGGGAGCAATATAAGTAGACACAACTATGACTAAGTTTGCTAAGAAGTATTTCCTACTAAAGCAAAGCAGTATTTGACTCTGATCAAGCGTTCCCATAGCAGACTGGTGGAAGTGGCCTTGGATGGCAACATGCCCAGTGCAAAAGGGAAGATAACAGCCTTTTTGATTTCATCTTTTTGTTCACCTTTCTACTGAAGAGGCAGCAAATTTTTATTGAAAGCCCATTTAACCAGCCGTGAAGTACCCCTTTAATAAATATACACTATCATTCAAAAGTTTGGGACCAAGGAATGGCATCCTTGCTGAATGAAAATATCAGTTTCTTTAGTACCTTGATTTAATTAATAAAAATGCAAAAAAAAAATGTAGTGTACTCATTTCTGTAATTTAGCTTGTTGTGGTTTGTACTGCATTTGGTTTATTAATCTTGTGGAAAATGCATAAGGACTTTTTTGGATCCAGTTTAAACTATATGATTATGTCAAATAGGTTCTTCTGACATCACCAACCCCATCAATTCCACACATTCCACTCCTGTCTCACCTACGCCTGCAGGTAACCATGACAACACCCATCACCACAGCAGACACACACTCCAGCATTATATCTCTCTATCAATCACTTTCACTCATGACCTCTGACCTCCATCCTTCTATCGTGCTGCATTGCAATCTCACCACCACTATCTCTGTCCTTCAAACTTGCGTCACCATTCTGGTTTACAGTAACTGCAGTTATGAATTAGTGTTATAGGCAATGTTACATTTTGCTAATCTAAATAAATTAGAATTTTTTCTTCATGTGAAGTCTAAGACATGAATTATATATAAATAGTACTGCTAACAGATGTTTCGTGTTGGTAAGGTAATGTGGGTAAGTAGCTGCACATCATGCAGTAGTTTCAGTGCAATCACCCTTTGATTCCTTGAAATTAAATAAATAAAAGTTCAGTTGCATAATGTGATTCTGATTCTGTTAATTAATAAAGTTTCTTCTCACACTTTCCACAGGTTCAGCACAAGGTATGTGTCACTCTTTACCCATGCTATTTCTCTTATGCTGGTGATACTTACAGCCAGTTATAGCTATTAGGTGTGTGTGTGTGTGTGGTGTGTGTGGGGGAGGGGTACAGGTATTCATCCCAAACTGTACAGTATGGACGTCACGGTTCGGTTCATGCAGTTAGAGTCAGACGACGTATACAGTCAGTCACAGGCAATCCACACTACAATCCAGAAGGGGGTGCACGGTAATGCATTGTAGCCTAAACACTTTTGACCAGCATTAACCACCAATAATCGCAATAAGCTCTGTTTTTGTTACTTTTGATAAGAAGCAAAGTGTAATTTTTCAAATTCTGTCAATTTCATCAAGAAATGTAAACAATAAATGCTATTTTGAGACACTTTTTGATGTGGCGTAACAGACGCTGTATAGGCGCCTCAGTTCAAACGCAATCATCTCTTCCTCTTCACTACCAATTACAGAATGAACATGAATTAACATCTATACACAGGTATGTTGAAAGATACAGTACAACTTACCGAAACGTATATATCGTGTAATTGCTCAACCAGTGTTTAAACTGTGGAAAGATGTCAATAAAACAGCTTGTAAACAATGTCACACATTTACCTCAGAAAAGCCATTCTGTGTCCACAGTTGTTTGCTAGAGAAAGTAACTCTTTAAAATATGCACTATATTCACCTATATATTAATTATATTTTACTTAACCTGTTAGTGATGCCTTAATTATTTAACGTATGTTTAAATAAATCTGTCATGACAGCCACTATGTAAATTAATATATTTCAACAACGAATTGGAGAAACATAATTTTATAATAAGATATAGAAGTTAATGCAAAAACTGCCTTATGTGCAATTTACATGTTTACATAAAAATGTTTTATTATTATTATTATTTGAGTGTTGATGATTATATCTAAAAAATAAATAGCAACTGTATTTAATAGTATGAACTCTGTTGTTAATTGTAACTTTTAATATTATAGTAATATGCAAGTATGGGCTCCTTATATAGTTTACAGCATTAGTACAATTGGATGAATTTAAAGACAGAGACACAGTTTGTTCAGTAAACCACTGTTTAATAAAAAAAAAGTTTTTTCTCCCCCTGCTGTACCAAACCCGTACCAAATCGTGACTTCAAAACCGAGGTACATACCGAACCGTCATTTTTGTGTACCGTTACACCCCTAGGTGTGTGTGTGCGTGTGTGTGTGTGTGTGTGTGTGTGTGTGAGAGAGTGTACAATAAAGGTATGTGTCAGTTTTTCTTTTGAATAAGCTGTACTTTTGGGTCAGAAAATACATATGTGAGAACTTGATATGCTTGAGATATATTTTCATGGTGCCAATCCATCATTACAGTCACTCAGCCAATCTTCTCCACTCTCATCTCTGCATCAAACCAAACTGCATCTGCCACAGAAGGTAAAGCTAACATCAAATCATCAAACTCACACTCCTGCATTATTATTATTCTCTCACGCACAATCTCTCACACTCTGACCTCCATCTTCCCATCATGCCATGCTACAAGCACACCATCACTGAGCAAGAGGTGTTATTTATTTATTAGACGTTCATTTATTTGTTTGTCTCAAGCAAGTCCTTTTTAGGCCATACCAGGCTTCACATTTACGATCAGGCAATATTGTTAATAATGTTAAACATCTATTTTTGTTTATCATAAAGAAATCCAGATCCTGTGCTCAAACAACCCTAAAACCAAGAGGTCTAGTTTAAAGCACATATGGCAAGTTCTTGGAAACTTTGAAGCTTCGAAACCAAAAAAATACCAAATACAAAAAAATTAACTCTAAAAGTGGTATAGCCTTCAAGTAAAAAGATTTACTATTTATTACTACATTAACGTGCCCCTATTATGCTTTTTTGAATATAACCTTTGATGCAGTGTGTAATATTATTGTTTGTGAACGTAAAAGGTCTGCAGATTTTCAAAGCTCAAAGTGCATGACAAATAAAGTTATTGGGCCCTTTCATACACCCGGCGCAATCCGGTGCCTGGCGCGACACAAGTATTTTTTGTTAGTTTCAGCCCGATGCAGTTATCATTTTCATGTCCTGCACCATGTTGTTTAAATAGCAAATGCATTTGCGCTCATTTGTGCGCACATGGGTGTGCTGGTCTGAAAACGCAGTGTGTTCAGGCACATTGTTGGCGTGTTGCTATTTTGAACAAACTGAAATAGACTCTAAATTGACTGTAATGCTCCGGGCGCGCCGACCATTTTTCCCTTCGTTAAACTAGCAAAAGTGGACTCGTACATGCCCTAAGTGCACTTGCACCGTGCGCTTCAGACTATGTTCTTAGAATGTTAAAATAGGGCCCTTTGTCTCCTAAAAGAAAGAACCGATTCTGTACTGCCTGAAACGAGTCATCAGTAATTCCAGTCTTACCTACTGCTCAAACCTACGTTTGTAGCAAATTTGCATAATGCTGTATGGTCTTTATTGGCTGCTAGCAAACAATGTCTCCTTTGACCCTCAAACACTGTATTTGTATCTGAGTCTGCAGTGATCCTGAGGTGGAGCTGTATATCCCACCTATATACTCCCTCAGACATTGCACCCCATTTTCACAGCACTACTAAACTAACTAACTAAAACCAAACTTATTGGAAAAGCAAACACTTGAACATATGTCAGCGTGATAAGAACGACCTAAAAAAATTACATGAAGAGGGTGGGGTTTATGAACTATACTGCAGCCAGTCACAAGTTGGCGATCAAAACATTTCCTCACTATTTAGTGAAGTGACATGAAGTGACATGTCACAAATTCCATACTTGGGTTACAAGTCCGATTCTCTATCCATTAGGCCACGACTGCCCCCCATTTAGAACCTGTTTAGCTCATGGTAGACCAATCACAACAGACAGGCTGAGAAATGTAATGTTTTTTTTTTGTTTGTTTGTTTGTTTTTTTACCTTGGATGCATGAAAACCTATTGTAGGAGACCTCGAAAACAAAATTAGGAACCTTTAAAATAGCATAATAGGGGCACTTTAATTCGTTTCTGAAAACATTTCCAACATAGAAAAGTTGTATTCAAGAAATTTGTATTTTGAAATTATTCCCATTACTAGAAATTCTTAAGCATCATTTCTCTTATATCTATACATTCCTCTGTAATAGTGCTTTTCAAATGATGGATTATATGTCTGTTCTGACAGCAGGAAAAAACATTGCTAAATGCAAATAATAAAATGCAACTAACTAGCCACATAATTGTGCATAGAAAAGCCTTATGAACTTTTAAAAAGCAGGGAAACACTTCCCCTTGGCACAAAATCTGCTTACTCTGTTGATTCTCAGAAGTAATTAAATGACTATGGCCCAGTTTCACAGACAGGGCTTAGGCTAAACCAGGATTAGGCCTGATTTCAATTAGGGTATTTAAGTTGCTTTTATAAACATGCCCTAGAAAAAAAAAAAACATTACTGGTGTGCATCTTGAGACAAAACAATGGCACTGACAAATTTTTAGACTTGTCAGTACAAGTTTCTTTCAGTTAAAACAGCTCAAACATGCATTTTAGTCTAGGACTATCTTAAGTCTTGTCTGTGAAACCGGGGGTAAAAGTTCAGCTGTGCATAATATAATTCTGATGACATTAATTAATAAGATTTTATCTTGCACTTTCAACAGACTCAAAATCGCCCGTTAACGGTAAGTGTCACTTTATTTTTCTTATGCTGACACTGATGCCTGATTTGAACTTGTGGGTCAGAAATATATATGATATGCTTGCATATTCTTTCATGCTGTCAATCCATCATTAGACACTCAGTCAACCTCCACTCTCATCTCTACATCAAACCAAACTGCACCTGCCACAGAAGGTAAAGCTGACATCACATCATCAAACTCACACTCCTGCATTATTATTATTCTCTCACTCACAATCTCTCACACTCTGACCTCCATCTTCCCATCATGCCGTGCTACAAGCACACCATCACTGAGCAAGAGGTGTTATTTATTTATTTATTATTTGAGACCCAAGCAAATCCATTTAGACTATGTAGGCTTCACATTTAAAATCCAGCAATATATTAATATTAATCATTTATTTTTGTTAACCAAAATTCCAGTTCATTCGGAATGAATTTACCTTAATTCATTTTGAAGGTAAAAATATTTGTATACATTTATATTTAAATATTAAAACATATATCACAGATATCTATTTATAGTACCTTTTATTGGTGACATGCAACCACTAAAGTGATGGTATTTTTGTGCAAAAAGCCTAGTACAATATTTGTTAAATAAAATTCAGCTCTTATTAATATTTAAATATTTCATTCATATTTATATTAAATTACTTCATATTATATTTCATCTTTTTATTCATATTCTCTACATAAATGTAACATTTTATTTGATCAAATGATCATTATCATAAAGGGACCATTTCTACACTAAAACCGACTCTCACATCAATCTCACCCTCACTCACCCCCTCGCAACAACACAACACCAGCCCTACTGCAGGTAACAGTGTGTTAAAGGATTAGTTCACTTTCATATAAAATTTTCCTGATAATTTACTCACCCCCATGTCATCCAAAATGTTCATGTCTTTCTTTCTTCAGTTGAAAAGAAATTAAGGATTTTGATGAAAACATTCCAGGATTATTCTCCTTATAGTGGACTTCAGTGGTCTCCAAACGGTCAAAATTACAGTTTCAGTGCAGCTTCAAAGGGCTTTAAACGATACCAGATGAGGAATAAGGGTCTTATCTAGCGAAACAACCTGTCATTTTTGAATGTCATTGTTGTTGTCATTGCTGTCATTGCTGTATGTCCTACGCCTTCTTACGGAACGAACGCAGCGGCAGTGTTTTCCGTAAGTAGAATAGGGAAGGCGTAGGACATACTGCGTAAGCTTTTTGAAGAATACCAAAGTACGGTTTTGGCGGAAGCACTTGGAAGGCAATCTTTTGTTTATATAAAGCATATACATTTACATTTTTTTTCAAAAATGACAGATCGTTTCGCTAGATAAGACCCTTATTCCTCGTCTGGTATCGTTTAAAGCCCTTTAAAGCTGCACTGAAACTGTAATTTTGACCTTCAACCGTTTGGAGACCATTGAAGTCCACTATAAGGAGAATAATCCTGGAATGTTTTCATCAAAATCCTTAATTTCTTTTCGACTGAAGAAAGAAAGACATGAACATCTTGGATGACATGGGGGTGAGTAAATTATCAGGAAAATTTTATATGAAAGTGAACTAATCCTTTAATGTTGTATTTCATGTTTTTTATTCATTTTATTCACCTTTTCTTAACGATCCTACTGCGTTTTAGATTATGAGAGGCACTTCTGGTTTGGGGAAGTTCCACTTAAAAAGACTGAAATCATTTCAAATCATAATGTTCTATTTATGTTCTATTTCCAGATGTCAGAAAAATAATGTAACTTGTGGTATTAAAGGTGACTGGGTATAACAAAAATATCTATGGCAAGAGCTCTTGCGTTCTTTTCCTCCTGATTTTCTTTTATTCCCCTTTGTATTCTGCTGAAAAAGGACAATACTGTTCATTTGTGGTCTGCTCTACTGATTTAAATTATGATATCCCGATTAATAATTCACTGGAATGCAGAATCTCTCATTTTTCTCCCCAAATCCTCATGTCTCTTTCCAAGTTTGTTTTCACAATTTAAAATGTAATTGTCTCCCCTTTTCATTTTTTAATCACTATTAGCAGTGTGTACAGTTTTTTAAAGCAGATAAATACAATATTTGTCTGTCAGAATTACGGAAATCACTTCGAAATATTATCGAGCGATGTTCCAGTTCATTTTGATGGAGGTAGTGCAATTACAGGCATATTACAGTGATAGGCTATTTAACACGTCCATAATATTGCTGCAGAAAAAATGTTAAAATTCCTATTTCCTTTTTTAGATTGTGATAATATTAATACATTTCAATTTCAAGGACATTTTTTACAATAAAAAAAAAACTGGTATACTACATGGGTCGCCATGTAATGTCCAAACTTCTTGCATCTCATACAGGACTGTGTAAAAGTATTTATAAGAGAAACATTTTATTTGATCTAATTACCATCATCATTTAGGGAATGATGCTAAAGAAATCCAGACAAACACATCAACCTCACCCCCACTCACCTCCTCGCAACAACAAAACATCAGTCTCTCTGCAGGTAACACTGTATTTAACATCATATTTCATGTTTTTATTTGTATCTGTATTGCGTTATTAACTGAAAATTTGTTTCTGTAGTTGTTTTGATGAATTTGTTAGCCGAATGAGGCATTTTGGATTTAGTGAATGAACAAACTTAAAGTGATAAAGTAGTCTTTCTTCAGCCAATTTTAAGAACAGTTTAGAGAACCTAAAAATCTGAATGCACCAGGTTGCATAAATATATTGCCATATTGTTAAAGGTAGGGTAGCTTTGAAAGCATGAGATCCCACTCTCCCTTCAGAGTGTTTCCAAAGCCACGCCTCCTTCAAAACACATGAATGCACAGGTCGCGCACAGCCAGAGCAGATTCTGCAAAGCATCACGAGAGACAATGTTAAATTACCTCATGTCTCAAAGCACTTAACATTGCAATAATAATGAGCATAAACAACTTACAGAGCTCTTACTTGTACCACCTGACTGCTGCAGATTAATTTCGGCATTGATAGTGTTGACATAGAAACGCATAAAGGTAGAACATCACGGCTTGCCATCTTGTAATTGCGGTTACAACATGGCGTGAACGTAGCACAAGCTAGTTGTTTTGGTTCAGAAGGAACTGTAAAAGGCGGCTGCTGTTGCATTTGGACCGAATTCAATGATTGAATGAACATTTTTTTGGTCGTGCGACTTCCACAGAAGTCTGTACATGTTTTAATATTTAGACCACTTCTATTATTGATTGCTATTAGGATGTAAAGAGAGTTTCAACCAGTATAACAAGAAGTTGCCTACAAAAACAAATTGCCTACCCTACCTTTAAGTTTATGCATTTTGTGGTAATAATACATTTCAATTTAAGGACATTTTTTAAAATAAAAGAATATAGTACTATGTTGGGTCGCCACATGATGTCCAACTTCCTTATATTCCATACTATGTAAAAATATTTGTCTGATCTAATAACCATTATCATTTAGGGGGTACAGCTGAAGAGGGTCTATATCATGTAAATAAATGATCGCATTGTTGAGCTAATGCAGTTTATGGTAATAATAATCAGTTCCGTATTGACATTTTTGTACAAAAGAAAAATCTGGTACAATATTGGGTGATGTCCAACTTTCTTAAATCTCATACTGTGTAAAAGAATTTACAAAATACACATTTTATTTGATCTAATAACCATTATCATTTAGGGAATAATACTAAAGATAAAATCCAGACAAGCACATCAACCTCACCCCCACTCACCTCCTCGCAACAACAAAACACCAGTCTCTCTGCAGGTAACACTGTGTTTAACATATTTCATGATTTTATTCATGTACCAATTTGTCAGTTTTTCTTCTGCTTATTTTGCTTAAATATATTGCCATATTGTTGAGTTCATACATTTTACATTTATATTTAAGGACATTTTTTTTTTTTTAAATAAAAATCTGGTTAAAATCTGGTATGTTGGGTAGCCACATGATGTCCAACTTACTTATATTCCATTCCGGACTATGTAAAAATATTAAAAAGAGAAACAATTTATTTGATTTAATAATAATTTTCATTTATGCTGTAATACTAAAGATAAAATCCAGACAAGCACATCAATCTCACCCCCACTCACCTCCCCGCAACAACAAAACACCAGTCTCTCTGCAGGTAACACTGTGTTTAACATATTTTATGATTTTATTCATGTACCAATTTGTCAGTTTTTTTTCTGCTTATTTTGCTTAAATATATTGCCATATTGTTGAGTTCATACATTTTACATTTTTATTTAAGGACATTTTTTTTTAAAAAATAAAAATCTGGTTAAAATCTGGTATGTTGGGTAGCCACATGATGTCCAACTTACTTATATTCCATTCCGGACTATGTAAAAATATTAAAAAGAGAAACAGTTTATTTGATTTAATAATAATTTTCATTTATGCTGTAATACTAAAGATAAAATCCAGACAAACACATCAACCTCACCCCCACTCACCTCCCCGCAACAACAAAACACCAGTCTCTCTGCAGGTAACACTGTGTTTAACATATTTCATGATTTTATTCATGTACCAATTTGTCAGTTTTTCTTCTGCTTATTTTGCTTAAATATATTGCCATATTGTTGAGTTCATACATTTTACATTTATATTTAAGGACATTTTTTTTTTTTTAAATAAAAATCTGGTTAAAATCTGGTATGTTGGGTAGCCACATGATGTCCAACTTACTTATATTCCATTCCGGACTATGTAAAAATATTAAAAAGAGAAACAATTTATTTGATTTAATAATAATTTTCATCTATGCTGTAATACTAAAGATAAAATCCAGACAAGCACATCAATCTCACCCCCACTCACCTCCCCGCAACAACAAAACACCAGTCTCTCTGCAGGTAACACTGTGTTTAACATATTTTATGATTTTATTCATGTACCAATTTGTCAGTTTTTTTTCTGCTTATTTTGCTTAAATATATTGCCATATTGTTGAGTTCATACATTTTACATTTTTATTTAAGGACATTTTTTTTTTTAAAAATAAAAATCTGGTTAAAATCTGGTATGTTGGGTAGCCACATGATGTCCAACTTACTTATATTCCATTCCGGACTATGTAAAAATATTAAAAAGAGAAACAGTTTATTTGATTTAATAATAATTTTCATTTATGCTGTAATACTAAAGATAAAATCCAGACAAACACATCAACCTCACCCCCACTCACCTCCCCGCAACAACAAAACACCAGTCTCTCTGCAGGTAATACTGTGTTTAACATATTTCATGATTTTATTCATGTACCAATTTGTCAGTTTTTCTTCTGCTTATTTTGCTTAAATATATTGCCATATTGTTGAGTTCATACATTTTACATTTATATTTAAGGACATTTTTTTTTTTTTAATAAAAATCTGGTTAAAATCTGGTATGTTGGGTAGCCACATGATGTCCAACTTACTTATATTCCATTCCGGACTATGTAAAAATATTAAAAAGAGAAACAGTTTATTTGATTTAATAATAATTTTCATTTATGCTGTAATACTAAAGATAAAATCCAGACAAGCACATCAACCTCACCCCCACTCACCTCCCCGCAACAACAAAACATCAGTCTCTCTGCAGGTAATACTGTGTTTAACATATTTTATGATTTTATTCATGTACCAATTTGTCAGTTTTTCTTCTGCTTATTTTGCTTAAATATATTGCCATATTGTTGAGTTCATACATTTTACATTTATATTTAAGGACATTTTTTTTTTTTTAATAAAAATCTGGTTAAAATCTGGTATGTTGGGTAGCCACATGATGTCCAACTTACTTATATTCCATTCCGGACTATGTAAAAATATTAAAAAGAGAAACAATTTATTTGATTTAATAATAATTTTCATTTATGCTGTAATACTAAAGATAAAATCCAGACAAGCACATCAATCTCACCCCCACTCACCTCCTCGCAACAACAAAACACCAGTCTCTCTGCAGGTAACACTGTGTTTAACATTATATTTCATGTTTTATTATTAATATTTATCAATTTATCAGTTTTCCTTCAGTCTATATCATGTAAATAAATTAACATATTGTTGAGCTATCGCAGTTTATGGTAATAATAAGTAGTTTCGTATTGACATTTTTGTACAAAAGAAATCTCATACTGTGTAAAAGAATTTATAAAAGAAACATTTTATTTGATCTAATAATCATAATTATTTATGTGGTAATACTAAAGAAATCGAAACAAACACATCAACCTCACCCCCACTCACCTCGCAACAACAAAACACCAGTGTGTTTAACATATTTCATGTTTTTATTCATGTACCAATTTGTCAGTTTTTCTTCTGCTTATTTTGCATAAATATATTTCCATATTGTTGAGTTCATGCATTTTATATTTTGATTTAAGGACATTTTTTTTTAAATAATAAAATCTGGTACTATGTTGGGTAGCCACATGGTATCCAACTTACTTATATTTCATACTGGATTGTGTAATCGAGTTTTTCTCGATTGCTTAAACACATTTCTTAAAATTATGCCTCCCTTTCTCGAAACTCTAAACACAAATCCATAACTTCTCACCCAATTCCACAAAATTCCAGTTTTCAGGTCAAAATGAAGCTCTCCACACAAAACCATTTAAATTTGGTGCAACCGAACTTTGCCCTCAGACATGAAACACCAGCCCTCAAACACACACTACAACATAATCTTACACAATGGTGAGATAAATTCAAAACAATACTACAAAAACCGGTAATAAGTTATGTTGCTTGTGGTTCTCCACCTCAAAAATCTTTTCACAAGATGAACACAACAAAAGACAACAAATGTATACATTTGCACATTTTTATTCCTTAATGTACTGTACAGTACAATACACCAAACAACAACAGCAAAAATAATAATCTGCCCCATCATCCGTCTTGGTCTGGGACAGGCCAGAGAATCTCTTCAACATCACAGGCTGTATTGGCCCTAGCCAGGCAGCAAGGGTAAAATCCTCTTGCATGCCTGATCCAGCACTGGCACACAACTAAAATGTCTAGGCAGTAGGGGTGTAACGATTCACTCATTTTCTCGATGAATCGATTACAAATCCTGACGATGCATATGCATCGATATTGAAACATGTTTTTTGAATCGTTAATTTCGGCCAATAATCAATGTAAATGCTAAGAATCAAATTAATCACGATTCGATAGCGATTCAGTGCTTTAAAATATATAGACATTAAATTACTACACGCGCGAATTGATGGAGACGTTGTGCACCATAATTCACGCACTCACAGCTCTCCTTCACAGATAAGCGCTGCACTCTTTACCGCCTTTCACTGGATTTCACTTCGTCTGTAGCTCTCTCATCAACACATTTTGAGCAGCCCACGTTTGAGCTCTCCTCAGGACGGCCACTGCTATTCACATGAGCAGAGGACAGCTCTCTATCGAGACAGCAATAGTCCTGAGTAAAACCGCTCAAGCCATTGATAAAGCTGTCAAGTCATTGAGTGGTCACTAGGCTACTGTTGAAATAAAATGCTTTCATTGCGTGGAAATGTCACTGTTATTTTCTAAAAGATACAATACTAAAGTTTTATGGAAATGGGTCATTCCATTGACATTACCTGAGCAGTTGAAGTAAAACCCCACTTATTCAATGTTGTTTAACTGAATGTACAAATGAAACTGCTGAAATAACTACAACATTAACAACACTGAAATAAGAGGGCGCGGTTTATCTATCAATCAGATGTGCATTAAATTTGCGTTCGTTACTATAGCAACAGTAGACACCCAGCGCGTTTTCTTTCAGAATCATCGTAAGGAAAATGTTCCATATAAAGAGAACAAAGAGGGCTTTTATAACTATTCTGTGAAGAAAAGTTAGTTTAGGATTAGTTGGGAAAGTGCATGATATTCTAGGGTAGTCTCTCCATGTAAGCATTAGTATGTTTAATGTACCTGGAACACTTTAATAAGGTTGTGTAGTCATTAACACTATCCTACACTATAGTTAACCTGAACTAACAATACTTTTAAAGCCTTTTAAAATTTTTATGTAAATTTTTAATGTATTTTTTAAATTTTTAATGCCAATTTTTAGTCTATTAAAATAAAGTTATGTAGCATCATTAAGAACTAACATGAACTAACATTTAACAATGGACAAAAGGTTGTTTTTTGCCTTTACTCTCTGACCTCCTGAAGGCCGCTGTGTAATTCGCACCCTAACTACCACATTGGGGGAAGCATTTAAATAACCCTATGATTGCATAAAAAAATGCCTAATCAAATCTAATTAATCGAATTGCATCGAATTTTAATGTGAATCGTCACAAATCTAATCATTCTGAATTTGCAAAAATTGTTCTTGAATCGAATCGTTCTGAATTTGCAAAAATTGTTCTTGATTCGAATCGAACACCTATGACACAGAGTACAGCACTTAAAAGTTACAGTAGAGAGCAGTATGAAGTGTACACATACCTGTTTCCTCCCTGAAGGTCCTTATGATCGAGGCGACGGTGAAGCGACTCAGATGTACTCAATGCCCAGCCCCTCTAGTCATACCATAGACAGGGACATAGTCAACTAGAGTGACACAAATTTCATCCGAGACTGCTTGTCTTTTTGCCCTTCCTCGTCATCCTCATCCTCTTTCTTCACCTTTTCCTTCACTCCCTACTGCTCTTCCTCCTCCTTCTCTCTGGTGTCCTCGACCTCTTCTATCACGTCTCTCTGGATCAATTGTTCCAAAACTATCTATTGAATGTTCTGATTGGTGTGTGATAAAATGTGACTCTTAGGGCCCTATTTTAATGATCTAAGCGCATGGTCTAAAACACATGACGCAGGTGCACTTAGGGCGTGTTTTAATCCACTTTTGCTAGTTTAATGACGGAATAAATGGTCGGCGCGCCAGGCGCGTGGTCAAAAAGGGTTGTACCTAGTCTCTTAATGAGTAATTTGTGTGTTTTGGGCGTAACGTGCAATAGACCAATCAGAGTCTCATCTCCCATTCCCTTTAAAAGCCAGGTGCGCTTGCACCATGGCGGATTGCTGTTTACATAGCAGAATATAGACACTCCATACCTGACGAGTAAGTTTAAATACATGTGTGTATTGCCAATATTGGTCAAATATTTAGCCAAATTAATTTGTTTGTTAATTCATTTGCTATTTAAACAATGTGGGTGCTGGACGTGAAAATGGTAACTGCGTCGGGCTGAAACCAGCAAAAAACACGTGCCGTCGCTCTTGCCGTCGCATTGCGCCGGGTGTGTGATAGGGCCCTAAGTGTTTCCACCTGGGTAATTGTTTGCTAATTGAGCTGAAGCTGTGCTGACTTGAGTGAACAATTTCGAATGCTAGTGCTTTCATAATGAGAACATGGTGTAGGAAATGAGAAATGATGGGATTTGTCTCTAGAGTTTTGCAGTGACAGTTCAACAAATCTAAATTCTATGTCAAAACAGGAAAATAGTGTTTATAGTATAGGGAAATGCGTGTGCTTTTTGATAAATCGTCCCCTTGGAATTATAAGGTTCTATCTGACATTTTTGTCAAAATAGAATTATTCACATATTCTTATTCTGTGGCAACTTATTTACATTATGTGATGTTTTTTTATGGCGTGTACATTTTGGGACTTTTTATTTAGAAAACAAAAAGGTTCTATCTACAAAGTTGAATGGAATGCAAAAGCTTTGAAGCTCAATATCTCAAAACTGCTCAGACTGCAGATAGAACCTTATAATTCCAAGGGGACAAAATGGCATTGTGGTTTTGAAATTTTAGTTCAAAAGCCTGGCTATAGTGTTTAAGCAATCGAGAAAAACTGTAAAAAGAGAAACAATATTTTTGATCTAATAATCATTATCATTTATGTGGTAATACTCAAGAAATCCAGACAAACACATCAACCTCACCCCCACTCACCTCATCGCAACAACAAAACACCAGTCTCTCTGCAGGTAACACTGTGTTTAATGTTATATTTCATGTTTATTATTATTTGTCAGTTTATCAGTTTTCCTTCAGTCTATATCAGGGATGGGCAACTGGCAGGCCACATACGGCCCTCAGTGTCTTTCAATACGGCCCGCTGGACATTTGAAAAGCAAGTAACGTAAAGATTGTGTTCAGATTATAATGTTACTAAATAATGTTACTATATAATTTACTAAATAAATCCTGGAGAGGTCGCTATTTCAAGCCGATCCCCGTATTAATAACAGCGTAGGATGTGCACGCTAATGTGAATGTTTACTAAAATTAGCAAAAATAAATGAAAAATTGACAGTAAAAATCGTTTTTTCACCATCCAATCAGGATGGTTAACGGAAGTTCAAGGGGTCACCCATATGTTTGATTTGTTTGGAAACGAAATCTGTAATGAAAGATTTTATTGTAAATTGCCATTCCACCACTGCACTGCTCATAAAATCCGCTTTCCACCGTCTGGCGGAACGGATGAATGGTAAGGAACGCTTCCAGTTGTATTTCCAATTGAGCCCAGTACGGCACGGCATGATTACAAACCATTCTCCGCCCGGAATTAGCCAACCGTGCCGAACCGTGCTGCTAGAATGCGAGTAGTGACGTTGTCACTCAGGATCGGTCACTTGTCTGTTGCCTGGCTGCCAGTTTCTCCGTAGCTTGCTAAACATGATATTTTAGCAACACGAACACAAATTAATCATACAATTAAAAGAAAGAACTGATCATCCTACATCAGGGCTACTCAACTGGCGGCCCACGGGCCAAGTCCGGCCCGCCAGTCATCATCTGGCCCGTGGGCACCCACACCACTAATCCTACCCAAGACTACCAAGTGCGTATCATATGCACGCCAAAACTCATTTTGGCGTATATTTTCTACGAGATTACATGCACGCACTATTGATGCGCTTTCTCATGTGATCGGGTTGGGTGGCCGCAGTGGCGCCTCCAGTTGCACTGTGCATACCATGCACGCTCCTCCGACTGACCTGAGAAACGTTTTCCGTGCGAATATTTCAGCAGTTATTATGTGTCCCGTATTTCTGTCGACTGAACCAGTGATACCAATCATTCGTGAATTAATCATTCTTTTGTCTCGGTTCTTTCTTTTCTGTGAATCGGCCAAACGTGCTTGCATAACTATCTGAAATGATTTGGATTCATTCAGACCGCTCTGTCACTGAATCATCTGTAGGCTAGTTGTTTCTTGGTCAGTAACAACAAATACAGAACAAATAGCGCTGTTTTCAGGTGTTTCACTAGTTTACTTTGAACTACACAGCACGGCCCAGTGGATAACGGAACGAAAGCTTAAAGAAGCCGGTTTATTCCCAGTCACCATTATTAAACAGCGTTGCGGCATCCAATAAGAAACGTTTCAATTCGACACACACCCCTCGGTTACAAACCACAAAACACTCGATGATTAAACTAGTTTTAAATTGGATGAAATAGCCTCAACATTCCCAACAATGCCATGCCATGAAACATGCCATGAATGAAGATAGAAGACTTTTAAATCCTAAAATCACCACACTTACAAACATTTACCATGAATGAACTGTAATAATTTACCATGGATTGTGGAAATGTGGAATATGTTGTAGCCATTTATATTGCAATATATTTATTAGGTGGGTAGGGGAATATATAATTCATGTCTTTGTGAAAATGTGTGTAGTTTTTACCTGCATTTAGGTGTTTTTTTTATAGGCCAATATAACATATCATAATATAATATGGTAGTAGTGAGTAGCCATGTATGGTTTTACCTGTGGTTACCAAGTCTTACTGTCAGAATATTTTCATTTAAGCCTATATTAATTATAGATAGAATAAATCTTACCAATAAGAAACCTCAATTCCCCCAACCCCAGTTCTGTACATTTGTTTGTTGCAAATTTACAGATAATGCAATTGAGATGTTTACATTTGCTTGTTGGAGTAATATTGCTTGTCAAAGTTTCCCTTTTGTATTAGCAAAAATTGCACAAGTTTAAGTTCATAAAATCTTTTTTTTTTTTAATTATATTAATTGTACATTGATTTCCCTTAAGAAAAAGTAAATTGAGTAAGACGTTACCTTTTACTCAAAAAATTGAGTAAAAGGTGCGAGTTTGGATTAGTAATCTGGCCCCCTGCATTAAGGAGAAAAAATGTTGGCCCTCGTCACTATCGAAGTTGCCTATTCCTGGTCTATATCATGTAAATAAATTAGCATATTGTTGAGCTAATGCAGTTTATGGCAATAATAATCAGTTCCGTATTGACATTTTTGTACAAAAGAAAAATATGGTACAAATATTGGGTGATGTCCAACCTTCTTAAATCTCATACTGTGTAAAAATGTATTAAAGAAGCATTTTTTTAAAAAAAATCTAATAATCATTATCATTTATGTGGTAATACTAAAGAAATCCAGACAAGCACATCAACTTCACCCCCACTCACCACCTCGCAACAACAAAACATCAGTCTCTCTGCAGGTAACACTGTTTAATATTATATTTCATGTTTATTGTTATTATTTATCAATTTATTTATCATTTTTTTCCTTCAGTCTATATCATGTAAATAAATTAGCATATTGTTGGACTAATGCAGTTTATGGTGATAATAATCATTTTTGTATTGATATTTTTGTACAAAACAACGTTCCAACCTTCTTACATGTCATACTATGCAAAAGTATTTATAAGAGAAACATTTTATTTGATCTAATAGCCATTAATCATTTAGGGAATAATACTAAAGAAATCCAGACAAACACATCAACCTCACCCCCACTCACCTCCTCGCAACAACAAAACACCAGTCTCTCTGCAGGTAACACTGTGTTTAACATCATATTTCATGTTTTATTATTATTATTTATCAATTTATCAGTTTTCCTTCAGTCAATATCATGTAAATAAATTAGCATATTGTTGAACTAATGCAGTTTATGGTGATAATAATCATTTTTGTATTGATATTTTTGTACAAAACAACGTTCCAACCTTCTTACATGTCATACTATGCAAAAGTATTTATAAGAGAAACATTTTATTTGATCTAATAGCCATTAATCATTTAGGGAATAATACTAAAGAAATCCAGACAAACACATCAACCTCACCCCCACTCACCTCCTCGCAACAACAAAACACCAGTCTCTCTGCAGGTAACACTGTTTAATATCATATTTCATGTTTTAATGTAAAAAAAAAAAAAAGCATATTGTTAAGCTTATAAGATAAATTTTTTGTTCACATATGCATTAGCATTTAGGGAATGTTTCTGATTCTATATGTGTGAACCAAGACCATAACCATGTCTTGAACTTTTTGTTGTTGTTTTTTTATTATTATTTAAAAAAAATAATAATTAGGGGAGGGCTATTGGTCTTTTTATTTAAAGGAATTAAATAATTAAAGAATTAAAAGGGATTTAAGCGAATAAAGAACAGGAAATAAGAATGGTAAAAGAAGTTGTAGATCTAATTGTAGCCTAGTTGTGAAGTAATCGGTTTAAACTATTTGCAAATAATATTTTATTTAAAAATATGCACACATTCACTCTTATTCGTGTCTAATATGTCAAAAAATGCAAAACGTTTCTTGTCTCATTACATTCAGTAATGAATTACATGACTCATGTCAATTATAGCATATTTTCAATTAAAAACAGTGGTTTTTCATTAAAAAAACTTGAGTAGTTGCATCACTGGATATGACTGTCTAATTATTGTGGTAATATAAAGTAATTTCGTCTCACATCAACATGACACCAACAGCACCTCAGGTAACAGTGTAATAGAAACAGTTAAAATTAACAATTCAGAATCAGTGCTTATTCACTGTTTAGCCATGCTGTATATTAATGCATTTATTTGTGTGAAGCAATACAGTGAGCTAAATGAGTTTGCAGTACCTCAATATCTTGGTCATTGAGTTTTAACTCTTTTATTATAACTTACCACCTCAACAACATTCAGGGATTGAGACCACCTCACCTCCAAGCACCACCATCACGCTTCTCACCTCCATGCAATCCATCTCAACCTCACCCGCACTCACCACCAGCAGCATGGGTAACACCACGCTATCTGTGCCCTCTGTACAAATGATTACTGATTATTGTGATAACTAATGACTAACTTGTAAATATGTGCTTTTCACAGGTACCACAGTAAGCCCATGTGAGTATTTGTTTACACTGCCCCTATTTGAAGTCAACTTTAATTTTGTTGTTGAGAACATATAGTTATCAATTTGTGAATGTTTCCTGCACACTTACACACAGGTAAATACAACCTTACCGAGAGAGGGGATGGAAGTATTTCTCATGTCGTGAACGTCAATGGCTCCCCTGACAAAACGTACACAGTCACATTAATGAGCAGGGGGAAACCTGTCAAAAGTGTATCTAGCCTGACTGCTGTTGAAATAAAGTTTGAATGGTTAAAACCATGCACTATTTACACCATCAGTGTAAATGCCTGCGAACCCGATGGAGACGTGACTTTTATATCCAGTGGTAAGTGTTTTAATACATACTCAAACAGCAAGTTCAGATGGGACATACTGTACACTGACCTCAAAAACTATTTGGACACTTAAATCACACTTGTTCCTGGTCTGATATTTTGTTGCATAATACACTGACAGTCATACATTTTCAAGTGTTCAAATATTTGGGGATAATATATAATTTGTTTTGACAGAATGGAGCAATAACATGATCCATTTTATTATTATAATATTTTTAATATTTCAAGTACTTGAACATACTACATTTTTATACTCTGCTGATGAATAGATATTATATATGTATTCACATTGTGTCTCATTTTTTTATAGATCAGAATAAAACTGTTTTCCGCACTGTTGTAACCAATGACAGTGTGTGTTTTGAAGGAGAATTCAAAAACACAACACAGATTCTGGAATCTATTAAAATAACACAGAACAACTCTTGCAAACCTTTTCAAAAGCACATAACATTCGACACATGTAACTACACAACGGATGGCCTTGTGCCCCCAGGTTGGTATTTACTAAACTGAATAGATGTATTGTTATTTCATTTATTTTTCAACATGAAAAGTAGGCTCTATTTTTACTGCTCTTTACACACAAACTCTCAGAGAATATTGTTGAATAATCATTAAGCACAAACCCATTTACATTCTTGCTGTTGAATTGGCTCTTTGTCAGTTCATGAGTGTGAATTTGTATTGAATTGGCCATGACACACAAGGCCGAATTGGAATTTTAATGACTTTGAATTAATATTTTAAATATATTGATATATATTACAAATTTCTGTAGGTGCCATTTCAAAAACTGATTATTAGTATACGTATCATAATAATAAAAAAAAAAATGAAAACACTTCCAGTTATATGTGAATTCCATGCCATTTTAATTGTACTTGAATTTTAATTCTGAATCCTGTTTCCTAACTTAATTCAAATTCATTGTAGTTTTTTGTACTGGTATGGAGTCAGTTATAAAGTCCTGGCATTTGTTGGAGTTGCGTAAGAAGTTTGACCTGCATTTTAATTAACTGAATGTTTCTGTTTCAGTCAAACCAATCATAACCTTCAATGAAACTATTCCATCTCAGTTTCAATGGACTAATAAACCAGAACAATGTCATGAAACGTTTAACATCACTTGCAGCCACAACAGTAAGTAATTAAATGTTTCCATGTCACTGGAAATGTATAATTAAATATCTTTAATATTGTCTCTTCACATTTACCTTGATGATTAAGCAGACTAACAAATCATGGATGCCTTTTCTCTTCTTTCTTTGTCAGATGAGAACAAAAATTATGTTTTAAATAAACCAGTGTCATTATTACCTGACAGAGAATATTCCTGCTTTGGAGAATACCGTTACAGGAATCAAACCATCAAGAGTAATAATCATGTGTTTACGATAAAATGCGGTGAGTTGCTAATTAAACAGGATTGGTTCAAAGTTCTTCCATTCTTTCTTTTCTGCACACCTGAGAGTATTTACCAATAATGTCATGACTAGCAAAAGAGGGTTTTATTAGGCTACTACTTATTAGGCTAATATTTTGACACTATATTTAGGCACACCTAAAACTATATGAATGTGAATAAAATATTAAACACTAAAATGTTTTGTCATTGTTATAACATCCCTTCAACTCTATTTCTTGTTTCTACTCAGTTTTATTAGTGAGTTTAAACCTGTGAAAAAGTGAGTTTTCTTCATCATGAAGGTAGTTATAAATGTGCAATAAACATAACTTTTTTCCATTTTAACGTCAAGGCACAAATTAAACTTGCATTTATATTTATAATTGCATTTATAATTTTTTTTTTTTTTTTTTTTCCAAAATGAAAATATATTTATTTTTTTAATATGTTTTGTGTCCAATATAATTACTTGATATATAGGCCTAATTAAGTGTCACTGAGAAGGCCAATGGATATATATTTTTTATTTTTTTATTTTTTTTTTTTTTTTTTTTTTTTTTCCCGTTTGTTTTATGGCCAAAGAAACTTAATGCCTATTTCAAAACTTCCTTATATTAATAAGATCTTGGAGAAAGACATTCATAATCAACTAGTTGATTTTTTTTGACTGGAAATAATATTTTTCAGTCTGGATTTAGGACTAAATATAGCACAGAATCAGCTTTATTGAAGGGTGCTAATGATATTTTGATAAGTATTAACTCCGGTAAAGGTGTTGCTTTAATGTTGTTAGATTTGAGCGCAGCCTTTGATAACATAGATCACGATGTTTTAATAGAATGTCTTAGAGATTATGTAGGTACAGCATGCTCAGTTAAGATCAGAAACTAGTTTCTGCATCGGCAGCTATCTCTTGGGGGGTCCCACAAGGATCAATTCTTGGTCCAACTATGTTCTCTTTATATATGCTGCGTTGGGTCATTTCCTTTAGAGATTGATGACTACATCTTTTGCTAATTTTTATAAGTGTTTGACTGAAGTGAAGGGGTGGTTTGCAAGTAACTTCCAACAACTAAATGAGGAGTTTATTATGTTTGGGAATAGACAGCTTGAGAAAGGACTGGTTGAAACTTATGGACTACTGTCTAGTAATATGTGTTTTTATCTGAAGAACTTTTCATTTTGATCGCCATATAAACGGAGTTGTGAAAGCAATGTTTTTCAGTTAAGAAAATTGTCAAAAGTTATCTTAAGACGTACTTATTCCATCTGGCTTTTGCCGTTTCATTAGGTCTGATAAATGTGAGAGATTTGCTGTATGATGTATGACTTGATTGTTGTGATTTGTTGTTATTTTATGGTTGCAATAATTTAAGAGTTATATGCTATTTACAGCACTTTGGTCCATTCTTATGGTTTTGAAAGCAGTTTCTAAATAAATTTGAATTGAGTTGAGAGTGAACCATTGTCTATATATGAATTGTCAAGCTTTGCATTGTGTGTGAGTTTTTTCTTTTTTCTTTTTTTTTTCTTTTACAGATTGGCAAAATGCAGCATTTACAAATATATCCAGTGACACCTTTGAGATATACTGGAATTCTTCCCTGGGAGATAAATGCTCAGGGGTTAAATGGAAAAGTTATTCAGCTAAATGCGGTGCTGCAAATGGTAATTGTAACAGCTCACACTTTCCTGTTGTTTTGCCAATATAGAATCATTGAAAAGTAGCAGCTGTATATTTTCTGTATAAATACTCCAAGGTCTTTTTGATTATTTGTACAGGTAGTAGATGTTTAATGTCTTACAGCTATACTGGTATATTTTGTATTTACAGCGCAAATCTGTAAAAATAGGACAAGCAAAAACCATGACATAGTTTGCACTGTAAGTAATTTAGAGCCATTTACCCTCTATAAATGCAAAATTGAGGCAGAGTACATGGGCGAAACCTTTAACATACCCCTCAATGAACGCGAGACACATTCTACCAGTAAGTGATATCTCTTTTAATGTTTGCACAAATAATATAGATTATTTTAAGATTTAATTAGTAAAGTGCTGAAAATGCATATTTTCTGTCCCATGCTATATTCCTTCATTGTGTTATTCTTCGTTTTGCGGTTATTTCCTGAATATGAAAACAATTTTTCCTTATCAGCTTTGAACTTTTTTCCCCCGTTTTCAGAAAATATATATATGTACTGTTAATCATTTAATCTTTACAATCAATTAACAATTTATTACTGATTTGCATTTTAAAATGTTACAATTAAATGCTGATTGTATGTAAATTATATGCCATTGTGTGTATAAAATGTTTTTTTGTTTCACTCTTTTAAATAGATCCCAAATTCACATCAGAAATTAAATGGCATTACATATCTCACAATTCTATTGGCATAAATTGTGGTTCTGTTGATAATTGGAATGGAAGACCGGGAACATACGATGCTGAAATCAAATACAATGGAGAACGTACCGACTTCTTTGAAGGACATACAACATGCTCGTTTAATTTTTCAAATCTTTACTACCTTACAACATATGATATTGAGGTATTTAAATCCCGCTGTCAGCATTCATGTTTGCCAAAGAGTTATGTATGGAATTGAAAATTGTAGGCTTAGTAGAATTGCAATGTTTTCATTTGTGTTTCACAGTATACATTTGTTGACTTCAGGTTACAGCCAGGAATAAGGAAGGTGATTGGAGTCAAAGAACAATTAAAAATGTTCCTACAAAATGTAAGAACAACCTTTTTTCATTCTGGCCCAAATAGAGGTGATATTAATATTCTATTATTATCTGCTAAATGTATCATATTTCTTAGTGTTACAATGGAATATATATATTCCTGTCAATTTTACAAGTTGAGGACTTAGTTCAGTCAACTTAAAAATTTAAGTACACTGAACTCAAACAAAAGTGTTTTCTTTACAAACTAGTTCACATTACTAGACAAATATGTGAAAGCATGTTTTTCTCAAAGACATAAAAAAAGAGTGTTGGAACAACAATGGACCGTGCATTTATTTGTATTTATTAAACTACAAATACTGTTCAAATTCTTTGCGCAGATATATATATATATATATATATATGCAAATATATATATATATATATATATATATATATATATATTAATTAAATCCTGCAATGTTACTGCCTTTTAAATAAATCAGGCTCTACTCTTCCGCACAATGGTAACCTCACAAAACTCAGACAATACAGAAACCCTTTAAAACAGAATCTTATCAGTGGTGACATGCTTCACACTGCAGTGCATGCTGGGAGAAACCATAGTATAAAACTCATCCATGGTTCACAGCATGCATTGCAGCATGAAGCATGTCATCATTGTTGAGATTCATATGCTGATTCTTGTGTTTGTCTAAATATGGTAGTACTTCCAAATGTTTTGTGCGCAATATCTTTAAAAAAAAATATCTGATAATCACAACAGTGCTGGACCTCTTGCTATAGTATCAAAGTGGTGTTTGTAAAGCAATATTTAAATGCAACTAACGACCTAACACACTTTTGATCAGCAATAAACCTTCGGATGAGATCAGTGAACTAGAATACTTGATGATGATGATGTCCCCACCAATAAATACCCAAAAGTTTATCCCCAGCTTTTTCTGCCATAATGTCTTATAAACACTGAGTTAAAGCAGCCAGAGGAAAACTAGTGTTTAAAAGTCAAGGGTCAAGAGCCCAACTAAAAGGGTTTTTAAATGGTGTCTGAGTTTTGTGAGGTTACCGTTCTGCTGAAGAATAGAGCCTGTGCTTCAGTCCAGGAAAGGACCAAGAAACATTGATAATATGCTGAATGTTGCTTTATTTAAAAAGCAGTAACTGCATTGCAGTGATGTGTATTAACTACTTCATTAAGTTGATTATTTTTATTTTTTATTTTTTAAAGAATACAGCTGTGATCCGCACTCAAAATTCTTTTAGGCACTTTATTTCATATTTTATGACATCATTCACAGGGTAATAAAACAGATGTTTCGGCTCAAAGGCCTTCCTCAGTGTGTTCAATGCTCTAATCCCTCCACCCACTATTTAAACAATTAAATAATTATCAATCTCATCAAAATTGGACAATGTTACAAATTACTCACTTGATTGTGTTAAACAACGATTCTTCTCACACAATACGATCCTAGTAAATTCATCCACTAACAATTTACATGCAACACAAGACACAATACTCATGAAGTTCAAAATACTCATGAAGAAAAATCTCACACCAAACAAAATAACAGAGGATCCCACAATCAAGAAAAATCATTAATTAGCCAATTAGACCAAAAAACCTTACACATCAATTCAGTAAATACACAGTAGTTAAATACCCAATGATTGAAGTAATCAGAAATACATTAACATTGGTCTTCACACTTAGAATATTCTTTTGATATATGCTATAATGCAATTTATAAACACATTATAGAAAAACAGAAAAATCTAATTTCTCATTCATACCATTAGGAGCCAATGATTTCAATTTATAGATCCAAAATGCTTCTCGTTTCAATAATTCTTTATTTATATCAACTCTATGTGATCCTGATCCGTTTTTTTTTTTTTTTATGAATTCCATTAAATTTCAGATATCCACAATTTGAACAGTGTTTGCAATTTAATAAATGCAAATAAATGCTCTGTCAATTGTTGTCCCAACACTCTTTTTTTTAATGTATTTGTTTAGTAACAATATAGTTTAGGGTCCAATTTTCACTATTAACTAGTGGCTTATTAGCATGCATATTTCTAGGATATTGGCTTATTATTAGTACTAATAAAGCACATATTAATTCCTTATTCTCTGTGACCATATTCTACATACCTAATCCTACCCAATATATTTAACAACTACCTTACTAACTATTAATAAGCAGTAATTAGGCGTTTATTGAGACAAAGGTTGTAGGTAATAGTTAATAGTGAGAATTGGAATTTAACAACTTACAACTTTGAGCAAAACATGCTTGAGAAATTTAAGGCAATCAGTTTCCACATAATTGTCTAGTAATGTGAACTAGCTTGTAAAAAAATAAATAAATAAAAAAACACTTTTGAGTTTAAGGTATTTAAATCTTTAAGTTGACTGAACTAAATACTTAACTTGTAATTTTTTTTTACCAATTATACTCAAGTAAACTCTAGTTACCTCTACTAAGTGGTAGTATGTTTTATCAACTCAAAAATGATGAGCTAATTTACTTGCTATTTTTAAGGCAACCGGTTTCTGCAATTTTTATATTTTCATATTCCGCAAGCATTCAAAAGTGTTCAAAAGCATAGGGGTTGCCAAGATAAAGAATTGGGGTTGTCATGTGATCTCAACGTGACCTCAAATTTTTTTTGTAAAATAACATGCCTTTATTAGGCCGCTAATATGACTGGATCTCATCTCATGAGAGTGTACATGATTCTAATCATTCATTTCTTGGTGGTAAACCTTTTTTAATCAGTAATAAATTGCAGATTGCACCTTTAATTGTTTGAAATATTGTAAACAGTTTATTAAACCCAAGTTCATCCTCAAATATGTTCTTCCCATAGACAACGACAAGGCTGTCATTGGATTCCTGGCATTCCTAATTGTTTTGACATCAATTGCGCTGCTCTTTGTGCTCTTCAAAATTTACCTTCTCAAACGAAAGCAGTGAGTGTCACAGTTTCTCCCAGCTGCTCTCTGAACTCTGTTATCACAGTGTTTTCTGTACACCACAAAATTATGCTCAGCTTTAAATGTTCATCTAATTTTCTGATGGGATTTCTCACCACAGCAATGCTGAAGATGAAGAGATTCTTCTTACACGTAAGTAATTAGCTCCTATCAAAGTCATTTCAGTGTATTTTGAAAGTAAATTACTTTGAGAAGAACCCTTTGGTTTTCCATCTCCTCTCATAGAACCCCTGCGCCCAGTTGAGCCCATCTACGCAGACAATTTAATAGAAGCTTACAAGAGCAAGATCGCTGATGAGGGCCGTCTGTTTATGGATGAGTTTCAGGTGATTCTCTAAATGATAATTCTGCTTCTTCTGTTTAAATGTAATGAGAAATGCATTCAGATTCTGCTTCTCCTCAGAGCATTCCCCGAATTTTCTCCAATTACACCATCAAAGAGGCAAAGAAACAAGAAAACCAGTCCAAGAACCGCTACGT
The DNA here is from genome assembly GCF_019924925.1 of Ctenopharyngodon idella. Taxonomy (NCBI): domain Eukaryota; kingdom Metazoa; phylum Chordata; class Actinopteri; order Cypriniformes; family Xenocyprididae; genus Ctenopharyngodon; species Ctenopharyngodon idella. The sequence continues at coordinate 9,543,234 of NC_067229.1, forward strand.
TGACATTCTGCCTTGTAAATATCACTCCAGTATTCATAAAGACATCTGTTTACCCACAATTCCTTGAGTAGTTTTCATATTTCGATCTAAGAATGTATTGTTTTATGCTTGAATTCGTAGATGACTATAATCGCGTTCCTCTCACAACTGGAGGTGAACGAGAATACATCAATGCCAGCTTCATCGAGGTGCGGTCATATAAACACACATTCCAAAGCACAAGAATCACTTTAACAATTTATGACTTTATAATTTATATAACTGTTTTTCTTCCCATACAGGGATATCAAGAGCCGAAGAAATACATTGCAGCCCAAGGTATAAATCCTCTTATTAAATGGATATTTATCATTCTAAATTGTGATTGGCTGAGGCACATTCAGAGTGGCCAATGAACGCACAGGCTGACCCCATTTTCAATATTACTGTTGCTTGGCAAACATAAAATGCAGGGAAATTGTTTACGGCAACAATTAAGATTATTAAATGTGATAATAAACTGCCATATGAAGTTTAAATAATAGCTACATTTTAATTGTTGTTGGACGTATTTTCCAGGACCCAAAGATGAGACTATTGATGATTTCTGGCGAATGGTTTGGGAGCAAAAGTCATCCATTATTGTCATGGTCACCCGGTGTGAGGAAGGAAACAAGGTAAGTCGTTGTGTTATATATCAGGGTTTCATCAAATCTAATTTAATGCTTTTTAATGCCAATTTTTACATTTTTTAATGCCATATATATATATGCCGCTAAATGCCGATAGATGACGTCATACGGCAATTAGAAAATTCATCATGTCATTGTTGTATTCGCATTCTGCCAAGTGTCAGCCCTTTACATTTGTTTGCTTCTCTGCTGCTACCCTTTTTGCTCACATAATATATTTTTATACAGCCAAATTCCCAATAAAAATTTTTTTTCTGTTTTTGTTGTCATTCATTATGAAATGGTGACTGAAACGCGGCCCATTAAGATTACATACAGGGCTCGACATTAAGCCTTCTCATGTGGACGCATAAATCGGTCATTCAATTGTACGAGTAAAACAGTTGCTTGTCTGGAATTTTTTTTTTTTTTTTTTTGTGGTGAAAATATACATTTGTTCTGAAGCAATATCCTTTCAGAATATTGCAGCTTTGACATATGTAAATCTGCATATTTTTGATTGATTACAACTGCATTAAATAATGTTATGGGATTGTTTTAAATATTTTTTGAAAATACAAATATAAAATGTTGGGGGGGAAATGATACTTTTAAAAATGAAACTAAACCACCAGTAGGTGGCGGCAAGTAACCGTCTTAATGAGTGAGTCATTGATTCATTCGAGCGATTCATTCAAATGGCCGATTCGTTCAAAACGCTGAATCATTCAGTAATGAAAACAAGGCTGAGTGCTGTGATCTTTGTTTGAAACTATTTTCGCTGATAAAATAGAACAAAAACAGTCAATGTTCCTTCTAAAATGTAACTGGTTTAATATTAACTACTTGTTAATTGAACTGTTGTATGAAATAAGTGTCAGGTTTTTAATCGTGATGGTAGCCTATTTAGGAAAACAGCATTCTTGGTCGTGTAGTTTTGCTTACCAGTATCAAGTTATAAAAACTCCACATTTTGAATTTGAGCCCCTGCCCCTTTGATCGCGAAAGTGAAAGTGCCCCTAACCCCCCCACCCCCCGGAACGCAATTTCGGCCGAGGATTTTCTCAGCTTTATTTTAGTTAACAAAAAGTATTATTAGTAGTTTTGGTTTTACCTTTTTGTTAACAATAACAATCTTTGCTGCAGTCTCAGTTTATTTCTGATTGATATAGTTTTTTTTATCATCATAAAGACCTTGAATGTGAATTATTTCCACTGACTGCTGCTTTTTTGTCCTCTCAGATCAAATGTGCTCAGTATTGGCCATCTCTGGACAGAGAGACTGAGATTTTCGAAGATTTTGTTGTGAAAATTCGAGCTGAGGAACACTGCCCTGATTATATCATTCGTTATCTGGTCCTGGCCAATGTAAGTGTGTGCAGTCCGTTCATTCTTATGTGCTTTATTTAGACGGTTTTAACTTACTTAGTGTGTGTGTGTGTGTGTGTGTGTGTTACAGAAGCGAGAGAAAGCCCCAGAAAGAGAGGTCACTCATATCCAGTTCATCAGCTGGCCTGACCATGGAGTGCCTCAAGACCCCAGCCTGCTTCTGAAGCTCAGGAGAAGAGTCAACTCCTTCAAGAACTTCTTCAGCGGTCCGGTCGTGGTCCACTGCAGGTAATGCAGGACCATAGAGATTACTACCTGTCAGAAAGGTAGTTGTCTAAAGGGTCATTTGGAGTTGATGAATCTTAATGTGAATGTTGGCATATCGTCTATAGTGCAGGCGTCGGCCGAACAGGAACCTACATTGGCATTGACGCAATGATTGAAAGTCTCGAGGCGGAGGGCAGAGTGGACATCTATGGATTTGTAGCAAAACTACGTCGTCAGCGTTGCCTCATGGTTCAAGTTGAGGTAAGTGAGACAGCAGGGGGGAAAAAGTGTTATTTTTAATTGTGTGTGTGTGTATATATAATACTTATTAAAGGCACAATATGTAAGATTTTTGGATTAAAATATCTAAAAACCACTAGAACAGTGTGATATATTTTGTTGACTTGTGTACTTACAGTATCCCACATGTTTCCAAGAATGTTTAAATCCAGAGAAATAAGCCATTGTAAAGAGGGCACGGCGTCGCCTATCGATGATGTCATACCCACGTTACCCTCGATTTCCGGTTTTATTTTGTAGAAAGCGTTGAAACACCAAAGACACTTTAATATATTATGTGTTTTATTAGACAGGTGAGCAACTGTTTCATCGACAGAAAACTAATCATTGTTATATAGCTTAACACAGTAAGTTTTATTGTTTAAATCTCATACAGTATAACAACACACAAATGTATCTAATTGTGATTTAAAAAGAAGCGCTGCGTTACTCCACATACACACGGCATAATAATAGCTCCACTGCTCTCAATTCGGTGTCGTACGTGTCTCTCATTAGCAATCGCCCCAGAGGTTGCATTCCCCTCCTAAGCCTTTCAGCCACACCCTGCTTCATATACTTCAGTAACGTTAATAAATCTTTAATACATTAGCTCATCCATGAATAGAATTTTTTGTCAGAGTCTCGTTGGAATCTTTTCCACCGTTTGAAGATAAGGCGTCATCAAGCTACGCCTTTTTTTTTTTTAATAAGTGGCCTCTAGCGCAGAAAATTAGATATTGAGCCTTTAAATGCTAAATAAAAAATGTAATTTGAATTATAAACCTTCAAAATATATTTTAAATAACCTGTAAGACTTTCGTTCATCTTCAGAATACAAATGAAAATATTTTTAATGACATCTGAGCTATTTCTGTCCCTCCACTGACAGCTACACAACTACCACTTTGACGCTTCAAAAAGTTCATTAAGAGATCGTAAAACTAATCCATATGAATTGAGCAGTTTAGTCCAAATTTTCTGAAGAGACACAATCTTTTTATATGATGAACAGTTTAAATTTAGGCTTTTATTCACATATAAACATTGATCAGTGAACACAGAAGCTCAAACGTTCTGTGTAACACCAAGAATGAACCTCATTGGTTCTCGCACATCAAGCAAACATGCTTGAGCTTCTGTTTACCACAACTGATGTGTGAGTTGATGAATGTTTATATGAGTAAAAACCTAAATTCATTCTGTTCAGCATATAAGGTGATCATGTCTCTTCAGAAAATTTTGACTAAACCAGTTAATTCATATGGATTCGTTGTACGATCTCTTTATGAACTTTGAAGCATCAACCTGTCAGTTGCGTATAGTAGCTGTCTATGGAGGGACAGAAAGCACTCAGATTTCATTAAAAAGTTATTCATTTGAGTTTTGAAGATGAACGCAAGTCTTACAGGTTTGGAACGAAATGAGGGTGAGTAATTAATGGCAATATTTTCATTTTGGGGTGATCTAACCTTTTAAGTCTGGCAAAATTGCATTGTTTTGTTGACAATTGGAAAAAACATTTTTTGTAACACCCTTTATTTTAGATTTGGTTTATTCAAATTTAAGTGTGTGTTTGTTGTTGATTGTGTCAGCCCCAGTACATACTGATCCACACCGCTCTGATAGAGCACAACCAGTTTGGAGAGACAGAGGTCCCACTGACTGAATTCCACTCAGTGCTCAACACCCTCAGGCAGAAAGATGGAAGTGACCCCAGTTTGCTTGAATTGGAGTTCCAGGTTTGTCCTCCTCCTATGATTGTCACCTGGACACAGAAATGTATTTGTGTATTTTATTATTAAAGCAGCATGTTTTCTTGTCGTTTTTATAAAGAAACTCCCCAAATTTAAAAACTGGAGAACATTTAATGCAGGAAGTAGCGAGGACAACAAGAAGAAAAACCGCTACTCGTCTGTTATCCCATGTGAGTGATCAACAGCAACTTTATTGATCTGCAGATCCAAGTTTCATATTCATGTTGCAGTACTATATGTCATATTTACAGTATAGATAGACCACATTATTTATTAATTATAAATTAACAACAAACTGAGTAACCAGCAAATATTTCTGTTGCAGATGACTTTAATCGAGTCCTGTTTAGACTTGAAATTGAGGGCAACCAGACCAGTGACCCTGAGGATGAGGATGAGTATTCATCAGATGAGGAAGAAGAATCTAATGAATACATCAACGCTTCATTTATTGATGTACAAAACTTGATTCCCTTGATTTTATGTTATCTAATATATCATTCTTTTTAATTACAGTAATTACAATGGAAGTAAAAATGTGCTGAACTGTAATGAAAATAATGTTAAAAAATCTTTTTTTTTTTAAAAAGAAGCTTTTTTTTATTTCATTCTTTTGTATATGTGATTTAGTTATACAAAATTAAAATGAGAAAAAGGGAATACCAGCTCATATACCTATTCGTTGATTTCTAAGTGAGTGACAATAATATGTTAATCTCAACCCAATATGCTTGTTATTGCTTTCCCACAGGGCTACTGGTGTCATAAGAGTCTGATCGCTGCACAGGGGCCTTTACCAAACACAACGGAAGAGTTCCTGCTCATGCTGTATCAGCAACAAACTAAAACCCTGGTCATGCTCACCGACTGCCAAGAGGATGGCAAGGTATGACCTACTACAATACCAGACTGACAGACAAATAGATAGACAGACAGAGGGATGGATGGATGGACAGACGGACGGACGGACAGACAGACAGACAGAGGGATAGATAGATAGATAGATGAGACAGATGGATGGATGGATATGGATGGACAGACAGACAGACAGAGGTATAGATAGATAGATAGATAGACGTATGGATAGATAGATAGATAGATAGATAGATAGATAAACAGAGGGATGGATGGATGGATGGATGAATATGGATGGATGGACGGACAGATAGATAAACAGGGATGGATATGGATGGACAGACAGGGATAGATAGATAGATAGATAGATAGATAGATAGATAGATAGATAGATAGATAGATAGATAAATAGATAGATAGACGTATGGATAGATAGATAGATAAACAGAGGGATGGATGGATGGATGGATGGATGAATATGGATGGATGGACGGACAGATAGATAAACAGGGATGGATATGGATGGACAGACAGAGGGATAGATAGATAGACAGACAGACAGACAGGCAGACAGAGAGATGTACGGATAGATAGATAAGACGGATGGATGGATGGATGGATGGATATGGATGGACAGACAGATAGACAGACAGACAGAGGGATAGATAGAAAGATGTATGGATAGATAGATAAACAGGGATGGATGGATGGATGATGGATGGATGGATATGGATGGACAGACAGACAGACAGAGGGATAGATGGATAGATAGATAGATAGATAGATAGATGGGATGGATGGATGGATGGATGGATATGGATGGACAGACAGAGGGACGTACAGATAGATGGATGGATGGATGGATGGATATGGATGGACGGATATATAGTCAGAGTAATCAATTAATCTCTGTCCAGTTTTTCAGGCCATATCTGTATTTTTTCCAGGATTATTGTTCTCAGTACTGGGGAGATGAAAAGAAAGTGTTTGGAGATATGGAAATAGAGGTGAAAAAGACAGAAAGCTTCCCAGCATACGTCAGACGGCGCCTGGAAATACAGTCCACAAAGGTAACCAGAGTCCTTGTCCTCAGCATGAAAATCTGTCCTCATTAACTGCAGACATGTTTTCTGATACATATGAAGTAACTGATCCGTCTTCAATCCTGTAATAGAAGAAAGAGATCTTGGAGGTGGATCAGTACCAGTTTCTGAAATGGAGAGGCAGTGAACTTCCAGAGAACGCTCAGGAGTTAATAGAGATGATGAAGAGCATCAGAGAGAACGGAAATTATGACAACAGCAACATGAACCGGAACGTCCCTATAGTGGTGCACTGCAAGTAAGTCCCAATACCAGAGACATTTCTTTCCAAGATGGATGGATTGATGCATTTTTAAATTTCCTTATTTTTTTTTTTTTTCAGCAATGGATCGTCACGCACTGGAATCTTCTGTGCCTTATGGAATCTCATGGACAGCGCATTGACGGAAAAGTTGGTGGATGTCTTCCAAGAGGTCAAAAACATGCGCAAGGGGAGGCAGGGAATGGTGGAAACATATGTAAGTTCTTGACTTGTAAATAATAACAATAGAAGAATGACTTTATCTCACATTTGCAACTTTATTTCTCATAATTGAGAGTATTTTTCATCAATAAAATTTTATGGAAGTCCGTAAGTCATCTCACAATTACCTTTTTATTTTTACTCTAAAACAGGAATGGACTTTCTTAAAAAACAAATATGTTTCAAAAATCACTATAAATTTTTGTTTTCACACTGAAAATTGTTATTGTAGTGACCCCTGAGTTATCTTGTTCCATGTATCACACGTTCATATTTTAGCCTGTGCTAAATTCAGTGTGAAATTGTAAAATGTTGTACTTAAAAGAGTACCTTGAAGAGGTTTCATCCCAAAATTAAGTGTACTATGCAAATGTATATCACATAACAGTTCTTAAACGATCAATTAACAGACCAAATGCTCAAGTAGTTCTAAACTCTCCACAGGAGCAGTATCAGTTCCTCTACACGGCTCTAGAGGGCGCCTTCCCGGTGCAGAACGGCGCCATTAAGACACCAACTGCAACCGACAGCGCACAGGTCATCAACGAAACGACGGCGCTCCTCACCGAGGCCAACAGCACTACCGGTGCTGACCAGAAGAAGGCGGAAGACAGCAAAGCCACGGAGAGCAGTGAACAGGAAGCCGCGGAGAACAGCGCTGCCGCGCCATCACCAGCAGAGGGAGACGGCGAGAAAACCACAACGGAGGGCACCACCAACGGCCCTGCTGTCACCACCGTAGAGGTTTAGGCCAGTTTTGAGCTAAAATGTTTTCTCTGCATTTGACACCAAGTGTCTCAAAAATATTTTACACGTTGTTATCATACTTTTGTTTTCTTGTTTTTACATTTGAGATTTACATTGAATTCAGGTCGGATCAGACTGATCCATTACAACTTACGTTTCTGCCTCAGGTTTCAATTTTGATTTACTGTACAATGATGCTGTTTGTGTGAAATCTGTGCATACTGATAATGTTTATTCACATGTGTAAAGGTTTTTTTTTTTTTTTTTTTTGCTTTATGATTTGATTTTTAGGCTATCAAATTGCGTTTTTGAATGTATTGTAAAATAATTCCTTAAAAACGATATTTTATTTTAATATTCTAGTTTGGAAACTGTATCAAAGCACAATCTAAATTATGGTGTCTGAAATGTTTGATGGGAGTGAGTGCTTTCATGTTCGAGAACAACAAAATAAAGAGTGGCAAAGATGACTTTGCACTACAGGGCTGTCATCAAACTATCTTTAATTTCACTGTTTTTCTGAATCGCTTCAATACATGTTTCATTTTAAGCAGATGTAAAATAACAAAAAAGAATAAATGTTGGCTTGGACAATGCGGCTGTTGTGTTTTAATTCACTATAGTTAGGTGGGAAAAACTCGTCAGACCCTCTTTATGGTTTATTTAACCCGTTTCTTTCCTCGTCAGGTGCACGAACCTGGCCTAGAAAATTCAAATAATGTAAAACCAGCGTAATATGCCTAAAAACAAGCATTTGTAATGCAAACATGAGCCACAAGATGGCGCTTGCTAACAAAGAAGCGAGTACACAGACTTTCTATTCATAATCATTCCAGTGTGTGTTTTTTTTTAGTATGAATAATGGCTATACATTTTAAATAAAAGATATTTTTGTGATGATAGAGTGGTATAAGGAAAATATGTGAGTTATTGTCACAATAGGGATACATTTGTGATTAAAAATATATAGGCCTATATAGCCAAATATTTTAATATAATTTGTGAATGCATTCAAATACATGTATTTAGCAGAAATGTAAATGCAATTTGTTTTATAATGTTTTGTATACGATAATATTTTAATATAAATGTAAAAGGGAGTATAAAGAAAATGTGTTACTTGATTAAAAAAAATACATAATGGAAGAGGGTGAAAATGTTTTATTGACTGAAATTATGGTTTGTTGACTGAGGTCTCTGAAAAACTATTTGTCTCACTTCATTATATTTTCCCCTTTAAGTCTGTATACGAAAAATGGGGCATCAATTGCCCTGCAGTGATTCAGGAGAAAGAAACGATTGTCTTCTCATAACACACTGGAATAAAGAAATAAAAAATATATTCTTAAATATTCATATTAGTGTAGGCCCAAATCCAGAGGCCAATTGTGGGTGGATCGTTGTAAGGAGAATTTAAAGCTCTATCTCTGTTTATTTTTATTGCTTAACCACCATATTTATATTTTAAAAAAAAGTTTTTCAAAATAGCATTTTTCATGCATAAATATCAAAATAGCATTTTCACTGAAATATAAACCTTGAGATTATCTAATTATACCTGCAGCGATTTTGACCTTTTAACAATGAATAGGCTAAGTGTTAAAACATGATGAGGTGAGCGCGAGCGGGTTTTACTGTGCGCCACGTCTGTACGGGTCAAAGAGGGAAGTTCGCTTTAAATAAATCATCAGTGAATCTGCGAGCAGCATTTGCATTCAGCTGTCACATGTAACTCCACCCAGCCATGCAATTATCATACCATAGTCCATGCAACATTTGTGACGGATGTTTCCCTTGATTTGTGTATTTATGTAAAAGTATCAGAATCAGTCCTCCCTTCTCTACTGTATCTCCAGTAGGTTATAAATATATGTGAAACTGCCCTTATACTCTCTGTAATTAGCGTGTTTCTCTGTGACGGGTTTCGCCTCTAATTGAGCACTTCAAGCTCACACTAAATATAGCAAATGAATTCAGAGATGTTCAAATGCTCTCTGGTTACTCGTTATGCATGTTAACATGCTATTGGCCATGCTGCATGTTCGGAACTGGCAGAAAAGTATGATCGCATGGGGCTTTATATTGAATGCATTTAACAGATGCTTTCATCCACAGCCACTTACAAATTCTTTCGTTTTAGGACTTATAAGGCGCAATTATTAATATAATTATTAATATTAATGTTTCATTTTTGTATTTGCTAGTAAAAATGTTCTTAGTCTGTAGTTGGCATTCCTCGCATCATAAACAAAATTGATAAACAACAACAAAACAACAAATTTAAAAACACTGTAAAAAATTATTTTCATGATAACATTTTTTCTTTTGTCAAATCAACTTATATAATTAATGTAGTTCAGATAACATAATATTTTGAGTTTCTGTTTATTAAACCAATCGCCATTGTATTAACTTAAATTTTTAATTTCAATGAACTTAAAATTTTAAGTCAATGGTGAAAATAATTGTTTTCAAACATGTTTCCCAAACATTCCCCAATTTGCTATTGGTGCTATCGGTCGGCCTTTTATCGCCTTTTAAATTATTTGGGTTTTTTTAATAAATTTTTATTTTTATTTTTATTAAAATAACTCAAACTCATATTGCCCACATTTGTGGCACTAAGTTGTACGATTACTAGATGTTTTAATCCACATTGAAATTATAATAAAATAATTATGGTTTAAATGTAGCCTACAAACAATATTTGTATGTTGTTATAGGCTAAAATACAGTAGGTCGTTTGGGATAGTAATCTCTATAATATTTATATCTTATTTATTTTCGAGTAAACCATTTCTTTTTTCTTTGTTCATTTTGTTAGTCTGTGGTTGGAAGAAACACAAACATCACATTCTCTTTAGATTTTAATTAAAAAGTGTAATGATAAGCAGTATACTTTTCTTTTTTTTTTACGGTACTAATGTTAACAAACCGAATTTCAAAGACGTTCATGTTTAAACATGTTTTGCAAACATTCCCCCATCTGCTATTGGTTGAAAAATCTGGTAGTCCCACCCCAAAACTCATTCTATTGGCAGAGAGCTATGATCGTTAGCTACAGTGTTTTTGTTTGTTTGTTTGGTTTCTTAGAGCATGCTATCTGTCAAATAGTCAGACATTTTATGGGTTAAGGACCGTTCACACCAAGGACGATAACTATAATGATAAATAGGCTATATAGTTCTAAAAAATTGTTCTAAATATAAAAGAATAGCACAGTCCACACCACAACAATAAAGGTAACGGCAAAGAGAAACGATATCGTTGGAATCACTTTCAGAACTAATTTCTCTAGTTGATGAATGCTAAAAACATTGACAGCCAATCAGAATCCATCCTGCTTTAAGAACACAAGCATTTAAAGTGACAGATGACAAAATTCAGCATGCTTATAATAAACAGAACAATATCTTCTTGTGTGGACGCTAATATAGTTATCATTATAGTTATAATTTTTGGTGTGAGGGGATTTTATTCCAAAATAATAATTTAAAACAAGCTAAAGGCCCGTTCATACCAAAAACGATAACTATAACGATAATTATATTAGCGTTTACACCAAACCATGGTAATTTTCTGTTTATTATTAACACACGCTGCAGTTTTGTCGTCTGCCGCTTTAAATGCTCGAGCTCTTTAAAGCAGGATGAATTCTGATTGGCTGTCAATGTTTTATCGTTCATTAGCTGGAAAAAAAATCGTCCTTAACGAGATTCCAACAATATTGTTTCTCTGTGCCGTTATCGTTGTAGTGGTGTGGAATCTGCTATTTTTTTATATTTATTTATATTATATTTAGAATGATTTTTAGTACTATATCTTTATCGTTATCGCTATAGTTATGGTCCTTTGTGTTGACAGGCCTTAAGACATACATTAAACTCTCTGACCATATCAAAGATTCATTCATTGATGGATCTATGACTATAAATGTCTTGACACACATGTGGCTCCTACAGAGATGTCCCACGTCCCAGGCGAGACTTTGAGACAGATTCAGACTGCCAGGCCTCAGGTGACGATCTGCTCCACAGCTGGAGACCCATAACATCAATAACAGTATCTGACTGTGGAGATGATGAGCAGGTCTGGGGTTGAGGGTGTTCACATATACCCCATTTTACATTCAGATGAATGAAGTGACCCGAGAAGACACTGTAACTGTGCTTCCATTGAGAGACGGCATGATGGAGCTTGCAGGGAGTGTGTTTTGTGGTTTCTGAGATAGGTGTGCACGTGACCGTCCGAGACGGCCCAGCCCCAGACTGAGTATTCTAATGCAAACAAGGTCTTTCAGCACACAAAGAGGCTACATATCTCATACAAAAGATGTGTTGAGCCCGGACACAACCCACACAGTGTCCAATGTCCTCATACAGTCATGTTTTGTCTCTCACTCTCATTCTGTGTGAGTCTTGAGTGGTACAGGCCTGGAACAATGAGGAATTCACCCACAAACACACGGGGGGTGTTTTAATCTTTTCAGGTCATGTCTGGTATGACGTGTGAATCCAAGATGAAGTTTTTAACGTCTTTTTGGTAGTTTTGAGTAATTTGATATCATATTAGTTATTTGCACAACTGTAAATGTATCCCACAGTAACAATACAATTTATTAAAAGCCAAAATCTAATTTTTATAATATAATTGGTGAGGAGTACGTTTTACATTCTTTTTACATTACTATGGTGTTTTGGACACGGTAACATGGACATGTTTTTGGTAGTAATGTGCAAATATTATTATCAGTTTATATGGCAACCATTCACAGCGGTATAAAAGTACCATGGTTTTATTGTACATTTGTATCATGGTAAAACATGCAAATACAATAATACAAAACAATAAAATAGCACTGTGATGTATCAGATGGTAATACCTGGTCATTTTATATAAACCACAGTACTGAAATGAAGGTATGCAAAGGCATATTTTTATGGACATGCTTTATGGTATTCTGGGAAGTACTGTGGAGTACCATATAAAAACCACTATGAATGACAGCAACTTTGTTTTGTTTTGTTGGACACAGTAGCGTAATTATTTGGACATGTTTGTTTTATGAGACTGTTAAGTTCCATGTATAAATGACAGCCATTTTGTTTGTTTAGTATAGTTTTGGTTAGTTAAGTTTTGTTGGACATGACATGTTTTGTTTTGTGGTACTGTGGCGTACTATGTTAATACTAATTACCATAATTGACAGCCATTTTGTTTTGTTTTGTTTGTTTTGTTTGACACGGTAACAAGCAAATACCATTATTTTTGGACATGTTTTATTTTGTGGTACTGTGGTGTACAATTACCATAAATGACAGCCATTTTGTTTTATTTTGTTTTATTTTGTTTTGTTTTGTTGGACACGGTCACATGCAAATATAATTTTTTTGAACATGTTATGTATTGTTTTGTGCTACTGTGGTATACCATGTAAACACCAATTACCATAAATAGCCATTTTGTTTTGTTTTGTTTGTTTTGTTTGACACGGTAACAAGCAAATACCATTATTTTTGGACATGTTTTATTTTGTGGTACTGTGCAGTACCATGTAAACACCAATTACCATAAATTACAGCCATTTTGTTTTGTTTTTTGGACATACAGTCAAACCAAAAAATTATTCAGACATTTTTGGTATATTTTTACTAGTGGGTGCAGGACACTATAGTTCATTTATGTAAGTGAGGATAGCAAAAGAAAGTAAACTGTGACATGTTATACCCAAAAATTCTTCATACAGTGGACTACCAGTAAAATTGATAAAAATTTGGGACCAAAAATTATTCAGACACTTTGACCTGACCAGTGTTATCTGACATAATTAAGATTAATTTATTTATTTTTTTTACACAGTTTGACTCTGAGAACTTGTCATATATTTTATTACCATTTTTTAAACTATAGTGAATAAACTATAGTGAATATAGTGTGTGTTTGGATTGATTTGCTTTTTTTTTTTTTAAACTAACAAAATATTTCAGGACATTTTCTGCGGTCATATGTGACAGTTAAAATAAATAAACAGTTATATTGCATTATATGGTCAAGCACAATGCCAAGATATGTGCTTCACCATAGTGAAATCATTTTTGTTATGTTCTGGCCCTTACAGCCTGTATACAAGACCTTTTCAATTGAGTGTGGCTCACAGGACACCACGGCAGTAAATGATACATGTGCTGGACTAATTCATGATTGTATGTGTAGTGAATGGGTGTGCCTGGCAGGGCCACTGTCCCAAATAACTGTGACGCTCTATTGCATGGCTCATTGTTGCGCGATAACACAGCGCCGGGATGACAGACGCCCCCGCCCCCTGGAACACCAATCAGATTCCACGTTTCCAGCATATAATTCCCCATGTAGGGGCCATTTATGAGGCATTATGGGAGCACTTTAAAATCTCATTAGACGGGACAGCTGCACTTCGATACTGCATGCTGCTTTAGCCATTTCTATTATTGCTGCTGGGGATAGCGCTACCCCCTCTGTTTTGAGATGAGCCCCATTTTGGGAGCTTAAATGGAGCTAATTGTAAGCTAAGTCAAGAGTGTGCGTCTTTGCAGGCGGCATGATACATAGTAAAAACTGTAATGCTGCAGGCAGAAACAAGGCAGTAAAAAATGGTTTATCTGAAGTGTTTGTGTATGTACAGTGAGTGAGCAAGGGGTCTTGTAATGTAAAATGCAAAGAGATGGAAAAATATATGACTAAATTATGTGAATAAACATGGTTTCTTTGAATAATTAGCACAAATATTATGAATCAAGCTCTCGTCAATTCACTGGTGGTTTCGTAATCTAATATTAACACATTTGCTAAGGGCAATCCAAAATTAAGTAAGAAACTTGGTAAAACAACAAATATAATAAACATTTTGTATTTCTCTTGAGCCTGAAATGTTCTTTTTTGTTTATAAGATCTTGCTAATAATCTAAAATTGTACTGTAAAAACTGCAAATATTATTAATTATAACTTTAAGGAGTTTATATATATATATATATATATACCTGATTTGACCCTTCAGTGGTTAATTCTTTCACATTTAATAATATTTCTGACTTGAGTCAGTTAAAAGTCAGTTAGTTTTTGATGTTACAAGTACATTTTAGGTTAGCTGACAAATGACAATCCATTTTTCCAGTATGACAGGCAACACCTAAAATGATAAAAAGTCATGAAGTGCACTAAGCACAAAAATATATTGTTGAATAATTTAATATATAAAAGATAATATTTCATTTGTTGCAAGTGTGTTTTCTAATAAGTATTCGTAGTGGAGTATAAGCATTCTGACTTGTTTGTATAGACAGTCATATAAATTCTATTTAAAAATAGAATTAACAAAGTCTGACATTATATATTAGTTTTATTATTCACACTAGATCTCATTTATATTTTTTAAAACATTATAATTTAAGTCTTTTTTGATGTCCTAACTCACATCACTTACTTCATGGATAAGTGCAGTGTCACTTTAAATACCTGATCAAGAGGAAGTGACATCATCTTCAGTCTTCAGAAGAGCCATGTACCTGGTAAGTTCTGATTTAATATAAAATAAACTGCTTTTGTACTATTTACAGAAAAGTCATATTGTTGCTAATGCTAATGTTAGGAAGCCATGGCATGGGGATAACAGTAAAACAACCATTTTCTTTTGTAATGACAGTTCTTATTCAATCAATACTGAATTTACGTCTATACAAGTGCAGTGATGTTTCTTAGTTTTTATGTTGTTTGTGCCAGTGCTTCACGCAATTGACGCTGTTCTCACGCCACACGACCATTTTCTCATACAGTGAAAAAACGTCGCGCTGGAAAGAGAACACATACAGCGCGCTGACAGACAAGACAGAGCAGGTTACTTTTGGGAAACAAAGCCTCATCTTTCAATTTCTGTAAGTTTTATTACAAAATTCAAACAATAAATACCGTTTTGGCGCTCTTTAATGTGGCGTGAGGGATTGCTGTAACGGCTCAGTTTAAAAGAAGCGGGAGCACACATTAACTGATAATCTCTTTATCTTTACTAGTTACAACACAAAAATAAAAATGAATGAGCATCCTGAAAGAATCAGTACAACTTACTGAAATGATTCATGTCTCATGTGATCACTTAATCAGTGTTTCTAAAGATTGAAAGCTTGTAAAACACGTACATTTACCTCAGAAAAACCATTCCGTTTCCATAAACTCTTTAGTTAGAGAGAAAATATACTTCAGAGAGGAGCATTTAGCAAAATAAAAATAAAAATTGTAGTTACATTACATATACATATTTTCTTATGTCATTAAAAGGTTATGTAATGTCATTATAAAATGGCCTTTTATGAGTCTACACAAATCAGTTGTTAACCTTTAATACCCGCTGACAGGATGTATAGTTTTAGCATAGTATAGTATTTTTCCTTGAGAAAAAAAAAAAAACATGTATATATCCATGTCCAAATAAATCAAGATTGAAATCGAATCGCAAGCTTAATCGAATCATGAAATTTCTCAACCCAAACTGAACTCAGAAGTTGGCCCTGGTTTATGATGAGATTTAAGAAGTATGGTGGATATATTTAGGCCTATTTTTCATAAGTATATTTTTCAGAAATAAAGTCTGAGGTTGCATTTCTAAAAAAAAGTAGGCTATAATATAAAAAGGTAGATTTTCTTTATATTTAACATGTCAGAATAGCAACATGCTAATGGCTCTCTGTTCAGGGAAAGACTTTAAAATCTCTATATTTAGTGTTTACTTAATACTTAAATGAAAATATATTGCTTTTACTCAGGGTTGAATGAATGTTGTCTGTATTGTATAAAGCATTCATTGGTTTTGTGTAGAACAAACCCTGTGAGAGTGCTGTCGTTGCGTTAGCAAAGACATGCGCTGCAGATGGAGGTGAGCACACTGGTGTTCTCTGTTCACACCTGATATTTTTGGAGCTCTCTTGTTCCAAATCGTGAGGGGGAAAAAGAAGGAGAGAAAAAAATTGTCAATGTTTATGTGGAAAGCTCAGCGCTCAGATTCGCCTGCCATCTGAAGCCAGTGAGAGAGAAGAATTTGGCGGAGAGTATTTTTAAACCCCAGAGAAACCTCAAAGGCTGTACTTAGAGGGGGTCAGCCGAGGCAAGATGGAGGCACGCCATACAAAAACCTCCCAGGCAGATGGGCCTTTCAGAGCCCCTCTGCTACTGATGTCACTGTCAGGCCTACCTGTGAACCCACACTTCTGTTTTTATACATTATCCTTCTTAATGCATCATTATTTCTGGATAAACAGGCCCGGGTCAAGCTTTTTTTTTTAAAGTACCATTTTGTTAAGATGTACTTTTCATAGTGGCAGATTTAGTCAAGGTCATATGCTGAACAAAACGAGTTTGATTTGAGCTCAAAGGGCGACATGTATGTAATAAGGATTATCTGAGTGAGGAGATATACTGTGATCACTGCTGTAGCACGAGACACGTTTAGGATATTGAAGCAGACGTTCTCATAACGTCACATCAGATCATTCCCTCTCACACTCAGACTTGAAGAGAGAGAGAGAGAAGAGTGAGACGATGACGTGCTGTTCGAGAGAAGCTACTTTTTTTTTTAAACAGCTATTTCTGCTTTCAATCAACATAAGTGAAAACTGACTCTATTTACTTTCGTAAATAACATTCCTGGTCTTATTGTTGATGATAAACATTCTGATTCACGATTCACATACAAATTTATTGTAAATAGGCCTGCATTGATACATATTTCTTGATTCAATTCTGATTCACAAGCTTTTGTTTCAATCTTGATTAATTTCAGTTACAATGTACATTTATTTACATATGAAAGAAATTATCCTCCTCTCTCTCATACAGGGAAAATTCCATAACAAAGTGAATATTGAGTAACTTATAATTTTGATGTTGATTCAGTTACAACTCTGGCGAAGGCAGTGAGTTCGTTCAGTGAAGGATTTGTCAAACTTATTCAAATGGTAGTTTGAGTTTGTGTGTCTTTTTGAATGATTCATTAAAAGGACAGGCTCAAAAATGTTTTCGTGAATTCGACCAGATGGTTGCGTGGTATGTTTTTAAGGAACCTGTTGTCATTTGTTCATGAATCAGACTACACTTGTTGCATGTTTATTTTTTGTTATTCACTATAAAGAACCTGATCATAAGAGCAGTGTTGGGGAAAGTTACTTTTAAAAGTAATGCATTGCAATATTGCGTTACTCCCTAAAAAAGTAACTAATTGTTTTAGTTACTTTTTAATGAAAAGTAATGCGTTACATTACTTTTGCTTTACTTTTTCTCACCTGGGCTGGGTTTGTTTGTTTGTTTTTTAATAACAACAAAAAAGTTAAATTTTTGCCGAATATAAAAAAAGGCCCTTTCACACCAAAAGTAAAATGAATAAGCCTCAGGCTGAAGGAAATGCATATTTGTGCTTGTACAGTAGAGGGCGCAGCTCAAACAAATCTTTCAGCTGTGCTGCAATTCTGGATTAAAGAAAAATAGGATACAGGAGAAGGAAGTTTAACACTCTTATTTATAAATCTAACAATGTAATCTAAATAATGTAATCTAAGTCTTATGTAAAGTAATTTTTGCTTATTAGTATGATTGAATTGGATCATTGAAGGTCAGCAGCAAAGACATTGGTTAATAAAGTGAGATTAAATACATAAAGTATATTTGTGTAATTTAATATAGTTAATTATTACAGGTTTGCTTAATTCTGAGATTGCATTTCACTGTTTTTCAGTGTTTTTGTGCAAGTGAGATGAGTAAATGCATGTTCACATTTAGTCTAGAACTACAATAACCATCATGTTCACACAGCGCACATAACGCCTCTGCACTTTATTTCTTTCAACATGGGGACAGGAGAGCTGTCAGTAAGTGTGAAAAAGTAACTTAAGTTAAAAAAAGTAACTTAGATATTTTGTTTTAAATTAAAAAAGTAATGCGTCATTTTACTAGTTACTTGAAAAAGTAATCTGATTACATAACTCGAGTTACTTGTAATGCGTTACCCCGAACACTGCATAAGAGTCATTTATTGGTGAATAGGCCTACGCTGGTTGCAAGCGTTTGTTTTTGATCCACAACATGAACTGGTTCATAAGAGTTTGTGAATCGGACTACAGTGGGTCACACTGTATGTTACTGCATACAGGACAGCTCAATAGAAAGACATGTTTCTTGCTTTTATTTCACGGCACACTGCCTTTTGTCTTATCACATTCAATTTGGATTGCAAACTTGTTTAAAATATGATTTATTTTACAGTTGGGGACGGGTATAGATTGAGCAGTGGGGAACGCAGTCATAGACAATAAAAATGTTCCCAGCCTTGAAATGTGACTGAAATGATCCTTCACACTAACAATCTTTAGAGATTGTTAACTGACAATATCTAAAACACAAGTTATTTGAGTGAACATTTGGAAGGATTATTTATTAGTTTGCGTGGTTTAGGCTATTATGATTTTTTTTTTTTTTTTTTTATGCTTTATTTATGCTATATATTTGTTGCTTGCCTTTCAGTCAGATTACAGGATTGGAACAAAAAAAAAAAAAAAAGAACCAAAGCATAACACAGTTTCAATAGTTCATTACTATGTAGATCTTCTAGTTATAAGTGACCCAGATTAGCACAGAAATGCATCCATATGTGCCGCATGCCTACGCATTTGAAAGAACACGTTATCTACATGCTTAACGAGCAGTGACCTGTGACAAGAGCACGTGAACTGTGTCGTCCAGCTGACATTCTTCGCCATATGTTTCTTTTAGACACGCTAGATGAATTTGTAGCAAACCAAACACCAATTCTTAACGTCGACTTCACGAGGGACATTAAAATCCATTAGCGTTTTCATTGACTCACATATACCACGAGTAGATTAAATGTGGACACGCGGTGGCTGTGTAAATATTGCATAAACGTTTTCTCGCTGTTCATACAGTACAGTATGAATGAAAATGAACTAATGGCTGGGATTTATGCTGCCCGCTGATGGCTCACACTAAGAGTTTTGTTCCATTTACTTGCTTGCGTTGGAGTATTTTGAATAAAAAGCCAATAATGTGTGTGCTGGGAAACGTCCAAGAAATTACATGAAATGACTCTTGCGCTCAGCGCCTGCAATTCAGCCAAATGAAGTACATTTTTAACATAATGAAAAAGGCCGTTGCATTAAGTCAGTAGAGCGGTTTATAGTCTGGGAAACCGATGCTGATTTCTTAAAGCATGTTGAGATGACGGTATGCAGATCGGCACAAGCACTGATATGATTGCCATCATAATTACTATCATTAATATGCAGTTCAAAACGACCTGCCTGCGTATTCGCTAAAGTTGCGACTCCTCGACCAAATTGAGGATATGATGGCTACACCTTTATTTTGCCTAAATATATAAATTCCCAGGGCTTCTAAATATGTTTAAACAAGCCAGACCTGAATGCAAATGGCCTGCAATTATTTATTCATGAATGTGTGCAGGTTCAGTCAAGTGGAGTCGAACGGAAGTGGTTAGCATTGCGTATTTGAACAGAATCATTCAATAGACTTTCAAAAGCAAATGAATTACAATCCAAAGAAAAACAGGTTCAGGGTTTGATTAATGGACTCAAGTGACGCATAAAATACGGGGCGCACATGATTAGCGACTGGTCAATAGCGTTGGTGAGTCTCTGCCGTGCTACCTAATACTCCCAGCACTGGTCAACGTAAACACAGCTGTTAACACCCTCCGCGCGCGCACCCGTGATAAATTTCAGCTTTGTGTGAGGTGAGGTCACGAGGCTACCTTTCCCTCTGTTTCCCCTCGTTCATAAATTCCTTTAAAAACGCTAAATTAGTGGTCCGAGGACGAATGTAATGACAAGTAATTATAGCTATATTACAGTAAAACTAATTAGGCAATTATACGTGAATACAAACACGACGACGCGAATGTTACACAGCAGTCAGATTAACGTCAAGTCGCTGTCAGGCTTGTCAGAGCCTTCAGCTCCGTTTACCACAACTGGCAGTCAAAGCCACATTTAAGTTCGTCTTTTGGACAAATAATTATTCACAGGCATTGACAAATCTAAAGCAACGTTTGAACAAGTGTCTGTCCTGATAGCCATGAAGTGCCTCTGGCTCATTCTCATGGAGTGTATTAATATGTACGAGATTCAAGTAGCTCTCAAAAACTTAACCAGCTATATCAGCTATTTCTGTGTTTAAATAGTTGATGGAGCTTCTAAAAATGAAGAGCTATGAGTTGCCTTTAATATATTCTGCCTGTGCTTGATCGGTGAATGAGAAAATGCCAAGCTAATAGTGATGTCTTTTACATACTAAGTGGAAAAAACACTGTTTTCCTAGTCATACCCCTTTCAAAATCTTCTTAAATGATCTTAAATTAATAGTTTTTGTGTTGTTCCAAACCTGTGTTTTATTTTGTCTATGGAACACCAAAAGAGTTATTGTGCAAAATGTTTTTGCTGCTCTTTTCCCATACAATGTAAGTGAAGGGGGACTGATGAGCTGCAATGTTACTGGAAGAGTTTCAGAAAATAACAGACAAAAAGTCTTTTTCTCACACAAACTATCACATAACTTCAGAGGATTTGCAATATAGCACATATCATATTTTTTTAAAAAAATTTTTTTGTCATATTTGGAGCCTGACAGCTCCAGTCTCCATCCATTTTCATTGTATGGAAAAAAGTGAAAAGGGAGTGAGCTCCTGCAAAATAATAACTCTGTTTCACAGAAGAAAGTAAGTCACAAGGGTTTGTAAAAACATGAGCATAAGCAATTTTCATTTTTGGGTGTACTGTCCCTTTAAGACCACAGTGACTATCTGTTCATAATTCTGTTGGGATGAGTATTAGCAAGTTTACACTTGTTTATAAAGGGAAATTTATTTTCAACCCTCTCTCAGGAGTAAACACAAGACGCAGCAGGCCCTAACACTGAAAAAGAATATCAAACTAATTCAAATAAACAGCATGTCGTCCAGCAGAGGTCAAGCAGGTTTAGGTCAACTCTGTTGCTAATGCTGTAGACGCAATGTGTGTGTCTGAGGTTCTGTAATTGAATTCATGCGTTCTGATGTGCATATACTTGCATTTCTAATCAGATTTTGTGGAAATTATGCCTAGAGATGGCAGCCAAAATAAAACCGCATATACTTTTACAGTATCACACCAGGAAAACAAATATTTTTATTTTATTTTAGTTGGTTGTTTTTAGGTCGCAATGTTGACAGAGTGCATTAATGTTAGGTTGTGATTCTGTATCAAAAGTCTGGTGGATTTTTAGAAAAACATTTCAGCAAAAATACTGTGGTGGTACCATAGTACAGTGATGGTTGTTTATTATATATATCCATATAAGGCATGGTACATGGCATGCCAAAGAACTTTAAAGAATTCCATGGAATGTGGCAACTGGCAAATGTTAAATGATACAAGTAAAATGTTTTTGGGACACTGTAAAATGCTTTGTCAGCATAGTTTTTTGTAAAAACAATATTTATAAAATATAATAGAAGATGTCTTTTTTTTGTTATTTTATTTGTTATTGTACTTCATCCGTTGGGGTTAAATAGGCTGCGCTGACAGATGAGAACAAAATTTGAACTGAATTTAGCTGGATAGTAGCACTAAATTTGCACTGAACTGAATCAACATTGAACTGACTTGAGCTGAATAATGAGCTGCTTATAGCTGAATTTAACTGGTTTAATAATTGATGATCTTTGCAATATTGACACAGCTATTGAACTGAATTGAATCAATGCTAAACTAAATTGAGCAGAATAATGACACTATTATGTTCCACAGAGCTGCTTACTGCTGAAATTGAATTTGTTGCATAATTGATGAATTTTACAACATTAACGCTGTTGACCCAAGCCATCATGATGATAAAGGAGTAGTTCACCCAAAAATGAAAATTATCCCATAATCTACTCGCCCTCAAGCCTTATCATATATACTGTATATGAACCTATGATGGCTTGAAGGTGAGTAAATAAAATTTTAATTTTTGGATGAACTAATCCTTTAATCCTCTATGGTATGCTAACCATGAAATATTATTACATTGCCATATGTCAAAAAAGTTTTTTAGTTTCTTTTTCTCTTTTAAATGCACATTTCTTTTAGAAATTGATAGATTTATATACTTGTAACTCATGCAAACCAAAAACAAGTAGATCCCCATCATTTATTCCCTATCATTTGGCGAACTCATCCTCACTCTCATCACATGGAAGAGCTAACTCTGTACTCCTCCTATTGCCCTTTCCGTAAAATATTGCTGAATTCATTTTATGAAAAGAAGAAATAATTTTGTTATTTATACATAAATACAACTATACTACAATAAACACTTCAAATAAATAACTGCTATTATGTTGTTGATGCTATATCTATCTATAACTATCTGCAATTCCACTGTGGTACAGCGTTGCCATATGGCAACATTGATATTTTCTCAATTTACAGTAAAACTATGTTAGACAAAGTTGATTTGTAAATAAAAATATCTTAACTTATCAAAGATGCTGCAGAAAAATCCCCCTTGAGAAGAGATGTTTAGAAATGAGGTTAATGGAACAATTTCTGGAGCACTTCAACAGGTGTTTTCCGTGTGAGGGTGACAGTGGGAAAGAGAGTTTTGGAGGGACATTCAAATGTCATTTGACTTAAAAACAGCACATCATTGGCTACCTTAAAGCCTGCCCTTTTAATTCCCATATTGCAATATATTGTATTTTTTTTTCTGAATAACAAGGAAATAAGTAGAAATTAATTGTTGCCATATGGCAACATTGTACCATAAAAGGTTTTTTTTTTTTTTTTTTTTTTTACATTTTCTCTTTTCTTCTTCTTCTTCCTTTTTTTTTTTTTTTTTTTTGTAAAAATGTGTTTTGTTAGTGATATGAAGCTCACGCTGTCCAAGTGAAATAGCCCAGTAGCTTGTTTTAGTGCTAAATTCTTCAATTAATGCTTTCTGGAAGCTATGGTACATTAGAATCGGAGACTAGCTAAATATTTTGCTGCAAAGTTCCCTAACAGCAGTCCTCTAACAGCAGTGTTTATCTCCCTCTTTCCTTCAGCAAATTTATAACACTTGTCAGTAATGAGAATATTCCTTTGTGTCTCCTGGACCATCAGGAACCCCAGAGGAACGTTGATTAACCTCCAACCTCAACTCGCAGTGATCAGCCTCTCAATAATTGTATTACTTTGGATTGTGCCTTGTCAGGAACGGACACAGTGGCTTTTAAGATTATTTTTTTCTGAGTCGACAGCTTTGATTTGAAATATGTAGCCAGTGTCTACTGTAAATAAGTTTCGCTGACCCTCTGAGTGCGATTGAGCTTTCTAACATCGCTGGTCTTGTTGTATCATATTTTGGTAATATTAACTGCTTACCAGTCTATTAAAACAAAGAAAGGATTACAAATTGACACCAGATATAAAACTATGTGACCCTGTGTACAGCATACGTGTCTCTGTGTCGTAGCTACAGGGCTCTCCGGAGACTTGTTCCAAGTTATTTATGATTCAGGAATTAATCTCACTTAGTGAAAGCTCCCGAAGAAGTGATCGTCTTGAAAAGCGGAGAGGGGGAGGGCTGCGGCAGGGGTAGGGTAGAGGCTGAAATGTGATTCAAGACTTATTTAAATCCCCCTCGTAGATTAGAAACCAGTTTGACAACCCTTTCACCACTTGTGATATCTGAGGGGTTTTTTATGCCACGGCAAAAGGAGGTAATCCATTCGGAATTTACAAATGATTTGAAGCAGAGCAGCAGACAAACTGCGCCGGCTGTTTCCGGAGAAATATTTCCATATTAGCGATAATTTGTCAACAGAAATGCAAATAAGGGCTACATTTGAGCCATTGTACAGCTGAATGCCATATTTTCCCATTGTTGGAGCTGAATCGTCCAAGGCTTTTCTTCCCGGGGCTCATCAACATTTCAAATATGGATTATTATTTATGGCTGGGAATATATCATTGGCATATCATAGAAGTAAATAAGGAAATATGATGTTGTCGTAAAATAATATAGGGGAATGTATGGCTCATCTGAATGAGCTGTAATGGAAGTATTCTACTGGTGGAGGCTCAGCTGGGCGGGATTTCTGATTAAAATGATGTCTGCACAGACCTTATATAAAAAGATATAAACATTTATTAAAAAAATAGCCTCATGTTATTTTGTTCATCTGTGTAAGACTTTACAAGACCCCCAATTAAATACAAGGTATCAAATCTCATTAATTTCACCATTTCTGATCATGAACTGATTTTGCATCTTTGATTGCTCATTATGAGCTTATTAATTAAATCATCATCAATCTTGCTACGGTACGTTTGAGCCATAAGCACAATCCAATTAGATCATTATGTTTGTTTGTTGGTTGGTTGGTTGATTGTCCATTGCAGTTCAACTAATGTTTTTCATAAGCTTTGTTGATGTCTAATGAGAAAATGTTGAGCAAATATTGAACTGTGCATTTGGCCGTCTCTCATGGGTCATTTACAAGACACTATTTTCAACTAAAAATGGAAAACGTTCATTTACACAACTACGGCGTTTTGGGGGCCTGAAAAGCAAACTTGGGTTTTAAAGTGCAAGTTTTTAAAAACGATACCATAATCGTCTCCGTGTAAACTACAAAAATGTGTGTGTTTCTTTCCAAAGTGACATCGCCAACTACTGGCCTGGCATGAATAATACAGCGCTTTTAATAGTTTTCGCGGATCCGTGTGAACAGGAATAATTGTTACAGCATTGTCGTCTATACACAGAACTTTTCAAAAACCCAAAGGAAAAGCTTTTCTGTTTTTAGTACATCATTGATATGTAAACGTATCTTTAGTTTATATGTTGATATAGGACTGAGAGATTTCCTGTCACATGTATGTTTGTAAAATTTAACTAGTTAATATAGACTTTAAAATTCCTCATAAATGGCTTAACAAGATCAGTTTTTGTTCCTGTGTTGTCAAATGTCCTGCTGAAACGGGAAGTGGTAGAAAGACACATCATGTCACAGCCAAATTGCCACTTGCTAATGATACTCTGCATCAGATTTAGTAGTATTAATGTGCGCTGACATTTACCATTGTTCAACAAATTTTTGCATGCAAAATTCACTCATTTCAATAGGAATCCATGTGATCAGGAATTTTGCGTGAGGGAGAAAGATTTCCCCACATTGATTTTGCAACAGGTTCAAGTTGGTTGCTTGAAAGCTGCACAAAGAAAGCTGTGAGCTGTGCTTCATACATCGCTACACTACTGCCAGACCTTTTTGCCTGCAAAATATTAGGGCTGGGACAATATATCGATGCATTGCGATTCATGGATCGTTTCTGATGTTTTCCAAATACTTCGCAGATCGATTCTGAGCTTAGTTTTTAACAGCAGATGTCGCTCTAGGCTATTTTTTTAACCGCACGCTCAAATGCTCACGAAGAAGACTGCTTGTGCATTCGGCTGAGTCTGAGAATGTATTTGTACCTCAGGATGCTTTTATGATGCGAGATTAATGTAAACAGCCCACTGCAAACAGCCTTGTAATTCACTTCAACCTTTTCGAACTTTTTGAATGATTATTTTATAGAAGGTTCAAGTGGTGTCCGTAAGGAATTGGAAGAGAGCAGAGTACGGCTGTTTCTAAAGCACACAGTGCCATCTGCTGTTGAAAACTAAGCTCAGAATCGATTCGAGAGAGAATTGCGATGCATACAGAAAATATCAGAATCGATACAGAATCATTTCTCGCTTTGTGATGCATCAATGTATTCTCCCTGCCGTACAAAATATTATTTAATTGTTTATTTTTGATACATAAAATGATAGCTGTGAAATTAGCCTTAGCAATGCAAAGGAGTTGGACATTTTATTTCAGTAATGCCATTTTCATCACAGAATTTCATATGTATCTATAAATGTCTAGAACAAACATGTAGGCTATCCTTCTAAACATTAGCATAATATCATTAGTAGAATACTTTGCAGTATTGAGAAAAGTTCTCACTTTCTGCTCCAGAATGCTGAATTTGCATGATTTGTAAATAAATCCATTTTGATGTTTGCATCACATAACCAGCTCTAAATGTATGGCTTTTCTGATGCAGTAAATGTGCTCGGTAGCTCACCTGGTACAGCATTGCACTTGCGATGTGAAGTGCTCGGGTAGGAGTCCCTTGAAACAAAAGTCAGCATGATAAAATAGCTCAAGGATTTGTAGAAGCAAGCTAAAATAGCATTGTTGCTTCAGCAAATGCGTTTAATGGGAACGTTAGCCATATTTTTGTTAGCTAGGAAAAGTTAGTGAAAGACTCTTCACAGAAATGGCCCCTTAAGGTAAAAAAACTACACAGTTTGGCTTTTTCCAGTGTATAAGTTTAGAAGTGTCAGTTATTTGGAGCATAAACATACTGCGTCGATTTGCCTATATGTGTGTGTGCGTTTCACTCTGACTGAGCAAATGTGCTCTTTACAGTCATCTGTCGGTCACCCTCATCAGCTTGTCTATCACTCGTGTTCCCTCTTTTCTTCCTCTCTTTCCCCCCTGGGTGTATGTTGTTGTTCTCATGTTGGTTGGATGCCAGCTTCCTCAAACACACATTACATGCCAGCGAGCTTCAGGGACGGCTGCGCCACGCCACAGTGGCCTTAAAAGTGTGCCTTACGTAATTGCCAACTGTCTCGAATCATTAGGGGCAGCCTTTAAAAAATACATGTTTCTGCCGACAGCTGCGTACTCTCGACTTTGCTTGCCTTTCAGATCGGATTTGCTTTAGAGGTTCCACTCAGTTATATTTAACCCAGGGCACAATGAGAGCTCTGGCGGCAAGGACCTCTGCTATCTGTTCCTTTCTCCTTCATGAACGAAACAAAGGAATTGTGGGTATTAGGATGTAATTATTCTCTGAATTTGACCAGGCACGGTGGCGTACTAGTTCAGGGTTCTGGCAAAATTAGCATTAGCTTTAATGCCATTTGTAACTTGAACGAAATGTTTATTTATGCCTAAGCAAATCTGAAGAGATTTCAAAGAGGCCACTTAGCTGTCATATTTTTAGTTATTGTCCTCATGCTTTTTTATATAGGGAGTATTCATTGTTTTATGTATTAATTAAAGCTGGCTGTGTGTTTGTGCGTCTAAGCATGTTCTGTGTAGCATATGAGTGATGAGCACACACTCCGACAGCCATGTCACATCCTGTAAGAATGGGGGCAGTTCAGACGCAGCTGCCCTGCAGACACACTCCCACAAACACACACAAACTCGCACGCACACATCTGTGAGCCAAAGCTGCTGTGCAAAAATATCTGTTCTACTTTAGTCCTTTATTGTTTTTTGACAAAAAAATATTATCAATATTTGGTGGCTTTTACAAATAATTATAAATTAGTTATTTTTGTGACAAAATATTTTATTACTGTATTTACAAATCTTTGTTAATGTTAGTTAATGAAAATACAGTTGTTCATTGTTCATGTTAGTTCACAGTGCATTAACTAATGTTAACAAGATTTTAATAATGTATTAGTAAATGTTGAAATTAAAATTAACAAAGATTAATAAATGCTGTATAAGTGCAGTTCATTAATAGTTCATGATAACTAATGTAGTTAACTAATGTTAACTAATGAACCTTATTGTAAAGTGTTACCAATTAAACTGTTATTATTTAGGTAATTATTGTTAATTGTTAATTATTATTATCATTTTTTTTTATATAAAACATTAAAACATTAGTAGAATTTCTAAAACAGAAATTAATATAAATTGTAAATACACACACACACACACACATAATTTGCAATCATCAAAACCCCCCTAAAATTCATAAAGCATAAATTAATATTTTTTTAATATATACATTGTACAAATATAAATGTTTTTAAATTACATTATTATTATTTTGGTAATTATTAATCATTAATTATTATTGTTATATGAAAACATTTTGTAAAATTGATCTCAAAACCGCCTAAAATTGTTTTTTATATACATATGTAAATGCATTGTAAAGCATAAATTAATATAAATTATATAAAACAAAATATAAATATACATTAATTAAATTATGATTATTATTAATTATTGTTAAATCATTTAAACATTTTTACAATTTATCTATACATTGTATATAATAAATTCTCTCTGTCTATATCTCTCTATCTAAAAATAATATATCTATATATGTATTTGTTTTTGCATGCATTAAAATTAAGTTATGGTAACTGCAAACTAAAAGTTTTTCTATCAGGACATAGAGATTGTATTTAACGTTCATTTTATAGAGATTTTTGTTTTTGTTTTGGTGGCTCAGACATGTGGTTTACCTGTTTGAAGACTTCATACACTGATGCACACTTTGCTTCAGTTATTGTTGCTTGAAGGCACCTACCACAGGAAGAGGTGCTCAGTCAAATTCGAAGGTCACACAAAAGGGGCCTCTCGTTCCCAGGGTCAGATGATGTCACCAGGCTGAGACAAAGGGAGGTGTTGGGCAGGTGGCTGCCTCTGAGATCTCTGTGTCATTTTCATTCACCACAGGGGCGAATGGTGGCCGTGAGAAAGCAAAGGAAGATCAATACCGTTCAGCCAGAGGGGGCCGCAGGCAGCCCCCCAAAAATTATTTACACATGTGAGAGGAGCTGGTCTGACCATATGGGGGGAAACTCTTGATGAATAAAGCAGAGAAACAGCTCACTGTCTCGCACCATTTTTGAATTCAAGATTTTTTTATTTTTTTTTACATCGAGTTGCTACATTACTTAACACAATTTTTAAGATGCTGGCTTTTTTTTTTTTTTTTTTGTAAATTTCTCAAATCTTTGTTGAAATATTAGTACTAGAGAGAGATAGAGAGAGAGATTATTGTACATCATTGATTATTTTTCCATTTTATTTATTTTTTTAACAGCAACTAGACATGAAACGTTTGCTGCTTGTGGGGGAGTGTGAAAAACATCTGAAATATTTACGTCATTTTTGTTTTGTTTTTTGAGTGAGCAGTGGAAAGATTTTAAGACACCTGTTTCTAAATGAAGATCTGTTCTCAGCCTACACACATACACAAAGACATAAACAAGAAAACAAACTTACTTAGAAACTTATGTTACAACAGTCAAAAATTCCACCACATCTTTCCCAAGTCCATTAAAATTCCTCACGTTCCATCCACAAAAATTATAATATTGAGATTTTTCAATTTTTATTGTTGCATTCACAGTGTCATTTTAGTTTTGTTTTCATTTAATAGCAAAAGTATCAAGGCATATTTATCTTTCGCTCAGCAGCTGAAAAAAATACCCATAATTGACCATTAATCTGTTTGCGATTTATCTTTCTGCCACTGCACCTTCCATGTTTTGACAATGGCTGAACAATTGTCATGCTAAAGAGGTCTCTATATATGAAAATAGCATCTAATTATGGGTGAGGGGCCTTGGACGCATCATAATGACAGAAAAACCTCCCCTTAGCGAAGGGCTTGTTGCTCTGGAGTTTTATAGCGACCGGGTCGTAGCGCCTTTAGCCCTTGTATGCGACAATGAAGCAGCTAACAATAGAAGGTCCATTATTGCACTTGTATGTTTGAGTTGGCTGTCGAACCCTCTCTCTCTCTCTCCGCGCTCTAAGTAAGGGGAGGCGAGGCGTACTGCTCACAAAGGCACAGGGCCTGGTGGGAATAAGGGGGTTGGCTGGTTAATCACTGGCCTTAAACTACAGGAAGTTGTCTATTCAAAGAGCCCCTCGGGCAGCAGCTCAAACCTTTAATCAATGCTGGGATGAGCCCAGCCTGGTGCCGAAGGTTGGGACGGGAAGCTGGCGTGGTGCTTGATTACTCTCAGAAGAGAAATTGAAACCCTCTTTTTAAAGATCTATATTTGAACGACATGAAGTATTAGCGATTTAGCGTGTGTCAAGTATTGTTCATACTGCATGTAGGGTTACAGATTCTGACACACCGTAAGTGTTAGGGCTGTAACTCTGTGTTATTACTTTCCTAGCCTGGCGGATTATTAAACACACAAAAGAGTTTCATTTTGAGGAAGAAACAGATCAGAATTACAGAATTTTTGGTAGCAAAATCCATGATTTTGTATGTGGGAGAAAGATTTCCACACAGAGATTTTGCAGTGTTGGTCATGTTAGATTTCTTGGTTTGAAAGTGACTTTGTACATTGCTACACTATTTACAATAGACAATAGTCTTTTATATTTGCTTATTTTTGCCATCATTTCTCAAATGTGACCGCACCTTTAAAGGGATAGCACCCAAAAACTCCAATTCGTTCAACATTTACTCCCCCAGGTTCATTCCAAATCTGCATGACTAGGCTACTACTTCATTAATCTAGATACTTTTGAACAGTGTTTCCATTTCAAAACTAGCGTTTTCAAGCGAAAGTTTCTCGTCCACTGAAACATCGAAAAATGCAAAAATAATCTTACTACACATGCGTAAAAGGTAATAAAAGCTCACTGAGATGTTACCGAGAAACCAGACATACTAAAGTTCTGACTCTATTCTTCTGGCACTATCAGTTTGTTAGCAAAATATGTCACCACTTACTGGTGCGTCCAGGTCGCACTCAATCGCCATTCCATGGATGGTCTAAAACATAATTGCCCAGTGGTGGAAAGAGTACTAAAAAATTTTATTTAAGTAAAAGTATTGCTACTTAAGAAATAATTTACTTGAGTACAAGTAGAAGTACTGAAAAATAATGACTCGAGTAAGAGTAAATGAGTAGTTTGCTGAAAAACTACTCAAGTCACAAAGTACTTTAGTATTATTTTTTTCTATTTTTACACAAAATGAGGTGATGTTAGCAATATGGAGCACTAAACACTCTCATGTAGTTTTTCTGAATCATTCATACTGGAAGCCGGAGGGCGCCCTCGCGCAGAAAGTCCACAAGTGAGATTCATAGAAGTATTAAACTTATGACGTTCCAGGAAATCCCTTATATGGACATCAGATACAGCTGAATAACATGCAGATAGAGACGTTCTGACTGATGAAACTTGAAGACAATATACACATGATTGTGAGGATGTTATTTATCTGCCATCTTGGGTATTTTTATAAGAATAATGTATCTATAATGCAACACTAATCGACATAGCCTGTATCATAGAATTTTATAACATAATATATTTTCTGTCTCACTGTGTTAAGAAGCAACATGAAACCACAGAAGTTTGATGTGTATATATAGGCTATATAGTGATTTTTGAGCAAAACATGATATTAATCTTATAAATTCTTGTTTAACGCTATGCTAATCAAACATACTAGCTATCCCTATTGCCAATAGCGATTGTTTTATTATTAATTTTGAAAAGTAAGTCCATGTAAGATCATTTGAATGTTTTTTTAAGAAGGGCAAAAGCAAAGAAGGGTGAGATGTCCGATCAAAGAAATGAGGGATTAAAACTGTATGAATTGAAAACAATGATGTCATGCGACACATTTTCTAATACTTTATTTTTTTCACAGTCCCAACTACAATGCAAAATCAGGAAAATCAGTTTTCTCAGGACAAAAATATCAGTGTGGACGGAAGACCAAAACGTACAGAGAAAGACTCATTTTCAAGTGTATATGGATTAATTTCCAAGAAGATATTTTTAAAGATTTTTTTCAACTGTTCCTGTAATGTTAGTTAATGGGGAGTCAAGTTTTGACTTTAGCTTATGGATAATCAACATGAGGGTGAGTAAATGATGACCGAAGAACTGTCCTTTAAGGTTCGCGTACAGGTCTTTGTATAATGACTGTCTGTGACCCTCTCTTCAGACCACATAAAGAAACCGAAGAAGTCTTAAAAGCAAAACAACAAAATGAAACGGACTCTGCCACTCTTGTTCTGTGGGACGAGAGAAAATATGTTTCTGACGTTATTGTTCCCCCAAACGCCCATTTGGAGACCCTTTTAGTGTCGGTAAAGATCATTTGAGCAAGCATTTTTTGAAAGTCCTGTTGGGTAAAACGGTTTTATTCTCACATTAAAAAATTACGAGCGTGTGGGAGGACTGGGCTCGAATCCAAAAGCTTTTCCATAAAGGCTATAAATACATTCCATACATTTTCTGCGGTAAACATGTAAAATGCACATGTATAATTTGACCTGGTATATATAGAAAATCATACAGTACGTGAGTCAGGAAAGACCACTAACTGAAGTCTTATAGGAGACCCTTGTGTACTGCACACCTAACACAAGAGTACATTTATACTGTGCATTGACTTACTGTGGATTATATAATCATCATAACAAAGTGAAAGAAAAGTTTCATTAAATTGTAATTTTAACATTGGATTTGTGACCTACTGTAGAAATACTGTGGAATCTTTATGATTTTTTTTTTTTTTTCATTTTATATCATAAAACTTATTTAAAATATTTTTTACAATTGAATATGATTTTAATTCCCAGATTTCCATTTGGTCTCAGAATTCCAGCTAAAAAAAAAGCATGTTCTAAGAACGTTTTGCTAATGTCGCCATTAAGTTATTGAAGTGTTGTTTCTGAATGTTCTCTGAACATCCTTTTTTTTTTTTCTTTTTTTTTTTTTTTTTTTTGCAGACATTACAGAAAGCATTATGGGAATGTTCCATTTTATCATTTTGCAAACATTAAAGGAACATTACTAATGTTCTCTGAACGTTCTGGAACAAGTAGTTATTAACGTTTAAAAAACATTACACAAATGTCCAAGTTTTGAGGAGTTTTTCAAAGCCCAGATAACCTGAGTGAACATTCTATTGGCATTACATAACTTAAACAAAACCTGTCCAGAACATTCCGTTAGCATTTTTAAAACTACATTTAGCATATATATCCTATCCCATACCATGTTCTTGCCTTTATTTGTTCATTTAAAAAATTAAAAACATCTCCTCTTGACTAACCCCTGCCTTAATGGGTGGTGTGAGACGAGACCGCCCAGAGGCCTGAGAGCCAGCAGAACAGGAAGTAAATTTCAGGACGACTGAGTCCGTTGGCCCTGGAGCCTCTGAGCGAGCACATGAAAGCAGGCAGCCATGAGAGTCATCGACCCAGAGCGAAATCTGTGCAGTAGCCTACATCTGAGGGCTGCTGGGAACAGCAAGAGGTGTTCAGCTTTTCAGGATATGCCATATACAGGTCACATAACCTGAATCTGAAGGGTTTTAGTTGGGTGTGTTTTTACAATCAATATTTTTACATTTTTAACAATTTCAATTATAACTACTGGTATTATGTCAATCAATTACAGAAGAAGCCTTGTGTTGTTCTAATGCAGTACAGTATGTACTTTCTTTTTCGCACCACAAAAGGAGAAATTAAAAAAAAAAAAAAATGTCCTGCTCACACTTATCCATATAATAGGAGTGATAGGCGACCAGCATCAAGCTTTTTAAAAAAGACAAGTGTTCTGGGGGGGCGTGGCCCGATTCGAGGCTTATCGCAAATGATTTTTTGTCCAAAAAATCCTCTATTGTGTATTGTTATTATGATTATTTAACTGGTCCTGATCTAGACAGAGCATCCCCGATCTCAAATTGAAAATATCAATCATGTTTGATATTTACAACTCTGCCTCTGACTTGTTACCTGCAATAGCCAATGAGAGTGAGCAAGCGTCACCTACCGGATGTTGCGTGCTTCTTTAGCTGAAACTTGGCAGCCACACTTGGCAGTATTGCCTCAATTGTGATTTTTTTTTTTTTTTTTTTTAAATTTTAAGCTTGCTAACAAGTGGCTAAATGCGAGTACAGAGGCTTTTAGGGACATTAAGAGTCATTGCGCCAAACAAACGCAGTCCGCTTTTACAGCCTTGTTGTGCTTATTATCGCGCTCTTACAAACTATTCTGATTCAAACTTGTTGTTGGCAGGTCTTGACATTAACTTTTTGCTCACAAGCCACTGTGGCTAGTGGTTTTCCAAAGTTACTAGCCACTCAGCATATTCACTGGCCACAATTTTGACATCGATACCATGGGGAAAAACTGCCATATAGATATTTTTAATATTGTCTCATAATTTGGCAGCAGATATATTAGGCTGCTGTCATTTAAAGACCTGACACATGGATCAATACTATTAGTACTGAGGCGGATTTATGTTCACGCACTTTGGGCGTGAGCACAAAATCTGCAGGAATGAGTAAAATTATGCTCAATACGCACAATCCCACGCCGAAATTCAAGCCCTGTAACAGCAACAATATTCAACTGGAGCAAATGAAATGAGTGAGTGAGGGGAGGCGGGTTTGTGTGTCAACTCTGTATTGAGAGATGAGAGAGTGAGAAAGAGCAGCTGGTATTGTATATCTGCTCTGCGGAAAACTAGTATTGGAAGCGTTTCAGATATATTTAAATATCAATATGTATCGAAAAATCTATATTTTTGACAAAAATGTAAATATATAAATTTCAACCCACCAAGGAGTGACTGCTTTACACGGCACTGCTGAAATCCACCCACATTTGGTGGGTGTTAATGTCAAGCCCTGGTTGTCGGAAGCTTAGTGGTGGTAATGTTGAAGTCTTGGGATTGTTGTGTAGTTCATTCCTTTTAGCTTTTTACTTCTGGCGATTTATATTTAGGCTTCAAAATTCATAAAAGTTGTGTTAATTTGTGAAAATTATCTTGATGGACAAAACTTGCAAGTATCATAGACTTTTGTTGATCACAGTGCTTTATTTTTTACAGCAGAAAAACACACCTGGTGTCACTCCTGTCAGCTAAGAACAGGAAACTAAATCTTCAATTCACACGGGCTCACCAAAATTGGAAAATAGAAGATTGGAAAAGCATTGCCTGGTCTGATGAGTCTCAATTTCTGCTGCGACATTCAGATGGCAGGGTCAGAATCTGGCATAAACAACATGAAAGCATGGATCCATCCTGCCTTGTATCAATGGATTAGGCTGCTGCTGGTGGTGTAATGGTGTCTGGGGTATTTTCTTGGCACACTCTGGGCCCCTTAGTACCATCTGAGCATCGTTTAAACGCCACAGCCTACCTGAGTATTGTTGCTGACCACATCCATCCCTTTATGACCTTCTGATGGCTACCTTCAGCAGGATAACACTCTGTCACAAAGCTCAAATCATCTCAAACTGGTTTCTTGAACATGTCAGTGAGTTCACTATATTCAAATGGCCTCCACAATCATCAGATCTCAATCCAGTAGAGCACCTTTGGGATGTGGTGGAACGAGAGATTCATGGATGTGCAGCCGACAAAATCTGCAGCAACTGTGATGCGATCATGTCAATATGGACCAAAATCTCTGAGGAATGTTTCCAGCACCTTGTTGAATCTGTCATGAAGAATTGAGGCAGTTCTGAAGGCAAAAGGGGGTCCATCTCCATATTAGCAAGTTGTACCTAATAAAGTGGCAGGTGAGTGTAGGTATATGGATTTTTTTTTTCCTGCTGAGTAGGTTTTTTTTCTCTCCATGTCCATTTCTCTCAACATTTATGAAGATATGCAATAAATACTGGCACATTTAGCAAATCCTAAACACTCTCAGCACTGTCTTGAGGCAACAATGTGCTTTGCTGGTGAAGCCAAATACTGAGCTTCAGCACAGAGAGAATTCTGTTCTCATTCTGGCAGCCGGCAGAGTATAACCACAGTTGGATCATCCGATTACTCTGATGATAAGTCTGCCATTGACTGTCTATAGGCCCTTTTACACTGCCTTGAATTGTTGGTGTAAAGTGGGAGATGGCACAGATATATCCTCCTTGCTGGAGTGACTTTTGTACTGAGTGTGCAGAATGTTGACTATGTATGCGATGGGATGTAAAAGAAATATTTTGTTACAACCGTTTTACTTTAGTATATAAAATCAAGATTTTTTTTTTTTTTTTTTTATGTTTGTAAAGGAATTAAATTATGGCATCTAATCCACTAATAATCATTTTAATTAGTGAACTACTCCGTTGCAGGCATGGTTTCACAATTATTTCACTGCACTACAGTTTTTTAATTGAATGTAGAATGTAGAAAAAAAATGAAATTATTGCAATCCATCAGAATAATTGGCAGCACTCAAATTCTGATTCATAAACTGGTTAGTTAGCTGAAATTAATGTCTAAATATCATTAAAGCACAGACTTGCCATGCCTTACGGGCATGTGATTTAATCAGTCCATCTTGTTTTTGTACAAAAATGCTGCTGTTCTTTGTGAGTTTATTCTGTGGTACAGACTTTCAGTTTCAGTAAGAGTCTCTTTTTTCACCTAGAGTAAAGGATTCACAGAAAACAGGGGGGAAATAGTGTGAGATGCAAAACTAGATATACTAAAATAATTAAACTAACAACACTTTGACAATAAATATGAGTTTAAGCAAAAAAACTAAAGAAATGTTAATCTATGTAAATTGTATATAAAGGTTAAATATTTTGATCATATGACTGTTTTCTTTATTGTTATGTTCAGAATGAAATACTAACATTCTGAACAGTGCACACTGAATATAAAAAAATAGTATGTGAAACATTATGTATGATGCAATGCTAAATATTTTGGTTGTCACATGACCTCTTTATGTGCATTACATAAAACTCTTTGCAGTCTGATCAAAGTCAAAAAGGAGATCTGATATTAAAAAGTTACTTCCAGTCATTTAAAATGGAAGAAACTGCAATGCATTGTAGGATACAGCCAGGGCTGTAGGGTATTCGGTGTGCAGGTTGTTGCTGGGGGTCCCCCTCAGTTGAAATCGCGGGGCCCCTCTGAAAGCTGGGGGCCCCAAGAATCTTCACCACCTTTCTCCCCTCTAGCAACGGCCCTGGATATGGGAGACAACTCTGCATGCTGTGTTATATACTGTGTTTTGGATATACAGTATGCATACAGAAATGTGCATCATATACATACTATATACTGAATACATTCGCCCTTGTTATTGATTGGGATCCTTGAACCGTTACCTGTTTAATACAGTTTTATCCGAACACATACTTAATCATTTGAAGGAAACTACACATGATAGTCAGTGGATGTGTGCTAAGCTTACTGTGCTTGTGGCTAAAGCGAGTGGTTTTCCAGTGTACATGAGTCAGGTACGAAATGAAGCTCCGCTGCAGGCTAAGCTGTCACTCAGACCTGAGGTTAAAACAGAGCGATCTCCTACCCAAGGCAAGGACAATAGCAAGTGGATTCAATGTGTTATGTCATGCCTCCCAGACGGAGAATTACGGCAATGTTATTTAAAGAGTAAATATGATTCACCTTCAACCATTGTTGCACATGAGGCTGTGCTGACTATTTAACTATTTGATACAAACCAGTACTCTCCCTTGTAAAGATTTACAGTGATAACTAGTTTACACCAAAAACACTATACACTGATTATTGTTATTTTTGGAGGTTGGGAGGGAGCATGAAGAATCATTTTCACACATTGGCAGCTCAAAGTCCAGACCTTAAAGGGTTAGTTCACCCAAAAATAAAAAATCTGACATTAATTACTCGTTCCACACCCGTAAGACCTCGTTTATCTTCGGAACACAAATTAAGATATTTTTGATAAAATCCGATGGCTCAGTGAGGCCTCCATTGCCAGCAAGATAATTAACACTTTCAGATGCCCAGAAAGCTACTAAAGACATATTTAAAACAGTTCATGTGACTACGGTGGTTCAACCTTAATATTATAAAATGAAGAGAATACTTTTTGTGTGCTAAAAAAAACAAAATAACGACTTTTCAACAATATCTAGTGATGGGCGATTTCAAAACACTGCTTCATGAAGCTTGAAGCTTTATGAATCTTTTGTTTCGAATCAGTGGTTCGAAACGCCAAAGTCACGTGATTTCAGTAAACGAGGCTTCGATACGTCATGTGTGTTTCGGAATTTCAATAGTTCACGTGACTTTGGCAGTTTGATACGCGATCCGAACTACTGATTCGAAACAAAAGATTCGTAAAGCTTCGAAGCTTCATGAAGCAGTGTTTTAAAATCGCCCATCACTAGATATTGTTGAAAAGTCGTTATTTTGTTTTTTTGGCGCACAAAAAGTATTCTTGTTGATTTATAATATTAAGGTTGAACCACTGTAGTCAGATGAACTGATTTAAATATGTTTTTAATGCCTTTCTGGGCATCTGAAAGTGTTAATTATCTTACTGGCAATGGAGGCCTCACTGAGACATTGGATTTTATCAAAAATATCTTAATTTGTGTTCTGAAGATGAACAAAGGTCTTACGGGTGTGGAACGAGTAATTAATGACAGATTTTTTATTTTTGGGTGAACTAACCCTTTAAGGTCTGGACTTTGAGCTGCCAATGTGTGAAAATGATTCTTCATGCTCCCTGTGGGTAATTAATGACAGAATTTTCATTTTTGGGTGAACATAACCCTTGAAAATCATTGAAAGTCTTTGGGATGTAGTGCTTGACTCTTGCATTGTCAATACAAGATCTTGACCAAAAATTGATGCACCTCTTGATGGAAATAAATGTTGAGATGAGACCTATATAACCTATATTTTATTTATTTTTAAAAATTGGATTGTTTTTAATAATGTTAATTTTATCATTTATTATGTAATTAAATGTATTAATTTAACACAATATAGTTTTCCATTATAATATTTTGATATTTTATTTATATTCTATTTTATATAAAAATGATGTATAAAAATTATTAGTACAAGTTACCACAACGTTATTGTCGTAACAGTAACTATATATTCTAGTTTAGTAGAAGCTGTGGTACTTTTGCTGTTAGGCTCTCAAAAGCCAAACGTGTATACCAGTTTAATATTCTCCATAAAACCCATTATGACAAAAGCAAGACTGACTTTGATACGATTTTCTTTTAGGAACACACTAATACTTCAGACAATTCTGTGAGAAACTGCTCCGACTGTGTCGCATCACAAAAGGCAAGAAATTCATAGGCTATGCACAAAGCAAGGGAAATATGTATACAAGAGGACAGTTGCAAAGAGGCAAGGTTGGAGCCACACTGCAGTATGCTTGAGTGAGCATGTAGGCCATGCACGGTTGCTGATGCATCGTTCACCCCCAGGAGCGAGAGGGGGAGTTTGTACACACGAGTCAAACAAGCCTTCCTGCATTCATGTGACATCCTCTGCCCCGGAGAAAGATAATGCTGGTTCCACAGTAAATAAAGTCATATTCAAGAAGACAGGTTTGGTTTTGTAGGATTAATGGTTCATTATTTCTAAAAATAATTTCAGTATGGATAATTTTGTCATGCATGAAATGAAACAAGTTATATAATGCGCCAATTTGCGTATTTTCGACCACTGGCAAGTGGAAGGGGACTTTAAGGTAACAGAAATAACATGTTTGACCTTTAAATTGGCTGCTAAAGAAGGTCAAAGAAATATGGATACAAATGCGATATGTGTGAAAGAAAATGTTGAGGTGAATTCTTATCCATCAATCAGGCGTCGTAACATTAAGGACTGTGTTTCTTCAACGTTGGATTAACATACATCAGAAAGGCCAATTACCCTCAATATCTTAAGCTTAAGACGAGAGGCCTGAGGTGGTTTCGAATACGGAGGGACGTGGGTCTAATTATACAGTATGATCCCTTTCACTTGTCGGTGATGAATAGCTTCCTGCAAAATCAAAACCTGTGAGGGAGTCATGGATCAATCCAAGCTTTGGATTAAGAGTTCTCTGATAGCCCCCTGTCGAGATCAGGTTTAGAGAAGTAGGCTCTTACGGTTTTCGTTTTAATCGTCTCCTTTACGCAATCATCCTACTTTTATTCTTGAGCCTGTGATGGTCTTCAAATGAGCTTATCCAACGCCTCAGACAGGCTAGCACCTTCCCTCCGTTGATATGACTAACCCTGAAGCCAGAAGGTGGAGGTGTGAAATTATCTTTTAATAAAAGTGCAAGAGCTTGCGCCTACTGTACTTTTTGCTTTATGTTAATCGTTGGTGTAATTTACTGCATGAATCATTTTATTGTTCATATGCTCCCTTCTTTTTGGCACTTTCCACAAATGTGGTACACTTTGGTGTCTGATTACATTTTTAAAAGTATAAGAGGGTCAAATTCCATGTTTTTGTTGTGAAAACGCTTCGATTTTAATCGATTGTCTGACATAAAATTAGCCTAGCATGAGAAGAGGTTTTAAACACATCAAATACCTGTATCCCATATTAAAGTGGATTTTGGCCTGTCCCTCCTCAGAGGTCTTGACTGTCTTGACTTTATTTAACTATTAAACTCATATGTCATAATTGCAACATTTTTAACCCAGTTACCAAATTTTTGAAATAAAAATGTTTGTTTTATATTTTTTATTATAATTCCATCAGTTACTACAAGCTAACTTTGGATCTAACTCTATTCAAAATGTCTTAAATTGTAGTAACAGTGTTGCAAAACCCATATAAAAATAGAAAATAAATATGATATATATATATTTACTCCTGAAAAGCAGTAAAATATACTGCTAATACAACACATATAATATTTAGTTAGGATTATTTCGAGATAAATGCCTGTATCCCCTTCTTAAAGCCCGAATTTTGGCCTGTCCCACCTCAGAAGTCTTGACTTTATTAAATATATCTAACAATTAAAATCATACATCATAATTTTGACATCTTCAACCCTGTTACCCATTTTTTGTAAAAAACAAAAAAAATTATCAAACATTTTTCTTTCATTTATAGGAATTAAGGCAAGACACCCCAGGTGAATAGGGTAAAAAAATTAACTAATAGATATCACCATACTACCCCAGCTGATTGATTACATTAAAAATTGCAAACATTTTTTGTATTACAAGTTTTCTAAAATGTTATGTTTAAATATGCAAATTAGGCATTATCTAATTAAATATGCGCTAATTTGAATACATTTCTAGAACAAAAATCTGAATATTAGATGACGTCAGGTTCAAAATTCTCATTTAATTTTTTAGACATTAAATTCAAAGGTTTTTACAGAGGTAATTTTGGATATCTCTTTTTATCACTCCATAAATCAGAAAATACTATCAATAGCTAGAAAAAAAATATATTTTCACCATTTTTTTTTAGGAATAAAATGTTGTATAAAATCAGGCAAATTATATATCAACAAGTCCCTCTGTAAAAACCTTCAGAATATAGATAGGAATAAAACTGTAAAGTTTGGTGTATATAAGTTCTGCTGAAGTGGAGGTTTCTGACTCAGAGCAGGAGAAAAAACTCATTTTGAGAAAACGGCCTTTAAAGATAAAGATATTTATAAAGATATTCAGCAAATCAGCATTTTAAACTATTAAAAATATATCTTAAATTGTGGTAACAGGATTGCAAAAACTCTCATATAAAAATAGAAAATAAATATGAAACAACACATATAGTATTTAGTTTGGATTATTTTGAGATAAATGCCTGTATCCCCTTCTTAAAGCTGGAATTTTGGCCTGTCCCACCTCAGAAGTCTTGACCTTATTGAATTTAACAATTAAAATCATACAACATCATAATTTTGACAACATCAACCCTGTTACCCTTTTTTTCTTTTTTTTTTTTTTTGGTTAAAAAAAAATTATCAAACATCTTTCATTTATAGGAATTAAAAGTTCATCAGTCACTATAAACCAAGATTTGATCCCAAACTAGCGTACTTATGGCTAAATTTGCAACCCTGTTACTTGTCACCCTGATACTGTTCTGGGGCCGTATTCACAAAACATTTTAAGAGTTCTCCTAAATAGCAGTAAAAGTTCTTCGCTAAGAGTTTTCTCTTAAAACTTATTCACAAAGCTGCGGAGACAAACTTAAGGAATAGAGAGAAGTCTTAAGCTAAGAGAACGGGTGGGGTTGACCTTGTTGGTAATGTTAACACACTTATTAACTATGCACACAGTGATTGGCTGATAGGGGAGGAGTCTCTGTTAGTGATTTAACCATAGAAATATTGTAGAACGGGGTACCATGTTGTCATATTCAAATAAAGATTTTATAATGTAGGCTAAGTGTCACTAATTAAACAAGTATATGTTCAGCTAATTGTCAGCCTCTTTCATGTCTGCATCTCGAGAGATTGTTTGAGAGGAGCATGTTCAGATGGTCCATCTAGTCAGCTCAAGAGGAGGCATACATATATATATATATATATACATACACATACATACGACTCACCTAGTTATCTCGACAGTTTTCTGCATCCCTCCTGCCACCCGGACTCCTCACTCTCAGCTGGTTCCTATTCCCAGGATACGGGGGAGTACTCTGGGTTTGAGCTAAACTATTCAATGAATTTGCCTGTACATACATGAACCTTTATATTATGTCATCGCAGATTAAAATCTATAAATCAAAATATTTATTGCATTTATGAAGAAAAAGTTCAGCACTCAAGGTTCTTTGTCTTTGGGCGGATTGCTGAGGCAGATTGCCACCAACAGCCATTTTAGGATTGTTTGTGATTTGGTTTTAGTGACTTAGGAGTCCTCTTGACTACTCCTAATATTTCATAGATTTAGGAGCTAGTTTTAGCATTAAAATGCTTTGTGAAATACTCTTAGAGCAAAAAATGTAGGAGTCCTAAAATTAGCACTGACATGCCCATTATTTTTACAAGTTTCTCCTAAATCTGCAAGTTAGGAGCTACTTTTAGCCTTAAGATGTTTTGTGAATACGGCCCCAGATTTTTATTTATTTATTTTTTAGTTAAATAAATGTAAATTTGATGTTTATTTAATGTTTGTTAACAGGGTTGCAAAAACTCTCATAAAATGAATAGTATTTTTATTTACTATTCATTTTATGAGAGTTTTTGCAACCCTGTTACCACGGTTTGAGCCTTTACAGTTTAAAACTTTGATTTGTATATGACTTTGACAAACATTAAATAAACATCAAATTTACATTTATTTAACTAAAAAATAAATAAATAAAAATCTGGGGCCGTATTCACAAAACATCTTAAGGCTAAAAGTAGCTCCTAACTTGCAGATTTAGGAGAAACTTGTAAAAAATAATGGGCATGTCAGTGCTAATTTTAGGACTCCTACATTTTTGATCTAAGAGTAAAATACAACAAAACATATATATATAATATTTACTTGATGAGAGTAAGCTCCTCTTTTCAATGACCACTTGTTAAAAATCTATACATATTGTACCAACAGGATACAAAATTAAAATATATATAAATATATTATTATAAAATATATATTGATTTGTACCGTTGGTAGAAAGATTCAATTAAATTTGTTAGAGAATCAAAAGTGTCTGTGTCATTGTGAGTGTGATGTGTCATTCCAGGCAGTAATTTGAAAGCAAGACACATATGTGAACTTGGTAGTTAGCACATTTTTGGAACGAACCTGTCTTTCTCACTATCGGCTGGCTAAAAGATTGGCCTGTACCTCTAAGTTTCATCTCTGTTTTGTTATGAACGAAATAGTGACTTTTACACCCAGTTAACGACTGTTTCCCAGCAGTGGCCGCATGACACTACCTCCTCAACCACGGCCTCAACGGTTTTAACCACTTCCACATCCTCTCTGCATGCTCTACCTCCCCCAGCCTTCGTGTTTTGGATGGCGCCTGCTAGCACAACGCAGCTGCCAGGACTGATAGCATCGTGCTGGATAAAAATCGCTGCCAGCCTTTATGCTAGGTGGGCTTACGCTTCACGTGCTAGAGCGTATTTGGGGGTTTGCCGAGTTTTAATAATAGTAGACAGGCGGCAAACTGTGATGAGGACATGCGTGTGGACTTAAAAGCAATCTGGTTGTCTTCCTAAACATCTAGCGCTAATGGACGTGAGCGCTAACTTTAAACAATAAAGAAGCCTAGAAGCCCTAACAGAAACAACACCTAAACAAATGTTTTCATGAAACATAGAGACTTAAAACGAGCTAGCAAATCAACACCACCTCCGTTTATCCATGAACACCCTGCAGTTATCTCAGTGATTTCCAGATACTAGTCTATACTATTATAAAGTATGCATTTCTTCGTCATGCATTTCTGAGTAAGCATGTTTGGAGA
Organism: Ctenopharyngodon idella; assembly: GCF_019924925.1. NCBI lineage: Eukaryota > Metazoa > Chordata > Actinopteri > Cypriniformes > Xenocyprididae > Ctenopharyngodon > Ctenopharyngodon idella. Next base: position 9,587,736 of record NC_067229.1, read on the forward strand.
GATGACTAAGTTCCACTTTACTGTAAATAATGATTCACCATCTTGTTTAGTATGAGAGTGTACACAAAGTGAGAATGAAACATTTTTTCAATATTTTTTCACCCGAATCTAAATTCATTTTGTTACTGGAGACATTAGTATAAGCTTTATATGGATTATTTAAAAATACATATATTCTATGTCAATACAAGTTAAGCTCAACCAAGGTTATGATGACACTGAGGTCAATTGAGACAATTTTTGGAGGACTTAAATTCAGATATATGAAGTTTATAACCTTATAAAAGCACTTGAAGTAATTCTTGTGTTAAAACTTGTGAGCTAGGAAGTTGTTCTCAACAATTTTACGATCTCTTTTAGGTTTTAGCCATTATATTGTCACGACATCGAAACTCAAACTTCAAAACTCGAACGCTGAAAATCGAATATAACTCTACACAGAAAAGATTAGTATGTTGTTTTTTAATAATTTTTTTAACAATAATATCATGTTAACAACACACACACATATATTGTTTACATCTTGTGGCTGAACCATTGAAAAATTTAGTATTTTTAACATTTATAGTTTGGCCCCTTTTACTTCCATTGTAAGTGCCTCACTGTAAAACAGATTTTGCGTTAAAAAAGGGAACAAGTCAAAATACATTTGACCACAAATGTTGTCTATCGAGCTCAAATTGTATTGAACATGGAATATTAAGTTAAGTGATGAAGCCGTGCTACATTGTGCACTGTGCTAATGGTTGTTACTTCTACCAAGCAGTTACCACATAAATAAAAATATTAGGACACAATTTTTCATTTCATTTTTCAATTCAACTCTATTTTATCAGAAAAATTCATTAAAGGTGGGGTAAGCGATATTTCAAAAACGCTGCCTGACATTGTTGATATTTGAAATAAACCCAAACAAACACACCCTTCTCTTCATTGAGAGTGGATGCCTGTTTATCACAGCTGACATGCAACAAAATAATGCTTTACGAAAAATAAAGCGCAGATGATGAACAAACTACAACAAAGCACAAAAAATGAACGTACGGTACACAAGAGTAAATACAAACAAGAGTTTGTTGTTAGGCGCCAACAGCACAGCAGCTCCAGACCCGTCATTGTTTTCACAAATTTGCATTTTTGTAGTTTACACAGAGACAATAACAGTATCGTTTTCAAGAATTTGCACTTTGAAACCTGTTTTTACCCTGTTTTTAGACCCCCGAAACGTATTTTTAACGTAAGTGCGGGCATGGATGATTTTAACTTGAATGTGCAATGCTTTCAATTTCAGTTGCTCAGTTATTTTTTCTGTACAAAAACAGTCAGTTATGCTGATAGATGTTGCAAACAGGTGTGTATTATATGATTTTTAATTTATTATCATATCCATAAACACACAGATTTGCAGAGCAAATAGTTTTACTGTTTACTGGACTTTATTCTTAGCAGCTAATGAAGTCTTGCACATTCACAGGAAATAGCTTACTTCCGCATTGTAAAATAAGGTGGACTGAAGTGCAAAACAAAACATCATTTAGAAGCAGAATTACACATTTTATAATTTAAAAATATTGTCAAATTCGCTTGAATATCACTAAAAATGTACAGATAAAGATTATTGTAATGCATCATGCTTGACAATGAGTATATTTTCTGCAGCACATGTGATTTTAATTTCTTTGGGGCGCAGCAGACTGAAATATTACATTACTCTGAATTTCTCAACTTCCCTTTATTGCCTCCTCTCTCTTTCTCTACTTTTTTTTCTGTGGTGTTTCCTAAAGACCACAGATTCTATTTTTGCCCTCCTATTTACTTTCATATATTTTAAATGTAGGCGCTCAGAGTCCCTCCCTGTTAAAGACCCAGCCCTGGTTAGAAAACCGGAGGCCGTGACACAGTGCTTCCATTCTTCAGGGGAACTGTGTTTGTGTGTGCGCCACGACCCCTCCCTAACCCAAACCCCAAAACCAGCACTGACTGTATCCAGGGTACGCTGTCATTTCCTGTCACGGGAGCCTGTCGTTCAGTTTGTTAGGGTTGGGATAAGTGATCTTTCTTCGATATTGATGTGGATCTGAAGCAAATGAGTTCCATCATTAAATTAGTGTACTGTGTGATTAATTATACAGTATGAGGGGTCTTTTTGTTTTCATTGTTGATCAGCCACTTAATTTATTCACCTAATGGCAGAGACGCGCTGAAAATTCATGAAAAGGAGTCTTTGATGGTCAGGTCATTAAAGGTGCATGAACTTGTTTTCTATCCAAATCGACATCTTTATTCATTTTTATGAATTGTTAAAACACTATCAGCTCAAATAATGTTTCGGCAAACCACTTTAGCTGCAGGTGCTATTTGCTAAATATTACGATTATTCCATTACTCAACAACGCAGTCTGTTGCTCACACACAACGTCTAGGCTCACATGTCTAAGTTTTGCTATTAAAACTGGTACATATTGTAGCTTAATATGGCCAAAAAACACCAGTTCAGACTGGGTTGTCACAATATATCGCAATACAAAAATGCAACAATATCGTATCGTGGATAGTGACAATATGTGTTGTGCATATTTCACCCAGAATGAAAAATTACTGAGAGAAAATATTCAAGTTTACAGAGTTTTAGTGTCAGTACTACATTAAACTAGTAAGGAATAATTGACTCCGGGCCATTGAATCTTAGAAAATAATGCATGAAAATCCAGCATGGACCAGCATAAACCAGCTGAAACCAGCATACCAGCTTCCAAAACCTACCTTAACCAGGATATGCTGGTTTTTTCAACAGGGAGCGGAGCGTTACACCTTGGGTGTGCATTATTTTTTTAAGAATTCAACAACCCGGAGTCAATTATTCCGCTTGTACTTCGGTTACCACACCTCAAGACACTGTTCCAATGTTGTATTTCAAAACATTTGTCAGGTTTTTGTCCTTAAAACACTCTTGTGTGTGGGACTAATTTCTTACGCATCTCATCCCAAGCCTCCGTTGCTAATTACAAAATGTAATTTCAGAGCTAGTAACGAAGGCTTGAGACATTGATAGCAGAATAGTACCGTTGATACAGTTATTAATGAAGTTAGAGAGAGAGAGAGAGAGAGAGAGAGAGAATAAGCAGCATATGTGAATTGGCCTACCTGAGTCTGCGTCTCTCAAGGCAGCAGTGTCTACTAATAGCGAAACTATAAGTTTATCTCAAGAACCGCACAGTTATTACCTCGCTTGTGAGTCATGTATCTTAAGTTGCTAAACTATTTTACTGATTCATTCGTCAGAGCAGCACTGACCAAACGTTTCTGTGCGAGTATGTATCTGTACTAGAGAGAGAGAGCGCGAGAGAGAATCAGGACACAATAAAACATATTTTGTGGCAAAAACCATGACAATAATTTGTCGTTTTCATCCTATTGTTTACTATATTTATTTGTTTTGTCTGTGTCGTTGTGGGTTTTGGTTCTTTTGCGGTTGTGTGCTGTAAGGAGCTATTGAAATAACTGAAAACATTTGGCGAAGTGATATGGAACTGCAATGCGGTCAAGACCTGCTAGAACTACTTTAGCTGTGCATTTCCCTGAAAATAATTTCACACCTTAGAACGTTGGTCAACCAATCAGAGCATTCAACAGCCCTGTAGCATATAATGTTGAATATTATGTATAATAATGCAACGGGGGAATATTTGTGTGTCCTGATAATGCCAAATGTCTTATGTTACCAGTAAATGTGGCCTACATTATTTTAAATATACTAAGTTAGTGACAAACATATTCATCTAAAATAAATCTGTATTTCAGCATTAGAATCATGAATATTTTTATGGCAGCGGCTATTTACACTAAGTGAAAATAGCAATATATACTATTTACACTAAATGACAAGAGCAGTATTTTCTTAGCGATATGCTATTTACACTAGGTGAAAATAGCGATAGATTCTATTTACACCATGTAAAAGTATCAGTTCTTTGCAATAGCATCTAATTACTATTTACTGTTATCTATACTTTATATTGGCAGATACTATTTGTACTTCAGTATTTTTGTACATTAACAGGATGCAATAATATCATAGTGTAAATGATTATATTTATTCAAATTATTAAATGGATGCTGCCTTATTGGGAGAATAAAAACCTTCCCTACACCTTCCTCTAAATCTACCCAACACTTTTACTATTATTAAACACTTGTTTGCAGTTATATATATATATATATATATATATATATAAAACTGCATTTCAGACTTTGAGCACTGACTAAAGGTAATCATAGATATGACATCATGACAGGAAGTCACGACTATCATGGTTTCCTAATATCTAATATTTCTTAGACTGTCATCATTTCACACCAGAACTTTTTGTTTGCACAGAGGGGGGCAAGAGAAAGGGTGAAATGAAATGACAACATGGACTTGAGTCACATAGTGCCTTGTATATGGAAAGTAATTGCAAAACAATTGTTGAGAAGAAGACTATCTGTATGAACACTATTTTGAACTGCTCTCAGCTTGTGGTGAAATCAATTAAAACTCATGCTGTTTATTACCAATTGACTGAAATTAAGTGTTCTTGCAGTCGGAATGCAAGTCGATTCAATTTTTGGGGAATGAATATGTGAAATGAGGCATTACTTTTACAACCATCTGATGCGAAAGAGGCATCTGGCTCCTCCAGAAAAGAGATTTAACCAGAGTAATGCTCTGCCATTTATCTACTCCTCCACTTTTACCATCAACATTATGCTAATAGGACGACTCAGTAGCTCGTTACACACTTCTCGTGAAAATCCGTGCTGCGAAATCCATAGGATTCGTCGAGTTTCTTTTCTCCGGATTGCCCGCTCACTCTCGGATGTATAGATCTGCTTTGAGGTTCTTATCTTACTCTCCCAGCTCCGGGCGTAATGCGTTCACTTACCAACACTCATTTTTAGGGGGGAAAAGACAGAATAGAAAGACTGACACTACAGTCTTAACTTCACAGTCAGCTCAGAGGAGAGCACACAGCTCTAAGCTGCCCCTGTTGCTGCCTGCAAGGTGGAGATATTACAACTCGGTGTTGGACAGATGCAAAGATCTGCAGCACTAGTTAACCTGTGTCTGTCGTGCTTGTTTCCACACTTCCAAAATATAGGGAACATCCTAGGCTTGATTTGAAAGCAAAGAAAGACATAGTTTGCAAATGTTTCTTATTGTGACATTAGGGCCCTCTCTACACCTGGTATTAAGATGCGTTTTGGTCGATAGGTTCACAAGTGGACGACGATAAATACAGGTGTAAACGAGGTCTAAAACGTTTTGAACTTGTCCACTTTCAACCACTTCCAGAGGTAGTCAAAAACGCATTTCGTAGTGCAGACACTCATGTGGTCGAATGCTTTCAAACAGCCACAAAAGACCATCTTCTCTCCGCCTACTGAACTAACGTGTAAACATTATGGGAAACGTGCTAGCCAGATGGGATTAAAACTTGGTCAAATTTTGACGAAAAACGTACTAAGCACAATGTTCTCTCACCATTCCTGATTTTTAACACACACTCATAGCATTCACCGTGGTCTTGTGGCTATCAGGGTTAACACCACAAAAGCATAGGCCTACCAAATCTTGCTCCAGAGCAGGGTTTCATAACCCAGTGTAAAATGTGGTGCTAACCCCCTTCTAAATTACAGGTGTGAAACATTCCTTTACTCAGGGTTAAAAGCAGGGTTTAGAACGAAGATAACCTGGGGTTAAGCACCGTGTGAAAAGCCCTATAGAGTGCAACAGTCAGGTTTCCAGAAGTAAAAACTCAATTTTTTCTAAAGGAATATTTGTGAAATATTTGTGTGTGTATATATATATATATATATATGTAACATACATGAATTAAGCAGATATACACAGGTGGAGCTGGGGAAGGAGGGGGGATTCTGAAAGTGGGCTGCAGACTGCTGACAGCAAATCAATGCCAGTATTTGAATGTTTGAGCAGCAAGCTCATTGGCTGCTGATGCAACAGCAACCAATCAGCTGTGCTGTGTAGTTAACGATGTGATCGCTACCAAATGAGTTAAAGACCTATCAGCCTGCGCCATCTAGAGTTTCATGGCAGAACTAGCTAATACTTTTACTTTTTTATATACTGTATATATGGCAGAAATGGTAAGAGTAGTATATTAGTATGCTACTAGTATCTGTGCTACTTGCTAATGTTAGCAAAAAAGGACAACCCCTTCGATATGCCTCGTCAAACTTCATGTTCCAATAGGAAATACGTCATCACAGTAAACAAACTTCTCTTGGGTTTTAGAATAAAAGTAATCAAATGACATGGCAAGCACTATCAAACATTTTACTTGTAATGCTGAAAGAATCTACTTAGTAAAATAAATCAAACATTCCAGGTGGTGCCACTATGGCTCCGGCAGGCTGAATCTATAAGGAGATCCTGACTTGATTTCATATGCACTTTCATGTGGCTTGCCATTTAATTATACATTAGTTTAGGGCCTCAGAATGAGACCCCGTCACTTCACAGGTACAAACAGTTGAATTATTGAGCAGCGTACATGCTGGAAATGCAGCGGCGTAGCTGTTTCAGTGCAAAAACGGGAAAGACTGCAGGGTGATGTATCCCTTTATTCTTACACTCTCAGAGTTACTCTTAGCTCTTTGAGTCAACTGAGCTGCTTTTCTATCACATTCAGCTCTGGAGGGGTGCGATTAAACTTGGTCAGACAGCCTCACATGGATTTTTGTCGTTAGCATTTTGGTCTTGTTCTATGTTGCCTGAATATCCATGAATTTTCAAAGCACCGAAGCAGAGACTTCGAAAATGTAAGACAAAGCCTTTTGGCAGATCAATTATTAAGCTTGAAGTGGCTAAATGTGCCACTGACACTAGCGAAATGAGGTTTAATTGAGTGTACAGCTCAACCTACAGTAAATACAATTAAATACCCTGAGTATATATCCTATGAGGTACAAACCTCAAAGAACTGTATGCAAAAAGCATTGACATGGAATTTAAGCATGTAAAATGTAAAGCTGAAGTGTGTAATTATTTTTTGATGTTTAACACCTATTCCTATCCACACTTAATGTGTAGAGACAACTATAAGTAAGCCAATTGTAGGTTGATTCTCCCTAAAAGTGTAAATGCTGTGGTGTTATCAAAACATTGCTCTGTTTGTTTCAGCATCTCAATCAGCCTGCCATAGCAACTGTGGCTGGACCAATGGCATGAGTTTGGGGCGTGGCTTTTTGTTTGTAGACCAATGACAGGCAGTTGCTTTTGCAGCTCCTTTTGAAAATTCTTCGATGGTGGATCTGAAATTACATGCCTAAAATGTTAAATAATGTTAAAAAATGTAAATTTAAAAATTACATTTTAACTTCTTAAATTGTAATTCTTTCAAATTTATCTTTAAACCTTGAACTCGGTTGACTGAAGTAGGGCTGCCAACTTTTGAGTTCAGCTTGGAATGAGAATTACGGGTTGTTTTTGGTATTATTATTATTAAAGGTTAAAATTAACAACTGTTTGTATACAATTGCATATAAGGAAGTTTTTATAATAATAATGTTATAATATTTTTTTTTATAATATAGGAGTAAAAATATAACAAACATGTAATATAGTGCATACATTTAGCATTAGCAAAATGCTCCTTAGAGTTTTTCTAGCTAACCAACATGCCAGTCATTGAAAGGCTTTCCTGTGGTAAATGTAACATTAAGTGACATAGCTATTGTTTACAAACTGTTTTAATGATGTCTTTTCTTGGTTGAAACATTGATTAAGCGATTCCATAAGACATGATACATTTCAGTGAAGCCCTGGGTATACTTTTTTTTACGCGTACGCTAGTGTATGCGCACAGTCGAACACACAGCCTTGCAAGGTATACTTCATTTGACTCGTACGCATACACAGGCGTTTGACACATATGCAGTTTTGAACAATCTCTCATCACTAGTTACAGCCCATGTAAACATTTCATTTCATGCTAGAGTTGTACAAATAAGGGTACTTTCTAACCTCTTCGCACAATCTCTTGTCTATTGTAGGCCTTTATTGTTGCTGTAGCTTGCATGCGTTCCGGTTTGTTCTGTTTATGCAGTTTTTCTTTGACTACCTTGTGAATTGACGCCCCCAGGGCATGGTTGCCACCTTGTGGATAAACTAATTACTACAAAAACAAAACAAAAAAAAAATGCGCATGTGCGCTTACAAAAATCTGGCGGTGAGCCTACTCTTCTGATGATGAAATTTGCGTCACGTGCACTGTACACTGACCCTCGCGTATGCATTAAAAAGTGAAGTATACTTTGGGCTATAGTTGTACTGTATCTTTCAACATACCTTCTAATGTTCAATCTTGTTTATTTAGTGCTATAACTGGTAGTAAAGAGGAAGAGATTAGGTTATATGTTCATGTGCCACTTGAACTGAGGCACTACAGCAATCTGTCATGCCACATTTAAAAGCCATGAAACAGTATTTATTTTTTTTACATTTCGTAAAAATATTGACAGAATTTTAAAGCTGGGACTTTGTTTCATATCAGAAGTAACCTGCTCTATCTTGTCTGTCAGCGTATTGTCTGTCATCTTTGCTCCGCGATTTTTTTTCACTGCCTGAGAAATTGCACGTGTGGAGAAATGCACTTGAATACTGTCTCAAAAATATAATTATAAGTTAAAGACCATTGCATATTGCCAATATACAAGGTATGTGCAAATGTGACTTTAAATCAAATAAATTATGTAGTTATGTAATTTGTGACATTGTGCCTAACTTTTAAAACTTAACCTCTTAAAATTGGAACTCTATCAAATTTAAATGTAAATTCCGATTTTAAAAATTTGCATGCATTATATTCACCAGAGACGTCATCTTTTGGGAAAGTACACACTAAAAAAATTCACTCAGTTGACTGAAGACATTTTTTGGAATGCAGTCACCCAGGACACATCACTGTCTTTAATTTACACCTCCAGGGCTTCAGATGTGCGATATACAGCTGATTGGGTGAGGGGAAAGAGAGAGAGTGAGAGAAATAGAGGGGTGTAACAGAAGCTGACAGACTGAGTGTTTTTCGAAGCAGGATACGCATGATTGGGCTGGTAAAGTTGATATCTACTGGGGGTGGTGGGTGAGGGGCGTGCATGTGCCAGGCAGGAGGCCTTATGCCCGATGACAGGTGAAGCCTATTACTACAGCTGAGACCTCGCAGCTGACCTGGATCTACTGTGGATCCTCTCTGCGGAGCACATGCCATGTTCCCAGGATTACTACGACCCCTTTGAGACAACAGTATGCAGCTCATGCTTTAAGAATGATGGCAAATTGAAGTGTGCGTGGTCAGCCCCAGAGCTTAGTTTTAGGATGATGCAATCGTTAATAAAACTACAACTTACTTTAAAGTCAAAAAGTCAGCCTGAAGCTTTGCATCAAGTAGGTCGGCTTTGAGGTGCTTAAAGACTGAGAACTGGAACGTGACATCTTCTTGCACTCATTTCTCTCGAGCACAGCTCAGTGTGACATAAATGAGCACTTGAATACCTTTCTATCGTTGACGTAAGTGCTTTTGAAGGTTTATCCCTTTTAACCGTACCTATCCTCTGACTGTATGACTATTACAGTTTTAACCTTCTTGGAAATATTCAAGACTTCTCCACAAGGCATTAAGAGGGAGACCACCAGAAGTTCTGCAGAGCAACTCAACCTTGAATAAGCTCTAAAATCTGATTGTTTGAGCCTGTTTGAAATTGCCATTATATTCACACCAGGGATCGCACCTCAAATACATTTTATAGTAATGTTGAAAAAAAGTTGAAATATCTCTATGTACTGTGCCTAACCTTCTTGGAAAGCTTCAGGGCTTCTCTGCAAGACATCAATAGATAAAAAGAGGCCACTAAAAGTTCAGCAAAACAACCCAACCTTATGACAAGGTCTTAAAGAGTCTCTTGAATGCTGTCTCAAATGTGTGACCTGTGCTGGCAAAATGAGTTGCAGTGAGCAAATGTTCAAAATGTTATTTTTATATTCTCTATTTAAAAAATGATGTATAATTTGTTGGAATCAGACAAAAAAAAAAAAAAAAAAAAAATGACCGAGCTACACCTGTTTGAAGTCGATAGAGTCAGCAAAGTCTATTTTGAGAAAAATTTAGTTAAGGTTTTCTGAAGGTTCCAAAACAAAGTCACCTAGCAACCAAAATCCCTGGTAAAAACACTAGATTTGGCACAAACCAAGTCGAAACCAAATATCTATGGAAAAAATATATATTCAAATTATTTTTTCCACGATACCAAAATTGTTTGATTAACATTATTGAAACAGACAGGCTATATATTAAGACCTACTATATCACACAGATCTAATATAATGTTACACATCAGATGTTTTCCCCCAACAGTTAACCAAATGTTCACTTAAAACATAACAGATAATGTTTGCATGAATACTTGCCAAGACAAATATTTTGAAATACTGTAATTCTGTGTATCGGGATTGCGCGATGACAGAGGCGTCTTTGTGCGCGCGCCTCGGATCAGTCAGTCAGCGCGAGTAAGATCGTTTTGTTTACATCATCATGAGTATGAAAATCGAATTTCATTGGTTCAGACTCATGCCATCGAGAATTCTCTATGAATATTCACAAGTTGGAATGCTGTGCTTTAAAACTCACAGCTCCTCTCAGAAAACGTACAAATAAAGACACTTTTAGATGTTTAATTGCTATTTGGAGCATTAGGATTGCTAGATGAGGGCTTAATGAATTCATTTTTGTGAAAACCTCTAATTCGACCAAAATTGACGTTTCACTTGTTTTGCCTGTAGCTCAAAATTAGCATTTCGACTCCTTTTTCCAGCACGGGTCACATATGATGGTTTTTTCGAAGCCATTGTAAATTGCCAATATACAGGGTAGGTGCAAACATGACCTTAAATTACTATAAATTAAACTGTATATTAATATGCCAAGTTGCAACATCGTTTTGCATTGTGCCTAATTTTCACACAGATCTTCTGGGCTTCTCTGCAAGGTTTCAAGTGAGAAAAGAAGACCACCACATTTTCTCATAGCAACCCAAACTTATGACTGTTTTTGCAAAAGGTTTTAAAAGGTCTCTTGAACACTGTCTCAAAAAAGATTATTTTATGTTCAAAGCCATTTTAAATTGCCAATATAAATATTCCCTGTTGCGTCATTTTTGCATTGTGCTTAACCTTCTTAGACCCTGTTTACACCTGGTATTAAAATGTGTTTTGGTTGATCGGATCACAAGCGGACGATGCTAAATACAGGTGAAAACGGAGTGTATAACGTTTTGAGCACTTCCAGAGGTAGTCGAAAACACATTCGACTGGATTGCTTTCGTAGTGTAGACGTTCATGTGGTCGAATGTGTTTGAACAGCCACAAAAGACTCTCTACTCTCCGCCTCCTGAACTAATGTGTAAAGATTATGGGAAGCACGCTAGCCAGATGGGATAGCTAGACCCAAGTTTGTTTTGAAGACGAAAAACATACCAAGCACAATGTTCTGTCAACAACCACTCCTGATTTCTATCACACTCCGCATTCGCCGTGGTCTTGTGTCTGTCAGAGCAGAAACGAAAGCTGATACGTTTTCCGTTGTCTCCTTTCGTGTTCATATGTAAACTGCGTGAGCTTATTTCATCCATTAGATTGAAAGATCTGAAAAAGCCCATACATTTACCCGCCCATAGACCCTCCCCTCGAAGAAATCAGGACAGAAGTGGTTGAAAGTGAACAAAAGAGACGGATTAAAACATCAGGTGTAAATGAGAATGTGTCTCCCTTGTCTACTTGTGATCCGATCAAACAAAACGCATCTTTATACTAGGTGTAAACAGGGCCATAGAAATCTTCTGGGCTTCTTCGCATAACGGGGGCGGAAAAATGAATAATGCAACATATGTACTACATAGGTCAGTAAATTGAAGGGGGGCCAGATCTCCCACCCCATCCAGCTTCCTCCTCAACATATCCACCTGATATTGCATTGTTGCTGCTTGGTGTAAGGCATCAGGAGACAGGGACCACCCAAATTCTGCAAAGCAACCTATCCTGGTTTTGCAAGGTGTCAGAAACTCTCTTGAGCCCTTGCTCTAAATTCCAATTGGATGACCCATGATGGAAGCCCCTGTAAAAGTTTGTTAGGTCATTGAAAATGCTCAAAGATCCAGAGAACTGCCCGAGACATTGCAGTGTTAAATCTATCTGTCTTGACTTTTTCTCGTTTGGCCTGAAATTGGGAACACCTTGCGCCTCGACACTCTGAGAATGATGATTTTCAGTTCCCACATGTGAATCATCATTCGGTGTCTTTATGAAACCTGACTGACCAAAATGACAACCGAAACCTTTAGCTCCACTTCGTCATCCATCAGTCCCACCGAAATAATTACAGTGGCTGCCTGAGACCCAAATCGAGGGGTCGAATCTAATAACCTCCATTAACTCCTCAGACATCTCATACGGCAAGTGCAGCGTAATGAGGTTAGGTCTCCTTCGTAACAGATAATGCTCGGTCTCAAGGCATATTGCGCTCATACGCCAGGCTGCTTTTAAGGCCCTGGCCGTTTTTCTGGAAAAATGGCATTCTTTGAAGGTGTCTACAGGCAAACCCGGGTGGATATTATCAGCATCTCTCAGCTGAACCATGATGCCTGCCAGGGCCTTCAGTGCAGTCGACTGGCAGGCTGTCGCTCTGAGCAGCAGGGTTTTTCTTTCCCCTTGTTTTGGCACCGAGTCCGGGGCAGATGCCACACTCATCCCTCGGGGTTTTGTGTGCGTATGTGTGGATGTATGTTTGTGTGTTTGGGATGAAACCTGTGGCTGCAGTGTCGTAAGGCAGAGGAGGCAAGTGTTAAATAGCACATCTATGGCGGCAGTAGCGAGGTCTTCACAACAGATGATGTAGCAAACCTCCATGGAGTAGATGAAGGGAATGTTTTGAGCTCAGAACTGGATTGATGCAGATAAATTTGTGTGGAAACAGTGCCATTTTCCTTTCTTCATCTCTGATTTTGAGTGAAACTGCCAATGCAGCACTTTAACAATTGTTTTTTTTTTTTTTTGCAACACATACCCAAATCTTGAGGTTTGCCATGGACGTTCTTATTTTGACTCATAATTTTGACTCTTGGTGTGTTGGTTTTTTAAAAAAAAAAACATGATTGTATTCGTAGGTGTATGGAAAGTGTGGTTTTATATCCAGTCAGTATATTTTAGGTATGTATCCGAATGTAGAAAAATGCATAAAAATACAGTGAATAACGAGATCCCCCATTTTTTGCATTAATGTGTTTAATTCCCTATCACATTATTTCCATGGAAAGAACTGAGGTTTATTCGAAATATGAGACTGCTATTTATAGTTACAGATCTAGATATTTCTCAAAGGGAGGATATGTATGGCACAACGCCTATGCTGCAGCTAAAGATAATGCAATTCATGCATGCATTGCCACTGCAGATACTGCACAGACATATGCGCATATTTGAATTGATTAAACATTAATATTCATAAATATGTGCGCTAATTTTTAAAGGTGATAATCACACATTGTAGAAAGTGGAAAATTATTATTGTGCTTTCAAAAAAGTCTAAAAATGAAGCAAGAAATATTTTTTTGAAGCCTACGCGGGCAAGGCTGTTTTACGTCCTTGCATCAGAGCTAAGGCTAAAATTAGACCTAAATCATCATGCATTAACGGTTCTCTGAATCCTCTTTGCTCTCTACAATTTATGCTAAGCATTGCAAAATGTCAGTCTAAATTTAGGAATGGAACAAAGATAAGATTTTGCTCATTTGTGATGAGCAGTACGCTTTGCTGCTGATCTTCTTTATTTTGAATTCTGTTTGTTGATTTGTTGCCCCCTCCAAACACACACACACACACACACACACACACACACACACACACACACACACACCTGCAGCAGGATATTGACACATAACTGACAAGCCCTTATTGAGTGAATAAAAATGAAAGCAACAAGGCCATTTCGAGTATGACTGTGCTGCTGATTTGAGATTAATGGGAAAATATCTCCTTAATAAATTTCCACAAGCCTGTTCCTTGACATGATACATGACTATCAACTGAAAATGATGCTAGCTATCCTTAGGCAGCCATTTTAAATGGACCATGAATGTGGCACTGCTACAGAAATGTCACAGTCAACAGCTTTTTCACAGCTTGCATATCAAAATAATATTTACTCCTTTAACAAAATCATCTACTGTTGCTATAAATGAACTCTTTTACAGAAAATTACCTTTTAGTATCTGAAGGGTTTCAAACTAACCTTGATTAATCATGGGGTCCAGATACAAATAAGTAGATTTTACTAGTAAATAAAATAGCTTTATTAGCACCTGCAATTGAGTTGTCTTTTTGTATCTTTTTAAAATGTCTTTTTTCCCCATAGGGACTTTGTCTAGGGTCCATAAAGTGTCATATTTTTCTCCAGAGCTAATATATGTGGAATATTCTTCGCATAAGACACAAAAATTAAAAAATATGAGAAGCTAAATCACATTTTCATGACAGGTGCATGTATATGATTTGATTTATGATCCAATGACCTGCACTAGCTCTAATATTCAAGAGGGAAAAAAATGGCTAAATAATCTAAATATAAATACACATTACACATTAATCTAATTTAATCAATTCAATTAATTTATTCACGATTAATCTAATAAATTAATCGAATTGACAGCACTAAATATATTGCGATTAATCGATTTGACAGCATGGATGGATGGATGGATGGATAGATAGATAGATAGATAGATAGATAGATAGATTGATTTTTAAATGGTAAATATTCTCAGTTTATTAGCAGAGTGAACAATTGGTTGTTCACTGTTGCAATATTAAAGAGTCTTAAATCTTGATAGGAAATGCAAAGCTAAGTTCTGGTAAACATCTCCATAGGAGGAATGCTTTTGACACCACATGCTACAGCGGCTACACAGAGCTAACTAACCAACATGAGAAACACGTAATTCTGAGAGTGAAAAAAGAAAAAAACGCTGCTGATCGTTCTGCCAGTAGCAGGTGCGGTTCGATTCAAATGCCTGTCAAAGCTAATGTACGCTAATCAGCTGTTGGATTTGCCTTTTTTGGCTGTCACACGTAATGAAAGACAAGAATATGTCATCAGACACTCTTGCAGAACTATCAAAGCATGAAGGTGGTGGGCCATTCAGATGAGGGAGAGAGAGGGGGCGTCACAAAAATCAGAAAACAACTGCACAACCCACGTGGTGGATCATGACAGCAGTCAAGTGAATAACTCAAGAAGGGGAAGCTTTGCAGAATATTGATTTAATGCTGCATTCATGCAGGGAGGATGTTCACCCGCATTACGCACGCTCTAATATTCCCAACATACCTTGGGCCTTTGGTTTTCCGAGCCACTTGGAGAGAAAGAGGCTGAAATATTCCTCTCTCATGAGCATTTAAGTACAATTCAGTGTATCGAAATCAAAGAGTGAACCGAATCGAGCTTCCAATGCTGGAACCCCAGTGATTAGCACTTGTTTTGTGGAGAATGGGGTGAAACTGAGCAAACAAGAATGCTTTATGAAGCATCCCAAAGAATTCTTGGTCAATATTGTGTGTGCCATGTGGTGCGTTCAATCAAATTAAAAATATCTCAGTGAGTGAAGGTTAAATGTGAGTTTTGAAGTGCTAGATACACAGATAAATGGATCTTATAAAGAATATGTCAGTCTTAAAAAAACAAAGTAACACTGGATATTATAAAAGCCCCCTTTACAGAAAGATATTATAGCCTTTGGTGCATGGTGTCCCCTTTGTTTGACAAAAAGCCATTTTTAACATTCAGATTCATTCAGGGTGTGATGTTACAATCAAACCACCATGAGGAGATTTACTTTTGAGCCTTTCTGTTCATTTTTTTACATAGCTGTCATTTTGATAACATAATTTCAACATTTCTGATCAAAGTGGTGCCCATAATATATATGTATAAAATTATCTTCTATTGTAAATAAAAAATGTGATTGTGAATGATTATATTTTTTTAAAGGTTATATTGTGCAAAAGATCATTTTTAACAGGAAAAAATAAATAAAAATGCTAAAGTTAAAACCTTTATTTAATTAATTTACCTTAAAATATAATATAAAATTATATTTTGAAAGACTATATATGTATTTATATGAGTTTCTTATCTTTAAGCTTTAATTTTACAGTACATTTCTAGAAATAGTTTTCATTTTTTATATATTTAACAGTAAAATAAATTCAGTGTTGTTTTGCAGTAAAAAGAAACGTTTTTTTTTTCCATCAGAGGGGTAAAAGTGTTTACTAATAAAATTGACTTTAGTTAATTCCGTTTAAAATGTTGTAAATATAATATTATATAATACATGTTGTAATTTAGTTGCTTAGCCTAATATATTTGAATACTATAAAGACTTTATCGGTCTAGCTATATTTAAAATGCACGAAAGCAGCATTTTTATCAGTAATGCAAACGACTGTGAACAAGTAATCAATAAATGAAACTACCTATAGCTGATTCTTAGTGGTGCAATTTTTTGTTCCAGGAGCTTTGAAGCAGCATTGACCTCAGACATCAGAAGACATTCCCCATTTTTCTTCTCACACATTCTTGCGCACAGAAATCAGCGAGGAGGAGCGTCTGTCCCTCCGCTTGCGCCCAATGGAACAAAGACCAGCGTTATCAATGTACACGCGTTCAGCCAATAGGAGCGCTTCCTTTGTGATGACGCGACGCAGCGGCTCTGGTCTCTTCCCACTGCGCAGGAAGCGAGACGCGCAAAAGAATCAGAAGTTAAACGCAAAGGTAACGCGGCACTCTCAACAGCAGCAGCCGTTTTTACTGTAACCGCTCGGAGTTTCCCCGCGAATGCAAGAGGAACCCGGCGTCTAGAGCAGAATGAATGGTTAGTATCGATATTACTTTTTTTATTCTACGAAAAACACTTTGCAAAATGCGTTAGATGTTTATCGTAGTCGCTTGACGAATATCACTCAAAATGAGATTTTGCTTTGATGTTTAAAAGCGTATTCTGGGATGGCAAAACTAATTATAAAAGAAAAAAAAAATCATATTACAGGACTGTTTTATAGTACTATCGATTTTGTGTATTCATGCATGCTTGAACTTTATTTTTTAAATTTGATTCTGTTGATTCTCTTGATTCTACTTCTTCTTGTGAAATACACCTTTATTATGTTATAAAACATTTTCAGCCTGATCTAGATCAGATCAAAACCACTGACCTGTTCAGTTAGTAATTTAAAACAAGAATTGTATTTCAAAAATATTGAAAATATAAAATTTTTATTTTCAATATACAAAGATTTATTATCATCCCATGTGAAAATCTTCAGCAATTTGTCTGTTTTTGTTAAATTTGACACGTGTTGTAAAGTTGTGACAGCCGGTGACCTCTGTCAAGCAGTTGTGTGTTTGTTTTTTCTTCTTTAATCATATGCAGACTTCCATATGCATGTTTAAACGCAGCTCATAAATATAAATAATACTTGTATTAATATTAATTTAACATCTTGAGAGCTGAGCTATCAAGAAACCTGAGTTTAGAAATTAGATTGCAATGCATTGCAATGAGACCTTGCAAGACTGTTTGATGTCTGAGGGTCTTCAGATGTTTTTAATTAGGACCTGTAAAAAAATCAGTCTGTCCTGTTCTCTGGGGCAATGCTTTGAAAAAAAAAAAAAAGGCTGGAGAACACAGAAAGTCACTTCAGTGGAGGATCGTCTAATCAAATTTTTATAGCATTTTCTCATTTTTTCCCTCTCTCTGTACCCTCCCTCCCTTCTTCGCTTTCTTGATCCCGGTGAACGAGTTTCTCTTTGTCTGCTTCTTTGGTAACCACACCTCCCCCCAAAATGCAGCCGGCTCAGACACCTGAAGGCTAGACATAATGATCAACGCAGTCCCCATGAGTCTGGATGCCTGCCAGTTGTTTTCGCTCTTTTTTTTCACTACTTTGTCTCTTTTTCTGTTTTTTTCCCCTTGCATCTTTTGCCCTGCACAATCAAGGGGCCAGTATGCAATGTTGGGGGCCAGTATGCAGTATATGAGGGGCCAACTCTTCAGCAATGTATGGACCAGGGAGAAAGAAGTCTGGCACACATGCAAGGAGAAGCATGAACAACAGTGTCTCCTTGTGTGTGTGTGTGTGTAAGCGGGAGTCTTTATTCAGCCGTGCTTTTCAAAATTGCATATCAGGCTTTTCTTTTCCATACAAAACCTGTCAGTTTACAGTATTCGTGTGCTTTTTGTTGTCATAAAAAGCAATGTTGGCTCATTTCTTTTTAGGCATGTTTTGTGACTTCTGTGGATTAGACTGAGTGTTGGATTCTCAGCTTGTTTAAGTGCTTTGTCTGTGTAAGATTAGGTTTACCGCATGTGAAATTACATACACAGTGAATGTTGCGATTAGGAAAGCTGAAAGATGGATGATAAAACAGCGTTTTTGCACAGTATCTGAATCACTGTATTATGAGAATTATATGTTACATATAAGTCACATAAAGAATCTCACTTAAAAAATCGCTTTTAAACTAACAAAATTAATAATAAAAAAGGGGGAGGGGGAGCACAATTAATGTTAATGTTTGTTTTGATTTCAGTGCAGGATTCATATTATTTAATGAGTAGTTGGATACTGATGTGTTAAAAAATACATTTAGTATTCATTTTAAAATTTAATTTTTATATGTTATGCTGCTTACCACACCCAAAACTCTAAATAGTACTCGTACATATGAATATCATTACATTTAGCTTACATTAGCATCTGTTTCCGTGTATTTTCATAAAAACGTGCTTCCTGAAATCAGTGTCCTAAAAATCGCCATTTTGTCTCTAGCTAGTGCACTTTGATTTGCTCGACGTGCGATATTTTGGATGTAGTCTGCTTGTGTTTTCTCACAGAGCTCAGAGCCGACATGTTGGGAGTACAATGGCACTAAGTAGACGGCAGATCCTTTCTTTCTCGCTCTCCTCCTCTGCCATAAGCCTTTGAAGGGGCGTAATAAAAGGTTCAATAGAAGCAACAAGCTGTTTTTTTCTCTCCTCTCACACGTTCTTTAGGCATTCTACCTGCGCATGAATAGGAGGCCACTGAGACCCTCTGACAGAGGAAGAGTGTTTATTGAGGGCTAAAGGGCTCAATACAATCAGACAGCCTCACGTAGAGAACTGCACGGCTTGGGCGAGAGGCCATGGGCATGAGTTCTCCCTAGTGTCACACCCATTGACTCCGTTTTGAACGAATGTTTTTGAGCTGCTGAGGGGAAAATTGTATAGCAATGCACATTGTGGATATAGATATCAAGTATGTTTTTAATAGATGTATTTTTGCTCATCACAAAGGCTTAAAATAAAGGTTCTTTATTGGCATGGATGGTTCCATGAAGAACCTTTAACATCCATGGAACCTTTGCATTACACAAAAGGTTCTTTATAGTGGAAAACGGTTTTTTAGGTTATTAAAATGTTCTTCATACTTAGAAAAGGGGTTCTTTTTAAGAACTGATCACTGAAAGGTTCTTTGGGAAACCAAAAATGGTTCTTGTTTGGCATCGCTGAGAAAACCCACTTTTGGAACCTTAATTTTTTAAAGAATATTTTGTAGGACAAAAATAGAAGTTTAAGGAAAAAAAATATATGAATATTGGTGTGAATATGTCCTTCTCAATGTCTACGGTGGTTGAAGGAATAATTCAACCAAAAAATGGTCATCAAACAATTTAAAAATATATTCTTTTGTTTTTTCACAGAAGGAAATTCATACAGAATTTTCATTTTTTGGGTGAACTATCCCTTGAACCTTTAACTATCATTAAATCTTCCTGACAAGTCAAAGTCAGTACCATTAGGAGTAAGAAGGTAATCTATTAAAGTAATCCGTTAAAGTAATCCATTAAAGTAATCCAGGCCATATGTACATCAATCCCTCCAAGGAATATCATCTTATGTAGCACACATATCAGCCATTTTATGAGCTTTCAATTAGGTATGTATAGAAATACCATCCATTGTGTCAGCTAAGCTTAAACCACGCAGCCCAGCATTAAGAGAAAATATGTAATAATATTTATGCTCGCTGAATTATGGGGTGGAATTTGAATGGAGGGTTCTTGACTTTTTTCTCTTGCGCTCAGTGTGAAAACGCGTCGCTGGGTAGAGGTTAATTGTTTTTAGATCTTTATGTGTCAAGAGAAAATGGAGAAACTGGTGCATAATTGAGCTCCTGGTCGTTTGAGTGATTATGGATTAACGCGCCTCTCCAAAGGAGAAAGACAGCGAGGGAAGGAGCGAAAAGAAAAGACGAAAAGAACCATGTTGTGATCTGCAACCACAGGGGTTGTCTGGCCTTTTCAGAGCAAGAGGGAGTGGAGGCTTGTTTAGTCAGTGGCCCTTGGGGGCTTGACCTTTGACCTGTGCCATGCCCCTCTGTGCTCCAGGTGCAGGTCGGTTCTCCACGGTGTTTGTTGCACACACACACACACACACACACACAAACACACGTGCACGCCAAAGGGCTGGGGGTAATGTTGCATGATGCCTTTCCCCCTGCATCTTATATTTTTCGTTTGTATGAGGTGTGGCTGAGCCCAAAAGGGTTGTAAAGGTGGGTGGAAGAACCTACTTATCCTGCAGTATTTGTTAAAACACCCTTGAAGTTCATGGCTCAAGAACGGAAGATAATGCAGTGTTGTAATATTCATGAATGCATTAATCAGGAGGTTGTCATGTATAATTATTACAGTGTTTGATAATGCCAGAGCAAATCACCTCAGGCAGTGGTGATTGCTGCCTGATGCTATTAATGTTCTTTAATAAAATGCCCGTGTGGGCCGAACCATCAGCGCAGCCCAGTAGTTAAGTGCTGTAAGGTTAATGAGGCAATTTACATACGTTCTGCCACCATCTGGACGCAGTAAGAGACAGCTGCTTGCTCTTATTTCATACTGTGTTTTGGGAGCTAACCCGCAGAAATGTCATTCCAGTACATGCAGAGAGCTTGTTGAACACTTTTGACTTCTGTCCCATCAACATGGATGAATTCTGGGAGAGATTTGCTATGCTAATGAGCAGTTTTGCTTCTCAGTTGCAGTTTTCGTTTGTAATCCTCCACACTAGCTGACTTTCACACACAAAAAAAAGAGGAACTGATTGGTTTTTAATTTGTTTTTAAGTAGTGTATGCTAATAGTTTTTTTTTTGTTTGTTTTTTTTTTGTTTTTTTTATTTAGCATGTGGTATCTGTTGTACATACAGTTACTTGCTGTAATTAGGTATGTGAGGAGAAACATGCAAGCATATAATACAAGAGCATTATATTTTAAAATTTGAGCTCACTGTACATGACATGTACGTGCTTAGATAAATCTTTAATGGTTTAAAAGTCATCAGTGACTGATTAAATGGCTGAAAGTGATAACTGAAGTGTGTGATAACTGAAACTGTGATTAAAACTGGAGGAACTCTTAGAGATATGACTTACCATAAACTTAACTTTCACCATTATCCCATGTTTTTTCTTCTGAAGCTATATCACTTAGTGCTTTTTAAACATGTTTTTAGCTGGCAGGCCACTTAAAACAGGAAAACAGGAATTGCAGACCCACTACACTCAAAAAAATTAATTTTTGGATTTACTTAAAAAAGTAGTGTCTAGTGGTTCTTCGCAACTATATTGAGGAATTTGTACAAATAACAATTTAGTTGTATGAACAAAAGAAATTCAAGTAAAGTAAATACATATTTGAATTTGTCACTGTTATGTAATATTTATATGTGCAGTTTATTTAAGTCATGTTATGTTAAATTTAGTTTATTACGTAAGGTGAACACATTTATTGACTTTTTATCTTAAATTAACTATTTGCTCTACAAAATGCACCCAATTTTTTTGTATTAATTCAGGTAGCCTACATTAATTTGTGCGTTTCACTCAGCAATGTTAAGTTGACTGAACAAACACTTAAGTAAAGCTGACAATACTCTTTTTTTTTTTTTTTTTTGTAGAAACAACTCAGTTAAATTGAGCTCATGCAGTTACGTGAGTTTTTTAAGTAATATGAACAAGGATGGTTTGAGTGAAACTAGCAACTGTAAAAGTTAATTTTTTTTGAGTGAGCACACTTGCTACCTCAAAACAATTATGTACTGTTTTAAGTAGTGTCCAAGTTATCCTTTATTTATACCTTTTAATCTTAAAATTCTCTTCTTCTGATCAGTAATATTGCCAGATGGCTATTTTGTTCATTGACATTAACTGGACTGCTACTTTTAGCTAATAAGCCAAAATGCTAAGCTAAAATGTTCACTAACTGTCAGGAGTGAGACATCAAAAACATTTTTATCACAAATTAGTGTTGGCACAATTACTTCATGCTATCGGTTGATTAATTCAATGTTGGTACTTTTCAACAATTATAACTATTTTAGTCTAGAGTAGCCAATTAACTGGTGGACCACTTGGAGTCTTTCACAGACTTAAACAGTTTTAGTAGTGCTGCTCTAACAAGAGGTACCTAAAACCTTTGAAACGATGCTGTATCTTTATATTGTAGGTCAGCCAGCATTTTCAGCAAACAGCTTTATACCAATTGCAGTCGCTATCTTTCCTTAACAGCACGAGAAAATAAGGATATACGGATAATTTCACACCACTTCCTCCTAGGACTGGACAAAGAACAGCCACTTTGCGATCGATAACCAAGCGCGAGAACGACCGAGGGCTGTTAAAGATTTGCAGTTTGGATTCGAAGTAGATAGACACAACCAGGATCCCCTCTGACAGCTGAAAGCAAATAACTGTTACTGGACTATCTGTAAAATTGCTGAGATGGACCGTGAAAGGGGAAGGCAAAACTGTGGAGTTGGTGGATTCCTGCTGGCTCCGTTTCAGGCAAGGTAGACTGACAGGGGTTTAAGCAGCGAGCGTCAAGGGCTTTCCGGTGAAACCTGACTGTGTTTTGCGACAGGCCAAGAGGAAGGTGGAATTAATTCGCTGTCGCCTCTGCGTGCCGATCGAGGGCTTGATTCTTCGAGCCTCGCTCAATCTCGGCGATTAAAAAAGTGATCCTGCTCAAAAACGACTGTGTTAGAGTCAGCGGGCGTGTTTGTTCCAGTTAGTAGATTGTGGAAAAGGAAGATGGGAATTAACTCTTATTGTCAGAAGCTGAATCCGAGATGAAAGCCGTCGAATGCACAGTTCTTACAAATTCAGCATTTGTCCGGTTGTGTGGCTCTATCAAAGCAGAGCAGCACCAGGGAGCCTTTATTTGCCGTCAATTGTGCTGCAATCCCTAAAAGAGATAGTATCATTTTATTGTTCGGCTGTTCCTCATTTCAACTCAAGACTCTGTTGTGTGATCCATTCAGTCAAATTCTAGGGACCGGTCCAACTTTCAAGTTGCGGTTCATTCATTTAATGTCTTTGAACCCTATTCATGTGTTTGCAAAGTGAGCTAAAGACCTGCGAGCTGTAAACTTCAAAGCGCTTCCATATTGTACTTATTACAAGAAGTGCATCCAAGCATTAGTGGCTCTCATATCCAAAGCATTTATCCACAGCTAGCAGAAAGGAAGCTTAAATTGGCAAGCCATTGGCGTCAACACTTTGTGCTACGTTTTGCAACCCTTCCACAATGAATAAACCACCAGAAGGTTACTTTGTGTTATCAGTATGGTGGTTTGCGAAGTTTAGCTTTGCTGAGATCCTTCACCTTCATTTTTAGGACTCTCACAGTTGTCCTAGTGGCATCTAATGGTGGATAAATGGGGAAGAGTGGTGCCAATCGCTTTCTGACCTGACTAGGATGGTTTGCAAAATGTGCCATTACCTTGTGCATACACAAGAACATTGATGGAGTTGTTGGGTTTTACTTTGGTACTAGATGCCAGTTTGATGGATGTTTAATTGAGACATGGTGGACAATGAACTTGAAGGCCCCAAGGGACCACTCAATTAGTTTAGCACCACTGCCGAAGCCTCCCTGTTTTTGTGAGTACTGGGACTAGTAATCTCAAGAGGTTTTCATGGTCTGTTTACGAATGCATCCAAACTCCCTGTGGTCCTGCCCTGGTCACCTCCTAATTTGAGTTAAACAGTCCTTTTAAAAAACATTTGTGCTGGAGTAAATTTGGCGTGTGACCATTGTCAAGCTCCCCCCATTGACTTGTTGCTTTTGTTAGCATTTGCATTAGCATAGCTTCAGCTTGCACCTGAAATCAGACCCCCTTAGGGTTCCAGTTATTAAAGTTGACTTGTTAATATAACATTTCATCATTTGAACATTTCTGTCTAGTCAGGTAAATGGACTTAGACTTGTTTTCTCAGCAGCAATTATATATTATATTTAACTGTATTGTATTTTTGAGGTAATAATGCATGTATTGATGTAATAAAATATGGTAGATTTGGAAAACGCCAACAATTTTGCACAGAAGTCACAGTTAAAATAATGTTGGAGATTTTTGGATGGGAAAAAGTATGTGCTAAGAAAAAAATTCAAATGTATGTGCACAGATAATTAGATTAGAAAAGTCAAACAATTAGATTAGAAAAGTCAAACCTGTAAAATCAATATTAGAAGTCTGTGTTTTTCAAATCCTTAAGTTAAATACTAAGAATGTTAAGTACAATCTTGAATTATTCCACTCAAGGTTTGTCTAGGGATTGCCTGAGGATTGTGGATTCAGCACAACCACTTCAAGAGTCCTCATCTTCAGTCCAAATATTTCTCTCCCTACTCAAATGTACGAGTAGATCTGAGCAATATGTCTTGAATTGTGGAAAAAAATAATTCTACAATTTAATTTAAATACCTACAAGTACACCCCCTACATGCTGAAAATGTACAAACTAGGCACAAGTACACGAGCGCAAATACTTCTAGCTGTGCAATCTTTGCACTCCCAGCATTGCCACAAGGGGAGCTATAGCGAGCATTAGCATAAAGTGTCTTCTTGTACCGTAATATTGGAGCAACACACACTTTTCATGTTTATAACTAGCTACCTGAGACATTTGGAGGTTACTACGTAGTCCACATGCCTTGTGTATTTTTCTGGCCTACTCATACTTTTAGGATTTTGCAGAGATCAAATTTATATTATTTATACTTTTGTACATTGTGTTAATATTAATTTGTGTTACGTAAAGGCAGAAGACTTACACATCATGCTCACTTCCTCAATGTGTTTTTTTTAAAGGTCTGCCTGCCTCTTTCTCAAAGTACAGGACGACTATAAACATGGCCATTAAAATAAAACAAACCATAAAATGCACAGTCAGCATTGCCACAAGTAGCACTATAATGTGCATTAGCATGAAATACGACATACTTTTCAAGGTGTCGATTTGTTTACAACTAGCTATTACAAACATGGTTTAAAAATGGTCAGTTCTTATTTTAATTCCGTCCATGCTTATTATTATTTTCTGTTTTAAATTCATGTGTTCTTGTAATATTTAATTAAAAACATTCCCTCCCTCTTGCAACAACATCTCTCTTATGACTTACGAGATCGCAACAATTAGCAAACAACAATGATCCAATCAAATCCCGATGGACAAAATCAAGTCCCGCCCTACATTTTTTCTTGTTTGAGAAGCCATTTCACTCGGATATACATCACAATAGGATAAAAGGATGATCAGAACTTACTTTAATGCCAACTTTAATGGCAAAAACATTTAAAAGTAACTCTGTCGCCCCCTAGAGTACTGAAATGTGTTACCACTAAAAGTAACGCAACAACGCACATTACGTATGTACAATGCATCTCCATACTTGCATAGAGTTTCTGGCCTGCTCATGGCTTTTGTACAAACCAATTTGATGTTTCCAAAATATAGTCTACATAATTTGTTTTAATGCTAATATTAATTTTTGTAATGTAAAAGCAGATGTCTAAAATGCTCTACGTGTTTGTTTTTGAGTGTTTTTTAATTTATTTAAATATGTTCAGAATCTGTCTGCATCTTTCCCAAGATAAATGGCTACCATAAACATGGTCATTAAAATAAAACAGACTATAAAATGACTATTTAAATTAAAACCAGGGAAACTGTTATGATCTAACGACGAAGGGAACTGTGCCACAGGCTAAATAGAGACACAGCTATACAGACTAACCATCTTACTTGAATGTCTACCTTGTAAATGGCATGTTATGCATGTATGTTGAGAAAAATTAAAGATACATGTTAGGGTTATAGTCGTCAGCGTAGCATGTTTTAGCCTTGAATGATTGTTCAAGGTGGATGCTATAGTTGAGTTAAGCGATGCATAGCTGAATCCCTGACTCTCAGTGCCTATGTATCTTTCTCTCGTTTTTCGAGGGCTTGTAAACTGGCGGTCGCCTCATCTCCTAACCCCCTTTTGAAGCCCCCTCTGGTATTGCTGAGTTGACAGAACTGCAGGAATGGTAGGAGCTTCAAAACGAGAGACCCTCCCTGTCGCTCTCTATCTCACTTTTCACGCTGTCTTTCCCTCTCTCGGTTTTTGCCGAGCTTGTACAGGCATGCCTGTCAACCGAACGGAGGGTGGATGGGGGCGCTGAGGGAGAGGAGTGGTCTGGGGTGAACAAAGGAGCACTGTCACCGCTTTTCAGGGGTTCTGGGCTGTGCAGGGTGAACGGAGAGCCGGGTGGGGGGTGGCGAGAATGGCAATTAAATATGGACGGGGGAGCATTGAAACCGAACGTAGAGGAGGACAGGCATTGAGTGTTCACACATATAGTCAAGCTCGAAATGGAGACTGTGGAAGCTCTATGTTTGTCGTTCATTGTGCAATATTTGCCCAACCCTTTATCTGTGCAGCTGTGGCCTAAAAAAAAAAAAAGAAAGAGAGCGTGTTGAATAGCCGCACAGCTGCTGGTGATTTGATGAGCGTCTATTACCACTACAGAGTCATCCTCTTGCGCTGAAGTCACCTCTCCACACAGTGTAATATAGAGCAGGGCAGGGCTAGATCAGGGCAAATGTTTGATTTGTCAAGCCTTGCTCATCCTTTCAGGGCAAAAACACAGCTGGTAGCCACACAGTCACGACCCCGATGACTGGGAGGTGTTGTACTGTCGTGACTTTTCTCTGTAATACCCTTTGTACGTCTTGCGGGTGCTGCGGGAAAGATAACGAAAAGTATTTTAATGTAATGATTGGAATCCGCGACCTCGTCTCATCTTGCCAAATTGAGTTTTTTAAATGAAATGCGCTGCCTTCTGCTTTCGCCTGACTTTAGACAGTTCCATCTGGTGAAACGATTTCCTTATCGTTCTTCCTTCCCCCCTCTGCATTTCATAGGTTATCAAGGCGCCAGAAACAGAGCGAGGGAAGCTGTTAATGCTGGGAGTCTTTTAAACCCTGGTTCTTCTGGTGACTTGACAGAGCTCAACCATGGAAGTCAGACTGCTACAGGCCGAAGACGACTAATAAAGGTAACAAATCTACCTCTGAAGGTACATTCGGTGTCCTCAAATGGCTCCTCGGTAGAATATGCAAACATGTATGTGTGCGTGAGTGTGTGCGTGCACGTATGTATGTGTGTTGGGCATTTTGCCATGTGATCCAGGTGCAGAACGTGTCGTTTCATCTCCGGCTCATCCTGCACACTCAGGCGTCAGTTCCTTGACTGATTATCTGTGCCTTCATCTAACCTCGTCATGTTAAACCGACATCTGAGACTCCCTGTATTTTACTCACTGCAATTACCTCACCGCAAGGCACTATCACTGCTATTATATGTGAGTCTGGAACAATATGTTATCTTTTGGGTTAAGAGATGCAGTGCAAGAATTTAATTTTCAAATATAGGTATTCCACAAACTTTACTGACTATGAAGATGTCTGGCATGATGTTGGCTTTCAGGTGGTCTAAAAGAGAATTAAACATAAGCGTGCAATGATTTGTAATTATTGCTGCAAGGAACAGTTTAGCCAAAAATGCATTTCTGTCATCACTTATTGCCTTTTATGTCTTCACAAACCTGCATGCTTTTTTTCTGCTGAACACAAAATAATAATTCATCAAGAACCTTCATAATGAACGCGTCTTTTGAACTCTAAAACGTACAAAAAAAAACACCATAAAAGAATTATAAAAGTCATCCATACTACTCATGTGCTATATAGCCATCTGAAGCCAGATTATTCAAAAATTTAAGCTGTTATTCACTGAAACTCTTGTCGCTGGTTGGAGGTATTGACAACAAATAGGACAAGATTGTTTTTACAGTGCTTTTATGGTGTTTTTGTCCTTTTTGGAGCTTGACTGACAGTCGTTGTGAAAAACGTGGTGTTCCACAAACAAAATAACAGCATGACGGATCTGGAAAGACATGAAGGTGAGTAAATAATGACAGAATTTGTTTTTCCGGTGGACTACTCGTTCAAGTTTAAATGTTGCTTGTGAGCATGGTTTTTACAGCTCTTACCCTTAAATCCACAAAAGATCAGAGTTACCGATCAGCCGTTTCATTTAAAGTGTTTGCTTTTCTCCAGGGCCAAAAATGTTGCATTGTGCTGCCAGTTAGTATTCCAAAGTCGAACTCTCAGCCACTTAAACTAAGAGCATTCTTTATCCATACTAAAAGCTTGAGTAAATTATCTCTAGTCTGTCAAGTGGTCAGACAGACTGGCCCTGTAGGATTATAGGTAACACAGATGTAAATGCTGAATGGCCGGAAGGCTATAATTTCTCCTTCCTTTTCTATCCCCCATCAGAGCCACCCTCCCTCGCTCTGGTCCGTTGTAAAAGTCTCAGCAGACTGTGTCGGGAGACTAGTTAAAGACACTGGCTGTCTCTTTTTCCAGTAGACACTTGCTACATTTCCTTATATCCTCGCTCCGCCCCCTTTTAGACCCCCACACGCCTCAACAAGTGTTTAAAAGCTACTTTTATTCCCTCTGGCGACGACCTCTCCAGCTGTTGTCTTCCTGGATGTGATTCACTCGGCCGTTTGATTCCTTTTATCTCGCACCTCAGCCTCATCCTCTCCTGCTGGGTTAACAACGCACCTCCGGCCTTTGACTACTGTCGCATGGCAGGTGAATCCAGCTCTAAGCTCCTTCTAAATAAGTGGACTTGGATGCGGGGGATGGGGCCTGTAATTGAAAGCACTAATTGAGAATGCAATTTTAGATCTTTCTCAATCTACCCCTTATTTGTAAGATTTCTCCCTCATGTCTCCACTCCCATGCTGGGAAGCCCCAAGGTCCACTCACCCTATTCTGCGTACCCAGCAGGAGGGTAGTGGCTAGCAAGCTAGCCGGTTTTTGCGAAGCTAACGGTGCATTACATGGCGAATTAGCAGACACTGCCCTCAGAGCATTCATAAAGTTGCACTGTGGAGGGATGGCTAACATTGTCCTTTGGTAATTGGCACAAGCTTGGTGGAATTTACAACTGTTAAGGAGGATTTTAGGGACGGCTGAACAATATGGCAGAGTGCTGACAGATGAAAATGTGTGAATCTATACAGTTGCTGGTTCTTTGTATTTGCCTATAGAATAGCAGTGTGTTTACACATGCTCTTCGCGTTGTCAAGCTACAGTCTTCGTCTCTCTGTCCAAATTCATGTGACACAATGCATAATTGAATATTTGAAGGATACATTGCAGGTCACCTCTGTCTATTGTTGAGGCCAATTCTAGTCTGATTAAACAAACTGGGTGAGGCTGAGCTAAAATCACATTATTAGATCTGTTAGCAAAGTCTGACTGGTATGATTTTGGACTATAACATTTTAAAAAGATTCATTATTGCTTTAGTCTGACTAAAATTGTGCATGTAAATCTACTGATTTCTACTTGAGAACGGTATAGAGAAGAAAGGAAATGCTGAGAAGATAAGGAAGGTACAACAACGGAAAATAACACAAACCAGACTTGAACACCTCCACAGGTCCAAGTGTTGCTGTAGCTCAACTGGCTAGCATTGCGCTAGCAACGACAAGGTCATATTGTCAAATGTATGTCTTGAATAAAGTATATATGAGTGTTTAAATGTCATAAAACACTGCTAGGCTATGATGCATATTGATGACTTAATATTGGGACATTTAATTAAATATCATCTGGAAATTATGTGTATTTACATAAGTGAGAGGATAGTTTACCTGCTACTCTATAGAATGCTAAATGAGCGTGTTTCTCTGGCCCATGCTAATTAGGTAGCTCAGCTTCAGGACCTGAGTGATAGTTACCGGCATGAAATCTGGACAGCTTTACTACCTCCGAAAACAGTGCCAGGGCCACGGGCACTTGACCAGAGAGAGATTATCTGGGCTTTCTTTCCTCCCTGCCTGCCAATATAAGCACAGCCAGCCATTTCACTTATCACCGGAGGTTAAAAACCACTGGCAAACCACATTGTGTCTTAATCTTCATGGTTCGTACTGTAGTGCTTGAAATGATCGTAGCATTTCAGGGAAACCTGGATGGAATTTGAGAACGGTATTCCTACTGGGTTCATGAACCGCTTAAAATCCTTGGCTCTGTGGAGGCTTGTTTTGGACACAATGGTTTTCAGTACATTCCCGACTTGTTTCTTTTATAAGGTGTTGAACCTTCGGGTGGACTGAAAGCTCTTTAGAGCTCAGGGTTTGTGAGGGGACAAAAGACTCTTCACATGACTGTACTGATAGAAAAGACCTGGAAAATGTCCTGAAACAGCATCCTTTTCTTTACGCAACATACACAAATCCATGTACATTGCCATGTATTTTTGAACTGGATTTTAACGATCGCCACATAAATTATGTGATGAGTCAAGATGTCTGGTCCAAACAAGCAACGTTGTAATCCAAGATTGATAAAACAAGCAATGTTACAACAGGCCCTCCTTGCACGTAATGTATTTTGAGAGATAAATGGTCTCAAAGAGATTAAGTCAGTACAACCACGAGCCAAAGCGGTATAAAATGTGCTCATCACACTCAATTTGCCTAGCAAATTTGTAGCCGTTAATGCTGCTGTGGGAAAATATATTGAGTTACTTACCACCTTGTGTCTTTGCTGCCCAGGAGCTGCTCACGCGAGTTCAGGGTCATTACCCTCGCTGTCAATGACAAATGGAGCTTGATAGCATCTGCGCTTAGCTACAATGGAAACAGATTAATACCTCGGGGTGAAACTTTGCATATTACGAGGGGGAAGGAGGGGGCGTTTGCACCCTCTCCTGTTTTCTTTCGGCGTCCTGTGTTTTGCAGCCCGAATAGTTGCTGCTCTCAAATGAGCTCGTTTTAATGGATCATTTGAAGATTTCGAGGGGAAACGGTTTGTTTGGATATGCTAAGAAGATGAACGCTTCTGAGACAAAGGATGAATCATTAAAGTAGGAAAAAACACGGCTATGTTCTCCTGCTACCCTGCACTTTGCCTCCTGCTTCGTGACTGTCCCTGATATTGTCATTGTAAATTACAGACTATCAGGGGCCACGAAGCGTCTTGTTGTAGGAGACAGTCTTTTATTACAGCGTCTCAGAATTTATGACATCCTTTCATCCTTAAAACTTACCTCTGGATGCTCCTGCTTACAACCCATAACATTTTCTAACTCAAAGGTGTTTACATTTGCATGTAGGTGTGTGCATCTCATAGATGCTTTTATCCAAAGTGACTTGTACGTTTTTTTCAGTATGTTTATGAGTGTGTTCCTTGGGAATTGAACCCACGATCTTGGCACACAAAAACAAATCGTAGAACCTTATTTTTAGTTTTGAGCCAGTCTCAGGTTTTTACATGCCTGTTTTAGCTAAAAATGAAGGCGGTAGTAATTTTATCTTGGTTAATGTAATTGTAAGCGCTGGAATTATCCATTTTCGATTTAAGGTTTGAGCGTGTAATGCTGGTTTTCACTGTGGCAAATTTGTACTCGGTATCTCGAAGTGCAAATGAGGGAGGTAAACTGCTGTTATGACGACATACTTTCAAGTTGATGGCACACCCAGAGGATGGAGACAATTAAAACATCTAAAGCCTTGTTTAGACGGCTAATCTGGGTGGTCCAGAGCTTGGGCGACAAGTTACAACTGGTTAGCGCCACAATAAAGTCTAGAGGGGAAAAAAAAAGAATCATTATGTATAGAGGCTGGTCTGGAGAAGTCGTGCCACTGTGGAGATAGAAATTGGATAGATAGAAGATAGAAATTGGCTCCATTTCATGCAGACATTGATATTATTAAATTAAATGTATTTCTAGTTCGTTGTGCACTGTAAGACTTCAGAGGAGTTTGTGGGTGGTCCTCATTTAGGTCTCTGACTTGTGTATATTGAAGACTAAAATTGTGAGTCACAAAGTTTCTAAGATAAAAATGGTAGGAGCAAGACTTGAAACTGGACGACTTAACATTGTGCAGTTCAGTGCATTACATGGGTGTTGAAGGAATCTATGATTTGAACAAATTTAATAAATCTTTATTAAAACTGAAGGTTTTCCTATTCTAAAATCCAGATTTCACTGTACCTGGAGAACCAACACTCCATATAGAATTAGATTCTCAAATGATTCTCCCAAACCGCAACGAGATTAAAGAAACAGCAGTGGAATCTTCCATTGTCTTTCATTTTTATCCTAAAGATTTTTTTTTTTCAAATGTCGTCTCTAGAGTTTCAAGAGATCTCAACAATCTCATAAACTGTGCTCAAATTTGTCAAGATCCCAAAGTCTGCTGTCAAACGTCAGAAGTCAGAACATTTCTTGTCAGTTTCTTGATTTAAAATGATCCAAACTAATATTATAGAACTGATCTCTCTCTCACAATATTTCAACAATTGCCTCATTTGTTTCTATTTCTATTTCTTCTAAGAATATTTATTTTAAGGAAGAAACATCTGAGACAAAGTGGAAACATCGGGAATTCCATTATATCTCCTGAGCTCTTCAAAAGCAAGATCTGAGCAATTACATTTTCCTCTTATTTTTTAATAAATGTTTTGGTCAAGGTCAATTGATTACATTTATTAACTATTTTTCAGACATATTTTATACCAAAATACAAAATAGGCTGGCTGGATGCGCAACATTACCCGCTAGCAACAATAATAATAATCATTATTATTATTTCTATTGTCCTAACTATGCTTAAATTTTACATTTGTAACATTTAAATTTTTATTTTAAATTGGAAAACATATGCAATATATTGGCAACCCCTCTCTACAATTTTGACCTTAATTTGTCTTTAACAGAATTGCCATTTTTGTCCTCAGTATTTCAAAATGAATCGATTTTAGTTTCAGCTCTTTTTTTTAATCCAACAGGACCGTAGAGACTTCTGCGTTTCACATGTTGTCAGTTTCCTTGGTTCCTCTCCTTTCATCTTCTGTCACTGCTCCATGTGAGATTGGGCGTCACAGTGTTCTCACATGTACCTGGCCTTTGAGATATCAAAGGTTGACTGCCATCTGTCCTAGCAGGCTAACACAGACGCGTGAGACAGAGAGTTTCTCACTCAGGTGAAGCCGTCTGGCTACAACCAGCTTTATCTGTTACACACAGAGGTAGAATGTGTTACAGGAGCACACAAGGAAACAGTTCAGCACAATGAATTGCCTTTATCTTACAGATAAACTGACATATGACCACCAGAGACATTAAGACACGATATAATATCATCATAGGTTTTATCCTCCTTAAATTTTAAATATACATGTTTCAGCATGCAATTGTAGTTTCTTCAAAAACTGCATGTAATTTTGAATAAGGAAATCCGTGCATTTGAATTGCAATTGTGTATGCAAATTTTGGTTAAATCGGTTGAACTTGCAAAGGGTACTGTAACCACAATGATAAGAACAGATATAATTTACCACTGCTACCTAGTGAGTCATGGGATTCAATGCAAGTGGTTATTTTCAAACTGCTTTTATATTGTTCTGTGGTGTATTAAATCGTTAGACAACTAGTCTAACAATTTATGGTCTAAACATTTGTAATTAGTATTTGTTTTTATTTATTTGTTTAATTAATTATTAAATCATTCATTCATTTGTATCTTTTCTGTTTATTTATTAATTTTTTTCTATTGAACCTTGTTTACAGGACGGAATAAAAAACATTTAAAAGATAATTGCGACTTTTTATCGGACAATTCTGACTTTTTTCTCAGAATTGCGAGATATAAACTCACAATTGCGTGTAATAAAGTCAGAATTGAGGGATATAAACTCACAACTGCAAGAAATTAAGTCAAAATTACAGGATATAAATTCACAACTATGAAAAATAAAGTCAGAATTGTGGGATATAAACTCAATTGCGAGAAATAAAGTCAGAATTGCGGGATATAAACTCTCAACTGTGAAAAATAAAGTCGGAATTGCAGGATTTAAACTTGACTGCAAAAAATAAAGTCAGAATTCCAGGATATAAATTCAGAACTGTGAAAAATAAAGTCGGAATTGCAGGATTTAAACTTGACTGCAAAAAATAAAGTCAGAATTCTAGGATAAAAACTCACAACTGCGAGAAATAAAGTCAGAATTGTGGGATATAAATTCGCAATTGTGAGAAATAAAGTCGGAATTGCGGGATATAAACTCACAACTGCGAGAAATAAAGTCAGAATTCCAGGATATAAACTCACAACTGTAAGAAATAAAGTTGGAATAGCGGGATATAAACTTGCAATTCTTATTTTTTTTCTCTCGAAATTCTGACTTTCTCGCAATTGAGTTTATATCTTGCAACTCTGACTTCTTTTCTCAGAATTGTGAGATATAAACCTTTTTTTTTTTTAATTCAGTGGCGGAAACAAGCTTCCATCTTCCAATTTTCATTTCATTGTATCTTTCATATTATATTTATTTTAAACTATATTTTTTAACAAATAATATCTGAAAAATGCATTTTTATGAGAAACAAAATTGTGTGAGATATTACGAATAGCTTTCAGAGAATATATCTTTTTGATTGTTTACTCTTCTTGCTCCATTGGCAAATTGTTTAAGCATAACTCTAACGAAATGTAACAATTTAGTAAAGCAGATCTCCTGCCAAGAGACGGGAATCACGGGCTACCCTCTCGCTGACCCCTCCAAGTGTAGAATTTGTACACACTATGAGTGTTTGCTAAAGGAAGTCCAGAAATCTTTCAACTTCCTTCCAAAGTGCTTGGAGAAATCCTTCACGTCCTACACACCCTTAAATAATTTGTTAGAAAAAGAGAGATGACCCAGAATGCACCAGCTCTGCAAACTCCACATGTACTTTTTTCCTTTAAACTACAGATATAGGGCTTAAATCTCCTCAGTCTATATTTTTCTACCATACATTTTAAAAGAGATTTGATTTTACTTATATTTTTGGTTCTCTCTCCGTCTCTCACAGGTCCAGACATGAAGGAGACAGCGTCTTGTCTGTGGCATCTCACAATGAGAAGAGCTTTCAGCGTGTCGTGAGGTAATTACTCTCCTTGAGGGAGGAGGGCGAAAGCTGTTTATTGTAATTATGTCAGAGAAATGAAGAAGCATGCTTGTGAGATGCTCAAACATTGTCTCAACATATTTAGGGGGAAATTTTCCTGAGTAATGCGTCTGCATAATACCCCAACATCACATTCCCAGCCAGCTATCACATTCAGTTGTGTTTAGACCATCAGGATAATGATGTGCTAACGCTTGTGAAACCGTATCGTAATGTGTGTGTCGTCTACCCTGAAGCCCATGGCCCCATACACTCGACAGTGACTGTTCCATCTACACAATAGAAAAATATCCTGCTTCTCTCCATAACAACAGCTCTGCTGAAGTGGCGGGATTAGAACATGCCGACCCCGGCCAGGGGTTGCCATGGGAAAGAACCTCCCTTCTCCTGGATCTGTTTTCCATTTACCCCGCCGGTCTGGGATCGTGGTTTTATGTGCTTACACTATCAATGTTTGGCCCATTAATTCACATCTGCAATTATAATGTCCAATTAGAGGCCAGGTTGGCTTGCCTTTTTTGTTATGAAGTCAGAGGGGGTTGGAAAATAGTGCAATTTTACACTGAAAGGGGCATTGGTTTGTATTGCGTTCCTGATTATTTTATGTCCGGGGGCTAACGGTTAATAGTGAGTAGGTGATAGTGGGGTATAGAGATTGCTAAAAGAAATGGAGGAAGTCACAACAGAAACCGAGGTATCGATGCTCTTGAATGCCCCATGAATGTAATGGCTTGCTAGATCGGCCAGTGCAATAGGCAGAGAAATGACCATCCTAACAATAATGAACCGTAGTTTTGCTGCAGTAACCATAGTTTAACTGTTTTTGTGTTGGGGAGTCATACAAAAATACCCACAGTTTTTGAAGCATTTGCAGTAAAACCATAATAACTACAAAATTAGCCATCCATTAACCGTGGTCTAACTGTTTTTTGTAGAAAAACCATAGTAACTACAAAATAACCTTGGTTTTACTATAGCACCTAAAGCTTAACTATAGAGTTTGTAGTAAACCATTGTAAAAAATACAAACTTGTCTATGATTTTACTATAGTTCTGGCTCATTTATACTGTGGGAGAACATTTTGTTTCCAAAATTGAATAATTGGATTTTATTGTCACTGTTCTGAAGTCACAGCAAATTAATATTAGCACCATTATTAGACTTTGTGCAACCCAGTAAAATGTGGTGTAGTACGTCTTAGGAAATACATTGGGGTCCAAATATATGAGATCACGCTGAAAACCTTTTTTAACCTAGGTTTTATTTAACCTTAGCGGGTAGCACACACGCACTCTCTCCACAGTACCTACTGTATGAATAAAAATAGCCCAAAAAAAAAGCACTAGTGTGTATATCGCTCATCTGAGATGTTACAATCGCAGCGGTAGGGGCTGTCGAGCCATGCGGTGCAGGCCTCTGAGGAAACCCTCGGCAAGTGGATGTTCTCTTTCAGCGCACAGCAATAAATAATCCAGAAAAATGATTGTGTCTGCGGCAGAGGAGGTTGGAGACTAACGAGCCTGCTGTTACTCATATTGTCATTAGCTTCCTGCTCTCTAAGCCCCTCCCACACCTCACTTGAGGGAAATTTAAACGCAGTAACACAGAACACGCACCTAGTGTGCCTGCTGCTCTGCTAGATTAGGCACTAATGTTGTGTTGTAATCTTGGCTCTATAGAGGAATACTCAAAGGCTAATGGGTGATACAAGCACAAGTAGCAGACTCGTTAAAGGTAGTGATGGGCTTAATGGTTAAACAAATAGCCTGTATCTTATACAATCCTTGCATTGGTCTGTTAGCATTTAAAGGGCTAGTTCATCCAAAAATGAAATGTCTGTCATTAAGTACTAACCCTCATGTCGTTCCACGCCCGTAAGACCTTCATTCATCTTCGGAACACAAATGAAGATATTTTTGATGAAATCTGAGGGTTTTTGAACCACACATAGGCAGCAATGTCATTGCACCTTATGAGGTCCATAAAGGTAGTAAAGACATTGTTAAAATAGTTCACGTGACTACAGTGGTTCAACCTTAATGCTTTGAAGTGACGAGAATACTTTTTGTTCACAAAAACAACACAAAAATAATGAATTTATTTAACAATTTCTTCTCTTCTATGTCAGACTCTTACGCAGTTGACGTAGTAAACACAGTGCAGCGCTTCCGTGTTCTACGTCAAAATGGCGACTCATTATTGGCCGGCTCCTGTATCAGCATCACACGCACGTGTTGTGCTGCTCACGTGTACAGTGTCAGCCAATACTGAGCCAGCGTTCAGACATAAACACGGAAGTGTTGCACTGTGTTCACTACGTGATCAGCGTAGGAGACTGATAGGGAAGAGAAAAAATTGTTAAAGTCGTTATTTTGTTTTTGCGCAAAAAAAGTATTCTCGTTGTTTCATAACATTTAAGATTGAACCGCTGCAGTCACGTGGACTATTTTAACAATGTCTTTACTACCTTTCTGGACCTCAAAAAGTAAAATGATGTTGCTGCATATGTGTGGTTCAGAAACCATTGGATTTCATCAAAAATATCTTAATTTGTGTTCCGAAGATGAATGAAGGTCTTACGGGTGTGGAACGACATTAGGGTTAGTACTTAATGACAGAAATTTCATTTTTGGGTTAACTAACCCTTTAAATAGCATGGCTGCTACTCTTTAAGAGAACATGTTGGATCCAGTATGATTCTTCTTATGGTTTTCTTTACGTTCTTTGAACATTTTTTTTGGCATGACTACTTCTTTACGTTAACTTTCTAGATTTAACAAGCAATTTGTCTGTTCCAGCTTTTAAGCGATAGGTTTTATTGCGTCAAAAAGGCTGTTTTAACATAATGACTGTGCTTCCTACAGTACAGCTGCCATGTTAGACTGTTGCATAGAAATAGCATGGCTACTAAAGAGAACATTTGATCCATTATGATTCTTATTGTTTTCTTTATGTTTTTCATTTGCTTTTCTGCATGACTACTACTTTTTGAGATTTAAGATAACTTTCTAGAATTAAGTTTATTAGCTTAAGTTTATTATGTTAATTGTCTGTTCCAATTAACATAGCTTTTATCAATTGTTGCTTTATCACATCACTGCTAAAGCAAACCAATTATCAAAAAGATGTTTTTCAAAGGGGCTCTTTTAACATAACACAACTTCCGTTCATACGGTAAAGCTACCATGTTTTCATAGTCTGATCTCTCCCTGTTTTTATTTTTTTTTTTTGCTGACATTTCGAGATGTTTTTTAGCAACTGTATTGAAAATCTGTCTCGTAATGTTTCCCAATGCCAAAAATGTGTGAAACACACACAAAAACATTGTGGTCTGTAATGACTTGCATTCATGACTTCAGATGTGCACGATGGAACGATTTTCATGGTTATTGACAGGTTAACCTCGCATGCTTTGTTTGAAAACTACGCACTTTTGACAGGCCTGCAGTCTTCCTGCCGGTCAGTAAGCTTTAGTTGGACCATTCATCCAAACACACACACACCATTTGTTTGGTCCTCAGCACAGATACTTTTGTTTGCCTGATATGTGAGGAAGCCATGTTTTTCGGTATCACCAAAGCATGCAATTAGAAGTGGTGGCATATGTGTGTGTGCGATGTCCTCCTCCTTCGTCCTGATAGAGGCCTCTTGTGTGAAGATCTTACAGACCCAATTACTGTAATCACGATGATCAAAGAGAGGGTGTTGAAGAGAAGAGAACAGCAGTCAAGTCAAAGTGTGGCAAAGTGTGTGTGTGTGTGTATCATTTGCGTGGGGGTAGGGGTGCGGTTAGCTGTTAGATTCACATCCATCATCTGTTTAATGTACTGATTCATTTACACCATTCTCAGTCTCTTTCTATTTGTGTGCATGTGTGTGTGTGTGTCTTTGCAGTTTCCAAGGTTGGTTCAGCAGATACA
Source organism: Ctenopharyngodon idella (assembly GCF_019924925.1). Taxonomy (NCBI): domain Eukaryota; kingdom Metazoa; phylum Chordata; class Actinopteri; order Cypriniformes; family Xenocyprididae; genus Ctenopharyngodon; species Ctenopharyngodon idella. The sequence goes on from NC_067229.1 coordinate 9,627,172, forward strand.
TTGGATGAGGTCAGAGGCTAAATCCCTCCTGTGCGGCTGACCCTCTCCTGTACAACAGCAAAAGGTGAGCGTCGATGTTCAGATGGCAAAGGGCACGTCTGCAGATATGGGCTGACAATTTGTCTTCAGCCTTAAAGGTGCACTCAGAAATTTTTCCTTGTTAAAAGTTTTACACAAACAGAAATAGCACTAAACAAAAGTAAAAGTCATTTTAAACTTTTTTTAAAGTCAGTCATATCAGTAGTCTAATAAAAACAGTTTTATTTTAAATGGATTGGGTCGCCTCATGGAGGCCGCCATTTTAAAAAAATTTCCTGCTGAAAACTACTCACTTTAACCGTCCTGTTATTGTAAACTTTTGCTTGTTAAATATATTATTCAATACGACAGCAAAAATGATAATTTCAATAATGTTTTTGCTAACTAAATGCTTTCAGTTTTGCATCATTCTGCATCCACACCACTAGATGTCAGTATGTCATGTTAGGCACTGCAACCAGCACAATATAAACCAAAAAATTACTGAGTGAACCTTTAAAAAGTGTATCTTTTGAATAGATTTTCAAGATGATAGTTCTTATAATGTCCTATAATGAATCCTGTTTAGTATTTATTTAAATATAAATTACACATTTCATATGAATATGCTATGAATCTATAACATCTGTTCTCTTTTCTTGTTTCCTTTTATTTCTCTGTTTTTGTTTGTTGTGTTATGCCTGCTTACACTTGGATTAAGGCCACGTGTGCCATCTAAGACTTGCTTGTGGATACTGAATATAATCTTTTTTTTATTAGCAAGACTTTGTTTGATTTAGAGTGTTTTGTTTATGGGATATAAGCCATCAAAATCAATGAACACTTTTACTTTTATTTGTATGTTAATTGTATTTTTAACTATTTTTATGAGTTTAACAACTTCTGTATTGTATTTTTAACTAAAAAAAAAGAATGTTCATCTGAAAGTAATGCAGAACGTGTTAGGCTATGATATTATTGGTTAAATTTTTGCCCCACCCACATGGCCTTGGTGACTTCAGCAACAAAAAAAAAAGCTTTTTGAAATAAAATCTCAATAAAAAAAATAAAAAAAAATGGATTGGTGCGCACTGATGATAAAATGCACAATAAGACAAGGGGCAATCATTGAAAAGGTAAATTTTGTTTTTATGTTGTGTTTAAAGGAATTCCAAACCATCAAAAGGTCATATAAGTTTGAGAGCAGAATTCAATATGTTGTATTTTTGGAGTAGGTGACCTGTGCTATGTCCTTTCAGCATTGAGAGGTGGGATGCACCCGCCCGCTGCTTGCCTTGTCTCCACAGCGACCTCTGCGCAGACTGTCAAGTCGACTCACCATCAGGCCATGTTTGCCTCAGTGAACATTCAACGCTGTCGGTGAGTTTGAGCTAAATAGAAAAAAACCATCGACCGTTGATTGTACCCTGCGGCCGAGCCCTACCGAGCCTTGCCTCTCCCCACCACCGACAAAAGAGGAATTTTAGCATGGACTCCTGGAGACACGACGGCTCTGTCTTCCAACGCTGCCGGCAGCCTCGGACGACGCCTGAAAAGTTTGACTTTGAAAACTACAACAAAGGTCACAATCAACATTCATTGCTGTCGGTGGGTTGGACTGTAAAAGAAAGCTCACTGAACAATGAATGCAACTGTGTCCCAGATTTCCTTCTCGCAAAGTGGCATCAGAGATAAATATTAACTGACAGAGCTGGATATACTCATTTGCTCGCTTCTCTGAGTTTGTTTGTGGCTCTTCGTGGCAAAGATGCAAGTGGACTGAGAACACCATGTCAAAGGCCCCTTTAAGGCTGATGAATGTTTCCTTTGTATAATAAATAAAGACAAGACCTCTCCAAAACCAGTCTAATCCTGTCTAAAACTTATTAACCCGGAGCTGTGGTACAGTGGTTGCCACATGTTCTGTATATATCTGAAACAATTGTGTTTATATATATATATATATATGCCTATAAACTCACAAACAAATGATTATACATATATAATGACATAAAAGTGTGACCCATAGTGTTTTTAAATTTTAGTTTATAGCAATTTTTTTACACAATGACCCAGTATCCTCTAAAAAATGGCTGACGGAAACGTTGACTTTGACTATGAGGTTAGGAGCTACGTAAACAAATTTATTTTGAAAACACATCTTATTAAAGAGTTCTTGCAATTCACCAGTAAATCCAAGGCTTGTAAGATCATATAGGCTACACGTCGCGTTTGAGCTGAACTAAACCCATCACGGTGAAATCAGAAGGATAGCGCGCGCTGCATTTGGAGGCCGTATCTTAATTAGAGGCTAACGGTTTTACTGTCCGTTTCTAGGCCAATCCAAGATTATGTCACATTGCTGGTAGTTTATGAAAAATTAATCCAAATTAAATTTGTCAAGAAGCTGAAGTGGCTTATCGTATCACTGTGGGTGAGAGCCCCTCGGCACCTCGGTGACATTGCTGACAGAGATTGACTCCCGCTCGCCGTTGAGTTTTTTTAAACGACAGTCAATTCACAGGATTAATTAACATCAGATTACAGCTCCATCAGAGACCTGCTGTGTGTGATTTCTTAACGCTGGGCTACTTTACTTACCGTGGCGGTGAGGACGCTTCAGAGTTACTTGATGAAAACTGTCACATGAAAGATATTTGGAGGCTGCATTAACAAATTTGAAGCATCTTTGTGAAGTAATGCTGATGGCCTTCACGGTGTGAAGTCTAAAGACGGTCCTGATTTGATTCCTGTCATAAACATTTTCTCATTTCATCAGGCATATTGTAAACGACATCAAAATGTAACACGATAACCTTAAAATAGTTTTAGTACTGTTGGTAATGCACTTTTGAACCTGGTTGTCGGTTAAGGGGCGGGGCATTCTCACTAGAGAGTGAGTTTGATTGGACAAAAATCTGTGTAGGGCAGGGCGTGTAACCAATGCTGCCCAAGAAGAGATCGTTCATATATATATATATATATATATATATATATATATACACCTTTTATTTAAATTTTAATTTGCTAATTATTGAATAATGCACATTTTTGCTTTCAAAAAATGAAAAATAAAATATATTTTATGAAATATGAGCATTATGTTATATAAAATATGTGCAAATATGTTAACTTCCACAATGCTGTCTTATTTGCTATTAATAAATTATATTAGGCTACATTGATTCAATTATATTCATATTAATTTAACTATATGGTATTAGAATTATATCTGCTTCTTATGCAGTGTAAACTATGGATGCTAAAAATAGGTCAATCACACTTCAGTTTGCATATAAACAGTAGCCTACAAACAGTACTTAAATATGTATGCAAATATGCAGAGCAAATCAATGTAAGTTTAAAACTTTTACAACAAATACATTTTGAATGTTTAAGCAGTTCAAGGCAAGCCTAATCGCAGAAAATTATAGAGGAAAAACAAGCAGAATTTAATTTATTTTTAAGTATCTGGAGTCTTTAAACTCTTGTAAGAATGAGCAATACTATTCAGTAGGCTATATATATATATTTCCCCTGGGGGGGGAAATCTTAGTATGTTGTAAGTTTCGTTCAGTTTGTATCTGTACATTCTAACTCTTTGTGTTGTTTTACAGTAGGCCTATATGTGACCCTGGACCACAAAACCAGTCATAAGAGTCAATTTTTGAAATTGAGATTTATACATCATCTGAAAGCTGAATAAGAAAGAAAGAAAGAAAATCTGAAATCTGAGGGTGAAATAAAAAATCAAAATATTGAGAAAATCGCCTTTAAAGTTGTCCAAATGGCTATGCATTTCTAAGTCCTTAGCAATGCATAGCCACTCCCAAAAAATAAATTTTTGATATATTTACAGTAGTAAATTTACAAAATATCTTCATGGAACATGATATTAATATCCTAATGATTTTTGGCATAAAAGAAAAATCTATCATTTTGACCCATACAATGTATTGTTGGCTATTGCTACAAATATACCCATGCGACTTATGGTCCAGGGTCACATATAGTCAGTCTTATTGTACTGGTTTTATATAGGCCTAGGCACTTTGAATAGGCTTATTTGACCCTTTATAAGATGGCCATGTTGTAATGTAACTGGCCAAATAATAATATTCCCCCATTTTAGTAGGCCTGGCAGCGCTTTCAGCAAACACAGAACGTTCCCCTAATGTTAGTATTTGATTCCCATTCCTTGGTTTTATGTTTTGTTCAAAAACTCTTAGCTGCATCCATGAAATCACAATCAAAGCACATGAGACACATTTCCGAGCTTCTGTACTGTATTCCCGTTTCTTGGTCTCCTCGAGCCTCTGTTCCCATCATAAGCTTGTTGGCTTTTGTATAATAAACACAGAAATGAGAATTCTGTATTACCGTCACCTCCTTTGAAGCCCCTCATTTGCTCATTGTGTGGGTATCTATAATTAAAGCCTTGAAGCTTTTCAGCTCTTGTTTTCAAAGCGCCGATTCAAAGTTATAGACCTCAGCAGTATTTTGGGACAGAACGTTCTGGTTTTTCCGACTTCTGAATGTCACTGTGGTTTCCAAACTGGCAACAGGAAAGGTGAAGACTGCAGGTGTTTGAGGAGAAGAAGAGACCCGAGCATCAGACAAGAGGATTAACTCAAGTGAATATTCGCGGTTAGACATTTCAAACTGTGTACATACTCGGCCGTTTCCACAAATATGACACTATTTTGAGAAATACCGCAGTGCTTTTATATTTTCTTCCTGCTCAATGGCTTCCTTTTGTTGAATTGAGGAACTGAAAATAATCGTGACACCTATCAGAGCACGTAAATTACGTTAAGGTTGACGTTCAACTAAAATATCAACCCCCATCAGATGAATTACTGAGTTATTGCTCTACGGTTTTACGAAAATGGCCGTGTTTGCAAAGTCGTTATGCTTACGAAGCCCCTGAAAGCTCAGTGGAAATTAGAAGGTCCCTGTTCACTTTCAGCCAACATTAACATTTGTCAGGTGTTATTAGCATATGTCAACATTTGAGTTGGAAAACGTAAAGGTTCAGCGGGGTCTTACATGAACAATGTACCAACAGCAATATGAGTAAATAATGAATTGGATTTAAATATCACCGTGTGTTCTGAAGGCGAAAAAATATCTGGTGTTTTAGGGAGAAAAATAACAGCATACTGTGGGAAGTCTTACATTTAATTATTCAATAGTTTAGGTCTATTTTTAATAGTAATTCCATGTGGAGCTTTTTTATTTTTTAATGTGTATGCAATTTTATATGTAGGCCTATATAAATATATGCTTTATTTAGCTAATGTAAGATAGACTAGTAGTTAAACTATAATTTTCAAATCTTCACTTCAGTCCTTACTTTATTTAAATGCACTATTGTTTGACACCTCATTTAATGTTGCATGTCTTTGAATATTATAATTATGAATATTATGATTGTACATTTTCTTAAGTAGCCTACAGATTTAATCCTAACAGATTAAAATATAGGCCTATGACACATTTAAATAATATATTATTTATTTAAAATAATAATAATGCCACTTCATATTTGATGTCTAATGCACTGTTCAGAATATTTAAATAATAATATTTAAAATAAATATAAAATGTTTAATGGCATGTGAATGTGATTAAAACTAAACAAATGCTGCCACCTAGTGGTCATTCTGTGACCTCAGTGAGTGACGTCAACGACTGGTGATTTGTAAAACATTTATAGCCTACTAATCGGAGTATCAAAGAGTTTGTAGCAAAATTCACGATTCGACAGCTTAAAAATGTCCTTTTTAACACGATTATAATTTTTCATTATATAATAAATAATTAAATCTGACATTCCCTGCACTATTGAGAAAAATAAAGAGAGATGCCTACATTTGAATAATGTTAAAAGGAAGGGTAATGTTAGAAGCTAAAATTCAGTTAGCAATAAGTTTAAATGATATGGGTGTAAAATGTTGTTTGGCATGATGATTTTATCAGCATAGCAGTTGGGATGTGATTGGTCAAGGGGCGATGACCTGATGATGACCCCCATCCCGAGGTCAGTCGTGTCAGGTTCCTCATTTGTAAACTGTGGCAGCCCTGAGGAGTGTGTGTGTGTGTGTGTCTTATTAGCACCTAATGATGCAGAGGGGACAATCTCCCTGTTCCAAAACACTAAGTCTACCTGCAGTAGAGCTGATTTACAGGGCCTTGCAGCACCACTCAGGGCTGAAGGATGGAGGTTTTTCACTCATATTCTGCTCTCTGTCCTCCTGGATGGTGGGACGGGAGGCTCTATTATAGGGATTAGAATAGAGAATGCTTTCTAATGCTCAAAACTTTCTGATAAAACTGCAAGAACGAACCTGTAGAACAAACTGAGTGTTCAGTAAGTTAGACGTATATAGGTAGACAAATAAGAATTTGTTTGTTCTTTACATTTTTGTAAATTAATTAATTCTAGTCAGAAAAAAGCGAAATTAATAAAATAAAATAAATTATATAATATATATATATATATTATTTGTTCATTTCTGCTGTTATTTTAGTATTGTGATGCTATTATAGTTTTTATATAGTTATATATATATTTTTTTTTTATAATATATACATTTTTTATATATTTTATATATTATAGTTATAATATATAACTATAATATATAAAAAGTTAGTTATTTTTATAGTTATAGTTTTTAGTTGTGTGATTTCATCATTTTTATTAGTTATTGTTTTTTTTTTTAAATATGTCTATATAGGTTTTATGACTAACTAATTGAAAATGAGAATTGAAAATGAGAAATATATATATCTACATTTAACATTTATTTTATTTCAAGTAACAAAAATTATTTTAGTTTTAGGTAACTCTAATAGCCCTGATCAGAATACCTTTGACAAAGAAGCAAGGAAAAATGTATAAAGTAAAAAACATGTAAAACTTGCTTACAATTTTTTTTTTTTTTGGGGGGGGGGGATTTACACAGAATACATAATCTCTGCCACTAGGTGGCAATATATATCTGAAAAATGCATTGCTTTAGACAAAAACAACGTTCGTATTTTTTATAACACACTGTATGTACTGTAATCTGTGCAAATCAGTAAAAAATTAAAGTTCATTAAATAATTATTACTTAAATTGGTATTAAATATTAAAACACTTATTTATTCATATTTTACTAGAAATGTAATGCACAAAAGTCATCACTAGACTGTAATTTGTACTACTGTATCTGATTGCCAAAGAAATGTTCAAGGGAGCAGACTTCTAGTTCATCTGCCATTTGTAAACGACTTGCACCGACTTTTTTTATGTATTTTATCAAGGTTGAATCATTTACAACCAAATAACATATTGCCGACAGAGAGCAAAAAAGGAAGATGCTTATATGTGATAAAGTCCAACAAAATCTCTGACAACTGAGACTCACTGGAAAGGTCACTGGATGCCTTTGTGCATCTCACTGCCCTTTCTAACACCGACTGTGCTGCGGTTAGTGAAGAAGATGAACCTCCAGCAGTGGAAACATGCCTGTCCGAACGTCTGAAGCTGCCTTTTGACCCACAGCTTTTTTAGGGGGTATAAATGATCGAGTCATGAACAAAAGAGAAATACCCATCCACCTGGCACTGTCAGAGTCTCCGGTCCGAGATCTGTCTTAGCAAATGGTCAGTCGAACGAGTCCATTAGATGAATCATTCTTCAATGCTCTGATGCATTTTTGATTTATTAATGCTTTAATTGCAAAGTTAAATTAATAATGTAATATTTGAGAAGTTGAGCAAAAGAGAGGGGAATAAATAATGCATAACCCTAGCATCTCTTCACAAGAGTGTTGGTTTGATGGAATTCTGCGCTGCTATGACTCGTAAATTTTGACCCATTGATTTACCTACAAACACACAGTGGCTCAACACGGCCTGAACCGAATGTTATAGATTCTCTTTCTGTTTGACAGGTGTATTCTCAAATAAATAATCATCTTCTTCTTGTTTACACTTTTGATGGACCGAGACATATATGAAGGAAGCATCCAAAATGCATGCATGAAATTAAAAATGAAACGCAGGAGCTCCAAATTAAGTCCCCTGCCTCAAAAAATGCAAAATTCAGATGAGAAATATCTGACAGTACTGGAAACTGCAAACAGGACTGCAGGTGAAGAGGTGGTTAATATTTGACTTTCGTCCTGGGAAACAAATTCAGCAAACATTTGTTATGTTTTGCAAGCAGTAGTCATTATCATTTTCAAAGACATGTACTGTTGCTTGTCAGTTGATGTGTCGAAACCCTTTTACCTTTTAAAAATAAAGCAGTTTTATATATAGTAAGATTAATAAGAGTGAATGTTAACTTTCTGCAAGTTATGAAAGAAACAGGCTCCCATATGGCTGCTTAGATTTTGTACTCCAGGCATTAATAATAATAATAATAATTATAAAACATTTAACACAAGGTTAGAAGTTGTAATCCTTTCATATTAAGATTTACAGGAAGCTAGTTTTACGATCAATAACGCAAACATGTCACAACATAAAAAGCAGGAAATCACTCATATTCTAGAGAGCATTCACTGCATTTTTCACTTTGAAATGATTTTAAATAAACTCTAAAATATATTTCATATTGCCTAAAAAGCTGTCTCCCTACTCACCATAGGACATCTAACATATAATCTAACTTTTGCCTTCACTAAAATGTTTGAAATGCTGTTAAAACATTGTATACACAGCCTACATACTTAAAAAGAATACATATACCTTTTTGTTTCACCTCCCTTGAGGGGTTCATCCCTTCCCTGCTGTGCAAAAAGCAGTTCATCAACACATTATCCATGAAACAGTAACCTGAAGATATTCTGAAGTGTTTGAAGATATTCTGTAGTGTGAGCTGAGCACCTTTTTAAAGTACCAATACATTTGTTTCTCATGGTTAAACTGTACTTTAACAAGTAGATAATTTTGCAGTTGTTACATTATGTCACATAACATAGAAGCCAAAGTTGTTGGATTATACGGAAAAAGGTAGCTACTCAAAGTTTTTCAGTAGGCTACATACTAAGTATGGAAAATCAGATAGTGTTGTTGTTCTCTCAGAAAAAGCGAATGTTTTTGTACTAGAAAATTATTAATTATGCCTACTTATTCTTTGAGGCAGAAGGCAAAGCTTTTCTTTGAGCATTTTTCTTACTTATTTTTTTCCCCCCCCCTTTTTAATCGATGGTCTGCTTTTTTAATGAGACAAACGATATGCACGAAGCATGTTGGACTTGACAGGATCAGTCACCGGTGGCAAGTGTGCTGATACATCAAGGATACCACCTTTTACCCTGACAATTCTGCAAACTCAGGAGGCCAATTAACACCTTCACAATGAGGGCCGGGAGAAGCGCGTCGGATTCCTCCCTGGTGAGCAAAAGAGCCCAGCGCGCGGCGGTGCTGGTGTGCGCGTGGCTGAGAATGGAAAAGCGCGGGAAACTCGCAGGTGAAGTTCTCCTCAGGGTAATTGTGGCGAGACCTCAGGCGAGAATCGGCTGAGGCGAGGCGTTTTTTCTTTCTTTCTCCCTTTGTTTTTGCTTCTTTTTTTTTTATTTCTCGGATGTTTTCCCCATTGTGGTTCGAATTAAGTTACATAAATTAAATATTAAACGCACATCAGAAAATATTCATTTAAAGGTAAGATTTCCGTCAGGGGAACCGACTCAACTCAATTTATATTCTTCGGACTGATGGTTAATACATATTCATTCATCAAAACAATCATTAAATGAAATGAGGCGTAGGTACTGAGATTTCCTTCTGTTAGTTGATTTCTGTTTGAAGCTAAGTAAATATAACCATAAGCATCTTTTAAGATGCATTTAAATAAGGGATAATATACATTATCACAAAATAACCGTCATTATCCCTACCCTACAGCTACTTATTAATAAATTCATGTAGGCTACATGAAATATTTATTTGAGTTTAAATTATTTTTGCCTTATTTGTAGAAACCAGGGAGAGATGTTGGCCAGCAACAGTCATCATTCAGAAATATCTGACCAGTGAATGTCACAATTACCCAGGTTTGATAAGAAACAAGTAGGCTATTACAAAATCAAAAGAAGCAAAATACATTTAGCTAAAAGAAAATAAAACCTGGCTACTGAGATTTGTTGAAAACAACGATATACATAAAAAGAAAATATATAGGCCTATATTTCTGACCCATTACATTAACTGTCCTAATTTCAGTTTTACATAATAAAAAAAATAGCAATATGCAGTACACTATCCTCAATAATATACACAATAAAACATTTTAAAGGTACTATTCTAACAGCTGTTTCACTGTCTGCCAGGTTCACATTAATATCCTTGCCACATCACTGGAGCAATGACAGAAATCTGAGGAAACAAGACAAACCAGGACAGGTGAGACATGGTTCAGTTCGGTTGTCTTCTCTATTCTAAAATCTGACGTGGTGTGAGATGACACGGAGGAGCCATTGTGTCCCATAAAAAGACATCTCAAGACCCTCTGCTCTTTGGATAGAATGTAAATAAGATCCTGGGGAATGTACTGGGAGAACGGCATCGGGGGGTGAACACCGGCAGCCGGGGTCGCCATCCATCACGGCGACTTGGGCCCGGTGCGGTGGACAAGCTCGGCACAGGCCAAGAAACCTGAGCTACTACAAGACAAACACATGCTCCCTCCAAAATAACAATGGGCTCCAGTGACACACGCTGCCTGCTGTCAGAGCTTCACTGCAGGCTCACGACACCTGACATTGTTATATTAAGCGTATAGTGTTACCAGACCCACAGTTAGAACAGACGAAGGAACAAATGCCAAAGATAATCGCAAGTGACGACTTTAGGAGACAATACTCTGGTCTTTTTAGGCAGGAGCTTGCTATACAGAAACTTAGAAGAGTTACAAATAAGGACATTGAGAGCAGTCTAAATATAGGTCAGTTTGGGTCACACAAGGCACTGAATATTTTACACTTCACTTTATTTAGCCTTTATGAAATATGAAGGATATTTCTGTGAATAAAAAGTATTTCTGTGAATAAGTAAGTCATTTTTGACGTGTATATATATATATATATATATATATATATATATATATAAGCCAATTTAGGAAAGTGTTACTCATTCACTGGCGTAACACAACTTTCTTGAGTTCCTGTTTTTAGTTCAGTCCAAAAATTCTCTTTGGTGAGAAACTTTTTTGCCAGTCAATTACAAGACCACAACTATAGACTGATGTAAATGTGTCTGTCCAGTGCTAGTTGAGTTCATTTGACACATCACAAACCCTCAGATGAACACATCCATACCCAGTGCTGGGTATAACTGATTACATGTAATCTATCTGGATTACTTAATCAGATTCCAAAAATGAAGTAGTTGTAATTGGATTACATTACATTTTAAAATTCCCAGTTACAGTTTTATTGGAAACATGATTATATATTCATTGATTGGCTCCAAATCTATTTTATCTTTACAGTTTTCCTTTCTAAAAAAAATCCTATCACTTATATATGTTCACACCAGCCAATAGTCAAGTGGCTATAATGTCATGGAAAAATTGAGAGGCAGCAGCATTTGATCACTGAATTTACATAAATCATTTCACTTTAAGGAGTGTTTTGTCAATATTGCATATCTAATCAACTCCAGGGGCCTCATTTATAAAATGTTGCGCAGAAACCGTCCTAAATTTGATCTTATGATCATTTCTCAGATGTGCGTGTGATTCATAGAATGAACGTACACACAGAAAACGAGTGTATGTCTCTCTTTCAGATGTGAAATCTATAAATCGCAAATGATTATGAACTTGCACACAGCTGAATGGTTTCAGTTCTCTGCGTTGTAAAAGACATCTAATTAATGTCATTTACATATAAAAGATCAACAGTCATCGTCCAAAATTAACGAGCTGCAAGAATAGCTTAGATTTCCAAAAACCTGCAGTAATCTGACCAGGAAAAGTGTGTACGTCTGCTCAGACCCAAAGACCGTTTTTATAAATATGAGCATTGGCGTGGATTTAAGCGTACGCACACTCTAAAATCAAATCTGTGCTTACGCACGCTTTATAAATGAGGCCCCTGATGAACACATTTTAGTGATTATTCGAATTATCACTCAGTGAGTCATTTAATTATTATTATTACTATGTCTTTGGAAGGCTTTTGCCTTTCAATCATGTTAAAGTGCACAAATTCATGTCATTTCATATTTACATGTAACTTTACTCCCAAACTTTTTAGTCAGCTGATCCTCTTTTGACCTATTATATTTAATAATAAAGTCAATTAATTAAACAACACATTTGCATATTCATGGTTCTCTCATGTCGATTAATGGTCACTTGACATGCAGGTAAACAACTAAAATATTGAATCTTTTTTAGTATGTGTTAATTTGTTGTTGTTGTTTGTTTTTTTTTTTTTGTTTTTTTTTGTTGACATTTTTATGATTAAATTAATAATTAGCTTTTCATGAACTCACTAATCCCCTGCAGTTCCCTCACAAACAACAGTTTGGGAAACCCAGACGTAATGTAATGTTTAATGCCCCTTCATTTCTCTTTGTATTTTTATAATAGTAAGTTATCAATAAGATTGTCCTGTTCAAATCAATAGCCTATGATAAATGTGTTAGGTCAAAAGTAATCTAAAAGTAGTCACAATACATTACCGAAAATATGAAATGTAACTCATAATGTAATTTGCGATCTGTAACAGACTACAATTTCTACCCAGTACTGTCCATACCCACACAGTACAAATGAGCACTTTAGCTAAAACGTGTGGGTGTTTCCAAAGCCAGAGATTTTCCTGTTCATCCACCCCCATCATTCTTCAATGGTTGTGTCTGTTTTGGGGGGGATGTGGGGGAAGGTTCTTTAGGGTCCCTTAGTGCTAAGCCGCTGAAGTCCTCACAGCTGCACCGTGAGACCATAGATTTACAGGTGCCACTGACCCTTTCATCAGAGGAAGTCTACTCAGCCGGCTGTTCCTCTCTATTTCTCTCCGTCTTTCTCTTTTTCCAGTAGGGGCCAAGAATCTTTGATGAATCGTAGTTAAGGGCGCAACTTACTACTAATGCTGACTGAGTTCTCTGAACATAGTGCAGCTAGTGAAAGTTTTTCCTCTTTCAATCATCAACAGTGAGCACAACTATTCCAGAAGAGCCAATTAACCTAAAAAGCTTCATTTGTGTGTTAATAAGTATTAGTCTAGTAAATAAGAACATATTCTTCATTTAGAAAGGGAGTTGTACAGATACATCTTTACCTTGAAACGATAAAAAAAAAATTGTTTAGGTCACAGAATGAATTAAATACAAAAGACAAGGAGTTTCAACTAATCAATTATTGGAAAAAAATGAAATGCACTGCGCTCCTCAAGAGGAATGCCGGTGTTTCTGAAATACCACTGATAAACGCGTGGCCCTGAACATGACAAACTTTGCAAGAAAAAATTTAATTATTCAGACATTTCATGCTTTTTGTTATGCTAAATATTTTAGAATGATGAAAATTTTAAACAGTTGATAATTAGAGAGTTTAAAACCCACACACACACACACACACACACACATATATTATACTATATTATTTCCAGCCAGAAGACAACACATTTTCATATTAATATTTACGATGTAAATCAATCGCAAGATGTCCTCTATTATAAATTCATTTAACATTTCTGTTAGGACTTTGATTTTTTTTTAGAATGATGAAAATTTCAAACAGTTGATTATTAGAGAGTTTTATAAAATACACACATAAATTAATTTAACATTTCATTTAGGACTTTAATGAGACCTAAATGAGCCAGTGGGAAAACGTGTACTGTAGGTGTTAAAATAGTTCAGATTATTAACTGAAAATATCACAAAGCCACAATAAACTAAACATTTTTTGAACAAAAATAACACACATGCATCCATGGTAGCATCCATCTTTATCCCAGAGACTGTTCTCAAGAGTAATGTGCGTGAAGACCAAGAAGATGAACTCGGCTCAGTGAGATGGACAGTTACACATTTATATATTTCAGTCCCATCTCAATGGCAAAATAATTAATCTGAGATTGCACCTCACTCCAAAAGACATGTAGTGCAACGATTAGCTCATATCGATTGACCCCTAGAGGACGATGGAGAGTTGATTGGCATCCACCTCTATCAGAAAACATTCTGAACACCCATATGGGGAAAAAAGGTTGTCCCTCTTCATCCTTTCAATGGGATCAAGGTCCACTAACCCGATGTCTATTTAAGAAAATTAATCTGTTGAATATAAAAATGCTAGTAATGCAATGGGCTTTGGTTTAAAATGGGGCCACGTTTATCGATCAGAGGTCACATCCCCTGTCAAGTGCCATTTGTCTGCTTTATACATGCATGAAAATGTGGTCTATGTCTAAATAGACTGATAACTATAAGCAATACAATACAATAGTTAGGGAACAATCACAATTCATCCCATCTTTGGCAATCGATAGGAACTGATAATGAACATTTTTATACTGCTATATTTTTATGTAATGCAAATGCCAGACTGGCTTGTATGAACACTTGAAATGAAACTGTTACTAAAGCAAAAAGATTTGTGTCTGCCAGCAGTTAAAGGGTTAGTTCACCCAAAAATGAAAATTCTGTAATTTATTACTCACCCTCATGTCGTTCCACACCTGTAAGACTTTCGTTCTTCTTCAGGAGACAAATTAAAGGGTTAGTTTACCCAAAAATGAAAATGCAACCATTAATTACTCACCCTCATGTCGTTCTACAACTGTAAGACCTTCGTTCATCTTCAGAACACAACTTAAGATATTTTTGATAAAATCCGATGGTTCAGTGAGGCCACTATTGCCAGCAAGATAATTAACACATTCAATGCCCAGAAAGCTACTAAAGATGCATTTAAAACAGTTCATGTGACTACAGTGGTTCAACCTTAATGTTATAAAGCGACAAGAATACTTTTTGTGTGCCAAAAAAACAAAATAACGACTTTTCAATAATATCTAGTGATGGCCGATTTCAAAACACTGCTTCATGAAACTTCAAAGCTTTACGAATCTTTTGTTTCATTTTGTTTCGCGTATATCAAACTGCCAAAGTTGCTTGAACTATTGAAATTTCGAGACATTTATGACATAACAAAGCCTCATTTACTGAAATCACGTGACTTTGGTGCTCCGAACCACTGATCTGAAACAAAACACTAACCCTAACCCTACAAGTTCTCACAGTTGCGCTTTCCATACCTTGTAAAGGCAAGCTCATCTAACTATTAAAAATTGTATAAATATATATATTTATATATATTTACAGCACTTTCACAGTATCTATGTTGATGATACTTGAGCCACAGCTGCAATCCCAAATTATCATTCAAATCAATTAAATTGAATAATATAAAAGTAACCAGGAAACATCCAGAAACGTGTGTTATTCCTGTGATGGTGCAGAGGAAAAGAGGAGCAAGCTTTGACTTCCCTATTAAGAAAGAGACACATATTTAATGAGTGGGAAAGCCTACTCAAGCATTATAAATTCACTGCTGGCCATTACTGCAGTGATGAAGCAAACCTAATGGAGCAGGACTCCAGGTATGCTCATCTAAATGAAGAGGTGGAACTAGCTGGGGTTTTTTTTCTTTTTCTGAAGCATCCATAATGGTTACATCAAATAGCCATTACCTCTGCTTTAAGGGGCCCAAATGTAATTATGTCCACTACATGGCAAATATGCAATTCAATGGAATTTTTTTCCAAAGGGCATGTAAGGACAATCTGATATGAAAGCTTGTTTCTGGCATTAAATAAAAAAAATAGGTAAGAATGTAATTGTGACTTTTTTATCAAGTTTATATCTCACAATGCAGACTCACGAGTGCAAGTTTATATCTCAAAAAAAGTCAGAATTGTGAGATTTATGCTGTCTTCACATGCTATCGGAAATTTGATAATTCCCACTTCTGAAGTCATGATTATGAGCTCATCGCATTCGAAATGGGAGGGCGTTCATATGCAATTTTTACCTAGGAAACTCGTATTTTCAATAATACTGAGAGCACGTGAAGGCAGCATTAATCTCGCAATTGTGAGTTACAAAGTCAGAATTGTGATATAAACTCGCAATTGCAAGAAAAAAGTCACAATTGTCAGCTTAAGAGATTCAGTTCTCTCAGATGTAAACTTGCAATTAAGAGAAAAAAGTCAGAAATTCTCAGATTAAATTTAAATTTCTCAGATTAAACTCGCAGAAAAGTTTGATTTGTGAGATTAAAATGTCACAATTACCTTTTTTATTCCCTGGCGGAAACAAGCTTCCATAATCTAAGGACGGAAGTTGGTATACAAAACAAAAATATGAATAATCATAAATACAGTTACTCTAAAAAATGCTGGGTTGTTTTAACCCATGTTTGGGTTAAATATGGACAAACCCAACCCTTGGTTTAAATTAATTGTTTAAATAACGGTTGGGTTTGTTCATATTTGACCCAAACATGAATTGAAACAACCCAGCATTTTTTAGAGTGTTCTATATGTTTATATATTTTATATATATTTTCAGGGAATTTTTTTATAGGAAATATATTTTTAGTTTTTTAGATCTCAGTTTTAAAAGTATTAAATCGATTTTTAAAAATCTTGGTCCAGTAATCATCAATGACTAAAAGTTATGGAAGAGTCATTGGAAATTCATGGTTAGAAGGTATGAGAATCCTATATAAACAATATAGGAATGAATAATATGTTTTAGTTTAAAAGCTAAAGTTTTTTTTTTTTTTTGTCGTAGGTGGCCCTTCAGTTATGTAACTGTGTCCCTTAGATCTCTTTGGAATTCTGTAACAACAACAGAAGAAGAATCGTGTCATAAACACTTTTTTATCTGTCAGACAAGATGGCACAGTCCGTCTCTCTGAACTCACAACAGTCCTCTGAAGCCTCTTCCTGGCAAACAGCGCACTACGCAATACCTTTCCTTTCCATCGTAACATTGCAGGGATGGCAGCACAGGACTCTCAGGATAGGACGTAACCATTTTCAACACTTCCTCCAGCTTTGGGCCACAGAAGTCATTTTTGCATGTTTTTAAAGAGCGGGATGGCGGGGAGGGGTGAGACTGAAAACAAACGGACCTACTCGGAGGCTTTGATCTTCGTTTCCTGCCAATTATTTACGTCTGTTTCTCACGAATCTTTTTTCGTTCTCCTGCTCTTGATTGCTGCACACTTCCCTCACTTTTCACCTTCAAACACAATGCAATTTCTCTTTAAAAGTTTCTGTCAGGAAGCTATAAAAACACATCAGTTGCTGCAATTATTTGTGTGGAATATTGTGCTTTAAATGTTTGATAACCCACTATAAAACAACATATTGTGATAGATCAATGTAGAAAAATGAATTATTAGCATCCCTTATATTCCAGTACATTTTAGAATTTTAAACATGAAATAAAATAAAATAAAATAACAATCATAATAAAAAATATGAAAGTAAATGCAAAAATATAAAATAATATCGTAATTAAAAATAAAAATGGCTAAATAAATAAGAAAGTAATTAAATTAATAACGATAATAGTTACATATAAATAAGTAAATAATCTAAAATAAGCTATTTAAAATAATTAATTATATGATTAATCATTAAAAAAATTTTTTTTCATAAGTTGTTTTCCAAATCTTACGCTGTACCGGCTTTTGGATAATATTATATTAATATATATTAATTTTAATATTTTATAATATGAAACATCCAATCAATTTCTGATAGATAATGTAATCCCACACTGCATTTTTTATCCTTTTTCACTCTAAAATAGGTTGTAAAAAATATTTATGTTGCCTTTAAACTAATAGCTATGTAACGTGCTGAAATTAAATGGTTAATAAAACTGCTGCAAAAGCAATGCAATGATTTGACTTTAATAAGCTGCCTGACATCCAAACTATCATGTCAACATAAAATGTTTGCCATATTCAGTCAAACATTAGTATCCAGGATGCATTGCTTATTCAAAAATGCATGCTAACCTTCATCACCAAGTGTTTTTTGCTGAACTTTGCTGAAAACCCTTCGTGGGGTATGAAAAGAATGATAAAGGGGCAGGGCAATCGGTAGCAGGACCTCCAGAGAGGGGCCATTAATCTGAGGCCTCCAGTCGCACCCGTAGCCTGACCGCCGTGACCACAGGCCCGTTCCCTTGACCCGCACAGTGCAGCGATCTGCTGAAAAGGCAGGTGGGAAAATGGCCATTTTGAAGGAAAACAGGAATGATTCTGGCCTGTGTTGCTGGAGCAAAGCAAAAGGATGTCATTTAAGACCCCCACTGCTGAGGGTCACTCCTTTACTTTCTTTTAGTCTCCAGGAAAAGCTGAACTTGGATGCGTGTTTTCTGGCTATTGCTGAGGGGAGAATATGTGCATCAGAGCATGATCTTATGTGATTCCTATAGGGAACAGCAGATTACAGATTACAAAAGGTTAATTGGGACACTTTTTGCCAGTCACTTTTTGCCTGAATTCACCCCTATACCTTTAATGCACTAAAATTCTCTGGTTAAAGTGTCTGCCAAAGGAATTAATAGTAAGTTTCTTATATTTTAATATTTATTTTAAAGATGATTGTGGTCAATTAGACAATCAGATTTAGTTTCTTGAACCTAATGAATTCTTAAAATTATTCTTAAATTTTTTTAAACATTTCTAAAATATTTGAGTTGCTTTGGTTCACTATGGAACATATAAAATAAAATAATAAATCATATTTTATTATTTTATTAATTAATAATATTATATAATTTGAACATATATATATTCCTATGAAACATACATACAAATCATATATTTTTTATATTTAAATATTTACATATTTAAAAAAACAAAAATAAAACTTTTGTCCAATCCTTCGGTTCACTTTGGTAAAAAAAAATACAAATAATAAATAATAATAAATAAAATTAGTAATTAATTGGTTTACTTTGTTTACTATATAATAATTACTTTTATTTAATTTTATATCCACTATAAATTTCGATACATTTTCAGTTGTATATTTTTTAGTTATATAAAAACAATATATAACTAAAAAATATTTTTAAATTACATTTTTTAAACATTTTTAAACACATGGCTCAATATTAATTTCATTTATGTTGTTTTATACACTATAAATTTCAATAGACTTCAATATCATTATGTATAAATATTTATATACATATAAATATTACATTTTTATTTACATTTTCATTTTTTATACATCTTCAATTGAATATTTGTAGTTAAAAATAATAGTATAGGTTTTTTAGATATATATTTTTAAATATAAAAAAACTTTAAATGAAAAAACATTCATTCCTTAGATCCAGCCCCCCAAATCCAATCACCTGTCATCAATCAACATATTAAATCCTCATTCATTCATTTCTTTCCGCTCTTATTAGTGTGCTATGCCTATTCTAGCAGATGATCTGCAGTGTTTTGTAGGGGGGTCGGGGACGTTCGTCTACAGATGAAAGGCCTGTTGGGGCACCGGGCCGCATCGGCGGAGACGGAGGCTGGCCATCGCGTGTTTGGAGGGAGCAGTTGGGAGTTTGATGACAGAACGGTCTTTGGGAATTTAAGAGTAGCTTGGAGTGCGCTTTTCCCTTTGGATGACAGCTCCAGGAAGGAAGGGTTTTCTTTTCAAAGGCTGTGGCTTTATTTATATTACACATTTTCATCGAAGGGCACTTTCAAAGGGAGATGGCTTTTTTTCAGTTCCCTGCGTTTGTGTTTTATCACTGACCGTATGTTTGCGGCCCTTATTTCTTTAAAACTATCCGCCAGGAAGCAAATATGCAGCAAAATTCAGTTCTCCATATCTTGCACACATTCGCTCTCTCACGTACACACTCAGTGAACAGTAAACACTGATTAGCTCTAGTCACAGATCTCCAAACAGCCCATCCGTCATTAGTCATTATTAGCCCAGGACGGCGAAATGATAAATTAGCTGTCATTCAAAGGAGCCACATCATTTAGGACTGTATCATTCCTGACAAACAACAGTGTCAAGTGACCATTGGCCCCTCTGAGCGAATCACACTCCCTCTGGACGAAACCGTTCAACAGGGCAAGGAAAAATCAAAGAGAGAGGGCGTTCACCTGTTCATACCTGTCAGATAAATAAAGGGCAGAAAGAAAGCCCTGATAAGTTACTGTGCTTCAAATCACTGATGCCATCCTTTGTTGTCCTGCTAAGACTGATGAGCAGCAGTATGTAATTGAACCATGTAGCACATGTCAAAACAGGAAATGAGGTCAGAGGAAACGAGCAATATGAGGAAGTCTGGTGACTACTCTTCATTAGAGATGCTACCAGGGTACAAAATGTATTTTTTGCCACAGCCACAGCAACAAAAATGTATTTTTAAAAACTTTTATTATACCCAAAAATTCTCCGTACAGTGGACTACCAGTAAAATTGATAAAAATTTGGAACCAAAAATTATTCAGACACTTTGACCTGACCATGTTTTGCTTAAATGTTATCTGACATAATTAAGATGAATTTTTCTGACACAGTATAAGTCTGAGATCTTGTCATATTTTATTACCATTTTTTTAAAACTATAGTGAATACACTGAATTAATGAAATGTATAAGGTGTCTGAATAAATTTTGGTTTGACTGTATATTTACAATTTTTAAATATTTTTATATTTTGTTTTTACGTGATATTTAATTTTAAAATTATTTTTGTCCAACAAAATAAGAATAAGATTATTAGATTTTTCTTGATCAGACATTCAACCAATTAACTACAGCTACAAAACTGTATTTTGCTTTATTTTGGGTTTAAAAACATTCAAATTTATAGACTAAATACATTTAGAAATATATATTTTATTATTTACACATTTACTAATATTATCAATCATTTAAAAATAAGACATTTAAATATTTAATATTAAAATAATTTTTGTCCAAATGATTTATTATTGTGTTATTTTGCATTATTTTGGGGTTATGTTAAAATATTTATTTGTAAACTAAATTGAATAAATATATAGATTTCAATTTAGTGAATTTATATTTAAATTATATTCAATTATAAAACATTTCATATTTTTTTATATTTAATTTTAAAAATAATTTTTTGTTTGTCCAGCAAAAATAAAATTTTTTTCCAGCAGTTATATTCTTCATCATACATCCAAACTGGGTACAAAATTAACACAATTGGCAAGGGCTGGTGAATTATATATTTATAGTCACAAAACTGCATTTTGCATTATTTTAGGAGTACGTAAAAAAAAATATCTATTTTTTTTAAGTTATAAAAGTTTAATAAAATATATTAAATATAAAATATATTTTTTAAAAATCAATATTTAATATAATAAAACTATCCAACAAAATGGGATTTGTCTGGAAATTATCTAGCTATTATTCTATACTTATATCTGTTGAAGGTCAATGAGTCATCATATTTATGAGATGACCTAATCTCCAAAATTGTAAAGATGATTAACTTTTGATGGTACATTTTCCACTGAGCCAAAAGTTGTTGCAACAAATGTTTTCTTGAGTATGTCAGTAATTTGATTCGCTGATTTCGCTCACATTGCTTATACATCAGCAAAGGTCGGGCAAGTATTATATTGCCGTTCCTAACAAATTACTAGCCAACTGGCTTTATTTACTCACCAAATTGTCGCATTTGGCGCTTGGGGAGTGTTAATTTTGGACCCTAGATGCATTTAATACTGTATAAAGTGTGAAAAACACTCTGGACAGGATGATTGGACTGGAATCTTCATCCAGTTGGTATCTTTCACAACTGTGCAGGACAAGGAGTCAGTCTTTGCACGGGCCTGTGCCATCTAATGACGCAAACTAAAATGAAAGAAAAAGTTAGCTGTACTTTTAGAAAAGAGGCTAACAATAAAACTTCAGACATCCCTCAAAAAAGTATTTTCCCCTGCCGTCAATTAATTACTTAGGAAACGGTTTCATTTGTACAAGACTCTTGAGAAATCAAGGGCAAGAAAACTCTTTTTTTCTCTCCCGTCATCATGTTGTTCTTCTTGTCACTGCTTCATTAATTTTCTCGGGGTAAATCACGTCAAGAGTGTGCATGTGTAAGCTGTCAGGGTGTAGATGTATCTATTCATCACCTCGGGGAGCGTGTGTGTTTGTGCGCGCGGGTCTGAAGTGTGGCCTGTGGGTAATCTTGACGGGGCGTGGACGCAGGGGAGGTCTGGCACGCCTTGTAAACAAGATGGTAATGTCTGATAAGAAAAGCTGATGCCTAATGACAAATTGCTAATAACGGCAGGAGACTGCAGAGAGCGAGAAAGTGTATTGATTATCCTTATTACCCAAAGCATTCGTCTTGGGAGATGAACGGGTGAGGGAGAGGGAGGAGGGAAATTAGCCTGCACCTTCCCCCGTTGACGGACTGATTGCTCTGGGGGCCCTGAATAGGACAAATGCATTCACACTAAAACACATAAACCTCAACCTTCTGCCTGCAGGATGAGGACGCAAACAGACTAAAGATGATCAAATATCTTTGTGTTTTTGATCGCCTGTAGAGATACCCTTGTTGAACTTTGAAATAAGTATTTTAAATCATTTTGTTTTAATAATCTCTTGTGCTTAAAAGAAGTGCCCTTATTTTGATGTGTTTACTAACATAGTAAAGCACAAGAGTACTTGATTTTAATTTTAACTGTAGTGTGTTACTCAATATTACATCTACAGTACATTAAATATTTTTTTAATTTACTAAATTGCGAAGTGTTGGGGAAAGTTACTTTTAAAAGTAATGCATTACAATATTGCATTACTCCCTAAAAAAGTAACTACACAGTAAAATCCCCAGAGTTAAATCAATTCTGCTCAGAGTACATATGGTCCCTCTCTAAATAGTGTTAAAGTAACACTGAAGCAGAGTTAAAGTTAATGAGATAATTAAGCAATTAGTTAAGTGATGATTGAACATTAATAATGAACACCTGCTGTTAACAAGCAGAATCACTGAAATAAAGAGAAACACAAAAACTACAACTGACTTCAGCCACAGCCTTAGATGAAATCAACTAAAGATAAAATACATTAAATCTCTCAAGATCTGATTAAAAGATCTGATTCACTAACCAGATTACTAACCAGATTGACTTTATTTCTGTCACACGTCTACAGAAGTTCTTATTGAGAATTAACAGAGGTTTAGATGTTGGTGTATTATTGGTCAAAAAATTATGCCACCATCATGGTGGTCAGGGTTTGTTTTAGTTGGGCTCTTGACCCTTTTATGTCTTTAAAATAATTTGCATTTGAGCAATTACAATAGTGTTTCACAGCAAACACTTGTACATTGCTGAATCAAAAGGATCTTCTGAAGGAGCAGATCAGCTTGAATTTTCTGAAAATCTTGCTGCACTGGTTTGGTTCTGATCGAAAACCTAGGACTAGTTCGCAAAAGTAGGTTTTTAAAAAAAAAAATCCCAAATACCCAAAAATGTTGATGATCCAATCCAAGGTATGCATTTTGTCCATCTTAAGCCAAGGACTCCAATGATATAAGCCACTTGAGACTACACCTAACGGTTTAGGAGTTAGGAGTACAAATGTGTAATTACACATATATTTAAATAAATAGAAGTTTCGATTTTAAAAAGCTGTACTTGCAGATAATATAATATTAGTTAAATAAAAGGTCACTTAAGTGTACTTAAAGAGAGCAGTTTCATGTCTATTTCTAAACACACTTAAGTACACTTAGAATGTGCACTTTGTAATAATAGTCAAATCAATAGTTTTACTTTAAAGTACATTTTAAACCAATTTGTCTTTGTTTCTATATTACATCTACAGTACAGTAAATATATTTCAAATTTGTCATTACAAATATGTAATTAGAAATATATTTAAAGACATGACCTATAAGTTTAAATAGAAATGACATTAAGGTACATTTTAGTTTACATAAATGTTTATCAGTACATTCAGAAGTAAATTTTAACCATATTTGAAAGTCAATAGAAGTAATTATGAAATTACATATAGAGATGTACTTAAGTCCTGCTTAAATAAACCAAAAAGTCTTAAAGGATTAGTTCACTTTTAAATAAACTTTTGCTGATAATAAGCTTTTTGGAGAATACAGAAATGCGGTTTTGGCGGAGGCACTTAGAAGGCGAACGTTTGTTTATATAAAGCATATACAGTTGTATTTTTTTTTCGAAAATAACCGAACGTTTCGCTAGATAAGATCCTTATTCCTCGTCTGGTATCGTTTAAAGCCCTTTGAAGCTGCACTGAAACTGTCATTTGGACCTTGAACCGTTTGGTGTCCATTGAAGTCCATTATATGGAGAAAAATCCTGGAATGTTTTCATCAAAAACCTTAATTTTTTTTCGACCGAAGAAAGAAAGACATGGACATCTTGGATGACATGGGGGTGAGTAAATTATCAGCAAAAGTTTATTTAAAAGTGAACTAATCCTTTAATGTCAAATGGTTACAATAAGGTTCATTAGTTAACATTAGTTTACTAATACATTTTCTAATACATTATTAAAATCAAGAGTTGTGTTTGTTATCATTAACTATACCTGCTAATACATTTTTTCTTTGAATTGTAAATAACATGCAATTAAGCATCCAAAAACATTAGATTAAGTTCACAC
Source organism: Ctenopharyngodon idella (assembly GCF_019924925.1). Classification (NCBI taxonomy): domain Eukaryota; kingdom Metazoa; phylum Chordata; class Actinopteri; order Cypriniformes; family Xenocyprididae; genus Ctenopharyngodon; species Ctenopharyngodon idella. The sequence goes on from NC_067229.1 coordinate 9,651,887, forward strand.
TTAAATATATTCTATTAAAGTATATTATTTGTATAGTAAGTAGGCCTACTCTTTTTAAAAGTGTGCTAACTTCTTTTTCACAAGGGTAAGTGTCATTGCCGTCAGGAATCAAAGAGCAAAAGGTTTGGCTAGTCCATCTTGCCACATCTAAGAAAGCTTGACTTTCCCTGGGCACAATCCACTGTTACTCATAAAGTCTGGTTGGAAAATACTTTTAGTTAATGGTGACCACCCTGAGAAGTCTTGGAGTCATAGTTTCAATAAATTGTGTGTTAATTTTCAGTTTTGGTGTTCTGGTGTGATTTATTTGCTCAACCACATCAAGTTTTGCAGGTATCTGCTCTAGTTGGGGGAAAAAAAAGTCTTTTTTGATGGTTAATCCACAATTACTTTTCTCGTCTGAAGTGCTGACTTCTCCAGAGAGGATGGGAGAGGGCTGTCTAGGTCATTGTAGGACTGCCCATCTAAGCAGCGCAAAAAAATGAGGTCACTCTTTTCTGCTGTTTCGCCAAAATCTGTTCCGGGTTGAGTTGGAGACATGGGGATCCAAACCCACTTTTGTTTCAGGGACACATTTTGTGCAAGAAGACAGAGATGCAAGAAAAGAAAGCTTCTTTTTGAAATTAAAATTATTAGTTAGGACACGTTTAGTAATTTGTATCCAAGGCCTACATGACTGCTGTAATGTTTTATTGAAACTTTATTCATTTAAACTGAAACTGACATGATATTATTATGTTAACAGTATATAATATAATATAATATAATATTATATAATATTATATAATAGCCTAATTTTTCAGCAAATTGTCCCTGAAATTTAACTACATTGGCTACATGTGTTGATTTACTTTAAGATGCAATGTTTTATTGTTTTTATTGTAACTTTATTAAGCTTTTAAACTGAAACTGTCATGATATGATCCATGTTTGGAAAAAAACACATTAAATTTTATTTTATTAAATCAATTATGTATTTTTCAGCAAGATATAGCCTACAGTAGTCCCTGAAATTTAGCTGCATTGGCTACATGTGTTAGCTAATTCACATAAAGTTTTCTTTTGTTTTTAATGATCTTTCATAACTTTTATGTATTTTATTCTTGTTATTCAACACATTCAATTGAGATTCTGAACAGCTTCTGTTTGTTACAGCCTCATCTGGGATTTAGACTGTAATAATGGCACCTAATCGATAACCATATTTGTCTTACAGTAAACGTGCTAAAGTATTTATGATTTATTTGATTCTCCGCTCCAAATAAAACAAACGTGCCTGAACCGTGTCGTAGAGGTCAGCATAATGAATAGCTTCATTGAAATCAATTGATATAATGCTTGCCGCAGAAGAAAAGTAGAAATGGGCAAGCGAATCAATTCGACTGCATTATCACGCGCCGCAACGCACTTAACGACGCTGTGGGCCTGAAGCGGTCCGGCGGTGTGCGCATGCGAGCTGTGTGTGGAGAGTCTCGGCGCGAGGATGCTCAGGTGGAGAGGCGCTCTTAGTGAACAGATGTATTGTGATGCGGTGAGACAGATGTATTGTGATGTGCTGAAGGTCAGCCCTCATTGTGTGACGCTCCTGTAATAACGGGACTGACAGACAGCGCAGCAGCTCGTGTCTATTTAGTCTCTGCGGCTCCCAGCAACAATCCAATCAACCCCCACTTCACGTCTCTCATTTATCATGACAAACGGCTATAATTGTGCCCTACAGAGGGGATACCAAAGCGAAATTGTGAATATTGTGAATTGTGAATATTGCATGGCCTTTAACATAGTTTCCCAATTTTGTCTGGAATAACATGCAATTAATAGCCTAATATAATTTATATAATTATGGTCATTTTTATATAATATAATATAATATAATATGATATAATTCTTTTTATAATTATTAAAGAATGGTGTTTTAGTTAAGAGCAAGTTACTACATTTTGGTAAAAGATTGCAAAGACATTTTTAAAGGGTTAGTTCACCCAAAAATGAAAATTCTGTCATTTATTACTCACCCTCATGTCGTTCCACACCCGTAAGACCTTTGTTCATCTTCGGAACACAAGATATTTTTGATGAAATCCGATGACTCAGTGAGGCCTCCATTGACAGCAAGATAATTAACACTTTCAATGCCCAGAAAGGTACTAAAGACATATTTAAAACAGTTCATGTGACTACAGTGATTCAACCTTAATGTTATGAAGCGATGAAAATACTTTTTGTGTGCAAAAAAAAAACAAAATAACAACTTTATTTACTAGTGATGGGCGATTTCAAAACACTGCTTCATGAAGCTTCGAATCTTTTATTTCGAATCAGTGGTCCGGAGCATGTATCAAACTGCCAAAGTCACATAATTTCAGTAAGCGAGGCCTCCTTACATCATCCAGTGTTTTGAAATTTCAATGGTTCACCACTGGGGGGCATGACTTTGGCAGTTTGATATGCGCTTCGAACCACTGATTCGAAACAAAAGATTCGTAAAGCTTCGAAGCTTCATGAAGCAGTGTTTTGAAATCGCCCATCACTAGATATTGTTGAATAAAGTCGTTTTTTTTTTTTTTTTGGGCACACAAAAAGTATTCTTGTCACTTCATAACATTAAGGTTGAACCACTGTAGTCACATGAACTGTTTTAAATATGTCTTCAGTAGCTTTCTGGATCTTGAGAGGTTCAGTGACTTTGCTGGCAATGCAGGCCTCACTGAGCCATCGGATTTCTTTAAAAAATGTTTAATTTGTGTTCTGAAGATTAACAAAGGTCTTATGGGTGTGGAACGACATGAAGGTGAGTAATTAATGACAGAATTTTCATTTTTGGGTGAGCTAACCCTTTAAGACACTTTTATTATTATTTGGAATAACATGCACTGATCAATCATTCAGAATTAGAACAGAAATGTGCACATTTCAAATAACTAGGGTCAATTTTGATTTCACGTTGACTTTAAGAACTCCCTCTATGACTTATAATAGAGTCAGCTGTTTATTGTGCATTTAAAATAGCTTTAAAAGCCACTGTAAGGATAGGCTTTCCTTAGAAGAGACATTTCAGCGTCTGTTTGCAATCAGTAATGCAAGTCACTTAAATCATGTGATGTCATCTCGCGTTGAAAGTGCTCAACACGTGGGAGGTATTGAGGCGGGAAACATGTTGAACAAGCGCCTTCCTCGCCGTGGTCTAGGAAATGTGGGAACAGGATGGGCAGCCGACCGCCCCATCAAAACACTGTGGTCAGCCACCACTTATGCTGCAGGCAGAAAATAAAGGAGGCCACGGGGAACACTCGAGGTGGGGATGTGTTTAAATAAAGCCTTTCGATAAGTTGGCGAAGGAGTAACGCGCCGGTGTTGTTGTTGAAACGATCCCAAGTCTGACCCTAAAACTTGGCCAGTCAAAGGCAATCACTTTCTCTCTTTTATTGACGCGGGTTTAGGGTTTTTCTCTCTCGTCGTCAAGCGTTACAGCCCACCACCACCATCCAGCTGTGATATTAACTGAAAACGATTAAGGTGGGACCACACGGGCGGACCTCGGACCAGACTTTGCGATGCAGAGATGAAAAAGCGCAGTATTTTTAGGAAATCCCTGCAGAGGATGTCGGGCGAAAGATTTACTTCATCACTGTAAAGCACATTTAAGTGCCACCTATGAAGAAAATGATTTTGATATATATCATTTGTATCCAATTATGGAAAGGGAGAGTTTTTGGCGACGCCATATTAATCATGACTCCGGTGAACGCTGAACAGAGCATATGATGTTTCTCCTGTCTGCAAAAAAATAATTTGAAAGATTAGTGACTTTACTTTGATTTTCATATTTACCTATAGTGAATCAATGTTCCTTGTCGTGTTTGCACGCAGTACATTATCCTTTAATATTATAAATTATAACATTAACAATAAATACAAATAAAATACATAATTGTATATTAATTTAATGTTAATTTCATAACATTTAGAAATAATAATTATATAATTATAATTAATGATTATATAGATTTTAAAGGGGACCTATTATGCAAAATTCATTTTTGTGTCGGCAGTGTGATGTGTACACAACCACCCTATAAAAATCCACCCACTCCTCTTTTTAAATCCCCATAAATCATACGCAGTGTCTCAGAACAAGCCATTTGCAGATTGTAGCTTTTGTGACATCACAAATGCCTAGGCCCCGCCCACAACTGCTGATGGACTCTGCCCTATTAGCATAGACCCCGCCTTCAGTGAGCTGTACACAGTCCGCCATGTTTATCTCCTCACCAGAGCATTTAACAGCAGCATTTAAGTAAGAAATGTATTCTTATTAAAGCTAAGTTATCCAATCAAGAGCAGAGAGTGATTTTCTGTTTTCCTTTTGTTCTTTGGTTCATATTAACAGTATTTACAGCAGTAGGTACTGAATATTATGCTGCTGTCACTTTAATACACAGATCTAATATACACATGTGAGTTCTTTACTTGCTGTTTACGTTCACGGACATAACCGACTGTATTTGTGTGTTTTTGACATAACCTTGTGTGTATTTGACAGTTTAAGCACAATAAGATGTGAAGGAGAACTTAGTTTAATGCTCACAGGACGCGCTGTCTGACATTCAGCTTTCTGTGCGCGTGCTTCGGATGTTTGCGCTCAGAAAACCATATATCAGAATATATTAAGACCGATATGGCTTTAAAACACATGCAGAAAATAAACTTTCACGATGATAAAGAACTGCAATTTCACATAAGCGTGGCCGCGATAGAGATGATAATCAAAACCAAACAGATGTTTTGTTAGTTTTTCAGTATTCGAGGCATGAGTTGTACAGGCTCCGCCCTCTGCTGGAAAGTGGGGTGGGGAGCAGCAGCTCATTTGCATTTAAAGACACATGCATGAAAATAGCATGTTTTTCCCTCCAGTCAAAACTGGGCATTTACAACATGTTATAATAAATTATCTGTGGGGTATTTTGAGCTCCCATTAGAAGTGGCCAAACTGTCCCCCCCAATATTTGATATTATTGATGCTGTTCTGCTGTACTCCATTATGAACCGCTCTGTTTGTTGTAAGGATGACAAAAAAGTTTTAAAAGTTACATTTTTAGGCTGGTCTGCCTCAGAGGTCTAACAGAGTTCATTACTGTCAGAATGAGTGAGCTGGGCAATCAAATCAAAGAAGGCGGGGCTTACTGTTCACAGAAAACGAGTGCGCCATTTGTCTTTCATTTTAGCAGTGAAAGAGTACGTGATGAATAAGTAGCTAAACATTTAATTTGACGACTGTTTTATGATTGAAATATTCAGTGACCGACAGTAATATCCAGTGATGCAAACTACTCAACATTTTTATGAAATGCACCGTTTTGAATTGAAAATATGCTGTTATTTGATTAATATGATATGATTAATGTAATTCATAACTGAATGTGACGAGATAAGAAAGGTTTTGCATTTTTGACATATTAGACATACAAATAAGAGTGAATATATTTAATATAAATGTTTAAATATTATTCAAAAATATATTAAATAAAAATAGACTTGGCATACTAACTATTATTACTATTATTATTAATAAATATTAATAATGCATCATTTAAAAAATAATAATAAATAGATTCATTATATTGTTATACATTAAATAATATTTAAATATTATTCAAACATTCAAATACACCTTAATTCATTCATATATATTTATTAAAAATGTAGCCTACTATCTTTTACTTATATATTTAATGGCAAAAAAAATAATAATAATAATTAATAAAATTAATTATAAATAAAATAATTAATCCATATTAATTTGAATATTAATTTAATAATAAATAGTATTTAAAAAACAATGAATCTTTTAATTATTAATAACAATTATATATTTTAAATAAAAAATGTAGTAAAATAATGCTATAGTAAGGTCAAATGTTTTCTACGGACAGAGCATTGATAGTATGCCAAAAGTGAAGGGGACACTGAGGGAAATACTAATATTATTAACAAATATTAATAAAGCATACACTACCAGTCAAAAGTTTGGAAAATTACTATTTTTAATGTTTTTGAACGAAGTCTCTTATGCTCATTAAGGCTGCATTTATTTCATAATAAATACAGAAAAAACAGTAATATTGTGAAATATTATTACCATTTAAAATTATGGTTTTCTATTTTAATATACTTTAAAATATAATTTATTTCTGTGATGCAAAGCTGAATTTTCAGCATCAATACTCCAGTCTTCAGTGTCACATGATCCTTCAGAAATCATTTTTGTGAATAATATTCACAATATTATTGTTTTTTTCTGTATTTATTATGAAATAAATGCAGCCTTAATGAGCATAAGAGACTTTGTTCAAAAACATTAAAAATAATAATGTTTCCAAACTTTTGACTGGTAGTGTATTTAGAAAAATAAATATATGAATTATCTTGTTAATTTAAATGGATATATATTTCAATAATAAAGACCAGACTGCCTTGCACGCAAGTGTAACGCCAACAGATGTCTACAAACACAAGCTTCTTTCCTGCTTATGGTTGCTATGCGACACTTTCTGGCCTATCTGCTTCCTCTTTGGACTATGGCTCATTTCCGTACGACGGTGCAAAAATAGCCAAGCCCTCTGCACCCCTCCATGTTGTTTCTTCCTCTCTGCACTCCACGACATCGATCAAGCCTGTTCCTGGGCTTCCTATCTCTTCCTGTGGCCGACAGAAGTGAAGAACCACGAGGCTTGACTTCTTATTTGACCTCATTTGATTTTTACCCGCTGTTTCCTATTGAACCGAGGAGAATCTTCACTCCGTATTCACCTGTTAAGGCGACGATTTCTTCACAAAGATTCGTATATTAGAAACGTTTCTCTTCTATAAGCTCGACTTGTTCCTCCACTTTTGCTCGAGGGTAACACAACACCCTAAATATACCGTATAAGAACATCTGCCTCAGCACTCCTTCACATTAAAAAGGTCCATGTGGGCCTCCTTTGCGTTTTTCAAACCTTTATTTTGAAACCGATTCCTGCCAAGTCTGTCTTGTTGTCTCTAAATGTGTTATTTCTCGGGTCTGATTAATGTCCTTCTCCACCACAAGATGATGTTTGAAACATGGTAATCAAGATGTAATCCCCAAATCCCTGTGTGGTCAACACGACTGAATCTGGAGTTTCTCATCGGGATTTTTTCTGCATTTATTTCACTAGTCCTCTTGGAAAGGAAGGGAGGCATGGAGCAGCGCCATGCCAGGTTCTGCAAACTGTGGCATGTGCACTTTTTCCCAAGCCACAGCTAGACCGGTGCAGATTAATTTCCACTTCTATATTTTTGCAGAAGTAGAAGTTAATAAACTACCGTAACCAGTTTCAGCACATATTGTATATGGACAGAACCATGCAAAATATACACATCTTTGTTATTGTAAGTGGCAGTGTTTTTCTAAGCAGCTCGTCCGTGATGGTTCTTGATCATCCAGGAGTCTGAAATGATTAATTATTGTTATCTAAATCTAGACTTTACCTTTAAACAGTGAATGAAGGAAAATATCCACTGTGGACTCCACACTGGTAACCATTTCAAATGTTTACACAACGAAGGTTATTCTTTTCGAAAATCAACCCTGGCCTTTTTTACGAGGTGCACATCTCCTCGAAGGAAGCATTGCTTTAGCTCTCATCTCAAATATCTCCAGCGAACACAGTTGTTTGCCCTTTGGTTTGCTCCACAGATATTTCCTGAGGAAAACAGACCCGTTTAAATTCACTCTGCCAGAGAGATTCAGACTCCTTTTCCCGTTAAAAACTCTGACAACTCTGACTGAGCTGACAAAAAGAAAAATCGCTGAGTTTCAGTTGCACTACAGATGCAGTTAGAAATGCAGTGGTGTGACAAATATATTATAGGACTTAAAGAGGACATATTCATTTACAACATTAGTATACTTCAATTCCAAATATATAATAAAACTACTATATTTTACCAGTCTCTATGGAATACTCCATTTGAATAGGTATACTTGATTTAATACATGGTTCAAAGTATATTTAAAAGTATAATTAAAGTATATTTAAAGTATATTATTCCTTAATTAATTGTAAATTTAATTGTTAATAAAATATTATTATTATTATTATTATTATTATATTTCTACTATTTTTATTTTTACTTAATTTACATATAATTAAAAAAATCAATATATATGAAATATAATAATAACAATAATATGTAATAACAATATTATTATATATAATATAATAAAAATATTACTTTTCAATATTGATTCTATTTTTATTATATTTCCACTATTTTAATTAATTTATATGTAACTTAAAAATCAAAATAGTGCAAATAATAGTGCAAGTAATAATAATAATAATAATAATAATAATAACAATAACATATTATTATTATTAAACATAATATAAATAAAAATATGTAATAACATAATATTATTAAATATAACAAAATAATATCTAATACCATAATGTTATTAAAAATAATTATAAATAATAATTCATTTTACATATTATTAATAAAAAATAATAAAGAAATAAATTAAAGAAATATTGCTTTTAATATTGATTCTATAATAATAATAATAATAATTAAATTTCTATTCTTTTTATTTTTAATTAATTTATATATAATTTCATAAAAATTGTGGAAATATATAAATAATATGTAATAGCATAATATTATTAAATATAAATAAAAATTATAAATAATGCATAAGAAATAATAAAGAAATATTACTTAAATAATAAAGAAATATCTAATACCATAATGTTATATAATTATAAATAATAATTCATTTTAATTTTAATATTAATTAATAAAAAATAATAAAAAAATAAATTAAAGAAATATTGCTTTTAATTTTGATTCTATAATCATAATGATAATAATAATAATAATAATAATAATAATTACATTTCTATTCTTTTTGTTTTTAATTAATTTATATATAATTTTATAATTTATAAAAAAAAATTGTGGAAATATATAAATAATATGTAATAGCATGATATTATTAAATATAATACAAATAAAAATAGGAAATAATGCATAAGAAATAATAAAGAAATATTACTTTTAATGTTGATTCTATTATTATTATATTTCCACTATTTAAATTTTAATTAATTTATATGTAAGTCAAAAATCAAAATAGTGGTAATATATCATGTAATAACATAATATTATTAAATATAAATAAATTATTAAACTAATAAAGAAATATTACTTTTAATGTTGATTCACAATAAAAATGTAGACACAATGCGAACAGCTTGAGCAGTCAGGTCAAATGTTGTGTGCAGACAGAGCACTGATTGTCCCGGGATGTCAGACATGAGTAGGATAAGAGGAGGACTTCTTGAAGGGGTGGAGAACAGACTGCGATGGCATCTTGCTCTTAGATGATTCATCAATGTCTTTCCAAGCTCCAGAGAACGGACATGCTGACTTGTTTTATGTGGGAAGGGCTTGGCAGGCCGGAGGGGGCCTGCGGTCTGATTGTAAAACATGGAAGAGGAACATGTTAAACGTATTGATACAATCATGTCAGGAAATCCCATGACCCACCACCTCCTTAGTTTCCGCTCCAGTTTCCATTAACGTAGGCCATTATAGTCTGGCTAAGTTTGCCTCAGTTGGAAAAATCAGCGCATTGCTGCCAGGTGAGCTTGGAAACAAAAATCCTCATTAAAATCAAGAGGAAAATTTGACATTCTTTAAAAACAAATTTTTGTTGAATCAAAAATGTAACATTTTTAATCAAATTGAAGAAATTTGAGTTTTAATATAGCTCTGAATTAGACTGAAGGGGGCAAAGTGTCCTTCTGAACAGGGTGCTGCTATATAGTCCTCATCAATCAAAAGAGGTCTGACTGGAGACTATAGAGCCTTGATGAGAAGGAGAGAACCCGAAAGAAACCACTTTGAGCGGTGTACCTGTACTTCTAGAGTCTGCGAGAGTCAAGGTAAAAGGCCTATTACTGCACTGCCTATTTCTTGGACGTCAGTTGATGATATACCTTTTGAAGGATGATTCAATTTGTTCTTCTTTCTTCTGCCCACCAGATCTGATTTCTAGCACGATTTGGTTGCACAAAAAAAGTTACTTGGAGCCAGAAAAGAATTTCACCTGTGATATTTTCTCAGAAACGAACTTAAAGAAACTGAATGTAACTTATATATTATACTATATCATTATTTTATTTTCATATTTTTTTAATAAAATGTACATTTTAAAAATAGAAGTAAACATATAGTGGGATCCAAAAGTCTGAGACCACCTGTGAAAATGCTTTGAATTTTCATTTGAATGTATTATTTAAAATCCACCTGTAGTCAGTCATTTTATCCCTTAAAATTCATCTTCGATCACCAAAATGACATATTTAAAAAAAAAATAATAATTTCCTGAGAAAAAAAAAATTTCTTCATGCCTTAAAATAGCTTGAATGTAACCCTACACCCTTGCTTCATTTAGTATACGCAGATTCATGAATATGCAAATTAGCCCCGCCTTCACACACTCACACCAGCTCAGAGATCCACTCGGTCAACTTTACTGTAGTAAACGCTGCACGATGGCAAGTGGAAATACTGGTTTAATTCAGTCATATATGTTTGAACCAGAAACTGATTCAGAAGATGTGGAAGAGTGAATTACAGTCAAACCAAAATGTATTCAGACACCTTGAACATTTCATTCATTAATACAGTTTATTCACTATAGTTTAAAAAAATGGTTAGTTAAACAGGAGTTAAACTGTGTCAGAAAAAATTAATCTTAACTATGTCAGATATCACTTAAGCAAAACATGGTCAGTTCAAAGTGTCTGAATAAGTTTTGGTTCCAAATTTTTATCAGTTTTACTGGTAGTTCACCGTATGAAGAATTTTTGGGTATAATATGTCACAGTTTAGTTTATTTTGCTATCCTCACTTACATAAATGAACTATAGTGTCCTGCACCCACTAGTAAAAATATATAAAAAATATCTGAATAATTTTTGGTTTGACTGTATACAGCAGTGGTTGGCAATAGGTGGCCCGTGGGCCAAAACTGGCCTGCCAACAATAATATCTGGCCCGCGCCCGCTGCCAGATTTTTTTGATAGCGGCTGGTTCTGAAATAGATCTTCGTCTCGTGGTGCCATCTAATATTATCAACGTGTCTACACCAGACGCGCCGCGTAAAAGCTGTCTACACTGAACGTGACAAACCGACCGTTGCAAAGCACTTGGACTACGTCAGAAACAGAACGGGGAATCCGTTTACTGTCAGGAATGTAATGTGTTGTGCCGCGCCGCTCCGCGCCGCATCCAGTGTAGACAATATCGTTATAATGGGTTCCATTATCTTTTGTAGCGTCGTGTCACGCCGCTCGCGTCCGGTGTCGGTGTTATATTCTTTGAAAACAGCAACAACTTCGTTGCAGATAAGACACACCGGCTTTGGATTCACAAAGCTAGGTAGGATGAACACATAGTTGTCTTTCCATTCTTCTTTGTATGCCCTATTTTCGCTGTCAACTTTAGGCTCTTTGATGCAGCAACAATTTAAAAAAAAAGCAGTTTAGTGCGTGAGGATGCCAAGGAATAACAGTAACAGTAGGCTACGTCAAATAATTATTACAATAAGTTAGGCTCCATTGTGTAACAAGCAAATTAAAATGTTACACATTTATTATTCACAATATGGAAAGAGGAAATAAAACAGTTCGTTAAGAGCATGACTCAAACATGCCATTAATGGGCTTATTCAAGTTATTTTTATCCATTCCTCATCTCCCACACATGTGTGTTTTAGCAAGGCGGTCTGTGTTGCAAGTTGGTGAATGAAGATACTTGCCAGATTACGTGTCACTACTCTGCTTTATTATTTTTTATCCAGTGTAAAACCCGAACACCGCCACACAAATGTGGCTTTTTGTTAATGACTGTCCTACTACAGGATTTAACTCAGAGTACCAGCTCAATACCAGCTACAAAAGACACTGTAATAGTCTGTCACAGGCAATTCTAGTTGCATTTTTCAATTAAATTATCCTTTGACGATGTCTGGCCTGCCATCTAGTGGCGAAAGTTTTTTTTTGGCCCGATGCCAAACTTAATTGCCAACCCCTGGTATACAGGATTGTAAAGTTGATGTATCAGAAAGGTAATGCGTTTTATGTATCGCTCTCTACAACGTCTGACAAATAACGGTAATTAACATGATTAGCCTTTTGCTTTACATTACCAAACAGCTAATGATGTGTTGCTAATGTTAGGCAAACCATGTTCCTGTTCGCCATCTCAGAGTCAGACAGCTGCCTTCTAAAATTCAGTATCCTTACAAATGCTTTGAACAACTTAGAACGTCAGTGGAGAAAGGTATATAGTTCGTCATAACATCGTATACATTATACACATAAATCACCCGCTATATTGCTAAATGTACCTGATTTTTCATATCAACAGAAATTAAAGCCTACCAGACTCACCTGCTTCAGAGCATAATGATATGCTAAAGCCCGCCAGTACGTTGATGTGATTGGTTACAAGGTAGTTTGTGACGTAAGAAACACTGGAGATTTCAATCTGCATCTGTTTCACTGCAGTTTTAAGGGGAAAATACTCAGCAATGGTGTTGACTGATGAATTTGCACATGGTTTGTCTTAAAGCATATTAAAAACACCACATAGACATATAAACAACATTAAAAACTTGATTTTCACTACAGGGTTTAAGTTTCTATAAATATATATATATCATTACAGATTGTATTGACAGTGAAAAATTAAATTGAGAATGTATACAAATATATACATTTATGAAAATCAGGATGAGAATTGCAATATCAAATTTGCTTTATTTGTGACTTTTATTTACATTTTTTTTTTAAACCCTAAATCTTGGCACTAACCATCTGTAACTGTGCCATATCGTGTGATCACAGGAGGTTTGGGTATGCAGTCAAAGATTTTAAAGGGAGGATATCGGTGTGACCCTTGGGGGCCATGTACAGCTGAACAGGCTGTACCTTTTCCTGTTTGGAGCCATTTATCTTGTCCAGTGTTATCAGGGCATCGGCCGTGTCTGCGTCCTTTTTACTACACTTTTACCAAGTTACAAATTTTACACACAAACTAAATTTTAGGGTTCCACCACATGCAATATAACAACCTATGCCTGGATCCAGAGCAACTGAAAGCAGCTCTTCCCAAAACACGGGTCGAATGTCACTGCCTTTGATGGATAGGTTCCCATTGGTGTCCCATGGGTTACGTAGGGGGAAGAGCCGGGCCCCGGTCTCCTTAGATCTCTCAGCAGAGAGCCGAACACAATGGAGGACAACCCTCATGGAGTCTCGCTAGACCGTACGGGTGCATGTGGCATTTGCAGGAAGCCAAGACTACAGGGTGTGGGGCCGTGCTCTCTGCAAAGATCCGATTTCCACATTCTTCCCTTCTGCCACACCTAAGTCCTTAATTGTCTGGCCACAGACAAAGTATTTTGAGACCACACCATCGCAAGCCAGCTTTTTATTCGGGACCTGGATGTTTCGTTTGGGCCAGAACCAGAGGTTTGGTCGAGATCGGTCGGGTTGCGTGCAGCCGTTCTCAGGAGGAGGGAAAGAAAATGGGATTATTTGGGAATTCACGCCGGCGAGAAGAGAAGACAAGTTCGGATTCATTTAGTCTGCAACTGAACTAACTAAATACATGGCATTTTCCACATTATCCCAACATTGATATCAATCTCAATGTGAAGTGGATTGTATAAGATGGTCTTTTCATATAAAATTCAAATCAATGCATTGGTTACATGAGATAAAAAGATTATAGACACTGCATACACCTTGCATGAGAAAGCCTTGGTTACTCAGTGTTAGCAGCTTGCTTCCAATTCCTTTCCTTTCATGTCTTTTTCCCCGCACCGCTTGTTTCTGATCAATAAAGGTCTATTTTCTCCCACACAAGGTTTCCCATTCAATACATCTGCCAGGGGTTTTAAAAACATAGAAGCATGATCCATTTATTATTGGCTGTTACCATGATCTATCTTTCCAGATTCCTGCCATTGAGAATGAGTTTTGTTTATTTCCTTTATACGCCCTTTATTGACTGCCATTGGCGGATGGCCAATCAATCATAACCTACAAGACGTGCAATTCGCCAGCACACATGCAGCCCATCCTCGTCAACCAATGAGAGTGGGTTTTGCTTTATTCCAACTTACGGCTGTTGGTTTATTTGTCGTTGATCACCAGTCCAGCTACTTTATAATTCAGTTGAATGCATAATAAGGTATGTCTGACAGTACTATGAATAATGTGATTGAATATTTCATCAGGTGTAATATGCTGACCCAAACGAACAGTTCAATACTTATGTGTCAGAACGGCTGATTTGAATGAGAGTCAATAGTGAACAAATATGCTGTGTTGCTTTTGGGACCTCCTACGCTCTATATATCAGTCTTTGTGATTGGCAAGTTTCAACATATTTCAATGAATCATTTTGTATAAAAACACTGTACTTTGCATTGATGTATTCAGTGCTTTTAAGACAATGTTTGTATAAGTATCCTTATAAATACAAAGACCAGAAAATGGCGTAACATGCACAAAAAAGGTTGACTTAAGTTTTGTTAGCATGCTAATAAGCAAGAGAAATAAGATATTAAGTCTGTTTCCTCCTCAGAGTAAATTGCGACTTTATTTATTTTTTGTAATTGTGACTTCTACTTGAGACTTTATGTCTCACAATTTCGACTTTAATTGTGACTTTATTTTTCATAATTACCATTTCTTTCCAATAACCGTGCCTTAATTTCTTGTAATTGTGACATATACGCCACCATTCAGTTTGGAGTCAATGCGATTTTCTTTTTTTTAATGAAATTGATACTTTTATTCAGCAAGGATGCATTAAATTGATCATTGATTATAATGTTACAAAAGATGACATTGCGGGTGACATTGTTGAATTACAATCATGTAGCTGGTTCTCTAATCCACTTTTAAGTAGATTTGGCATGTTGGGGTTTTAAAATTAAGCCCTACATCTTCTCATTATGATTACTTATATCTGAAAACTACATGTGAAGTATAATAGTCTCATTCCCCCACTTCTTTCTACACAGAGGTTTTAACGTCACTTGCAAATAGGTGTATTGATTCGAAGAAAATATTCAAAATGTGCATCTCCTGAATGTGCTTCGCAGAAGGTTCTTGGCGGTCAGCAGAAAGAATCGGGAGCGTTTTGTCCCTGTGATAAATGGAGCGCTCTGGCAGGTCACTTCTCCCCCCTCAACCCTCCCCGAACGCCACAATTTGTTCCCTACAGAGGGTGGGAGACGAATCTCTGCGGATGACAGATTTATTGGTATCCACATGAGGCAAAACACCTCGAAGTCCCTGTAAAGGCCCCCGGACCACTGCGGAGAGAGATTGAACTCCCATTTATATCCAGTTGGATTCCAGTAAAATATTTCATGTTTCATGAGGGTCGCACGAAGACCTGGAAGCCTGGATTTTGTGAAGAACAACATTTATTTTCACACATTAGGGCGACGAGCACCTTTGAAGGGACTATTAAAATATTCACGCCGCTGTAATGTGTCAACAGCATGGTTTTCTTGGTGTGCAGAAATATATGTGGAAGATTTCTGGTTGCCTGCAGGAGCTGGAACTGATTTTTTATTGGCCACTGGTGCTCAAAACATGACTCAGGGGCTGTTTTGCATGTGCGACGGCCCACTTCTGAGTTCACAGGTGTCCCGGCCGCAGAATCCACCTCGGAGAATGGCTCTAATTAACGGTGGTGCAGCTCTCTTGGACAGAAAGGACATGGGTGGTCCACCTCACGTTACCTCAATCTGTTCCCACCAGCCGCGCTGCTCCAAAAATATACAACGTTTTGGACCAGGTTACCCGAGTCTGCCAAGCATCTCCCTTTAAGCCCAATTTACATTCAGGACCCCTGAAATACTCCGTCCAAACTTCCGTCAAAGCCAGACTTCTTTGTGGCGACCACATCTCAATCTGCTGTCAGGAACTGAATCTGAGGGAGGGGAAAATGTGATTGTTTTCTTCGTAGGCCCAAATTGAAGACGCATGTTTGATTCGGGAAATCTTCCAGATCCAGGCGAACGGGTCGGCTGCCAAACAGGAAGAAGAGGCTGTACGGAGAAGGAAGAAATAAGAGCAATCTTCAACGCAATGCTTTGCCCGCTTGAGCCAAAACAAATACAATCTCACGGACCTTAATGACATGATGTCAATAGTGTGGCTCTTCAGAATGAAGACTTGAGAACATGATATGCTTTACTTTAAATAAGCATTTGAGGTTTCTGTCAGAGCCAATTGGAAAATGACTATCTTTTGTTTACAAGTACATATTCCATGGCACGTAATGTTTAAAAAGAGATTCAAATCATTTAATCTGCTTGAACTGTGTGTTATTAGATGTTAAAGTGAGTTAAAATGGACTATTAAAGGAATATAATGGGTTCAATACAAGTTAAGCTCAATCGACAACACTTGGCATAATGCTGATTACAAACATTTCTTATTATTATCAATGTTGAAAACTTTTTATTCATCAAATTCATCAAAGAATCCACATAACAAAAGTACCCACTTTTGTTATGTGGATTCTTTGATGAATAAAAAGTTCAACAGCATTTATTTGAAATAGAAATCTTTTGTAACATTATAAATCTCTTTACTGTCACTTTTGATCAATTGAATGCATTAATAACAGTATCAATTTCTTTGGAGAGAAAAATCGTACTGACCTTAAAGTTTTGAACCGTAGTAGTGTATGTCTCAATAACAAGAAACAAAGTCAAAATTATTGGAAATAAAGTTGCAATTTCGAGAAACAAAAGTCACAATTGAAAGAAATCATAATCATGAGAAATAAATGTACAATTACAAGAAATAAAGTTTGAGATTTGAAGTCTCAACTATTAAATATAGTCACAATTATGAGAATTGAAGTCACAATTGAAAATTTACCGCTGTAAATAATTGATTTTAACAGCTTTACAGCTCAATACACAATTTTTAACAGTAGAATTAATTTAAGTGCTTTTATAAAATCATAACCTTCACATTTATACTTTTAAATGGAATAGTCAACCATTATATATCATAGTTAACTGTTTTTGAAACCATTAGGAAAGTAAAAACAAAATTTTGGATTTCCCTATAGTGTATGTACTGTACGTTCATAACTTACAGCTGTTAACACCTCTCGTAATGAGCAAGGCTCTGTCCCGAGACGAACACGAGACATTATGATGTCTCTCAACATCTCCCCTGTGTCTCGGAGGTTTACAGTAAGCGCTATGACGCAAATCTCCCAGGGCTTTCCCGTCTCAAAGAACCTCCCAGCCAGAGACATGTTATTCTAATGGGTTAATGATCGGCTCTCAAGTTAGAGTGCCATTAAACGCAGGGCAAACTGTATCTCTTTCTGTCTTAACACACAAGCACACACACACTCAATCTACCCTGGGAAGAGTGTGGAGGGCTAATTGATGAAGATTCTTCCCTATCAAAACGGCCCACCATCATAAATGCCATTCCAGTGTGTCGCGCTGTTCAAACAGTGGCCCTGTGTTAATGGTTAGGTAGAAGTATTTGCTCTGCATTAGTCGGTACCTGAGCCGGCACAATAGTGACCCTTGATGATAGAGGAAGCAGACAAAAAGAGGATGACTAAATGGGTCTGAGTGCTACAGAAAGTCTTACTGCCGCTTGTCCCTCAGGAAAAGGTCAGCAAACATTTCAGCAGGTTAGACACCAATCATTCCTTAATGGAAAGATTGAGATTACGGCTTTTTGCTTTAATTAAGATATAGGTTACAAGATGATGTACTCTATATATACTTATGGTAAAATAACACTTTTATGGAGAAATAAATGCAATTTTATTTCACTAAATTCGCTCTAGACAAATACTATGTCTATTTTTAGCTAAATGGGGACTTTAAATGGATCAAAGAAAACCTGGACTGGAGCATGAAAGAAAATGGAATGGAAAAAACTACGAAGAATGTTCCGTGCTAATTACAATACAATAAATATTGTGTTCTGTGTTGAATGTAATGGCTAATAAAACAAAATTAACTAAACAAAACTGGTTATAAAACTTTATACAGAAAAAATTAGTAAGGTTATTAATTTTTAAATATTATTTTAACACTCATTTTGTTTATGTCTTGTGGCTATAAGAAGCAGTAAAAGAAAAAGTGAAAATATTAAATGTGGAAAATATTAATAACACAAATTTTCACTAAAATGCTATTTTATCAATCAAATTTGTTAAGTGCCAGTTGCTTCCTTCCACTAGAAGATTCCGCATGAATCCACAACCGGAACTACCTGTTTTATAAACTCCTTTTAAAAGCAGTTTATATATGCCTTAATAGATTCTCAATACAATCAACATGAAGTGCTAACGAGGAACCAAATAATGCACAAATGCATGTTGCGTCCAACTCCTGAAGCCTCATAAGAGGGCACGTCTTGCCACCTTCCCTGCCTGATATATTGATCCATGAGCTGTTATGTGCAATTAGCTTTTATTAGACCTTACAGTTGACACAAGCAGATATCATTGAAAATGACAGAATGGATTTACAATATTGGCAGGGTGATAATTGCCCTTCTAGGGCTGCGCAAGTCCTTGGGAGGCAACAAAAAAGGAATATCTTAATGTTTCCCTGATGTGAATGGAGGAGACTTAAGAGGCTTCTAGTAGCTTCCTATCAGTTCTGAGTCATTAGCGGAGTGCTGGATCGGGCTATTGTGAGGGTGTGAGATGAGGCTTTCGTGCACCGTCGGCTCAGGTTTTCCGTTCTGCTCTGGTAGGCGAGGGGGGGGGGGTGTACGGAGGGCTGTTGCCCTGCGCAGGGGTCAGGTAGAGGCGACGGGGCGGCCTGTCAGAGGAGCTCATTCAGCTATGATTTAAAACAAACATGGTGGTGTTCAGCAAATTGAAAAGGATTTGGCCAGTTGAGTTTGAGGGCTTATTACAAATAAAAAACTTTTAAATATTATTTTTTAAATTATATAAATAATATATATATTATTTTATATTTAAACAATGCTATCTGCATAAATATTTATCTATTGTATTTTTGCAACTTCAAAATGGAAAATAGAGCAAGGACAGAAGATAACTGGGGAACTGACTGGAAATGTGAGCCCGATTTGAATCTGGATTTCCCACATGAGCACCAAAGCTCAATGTGTCATCTAAAACTGCCTTCTAACGTAAAAATGATTAAAATATGCGGCATTTTAAATGTAAATCACAAACAAAACATGAATACTGCCTAAATAAATAGAGAAAAAAACTTTTGTTATAAATAAAATAAGCTGACTGGTCAATGCAGCGAATAACACATAACATTATTTTTACTGATCTTTTTTGCACAGCTGCTGTAAAAGAAAAGTTAAAAATATGTCTACTTTTAATATAATATTATTACAAAATATAATATTATTAATATATTTCATATATTAAAAAAGCAAAAACAATTATTTTCACTAAAATGTTATTTTATTCATAAAATTCATTAAGCTCAAACGCGATTGCGAAATGTGAGCCCGATTCGAACCTAGATTTCCCACATGAGCACCATGCATCAGCTCAAAATGCCTCAAATAAATATTTGGCATGTCAAACGTTATTTTTGCTTCCACTCTCGTCCTCACTGTGATACAACACTCATCATCCCCTTTCGACATTCCAAGCATATATTTTTTTCATATTTACAGCCATAATGTTATACATTTGAGACATTCAGCTATGTTTTAAAACAAACATGGCTGTTTTCAGCAAACTGAAAAAGATTTGGCCTGTTGAGTTTGAGGGCTTATTACAAACAAGTAACATTTAAAATGCTTGATGTTTGTATTTTAAAGTTTTAAATTTAAAATAATATTTTCATTATATATTTTTAAAATCTATTTTATTTTTGGAATTTTGCCACTTTTATTAAAAAGAATAACATAGCAAGGTCAGAAAATAATGGAGGGACATTACTGGAAATGTGGGCCTGATACAAACCTGGATTTCCCACATGAGCACCAAAGCTCAATGTCTCAACTCAAAATGCCTTCAAATGTTAAAACGTTCAAAATATATCTCATCCATTTGCTTTTGAGCGTGACACAATCCTCATCATCCGCTTTCGGCATTCAAACACGTTTTTTTTGTTTTTTTAATTTGCAGCCATAATGTTGTACAATTGAGACATCTTTCAATTCTGATTCAACTCTAGGATCCGCATCAAACACGATTTCCCCATGTTGTCGTTTAGAAAGTGTCAAACTGTGTTTTGTTTGCCTCTCATGTGCTTTGTTTTGGTTTTTGTGGCGTCCACAAACACCTGACAGAACCGCGAGTACTATTGTTCCACGAAGCTCTTGAAAATAGAAGCATATAGGAAGCAATGAACAATGACTGTTGCTTGACCCGCTAATGGATCTAGCAGCTTGTTTTCTCTTTTTTTTTCTCATCCTTTGCCAGGGAAGACGAGGAGAGAATCCGAAGAAAACATATGGGGTTTAATTAAACACGGGCAGGACAGATCCGATCGGACGGGAGCTGACATTCCTTTTGCTGGGAACATGCGTGCCGCGGCCGTCATGCTGCAGGGGTACAGTGCAGGAATGCTAATGCAAACACGTCGTAGGTAGAAACACGAAACAAACACGATAAGCGGACTGTATGACTCAGAAATGCCGTGGCACACATCCCAGCCCTTTCCCAGGCTCCGGGTGCTGTTTACTCTCCCAACAATGCCCGACAACACTCGCTCTCAGTCTCGACTCTCTTCTCGGTCATCCCCTTGTTCTAACTGTTCATTGATGACAGCCACAGAAGGTCAACAAAACTACACACTACACACACTCGATTCACTCATCTAACACTATGCAAAACAAAGCGTTAGCGCTGTCACAGCCAGGAAATATCTACTGAATTCGAACATCCCACGCCCTTTGGCTTTTTTTTCCATCATCTCCATTTAGGTGCATTTCAACAGCTTTGAAGCGGAAGCGTGAGAACAGCTCATTGCACTTTACATTTCAAATGTCAACATATTATCACACATAAGGTTTTCAGATAATAGCACACAGATTATTTTGAGAATTACGTATTGACAGGGTTTTGGATAAAGCAGCGCATCAAGTAATGATCCATCAGTTGCCGAGCTTTGTTGTCATGTACAATGGAAGACAGAAAAATACAAGTGGGAGAGCAAAAGGAAATAGTTTTCACTAGCAATCATGTCAAATTTTAACCTTGAAATACAATAGATTAATTAAACCATTATCTTGGTGAATTTGCACATTTCCGCTTTGAATTCAGGAGGTGATATGTCAAATCCTGATTTAAACAGGGTGTTAAACAGAACTCTGATTGGTCGCTGAAAGCAAGATAAAATTAGCCAAAAATGTAATAAACAAATATGGAAGGGATTTGTTGAACATTTTGAATTATAGTCGTACCAAATTGGTGGAAATGGCTGGTTTGTTTGGGTGCAGATTCTGTGACCTCAGCATGTGTGTAGTGATACTGCCACAGATTTTTATCAGAAAAAGAAATGCATCCCACCTAGTTTTTACTGATTTATATAACCACGTCATTTTGGATGATGATTTTAATAGTACAATAAAATTGAAACTACAGTCATAAAAACATAAGACAGCATATGGCAGTGCTAGATGCCAAGGCAATGCTAGATGTCAAAGTCACCAATGGGACTAATAATAATAATAATATAATATATATATAGTTTCAGTAAATTATTTATTTAAATTTATTATTTTGTATATTATATTAATATACATACTAATGTACGTATAGTAGTGTGTGTGAGTATATATATGTATACACAATATATAATATATGTATTTATATTATTTATATTATATTATTATATTATATTATATTATTGGTATTTATATTATTTATATATGTAATTTATATTTACATTATATATTACTTAAGTAGATTATTTTATTTATAATATATATTAATATACATAGTAGTATCTATCTTTGCATATATATATATATAAGTGAATTAATTATTTAAATTAATAATTTTTTATATAATATATATTATACACATATATAAGTATACTACTATGTATATGTATTATTTGCATTTATATTTACATATATTTACATTTTTATATTATATATGGCTTAATTAAATACATAATTTTATATAATATATATATATTGTTATGTATCCATCTATCTGTACAGATATATACACACACACATCCCTAAAATGTAGTATTTTAAAAATATTTAATATGTCTGAATAAATAATTACGCCAGTTAGATTAGGTAGAAGAATAACAAATTTTGCAAGATCACCACATAATTTTAGCAGATATAAACATGTCTAAAGGCATGTACACGACTTGAATAGATTACTGAGCATATCTGGCAGTGCAAGATCCCAGTTTCATTAGCTCCCGAAGCCCTCTCCACCACGATTGAAACCTTGACCCCAGCCGTGCTACACTTAACCATGTTTTATTCTGCTGTAAAGACCTCTGTGTTTAGTGCAGGGGTCCATCTAGCATCGTAAAACACGGCTGAAGGGGGAAAAAAGAGAGCAGGGACAGGGGTTAAGTTGACAAATCCCCCAGCTTTGAGCCTCAGCGGGCCGGTAATCTCTCTGGTAAGCAAAGAGCTCTCAGGTACCCCTTGTGTTATCAGTGCACGTCCACTTATGGTAGTCAAGACGGCCTCACTCTGTTGTCTTCTCCCTTGTAGCTGCTGTGGGCCAGTGACATGAGGGTCATTAGGTCCCTGCGCTTCAGTCAACAGGCCTGTGTTTGCCAGGCCACTTGTCCCGAGACTCTTTATCTTTTGTCGCCCAAATTTAGATGGCATTGTTGCCCCTCACCTTGCACGAAATTGCTCTTTTGTGTGGAGTGCTGTAGATTACGTGAAACATAGAAAGAAAAAGAGAATAATTAAAATTTTGAACATTTAAATCTGTCTAAAAAGATCATATCTTCAAAAATTATAATTTTAAGATAGATAGACAGACAGACAGACAAATCGATAGACAGACAGACAGACAGACAGACAGACAGATAGACAGACAGATAGATAGATAGATAGATAGATACACAGAGAGACAGATATATAGACAGACAGACAGACAGACAGACAGACAGATAGATAGATAGATAGATAGATAAACAGAGAGACAGATAGATAGATAGACAGACAGTTAGATATACAGACAGACAGACAGACAGACAGACAGACAGACAGATAGATAGATAGATAGATAGACAGATAAACAGACTGATAGATAGACAGACAGACAGACAAATCGACAGACAGACAGACAGACAGACAGACAGACAGATAGATAGATAGATAGATAGATAGATAGATAGATAGACAAACAGACAGACAGACAGACAGACATATAGATAGATAGATAGATAGATAGATAGATAGATAGATAGATAAACAGACAGACAGACAGACAGATAGATAGATAGATAGATAGATAGATAGATAGATAGATAGATAGATAGATAGATAGATAGACAGACAGACAGACAGACAGACAGATAGACAGATAGATAGATAGATAGACAGACAGACGGACGGACGGACGGACGGACGGACGGACAGACAGACAGATAGAGAGAGAGATAGACAGACAGACAGACAGACAGACAGATAAACAGACAGATAGATAGATAGACAGACAGAGATCATCTTTATACATAAACATTTAAATAATATAATATAATATAAACACTATTTTAACAGAGGCCTAAATTTATACATTTCAAAACATGAATAAATATATTTAGGCCTCTGTAAAAACACCTATAGTATAAAACATGTATATTGGATGTTTGTTTGCATCTGTGAGGAGGAGATGGCCCGTCTGTGATTAGATCCTGGAACATCTCCAGGTAAATCAAAATTTCTTATCCCGCTGAACACGCGTGTCAGTCCTGGTATTCACGCATCCCACATGCCCGTTCTGTGTGCTGGTGTTTGGTAGAAGTAGTTCAAAGTTTGCGGCCCTGTATCAACCTGTTGTGTTCTTTTGATCTTGCATTTTACCACCTGTCTTATTTCCATTCAGTCATTGCCGTGGACGGCAGTTCTCTCCTCCGGTTAATCATTCCTTCAGTACTATCTGTCCGCTCTGGCTTATCTATCTGTGTGTCACTTTATAACTGGCTGTTATCAATCTTGTCTAACTCCACGTGATCTAGACAAACCTATCAACCTCAGAAGTTTTGAATATTGTTGAGTAGGTGAGATACGACTGCAGGTTTAGTGCAGGTCATGGTGAGGGGGGTATGAGGGGTGAGTGGTGTGTGTGAAAGTAAAGGGAGAGATGTCAATCGGGTGCTTTGGTCAAAAACACCTCACCTCACAAAAACACCTTACGGAAACTGGATGCTTATTGATGAAGCTTAAAAAGTTTGAAAGAATGGAAATGTTCTGTGGGATATAGTTGCTCAGGTGGAAATTTGGTCCTACAATGTCCACTAGTTTTGAGAGTGAATTAGGACAACGTGACTCCAGTAAAGACTTGGGTAAGTGGTATGCCTGTCATCTATTTGCTCTGATGAAAATGCCATTATTAATTCGTCTTTATTGTAATATTCAACAGATTTGAACAGAATATGGGCAGTCTATGTCTGGTTGTTATTTATTGGAGTCCAAATGAAAGATTTGAGCTGGCCTATATGTGAAGCACTGGCCTGTTGACTGTCTTTATGTCTTTATGACTGTTTTATCACCGTCCCGTGCTATTAAGACTTTATTTTATTTTTTTAAACCAGGATGTAGCGTGTTACATATCGCTTTAAATAACATAAACGGGATTTTAGGCTTTTTATTGCGCTGTTTTGTTACTGATAAGCCGGCTGGCCACCGAAAAAAGTAGCGGAATATTAATAATAATAATTTTGAAGGAGCAATTAGATTATTATTAGTAGTATTATTATTATAGAATAATATTTAATATTACATAATATAATATAAAAGGAAAATATTTAAACTTTCATGAATGGTCAAATGCTTGAAATATAAAGGCAATATGGTGTGTGATATCGAAATGGAAGGAAACTAAAAATCGAGTTTTTAACGGGTGTAACAGTGTGTGTGGATTTGTGCTCATTTTCTGGTATATGTATGTAAATATTGCGTATATATGTGCCAACTATTTTCGTTACGATGCCGACATGTGTTATCATGTCATATATTTTGTTTAACGGATTTTTATGATTTTACTACATTATATTATTGCCATGTTATCATCACTCACAGAACACACATTTATAAGTGCAATAAAAAGCATTTAACGAAGATTTCTTCATCATTTTTTCCACATTATTAGGCCTACATTTAAATACAATTCAAATTAATAAATATAAAATTACTAAATATTTGAACATAAACTAAAACACATTACAAAACTATTATTTTCACTGCACAATTTTACACACAAGACGTTTACTAATTTATTTTTTCTATAAATTCAACTTTAAAACACTACAGAGCATTTAAATAGCATGTTAATGCCACTAAGGAGGCTATACTTAACCTAATTAGATCGCGAATAAATTAAAAAGTCAATTTTAAGAACACATTTCGTGTAAAAATCTTGTCTTCTGCTTTTTATTACCATTCCTCTGCATCTATATTTTTGTAATACACTCAAACATTTCACCCTCCGGTATATTATCACATACCTCCCGGTGCTCCAGTTATCGGCGCAGCGTGTCTCGTAATGTTCAATTAGTTTAGTTTGTCTGATTGCCGGCGCGAGTGAATAGTGAGCTGAGGCGCTGATTCTCGGGCTCGATTCTGATTGGACAAACGCGTGACGCCAGCGCACCGATCGCAGCGCTGATTGGTCGACGCGGTGTCAGTGCGGCGTAACAAAGCAGCGAGGAGCCGTTTGAACTTCACAGATAGAGCGACACTGAGCGTGCGGAGGAGGGGCTCGTGCGAAGTTCCTGACAGTTCGCGCACTCCAGTTTAAAGACCAGCATCATAGTCGCTGCAAAGACCACCCGAATGAACTTACATAGCTTGTGAACAACTATCAGAAAAAAGAGGGGCAGTCGAACTCAAGCCATCTAGTAGATCCACGCGCACAGGATTAGTTTCGGACGTTTGGACGGTGTTTTTGAGAATCTCTGGTGTTCCTCTCGCGCGCAGGCGGAGCGGCGCGTGCTCATCTTCGGCTCAGCAGAGCTGTCATGCTGCCTAAAGTCGAGTCAGAATCTCTGGGACTCGCTCGATCGCATGGGGAACAGGGGCATATGCCTGGAAACATGCAAGGTAAGCGGCATAGGCTTCATGTCAGATAATGCCCGCCATGCACCTTCACTCATGCACATAATAATAAGCCTCACACAATGTCAGATATTTTACACTGTGACATTATACGAACATGCACTGCATTGCATGCCATAAATATAACTTAAGCTTAGCATTGGAACAAAATATTTGCGTTTACTTTTACTAGAAATTACTCGCACTTAAACATGGTAGGCTAACTGCGTAAAGACAAATTAGGAAACAAAGTAAATTGCAGTGCAACAGCAGAGCGTGAATTATTTTGAGCTTAGTGAACTCGTATAAACTCAACATGATCTGCATCACCTGCCAATGAATTTGCTCTTAGTATATACAACAGAAGGGGAAAACGAAACCATAATAATGACTAGGACAGAGCTCAGCTTTACGCCAAACATAAATCTGCTAGTCCAAAATAGTTACCCCGTCATATGCCAAGCTGCACTTTTTAATAAAGCTTCCAGTTAGGACGAAATAGATTTAGAAAACCATCTTTGTACTGGAACCAATACACATCTGAAGAACCAAACCATAATGGAACTTTGTAATCTCCAAAGAATCATACAGCAACTCAAAAACCCCGCGACAAAAGATTGTCTCGTAAAGAAGAGCGTTTATTTTTAAGAGCGTATTTACAGTCGTAGAAAACAAATTTTTATCTCCACGGGCTGCGGGCATATGAGTGACTGGAACAGACCTATTATGCTCTATTATTATACTCGAGAAATATTTTTAAACTAGGAGAGACGTACACAGAGATTCCAATTCATGCACGAGTAAAATTCCAGGTGAGAAATTCTTGGAATGTTCTGTAGTTTAAGAGCTTTTTAAAATAATAATAATACTGTCTTTTCAAATTCAAATAGGCCTATTTAAAGTTTGTTCTATTCTATTTTACGCTGCTCGAGCACACGTCATAAAACAAAGCCGTTATGAATAGCCTAACGATTTGTTTACAAATCAAGGAACGTGTCAGACCGGCATGTTTTAGTCACATTTTAAAATTAAATAAAAAATAGAGAATTATCGACGATATGAAAATGCTTCAGACGTAATGCTCGTGGAATTATTTATTCTACATAAATGTAAGCCGTTAAAAAAAAAAACAACAACAACAAAAAAAAAACACTTGTTGCGTTTCTGTAAAAATACATTTTTTCACAAATTATGAACTTCTAGGCATATTAGAATAATAAAGAGTAATACTAAACGAAAATCCTTTCTTTTTTATAGCTTAAAGTTGTGCTTTACAGTAGATACTTCTTTTTCGAACGAATTGTTTCTTTTCCGATTCGAATTTCTTTATTTTTCCCCACATTTTGGTTAACTTCAAAAACACCTCCTCCTTCAATGTAGAAGCTGAAGGTTCTATTTAGAACTCTCAAACTGCATCACTTCATCAATGTTAATGCTAATTAAAAGATGAAGATGAATTGAAATGAAATTAGAAGATATTTATATCCTTTATAGAGAGAATAGAGATAGACAAAAGACACATGCCACGGTATATGTTTTGTTTTGGTAGCACACAATGCTCGTGTATTTACATGTTGTTTTGCTTTTATTCGCCTCGTGGCTAAACGTTCCACTCCAGCGCGAGACAGCAGCCTCTCTCGCGCTCCCACACCAATTTACGAGCCATCATGAATATTAACCAGATCGAAACTGAAGTTTTGCCCTGTCTGCGACCATCCTCCAGACCGGACTCGAAGCTTCGGCTATTTCCTAGAGACCCAAAACTGCATATACTTCTAGAAAATTCACTCTTAAGGCTAGGATTTTACAAAGCTCACAATTGGTGATTTCTCTACTTTTGTTATAGGCTTGTTTGCAAAACTGCAGGCTACACGTTGAAGGTATCGGAGAGATAAAAACGAATATTTAAAACACAAATATGTGCTTTACACGCTTAAAAACAAAGGCTCTTCAATCGCTAGCATCGCTTCAGGAATCTTTTCGCTGGGTTTTTGAACTCCTATATGGTTGTTTAGAGATTCAAAGTGTGTTCTTGACTTTTTTAGGTTCTCCAGATGTGTGTGCTTGTTTTTGGTTTCTAGAAAAGTTTCTTTTAAATGAACATTAACAAAGTTCTCCTTTAACATCAAACTGCCAAACCATTTTTAAATTGTGTGTAACTTGGATTCTGTATTGTAAATTGTTACCCAGTACTCATATTTTGATTGTGATTTTCAGCCCCCCAGTTTAAAATGATGGACTACTCCTACGACGAAGACTTGGATGAAATGTGTCCAGTGTGTGGAGACAAGGTGTCCGGATATCACTACGGGTTACTGACCTGTGAGAGCTGTAAGGTGCGTAACATCAGCTGTTTTTAACTTCTCAACTGGTGGGTCATGACCTAAAAATGGGTCTCAGGTCTGTTCTGATAAGGTGGAAAAACTATCACAAGTGCAAATAAAAAAATGCAAATAACTATATATTTTTGCATTGTTAGAACAGCAAAATAAATAGCTTTGTCTGTTTTTAAAAGAGAGAGGAAAATGTTTTGTTGTTGACCTCAAAGGCTGTGCGTCCACTCAAGGAGTATTTTGAAACAAATTCGTCTGTTAGTTGGCCAAATGTTCATTTTGCGTGATGTTGTCCTTGAAAACCGTGATATAAATTCATTCATTTGATTTGATTTAATTTGATTTTGATATATATTTATATATATATATATATATATATTTGTACTGTTGAGTCGCCACTTGATGTCCAAAACCAGTACAACTGATCTAATGTGCTCTTGTTATTATTTATTTTATTTTTTTTACCAAGTTTACAAAAGTCCTGTTTTTTTATTGAAACCAAATGAATATGACTTTTCCGAGTTATTTATTAGCATAAAATGGGATGTTGTTATTGCAGGCTGCATATTTAGTATTTTTCCTAATGTGCAGCTGAAATATGGTGGTGTGTTTATTTCCAGACACCGTCAGAGGTTTTGTAGTTAGAGTTTGTAAACCGGACAGTTTGGAAAATCCAGAGTCTTTGTCTCTCTCTCTCTCTCTCTCTCACACACACACACACACACACACACACTGACTCGCACCCCCCTCCCCCCCCAAAGGCTGTATATGGTGGTAAATTTTCTTCTTTAACTGTCAACAGATCTCTGTACACTCTTCAAAAATAAAGGTTCTAAAAATTCCTAAAAAACCTTTAAGTGAACAGTTCTTAAAAGAACCATTTTGTCTTAGTGTGAACAACATTTTTAATATAGAGACCGTTTTTCCACGGAACCATCGATTTCAATAAAGAAGCTTTATTTTTAAGAGTGTAGCGCAACATGAGAAAATGATTTGCCATTTAAAACCACCTTTTTGAGTTTTGACAAAGACGATATTTAAATGCAAATATTATCATTTAAAAGCATTTCAATATAATTTAAAATTCCATTTTAATATGCAATATTTTGTATGTTCCTTACATATTTCTTTTCAAATTTGACTTGTTTTAATGATAAAGTCTACATTCAAGGTTAAGCACTTTATGTTACAGCCGTGTGTGTGTGTGTGGGTTATTTGAGTTCTGGCCAGTATTGATCCTTTTAGTTTTAAATGGGTCGGTCTCCCTACGGTGTTGATCAAGAATAAGTTAATGCCGTTCTTCGTTTGATTCTCTCCTGCCCTGAAAATGAATTCAGAACAGTTGCAGGTGGAATCTTGTAATCCTACGGCTGTAAATTATGGATATAATTTATTGGATTTTTTCAGTTTCTTTTTTGGTTCTGCAGTATGAATAATAGGATCAACAGGAATTTATTTGGTAGACATTTCTATGCCCCTGTTTGAATGTTCAAATTAAAATATATGGTTTAAAAAACAAAATATTAGTTAAACATAAACTTGAAAACTTCATACCAAATCCGACTTTCCTTTCACACTGAAAGATCTTGTTTTCTTCTAGCTTTGATGGCTTGCACAGCCTCTGGTCATAATTACTTCAAGAGGAGCTCAAGGAGAGACGTAAAATATGTAGTATTAGTATGTCACAACGCTAAATGCGGGTGAAGGGGATCTTTATATTAGCGAGGATATCAAGCGAGTCACCTAAAGTTATCGCGGCTGTATTTTGCACACTCTCCGGTCGGCATCTCACATTTCTCGATCTGTTTCTATCCCTGTGTTTCTGTTTGTTCATGTCAAGTGTGTGTGTGGGTGCACATGTCAGTTTTTGTGTGGGTGTGTGTGTTTGTGTTTATCCAAGTGAGCGTCGACTGCTGAGGGAGCGTTTCTCTGCCCGTGGCTCTACTTTTATAAGTGTCTACTTGTGTGGCAGTGTGTAACACCTCTTTTTTCTGTGTGAATGGAATTTTTTTTGTACTTGTGTGTGGGTTGTCTGTGGCTGAAAAGCACATTAACAAACACCGGAGGTCAAAAGTTTGACATCTTCATTCACCTCACTCTGCAGGGCTTCTTCAAGCGCACGGTGCAGAACAACAAGCGCTACACATGTATAGAGAACCAGAGCTGTCAAATAGACAAGACCCAGCGGAAACGCTGCCCCTACTGTCGCTTCCAGAAGTGCCTCACTGTCGGCATGAAACTGGAGGGTAAGAAGTCTTTTTAGTTCATCCATGTATTTCTTCCTCTAACTGAACAGAGCTTTAGCTCTTTAAAGAGCAATTCTGTCATCATTTACTCACCCGCAAACCCGTAGGATGTTCTTTCTTCTGTGGAACACAACAGGAAGGATGTTCACGCTGCTCTTTTCTATACAATGAAAGTAAATGGTGGCCACAGCATTCAAGCTATAAATCTGACAAAAAAGCAGTACACATGAATTGTGCACAATAAGTCTTCGTACAGGAATAGACTAGAATATAAGTCACTTTTTGGAGCTTGACAGCTTCGGTCTGCAAGTTAATTGTATGGAAAAGAGCAGCGTGAACATTCTGCTAAACATATTCTTTTGTGTCCACCTGAAGAAAAACAGGGTTGAAATAACACATAATGAGCTCCCATCTAAGAGTTCCACATGCTTACTACATGATTCTTTCCTTGTAGTATGTAGATGTACGACTGTTAATTGTTTAACTGCTGGAGGGCAGAATTTCTAGCAGTGTCGTTTTATAGCTAGCTGGCTTTGATTTGCTGGCGCATGCTACCAACAGGATACGAGGCCCTCCAGCGCCCTGTCAGACCCGTCCAAAGAGATGAGCGCTCGCTAATACTCCCCAAAGGCTTCTTCTGATAGTTCGTACTCCTAAGGAAAGCTGCAGAGATGGAAAATGTTAACCAAAATGGTGTTTTGAATACAAACCGCAGTAATAAGTTTCAAGTTTTTTAAGTTATTGCTTGAAAACAGAATTATTGCTGAAGAAATTAAATTTATTAGTATAAAAATGTATACGTAAAAACATATGCATAATTTTGTTATAAAACTGACGGCAATTTTAATAATTTAAGTATTAAAAATGACATTTTATTTAAAAATATTTATTTAAAAAATACAATATAATAGTAACAATAACAACAATAATAATACACAACTTTTTTTCTTTTGTCAAATCAACTTAGATAATTAATTTGGTTCAGATAACATAATATTTTGAGTTTCTATTTATTAAACCAATGTCCTTAATTGTATTAACTCAAATTTTTAATTTCAATGAACTCAAATTTTTAAGGCAACCAGGTAAATTACTTTAAGTTAAACCAACAATAATTTTTTACAGTGTAATAATAATATATATTTTTTTAATTTTAGTGATGGACCTGCAATCCATGACTTATGACTTCATTTTATCATAAAATTTATCACGTATGATGTAAATTTGTTTTTCAAAATAAGAATTTGTTTTTAATATTTTATATATTATTTAAAAAATATATATATAAACTGGGGCCCCCAACTAATAGGTAAGCTATACATTTATTGTTATTATTTTTATTTATTTATTTATTTTTAAATTAAAACATCTTAAAATTCTTAAATCTGCCATCAATTTTATGGCAAAATGATTCATTAGTGATGGAGCTGCAATCAATCACTTATGACATAATTTTGTCATAAAATTGAAGGCATTTTTAAGAATTGATGGATAGTTTTTAGAACAATAATGTATAGTTTACCTATTAGTTGGGCATCCTGGGCACCATGAATTGTAGTGATGGACCTACTGGAAATAAATGCTTCAGTTAAAATTTTTCTTTCTGTATTATCTGAAGCTTTCAGCAAACAGATTTGAGTGCACTACTCACCATAATTGAGCAAGTAGCAAAACAAAACATTCATATCAGTGTGACATAGACAAGTGGCCTTCCATGTCTCCATGGAAGCTCCATTATCAATACAGATAAGGAAAGGCTGCTGTTTTGAAGTTCTCAAAAAAGCACGTGAGCGTGTTATGTCTTACGAGGAAGGCTTGTAATTATCTTCCTTTATATATTTGTGGCTCAGTTACAGATTAAGAAAGAGAATCCAATCTTTTTTTACCATCATATAATCAGTATTGAGTTGAGGAAGTGAAAAGGAAGCTACACAGACATGCCCGTGCGCTTATTCATTCCATTCGAGTCCAATGTTGTGCACAGCGGAGCGTAAAATAGTTTAGATTTCATCAAACGTCTGTTATCCATATTAAGGACCTTGATGAATCTGACAATCTGGCATGGCTTTACTGTGGATATTCAAAACATGCTCCATGCTTTGCATTGCGCACTTTGTCATTTTTTGGGGCTGATACGCGTTTGCCGTCTCTAGCCTCTGGTGGTGGCGGCAGCAAGCTGTCCCATTACTTATGCATAGGTATCATAGCTATTCATGTGTGCGCATGGAACGGCGCGCCTTCAGAGTAGAGCTCCGGCGGACATGACAAACTGTGTGTCAGGAGCCGGCCAGGGGAGGCATTCATATGCCTGTGATAGGACAGGGATTCTCGCCCAAGCAACGCTTAATATTCCTGTATATTAAACACACATAAATCAGACAATAAGCAGCGCTCGAATCTGCCCAGACGGGCCCCGTCTACAGAGACGCGAAACATGCACAAACAAACAACATCTATGGACTGCCAATTCAAGTAAATTAGATCAGGCAACTGCTTTTATTACCAAGGCAATTGCTTTCCGCAAGCCATTTGAGTAACTCA
Organism: Ctenopharyngodon idella; assembly: GCF_019924925.1. Lineage (NCBI taxonomy): Eukaryota > Metazoa > Chordata > Actinopteri > Cypriniformes > Xenocyprididae > Ctenopharyngodon > Ctenopharyngodon idella. The sequence continues at coordinate 9,685,370 of NC_067229.1, forward strand.
CAAATTGCTTTTATAACTCATGTGCACACATACACAGACATGCTCAATACAGGCTACAAACACATACAGAACAGATATACAAACTCACACAGTTTACATGAAAGAAACGGGCTGTGTTCAGAATAGAAGGCTAGCCTACTACATACTGAATACTGAACAATGTATACTGTATTCTAGCTACCATTTTTAAAAATCATAGTAGGTGAAATAGCATGCATTATTCCACAATAAAATATTTTCCCAAAAAGTAGTATGCTCATCATGTTGAACGTAGAAAATAAATGTTTATTTTGCATTTTGATTAAATTTTTAGTGTACATTTTTGGAATCCCAATTAAATTATGAGTCAATAAACGATTTTAAAAATTGCTGTTGATATTGTTTTAGGTTCATTTATCACACTAGGAATTGAAGGTCAAGATGAGCGCATTGCATTGTGGGATATAGAGCATGCTATTTCATGTAGTGTGCTTTTTTGCAACTGTACTGTAGTAGGCTGTTCTATGCACAAAATATACACAGTATTTACTACAACAATAGTAAGGGGCCATTCACACAGAACACGTTTTTCTATTCCAATGAGCTACTTTTCAATGGACGTGTATGAACATAATGCTCGTGTCTTGCGTCTTTTGCAGTGCGTTTTTAAGATGCCGTGTCAAGTTAAAAGAATTTCAACTTTTACATGCAGTGCCACTCATCAATGTCAGTTCCAAAACAGTTGACCAATCAGAAGAACTCGGAGGCGGGGCAAGCGTTGTGAGCTTCTGTTTACAGTAGCAAGTTGGCATGGCAACTGTTTTACTTCACGACAACATGGCGGAGGAGGCCAAAGCCAGTGCGATTACTTTCTTTTTTTCCATGTCAAAAATAGTATCTATCAATTCTGCTGTTTGCCTATTTCTATTATTTCCGTTATTGCCGTTATTGCATTAGGCCTCAAAAGCGCGTCTCGAGACCCTTGCGTTCTGCGCTGCGCTTTTTTAAAAACCATTCCTGAGCGTTTTTGACGCAAAGACGCGTTTTGTGTGAACAGCCCCTAAGAGTAGTAAGGTAGTATGCTATTTCAATCATAGCCAGAAACACAGAATGTCATTATATACACACAGAAAATGTGCATACTGTGCATAGTATAAGTATGCATACTATATACTGCAACAATAGTAGTAATAGTATGCTATTTTAAACAGCCAGAAATGCACAGGTTATTCTGTGCATATAGAATTTGCATACTGTGCATAGTATGCATACTGTGTGCTGCAACTATAGAAGTAGTATAGTAGAATGATATTATGAATATTAGAAGAAATGTAGTAGGCGATTCTATACATACTATATACTGCAATAATAGTACAAGTAGTATGGTAGTATGCTATTTCAAACACAGAAGATCATTCTATGCATAAAGAAAATGTGCATAGTATACATACTATATACTGCAACATTATTAGTAGTATGGTAGTATGCTATTCTGAATATAACTTTAAATACACATGTAGATGCAAATGTAGATAATTCTGTGCATACAGACAATTTGCATTCTATGCATAGTATACATACTATATACTGCAGCAATAGTAGTGTGGTACTATTATCAACATAAACCCCCTTGTCTTATGCCAAAAAATCAGTATGACATGCATGTAAATAACCTTGTTTAATTAGACGCTGTGAGAAAAAAAATCTTATCAGAAGACAAAAAGGAAGAGGGGGATGGTGTCAGACAGAGTGTGTAAGCGTGCATGTGCACGGATGGAGGGGGGGCGCAAGGGGTACGGCATGCATTCATGATCTGAGTCGCAGGTCTAATTGTGATTTCCCATAAGGGCCGACTATTAGTTTCCAGCTCATTAATTACCCTGTTGCTCAGGAATCATTAATAGTTAAACTTACCACAGTTTTTCTGATTGGATAAATTTTTAACAACCACATTAAGGCCAGAAACAAGAAAAAACAACCACATTAAGGCCAAAAAAAAAAAAAAAAAGAAGATAAATCTCCCACCAAGTTGCTCAGGAATCATTTTTGGATGTTACGAGAGCTGTCAGCGGGATCGCTGTGGCAACACTTTGCCGGCCTCTCTCACCAGATCAATCAGATCACACACATAGTGACAACCACACACACACAAACACTCACCGCTGTGACAAGGGCCATTAAAATCACTCCCAAGGCAGCTGTTGGACCGAGGGTTTTCTTTTAATTGTTTTATTTTTTTAAGATCTACTGTTCGTGAGATATTACGGCCTAACGAGCACGTTCACGCTGGTCAAATCGCAAACGCGTCTACAAATCCATGCTCTCCACATATGCTGGTGTGTGTTTAACACGCTGCTGGAACCTCCAGCCATCCACCTGCCAACAACGTGGAGCATAAAAGAGAAATAATTAAGCATAAATAATTAACATGGGACCCAGCAGACGAAAGTGGAGTCTACTGCCCTGTGGCGGGGATCAGAGTCACTTCCGGGCAATGGCGCGCTCTTCATTTATTTGCCATAATGATGATCTCGTCCGCTTGACTTTGTCTCGCTTCAGTTTAATATTGAATCATTAGCACCGTTTCTCTCTAAATTGTGTCCTCTGGCTCGATTATGCTTAGTTTGCTCTAGGTCTGGCTTTGAAAAAAAAAAAAAAAACTGGTTACATGGGTGGCAACACAAACTAACACCACTGCCTGCTAAATTCACACATGAAATTTACACTGATTGCTTGTAGCAAATAAGCAACTACCCTAAAAGCCCGTGGCCAGTTTAAAGGCTTCTCTGCTGTGGTATAGATCAATTGAGACTGTGTACCAAACTTCAAAACTTCTCTATTTTATTGTTTAAAGGTGAAGTGTGCAACTTTTTTGATGTTAAAATACTTATGTATTTGTATATTTGTCAGTGAAATGTATAAACACTCTGGTGCTTTCAAAACAATCTGTTTGTTTGAGAATCCTGACCAGACCGACATAGTAACGGCTCAACCAATGGTGTGAGTTATGGTTGGGCTATCTTTTTGTTAGACCAGTGACTGAACTGTCTCAAAACAAGGGCAGAATTGAAGAATCAATCAATCAAATCTATCTAGGCTTTGTCAAGTCGGCATTCAAACTTTGCTTTTTTAGAAAAAAATTATAGTTAATAGTTTTTTAAAGGTCCAGTGTGTAATATTTAGGAGGATCTATTGACAGAAATGTAATATGCAATATAATATACATAACTATGTTTTCAGTGGTGTATAAAGACCTTAAATAATGAACCGTTATGTTTTTATTACCTTAGAATGAGCCATTTCTATCTACATACACCACTTACATCGAATTCGCCATGTTTCACCACCATGTACCACGCAAGACGCATGCAGTTCTGTTTATTAACCACTAGAGTGCCAAAAGTTATGGACTGCAGCTTTAAATTTCTTTGAATTTCAAATTATTTTGCTTCCTGACATTTAAATTTGAATTCTAATTCTGCATTCTGTTTACTACCTAAATTCAAATTCAGCTGAAATACAGGAATTGAATGTGGTTTTTCAATTCAGTCATTACTTACTGCAATTCCGTTTTGTGACACTAGTGGAGCAGAACTTTATCTTTTATGTTTTGAATTCTAAAAAGGACAATTCTGTGATTTTCCCATTAATACCCATCTCATTTTCTGTTTTGCCTTTTATAAGCTGTGAGGGCCGATCGAATGAGAGGAGGTCGCAACAAGTTTGGCCCTATGTACAAACGAGACCGGGCGCTCAAGCAACAGAAGAAAGCCTTGATCCGGGCCAATGGACTCAAGCTGGAGGCCATGACGCAAGTCATGCAAACCGTCCCAGCGGACCTCACCATTACCTCTGCCATTCAGAACATCCATTCGGCCTCCAAGGGGCTTCCGCTGAGCCACCATCACCACCACCACCACCATCACCACCACCACAGCTCCTCCAGTGCAGGCCTGCCACCTGCAGACTTTGACCGCAGCCCCTTCGTCACATCGCCGGTCAGCATGGCCATGCCGCCGCACGCTGGAGGACTGCAGGGCTACCAGGCGTATGGCCACTTCCAGAGCCGCACCATCAAGTCAGAGTACCCCGACCCTTACACAAGCTCGCCGGAGTCCCTCATGGGCTATCCGTACGTAGAAGCCTACGCAGGCGGATCGCCGCCCACCTTCCCTCACCTGGTGGTGGAGCTGCTCAAGTGCGAGCCGGACGAGCCCCAGGTTCAAGCGAAGATCCTAGCGTACCTACAGCAGGAGCAGGCCAGCCGAGGCAAGCACGAGAAACTCAACACTTTCGGCCTCATGTGCAAGATGGCTGACCAGACACTGTTCTCCATTGTAGAATGGGCCAGGAGCAGCATCTTCTTCCGGGAACTGAAGGTATGTGACGCTTTCATTGGTCTGAAAAGAAAGTAAAGTTTGGTGGTTGTAAATTTCAAGTGATCTAAAAGCATTTTACATAGCTTTGTGAACCAGCAAGGATGGCATTTGGCCTAAAATTCAAGATAAATCTCAGAAAATACCAGAATGAAGGTGTTTCACGAATAGTACTGCAGTTTAGTGACAATATGAGACTTAAGGACCGTTCATACCAAAGGCGATAACTATGACGATAACAATAACCATAAAGTTTTAATAATCGCTCTAATTCTATGAGAATAGGGAAGTCTACACCACAATTATTACAATAGCGAAGGAGGAATGATATTGTTGGAATCACTTTCAGAACATTCTTTCCAGCTGATGAGTGATTAAAAACATTGACAGCGAATCAGAATCTTTCCTGCTTTAAAGAGCTTGAGCATTTAAAGACGACAAAACTGTAGCGCATGCTTATAATAAACAGAACGTTATCGTGCGTTGGTGTGGACGCTAATATAGCTATCGTTATAGTTAGCATTTTTGGTGTGAACAGGCTTTTACTTATCAAGTACACTTACACCATGTCCTAACCAGATGTGACGCGACGGCGCGACACATGATAAAATGTATCTTTTCCATGTTAATCAGAGTTTTTGTTTTAACCAGCGATGCACAATGATTCTATTTTATAAATGGCCTCTATTTCTGCGATGTTGTGGCTGGTACAACAACACACAAAGTATGACAATGATAATTTCAGGAACTGGTTATGTGCTTTATTTAATGTTAAAGGCATCTAATGTGAGTTTGAATATCATTTTGTGTGTCTTTATAGTCATACTGAAAGCGACAATGGATAATTCAGATCTTGAAAATAAATTAAAGCATTATGTAACTCAGTGTGAACAAATGAGTGTATTCTATGGCTTTCAATCACTCAGTATGTATTTTTAATGATGTTAAAATGGTATAATAGCTATTTATGAATTCAATTATGTGCTTATCCATTTTATTGCGAGTGCAGCAGCGCTTGACGAGAGACTCCGCCCACAAGCTCTTCTGATTGGCTGTGATTTATGATTGATATTGTCACATCTCATCTGATGTTGCTGGAACCTTATCGCATCACATCTGGTTAGGACAAGGTGTTAAAATATTTAATGGTTTTGATTAATCTTACCTATAAAGCATTAATGTTTCTTAGCATACTCAACACTACAGTACACTAGTTGAATTATTAATATAAATGAGACAAATGTTGCCCTTTGACTGGACAGCTAAATAGTTAATAGTTTTCCATAAATAATGAGTCAATGCTATTTGTGGGGAGTTTTTGGGATGACCTTAAAAATACATTGTATATTTGTGTTAGTATTTCAAATGATGTATTGACAAACAATGATTTATAATTGACGGTTTACTACACAAGCTGAAGAGGCCAGTCTGGTGTCATTTATTTTTTATTTTCACTTGTTTTAACCTTTTTTTTCACAATACACATCTGCCTGACAGAAATATTAATGGGGTTGAGAAGACTGTGAGGGTTTTAGTAACTCGTGCATGTCTGCCTTGGTGAAAGATTTTGGTCATGAGCATGCTGTATTTTACCCTCCCGTGACATGTTTTGATATGCCACTGGAAAATATGACAGCACCCAATTCAAATCATTCATTTTGTGCTGGTAGAGCTACAGGCACCTTATTGTTTTCCTCTCATTACATTCAATAGCTCATGAGATGTACTAGACTGCATTAATACTGAGAATTGACCAGGTCTATATTGAAAATATATAGCAAATTCCGATGTTGTTGCGATACTGTCAAAATAAATTACTAAAATACTCACATTCTCATTATGATGGGGTGGACATCCACTTTAAATGTTTTTATATCGGGATATTCAATCAAAGTAAAGTGCCACTGACATTTTCATTAGCACCTTTTGGGATTTTACTGTTGATGGCTAAAAAAAAAAAAAGAAGTAATAAAAATATGACCACGATCATGTGAAAATAAATATTGTCATACCTCTCAGAGAACAACATTTTTGCTGTTTTCACACCGACAAATTTGTTTTCATCCATCTTTATCCATCAGTTTTTGCCTTTTCTCAATCAGATGTTAAGGTTTTTTAAAAATATTTTCTTACACATTTTAAACTCTAATTTTGAAGTATTACAGATTTAGATTTAAAACTTTGTGCACATTGTTTTTTTCCCCCAACATAAATTATGCAGTTTTCATGCTTTTGTTACAAAGCCGAATGTTACACTCTTCCCTTTGCTCTTACCAATAGAGCTTTATTATCCATTCTCGCGCTCTTTCGCTCAAGCATTGTATTCCCACTTTAGCATGGATTAGCATTTGTGTATGGCTAATTGCTGTCTGTATCATTTACCTTTAATTGTGTTTGCACTTCACCTTTCGCCACGGTGGAGTAGCTTCCCCTTGATGTTATGACTACTTTCTCGCCCTGGCTAATTGTTTTGCACAATAGATGTTAAAAGAGACAAGGGCGTAGCTGTCGAATTTGACATTAGCAGTCGTAGTGTGGCGGTGAAGTTGTAATTAGCGCAGCTCTCATATGCCCTCGCTAAATCATATGCTGGAGCGCTAACGGAAAAACCACAAACAAAAAAAGGTAGCACTAGAAAGTCTGAACCCACTCCTAACTCTAATTAGTGAACACTTGTACAGCAATTGTTACCCACGGAGCTTTGTGATGCTGATGGAGGTTTATTCCACATAACGTTGTGGTTTTAACAAGCTTCATCTTTCGAGAGCTCAGATAAAGCTGGAACATCAAGACAAGAGCTATATATTCAGATTTAATGACATAGAAATGCAGTAAATGGATGCTGTGAAAAGCCTCCCTTCGCATTTATTCATATTTCCTAGAATGTGAATGAGTTTCTCATTTTTTTGTGGATTTCTCAAAGGAGCTAGAGATCAACATGCAAATAATTGAAATCTATTTCATTTTCACTTGCATTAGCGATGCTACGCTAACAGTTTAATATGTTTATACAGTGACACCTGTGTAAACAATCACTGCTAGCATATGCTAGCATGTTCGTAGCACAAACACACTCACACACCTGCTCATAGAAAGCTCATATATCTATGGAACATTACCCAAAAAACCACATACATCAATAAATGCTTTATCAGCAAGATTAATGCGAGAAATTAGATAAAAAGCTGTTTGCGAATATTCTGCGAGCGAGCTAATGACAGAGCTGTGGGTAGCATATAATAAACACAGGAAATACAAGTGAATATAAGGCTTGTCTGGGAGGGTGGTGAGTCGGCTATAAATATATCTACATTTACAGCCCTATTATTAGCCTCGTAAGAACAAAAGAATTTATCTCGTAATAGAGCCCGGTGTGAAACGTCTGCCAAGTGTTTAAAGATTTAGTTTCCATAAGTTAGACTTTGGTAACAGCTCTCATAAATATTTGGTCATGATGGGATCTCTGAAGAGAGCTTACTATTGTGTTCAGACACATGAAAAAAAAAACATGAGAGGAACATTCCGATAGCCATTTCTCACACTTGGGCGACAGTGAAGCTGTTAAATTTAGGAAAAGAGGAAGAGGTAAAAAATTAGCTTAGCTACCAACCGACCACAGAAATGACATATTTCACGAACATTTTACAGAGACTTTTAACCCTGACATGAGAAATAATAGTCCAAAAAACATTTTATTTTTAATTGGAACACTATTAACCCATATGTGTCTTTTGTAACTTTTACGCTTCAAACTTCAGATTTCTTCAGAAGTCCCAACTGAGCAAAAATACGAAATTTGTTGCAGTTGCTGATATTTATATGGCCAGAAAGTAAGATGAAATTCTGATAGCTTGTAATGTAAATAAGTAAGATCTTACAGTGTAACAGACTACTTGCATAAAATACATATAAATATCAATTGTCACTCTATATCTCCCATTAATATGTCTTAGTTAGATTATATTTAAATGATTAGTTCTATAACCAAAGCTCTGTAGTTTTTATTGTGAGGGCAAAACATATAATGTAATTCAATACAATGATGACTTTGAGAGACGGACAAATAAATGTTCATCAAAAGCCTGACATATCACATTTGATACTCACATTTTAACAGGAAAAAAATGGTGAATGTATAGATAATCAAGTAAACCTAAGTTGCTTTAGTCCAGTAAGTGTTCATTTTGAAATATTACTAGCAATATACTAGTTATTCTTATGTTTACTTTATAAAAATCAGTGAAGATTTCACACCAAAAAGACGTGACGGTGACCTGAAGTTGGATGTTTTTAGAATTGTATCAAAATGACTTTTTAAGTGCCAAAAAAAGTATCAATCAGATGACAGAAAGCTTGAAGTAGATTGTGTACAACAGGTTTTTTAGCAGTTTTGATCAAGTTGATAATTTAAATTATCAATTTTGAGTACAGTAGGCTTTATAGGGTTAATGAGCAAAATGGCAAGTAAAACTACATCAAAATCGCTATTGTAGCCTCCCAGACATCTCGTTAATTTAAACAATATTGTACATAAGCGAACTAATTGTTCATTGTGTTATGAAAATGCTAAAATGCTGTGTTTCATGTGTGTGTTTGAAGGTGCGTGCCAGCAGCATCCCCGTCATCTGGCTGGTTTGTCATGTAAGGGTGGGAGTCATGTTTAGGGGGTGGGGGGGGAAACAGATGCAAGCTTCCCAGTGTTTGCATTGACAATATGAGTTGGTATGAAGCCGGTGTGCGTGCTTGTCCTCCCCTGGCTCTGTTGTTAGTTGCCCGGCCCATAACGTGGAGAGTGATTCACATCCATAGAGAGATCACCCTTTCATTGTGGACGGCGAGCTATTGTTTAACGGATAGGATGCGTGCACTTAGCTTTTCCTCAGAACACACAATGGCATTAAAACGCACAGATTCACCGCAGGCTTAATCGTTCTTGTGAGGATTCCACGTAATTCGTGCGTCTTGTGTCACACAATGTACTTGGGTAAACTTAATCACCGCTGATATTGTGCCACAAAGCGAGCCCAAATGTACTGTCTTAAATTTAGTCCTCCAAGCTGATAAAAGTCAACCGTGCAAAACTTACAATACCCTGACATGTGGCGCCAATATTTATTTTTATTCTTTCACGGCTGCTCCGGGACACTTTTTTCTCTCTCTCCCTCTCTCTCTCTCTCTACAGTGAATTGAATGACAATACCAGGCCTGCCATTAAGTAAAGCAGCACTGTATTAGGGCCTTGTTCTCTAACCTGCACCCAGCCGTGAGGCTCGTGCTTATTGAAAAAGCAGCTGTGAGGGGAGAGAGGACAGGAGATAGGGGACGTTCTGTCACTTTCTGTGTTATAGTGTCTAGATCACTGAAGCTATGTCCGACTGCACTGGGCATTTTGTATGTTTTTACAGTATACAGTCAAACCAAAATTTATTCAGACACTTTCAACATTTCATTCATTAATACAGTTTATTCACTATAGTTTAAAAAATGGTAATAAAATATGACAAGACCTCAGAGTTAAACTGTGTCAGAAAAAATTTATCTTAATTATGTCAGATAACACTTAAGCAAAACATTGTCAGGTCAAAGTATCTGAATTTTTATTTTTATCAATTTTACTGGTAGTCCACTGTATGAAGAATTTTTGGGTATAGTAAAAATATATCAAAAATGTCTGAATATTTTTTATTTTTTGTATAATTATGTATATTATGTCACACAACATATTTGTATAATTTAATACAATTATTTTTCAACTTTAAGCTTCTAAACTTCATAGTAAAATTGATTTAAATCTGATTTTCCCCCCAGGTATTCCATGCTTCAGAGAATTCCCATACTGTGTGTAGCACTTAAAATATTCTGTTGAAACAGTAGGAGTAGAAGACTGATTTTATGATTGTGCATTTGGATTTTTCAAAATGTTCTTTGATTTATATTTATTATTATACAGTGGCCTCAAAACATTTTTGGACAATTAAGTCACTCTAAAAAATATCTTAATTTCATTGTATTCGGTAATATAATCAAAATATCCAACCAAGTGGCACCTGGATCTTTTTTAATTTTGTTTTTCCAAGTTCATGCAGACCTCTTTTTGTGAAACATTTTGCTTAAAAACTGTGTTTTCACTCTTTTTAATCAAAATAAATGCCACTTAATTTGATCTTTTGTTATTCTACATTTTTAAGTGTGATTTGCACTACTGTTTAAAACTTTGAGGTCAGATTTTATTTCTTTTTGAAAGAAATTAATACTTTTATTCAGCAAGGATGCATTCAATTGATCAAAAATGACAGTTAAGTCATTTATAATGTAACAAAAGATTCTGTTTTGAATAAATGCTGTTCTTTTGAACTTTTTCTATTTATCCAAGTATCCTAAAAAAAATTGCATCACAGTTTCCACAAAGCAGCACAACTGTTTTCAACATTGATAATCATAAGTAATGTTTCATGAGCAGCAAATCGGCATATTAGAATGATTTCTGAAGGATCATGTGATACTGAAAACTGGAGGAATGATGCTGAAAATTCAGCTTTGACATCACAGGAATAAATTACATTTTTAAATGTATTAAAATAGAAAAAAAAAATATTTTAAATTGTAATAATATATCACAATATTAGTGTTTTTACTGTATTTTTGACCAAATAAATGCAGCCTTGGTGAGCATAAGTGACTTAAAAAACAGTGCAAGTGCCACTGCACATTAATATATTTATTCAATATATTCAATTCATTTTATTTTGACTGCGAGAGGATTTTTTTCTTTACCCTCCATTAATATTTTTTTTCTATGCGACACTTTTTCTCATTCATTTTCTTGTTTTGTTAATCCGCCAGTCCACATTTCAGAGGTTCAGGTCAGAGACTGTAATTTCTGTGGCCGTCGTATCTGCAGAAATTAATAAGGCGTTGCAGTCGTGATCTGTGAACTTGTGCACGATTTATATCCCCCCATCCCAGCTTCATCTCCACATATACTACCCAGACCGGCCACGGCGTCTCCTGCCCTCCCCGTGACTCGCAGACGGCCTGAGGTCAAGCTAGCGAGTGTCCTGACAAACAGCCTCGGTCGCGAACGCTGCGCCGGAGATTTGTAACCGTGTCCCTGGTCCGCCGGATTTGAATTATTCTGCTTTACATCGGCGTGTGGGGTTATTGTCATGAGGGGGAGGGCCTGGGACACATGGGGGGGGCTAAGGGGGGACGAACAAGCCCCAGAAGCGGCACCAAGGGCAGGGGTGCGTGGTGAAGGACAGGGGGGGAAACAGGTGGGAGGTTAATGGCCCCTGGACCGGATCCACCAGCCGCTCAGACTTGATATATGGGCTTTGGGCCTGGTGCAGGCGTAGGCTTTCAAAGATATATTATTTCATTTGAGAAGCAGCATTCTAGTCCCTGCATTTGTCCACTGATAGATGATATCCCGTGGCTGGGCAGCAGCCACAATTGGAGATAGCGTGTGAGTTTTCGTAAGGCTCGCTCTTGTACATATTTTCTCTCTCTCATATTCTCCTGTCTCTCTGCTCGACTGTGGGCAGGCCTTTTGGCAGGCTGCGTTTTTTTCCTAAGCCTGCTATTTCAGTGGTAACAATATCTGTTTGATCAGAAGAGATGGGCAGCAGGAGAACGTCCACAAAGGCCTTTTTTCATTCATAAATAATGCACAAATGGACAAAAACTCCATGTCTTGTCATGAATTCTGGAAGAATGCGGTGTTTTGGCACTTCATAAATATTGCAGCGGCGAAGTTCAGGTTTTAGCCCCCTGAAGATACCAGAAAAATTAATAATAACATTGACATTTAAGGTGGATCACGAGTTGTTAGCTGAGAGAAGATTTGTGTAAACATTTATTAATTTATACGCAGTTACGAATCATTACAAAGGTTATAATTACAAGCTCATTATTTGATTTCATCAATCAGTTGTCTTGCTTATTTGTCCGATTCGCTTTGGCAGCAGATTTTGACCAAAAAGCGCTACTTAGACAGGAAGAGAATCTTACTGACATTCAAAGCGGCCAGTCACTATGGAAGCCCATTTCTGGCTCATAGTTAAACAATAAAAAGCTAACCGTGACTATATTTTGCAACGTGACTTTATTTTTTATTTTAAAGTTTTTCTCGTTTTTTATTACTTTGAAACAAAAACTGATTATTTCTCACAAATCTTGGGAAAAGAGCAAATAATGTTCCGCTTGAAGATACACTACCGCTCAAAAATTTGGTTTTGAAGGAAATTAATACTTTTATTCAGCAAGAATGCATTAAATTTATCAAAAGTGACCGTAAAAACATTTATTATGTTAAAAAAGATTTCTATTCCAATTGAATTCTGTTAATTTGAACTCTCTATTCATCAAAGAATCCTGAAAAAAACTGCATCACGGTTTCCACATAAAGCAGCACAAATGTTTTCAACATTGATAATCATAATAAATGTTTCTTGAGCAGCAGATCAGCACATTAGAATGATTTCTGAAGGAATATGTGACACTGAAAACTGGAATAATGATGCTGAAAATTCAGCTTTGACATCACAGGAATAAATTGCATTTTAAAATATATTCAATATAGAAAACAGCTATTTTAAATTGTAATAACATTTTATAATTTTCTTTTATTACTATATATAGATGACTTCTTTCAAAAACATTTAAAAAATCTTATCGACCCCAAACTATTGAACAGTAGTGTATCTCATTAACTTGCTCAAAAATGGTCTAAAACAATAATATCAAGATTTTACATGATAAAGTTCGCAATTCCAGTGACTAATTCTTTCTCAGAAGTGCTCATTGTAGCAGCCTGGTACCTTGTAAACATGACTTTGGTTCCTGGAGGACTGATAAATGACTCCAGCCAATCAGATGGGAGCTCTTAAAACAGCATCCACAGCTCTCTTTCACGGGGCATTGCATATGGTGCTTCCTATGGCAGCTGAGGTCAGCTTCGCTCTTTCTTTCTCCCTGAAAAATGCGTCCTGCACCCTCAAGGCCTAACCGGGCGAAGGAAGGAAGTGCGTACACTTGTTAAAAGGAGAGATTTAGGGTTCGAACTCCCCTCAGGGCCTGTGGGAGACTCCTGGGAAGGGTTTGGAGCAGTCGGAGAAGAGTCTGTTCATCCACTTGTTGCTTTGATGAGGGATAAAAGCCTGTCATGAACTTCTAGGTCCTGCCCAGGAGCTGATGGACTCGTACCGCTGCTTCCATTCCTTCTGCTGCTCTCTGAAATGGGGAAAAAAGACAGAGAAATATAGAAATATGTTTACTTTTCTTTATCTTCAGAGTGGCTTTGGTATTTGTAAGCACTTTGCACTCCAGAAAGGGACAAATGTTTGATATTATCTTGTGTCGATTAAGGTAAAAGCCTTTTTTATTGGCCGCACTGGATGCTTGTTAAAACCAGGATGTAGAGTGAAGCCCCAAAACACCCCAATCAGACCGAGCCGACAGCACACAAACTGCTCCAAAGAGGCTGATTTAAGCTAACAAATCAACTCAATCAACATTTTTACCTCTTATGTACTAGTCGTAAAGTAAAAACGGCTGCACATTTGCCCTCATAACTGCAAATAGTTGCTTTATACCAAAATAGCATCTTGTACAAGAACCTTAATATCAGCCTTGCATTTAAATGGCACGATATCAGCATTCATGAGATGTTTCTTTAAAACATGCTTTGATTTATCTCTATTTATCATTGTACAGTAGTTGGAAATGGCATAAAACCACCACCACCATCAAAAAAAAAAAAAAAAAAAAAATATATATATATATATATATATATGATATCAAAATAATAATATTAATATTGCTATATAAACAGTATTTTTTATTTTATTATATGATACTATACTATAGTACTATATACTGTATATATAAAAAATGTATTATTTATAAATATATTTATATGTTAAATATTTAAATCAAATGATGAAACCAAAAATACATTGTGTGTGTGTGTGTGTGTGTGTGTGTATATATATAATTTCAAAATGTCAATATCAAATGTCAAATATTTAAAATAATAATATTATTAATATTGCTATATAAATGATATTTTTTATTTTATTATATGATACTATAGTACTATATATAATTTTTTCATTATTTATAAATATATTTATATGTTAAATATTTAAAACAAAAGATGAAATTTACATTATATATATATATAATAAAATTATTATATAGTAACATCATAAAATAAAATAAAAATATATATATATTTTATATATATATATATAAATATAATATATAAAATATATATATATATTTTTTTTTTTTTTGTATATCGCTATTTCTCATAGGTTTAAAAGTATGTGAATGTAACTCTGACACATTCAACTAAAGTCCATGAAGTGAAGCTGCCCAAATGTCACTAAGGATTTAGCCTTTTCCCCTCTATAATTATTCTCTTCAACCATGAATACCTCACACTTGTAAATTACATTTGCACAGCAGCTGTAATTTTGCACCTGTTTTATGTAATGGGTTTGAAACAAATCCATAAAACGCAAGCGTCAACTGAACATTTAAACTTTTAGGTTTAAACTTTTATGTGCATACTACAAAAGAGCATTTGTTTAATTTGCCCAGATCTGCTGTTGTCCCGTCCTTCAGTGTTTAATTAACTTGTAGTAATCAGCGCAGGCATGAGGTTTCTAGTGTCGCTCTCAGCCTTACTCTGTCAGCAGTTGTCTACGACATCTATTTTTGCTTCTTATTTACAGCTGTCTATTCCGGACACGCTGAAAGGTCCCAAAGACAATAGATAAGGACTGCGGTCAGAAAGACAGGGAGCGTGTGGGCTAGGCTTACACTTATATTTAACTGTACTGTGTGAATGGATTTGCTCCTGATGAACGGCATGGGCAATTCAGCTGGAGAACATTATACGCAGTTGGGAAGAAACGTTCACCAAGGCGTCAAGAGAAAGACAAAGCCACCTGTTCATTAAACCGCCTCATATCTTTTATTTCTAACTCATAGTGTAGGTTCAGTCTGAGACGTTGGCATTGACCGGCAGTTTTAAACGTTTCCAAACACATTACATCAATGAGCATAACTTTCAGAATAGTTTTCATAATTACATTCTTTCTTTATCCTGACCCCCTGATGAAGATGAAAGGAAGGTTTCATGATTTCTGAACGACAGGAGAGGAAAAATTTTCAAATTTGCACCAGGCGAACACTCAAGTAACTGACGTGTTGACAGCGGTTTTAAATCCGAGCATTGCATTACAATGCTGCAGTGCCAAAAATGGCAAATCGCACTATAGGGACGTAATAGTTAAGACAGTAATGCTTCTCTCAGATTGTGTGAGCAGGCATTTGAGTTCTTTCTATACCTGTTTGCAAGGCTCAGTAAAGGAGGGTGGTCTGCAGCTGCAAGTGAGAGACATTTTGGCACGAGACCAATCTGGTGTTGTTCAATTCACTTTTTGTTAGTCTTAATACCAATGTGTCACAAATTACAAAGTCTTTGGCTCAAAATCAAATCATAACAATTCTATGATCAGAAAAAAAGGCTATATATATATATATTGCTATCCTATTATATATATATATATATATATATAGCTATTTGCTATCCTCACTTACATAAATGAACTATAGTGTACTGCACCTACTAGTAAAAAATCTAAAAAATTATATCTAGTGTCTGAATAATTTTTGTTTTGAATGTATATTGCTATTTAGCATTATAGTGTGTGTGTGTGTGTGTGTGTGTATATATATATATATATATATATATATATACACACACACACACAAAATTTATGATATAAAATGAAAACAAATTTGAAACAAAATTCAATATATATTACTATATATTCCTGTAAGAATAACTAAAAAATATAAATTATACAAAAAATATTTATAAACACTTTATATACTGTATATACTGTAAACACTGCCATTCAAAAGTTTGGGATCAGGTATTCGGAACTTCTTTTAAAAACACTAAAAATCTTACCAAACCCAAACTTTTGAACGGCAGAGTATATATACATAGTTCAGTCATGAAACTCTAGATGGCGCAGGCTGATGGGTCCTTAATGCAGCTGATGATAATTACAGCATTAACTACTTGGCACAAGCTGATTGGTCCATGTCACTTCTGCAGCCAATGAGCTTGTTGCTCACACATTTAAATGGCTGGTTACATTCACTATAGCAGTTTGTAGTGCGCTTCAGAATTCCTCTAAAACCCTCCACCTTCCCCAGCTCCACCTGTATAGATCTGCTATAGGTTATTGATATATGCTATTTGTGCAGCAGTGCTATGTCTTACTCGCAGCAGCGTATCGGCGTATGTATTGGCAGTAGCAAGCGTATGTATTGTACTAGCTCTGCAGCAGCAACAATAATCTACAACAACAGCAATAATCTACAGCAGCAGTGTAGCAGATCTATTCCTCCAAGACCAAATATATTAACATTGTCATATCCATTACCATGCTAAAAATCTTACGAGTTGTCATGATTAATATATATATATATATATATATATATATATATATATAAATGATGATACAGAACTATTTTGGAAAGCTACACTAAATAGGGCGTAAAATGAATTAAATGCCTGAATGTCAATTTACATTGAGAGATCAACTCTTGTTTTCTGCCTCAATATGAGCAGATGATGTGGAGGCAGAGACGCAGTTACTAATGGTGATGCGTTAGTACTCTTACGGACGAGAACAGACAGACGCATAAAGCCACTCTGGTAGGCGACTGCATCTCCCAGCTAAATAATACAGGAGCCCCGGCCTACCTGGACCCATTTCCCAACAGAGCCAATCAAGAGTCATTTCCTGTTGTCTGTCAGCATGTCACACAAAAGCCATAAATATTGACAGCCGTCGCCAATAAAGACCCCCATAAATCGCAGAATTGAGGGGAAAATACAGCACGGGGGAAATAAAATCAAATAAAAATACGGCGATCATTCTAAACGCGAGACACCGTGTGTGAATATGTGTGTGCGCGCAGCGTGCAGATTGAGAAGCTCGATCGATTCCGGCTCGACGTGGCGTGCACAACTCATTGTGGATTTGGAGAGCATTATTTTCTCACTGAGTCGTGGAAGGGGGGGTTGGGGTAAAGTAGCGTAGTAGTGTGTGGTACTTCTGAGAGCCTTCCCTCCCTCCCATGACTGCATGTATATTAGGAGTCTAATGTTCAGCTGAATAATTGATCAGGGCTGCTGTGTTTTTTTGATAATTAGTTGATAGCTTCTCAGCTTTAAGCCCTCGGATCCATTGGAAGAGACTTGTTTTTGTTTAAATTCACTCTGTGAATTATTTGAAACAACTGCCCAGATGGACTTAAAGTGTACTGATAAATGGCCTAAGGTTTGGAAAAGTTTTTTTGTTTTCTTTCGTTCTCATAACCTAATTTCATCCTTTCATTCTCTCTGGATTGTGCTGTTGCTCAAGAGACTTATTAGAGTTTTGCAAAGAATGCAGACCAAAAAAAGGTTGTAGAGTTGTATTGAATATCACTTCATTAATGAATGGCTGCCACTTTACTGCTAATGAATTTATTATTATCATCTAAAGGTAACAGAAAACCCTGCAGGAAAGTACAGTAAAGTGTATATATATATATATATATATGCACATTGCAGTTCTTTATTAATTACTACAGGTTTCTAGTCAAGTATGTGGCAGTATTGCTTTATATTGATGAAGACCAGACTGCAAGAGCCTGTTTCAGTTTCATTCTGAAAAGATACACACCAAGTGTCCTTGAGGTAGAATGTGACTGCTGGCAGCTAAACACAGCACAGCAGGTGTGGATTTCTTTCTTTTTCCCTTTATTTTTTAAAATCCCAGCAGTAGTACAGCCATTTATACCTATACACCTGTATATATATCGGCCACTGCAAAACCGTTATCAGTTGAGCTCTAATTAGAAGAAGCATTTATAGTCTCATTCATCTCCGTGATGTCTTGTGATGTTTGATGTCCCACTAAACCCTGCTGAATGCCGACGTGTGTGGTTTTTATTGTGGGTCGACATGATGAGGGGCTCTGATCAAACTCTGGGTGTTTCACAGGTCAGGAGTCACACTCGGGAGAGTGTTAATGCGGTCACCGTGGGAACTGATCAATCTCTATTCCTCGTCGCGATCGATCAAACACCCCTCCTCCAACCCCATCATCAGCCAGTCACTCCTTTGAGTTGCTCGGTGTCCACTTGCTAGCCTTGGATGAGTCCCAAACCTGCTCACCTGCACACTAACACATGAATTATGGGCATCTGTTTATCCCCCCTCACAGAGACACTCAGAGTAAGAATACCATGAGGTCTTCTCAAATATAGCTACTACAAGGAATGCAAATGTTTTCCCAAAGATATTTTATGTCATCTCAATTTACATTGCTGTCAGGCATACGGTGAAAGCCTACATAATCTATGTGTCCCATGGACACAACATCACTGGGACAAGATTACAACATGGATAGTTTGCATTACTGAGAGTCGGTTTCTTCGTCTAGCCTTTCTTAGATGGCTGTAACACACCACACGCAACACATCTAAACATTTTAAGCACATTTTAATAATGTCAAATTAACGGGTTTGAAAACACAAAATAACAACGGAAATGAGCTATTTCATATTTACATATCTATTTAGTTTACTCACTCTCATATTGTTCCAAGCCTGTACAATTTTCTTTCTTCTGTTGAACACAAAATAAGACATTTTGAAGAATCCTGTTTTCCATAATGAAAGCATTGTTTGGCCAGGGCCAAAAAAAGGTGGTCCATATGGCTATAGCACTATATTACAAGTCATACTATAGCTTTTCTTGTGAGGAACACATTTTATTCACTAAAAATCTTGCCCCCTGCCTCAACTTATGAGAAACTAGGAATTTTTAGGACTATTAAAGCACTTTTACATCCCTTTCTTTATGTCCCTTGTTGACGGTATGCTTTCATTTTATGGAAAAGAGCTTCTTTTCAAAACATCTTCTTTTGTGTTCCTCAGAAGACAGTCAGTCATACAGGGTGAGGGTGAATAAATTATGATTAAATTTTTAGGTAAACTGTATGTTAGGCTCTGTTTACACCTGGTATTTCGATGTGGTTTGGTCGATGAGATCGCAAGTGGACAACGCTAAATACAGGTGTAAACGAGGTCTAAAACGTTTTGAGCTTTTCCACTTCCAGAGGTATTCAAACGCATTCGACTGGATTGATTTCGTGTAGACACTCATGTGGTCGAATGCATTTGAAAAGCCACAAAAGACCATCTTCTCTCCACCAACTGAACTAACACGTAAACATTGTGAGAAGCGCGCTAGCCAGGCGGGATTTAAACTTTGTCGGCTGAAGACCCAAGTTTGTTTTGAAGACGGAAAATGTAACGAACACAATATTCTCTCACCATTCCTGATTTCTAACACTCAAAGCGTTCTGCGTAGTCTTGCATCTGTCAGAGCAGAAATGAAAACTGATGCTCTCTTCATGTTTTTCCGTCATCATCGGTCGCGTTAATATGTAAATTGCCCAAGCTTATTTTGTCCATTAGCTCAAAAGATCTGAAAAAAAAAAAACATATATTTACCCACCAATAAACCCTCCCCTTGAAGAAATCTGGACAGAAGTGGTTGAAAGTGGACAAAAGAGACTGATTAAAACACCAGGTGTAAATGAGAATGTCTCCCTCTTCCACTTGTGATCCAATCAACCAAAACCCATCTTAATACCAGGTGTAAACAGGGCCTATGGATACATCAGTTACTGGTATACGATCAGTCATTTGTCCCGATTTTAGATCACATAAGTGAAGTTACAAAACTCCTGCAATGCTCTTTCACTGAGCTCTATCCCATATGAAGCAACGTTGGACTCTAAAATAAGTCCGGAGAGAGAGCGAGATGCCAGGCAGCTCCCTCAGAGGAGCACGGGTATGAAGCAATGCGGCCGCAGCGGCTGGTGGCCACCTGCTCAAAGTCCCAGAATGCTTATCAGACCCCCTGGCAGCAAGAGAGCAAGAGAGCAAACAGAGGCCCTGCCATGACAAACAAGCCTGGAGATTTCCACAAGATCAGGGAAAAGCGAGGCCAAATAAACCAGGCCCTTCAGTCTCGAGCATCTAAAGCACGTCAGATCAGCTCCCACGGGACGGCTAAAGAGGAAGCCAGAATGTGACACCTCAGCATAAATTGTTAGCACTTCCTCTGGGGATTCGGGGACACTTAGATTATCTCCCCTGAGAGTAACCGTACATTTATAGGTTTCCAAATACTGTTAGTGTTGATAAAGAGATTAGGGAGATTAGGGAATCTGTTGGAATTAAACTTAGGCACATACCTTTTGAAAACTGTGCGGTTTGTTGTGGACAGATACAGTAGTACAGGGGGGTCCAAACTTGGTCCTGGTCCAACTTGCCTCAACACACCTGCCTGGAAGTTTCTAGTATGCCTAGTAAGACCTTGATTAGCTGGTTCAGGGGTGTTTAATTGGGGATGGAGCTAAACTCTTCAGGACAGTGGGCCTCCAGGAGCAGGATTGGACACCCCTCCATTAGATTTATTAAGGTGCGTTCATGAAATTTCAGTTAAATATCACTGGCAAAAAACATAAATTGTACATTGTCAATAGCATAGAGATGTATGAAGCACAGCTCATTTTCAAACCAAGCAGCTTTCTGTTGGTCAACGCGGTGAATTCATGTGACCAATTTGAAAATGAGCGAAATCTACGCAGGAAACGTTTTCGCCCTCATGCCCGATTACCCGATTACATGGATTCCTGTTAGAATGACTGGATTTCGCCTGCAAAATTCCACTGAGCAACTGAAAATGTGACCTGAACTTTAGCAATCGGACTCATAATTTTTCCCTGGCAGATTAAATGGAAGAAAATGGATGTACCCAAATCATATACAGTATACTCATGAAAAAATGGCTCTTTTGGCTTGGACCTTTAGCAACATCCTAAAAAAACTTTTAAGAAAATAATGATCTATGTTGTTTCTTTTTTCTTATATAAACTACATTAACTGTATAAAATGCTGTAAAAATTCACCAACAGACGGGAAACATCCAACATCAAATAATATTTGCCAGCCTGACAGAAAGGAAGTGTGCGTACCAGCGTATGAACAGATGTCCACAGAAGGTGCCTCAAAGCTCACTGCCTGACGGCACCATTGAAGTGCACTTCAAACCTCACCTGTAGTTTCCCGACTAGCCATACTGATCTACATCCAAGAGGTCAAAAGATTTTAGATGGGATTTATTTTCTTTTTACCTCCTCATCTCTTTTTTTTCTCCCATTCTCGTATTTATGCAAATGTGATTGTGGACCGCATACTTGCAGCCTGCCTTTAGTTGTAAATAAATCATTCGTCTCATTCTGTTCATTAATGGGCACTCAAGGAGATTCTATTAATCTGTTCATTAGGGCACTTCAAAAACAACAAAAAAATACTTATTAAAAGCAGTTCCAGCTGCGTAAGCTCGTTACTCGTGCCTTAACAATGCTTGTGGCACTCTACCAAAACCATGTGGGATAAAAAAAAAGAAGCTCATATTTGGCAATTTGGACTCTATTCTATTATCACCGGTCAACCCTTTCAGGCAGTGATGAATAAATATTACTTTTGGATATGCAACAAGACATATTTGCACATCATTTACATTAAAAATGAGGGGGAAAAAGGCTGTAGTTCTTTGCACAGTCACGGTACATTCATTTGGAAATTTCCGTAATGCCGCTCAACATGCCGTTGAGGGTCTAAGGGTCTTCTTTAGGAGCAGTACGGGGGGCTCAGCAATTGATCGCTACATTGATCTAGCTATGCCTGAATGACCGTAAAGGAATTAAATTGGTTTCTTGGAGGATATGCATTTTTTATCATAAGAGAGAAAGTAAAAGCTCTGATTTTGATAAAATTGAAAGTGCAGCACATCAAAAAATCTGAGTTTTAGCTGTTTTAGATGAGCACACCTTTTGTATCTGAAGTATGTAAGAAGAATTTGTGAATTGTGAGATTTCAGTGTAGGTCAACAGATTTGATGTTTATCGCTTCTTAGCCAGTCAAACAAAAGCTGTCTGAGATTCCTAATTTAATGCCTCTAGAGTGAAATCAATAAGTGTGTTTTTATTTGGCTGACCTCCAGGTATTTTTCCAGCACCTTACACGACCTGCTCATCTAGATAAACATTAACACCAGACTGCAATCTTATTTTTAGCATGTAATGATTATACAGCTGAATTTACAATCTGTGAGTTTGCCGTGAGTATTGAGTTTATATCCATGATCCATGGTGAAATAAAAATACTAATCACAAAAGCTGTACGACAGTGTAAAACATTAAAGTACAGCATACTTCGCCTGTGTTGCTGGTGTATTTGGTGGTATACATATTATAATTTTAAAACACAGTAGGCCTCATTCATTAAACTTGAGTAGAATGTATTTTTGTGTAAGCTGTTTGTAAAACAAAACAAAAACGCATTGTTTCATGAATAATAAAGCTAATATGTCTTA
Organism: Ctenopharyngodon idella; assembly: GCF_019924925.1. Taxonomy (NCBI): domain Eukaryota; kingdom Metazoa; phylum Chordata; class Actinopteri; order Cypriniformes; family Xenocyprididae; genus Ctenopharyngodon; species Ctenopharyngodon idella. The sequence goes on from NC_067229.1 coordinate 9,708,254, forward strand.
TGTATTTGATACGTATTGTTCGCAAAACCACTCCTTTATAAATTGATGAATTCAATTCAGAAATCGTTGCAATATTACTTAAAAATATTAAAAGTAGTTTTACAAATATTTTACATAAAATGAGGTCCATTAATGCAAACTTTCGTACATATTTGATAGCAATTGTATATTGTAACAACGAAGGTGCTATTATTTTCTGTGTAAGCTGTTCGTAAAAACATTTTTCCATAAATTGTCAAATTAATTTAGAAAATTGTATTAACTAAAAAATAAAAAAGTTGTTTTACAAACAATTTACAAATAAATTTATTCTGCTCATGTTTCATGAATGCAACGCAATGAACGCAAATATTCCTACGTATTTGGTAGGTTTTGTATATTGTAACAATAAAGGCTCTACTTTCCATGTAAATTGTTCGTAAAAACATTCTCTCTTAAATTGTTGCGTTCAAAATTTGGTTTAAGAATAGTAAAACATGTAAATTGCTAGTAAAAAACATTATTAATTTAATTCAATTCAACATTAGATAAAAAAAAAGTCATTAAAAATAGTAGAAATGTTTTTACAAATGATTTACACAGAAAAACTTTAACATTTGATAGCCACTGTATACAAAGTCACTACCTCCAGTGTTAAAGGACATAGCTTGCCTGTTGTAAGTGCACATCAGAGCCGTTACACATAGCTGTGACAGTGCAAAGGGAAGCGAGCTGACATGGAAACAGCGGTGTCAGACGCACTTTAAAAGGTCAGAGATGCCTTCTCTGCCCATCTGACGTGTGTCTGGCAGCAGCCCCGGTCTGCTGTGTCTTCCCCTGCTTTGACTCATGGCAGCCTCGTCCCCGTTTGATGACCCAAATGCGCCGGGCATAAGAGGCTCATGTGGGGACAAGGCCTTTGATGAGAATGCCTGTCAAAAAAAAAAGACCACATGACAGGTTTCTTTGTTGAACAGGCATGTTTGACTTGCATGACTTGCTAGCAGATACATGAGATGCCAAATGCATATATTTGCTACTTGGGCTTAAAAATCAGTCCTAGTATTTGAACCTGGAGAATTAGGTCATACAGTATTGATTTTACAGTAAATCAGTTGATATAAGTGCAGTGATACCAAACAAGAATGCTTTTGCTTTGCCCGATTTGGAAATACATTCTTTAAATTGATTTTGTAGCATTTGTTATGACTATGAGAGCAGCACAAACAAGAATCACAAGCAGTCAAAACAATCCGAAGCAGATATCGACGGAGTCTCCCAAGGCAGTAGAGGCATTTCATTCACGTTATCTCTGCCTTGAGAAACCGCAAGCATTATTTTCACGTCCTTAGCCGACTCACTGTCCTCACGGGACTTCATAATCATTAAATTTCATTACATTTCTGTATTCTTTTCATGACCCTTGTGTAAACATTTCACATGGGTGAATTGAGAATCAAAACCGTTTCATATGTAGCTCTTCGACTGTCTGCACAAAAACATAACAGTTTGAAGAATAGTCAGACGGGGACTCATTTTCAGTACTTTTCCTCATTCTTGCTGACACCAGACTCAAAGAGCTCTTTTCACCTCCTGTGTCTCTGTTTAATGATTGACCGAGGGAGCCATGAGAACCAAGGAGGGTGACAATGAATGCGTTGTTGGAGTCGTTCAACTCCCATCCGAGAGCATGTCAACGTACGTGCTCCTAACTGTGCTACACTGAACACGCTACTTAATCATGAGGGATAAATGAAGCCGTATCGCTCCACAAACAGATTAATTAACAGCACTGGAAAAGAGTGACATTTGGCGAAGTTCACACGAGAATGACCTCTTGCGACCTAAAGACCAATATTGATTTCATACTGGTTGTCTGAACTACAAACGGCGAGACGTGAGTGTCGAAGGTTGAAATAACACTCCAATGACAAATGTACGAAGCGTCTGACTGAACAACAACTTTTGTGACTTAAAACCAACATGAAACGGCATTTGCAATCCATTTTAATTCCATATTAAGGCATATTTCCAATTAAAAGAGGATATTTAATGAGAGATTTTAACATTTGAGATTAATGATCATGAAAAGTTTCTTTATGACATGGTTGTTGGGGTGGAGTTAAAAAACAAGAGGGCTTGATGACATTGAATATTCCTGAAAAGGGAAGTTGCGGCTGACCTTATTGTATGTGCATTTGTAGGAGTTTCCCTTTCAGATGCAAAATTTATGGGAGGAGAGTATTTAAATGAATCATGCAAGGTGATTTACTAAGGTTTGCGCTAGTCAATTTACTGGTATTTGTGCCATTATTTACCGCCAAAAAAAGCATTAAAGCAAAAGTCTTAAACCAGGTGCTAATTTGCGCTGCTCTTGGTAGATTGCGTTGGTCATAATGGAAATGATCCGGCTTTGTCTATGTTCTTTAATTTGCGTGATACCAAGTCGATACTGAAATTTTAAAAATGTGATGCTTTGAGCACTGTTGAGCGGATTCGTAAACACCTCTGATTGGCTATTGTGTTCATGCGCTCAACATATATGTCTGTCATTGGCTACAATGATCAACGCTTCAAAAACATGTTGTAAATGGTCAACAATGACGCTCTTCACCGAGCGCTTACACAGATACACACGGGAGTGCGCTGATAGACCCCTGCTTTCAAACGCTCCCGCTTTCAAATTTAAACACTTGCGTGTCCTTTTAAAAGCTCCCGTGCATTGATCATTACAGCCAATCACAGACATATCTGTTGAGCGCATGAACACAGTGGCCAATCAGAGGTGTTTATGAATCTGCTCAACAGCGCTCAAACGTCACATTTTTAAAATGTCAGTACCGACTTGGTATCGAAGTCTGTACTTTTGACAACACTAATTTGAACATGTTCACCTACTTGAAAAAGTTGTTATTTACCCAAATTATTTTAATGATTGTTAAAAAATATCTACACATTCTTACACATTTGTTGGTCTCTCCTCAGGTTGATGACCAAATGAAGCTTCTCCAGAACTGTTGGAGTGAACTCCTCATCCTGGACCACGTTTTCCGGCAGGTGATGCACGCCAAAGAGGGCTCCATCCTCCTGGTCACGGGGCAACAGGTGAGTGTCCGCTCCAGTCTCCTCCATTCCTCCCCGTAGATCTCATCAGGCCTTTTTGCCAGTGTGGATCAACATCCTTTAAAATGCTATCGACTGCCCCAGCCACTCCATTAAAAATGGATTACGCTTAGGTATAAACTAATGTGGCCAGAATAATCAATTGTACACTTCTTATCAAGTGCGTGGTGAACGAATAAATAAAATGGTTGGTTAAGCATGCACGAGTCATCACGGTGAAGAAGGGATGAGAGACACAGAGAGAGATGGACGAAGAGGGAAAGCAGCAGAAGATATGTATGATTTACCTCATTTGTCTCTGAGGAACATCGCTGGACGGACGCCTCAGGCTCAGCTGAAGTTTTCTGCACACGAGGACCTTAAATTCTGTCTCTGGCTCCAGCACATGCACACACACTTCCAGAAGATGTTTAAACTGCTTATAAATAAATATGCTTCTGTCCGCCTGTCAGTAAGGCATGAGTTTAATTTTTAATTCTATGTTTTCCCTCCTCCCTCTCCTGCTCAACAAAGTGATATCCAACAGTAGTGACAGCTCAAACACAGTGACTCGTGAACAGTAGAACTTTTCCAAACAGTTTTCGGCTAATCAGAGGACTGTCTTTTGAAACAGAAGTGAATTATAGGTGATATGATAATGACAGAGATACGGAGAGATCATCTAAGGATAAGAGCAAAGTCTGAGAACTAATATATGTGACTTTTCATAGCCGTGGCCTTGTTGTTAATACACATGCTCTGGTCAATTTTACAGCAAAAGATGCGAGTTTGAATCCAGGTCCTGACATGATTTCCATGAAGTCAACTATTAGAAAGAAAAAAACACAAATTAGACAATTGTTAGAAATTAGATGCTGACTCAGTTCTACAACGTGAACAAATTGAGATATGCTAAAGTCTCCAGTCTCTCAGATGTTTCTCCTGAGAAAAAGACCTGGTAATCTCACATAAAATCCCAAAACAGATCTCAACAATGTCTCACGTTGTGCTCGGATTTAAGATACCAAAGTTTGCAATTAAAACATCTCAATATGAACTCAAGCATTTCTCATCAAATTCTCCCAAGATCAAACTACATGTTATCTATATTAATTTTATAGCTCTATACTTTTTCAATGTCAACAGTTGTTAAATTTACTTTTATCTCTCCCAAGGAACTTTAGGAGAGATACCTGAGACAAAGTTGACATTTAAAAGAACACAACTGAGAACTTCACCACAGTTTTTGGTGCAGACTCAAATCTATTTAAGGTCAGAATTTGATTCGTTTCATTGGTCTGGAAGTGGTTTCTAGCCTCCTGAGCCATGAAAGAGCAACTTCTGAGCAATACAATCTGAGAAAGTACGTGAAGTGCCACATCTGGAGATCTTTGAGATCTCACTGTGCTCGCTATCTTTGATTTGTCTGTATTGCGAGTGCTCTGCTTAGCGTGTCTCTGTGTTTGATTAGCGAGGTCTGACGGAGGGTTGGGGGCAGGGTGGAGGACCTTGTTTGCATATTTTGCCTAATGAACAGCTGGTGCTGAAAAAAAAAAGCCTTTGGGGAGAGAGAAGGCAAAGACTCAAACAGGTCATTACTTCCTATTATTCCAGATCAGGCTACTGACAGCCCGGCCACACAACACGCTCACACATGAACACAGTCTGGATTTATGCATAGCAAACAAACGCTCTGCCAGTTGTTAAAGGAATATTGTACTTCAGTGGTATATAACTTCAGACGGTCTCTCAGTGTAGTGGCTATTAGTAGAAATGAATTAATAGATACATACATTTGCATTTCTGCAAATACAAGATACTCCTTGTAAGTAGTTAACAGACAGTTACTACACTACAAGCTAACAATATACTGTATATAAAATAAAAAAAAATTATATAAAATATAAAATAAAAAGTAATAAAAAATAAAACTGTCAAATAAAAAATATATTACAGTTATAATCTAAAATTAATTATGTTAATAATAATAACAATGTTTACTTTTTATAATTATAATTTTTTTATATGGAGTACAATATATTCCTCAGGATTTAAATATAAAAAAAAACAAATATACATAAAATTGTAATTGTCAAATGAACTGTCTTGTTTGAGGACATTTGTGTCATTGTTACTCCCTAGTGTTGATATAGCAGCAAAGCACTGTGTGGGATCAGTCCTGAAATGCTGCGACACATGACACTACATGGGCGACTTACCAATATGTCACAGACCTACATCTCCCCCTCCACTCCTTCTTGTGCTGTATCTGTCTCTGTCTCTCACACTGAAGGTCCCAGGCCTTCAGAAGGATCCAAATCATCATAATCATACTCATACAGTGCTCAGTATTTTCAGCATTCACTGATATTTACAATGTCAGAATGAATTAGAGAATACTACTACAAACTGCTTGCCAAGTGTTGCTCAGTCGTGTCAACCCTCATTATGGAACACAAATGTTACACCCTGTTCAAATTTATTCACATAAATTTTACAGATTTCTTGGCTTCTTTCCCCTAAATTTTCATAGTCTGTATTTTAAAAATATTAATATTAAAATATGTAACTTTTAAAAATGTATTTATATTTGTTAATTAATGTTTATGTTGAATATTTTCAGTGTGTACTATTATTTGTATTATTTTTGTAAATTTGTGATCTCATCCCACTACTTTTACTTTAATCTGGTTACTAACGCTTGGGGCACTTGGTCAAATCCCAGTTAATTGACAACTTCAGTAGCTTCATATGGGCTTCGAAGAGATCCACGAAAAACAGCCGGTGAGAAAAGCGCAATTCTCCAGCCAGGACTTTAAAAAATTCCACTCATCATATTTACACAATAAATAAATTCCAATCCGCCCGCGTTTTTAATTGCAAATCCAGCTCAGAGGGAGCTCTCCTTACGCTTAGGAGGCCCGTAGTCTACCTTCTTCCAGAAACCCTGGCGCAGTCAATTATGGTAATGAATTGTCAATAAATATAAAAATTTAATATGGCCTGCTTACAGTGAGTGGCAGCTAAGGACTTGCCTCCAAGACAAATTTGCTGCTGCTGCAGATATTAAGTGCACCTGAAAGGGGAGGAGAAGGGCCACGGGGGTCCCGCGCAGGGTTCGGCCCGGTAGCCTGAGGGACCTCCAGGGGCCCCCCGCTCACTCACGCCTCTCCAACCCCCACCGCCCTCGTCTGGTGCAGGGCGCTGAGGTCCGAGGGTCTGGGCACCAGGGATGGAGAAACGTGCAGCTCTTCCCCGTTCGGTTTGATGCTGATTATCATTCAGACCTCGGCCCAGCGCACTGTCCCTGCTGTGTGGAGAGAAGCCTGGGAAGGAAAGAAAGGGAGGGAGGGAGGCGTATGAAACGTAGAGCTGCCAGAGCTGGTTACGTGCTTACTTCAGTCGGCGCTAAAAAAACTCCAAAGGTGGTGCCAAGTTCCGTCTGGATCCAGTTTGATTGAACTTTTAAACTAAAAGGACTCCGATTCAAGAAATAGAATTCTCGATGAACAAGGAACAAGGCTGAAACTCTTCCTAAAACATTCCCAACAACTCTTTTTTTTGTCATAAAATATGCTCTATGAGTCTCCAAACAAATATGAGCACATCTTCTCGAAAATAAACTTAGAAATCGATAGCATTTATGATCCATTTCTCTAAAGTTCTAAATAAGTAAATAATTCAGTAATTACCTGAAATTGGCTCAACCAATGGCATGCTCTTGGGGCAGGACTGTTTGTTTGACCAAACAATGGAAGACTGGAAAAGTGTTTTAAAACAATGTTGGAAAACAATCTTTCTTTCAATGTCACAGACTGCGTTTCCACAGTACGTTGTGTTTTCCTACCTTGGCATTAAATGACAGAAAACTGTTTAACGCTGGTGCTTGAGTGTTTCTAATACAAAAGTGGAGGGGGTGACGGTAAATTTGACATATTTCTCTCTTCTGACCACCAAAATCAATCTTTCGGGGTTTTTTTCCTTTTTTGGAAAGTCACAGAAACGGTACCATGGCGTGGAACGCAAACATTATATTTGTTGTAGTTTCTGTTCACCACTATATAAAAGTTTATCTAAGTATGTTGACTTTTGCATCTGAGAATCCTGATACTGTGAAAAGGGTCCATCTTCAATTTTTTTTTTTTGTACCTGAGATGTTTCAAACCTTCAGAGATCTGCCATGTTGCTTGTGGTAATACCTCTATTGTTTGTGTATGTGAACACTCTGGCCCTTTCTCTTCAGGTGGATTACGCCCTAATTGCCTCCCAAGCCGGTGCCACACTCAACAACCTCCTGAGTCACGCGCAGGAGCTGGTGAGCAAACTGAGATCCCTCCAGCTGGACCAGAGGGAGTTCGTCTGCCTCAAGTTCCTGGTGCTGTTCAGCTTGGGTGAGTATTAAGAAAGAGGTGGAGGGGTGGAAAGTGCCTCTGTGCATTGTCCAAATCTCACTTGCTTGCTCCCAAGGTTCTTGAGGGACCTTGAGATAAGCCACAAGACCATATTCACTTCCCCCTGTATGATAAGACCATCATTATGAATGCCACCGTCTCATACCTTCTCCGCCAACTTTGCTTTACCATTGATGCCAGACTAGTCAGGTCTGTCTAAAACTGTTATTCTCTGTAAATCATATAGCTCAGGAATCTTATTCGCTCTTCAATACATTACGTCACTCTTCATACAATACGCCACTAGTTATGCTTTCATCTAAGTTGCAGATTTAATTTATGCAAAAAAATCAGCATATTGCCGAAACAATCTACGAGTAAAGCAGTTTCAATGTATTCAAAAGAAAAAAAAAAATTGGCACAAAATAGAAACCGAAGCCATTTTCATTTAAATGTAATAAACTGTGGTTTAGAGAGCACACTTTTTTTCTTCAATTTTTTGCAATTTCCTAAATACATAAAAAAAAAAAAACCCTGTTGATTTCATGACTTTTAATAAATGTTTTTTTTCAGTGAATTTATTCGTACAGTGTTTCCAGCATACTTTTTGCATATAAATACAAAATTTACCCACCATTTTTTATGTGCATTTTGGAAATTTTATTTGAATCGTGATTTCCATCCAGCAATTTTTATGCAATATCTTAAAATTTGCATAAAATATGTGAATGAAAACCTGGCTCATGACAGTTTACAAGACAATCAATGATGTTTGATGTCAGTGGTCTTAACCTTCCATATTTGGATCATGACAGAATTTTCATTTTGGGGTGAATTAATTATTAAAAAATTTTTTTTTAAATAAAAATCTGATTTAAGTTAAAATCAGAATGTGATCATTAGCTTACCGCACTTAAGTGCTACACAAATTCTAGTTATACTTACAACTTGGAAACTTACAAAACCAAGGTCACAATTTTACTCTATTGGAGTTAAGAAAATCAGGAGGCCATTTGCTCCAAAGATGTGCACGCCAAATGCATCCAGTTTTGCTTTTATAACTGTCAGTAACTTTCAAAGCTTCGCTTCTGTTAGTCTGCTAGCTTTACATTGAAGTGATTGGAGATTCCGCTGCTCACAGGTCAAGGCAACTCTTGCAGCCAATTCACAAAAGACACAGGTCTACACAATGAAAGACCAACATGAAAAAAACAGAACAGGGTGTCTGTTTGGCCCCTTAAGAACATGGAATATTAATGCTGACCATCCGCTTGGATATCATCATATCAGTTGCAAATGTACCATCCTGTGGTTCCGGAAAAGAGAATATGATGTGCAGAGGGTGTGTGTACTTTGAACTCTAGCTGTTCCGTTTGCTGCGTCCCTGAACTACGTGTAACCATGAAGCCAGGCGTAAGCATCTACGCCAGCTCCCCCAACGCACCTAGAGAAGGTTCCTTACATCTTACCTACTGTAGACCAAAGAGCAGTGCTGAGAACAAATGAAACTCCAGACTTCTCAGCCTTGTTTATGTTGATCGAGTTAGCGCAGCAGAGGTTTTTTGGTTGTGGTTTGGGGGGAATTTGGAGTGTTGGTGTAAATAATTTGGCGGGAAACATCATCCATAATAAAACTCTCACCTGAGGGGAGTGTATCGCCCCAGGCACTGCCCCGTGCTAGCAGCTAGCCCCACCCATGCTGTGTGCCAGGCCCTGAGAGACTAAGAGACTAAGAGAACTAAGCCTAGAGATCAAAGATGGCTCCGATTAATAGTATCCTGTGGGTGAGGGGTGGCGGGGGCTCTATGTAGACAAGTGCATGGATGAGAAAAACACTTTGCCAGTTGCCATTGAGAAGCCAGTCAGAGGTTAATTAAATGAAGCATGAAAATCCCATTGTGCTTTATGAAAACTACTGGAGTTATGGGAACTTATCTTTTCTCCGTCTCAGCCCACTGCTCATTCTTCAGCCATTTATGAGCAGAGAACATTTTTACTCTACGGAAAATGTGAATTTTTGTATCATATGCAGTAAACGTATGTCATCAAGGTGTCCAAACACAGTCCAAACACGTTGGTCACAGCAGCAAATCCATGTCACCAACTTGAACCCGTTGTGAAATCTGTGTGAAGATATATTTTGCCCACCCATGAAATTTCAAATTGTATGGATTCCTATTGAAATTACAAAATTTTGCCTGTGAAAATTCACCAATTAACAGTAAATGTGACCCCAACTTGCTTCGCCATGACAAGTATAAAGATATTAGAAAGAAATTATATACATTTTTCAGAATAAAATGTATGACAATGTGATTTTTTTCAATAATTTAAAAATAAATATTAAATAAATGTGTGTAAAAATTATACATTTAAAATGAGAAATATTATATTTAAATTCATTAAAAATATATATGTATAAACTTCTGTGTTCAGGCCAGTGTGGCAGTTCTCATTATGATACTACAATTTCACAGCAAACATCCTTTATGAAGCCTGTTTTTTTTTTTTTTTTTTTTAAATAAATCTTAAAATGAATCAGTTATCAGGTAAATGTGCTGTTAAGCCCAAGGCCACACACACAAGGTCAACAATTGGAGGCCTTCTGGCCTCCATGACATAAAAACATCAAATCCACTGGATCAGCCCTCTTACACTCGTTAAACTTAGAGTCTCTGTATTGCATTTACAAATGAAGCCTGTTAACGGAAATCAAAATCGCATTTACTCACGCCGTTCCACTCCCCACTGCTCTAAGTTAGTGTCTGTTCACTCTCAGAGCAGCCAAACCATTGCAATTTGTCACTGTCGGGGGAGCCCAGGGGGGCTCTTTGTAAAGCTAAGTGTCAATAAAGAGGAGGAGAGACATGAGTTGACCTGGGAGCAGTCACTTGTCTCCTCGATTTCGCCGGCTCGTCGAGAGGACCGATTGCAGTCAGCCGATCACTTCTCATGCTTTTCCGCAAGACGAAGCGTCTCTATCTTTCCCGCTGTCAGTCTCCATGTGTTGAATAGGTGCTTGGGCTCTAGCAGGAGCTGAAGGCTTTATCAATGGTTAAATAATTACGACCAAGACATTGATTTTCTCAATAGCAGGAAAGGCACTGAAGGGTGAACAATGTTCTTGTGGGGTTTAAGGGGGAGTATAGACAATGGTAGAGGCCATTTCTGAGGTGAATGCCAACATGTATGTTGTCTATCAAACTTCCCCTCCCTCAAAGGAAAACACCAAAGGAAAGTCTTACTAACATATTTAAATGCCATATTAAAATGGTGGTAGCTGCTGTAGTGAAAATGGTGAGACATAACGTCAACTCTAGCAGTCTGTCGGCGCCGATAGCCTAGTGGTTAGTGTGCTGACATATGGCGCAAATGCGTTCACGCCGACCCAAGTTCGATTGAGGTTCTTTGCCGATCCTGTCTACTTTCCTCTCCGAATAAAGGCACAAAAAGCCCATTTAAACAAAACAAAAAAAATTAGCTTAAATGCCGTGACTCATGAATAGACAGTTCCCCCCAAAAAATGAATGTTCTATCATATTCACCCTCATGTCTTTCTAAACCTGTATGACTTTCTTTCTCCTGCAAAACACCAAAGAAGTAGTTTTTTTGTCCATACAATAAAAGTCTGTGGGGTTGGATGTTGTGTTTTTGAACCCATTGAGTTTAATTGTATGGACAAAACTGTTGAAACATTCCTCAAAAAATCATCTTTTGTGGTCACCCAGGTTTAGAATGACATAAGGATGATTTTTGGGTGAACTATCCCTTAAAGATGTTGAGAATTGAACAGTGTTAATCTTCACACAGTTATTTTGTTTCAGTTATTTTGCAGAATTCACAAGGAGTTCTTTCCACAAATTTGCCGTGTTGACCAACAGAAGGCTGTTTGGTCTGAAATTGACTTCTGTCTGAGCGGTGCTTTGTGCATTGCAACACTATTGACAAAGGAACCTTTTTTATCATGAAACTTCGCTAATGTTATTGCACCTTAAAATGGCATCTGATTTTAGAAATGAAACCAAATATTCAAAAACTTTATATATTAAACTAATTTAACCAAAATATGCAAACTGTCCTTGTCGTATTTTCTTCAAGAGTATTTTTAAATTAAAATGATTGACATGATTCACATTTTTTCGTCTCCTCTTCGTTACTGTCAAAATGTAGAGGACACGGTTATAACAGTTATCCACCCATGGCAACAACACTTGACTACGAGATGGGATGCATCTCAAGTCCCTGAGGCTTGGCTCTGGGGGTTTCTTCCAAACACCTCTGAACAACACACCATACAGTCACGGCACGCAGCTCTTTCCCCTTTACTCTTGCTTTAAAGCAGCAAAAAAGGCTGTTCCCACATAGGTAAGCTCTAATTAAGCCGGCCCGTCTTGTTTCCTTGATCTGAATCGATACGTCTACCCTTGTGCAAAGAGAGGGGAGATCAGTAATGCATGCGCAAAGACTCATAACAGGTGCAAATATTAATTTCCTGAAACAGACCAAATAATTTGGAAGTCGGTTGGGATTGATTAACATTCGAGGGCTGGAACGGTTCAATATTTACGCCTTGGAGACCCCTGGCCGGGGCCAAATAATGGTGCATAAAACTGCAGCTATGTCTTAATTAAATGCAAGATAATAGGGGCAGGTTTTTCTTGTGAGCCAAGCAGTTTGGCACTGACGGGTTGTAAGTCATGTGGAAGATGTGAGGCCCGGGTCTAATCAATACACATATAAAGCAAGAGCGGACACCCTTTGAAAACATACTGACGTTGTAGAATTGTGTATGAAGAAATTTATTTTCAGTGATTTGTGACAATGTGCGCCAACCCTTCCCCAATCTGACCACTCACTTAGCGTGTTCGCTTGTTGTTTTTGTCACCAAACATGCTCATTTAGATTTCGCTCAAAGGTAAAGAACCTTCCAATCAATCCTGAGTGCTCTGATATTTTACAAATCTTGAGTAGAAGAGGAAGTGGCCCTTGCAATGACCCTAATATTTAAGGGTTATTTCTTTGCCCACTGTCCTTTCATTCCATGTGACAGAAATCAAAAGCCTCACTTCTGCAAGAGGCAGTCTATATGACGGCACCCTCATTAGGAGCCTTAAGAGGCTTTCAGACTTTATCAGGCTTTAAAAGCCACTGATATCTGTCAACACGGTGCAACATAGTGGGCTTTTGCTTTTAAAGGGGAGTGAAAGGATGGCACTTTACCTTTAGCCCCACTAGCTTTTGTCATGCATTCAGTCAGTTCGCCGAATTCCAGCCATTCCGCTCTGATTTCGACACTTTGCTTGTGTGTCACGGCTGCAATTAGCTTTTATCTTTTTACTTTTTGTTCTTTATCTGTTACTACACATTACTTTATGATTAGCTTTAAATTGCAAACAACTTTATGTGTGATTGGCGATCGTTAGCTATAAGCGTTGTTATCTGAATGTCTACAAACGCTTCAGATAAGTAACGTGGGCAAGTGTTACGTAGGGATTGGAATCTACATCTATGGATTTACTCTTGATAAAGGCCAGATGAACTGTTTTTGGGTGTATTACTCCTAACAGAAGTTTCCCATTGTGATTTTATCGCTACACTTGAAGCTCAAATCTATAATCTAATTTGAGCCTGAATCACAAATCACTCTCATTGAGATATTACCAGGCCTAGACCTTTTAATTTCACAGTTTATGTTGAATGGATTTAAGTATGGTAAAATGTGGTGAATGGTATTAAGAGAGCACTACACTGTCATGTTTAAAAAACAAACGAAAATTTGATAAATGTTTTGAGAAAATAAATCTATACGAGAATAAAGTAATTCATTAATAACATTCAAATTGTAATATTTTGACAATGAATTCGGAATTATTTGTAGTAAAAATCCATAATGTCTTAGCGTGGCACTAAAACATCATTAGTCAGTTATTTTAGAATCCTTTATATACTATTATAGTATTTATTAATATTTTGAATGATCTTTTATTTTTATATCTCCAATGTTTTATTTTAGTTTAAGTCTCTGTAATTTTTATGTGCTGTTATCATCCCTAGTAAAAAAAAAAAACCTATACCAAAATCTATTTAAAATACATTTATTTCATACTAAGTATACTTCAAATCCATTAACATATTCCATTACCATATAACATATCACTTAAGACTTACTGATATAAAATTAAACTTTATTTGGATTTTTTTTTTTTTTTTATTGCACAATGCACATTTCTTAATATAAAAAAATATATACTTAAGTATATCTTTAGTTGGACCTCAGCAGTACTTCCACACAATTAAAGTGCATTAAGTACAAAATTAGTTGTTCCAATTTAGCAGACTTTAAGCATACCTGTTTAGTATACCAAAAGTACAATTGCAGGGAACTTTTATTTAGCACATAAATATGTAAATGTATTTGTAGTATACTAGCACAAAATAAATGTATTTCAAATACATTTTTTTTTTTTTTTTTTTTTTATTTAGCTTTAAATAGTAATTTTTAAATTAGTAATTTTAGTACTTCATCTTCAACTTATTTTATTTCAGGCAACATTTCTAATGTGTGTTTATGTTTTTCATGTTATATTTATATTTTATTTTCTATTTCAATTTTTAATAGTTTTAGTTAACAATAACAACACTGGTATAGGTAACTGAAAGCATAATCATATTAGCCAAAATATTTACTGGAAAGATAGGACTGAATGATGCGTTTTACATGCTCAAGTTTCCATTATGGACCTGGACATTACCAGCAAAACTTCACAGAATCCAGAATACAATTGCATCTGGCACTAAAAAACCCGTCTCAGATGAACAGCGTATCCGTGAATTGTTTGTAAAAGTTTTCCCCACTTTCAGAAAGAGCAGACCGTCTGGATTTTCCTTCGACAAAAGCCCTGGATGAAGTGATTGAGAATACACTGAGCTATAGGTACTTGTTTTCCTTATCCGTCTCACAACTCTTGCCTCTGTCCCGTCGGATTCCTCTCTTCCTCTGCCCCTGCCAGAGCCTTATTACAAGCTGTCAGTTTATTATAAAACATTAGGAAAGCAGAGGGACACTTGCTGTAACTGTCTTATCGATCTGGGGGATAGATTCTGTGATTTAACGCCCAAGCCTCCCATATTTCCACATTTTCAGCCTCCTATTAAACCCTGTGCTTTCCTTTAGCTATTGATGTATCAACATTAACTGTTACAAGCAACTACAGAAAATCAATGACCAACTTTTATTACCAGCTGCATAACACGCTAGCTGGCTCACGCTCCAGTACTTAGCAGGCAGGCCAGGCCCGAAACATGCCCCACTCATGTCAGGTGTTTCCTAAGTGATATCTGCACTGGAAATATCAATCATATGAACTCCGACTTCTTTCTGCCTGTTCCTGCAGATAGTTGCCCCAGGACAGAGCGCTTGGGTGCCATTTTTATGATACCTGGCCTGCGATGCTACAAGATTCACTGCTAACAACAACTATCAATATCCGTAATATGCCGGAATTTTGCATTGGATTTCGTAGCTCGCACTTTAGCGATACTAAAACTAGCAATACACATATTCATTTCAAAGTATAATGAGCTAGCGTGCTATAAAATAATAATAGCTCGCCGTTTCTGTCTATCACATGAATCGAAAGGGATGCATTTGAAAAGGAACGCCGTGGCAAAAACAGATCACCCTTAAAGATTTATGAGACTTGCGGTCCTGCCGGGACAAACATATACAGGCTTTGTTTTTCCGATCAATGGGCTGAAGTTCATTATTCACCCTCACCGGTGCCGTGCTTTGCGTTTTTGTGCATTGCAAAAGGGCCCTGTTGTTGTTGCCTGTGCATATCTGAGTTTTTTGTTTCCTGTTTCTTCTTTCTTACGTGACTTGAGGTCTCACTAGCTCGTCTACGGCTGCTAATATTGGACCACAGGTGCAATGCTACCTTATTCCTTGCCAATTAAAGCCTGCGATTTCTCAGGGTACGCGACGAGATCCTCTCAGGTCTGCCCGCGAGCCCGGGACCTTCTCTGCTGAGCCAATCTGGCCGAGGAGGCGCGAGCCGGCGCAGCCGTGGTAGGATGTGTCTATTGATCAGGGAGCCGCCAGGTCTTATTTAAACATTGCACACAAACACAGATAAGGGCGTTACACAAGCTCTAACATAAACTCCCCCTCGCCCCAGCCTGTCATTTCTCAATCGATTTCATAGAAAGAGTTCTGTGGCGCGGACATCTATAAAAATGACCCGGTCACAGCAGAAGGAAAACACAAGCCCTTCTCTCAGCCCCCATGAGCACTCGGGTCAAACATACACTACACATCTGTCTGAATAGTTTGTCAGCTGTTTGTATATATAGTGTTGTCAATTGTATGAAATTACAAAAAGGCAATAAAGCAAAACGTATTTACAAAAAGTATATGTATAATATAAAAAATTTACAAAAACTAATAATTTAGAATGATAATAATAATGACTGGCTCACTGTACATTATGTTTTTTTTTACGTTTCTGCAGTACATTATGTTTTTGATGTTGAAATTTTGCCTAGGGCAATGGTCAATTATACTGTTTAGTGTTATTTAAAAAAATTATATATTTTTTTTGACTGCAGAATGCCACAATTGACCAATCAGAGCTGCGTAATTAGAATCGTAATGTATTAATAATGCTGTCAGTTGATTAATCGCTAATTAATCACACATTTTTCTGTAATTAATTACGATTAAACGTTTAAAAGTTTTTTAATATACTTTTATATTGTAATAATTTTACATTTAATCATCAAATTAATGTTGAAACAACATAAAGTTATATAGAGTATATTTTAAATATTTGATCTAACAGGTAGGAAATATCCAGAAATTGAATAAAGTTATCAAACACTTCACAGTCTTCACTGCATACATTTTAAATTAAATATAAATTTATTTTCATTAAAGCTACAAAAGCTATTCAGTTAAGAGCAGTAAGTGATCTCCTCTTTTTTATTTGTTTTTTGATTAACATTAATGACAGACTGCAGCAGGTTTATTAGGCTGCTGTCACTTTAAGACCTGCCGCACATGACTCGGATCTGACACGCATCCTATTTTCTCACAACTCTTTACGTTCCTTTAAGACTTTATTTAACTGATTTAAGACTCTTACGAGGATACTCGACAAAACTGGCATTTTAGCATACAGTAATGTTGTGTGTTTTTGTCTGTTCAAGCACGAAAGAGCACTATGTTTATTATGTCCGCATGAGTTGTGTGGGAGATTCACAGACAGCGTGACAGTACCAGTTCTGTTCTTGTCGCGATTGAGTTTAAGAGCATTTGCGTGATCATATAATGTAACCCTAGCTAAAGATGATGAAAAATTAACGGATGCTGTGCTAAATATTTTTTTTAATGCGTTAAACAAAAAAAAAATATGATTGTATGCGCTAATTATCGTAAGCACTAATTTTAATGCATAAACACTGATTACAATAATTTACGAGAATGGTTTATAATGCAGCACTTTTATATTAAAAATAAAAGTGATCTACATATAAAATTGTTCTCGCAGACACAACTTTAAAAGTTGTGACTTAACAGATAATATATATACTGATATCAAACATCTGTCAAAATCAGTATCACAAAGACATTCATGTGTCCAGTGATCATCAGCGGGGCACGAGAGAGCAGCTAAGCCCTAAAACCGTCCCCTGTAACCGGAGAGCGCTATTAAACGTGACGGCACAAATGAGTCAACAGGTGCTACAACCATGTCTCTTGTTCTCCTTTTCATCCAC
The DNA here is from genome assembly GCF_019924925.1 of Ctenopharyngodon idella. Taxonomy (NCBI): domain Eukaryota; kingdom Metazoa; phylum Chordata; class Actinopteri; order Cypriniformes; family Xenocyprididae; genus Ctenopharyngodon; species Ctenopharyngodon idella. The sequence continues at coordinate 9,725,503 of NC_067229.1, forward strand.
CTCTCCTTTCTACCCCCATCATTGTATTTAAAGCAACAAAGCCATGGAATGCCTGCACTGCCTTCTGATTGGAAAAAATGCCCCATCATCAGTTTTCCTGTAACGTAAACCTGCGCGGATGGCGTGGGGCTGGGTGGGTGTCACACTTCAGGGACAAATATAGAACTGAGAATTCATCTAAACATTGTCACACTTGGGGGAGAAGATTTAGCAAGAATGGCAGGAGAGACGTGAGGTCACTAAGAGACGCAGGCAAGGGCCGTGTGTTGTCTGTCAACAGTGGGAATGCTGGGAAGTGTGGCGAGTGGGGTGTTGTCTATTCCTGGTGTTTTCCATGTCTGGAGACTGTCTTGTTTTCGAACTATTATGTTTCTGGAGTGCTGCCATTTTTGCGACAGTATGGACAATGTGACTGAGGACAGGAAATGATGGAGAGGAGAAGCTTAACATGTTAGAGCATGTAGGGGGTGATGGAGTTACCTTCAAATGTTAACACCTTTCATCTAGATGTGCTATTATTCACATTCAGCTTGCTCAGCGAGATTGTCTTCAAATTGTTCCTCTGCCATGATAGCAGCTGACCTGAAAGGGAAAAGAAACAGTAGAAGTTTATGTTAATACTTGCTATAGCACCCCTTACGGCATCGCTGAGAATGCAACACATACTTTGCAGCACATAAACACATTTTGGAATTTGACAACAGCTTGGTTAGCTAATGCTACATTTCAGTAATGCCTCCAATTCAGTATTTGAATATGGAAATAAAATATTTTTCAGATATATTTTTAAATATTGTGCATTTCAAAATATACCAAAAATATATTGCTAATATAGATGCTGAAATATATTTACACAAATGTATTTCAAATAAGTTTACGGTAACACTTTAGTATGGGGAACAATTCTCACTTTTAACTAGTTGCTTATTAGCTTGCATATTGGCTGTTTATTAGTACTTATGAAGCACATATTAATACCTTATCCTGCATGACCATATTCTATGTCCCTAAATCCTACCCCTTCCCTAACCTTAAACGCTACAACAACTACCTTACTAACTATTAATAAGCAGTAAATTAAGAGTTTATTGAGGCAAAAGTAGTAGTTAATAGTGAATATGTGTTCCCCAAAATGTTACCAAGTTTACTTATATCTCTATATATATATATATGTTTTGCTATGTTTATTATGTATATATATCCTAAATATATTCACAACATATATGTGGCATATATATCTAAATATATTTGGCCAGAGAATATATTATGTGCTTTATTTTAGGTATTTAAGCTCTGAGTGCATCACATCTTATGATGTTATTTTATTAGTTTTATCCAGCTTGCCAGTAGTTAAGTTAAAGCTCCACAAATTAGCTTAGCTTTGACAGGAAGTGTACAAACACGTCATGTAACGTTACCCTCAAGGTAAAGGAGACTGCAGCTTCTAAGCGGAATGGATTAATCCAAAATTTACACTCAAAATATAGAAGCTGATTTAGTATGTGAGTGAGGAAAAGAGAGAGAGAGAGAGAGAGAGAGAGAGAGAGAGAAAGAAAGAAAGAAAGAAAGAAAGAAAGAAAGAAAGAAAGAAAGAAAGAGAGAGAAAGAAAGAAAGAAAGAAAGAAAGAAAGAAAGAAAGAAAGACAAAAACGTAAAATAGAAAATAAAATTAAAAGTAAAAAAAAACTAACATCACAGTTTGGGTCAACACATGTAAGTATAAGCAGACAAAACCTGTAATGGTCAAACATGAATATAAAAAAAATGAAAACGGGGCCAAATAAATGGAGGAAAAAAATCATGCTATGGGTTAACTGTCCTTCACTCAGGAAATATACATCCCCAGGCACTGTGTTGAATTATTAATTCAAATTTGTAAAGAAAAAGAAAAAAAAAAAAGGGGGGGGGGGGGGGGAAGAGAGATATTGATGGAAGCTTGGCTTTAATGACCTCATTAGGTCTGTGGTTTCCACTATGGGCAGGATCTGGTCTGCAGGTAGAGTTTTGGGGGGATAGTTGACCCCTGAATGATTTTCTGTCACTTTATTATATACAGGAAGAGCTTGATACACCTCCCCATTTCTGCGCATGTAATCATGAACTGGCACGAAAACGTGTTGAATGCAAATATAGAGACGCTCAGAGGCGATAGTGATAAGATAAAGACGGACACGAAGAAGTCGAGAGAGTCTCAGAAGCCTGTTTGGGTGTTTAGAAATGATCTGCTTCTCAGATAGATAGACAGACAGATAAATAGATAAAATAGACAATATAGAATATAGACAGACAGAGTAAACACAGCAAACTGTTGATGAAGCCATTTCAGTTATATTGCCTTCCAAACACAGAGAGTTTTATCATGATCATTATCGTTGGTTCAGCCCACACCCTGAACCTGCTAGCTCCTTACAGTTATTGTGCCAAAAGATAAGCAGATGTAAATATATTTTCCCTCACCTTAAGAGCAGGCAGAGTGCCTTTCAGCTAGCATTTGTAACAAGAAACGTTTGCCCCAGCTTCTCGTGTTTATTTCATTACACCTAAGGCGTTTTATACCCTCCCTCCCTGCATCGAGTGTGTGCCGTCAAAACCATCCTTGGGCGACCAGGATGTCTCTTCTACCTGCTCAGCGCCTCTATGAAGGGCTTAAATTTGACTTAATATATCCCCAACTGTACCAGTCCTGTTTAATTCCCTTTCATAGCAGTCAGAGGTGACCAGGGACGAGTAGATTGAGCCCTTCACGTCCCTCCTGGCTTTACGTGGCTTAGTCAGGGAGAACAAACCTCAGAGAAACAAGTGATGAGCTCACTGATATGCAACATTATGATGCACTAAAGAGAATGAAGTTTGTACATATCACCATTGCGAATGATTTAGCATCCAAATACTCTAAAAATATTTCCAAACTACCTAAAAAAAAGTAAAACACATTGAGTAAATATTATCAGCAGTGTCCAGGTGGACATTGGCCATGAGCAGAGCTTTAGGGGCTGGTTTAGATGAAAAAATTGATGTTTGGAGGTCAGCGGAGTTCATGCACCGCCCCATTTCCTGATTGGTGCGAATCTGAAAGAAGTTAATGATGAATAAGGATGAAATTTTGACATGCTCGAATGACTATATAATTACAGCATGCTGTAAAGCCAAAAGGAGGGGGCATTCGGAGACATTTTGCCCTTTGAAACTCTGTACACACTTTGCTCCAAAAGAGTCATAAACTTTTGCGAATACACATTACTGTCCTGAATCACCCTGCTTTTAAACAATATTTGTTTCTGATTAGCTTCCAACAGGAAGTCATTCATTACACTGACATTGGCCTGCTAGAAATGTCAATGGATTCATCATTTGCTTTTCAAATTTGGTATTATGATTTAATTGCTCATTGACTAAACAATTAGAGGAGAAATTCCATATCCTTGTATATCTTCATTTGCAGTATGCATACTAACAAATTGTAATCAATATGCCATTACTGTAGTGAGTTTGCATACTGTATGGCGAATACAGATTCGCTACATTTGTGCATCCATGCCAGTATACAAATGAACCTCACAAGGGCTTTGGGGGGTTGCCGGCATGAATTTCTCGTGGAATGATCTTTTTTCACTTAGAAAATCCTTTCTAATTAAGAAGCATCCCAGCATATCACAAGGCGAGGGGTGGTGCTGGGGGTGTCTGCGAGTGGATATGTGGGGTCGTCTAGCATGAGCGCTAGTCAAATGAACAATGTATTCCTCAGGACCTAAGGGTTTAGAGGCAGGCTACATCCCGGCCCTAGTGCACACTAAGGCTGTTTCATGAAAAAAAGAGAGAAAAAGTTGATAATTAGTCCCACAGTGACTAAATGTTGAGATAGAAAATAAGAGTGCTTACCATGCGATGCTTCAACCTGACTAGATAACTGCTGCTTGTACATTTTTTTCTGCTTTTTTCGGTCTCTGTCAGCAGGGCATGATTAAGCGTTTCTCGTCGTGGATAAATTAAACAAACATGTTAATTCTCTCCTCGCAACCTGCCTCTCTTGCTCAGGGCGGAAGAGATCAAGCCATTGTCATCGATCAGTCGACTTTTTTAACCCCTCCCCATGCTTCGGTTTTAATGTTCAAACGTAGCCTTAATAATAAGCAATTAAAATTGGACTTTTTTCTAATGTCTTTCTTTAATTAGTCTGAGAAAGACCGAGCCGCAACTCCCTCGCAGAAATTTGGAGCGAGAAACCATAACGTTTGGAAGTTCAGTGAATTGGTTAATTTGGTTAAAAAAGATTCAACTTTTGCCAACTTGACTGTGTCAAATATTGTTATTAGATCAGGCAGACAGGCAGATAGATAAATAGACAGACAAAATGAAAGGCAGAAAGACAGACAGACAGACAGATAGATAGATAGATAGATAGATAGATAGATAGATAGATAGATGGAGAGACGGACAGACAGACAGACAGACAGACAGACAGACAGACAGATAGATAGATAGATAGATAGATAGATGGAGAGACGGACAGACAGATAGACAGATAGATAGATGGACAGACAGACAGACAGACAGATAGATAGATAGATAAATAGATAGATAGATAGATGGAGAGACGGACAGACAGACAGACAGATAGATAGATGGACAGACAGACAGACAGACAGATAGATAGATAGAGAGAGAGACAGATAGATAGATAGAGAGACAGACAGACAGACAGACAGATAGATAGATAGATAGATAGATAGACAGACAGACAGATAGATAGATGGACAGACAGACAGACAGACAGATAGATAGATGGACAGACAGACAGACAGACAGACAGATAGATAGACAGACAGATAGATAGATAGATGGACAGACAGACAGACAGACAGATAGACAGACAGACAGATAGATAGATGGACAGACAGACAGACAGATGGACAGACAGATAGATAGATAGATAGATGGACAGACAGACAGATAGACGGAGAGACGGACAGACAGACAGATAGATAGATAGACAGATAGATAGATGGATAGATAGATGCCTTAACAACTTTCCCTTAAAAAACAACTTGACTGACAGGTTGTAGGACCACATTGTTTGTTTATTTCTTTTCACAAGGGCTAAAATAACCTGTCTGGAGCTGGAGATTTGTAATTGGTCATCTTCTGGTTAACCCTTCCCCCTTCCTTGTCCTGATTGTGCCTGCTGGTGTCACCCAGGGGTCAAACATCCTCACCAGCACCATGAAGGACGCACGGCTTGTTCTACAGACCTCATTACATTGCTGCTGCAGTCACTTCCCCCTTCTCCCTGTCTTTTTTTGTCGGCCGAGGCAGTCTCGATTATTTTTAGGGAAAAAGAGAGCAGGCAGAGAAGTGTCAGCTGGCTCATTAGATATGGCTGGGTGGGTCTGAGTGCTTTCACAATCGTTCGGACCCCAGCAGTCTCCATTAGGAGGGACTACAGCGGGATGACCACACTCCCGTTCAACCCCAGGTCAAAGGGATAAATAAAAGATCACATGAGGTGGCCCCTCAAAACCTGATTAAATAGAGCCACACGCCAGGGATTCATTAGCAGCTCCTGCCGCCACAGAACCACCCTCTACACCCTCATCTGAAACACAAGAACACATGCAGCTCCTCTCAACATGTTAGCACACCATAAATTAAAGACGTGACAAGGAAAATGTCAAAATATAGAGCATAAAAAATCTGATGGAAAAACGAAGAGGAATTTGAGATCTTTCCTGATCTAAAATTAATTTGCTGTCTCATCAAAATCTCCAGATATTTTTAGCATGGAATATATATATATACATATATATACACACACACACACACACACACACACACTACCGTTCAAAAGTTTGGAATAACTAAGATTTTTTAAATGTTTATGCTTACAAAGGCTAAATATAGTAAAAAAATATATCAAAAATATAGTAAAAACAGTAATATTGTGAAATATTATCACAACTTAAAATAACTTTTCAAATAACCTCTATTTTAATCCGGGGGGTAATAAATGCCTTCTGAAGCAAAGCGATGCGTTTGTGTAAAAAAAAAAAAAAATCCATGTTTTAAAGTAAAGCTTGGGGTAATTTTCATTTGAAAGTGAACTAATCCTTTAATTATTCCAAACTTTTGACTGGTAATGTGTATAACCCCTAACCCACACTTAAGTAACTATGAAATGGTCTTTATCTCATCTTTTTTCAGACGTCAAGAACCTTGAGAACTTCCACCTGGTGGAGAGCGTCCAGGAACAGGTCAACGCCGCGCTGCTAGACTACGTCATGTGCAACTACCCACAGCAGACGGACAAGTTTGGCCAGCTGCTGCTGCGGCTGCCAGAGATCCGGGCCATCAGCCAGCAGGCTGAAGAGTATCTGTACTACAAACACCTGAACGGTGACGTGCCCTGTAACAATCTACTTATAGAGATGCTGCACGCCAAACGTGCCTAAGGACCGGCGACGACCCTTTTTCGTCTCGACACATCGCGCACACTGCTCCTAGCACCACCTCAGTCCAGCGTCATCACCAGACATAGCCTTCGAATGATTAAACGTGCACAAGATGCGCACTGACTGCATGGGTTTGCGGTGGGCCGGACACTTTGGATCTTATGGAGAGGGCACGGTAAAACCTGAAAGCAGTTTGGCTCGAAGGGCAGATGCATTTCTGATAAAGAAATGAAATGAAGTGTTATAATGACCTCTAGGCTGTGGATTTGTCATAGTGTTGTCGAACCATGACTGTCAGACGTTATTTGTTCTGTGTGCAGCTGATCGAAACGTCCACTTTACACTCAGACTCAAGGTGGAGGGTTTTGGATTACTGGGAAGGAACTGGGCACTCTTTTAAGACTGGTTTGCCAGCATTGACCCAAAGTTTCCATTAGGACTGGCCATGTGGCCCTCCTCTGTCTGTTTTAAGGCACACAAGCTGGGCTAGAGCCAGTAGGCGGAGGTAAGACGGACAACCAGCCATTGCCTGCGCAAACCATAAAGACTTTATTCCAACCCCTCACCAAAAAAAATGACGTGACGTATTTCTTTTTTTTCAAATTGGCAGTCATTTCTTCTCTTTTGTCACTTTGAGGCTGCTTTGTGCCAATATTTTCTCAATATAAATCCTGTCAAGAACATGTCCGGGTCTTCATCTCAAAATCATAAGAAAGAAATGAGAAATTATATTTTGCTTAAAGAAAATTATGTCTAATATTTGGACCAATAAAAAAATAAAAATAAATAAACAATGAATTATTTAAATTGTACAGTAAATGAAGTTTAAACTCATAATAAATTTTGGAGGTAAATGTGCTGAACTGTCATTATAATTATTAAAAAGTAAATTATTCATAATAAAGCAGAATTTTGAGAGTAAAAATGCCAAATTGTCATGAAAATGAGAATTAACAATTCTATTATTAATCTAATTACAATAAATAATAAAAAAATTGGATAGCTCATTAATTCATAAATATTAACTATTTTCTTTAATTAATACAAAAAATGTAATAAAAAATAATTTCTCATTTTTTATACTTTGATTTGATTTGAAAAAAAGAAAATGCTTAAAAACATTTACCTCACAACACACTTTTTTCATTTATTGGTGTAGACTTTTTTGTAACATTTTGCAGTTTGTTCATCAACAAATGTGAATGTGAATAACGTGCAGTCTCAGAGCCAGGATGAAGAAATAACGCCTCCATCAACACAAGACCAAAGCCTGCAGAGAACAAAAAAGAAAAGAAAAGGAAAGGAAAACAAAAAAAAAAACAAAAAAAAAAACAACAACCTTAACTATCAGTATTAATAATTTGTGATGTCACAGTCATGTGAGTCTTGCCTTATTTCATTTCCATGCTAGCTAACCGTGCTGATGTGAATTACGATATGTAAAATAAAAAGTACATATATATATAAAGTATTAATGTTATACAATTGAAAAGAAATAAGAGGTGTTTACATTCATGTGGGAGATAACTGTGATGCGTTCAATTGCAAAGCAATGATTTCATATAAAAACGAAACAAAACGTTCAGAAAAGATTATATTCCTCTTGTTTGTTTTCTTAGGTGTGTACAGTTTTCATCTTTCTTGACCAGTACTTAATTATGTCGTGAGACACTAAATCAGAGAGGAATCTCACTTAATACTGAGTTTCGATTTTTTTTTTTTACTTTTTTTTTTTTTTTTTTATTGTGCTGGCTTATTTCTGTGGACACCTGTTTTTATGTTCTACGTTTGAAATGTACGTCACTGGTTAAGCTTAATTTATTGTTTTGGTTTCATCCATGTGTTCCTGCACAGTGCGGTGGGGTCATGACTAAATGTATTTGTTTACTGTAGCACGTTTTTAAAAATGTAGATACGAGATGCAGTTACGGAGCGAAATGGTGATTAAGTGATTCACATTAAACACCCATCAGTCCTGCCACTGTAAAATATCAAGAGCTGTACTTAAGTGATCTGGTGTGACTGACTGGTGCATCTTTTTTATCGTGAGATTTCAATGAATGTTTTCATGATAGCGTCTGTGTTCTATACCAAAGACAGCGTCTGTCCTTCACTTGTACTTACCTGTTTGCTTCACAATGAACGGATGAGAGCTTTGCTACTTGGGGACTGCCGATGTTTTTCCTGAATGCTTCATTTGACTGTATTGCATAAAATTGGTGTTAAAGTCAACATGAAATGAAAATGAATCCAATTTATTTCCTTAATACACAAACTTGGTCTTGTGCACAATTTATCAGTGTGTGTTATTGCATAGAAAAAGGTTTTTCTTCATAATCTAACTGCCATTACAAGGCAGAAAATAATGTTATAACCAATGGCATTCAATTACAAAGCAAAACAAAACAAAAGCAAATGAAAGCAAAACAAAACAAATGCAAATGAAAGCAAAACAAGAGCAAATGAAAGCAGAACAAAACAAAAGCAAACAAAAAACAAAACAAATGCAAATGAAAGAAAAACAAGAGCAAATGAAAGCAGAACAAAACAAAAACAAATGAAAGAAGGAGAAAACAAATCAGTAAATTAATCAAGATTAACATTTACATAATAAACGGTACTGTAATAATTGCAAATAATTATAATAGATTTTAAAATAGAAACCTATTAGCATACATCAAGATGCTTTTTTTGATGACAAACTTGACCTTCAGCTTTCATTTCTCCATAAAATCTCCTCAAAAGTGGGTGCCGGTGGTTTATAAAGGGAGTAGTTTCCCACAATCCATTGCAAACTCACATTCAGCTCCATTTTGATTTGTAACTTTTTACCACCAAAATAAGTCTCCCTTTACATTTTTTCTAATCGAATAACCTACTGCACATGGAAATATGTCACAATACGTAAGTAAATTGGGTCGTAAATATCATTTCATGTTGACTTTACAAAATCTGAGGTCAAAAAAGTATCAACACAGTAAAACACAGTGCGCCTCAGGTGACTGTTGTAACACACCTGAAGCTAAATGTTACGTGTTGACTTAAAGAGCAGTGAAAATGACCACCATGGTGACTTAATATCCCAATCATCATCTTTTTTTAAGCAAAGTGATCTTTCTGACATGTTTCACACCTTATCAATGTAAATTCTTTCAGACAAAAAATGCACAACTGCTTTAATCAACATTTGCTGCATGGCATCTACACCCCCATTTGTACATAAGGCCACTTCTTTATCGATTCTAGGGAAATTGATTTGTATTTGCTTCGTTTTGTGACTCTACTGTGTTGTGTGTGATCAGACCGACAATCTTAAGAAATCCAGTGCCCCTCGTTCCCATTTTGTTCCCATCACCGGAAGTCCTGCAGCTGCTTTGGATGTCTGCTTACCTGCCTGAATGTCTGGATTGGGATTCTCTTGTTTGTGCGCTGGAAGCCGCAGTCAGACCCGCATCTCTGATGTCATCTCTTGCCATAAAGAGTTTCCATACAAGCTCTTGGAATCTTTCCATCATATTTTAATAAATGACTATTATGCCAACAGTTGTCATTTTATTTCCGTCTCTGGCAATAATCCATGATCAGTGAACAACAGTTTCTTCCTACTAATGATACAAAGATGAACAGATTCACACTGGATACAGAGACAGATTCAAGAATATTCAGATTCAAGAGTTTTAGATTTCAAGAAAACATACGCGGAAGAACACGTACCTGATCCTGCTACACTCTCAAATATAGTGTGAAGACAAAGTAAAAAGAAATAAACTGCCAGATTCATTTTAGCTTATTCAAGATGAAACCTGTACAAAATAGAGTAAATCTTCAGTAAAACATTCAAAGTATTAAGTTAGTTTTTCACAAATGAACATATTTAGATTGTAGTTTACTTCGAGATAAATTGCAAAGCATGTACACAATATGTTGAAACATTAAGGATATCATTTACAGAGTATCTGCACTTTACCAAAATACAAGACACAAAGAAGTTTCAATAAAGACACATGTCGGCGTTCTGCTGAGGAGGTGAAATTCGTTCGGCCTCCATGGGTACATTCAGACTGCATTCGTTTGGATGTCTGTTTTTAGGTTTCTTTAAGTTCTCCTGAAAGAAAGAGAGAAAAAAAAGAACAGATATAGAGAAGTGCACTTCAGCATACTTTTGAAAAGAGTTTTTTTGAAAGTAATATTTATGAAAGTCACTTTTATTAAAGTAATATACTTTAAAAGAATATTAAAAGTGCGAACTGAATGTAATGTTTTCAGACAATTGTATGTTAATTGCAATTAAATGAAAATGTATTATAGTTTAAATTTATATTAAATGCAATTGCTTGAACTTAAAATTGTTCTTTTGCATATCAGAACAGACCACTGACCTGTAAACAACTGCTAAATGTGGTCAAACTTATACAAACATTTAATGAAATATGAACAACATGATTTCCACATTATGTTATGTGGATATTTATCTCTATATAAAACAAACCAAAACGTCATTATTCTCAATCACACAGGCACAAAAGGCATTTCCACACTGTATTGTACAGTTCAGCAAAATAGATTGAGCTGTACCAAATTCTTCACAGGAACAAATCTAAGCTGTTTTAAATCAAAAATAGACTGTGCAGACAGTATATACTGGGCAAGAGCCCTAAACCAACACAACCACACGAGCCCTTCATTTTGAGAGCCGCCCTGCTGAGAGACGGTGAGAACAGACTGTGGCAGATTTATTCAGACCACTCAAATCCATCAATATGGTAGTCAGTCACAGACAACAAGAGATTAAGATTGGATTATTTCACCACAACGATGAGTAAATATATCCTGAAAGTAAATCGCAATGGAATGAAAGCCGTAATCAACACTTTTCACTTAAGCATAACCCTGTGAAAAAGAAGTACACTTAAGCATCCTTTATTACGGAAATAATATACTTAAGTGCAAACCGAATGTAATGTACTCTGACACTTAATTGAATTGTTAATTGCAATTAAATGAAAATATCATATAGTTTAAATTTATATTAAATGGAATTAGTTGAACTTAAGAGTGCTTTTTTGACCACTTAAGTAGTACTTAAGTACATCTTTATATGTAATGTCATAATTTCTTATATTGTTGTTGTAATATTAAAGTGTAATGCAGAATATACGACAAGCATTTATTAAACTAAAACTATTTAATGTAATTTCAATGTGATGTATTTAAATATACTTGCAATTACACATTGTAATGTTGAAGCAACCAAGTAGCACGACAAAAGACTATTTAAAACACGATTTACGTTTTTTCTCAGTAACATTTCTTGAATCATCCTTAAGATTTGCAAACCAGTAAGTGCATGTCTCAAAACCATTCATACAAGCAGCATCACACAATGGATCACCTGCAAAAGCCTGTAACTTGCTCAAAATCCTTAATTCATCTCTCAAAAGTAAGTATTTATGTCAATGAACATATCAGTGCCATCAGAATGACAAATCCTTTTGTCATTCTGAAAAAGATAGTCAAAAGTGCTCTGTCAGTATTTTCAGATGTAAAGTATGGCTACGATTTTGATGACAATAACTAAAAATGCACAAGACTGCAAGGCATATATACATTTCAACAGTACAAATTTGCACATTACTGTATGTGGGATATTGACCGCAAGAGACTGGACAGGATTCACAGTTACATTTTACTGTTGGTCTGTCAACAAATTATAGTACAATGTAATTGTGATATAAAGAAAAAGACTATATATATATACACACACACACACACACACACACACACACTATATTGCCAAAAGTTTTGGGACGCCTGCCTTTACGTGCACATGAACTTTAATGACATCCCATTCTTAATCCGTAGGGTTTAATATGGAGTTGGCCCACCCTTTGCAGCTATAACAGCCTTGACTCTTCTGGGAAGGCTTTCCACAAGGTTTAGGAGTGTGTTTATGGGAATTTTTGACCATTCTTCTAGAAGCGCATTTGTGAGGTCAGGCAGTGATGTTGGCAAGAAGGCCTGGCTCGCAGTCTCCGCTCTAATTCATCCCAAAGGTGTTCTATCGGGTTGAGGTCAGGACTCTGTGCAGGCCAGTCAAGTTCCTCCACACCAAACTCACTCATCCATGTCTTTATGGACCTTGCTTTGTGCACTGGTGTGCAGTCATGTTGGAACAGGACAGGGCCATCCGCAAACTGTTCCCACAAAGTTGGGAGCATGAAATTGTCCAAAATGTCTTGGTATGCTGAAGCATTAAGAGTTCCTTTCACTGGAACTAAGGGGCCAAGCCCAACCCCTGAAAAACAACCCCACACCATAATCCCCCTCCACCAAACTTTACACTTGGCACAATGCAGTCAGGCAAGTACCATTCTCCTGGCAACCATCAAACCCAGACTCGTCCATCGGATTGCCAGATAGAGAAGCAAGATTCGTCACTCCAGAGAACATGTCTCCACTGCTCTAGAGTCCAGTGGCGGCGTGCTTTACACCACTGCATCCAACGCTTTGCATTGCACTTGGTGATGTAAGGCTTGGATGCAGCTGCTTGGCCATGGAAACCCATTCCATGAAGCTCTCTACGCGCTGTTCTTGAGCTAATGTGAAGGCCACAAGAAGTTTGGAGGTCTGTAGCTATTGACTCTGCAGAAAGTTGGAGACTTCTGCACACTGTGCGCCTCAGCATGCGCTGACCCCGCTCTGTGATTTTATGTGGCCTACCACTTGGTGGCTGAGTTGCTGTTGTTCCCAATTGCTTCCACTTTGTTATGATACCACTAACAGTTGACCGTGGAATATTTAGTAGTGAGGAAATTTCACGAATGGACTTATTGCACAGGTGACAACCTATCACGGTACCACGCTTGAATTCACTGAGCTCTTGAGAGCGACCCATTCTTTCACAAATGTTTGTAGAAGCAGTCTGCATGCCTAGGTGCTTGATTTTATACACCTGTGGCCATGGAAGTGATCGGAACACCTGAATTCAATGCTTTGGAGGGGTGTCCCAATACTTTTGGATATATAGTGTGTGTGTGTGTATATATATATATATATATATATATATATATATATATACACACATATACATATATATATATATATATATATATATATATATATATATATATTTACATACACACTGTATATACACTGATCAGGCATAACATTATGACCACCTTCCTAATATTACGTTGGTCCCCCTTTTGCTGCCAAAACAGCCCTGACCCATCAAGGCATGAACTCCACTAGACCCCTGAAGGTGTGCTGTGGTATCTGGCACCAAGATGTTAGCAGCAGATCTTGTTTGAGATTCTGTAAGTTGCGAGGTGGGGCCTCCATGGATTGGACTTGTTTGTTCAGGACATCCCACAGATGCTCGATTGGATTGAGATCTGGGGAATTTGGAGGCCAAGTCAACACCTCAAACTTCCGATAAGTTTCGGAAAGTTTTTTTCAGAGTATGGCTCTTTATCACGTAATAAAGGGCGGAATTCCTTGTATGGGCACTTCTCCCTGATAAGCGTGCGCACACATCACCCAGAGCGAGAGCAAGAGCATGCCTATCAACGCACTTCGTTCGGGTTACGGAAACAGAGATTTTTCAACAATGTCACCAAAGAAATGTGTTTTTGTGAGGGAAAGATAACCTTTTTCAGCTACCCAAAGAACCCAGCTTTAAGGGAACAGTGGATGCAGTTTGTTTTTTCCAGGGCAGCAACTGAGTTGTGCTTATATGTTTGTTTGTTCCCGGAATTTCTGTGATGAATGCTTTTTAAACAAGTCCCAGTTTGACGCTGGATTTGCAGATCAGTTGAGACAGCGATAGATCTTGGTCATGAGTCAGAACCGCAGGCGGTGAGTAAAACTGCATCAAATGTCTGTGTTTTGTTGGCAATCGGGGCGCAGGTGCATATAATATAAACAATACAAACATTTTTTGTTCCCCTTTTTATTTATAATGATGTCGCAACGATTGCTACGCAAAAGCTGCACGTGCTTGTGACTCTTTAGCTCTGCCCATGTCAGGCACACCTCCAGGAGCTCGGCTTTTTCGGAAAGACTCTGTACAGCATATTTATCTTCTATAAAGTAAAGTAAGTAAGTAAGTAAAGGCTTTTTGGAGATATGAAGGATGCAATGCTACTCTATAGGTACTCAAGATTAACATGAGATTGGCGCAAACTGTGTGTTATGTACCCTTTAAGATTTGAATAAACCTATAAGTGCACATTCAATACTATTAAGCACACTTCTTTTTTTACAAGGATTAGTTCACCCAAAAATGAAAATTCTGTCATTTACTCACTCTCATGTTGTTTCAAACCTGTATGACTTTCTTTCCTTCTGTGGAAAACAGATATTGTGTTTGTACATAGAATGAAAGTCAATGGAGACCAAAACAACATCACTGGACCCCAATGACTTTCATTTTTACAGGTTTGAAACGACATGCGGGCGAGTAAATAATGACAAAATTTAGAATTTTAACAGTAATTGTAATATACATTGACATATCATTAATTATGAAGCCCAGCTAACAACATCATGTATATGCATATTTAATATCAGCCCAGCATCTTCTAACAGTAAAGATAAAGGCCTATAAATAATCAGCATCCATCAATAAATAGACATCAGTCCATGGTTATATGCAGTGAGAAACTTTTAGCTCGGCTTAAAATACCGCTCGGAGGCCTTGACCCAAACTTCCCAACTACTGAAATGGACGAATTAATAGATGCATATTAAATAGGAGCAGTTGGATTGTTATGCTAAACCTCACCTCAACATGCAAAACAAATGTGGTGGGTTTGAAATGGAACACAGCGAAGGTCACCGTCCTTTCATTTAAATGCATGTATTATACATAAGTTTATATATAAAAAAAGAAGGACCACAAAAGCACTAATGTGTATTTTCTATCCTTAGTCATGAGGAAAAAGAAAAATTAAAAAAGAGAGAGAGATAAAAAAAATAAAAAAAAACTCTTTAAGCACCTGGACCTCGCTCTCAGCATTCCATTAATTACCCAGACAATGGCAACAACTTCAGAGGCAGATTTTTCAATTTCAGAGAGAAAAAGAGGCAGACAGACAGAGAGAAAGAAGAGAGAAGAGAAACAGAGGCAGGGAGAGGGGGAAAGAGATAGATGGAGGGAGATGGAGAGAGAAACGCATGTATTCAGACTCTTCATGCTATACCAGCACTTAAATCCAACGGACCTCCCATAAAAAAGACTCAAGGTTACGTCCGATTGAAAATCCTCACAAACAACCACTTCAGAAATCCATTTAGAGCCAGTGCTAGAACATCTAATTCAAACATGTTGTCCTGTTAAAATGGCTGCGTAGTTCCTCTAAAACTCTTTTTCAGCTGCTGCCGTTTGCCGGGCCTCTTTGTAAAGGCGATTAAATTTCCACATTCTGAAGCACAAAGACATAATTACACAGGATCAGAAATGCAGCCCAAACAGAAGGTCAGACATGAAAAATGACCTCTTATTGTCACAAATGATAGGCCGTTTTGCCAAGAGTAATTTGTAACAATACCTCCACTCGCAGTTCGTCGAAACGGTCAATGGAACACGGCCCAGATAGGAAAAACTGTTTTGTAGGTAATGAGAGTTCAATGGAGTGTATATATATACTAAGAAGCTCACTTATCATTTCTTCTTAAAGGAACTAGTTTTAATTGTCATAATTTACTCACCCTCATGATGTTTCAAATCCGCTTGACTGACTTACTTCCGTAAAGCACAAAAGGAGACATAATGAAGAATGTTTACGCTGCTCTGTTTCATTTAAGAAAATACATACTCCATAAATTAGTTCATATTTATGTGTCACTGGTTACAACCTAAGAATCAACATAATTTGGAATCTTGACGTCAAACAGTTTGAATACACACCAGGGTTATTATCATTAACTAAAACTACAACTATTAAAAACATTTTTGTTAATTGAAATTAAGCTGGAATAAGTTTATTAAATATTAGACTTAATATTAAAGGAAAACTAAAGGAAAATTAGAAATGTTGGCAACTAACTGAATTGTTTTTTTAAGCTGAAGCACTACAATTATTAATAACTAGAAACAAATAAAAAGTAAAACTGAAATAAAAATAAATAATAAAAAAAGATAATAATAAAAATGACAACTAAAATGAAAACTAAAAATAATATAAAACTATAATAGTATATAAATAATCCAAAAAAAAAAAAAAAACACTGATATGCACAAGTGCAAATATGTGAATGACAGTAAACAGCATTTAAATTTTGGTGTATTTCCTATCATATGTTTTCTGGACAAAGATTTAAAATATTGTACACAAGACCTATCGACTACTTTCATAGTGATTTGTTTTTTGTAATTCTTTGAGATTGTCTCCATTCACTTTTATTGTATGAACAAAGTACCCAGGACAATATACTAAACTACTTTTATTATATTTCATTGTGCTTTTTTGTTCTTTTCAAAGCTTCCCTGCTGCCTGCATATTATTGTACGTAAAAGTGCAGCGTGAACATTCTGCTAAACGTCTTCTGTTGTGTTGCACGAAAGAACTAAACTCATACAGGCTTGGAAGGTATCTGAGCTTCGAAATGAAATAAGATTTAAGGTGCTATTTCATTACAACCCAGTAACTTATAAAACATACTGTATATCATTTAGACACAAGTATGGTTAAATATTTAAGGCTAGTAATCATGTACAGAACCGTATGAAAAAAAAAAACCATGGTTACTAACTCTAAGCAGACTTTGTTTCACCAAAACACCTTTGAGAAGACAACTTCCAATCATTTAAATTATAGCAGTATTATTGCAAAATCTGCAACCTATAATAATTTTATAAGTGGTGCAGTTAAGCGCTTCTGGTTGGAATGAAGGCCAGACTCAGAGTGAAGCATCGTTAATGAGATCTGATATGCCTAAAACACTTAACGATGTGCCTATGGATCCAAGAACAATACTCTGTAAATGACAAGCCAACAAACGTGCACTTATACTGAAACCAGATAGCTGGCCACTGTATCATGAACCAACCCAAATCCTCAGAAGTTCAAATATCTGCTTATTTTTTAAAACTAATACCATTATTAAGTAAAACAATAAATCAAGGCTAAAATGTGCTGTGTTCGTTCCGAATTGCATTTGGGATTTGGTGGGTTATATAGATACCGTAAAAAGTACACAAATATATTCTGTTTTAAAGGTCTTCCTGGATCTTCCCTTTTAACATAAGGGGAAGGTTTGTCCAAGGTCAGTTCCTGATTGTGCCTCCTCCAATGAGGTGCAAGATTCAATACTTAAGTGCTTCTTTGTGGTCTGACAATGGGAAGTGTCAGAATTTTCAATACATATACTTGGAAATGTCACCCAAGGTCATATGAGCACGGCAGGAGCTCGAGCAGACAAACATGAATATATAACGAAATCAAACACAAGGCATGACATGCTCTTTGTAGACACGGCTACAAAATCATGCATGCTGTATAGCATAATTTACAGCTACACAAATAGCATAAAATCAATAATAACAACCTGGAAAAAGCTGAACTTTGCAGGTGTTGAACTTGTTCAGAGACTGAATGGGTTTTGCTGTCCAGCAAGGCTGTTCAACCTTGAATTGTGACCCACTAATAGAACGCTCAGGAAATAGCAGAGATTGGGAAAGTTCACACCGCGGCACAAGCAAACCAAACACAATAAGGCAACGCTGCTAAGAATATGCACATACTCGTCAAAACTCCAGCTCTGGAATCCATCCGTCAGGCCTGCAGGCCGCTTAGACGTGGCAAACAAATTGGGATGTATGTTTGGGAAAAGAATGTTTTTTTTTTTGTTTTTGTTTTCCGCAGAAATGACACTGCTCACTATCAGATGATTGTGACATAACAGCGACTAAATTATAAAACAAATTAACATCTATAATGTTAACATGCATAATTGTTTATGTCTTGTTCCAACTGGTTTGAATTGTTGAATTATTTTCTGTGGTAATCAACAGCATGCCACGGATGTTTCTAATAAATCTACTTATTTTGAAATCAATCTGGAACAGAAATTATTTGAAATAGCAGTGTGTTATTTTCATTCCTATGCACTAATGCACCAAATAGTATCTCCATCATTTTTATCTTCTTCAAAACAGCCAGCAGCACCTGCTTGACAATTTTAGGACATTCGCCAGAGGATTCAAGATATGCAGAAATAAGGCAAATGCAGCACATTAGTGTTGATCGTTCGTTCAGGATTTTGGTAAAGAAAGAGTATTGAAGAACCTTTGGTCGTCCGCCTTGCCTTCTTCTGATAAACAGCTGTTCGTACACAGCAGATAGTTGATGGCAAATCAGCAGTTATTTAGTCTGCCAGTCGATCCTTGGAGACCGTTCAGTTCCTCTACAACATTGGTTCCCTGGCAGCAGCTACTTGATATCAGACAGCCTGTGTACGCCAAGTGAACATGACACGCTCTGAAAGAGGGCCACATCAGAGGGCCGGAGCCTGGGACCATCAAAGAGAGCGTGGAGGGAGCTCCGGGGGGAACACTGGTGTGCATCTGTTTCAGTATGCATCAGAGAGGAGGGCTGCTTTGTGTCACCTGCAGAGAGAGCCAGGCAAAGCCCGTCAAGCTGTCATTGACCTGTGGCAAGATTGTCGGTGCCGCCACTGTTAGTGTGTGTGCGCGTTCGCGAAAGGAGAAATTGTATCTGCTTAACATCAGAGAGCCAAAGGAATTCTGATTGACATTGTGTGATGTGTATACTAACAGGCTGTAAATCATGGGCAGATGTGAAATACATCTCCTGAGAACTGTTTACTTATTCCTTCAGGGTTTTTTTTTTTTTAGATTTGTGTCAGATTCGAACCCCATTTTCCCACATGAGCACCTTGACTTAATTCAACTGGGGGAAACATGCTAATTGCAAAGCAATGGCTCCAATTTTCAAAGCGATAGTTCACCCAAAAATCATTGTTTACTCATCCTCATGCTGTTCAAAACTAGTATAACTTTCTTTCGTCCATATTTTTTGTCACTGACCAAGATTTGACTTGATCAAGATTCATTTAGACAGGATGGAGCCGTCCTTTTCCTACTGAAAATCCAGGGCAGGTTAAGAAGCGACCTAATGAAAAACAAACATAACAGTCAAAAAAGAGGCTCAATACCAGTTTTAGCTGATAGTCTACCTTGTTCAGATGATAAATACTACAACTCTGTTGCAAAACCTAGTGACCTACTTACTTAAAGGCCGTTCACACAGTTTTTGCATTCCACTGCGCTACTTTTCCATTGTTCCATTGTAACTCATTCTGTGTGAATTTCTCAGTTTGTAACATTATAAACATGGGATAGCTTGTTTTAGCCAAATTCTAAGACAGCATCGCATGTAACCATTGCAAGAAACAGTTTGTCTAGTTTGATGTTACAAACCAATTTTTAAATGACTCAAACATGCAAAAATCTAAAGATAAAGCCATTTCCCAAGTGTGTGAAAAACGCAAATTAAAACAATATTTTTTGAAATGAGAGACATTTTTATGAATTTCTTTTGGCTAGCGCTGGACACACATGGGGAGATCAGAAACCAAATGCTGTCTTTGATATACACGTCAGATTAAAATTTGGCACTCATGAATAATGAATGCATGTGGTGGGGGAGCATCTTCAATGAGCCAGAAGAGAGCAGTGAAACCGCTCATCTAAGGTCTGGCACAAGGCTCTAATGACTTCACCCAGAGACCACCACGAGCCCCTGTGAGTCATTTCACACCACTAACAACAGCAGCACGCTATGGGAGCGCAAGCTGTTTAATTAAGCATTAGACTAATCTGCCTCTATTGAGCCAGACGTCTGTAGGACTTCTGAGAGGGATATGAGATTTTAAATGTTTTAGGTCAATATGAGAGCGTGTTCCCGTTCTCTCAAACTGCAGACCTGCGTTTCAGTGTAAACAGGAAAATACTATCAACATGAACGGAAGCATCTTTTTTTCGTTCTCTTTGTCCCAGCTGTGTGTTGGCAAGAACTTCACACAGTGCTAACAGATCCATTTCGCAAACAGACAAAACTGATAATTGAGAAACATCTGAGCTGTTGATGCAGTGCTTGCCAAGACTTAAGTGAAGCTGCGATGTCCTTTTTCATTTGTTGCAAAGATTGAAGTTTTTCATTATTTTTGTAGCAACTGAATGAATGACCTTGAATGAACTCCATTTGGTGCGGGTGACTGGCAGTGCCAGGATTAAAATACCTTTGCATCCCGAATTCCAGGAAAAAAAGATGAAACATTCAGAGACTTTACTTGGAACTCTGAAAGTCAAGATAAAGACTGCAGTGAGGAAATACTGAAAAAATAAAGTTGATAATTAATGTTTCAAGTGAAGCAAAAAATAATTAAAAATTAATTGCAATAAATAAATAGCAAACAACCTGATATCCAATATAATTGTTACCATTACAGCTGAGGATTGAGGTTTATATTAAAAAGAAAAATATATAATAATAATTTAATTATTTAAAATGATTAAAGCAGACATATCATGAAAATCTGACTTTTTCCATGTTTAAGTGCTATAATCGGGTCCCCGGTGCATCTACTGACCCAGAAAACGTGAAAAAGGACAACCTAGTAACTTTGTTTTGGCAAGCCTTTCTCTGTAAGCGTGTGAAAAAAAGAAGAAAAAAAACAAGCCATACAGATTTCGCTCCCTAGTGACGTAGGAAGGGGATCTTATTATAAGATCACGGCGTTGCCATTTTGTTTTCGCGACAACAGTGTACCAGTTCTAACACCATGAAAAACCACGCAACAAAGGGGACGAGGCCATGTTGGGCTGCTTTAGAGAAGAGGAAGAGTTGTTGTAGTAGAGTGTTGTTGCCATGTAGTCAATTTACGCCGGTCTGCTTCACAAACGAGGGTCAATTCAACGCTGGATTTGCACAAAAGATTAACATGACGGCACATGCTAGTCGATGAGTTGAATCAACTCCACAGCAACTAAATAAATTAATCCACTAACCATTCAGAAATGTCCAGTTGCATTCTAAAAGTTGTAACTTCATCAAAGTCTCTACATCAGTGCTCAACTCCGGTTTGAACAATGTAACTGACAATCGTCATTTTGACTGCGTGAGATTCTCCAGCTTTGTTGTTGTTGAGCAACTGAAGCACGAGCTGTTAAAGCTTCGCCCTCTTTTGGAAAGCGGCCGGGAGCAGTAGCTCATTTGCATTTAAAGGGGCACACACAAAAATGATGTGTTTTTGCTCACACCCAAATAGGGGCAAATTTGACGAGCTATAATAAATGATCTGTGGGGTATTTTGAACTAAAACTTCACAGACACATTCTGGGGACACCAGAGACTGGTGAAAAGGGGCATAATAGGTGGCCTATAACAAATGAAAAAAACAAATATTTCTTAATAAATATTATTGCATATAATTATTAGTCATTATAATATAATTATAAACAATTACTTTAATAATTCTAAAGTGATCTAAAGTGGCTTACAGCACCATTACAACACCAAGGGCACAATGAGGGCAAATCTCCAGTCTGTCCCTCTGATCTTTGGGTTATAATGTTACATATTATTAGGGTCATATTTGATACAAAGCTCAATAGAAGAGTCAATATAGATCATATATGCATGGACAATTGAAGATATACTCAGATCTAATAGATTTGCCTGCTAAAAAGTTCATTTTAGCATGCGGCGTTTCTGATTCAAGCTCTGTCTGGGTGGGTGGACTAGGGTCAATAGAGGGCCTGTAGGAAGTGACTTCATCAGTGAAAAGATGTCAGCTTGTTTTCCTTTTTTCTTTTCCTGTTGTGTTCTGATAGGAACTTCCTCTCCAATGGGGGTGGAAGTAGGTGTCACTCTCCAATCCACCCACACCAAAAGGGGAAATGTCCATCACACGCCCGACCAGCTTGACGATACAGTCAACACCAGGGTAAAGAGGAGGAGATGAGCAGACTTTAGATCCCACGAGTGACAATTAATTAACATTCTGTCTCCGTACTGATGACACCAGGATGACCATTTCCATTTTTCTCTTTTTTATCTCCAATGTTTCACGTCCATTCAGAAAAAATCCCATGTGGGATTTTAGAACATGCCTTTAGTGGAAAAAATAAGCATGAATTGTCATTTCTGGGTGAACTATCCCTTTAAAAGACGCCGCAGATGGGGTTGTAAAGGGAAAAAGGTCTCCACAACAAACAATTTCTGTTGTTCACATCTGTACAGTAGCCTCCCTCAATGGGCCTTCTTGATCTAAAGCTGCCGATGTTTGCGGTCTGGCTTCGTTCTTCCTGCAGAGTTAGTCACAGGAGCTCAGGTGGCCGTTCCAGAGTGACATAACAGCTCTGTGCCTCTCTTCCTCTCTTCGCTGATAGATTGGTAGGAACAAGTGTCCTGCTGGCGAAGCCCCCAAGCCACAGGAAACCTCATCGGTTGCAGTGTCTAACGAGGATGTGAGCTGTGGTGATGGCATATTAACGCTCAGGCCCCGATGGACAGCAAGAATAAAAAGACAACATGGCGATGATTCAATACGAATTGTTTCAGGTGAAACAATGGTCTCTGCGACTGGCTGTTCAAAGAGTGTGGGAGAGGTGAGTACATCTGCACTCTGAGGTTTGAAATATTTGTCATTGTTTTTCAGCTAAATGCCTCTTTTATTTTGGTGTATTGTCAGTGGGATTGAAGGTTCAATGCGTTCAAAGCTTTTTTCCTGTGCTAAAATATTTGAAAAGTTGAAAGAAAAAAATATATATATATCACACAAAAAAATATAAATATTAAAAAATACATAAATATTGAACAAATATATATTGTTCATTTCTTTCCACCAACTATTTTTAAACATTTTAGCTCAAGGAATAAATGTAAAAAAAAAAAAAGAAAGAAAGAAAAGTAATAATAATAATAATAATAATAATAATAAAAAAATGTGTGAAAAAAAAGGCAGAGCTGGTCTATGTTAACTAGTATCACTCATCAGCAACAGCAGTAATCTGACCTTTAGAGGAAAGAAACTCTTTAGCAGAGGCCTTTGAGGAGGAGTTAGGCCTCATTGATCCAATCAAATTATGTTTAAAAAGGCTGAATGGTCAGTCATGATACACAGCGTTTGGATTAAGAGCTGTGAAGGAAATCAGTCATATACTAGGCGATTATCACACTGCTAATCATTTTGACTGTTTTAGGCCACTTTGTTATTTGCAATAAATGACCAGATGATAGATAAAAAAGGCCAAAAAAAAAAAATTAATAAATATTATGACAGTGTGAGACTTTTCTTTACTTTTTCCATTCTGTGTCCTTATATATTATTATGGAGAGAGCAGACAGAAAGCTGGAGAGCTTTATCTTGTGCAGCTCACAGAGGTGGCATAAAGGTCCAGATATTCTCACAGCAAAGCTCTTTTTCGTCATTTAGGGATAAAAAGAAATTCGAAATACATGACCAGTGGTATACTGTTAGAAAACATCATATGAATATGTAAATGTGAGCTCCATGCTTTCCTCTCAATAAAAAAAACCAAACAAATGACAGCAGCGTGAAAACAGCAGTTAAGAAAACATATGACAAGGAAGTGTTTCCACAAGCTCTACAATTCGGCACTCCAGTCAAGTAAAGCCACATCACGTTTATTTATATAGCACTTTACACAATATATTGCTTTAAACCAGACAGCTATTAAACATGAAAAAAAGTGTCAGTGTTGCTTTCAATTCGAATTACACTTCAATTTCTACTATAAAGCAGCTCTACAGTGTTTATGTTTTCACCTCGATGGATTCAACAGAAGAAATGAACTGGAGATTTCCATGTCAAAGAGGGCGGAGCCTAAGAGCACACCTACCAATTGTACAATCGCCACGGCCCAATGGTAGTACGAAGGTGTTTACCAGCCAGAGCAAACTTTTCCAGAAAGTTTGCTTTGGCAAGCCGTTTCAGACTCCGAACAAACGATTTTGTGTGAAATGGCGTCACACCAGTTCGTTTTTAGATTTCGGGCCTTTATAATGGTGTAGGGTCAATTACTTCAAATTCGCATCCTGAATCAAAAAACACTTTAAAACTTCAACGTCAAACGAATTCTGGTCAGATCTGTGGCCTAGGGGGCCCTAATACCATTCCCTCAGCCTATTTTGTCATGTATCCGTTATGCTATGAATAAAAATGGCAAAAAGTCCAAAAATAAGATTTCAAAATTCATAGTATAGCATTTGATTTAAATGCCACATGCAAAAAGTTGCCAGACGAGAAACAATAAAGTAACAAATTTTATTTCAAAAATAGTATAGAGACTAGCAGTTATTGAGATGTTGCTGACAAACATTTCATTTTTGTCATCCTGCAGTCCTTTCTCTCCATCAGTGCCTTTTCAGATTCATTTATGTTCTTTTGGCACCAAAAATGTTTAATTAGCTTTGACTGAAGCATAAATGACCTCTCGTGTGGCCGGGGAAAGAGTCCTGACAGCACTGTGCAGGTGTGAAGTAAAACAGGAATCAGTGTAGCACCTCCGCTGGTGTGTCATGAGCCTGCAAGTCAGGAGATCCCCATGGGGCTGAACAAGTGTGTGTGTGGGAGACACGACTAGCACGAGGTCCTGTGGCTGACAGCAGCTCCCCTGCCAGGATGTGTAACCTCACACGGCCAAAACAGGAAGCCCTGCCACTCACTTAGTGATTGACACACTGGCGGAAGTTCACAAAGGTTCCAGAAGGGCTGTAGTCCATGTTCAAGTGTTGGTGACTGGGCCACCTGGTACAGTGCAATAAGGACGAAAGTGCTCTCATTACATATAAGAGCATACTTGCCTGTCCGCCAGTCCTCCTCAGGGTCAAATAGTGCTGTGATAAATACTTTCAAAAAGTAAATATCTTCACTAAAGGAAAACATATGTAAAATAAAATAAAATAAAAAAATGATAAATAAAACAAATCGATAATTCTCTATTTATAAGCATCTTGACACAGCAACAGCCAAGGGGTAAAGTGTTTGGCAAACCTGATTGAAAAAACAAAAAAAACAAAAAGCAAAGCAAAACAAATCAAAGCAACAGAAAACAAAACCACCAAAAACAAATAAATGATAAACAAAATAAATTAATAAAATAATGTTTGACAAAAATAAATGAAAAAACAACAGACAAAAAGCACAGCTAAACAAAAAACAAACAAAAGAAAGCAATGGGTGAAGCAAACCTGTTTGAAAAAGTAAATGAAAAAACAAAACAAAAAAAAACTATGCAACAGACAAAAGAAAATAATAAACATTAGCGAAGGGGTGGAGAGTCTGACAACTTGACTGAAAAACAAAAGACAGTGAGGCAAAAGAGTCAAAAGAAACTCCAAAGAGGATTTTAAAGTCAAATGGGATCAATATGTGGAGATCTCAGCGGCAGGGATCTGATCAGATATGAGTGTGAACAGGCTGCCGTCTCACAGCTGAAAGTGATCATAACTCTTGCATCATGGGATGTGTCACTGTATGACACAATTCCGGTTCACACTAAACTGCCAATTATCAACAAACCCCACCCTCCTCTCCTCACTTCTCAAGGTGGAACCGCCGTGTGCGCGCCCAGGCCTGTGACCTTGATGAGGTGCTTCATGCACTGTGTACGCTTAAAACTGATTCACACCTCTGGGAATCTGAAAATTTCCATGTAAAGCCTCAAGTGTGAATTAAATTAAAGTGTGATAAGTGTACTACAAGTCTGACACTAGAGACACAGACATTTTTTTGGCGGCCACCAGAGGGCTGCTGTCTTTGATGATCACTCTGCTTCCTCTCATGTTCCTCACGTTTTAAGTGAATATTGTTCTTAATTATGTTATTCATTTATTCTTATTTTTTTATTCTTATGTATTATTTATTTTTATTACCATCCTAGTGATTTCAAGACACTTCAAATTAATAACAGGTTGCCAACATTGAAGAATAACTAAAATGCTACTTCAGTAATAGAAAAAGTAGTTTTATATATTGTAATCTGATGTTATATATGAAGCAATAATTATCTAAAAAAATTCCAACCTGAAATATATGTGGTTTTTGATAGTAACTTGTGGTCAGGATTTTAATTCCTCCCAGTGACTCTTCTGAATCAGCTCAGTAAAAAGGATTCATTCAGTTTTGTTCACTGATTCATTGACCCAGGTTACAGCATTATGTTTGTACTTTAGTGAATCATTCAATAAACCAATATGTTCATTTGTGGGGGGCTTTGGTATTAAAACATTTTTAAAAAGGGACAAACTTCAGAACGAAACACCACAATAGTGCTGCAAACTGCAACAAACAACAAAGGCAGTCTCACTTTAGCACCATTTTTTGGAGTAGTGTGCAGCTTGACTAGTTTCAAAGTAACTTCAACATTATATGAGAAGAAACAAAAGTAAAAACAAAATACTTGTCGGCACTAGTACACATTTTTGAGCTCAGGCAAAGGGTTTGGTATCATTTTAGTGTCAATGTAAAGGAAGCAAATTGATTTTCTTTTCAGATGTCAAATAACCTTGGATCCTTATTGATAGATGGGCGCAGAAGTGGCGTAAGGCCTTACCTGTCCAGAGAGGTGGACACCAGTGTCAGGACATTGCAGGTCTTCATTCAGGTTGTCATGGACACAGAGGATAGACAGATGCCCTGCGAAGTCACATGAGTCACAATTAATCAATGACCCAGAAAGGCAGCAAACAAAAAAATTGCAAGATGTAACAAATAAACACCCTTGCAAATTATAAAATGCTTATCAAACCGGATGTAACTCTTCTGTTTGACTGTCTTGCCAAAAAAGCGAAACAATCCATCATGCACTCTAATATTTCACTGAACATCAATATAGTACAAGCTATATTTTTAAAACCTTTATCAAACGCCCTCAGAAAAAAAGACACACAACACCTATATAGCATAAATTCCTCAAATTTATGGCTGACTTGTGTTTAGATGCTATGATAGCACTGTAGGGATGAGCACAATCTTTGCCTCCCATCCCAGAGGGCTCAGTTACCAATTGGTGGGGTCTTTGTGTGCCCATAAATCTGGGGGCACTTCATAATACGCATTGAGTTATCAGGCCTGTGAGCAGCATGTCCTGAATACATACCAGGCTTTGTGCGTCAGGCGGTTTCCAGTGCTACTGTTTCATTCAAGAGTCACTTACTATTGAAGTGAGAAGTCAGATAAGCACTATATAAGCTTATCCTTTATAATAAACAATCATTGACTTCCACATACAAAGAACAGTCAATTTATGTAAGTGGAGCAGACGTGTGAGAGCTCAGCTTCACTTTATGTCAATTCTCCATTTTACAATACAAGTAGTAACAGATCTCTTTGTATGTGTGAACTTCTACGGTTTTATCAGATTTAGTTAAGTAAACCCAATTTTGTCCCCAAAGAATAGTCACCTTTAACACACAGAATTGTCATGGTCGAAAAGTGCTCTGCATCAGGATTAATCTCCAGCAAAGAAGGGTGGGGCAGGGCAGCCAGAACTCATTTGGTGTGTTGCTATGAAATGGCTGCCCATCAGAAATATCTTCATCTATCTCTGTCTCATCTACATGGGTGGAAATGGAGGGATGAAGGGCTGTAAGGAGAGAGGGCGGATGAAAGGGGCGTCTGGAGGAGAGAGGTCAGTGCATTCAAGGAGTCCATCATTCTGATGTGTCAAGCGTCTCTTAACTGAGTTTGTGGAAGTGTT
Organism: Ctenopharyngodon idella; assembly: GCF_019924925.1. Taxonomy (NCBI): domain Eukaryota; kingdom Metazoa; phylum Chordata; class Actinopteri; order Cypriniformes; family Xenocyprididae; genus Ctenopharyngodon; species Ctenopharyngodon idella. Next base: position 9,753,700 of record NC_067229.1, read on the forward strand.
TGTGTGTTCAGAAATACGAAGCTTAGCTTCTCCAGGCTGTTTTGAAATTTTAAGTGACTCTTTGACAAATAAAATGTGAGAAAATACTCCATTCCACAGTTACTAATAGCAAAAAAAAAAAAAGTACTAAATTGAGAACATATGGTGTAAAAATAAATAAAAAGGAGGATCCTACGAGAGGCGCTAAATGAAACAGCAAAAATAATGATTGTTTCCAAACAGGTTTCTAAAACACTCCCCTGTCTGCCATTGTTCTGGCCTATTATTTTCTGAAGACATGGTTCAATTGACAGTCTTACATCAGCACTTTAGAAACTTCAAGGTTTCAACACTGGTCCAAGATCTCAAAGTAGTCTTGATAAAACAGTACCAGCTGAGGTAAACAGCTAAAGGTACACAGAGTGTAAAACCCAGAGGCGAATTTAGTTCTGGACCATCTGTTCAATTCATTGCGATCAGGCTCACAACTATATATTATATATATATATATGTGTGTGTGTGTGTGTGTGTGTGTGTGTGTTTGTGTTGTAATTAGGGCTGTCAATAGATTATAATGTTTAATCGCGATTAATCACACACTTATCATGAAATTAAGCAAACACCATTTATCTTGTTTAACACGTCCATTTTGCCATCATTGCCTATATCCAGCAACCATCAGACTGAAGTGTGATTCTCACAAAACTGTATTTTTCAGCTTTTTTCAAGGTAAATTTAGGTGTCGTTCCAAAAAAAGACACTTGCAGACTCCAAAAGGACACCAAATAACTAAATGATATGATAAACCAACCGCCTTGACCTGCATATATACTAAAGTACACAGCAACATACACAGGACAAATTAAAACATTATCCTGAATGTGTGTGAAAACAACGTGAATGTACTGAAATGTGTCTGTGCATAAAACAATATGCGATCAGTGCGTTGAGCGCGCTCATACGTTATTTGTCTGTGCATCATCATAACGGACTCACACGTGCTTAACGTATGACTCCTGTACGTCACCGCAATCGTCTTTACTTTGATTGCAATCCTAATCCATAATAACTTTGCTACCGAGACACTGGTTTGCTTTATCCAGCCGAGAAAGAGTTTGCATATCATCTGGCCATACAGCGGTGGGATGTTTCGAAATTCCATTCAGACAGGAATAGTGCGATGCGGGAGGGCTCGCGCTCTTCAGATACAATGACAGAATATGACAGAGTTTGTGTTTTAAAGCGAAACAGACACTTGAATGAATAATTCTCTCTGCCATCTCTGATATAATCAGCATGGACTTTTAAGATCATCTAACTGTGTGACGTAAATTACGTTAATGACGCAATTTCACATGCTTCAGTAATTTATTTGCGTTAAATTATTTTATGCGTTAATTATTATTTTGAATTAATCGCATGCGTATCTCACAGAAGTTCAACACCCCTCACATTTTTGTAAAATATTAAAAAATATTTTTAGTAAATATTTTATTATATCTTTTCATGTGACAACACTGAAGAAATGACACTTTGCTACAATGTAAAGTAGTGAGTGTACAGCTTGTATAACAGTGTAAATTTGCTGTCCCCTCAAAATAACTCAACACTAGTAATCCTTGTCCTTAGTCTGCTTGTCTTCAGCAAACTGTTTGCGGGCTTTCTTGTGCATCATCTTTAGAAGAGGTTTCCTTCTGGGACGACAGCCATGCAGACCAATTTGATGCAGCACTGACAGGCTGACCCCCCACCCCTTCAACCTCTGCAGCAATACTGGCAGCACTCATACGTCTATTTCCCAAACACAACCTCTGGATATGACGTTGAGCACGTGCACTCAACTTCTTTGGTCGACCATGGCGAGGCCTGTCCTGTCCTGTTAAACCGCTGTATGGTCTTGGCCACCGTGTTGCAGCTCAGTTTCAGGCTCTTGCCAATCTTCTTATAGCCTACACCATCTTTATGTAGAGCAACAATTCTTTTTTTCAGATCATCAGAGAGTTCTTTGCCATGAGGTGCAATGTTGAACTTCCAGTGACCAGTATGAGAGTGTTTGAAATGTTATTGAAAAAAAAAAAAAACTTTTTTTATTTAATATTATATTATTTTTTACTGTGGCTCTTTTGGAAAAAAAATAATTTACCAAAATTGATAAAAATGGCTCTTTGGTCAAAAAAGCTTCCTGACCCCTGCTTTAAATAAAAGAGCTATTAAGCTGTTTACACTGTCATAAACAATAAAAGAGCCTATACAGTGACAGCTAATAAAAAATGAACAGAAAACCTATACCTACCTTGCACAACACCAAGACTTGCACTCAGGAGTAGAGCGGAGGTTTTAAAAAAACAATGCAACATATAAATAACACTTCTTTAATAGACCACTTAAAAGTACTTATTACAAATAAATTACTAAATGCTAAAAATGAATAAATGTAAATGAACAAAAATTTATGTTGCATTTACAATCCTGTGAAAACAGGGGGTGCTGCAGCACCCCTACTTCCCGTACACCTGAATAACATACATAAAAATAAATAAAAATTAAATTACATATACTGTATTAAAACTGACCACATATCAGTCCTGTGAGATCTTATTGTATGAGGGACTAATGAGAAATGAGTAATCGAAAAAGTCTTTAAAAAAAAGTTTCTCAGGCTAATTTCAGTTTCTACATCTGTAAATGTCGATATATGTACCTCAACATAAGCTCACATGAGGTATTCAATAATTTCAGAAGACCTGGTAAACTTTCAGAGTTGTCAGGAAGTTTTTACTTTCTGGAAAAATCTGACTGTGTTGTCTTGGCCTGCTCTCTCCAACTTTGAGAGAAGCCAGGCACTGCAGGATAATCACAGTTTAATAGGAGCAAATATTGAAAGCAGGAGCTGACCAACCAGATCCCCTTTCCTAGTGCTCTCTCCCAGTGCGCCCGAGAAAAATGCTAGCACATGGGTGCCTAAGAAATCGATAATTCCATGATATATCAATTAACGTCAAAAAATAGTGGAAACCATCATATTGACGTTTGTTCATTGTTTAAGTTGGAACTGAGCAGTCGAAGTGTTGGAACGCAGCTCTGTCGAAAATCTGACAACCTTGTTCAAGCAAAACAATTCACGTGTACCTCGCGTGTAAGGTTCTACAGTTTCAGCATGAAAAATTAGCAGAATCTCATTGGCAGGAGAGAAAAAAAACATCCAAGACGAAGTCCAGATGAATGGATTGATGTCCCTTTTGTATTGTACATGCTTGTGTTTTTTATGTACTTGTTCTTAAGATGAACTTGTGAGGTACGCTTTCCCTCTCAGGCGTCCTATTTGCCATGCAGAGCTATTGCATTCTGGGAGAGCGAAATGTTCACAGACTGGGGCCTCTTTCTAATGATTTCCCACACCTGCACATCTGCTGCCGTTTTAATTAATACTCTAAGGAGGTTTGTCGCGAGTAATCAAAAACAATGTCACTTATGAAATCCTTCATTATAGAACAAAAATCAATATTTTGCATGAGTAGAATGAGGGCGCTCACAGAGTAGCCCACGTCACAATAAACAATCTAATCAAGAAAATGCAGGATAAAAGTGTACAAAGACTTTATTCCGGGCATTTAGCACTCCAAGCAGCAACACGTGGTGAAAGGCTGTGCTTCATTTTTATGCAGGCCTTGGCTCCTCAGCTTCATAAAGGGTGTAAAGGGTGGGGGGGCGGCACGGCAAAGGCAATAGTCGCATCAGCTCTCTTCAGCTCTGCAGCATCACCGCAACCTCTCTCCTCACTGATTTATGGCTCACCGCTGACCTCTGAGGTCGTAACATGGTGATGGGTGACTGGCTCTCAACGGTAAGCTACTGGCACTTGACAAAGTGCCGAGAGCAGAATGAATTTACTCCTCTTTTCCTCAATCATCAACAGGCGCACGCCGGCTTGCTGCCCTGACCCCCTCTCATCCTGACTGCTATAACAAGATCTCCCATCTCATGGAGGAGCGAGGGAGAGGGAGGCTGAAAAATTTACTGTCATTTCTACTTTCCAATGAGCTCCGGTGAGCACTTCTTTCACCTTCAAGTTGCTTCGCGTGCTGGGGATAAGGAGGGGAGAGATGGTCGGTTGGGACGGGGGCAAATGCACTTCGATGCACCTGTCTAACTTTGGGTCATTCGCCAGAGGTACTTCAATCTGCGTTTGCTTCCATCAACTTCATAACGGCACCTGAAAGCAAGTTAAATTTAATAAGCAAATAAATCTCCATAAACGTGAACGTTTCATGCACCTCGTTCATCAGCGGTGTCCACCATGGATGTGCCAGTTAGCCACAAACAAATACTTACTAACGCATTCATTAACGCATATGCAAAAATCCATTCAGTTACTTTGCCTTTTATTGTCGCTACACCAGCACTGGGTAGGGGATTGTAAATTTAGGCAATATAAAATGCATAATTTCCTAAAGTAGGGTTTTAAATTATCCACCAGTGCAAATGTTGGCCCATTGTGGCAGGCGAGACACAGTGGGTTATAATTGAAAATAAAAAAGCCATTTAAAAGACATTCAATAAGCCACTGGGAAATTGATCAGGCTATAAAATCTGTCGCTACTGGGGCAAGAGTCTGGCACTCTTGCAGAGACACTACTTCGGTCCTGACACAGCACTATCTCTGCAGGCTTCACGGTCTACATGCCGGCATACAAACAAGGGATGCCGTGGTAGTACACTTCCCAACGGGAGATGCTTTCCCCTATGTCCTCAGGCATGCATTTAAATTGCGTGAAAAACATAAAGCTGTAGTACGTAGAGGAAGCTTCGGACTCGCTCTAGAAAAATTGGGAATTTTTTTTTTCCCCTCAGTAGAGAGTGGTTAAAAAAAAAAAAAAAAAAAAAAAAAAAAAAGACAGTAGAGTGCAAGAGCAGGCACAAGTGCGTGGGGAAAAAAAAAACATATTCCGCTCCTGCTTCTTTAACTTTCAATTCTGCCAAGCATCTCTGCTTCACAGCCTCTGGCTATTGCCTTTCTCAATCTGTCCCTGGGGAGGCAGGAGTTATGGGCCCTGTCGATTGAGGAGAAAGGGATGTTATTCCCCTGTCACCCTCACCCGGTCCGCCAGCAGCCCTGCCCTGATCTATGGCCACCGTGGCGGGGTAGAACTGTCTTGATGCACCATTGGTTTCCAGTGCTGTCACCCCCACCCCGACGCTCAAACTCATACTACCTTTACAACCCCCTCACGACCCTTTAAAACAGCCCCCCTCCATGATTCTTGTTGGGGAGTTCTCAGAGGGCCAGGAGTGTGACACGAGTTTGAGGTCACCCCTTAAGGGATAAGGTCTAGTTGGCGTCAAAAGCGGGATTAAGTGACACCTGGTGGGTGTTTACCTGAGATGCCAGATTGCACAGTTGTGTGGACAGATGATCATGGCACTGAGAGATTGTGTCTAATGGAGATTGTGATCTTTGAGGACTTAACGTAAACTGGGGTGGGTGTACAATTTCACAAAACATCATTTGAATACCAATTCATCATAAAGCTCTGTAGCTCAGTTCCAAAATCTACTGGTATCTTTATAGGCAGCTAATTTCTAAGAAACCATGCTAACCATAATCAAAACTCGTAATAGTTAACGGTTAATGGTGCAATACACAAAAACGCTCCTCAGCACACTCAACCAGACTAACAATCACAGTTTGTATATGATGTTAGCATGCTGCTAAGCTAATGACTATATACACTAATACATTAGCACACACTACACACACTAGCACAAAATATTGGGTAAAATTACAATATTACATGTATATAAAATTATATTATTACAAAGGGTGTATTTAATTAGATATTATAGATTAATACATATGTAGCCCGATTTTGTAACAGAGTTCTTGTCTAGAATGGGGACAAAAAAAAATCTCAAATTGGAGCAACTGGGAACTAGAGCAGCCTGAATGAACGAGAAGAACGAATCTGAATGTAAAAACTTGTAGTCAGTAGACTGACACACGTCTCCTTATAAGTCCAGGAGCATTTTGCTTGCAATATAAATATGGGGGAATTGCTGTCAGATCTCCATACACATGAGAAGACTAAAGGGCACGCTTCCATTTGACATGTGTCGAGAATTAAGAAAAGAGGTGGAGAGATGGAGGAAGGCCTCGGCCCACAAGATGAGAGATGAGATGGAAAACATACCCTCCGTTAGCCTGTGGGCGGAAGGATGACGCTCGGCCAACTGAGATGCGCATAAGTGACTTTGGATATGAACTATAAAGCAAAGGATGAAAAAAGCAGAAAAAAACTGATGCAGGTGGTTTGTCACAGTGACCCCGGGGGGGGTGATCTGACTGAATAAATAGACAGATTAATAAATAAATATCTTTTAAAAAATGGGAGACTGAGGAGGGCTGCCATCTATCAAAGATCCTATTACCACAAAACCTGAAGCCAAATGTATAAGGCAGCCAGGATCCTAAGCAGATACAAATTCAACTTTTCCTTACAATTTGTTATCTCTGACACTCATCATGCCAACACACACACTGATACACAAATACACACAGGTTTGAATTATGAATAGATTTGTTTTCTCGTGTCTACTCAATAGGTATTGACTGGGTGTATGCATTTTCCTGATTTACTTTAAATCTTCTATTTAAAGTAAATCAGTTGCATACAATCATCCAGACAGTATGATCACAAGTAGCTTTATCGGAGGAAATAAAGAGTTAAAAATGAGAAAAGTGAGCATGGGATGTTTTTTTGTTGTTTTTTTTCCTCAGAGAGAGAAATGTAAACAGCTATCTAACCACTACCATATTTTTGTAATCTGTTTATTTGGGTATTTATACGAACAATATGCAGTTGTGTATTCAGCTTGTACAATCAAATGACACGGTCTTCATTTGGGACAACAAACAACAAACATCTTATATAAAATGTCAGACAACTCAGCTTTCAAGGTCATGTGTTGTCAATCTTTGTGAGTGTGTGTAGGAGAGGGAGGTGGGGATGACAACAGATGGATTCAACTTTGCTAAAGATCCACTTGTAATACTGGCAGAATCACACGCTGCTGCGTTACGTTGCATGTTGGTATGCAATAACAAATTATAGCATTTCTTTAGAGATTGAAATACAATAATTTGTTGTGACACCAAACATAAACTTTCATTTGCAGAGCTGAAAATGAAGGAATGCAACAACAAATTACTGGCACAACCATAGGCTGACTAATCATTTAAGACATGTAAAAGTTTCATTTCAAGCAAAATGACAATCTCTGTTGCCATTTGCCCTGCAACAACTGATAAAAAGGAATATATTTTTTTAAAATTAATTTACTGTCATAAATACATACAAAGAATAAAAAAATATATAAAACAAAACAGTCATATCAGAAAGTATTTATAAGAGCAGTAGTATGGATGTAATCTGAATGTACTACATCCGCCATGTTGTTACTGTCATGAGCTACCAGAGTCAGTTGTTTCACTTCATGTGTCACGTCTTCCTTTAGCATGTCTTACAGAATGTTTTACAACTAAAAATGTGTGTGGAAATGAACTTTCCACTTTTATCAAGCTTTTCAAGTTGACCCTTGAGAACTGCAGCATTTTGATTGGCTTGTATCTCCATTCTTGAGGTCACCTATTCAAAAGGCTGCAAAGGAAAGGAAAAGGAAGGACGAAAGCATACAAAATAGTACTGTCTAGTATGGATGCACTGATACTGCGCTCGTGTACTTGTACTTATTAAAATGCTTCCAAACCAGCAACTGATACCACACAGCGTGTAGTGTTTGCTTCCAGACAAAGAAACACGACAACAGAGCAAACACAGAGCACAATGGAGATATCAGAGAAGGATGTCTATGAAGTAAATGTATCTAATTAACAGACTATAAAACAAATTAAATATTCACACTATAGCTGCTGTGCGCAGCTGATAAGAGAAAAGTAGGCAGAGTGGATTAAGCGCGCAGTGGCGCGGTAAAGAGAGAGGGTGCGCATTCTGTTTCATGCTCTTTACTGCTGATCTTGATTACTCAGCACACATGCATCATTTGGATTAAAACTAAATTGTATGTGCAAGTAAAAACATTAACTATGTGATTTATGTATGAGTGGTTCCCTACATTATTACAGGAAGGCGGTACAGTAATCACATGATGTTTTGCGCGAATAGCCTTTTAAATTGAGTTCTCTTTCATGTCTTCCTGCGCTTGAATCAACAAATTCACACAAAATTATGTCAAAATGCCCATATAGGCAAGTATGCTTGTGAAACATAGTCTTAAATGAAAGTAAACAGTTGAGAAAGAAAATGCGTGTGTAACAGTATGTTAGATACGTGCAGCTCTTAAAGTGACAGCAGCCTAATATTCCTACTGTTGTCTTTGTCTTAAATGTTAATCTAACTACAAAATACAAAGAGAAACTCACTGAACTTGACTAAATAACTTTTATAACTTTAATAATGATTAATTTATATTTATTTTATACAGTGAAGACTATGGAGTGTTATTTTACATTTGATTACTTTATTCAATTTCTACAGCTAAAAATTGTGATGTTTCACTGGTATCTAAAAATTTTAACCACTGGCCCAACCAGGCCAGTACAAAAAAAAAAATCACTGCTGTTGAGCCCTGCTGGAGCAGCTCTAAATTTTCACTGTGCTATTAAATTAAAGATAAAACATGAGAGAGCAATAATATGAACAGTAAAAGTAACAGTAGCTCCTACAATACATTTTAAAGCTGTAGTCCTTAACTTTTTTGGTTAAAAATTATCCAAAATCAATTTTTGAGCAAGTACATAAGCAGCCAGTGTTCAAAACTATCTCTTTACCTTAGCCTGATTCACAACGGTAAGCTTGTAATGTTTTCTAATTTGAGAGGTACTGGTAAGTTTCCACGGGAAATTCAAGCATGCCGCTGTTTGTCTTTGCGTCATTACGTCACGTCTGTTTACATAAAGAAGGATTACCAGCTAGTAGGCTATATGTCATGTGAGGATGCTGCAGGCGACGGATCACTTTTGATGGCGGATTGTATGGTATGACAAATTAACCTTAGAGATTAGTCTGTACAGAAATAAAAAAAATCTACAGGTAACGCTAATACACACTAAATACATGTAGTCACGCAATCCTGATGTTGTTAGCATTAACAATTTGAGAACAAAGTATAACAATAATAATAATTTGCACGATTTGATGTGATATGAGCTAAGCAATGTTAGATTTAATCATCATTGGTAGCGTAATTTATTTATTTACCTGAATACTCGGCAAGATGGGCATTTTTACATAATTTTGTATGTATTTGACCATTTAAGCACAACAAGCCACGAAAAAGAAGTTAATTTGGTACTTACAAGCTGTTTGAGAGGTGGCTTGATGAGAGCACTACCTTTATAGATAAGTGGTGCACACGCTTTTGGTGTGAGCACGAAACCTGAGGGAATGAGAAAAATGATGCGCAATACAAGCAGTATTCAACAGAGAATGAGTTGCCGTGCTTCTCTTTTCCATAAACACTTGTTCTTTCCTGATTCCTTTATGCATATAGCATGTTCTCATTGCCATAATTGGTGGATTGAAACCGTTGTCTCAAAGGAGGAAAAGACATGAATTGATCAAAAGTGAACATAAAACGCTTTTTCTCATGCTCGCTCGGCTTCAAGAATTACTTGACCTTGAATGGAAGAGACACAACAATCATTTATACACAATCAGGACATACGGCAGCATTTATTGTGGGTTTGGCCCTATTTGTTACAACACAAGGCCTTTCACAGTTGGGCTCATGTGTGTATGAGCGGCTCTCTCCCTCTTGGTTACATTATACATACGTTTCTTCTTAGCACTTAGTCGTGTGGCTGGTTGACTGGTTTAAAAAATTGCACTGCATTAAAAACAAATATTCAATCATGGCTCGCATCGCAACCGATTACGGAGAGAGTCCGGGCGAGTCTCGTCAAGATGATTAGTTGCATCGCTCAAATGCACGGGACAGCCCCTTCTGCATATGCATATGGTCTGCATGCACATCGCCAGCTAAAACTGCCATTTCATTCCTCTCAGAGTGAATAAACCTTGAGTAATGGGCTGGATAATAACAGCTGCCAATCTATATGAATTAGTCCACGTGTGTTATTCTGCTGTCTGATTGGCCATGTCATGATTAATCAGGTTTTTGTGCAAGAAAAGCTAAGCCAGAGGGAAAAAAAGGACACATGATAGAGTGTCAAAAGTAAATTAAAATAAAAAATAATTAAAATAATTTTTTAATTAATTAATTTTTATTTAATTAAATACAGAGTATCAATGTAGTAAAGTAAAAGTATTCATTTAATTGATTTTAATAATTTAAATGATATAATTCAATACGGATTATCAATTTAGTGAAGTAAATAAGGAGTATATGTTTTCTTAAATTAATAAAAAGTATTAATTTAGATCATTTTAATTACTTTTATTTTTATTAAATAAATATGGAGTATCAATATAGTAAAGTAAATATAGGTTATAAATTTACTTTATTTATAAAATTATTAAATTAATTCATTTTAAACACTTTATTTTAATAATGTAATTAAATACGGTGTGCTAATATAGTAGTTATATTATAGACTGACCAACCAGGATGAAGTACTAAAGAGAGCTGTAAAATGATTCTTTTTCCTTCAATCCCTCCCTTCTCTCTTTATAAAATCTCTCATTTGCTTGAACTCCCTTTGAGATTACTACGATTCAGTCCTGAAATGCTGGGGTCAGAGAAGGCGATTGAAGCCCGTCATTTTTCTGGGTCTGGAGAATGTTACAATTCCAGAACAGGCCTGTCATGTTAGAGTTCACCTTCTTTGCCAATCGCTACTTTTCCTCTCGCCATAATTTAGGACAGATTTTTAAAGTTCTGCTTTATATAAACACACTGCCATTTGAAAATACACACACATATATGCACAAACCCAAATATACATGTACATCATCTTAGCTGGCCAATCAGCCCTTGCAAAGAGGATTCATTTTTTGACATTGATCAATAAATAAACCAACGACTCACTCGTTTTGTCGAAACTCTGGGTGATGTTGTCGCTGTGGGTCGAGGAGCTACTGGAGTGGCTGGTGGTGACTGTGTGCCCGTCCAAAACACCTGGCACTGGAGAACTGCCCGGCCGAGAACTGCCCACTGAGCTGGAGGGCCTGGAACTGGCGCAGTTCTGAGAAAAAGGAAGTGAAGACAAATGCATCAGTACAAAATGGGGTACAAAAGTTTAAGATCACTAATGAAAATGCCTCTATTTTGCATTTTTCCAATTAAAATATATTTGTGTCTTTTGCAATTGATATTATCAGCATTACAATTTGAGTGAAATTGTATCTTTTTTTTTTTTTTTTTAAACTCTCGGGATCAGAGAGAGTGAAAGCAGTTCTCTTGCATTTCATTATTATTATTCATTGCGCATTAAAAAACACTCAGTACAAAGACTGATTAAAGAAATATTAATTATTTCTAAATAAAAAAATATAAAAAAATAAAAGACTGATTAAAGAAAAGCAACAGGAACAAATGTTTAAAAAAAAGTTGAGAGCTAAGAAGTTATGCATTACACAATACACAACCAAAAAGTAAACAGACATGTATGGAAGTTCCGCAAAATAAACACCCATAGAAGTCTCATAGGAATGTAAACTAGATCTGACATAAAAACCCACAGCCTTACCCCTCGTATCACACAATAACATATAATGGGCTTTGACATGCAGCCCTGGTTAAGAAGGCTTCTGAAGACGTTAATTTTTTCTCAGAAAGAAGTAAATGCATAACCTGTCACTATTCCAGCATTTAAAATCATACGTATGAACATTTTACAACAGGAAATGCACATATATGTAGTTTAGATCTCTCTCTTTTCCATCCTATATCTTGTCAAAACTTGAATTAGGATCAAAAAACTAATCTGCTTTCAATTTAGATCTATATTTCAGGGCTGTCAGGGATCCAGACCCTGCTAGTATCGCAGGACGTTCGTTTTTCATTTGGCCGGTGCAACTGACAGCTTTATTTTTCTCAAGCAATCTGCCACAGTATGTACAAGTGTGAGGTCACATGGGTCAGGTGGCAGTTGGTATAAAGCGCCCTGGCAGCATTGGTCTGGCTCATGAATAAACAAGAACGGCAAGTACTGAAACTATACAGGGAAGGAGAGAGCGAGAGAGGTGTTTAATAAGCTGCTACATATGTTCAGCAAAGAGGGCTTTAATATCATGCTGTATATTCATTATCTGTAATTTACAGCAACTATTTACATGTAGACTGGAAAAGTGAAAGATCCTTGAGAAACCTGTATAATTACTAGACTTAATGCATCATCATTTAAAATCACTGAATAACAGTCTAGAGCAAATAAATCCAGATCTACCATATTTACATGCCTGATTTAAAGCTGAAGCATGTAATATTTTCACCATTACCATCACAAAATGAAATTAAATGAACCGACAGACAGACAGATAGATTGATAGACAGAAATACAGAAATACAGATAGATAGATAGATTTCCTAAGCACTGCTAGAGTGTTCTGGGTTGTTGCTAAGCTCTTGCTATGCTAAGCGGTTGCTAGGATGTTCTGTGTGGTTGCGAGGACAGTGCTAAGGTGCTCTGGGTGGTTGCCAGGGCATTCTAGGTGGTTGCTATGGTGGTCTTGGGTAGACAATTAAAGAAATAAACATGAGATTCCTCTACAATAAGTTGCAAAAATGTAAGGGTTCCCTCAGGAAAAAAACAAACATCCATCTAGCACGTCTTGTACGTTATTACTACTATATTGGAAGTCAGTACATTCCCTGACCACTGCTCTAATCCAATAAAGAAGAGTACATTTTCCTATCCTATTCTGGACCCCGTCCAGCACCAAAGCTATTCGGCGAGATACAGTATATCACCTCTAGATTTATGACGCAAAACGACATTAGCTAAGAAACTATCCGCCACACGCGGCCGGCGAATCTCATCGCGTGGACTTTGAAAATTGGAAAATTGCCCAGAGAGCGCTAAAGGGTCCCACTGCTAATACGGCCCGCTACAATTTATCAGCTGCTACTTGGCACTCGCGTTTGGGGCCACAGTCGTTTTTTACAAGTCCCAGTCTTAACGGTGTCGGGCCTGTCAGGGGGGTCAAAGGGAAGAGGGAGGGGGCCATATTCTAAAATCAATCCGCCTTTAGAAATTGTCTCATTCCGTTCTCAATGACCTGGTGGCGCGGCAAGGGCCGAGCGGGACAAACTGCCGTAGGCCATAAACCGTGACAAGCCCGGAGGAGAGTTAATGTGGCCATTCATAGAGGAACCACTCGTAGTGTCGGTGGAGGTGAGGTGGTGCGGCAAGTGGGGGTGGCGGGGGGGGGTCTATTAACTACTTTTAAACCGTTTTGGTGAAGCTAAGTGATCTCCGTCAACAGCAGCCTCACATATAAATACTGGCCTGACAGTTTAATGTGAAGGGACGAGCTTCCACAGGATTAGAAACATGTAACCCAGGGCTGCTGCTTGACATTGGCTGGATTAAGGTGGCCTGAGTGGGTGTGTGAAACAGGGCCGGGGGCAAAACATGCACAAAACACACTCTACGTTATGACATTTGCACTATATGAAGAAATCCTCTGGTATTCAAGAAAACATGCAAGCTGGGAGAACTTACGGAGAAATTTAGGGCTTTTCTTCTTTCTTTGATTCTGTTGACTGTGTTTCGAACCTGTGGATAACAAGGAGGGGGTGGATGGTTAAAATGTCATGACTCAATACTAAACACTTAATACAAAACACTTTGCGCTTGCATGAGTCTTGGCCCCGGGAAGGTGAAATTCAATCCGAACTGGGAATAGAGAAAGCAAATAGCCGCCATTGCATAAAAGTCAATGAGTGCCGCAGACCAAAATGTTCCTGTTTGTCACACGTAATGGGTGCTGAAAGTGACACGTAGAGTGGGCAAAGTAAGGAGATCGTCTTAACCTCTCATCCGTCACACTGCACAGGGGGCCGCGGAAATGAAGCGATAGAGGAAACGACTACCCTTGCAGAACAAATTACATTTGGACTATGTGAGAAAAACTGAGATGTTGGGCGATGCATATAGAATGACATACACAGTACAATAAACTCACGCTGACGTGAGCCGATAACTCGTAAATACACATCAAATTTAAAGCCTTTTTTCTAGCATCATGTTTATTACATCACAGCATCGCCAAATGCCATTTTTGGGGGGGAAAAACTACTTATAAGTGAAAGTTTCAATGCTGAAAATGAATTATATTAATTAATATTATTGTAAAAATGCAATATATGTAATATGTTTTAATTTAAATATAAATATGTAATGTTTGAATAAATATATCTTGTTTTAATTATTGAATTTGAACACTGAAACATTATTTGTTTAATGTATTTTTATCATTACTATAAATAAAGCAAATGTATAAAACATTATATATATATATTATTTTATAACATTAATTGTACATTAATGTAATGTACAAATAAAACTCAAAAACTACATATATTTTTATTTATATTATCTAAATCACAAAATTATATATTTAATATAAACTAATATATATATATATATATATATATATATATATATATAAAAATGCAAAATGAATGAAGTAATATTAAATGTATTCATGTATTTTGCATTTTTACAGTAAGAACATTACACTAAAACATTGATTTTTTACATTAAAATAAATTAATAAATAAAAATTAAAATTAAAATAAATAATTAAAATAAATAAAATATAAAATTAATTCAAATATTACACATTCCAATTTACATTAATTTTAATATAAAAAATATATAACATGTAACACGTTAAAAACTTACATTACATATTATTTTGTAAACTAGGAGTCATTTCTGTGTATTTATATAGTATAAAAAAAAATCTACATTTTATTCATGACAATATTCCTCACATCTTACAATCCAATCCAGCTGTTTCCTGGCCTGCTAGATATTATTTTCCAGCCTGGCTCTCAGTAACCGCAAAAAAACCCCGCCTGCATTTCCCAGCACGAGTCCGGCACAAGCTCCAGCCCTTTGCTGGTGAATATGCATTAGCTCTTATGACTTCATTAGGCTCTGCTGTTGTCATAAATTATTGCTGCCATGCAGATATACACACACTAGGATGTTTTGAATAGACACTATCACCGTGACGACAGAGTTAATGAAGAGAACAGAAAAGCTCTGACAGCTCGGAGTCAACAGTAATATGTCAGATTTGCAAACAGACACTCTTTTCTCCCTCTCTCACACTTTCTTTTCACCAAATCAAGTGTGCTGTAGCTTTAATGAATGGAACTGGGAAATCAAATCACTTTATTCCAGGTAAAATCACAGAAAGCTATTCGACAAAAGAGCATTTCCAGCAACTGGAGGTACTTGTTTGAAGTTGCTGCTTTTAAAAGCAGTTTAGTTGTTTTCCTCTCAAGGTTTTAAAGTGATGTAGCCCTAATGTTCAATATAAAAATACATTAGATAAAATTTCCATATGAAAGCAATGCAAATGGATAGATTTACCAAAAAAAAAAGAAAAAAAAAAAAAAGCAGAGGTCATAAAACAAGGATGACCATTATTAAGCAAAACAGACTAAACTATATAATTATTTTTTTAATGATCAAAGCGATCAGATTTAATTTGTTCTTGGGGTGGGATGATCTACTGTATATAAAAAAACTCAAAGAGAAATTATAAAGGGAAATTATCATCAAATTGAACTGCAGCCTGTTATTATATGAATTCTAAGCAGGAGAACACAATATACCATACTGGGCATAATTAATATTTTATTATTAATTTCCTGTTCAAGCAATCTCCTGTATAACAAATAACTATACATAATTTACATGGTATCTAAAGTATTTGACTGTAAAATATTCTCATGTCTTAGCTAATGGCTCATGCACATTGGGAATAAATGGCATGTTATGTGAATCTCTCGGGACATGGTGCTGATCTCTCTCTCTCTCTCTCTCTCTCTCTCTCTCTCTCTCACTTTCACGAATGGCTGATTTAGCATATTCTCACTCGTATGTTTCTTTTGAGATAATCAACTGTACAGACATGTGAAACAGATTTTTTTTTTATCTCAGGAGAAGCGGGTGTTTCTTTAAATGAGAGCAGACAGGGTTGATCGTTTCACTTTGGCCTCTTTCTTCCGCTCTTTAAATATTCTGGGACTTTTTTTAGTCTTTGTATACAAACACTTTGATCATTCTCCTCAATTTTTCAATTATACAAGAATTATCTTTTGAGTGTCAGATGGTAAAACTTAATCTGCTATTGTTTCTTGTCATTTAACGAAACAAAAGGAATGAGGTAAATTCACAAAAAAAGAAAAGCACAGATTATTACATTATATATTTACAAAACCCCCTTTGAAAAAAGTGTAAAGCAGACACGAGCTGCTCACAAATTGTGAAGACCTCTGGGTCAAGGAGAGCCGGGGGTTGGAAAATAGATTCCGACGTACTAAAAAAGCCTGTTAAGCAAGAATGCGGAGATGATTTATTTTACAATGCGGAGAGGGTCACCGGCAAGTCTCTGCTGTGTCAATACAGGGCTCGGTCTCAGGGCCATCTCCTTACACCTCTTTTGTAGGCACTGAAAAGGTAGACGCAAAGGTAGACAAAAGGCAGGGGAGCTCTATCAATACTCAGGGTGGAGATGAAGAAAGGAGAAGAGGAAAAAAGAAGCTGAGGTCTAAGGCCTGCAAACTCCACTTATCCATGTGCTAAGAGTGAATCTTGGCCTGTTATATTTGAAATATTATGCTAACATTTCAAATGATAAATAATATGAATTGATTAATATTACATTTGTATTATATTAAACAAATGAACATTTACTAATTATTTAAATGAATGTTTTTTGTGTTTATGAGCATTTTTTATTTATTTATTAATTTTAACGTAAAATGTAAAGATAGATAGATAGATAGATAGACAGACTGATCTTACATTGGATGACAGCAGTTACAGTCATCCATACTGTATGTGCCTTGTTCACATTTGGATTTGAATTTCAAGAAGACAATTTAGAACATATTCGCCTCATCCCCAATTCATAACACTTGTGTTTAGTTCTCCACTCTTCAGAAGAGCATCTAAATGGTAATAGCCATTCTGCAGGTAAATTTCCACCCGATCTTCCCACCGTCCTGCATACATATCCGTTTCTCTCTGTGCCTCTGTGTCTGAACCAGCGGTGAGCTCTAATGTCAGAATGTTAAATGGAAGACCATGAGTTTAAAAACTTAAAGAGGCAGTGAAATATTGGCCAATGTGGTTGAGGGATGACTGGCTCTTTACTCCGGGTGTCAGTGTTTAATGGTGGGACTGGATGCATATAAGTTAGCCCAAGCATGAAGGGCAGTGGGACGCTCATGTGGAAAAAAAAGAAAAAAAGAGTCTCGCTTTCAATCCGCCACCCCCCTAACCTTCCTTTGGTGGGGTGGGGGTCCCATCAGAAACATCATGTCATTTCTCTCACTCACTCAGTCAGCCTTGAGATGCACTGCGGACTTACCTCAGTGTTGTACACTCCATATATCAGGAAGATGAAGAGACCCTGCAAAAGAAAAAAGAAAGAAGTTGTTAGGAATCTTTTATTTTTTTATTTGAGCTACTGAAATTAATTCTCTCAGTAAAGAACAGCATGAAAAGCATTTCTGAAACCAATCTGAACATTGTGGACTGATATGCGTAACCCTACTCAGAACTTCGGGCCAAGGTTACCGAAGCTTTGTAGAAGCCTATTCTTCACTCGAAAGCAACCAAGCAAGAGGTTAATAAAGAAAAATCAGTGGCATAGGTAGTATGGGAAAAAAATCAAAATAAAGGGAAAAGAAAAATCAATACAAGTTAACAAAAATTCTGAAAGAAGCATGAATGGGTTGCCCTTGGATGTACAGAAAGGGGGCACAAAATTTTCATTATTTTCATTATTGTGACTATTCAGTATAAGAGCTGTGCAGCTTTAGGTCTGGAGAGCAAAAGAAAGAGGACAAATGAACAAAAAAGGTGAGGGTCAATTAAAAGTTTAGACATTCTAAGACCAGAAAAGTGTTCTTAAATGTACATGCTCAAAAAAATGTGAATGTCATAGTAAAAAGTTGGGTTTTGTGACACTTCAGATTCTTGTACCAACGAAAAGTACAAAATGGTAAAAAAAAAATATCTAAATGTCATTATTTACTCACCCTCAAAACATTCCCTCAACTGATGACAGTATTTACATTAGGGGCTTTCACACCGAATAGTTCTAAGAACTCAGTTATAGGAACTAGGCACTAGAATAGTTCCCAGAGAACTAATTTATTCCCCAGGCCTGTTCCTGGTTGCATTCGCACCGGAAATAGGAACTCTGAAGTGGCCGACAGCGTCTTTTTTAAGAACGGCATTTACAAACGCTAAAAACCAGTGGATGGAGGATGCCATGATTGGTTGTGTGTAGTGGTTTTCATGATAACAGAGATGGAATGTAAATACATAATTTATTTATGCGACTTAAAGAGCAAAAAGTGGGGCTAAGAGACAAAATCTCCTATGATAAATTTCAATATATCATCGAGGCGGAGAAAAGAACACAACCCTGCAGACAACAGGTAAATGCCATTATCGCTGTTTTCCATGCTCGTTAAGTAAATGTTTACACGGCTTTATAAAAATGCCAGGTGCCGGTGTTTGACATGCGGTTGACCAATCAACGTACACTTATGTCACTGATGGTTTCTTTAGTGCTGGGTTAGACCCTACTCTGAAGTAGGAGCTAATTTAGTTTCCCCAAAAGGAATTCCTAGAACTAAAATCGGTCCAAGTTCCTGCAGTGCGAACACGGCAAAATCCGGGTACTTCAGCCAAAGGTTCTAGGAACTATGAAAAGGTTCCTCCGGTGCGAAAGCCCCTATTTTTCTTGAATAAATCATTTAAAAATAAACCCTTATTAACAACATCATGTTATAATCATGAGTGAGTCAAACTTTCCACATATTCATATATATTTGTATACACATTTTGCTCTCTACACTTAATATCTGTCTTCACTTATAAAATGAATGAAAGATGAAAGAAAAACCATTTCATTTTAAAGTCCCCCTGTAGTCAATAATTTTATCCCTTAAAACTCATCTTTGATCACCAAAGTGACATATATAAACATTTTTTCCTGTGAAAAAAAATTCTTCATGCCTTAAAATAGCCTGAATGTAACTCTACACCCTTGCATCATTTAATATATGCGGATCTATGAATATGCTAATAAGCCCCACCTCCACTCATTCGCACGAGCTCAGAGATCCACTTAGTCAACTTATGGCGCTTTTCCACCGCATGGGACGATGCGAAACGGTACAGCTCGCTTAAATAGTACTACCTCGGTGGAGGTTCCAAGCGTGCCGTACCGATACTACATGTGACTTGTTAACACTGCAGATCACTGATTGGTCAGAGAGAATCGTCACTACCAGCATCATTGGATTTGAAACATGAGACACCAAACTCGCTAGATTTAACAGCCACCGCAGTATCATTTGTTCGCGAAATGACTTGCTTTAAACGACTGTCGTACGCAACTTGAAAAAAGAAATGGCTGTATCATGGTCAGTAGATGAGGTACAGACTCGTTGGTAGACGATGAGGATCCACAGCAGTAAAGGCAGCACAACTATAACGATCAGTCTATAATCCCACCCAATTTGAAGCAGTACTAACTGCAATGGAAAAGCAAACTGAAAGTAAAGTGAGCCGAGCCGTGCCGTACCGAGCCGAGTAGTACCACGCAGTGGAAAAGCGCCATTACTGAGGTAAACGCTGGACAGTGGTATCGCTTTTTACAACTTCGGACAATGTGTTGCTAATGTTACACAAACGATGTTCCCATTCGCCATCTCTAAGTCAGATAGCTGCCTTCTAAAAATCAGTATCCTTACAAACGCTTTTGAACATCAGTGGAGAAAGACATATAGTTCATCATAACATCGTAACACCGCTATATTGCTAAATCTACACGATTTTTCATATCAACAGAAAAATATACCGGGATATATTCTCTTGAGACTCCCCTGCTTCAGAGCAGTCACGGCTAATGATATGCTAAAGCTTGCCGGCACAAGGTAGTTTGTAACGTCATAAACACCAGCGATTCACCAGCGATCAGCATTTTTGAACCTGTCTTTAGATCACTGCAGCTTTAAACAGAAAATACCCAGCAATGGTGTTGACTTATGAATTTGCACATGATTTGTCTTAAAGCATATTAAAAACACCACATAGACATAAACAACATTAAAAACTTGATTTTCACCACAGGGGGTCTTTAATAAAACCTCTAGAGCCAAGTCTAAAAGCATGAATGAACTGCCCTTGAGTAAAAAAAAAGAAAAAAAAAAAAAAGTGCCAATTTGTCCTTGTTGCACGTCTTAAGGAAGAAAATTAAAAGTTGCGTTAACTTGGTCAACATTTTTCTGTGCTTTTTTACCTTCGTTTTGCTATCATGACTGAAAATGTTCTTGAATATACACACTAAAAGTATGCCCAAGTCTATGGTTTTTTAAAGCAACTGTGCCACACGAGTCCTGAAAAGTGAAGCCAAAGCATCTCGATCGCCCCCAGGTGGCTGGAAGCAGTATAGGTCATAAATACCCCCCTCTCCATGAAATGTAATGGGACACGAGAAAAACTAAACAATCAAATTACACTTTAAACATTTTTTTTTTTTCCAAAAAGACGGTTTCTGTCATTTTAGGCAGTTTTTATCATGCTGGTGTTAATTCAAGTGTTTGTTCTTTAAATAAGTTTGGTTTTAGTTAATTATTTGATGCTATAAAAACAGGGTTGAGACATCATGATTGACAGCTGAGATTGACAGCTTCTCTGAGTGAAGTAGTCACTGAGGCGCCAACTGACTTTTTCCTGGATCTTCGTGAGGAGATTGGAGCTTTAACTTTAATTTCTACATTTCCATAACTGTTTATTTTACACCGACATAATGAGTTGTTCTGAGCGTGGGCGAGACCTTGATATCGCGGCTCCACTTCATGCTCACTACTGCGCAGACTCTGGCTCCAAGTTCATTATGCGCAAACTCAAGACTCAAGATGTCAGCGCCATACTGGCACACTGGCGGCTTCAGTTACTACAATGGAAGGTGCGTCGTCCATCTTTTTTTTTTTTTTTTTTTACAGTCTATGCTTTCAAGCAATACTGTACAAATACTTAAAATTCTGAATTACGTGACTGAACCGTTGTTGTTTGATGTGATAACTTAAAAGTCCATATTCTTTCTGCAGAAATTTAACCCCAAAATCTTGCCATTACCAGCAGAATTCATGCCCCCTAAAAATATAAATTTAAATGCAATTTCCACTTATCTATAACAGATTATTGCCATATTTTGCTCTGTGAGCTTAATATCTGTCGTATCTGACACCTGTGATAGAGTGACATCAATCAAGCAACAGTTTGGAACATCCAATTTGCCACAGCTGGATCACAATGCATCATCATTGACAAGATGATTTGGAGGTCTGTTCTAGATGTCCACTATGTTGCCTGTGATGCCAGCCCTCTTCATTTCATCACAGCTGGGGAGCCACAGATCTCCAATCGGCCCATGCTACGCTATCAGCTACTGTCAAAGTAGCAATGACATCTACCATAAAATAAAGAGAAAATAAAGAGAAATTATTTATTGTATACCAGTCTATGAAATCAAAATGGCAAATATAAATTAAATTCTAGAGCTGACATTGTCATATTAAAATCATGTTTTTTTTGTTTTTTTTTTTACATAAATGTAACTAGGACCTTAACACCTTGTCTACACCAGATGCGACCATTGCAAAGCACTTGGACTACATCAGAAATAGAACGGGAGATCCGCTTGTTGTGTCGCATCGCGCCGCATCCAGTATAGACAATATCACTGATTATAATGGGTTCTATTCTTTTGACGCGTCGCATTGTGCCGTGCTGCTCACGTCCGGTGTAGACACGATGTAAGACAAAATGATGTTGAACAGACTATGTTATATGCCTCACAGAATTTTATTTTAATTATTGTTATTAAAAATATGTATGTTTAAATAGCTAAAAATCAATTTAAATAAATCTTTATTTAAATAAATAAGTTAAAATAAATAAATCAATATTCATAATTTAAATAAATAGTTATTTAATATTCTATTATATAAAATTATATTATTATTGCTATTATTATTATTTACATTCATACATTTAATATATTATTATTTATAAATATTTATTAAAATATAATAATAATAATAATAATAATAATACAAATAATAAGCTGAATGAATGAATGAATGTGTGGAGCTGTCAATTGTTTTAAAGTGAACATTGTTTTTAAAGGGTTAGTTCACCCAAAAATGAAAATTCTGTCATTTATTACTCACCCTCATGTCGTTCTACACCCGTAAGACCTTCATTCATCTTCGGAACACAAATTAAGATATTTTTGATGAAATCCGATGGCTCAGTGAGGCCTCCATTGCCAGCAATGTCACTGACCATCTCAAAATCCAGAAAGGTTCTCAAAACATATTTTAAAACAGTTCATGTGAGTACAGTATTTCTACTTTAATATTAAAAAGCGACGAGAGTACTTTGTGTGCCAAAAAACAAAATAACGACTTTTCAACAATATCTAGTGATGGCCGATTTCAAAACACTGTTTCGAAGCTTAACGAATCATTTGTTTCGAATCAGTTGTTCGGAGCGCTAAAGTCACGTGATTTCAGCAGTTTGGCAGTTTGATACGCAATCCAAATCATTAATTCGAAACAAAAGATTTGTTAAGTGTTTTGAAATGGCCCGTCACTAGATATTGTTGAAAAGTCGTTATTTTGTTTTTTTGCTTTATAATATTAAGGTAGAACCACTGTACTCACATGAACTGTTTTAAATATGTCTTTAGTACCTTTCTGGATCTTGAGAGGTTCGGTGACATTGCTGGCATTGGAGGCCTCACTGAGCCATCGGATTTCATTAAAAATATCTTAATTTGTGTTCTGAAGATGAACGAAGGTCTTACAGGTGTAGAACGACATGAGGGTGAGTAATTAATGACATTATTTTCATTTTTGGGTGAACTAACCCTTTAACATAATTTGAAAGGTAAATCTGGTTTTAAACCTAAACCAGCGTCGTCCCTTTATAATTATGTGGAATCTAATACTTGTATTTATTATTATTTAAATAGTTAAATATCCATTTAAAGAAATCCTTATTTTATTATTATTATTATTATTAATAATAATAATAATAATAATAATGTTAAAATAAATAAATGTTTATTTAATTATATATTTAATTAATAAATATTTAATTAAATATTCAGGTAAATACATATTTTTAACATTAATTTTAATAATAATTAATATTATTTATATCTATTATATAAAACTATTATTATTACTATTATTATTATTTATATTAACATTTAATATATTAATATTAATAAATATGTATATAAATAAACAAACAAATAAAATAAATAAAAGGTGTGGATCAATTATGTTCTGAAGTGAAACATTT
The DNA here is from genome assembly GCF_019924925.1 of Ctenopharyngodon idella. Taxonomy (NCBI): domain Eukaryota; kingdom Metazoa; phylum Chordata; class Actinopteri; order Cypriniformes; family Xenocyprididae; genus Ctenopharyngodon; species Ctenopharyngodon idella. Next base: position 9,777,299 of record NC_067229.1, read on the forward strand.
TTTAAACATTGTTTAAAAGTTAAATCCATCTTTTTTTTTTTAACAGAAGTAACTTTTTAACAGAAGTATTCCCTTTATAATCATGTGGAATCTAATACTGCACTACAGTACCCATGACTCCTCTAAGGAATCAATATCCAGTGATAGCGGGGGGTAAAAGACAATGCGGCACGCATTCCATTGTTTTGCATTAGACTGTCAATTTTCTATTTAGTATTGCAAATGAATTATCATGTTTTTGATCATGGGCCTTATTTGTGTTTAATCATTCATTGTGCTCTGAACAAAGTGGGAAAAACATCCCTTGCATATTATGAAAAATGATCAATTAGAATATAATTGAGTTAAAAATAAAATGGCACCAAAACAATAACGATGGATTGTTTAAAAAGTTAATTCATTAATGTCGAGCTAAAAACAAACAGAAAAATGGAGCACATTTAAATGCATTGTATTTTTTTGGGTTTTGGGGGGAACTAAAAAAAAAATGCATTTCTTTTGAACTCCGCTCTAAAATGGTTGAAATGTATGCAAAGGGATTGTATTGCTATACATCAAACAAAAAGCATAAATTATCTCCTAACGAAACTAATTAGGAAACAATTCCGTTGTTTAAAAACAGAATGCAGTAGGAACTAGTGAATGTTGTGTTCCAAAAAACACGCAGCACCCCAGAGAACGCAATGCATTTGGAAATGTGATTTCATGCAAATAATCAGCACATGCTCATTCGAGACGTGGCACAATCCAATGTTGAAGTGGTAGGTAGATACAGATGGAATCAATAACATAATCTAAAAATGCATTTTCACAAAAAATGGAACTGAAATATTTTTGTTGAGGTCACTCTTCCTGTACCATTCTATGTCAAACACAGATAAATCCTTCTCAAATCTGTGTGTGAGAGCGAACGCACTGTACTCCGAGGAGAAGAAAGGCCCTTGCTCCTCATTACCCGTGACAAGATACAGAAATTCACTTTGCTTTTCATTTAGGGGCTTCACGTCCCCTTTTATGGATGTCTGCCTTCACGCTTTTACTTACTTCGCCTCGCCAGCTGCCGCATAATAAATGATTATAAATTTTCACAGATGACCACCTTGTCTTTTTTTATCCGGTCCCCTAATGCACAAAAAGTTAGGGAGCGAGCAGGTACCAAATTTTTCTCTGCAAAACCCTTTTTTGTCTTTATTTATGACGTTGTCCTTGGTAAGGGAAATTTCAATGTACTGAAATGAAAACTATGATTAAAGGGACACAGTGTATGGGCAGAGAGAATGGGGCAGCTCTCCATCTCTCAGCTGTTATATATATATATATATATATATATATATAAATATATGTGATGCTGGGTGACACTACTTGAGGAACAAATGGAGCTGACCGGATGGAAGGATGGAGTGACATCAATGGTTTCTGAGAAAAAAAGCATGGAACAATGTCCACAGCATCTGATTTTAGTAAGCAGTAATGAAAGGAAACAGTATCTATCTAGCCAACTAATTTATCCATGGAAAACACTTTTACAAAATGAGAAGCGTTTGAGCAGGACCAGCCCTTTGCTGTTCAGGGTTGGAACCAATTTCTCAATTTAGGGAATAGCGCGGGTGACTTTGATGACAACATGAGGGGTATCAGGTGTGTGTGTGTGGTTTGCTGGTGATTTTACGAAGGAGTTGAAGGCTAGGTTGGGGTTACGCTCAGGGCAATCTTAAACAGGCTTGCTTGCTTGGTGCGACACACATGCACAGAAACGCACAATTACACCAGCAAACCAGATGACTGTCAACATCTGCTTTGGGTGAAAGGACTCTTATGTGTGTGTAAGCAGCCATTACAACTCTGGACTATATTCAAATCACAAAATAACATTAAGGGGAAAAGATCAGGAATTTTATATAAATTATAATTTATATGTTTTATATAGATTTACATTAAAAAAAAGAGAAAGAAATAATAAATGTATAAATAATATAAGTGTGCATACAGTGAAATCAATTATTTGTGAAAAGTAAATTATTTTATTAATCATGAAAAAATGTATTTCACTGTATAACACATTTATATGGCATGTAATAATTATACCTAAAAATTTTCCAAAAAAAGTAAATAAATTATATAAAAAGCATTATGTCTGTGTATATTAATATAATGTATATATTATAAAAAAAACATTAATATATATTGGCCCAGTTTCACAGACAGGGCTTAGCCTAAGCCAGGATTAGGTCTTTGTTCAATTAGGGAATTTAAGTAGCTTTTATAAACTTTCACTAGAAAAAAAAAACATTTCTGGTGTGCATCTTGAGACAAAACTATGGCACTGACATATTTTAAGATATGTCAGTACAAGTTGCTTTTAGTTGAAAAAGCAGCTCAAACATGCATCTTGTCTGTGAAACCGGGGGATTAAGCGAAAAGTAAAGTATGAATGATTAAATACTGTATACACATATGGTGTATATAATAATTATATATAAAATAAAATAAAAATACATAAAAGTAAATAAATATAAATAAATAGTGTGTAAATATCTAATTAAAATATCTTATAATTATGTACATGGGTCAATGACATGACGGGTCATTTTTTGTCCGAAGGCCTTGAAGGGGAAATCGGATGCCAATTTTCCACAAGTTAGTATGATTCTTTAGGGTCTTCATGAAAAGTCTATAATATATACTTTGATTAAAAATTTCTTAATGGTTATGTAAAAAAACACCCTTTTTACCTTGTCAAAAACAGCTCTGTTCACAGTGAGCCGTTTCGGTGCATGTCCCTTTAAATGATAATGAGCTACTGTTCACCCCACCCCTATCTTCCGTGCGTGGGCTGTAAACACTATTTGGCAGGTATTGCATTGAACTCACCATTCTTATTTATGCAGTTATAAATGCTCAAAAACGATTAAAATACATTTGAAAATTGGGTAGACACACTGCCAACACACATTTATGTCCAAAGTGAATTTTGCATCCGATGTCCTCTTTAATAATAATAATAAAAAAAACAAAGATATGACATCCAAAATATGTAAGGTAGTACAACTAGATGTATTTTATTGAATCCAAAAAGTTTTATTTATATTTTGCTACATATAAATGTATTTTAAAGATTTTGAAGTGTCAAAAGGTCATTCGTTTTAACTGTCCAAAGGCCAACAGCCATTTTATTTGTGATTAAAATATCTTAAAATGTAATAAATGTATATATTTTTTATTCTGGCATGATTTTATAACATCATATATCAACATAGTGCAAAATGGTATTAAAATTATGTGTTTAAGTCGTTGTTTTGTTATGAGAAAGAATGTCGGGAAAAATGAATATCATTGATGTCATTCAGAGTAACCAATATAAAGGGACCATTTTGGATCAAGTAATGCGGTCAATATCATGTGACAGGATGTGACATCATTCAGCCACCTGCAAAGGACCATATGATCATGAAGCAAAGTAACTGACTCTCTCTTAACTATTTGAAAAATTCATGTTTTCACTTGCTCATATGCACGGCCCGAAACATCATTCGGTACAACCGCTATAAAACATGGAAAATGTTGTAATATTTTAAAAACTTGTACTAAATATAAAATATTTGATTGTCCTTTTGCTAGCTAGCTAGATAGATATCAGCCTGTTAGCATTGTTTGAAAATATCATTCAGTATTACCAAGTGTCATTCTGTAAAACCAAAATTTTGGTTAAACCGAATGACTTTTTTGGTGACAAATTTAGCCCATCTTGTAAAAAACAAAACAAAAAGCAGTGTTAATTGATTATAAAACCACATAATCTCATTGTTAACACTTAAAGGTGCAATATGTAAAATTTTCTTTCCGCTAGAGGTTGCTAGAGGCCTGTTCAAAACAAAGGTGTAGCTTGAGGACGCCAAGTTTGAGTGCGGAATCTTGGGGCATGTGGTCTTCACCTCATAGCCGGTGGAAATAATCGACTCCTCAATAAAAGACGCCAAGTTTGAGTGCGGAATCTTGGGGCTCCTCAATAAAAGACGCCAAGTTTGAGTGCGGAATCTTGGGGCATGTGGTCTTCACCTCATAGCCGGTGGAAATAATCGACTCCTTCAATAAAACTTCAAAATTATATCGCCATTATGTTTTTTAACACTTTTAAAAACCTTAAAAATGTTGTATTTTTATATAATTTTACGTATAAAAATATTTAAAAAAAAATTGTAAATAAATTATAAAAAAACATTGTATGTATTGTATTGTATGTAATCATTGTATGTGATCATGGTGCACATATTTGTGACGGCAGCTGATAACATTTTAGTAAATTCTTTCCAAGGTCAGCAAACGTACATCATTAATGTCGTGCTTCAACAAATAAAGAATGACTATTCTGTAGCTAATGGAATATCAAATGTTCTGGACACCCATTCTGACTTTAATCTTTGTAAGATTACACACAGCAAACCCACAGAAATGTCTCTTCTTGTCAAACTAAAGTTGACGTATCAATCTGGGTAGAGTCAAAGGATCCAGGCTTTCTCTGTTTGTGTCAGGCAGAACCTCCTGCATGTGGCAATAATTACAGAAATAGGAGACAGAAAAGCTCTGGAAGAAAAGAAATCAGAGCGCGAGAGAAAAAGACAGTTTTCACGCTTTTTTTAAGAGACCTACTAATGTCTCTGACGCCCCCCAGAAAAACAGTTTAATTAAGTTGTATACACAACGTTTACTTTAAGTGCCAGTGGTCTTTTAAAAAAGGGCCAAATGTCAGCTTTGGGTTTTGACGCTGATGTACTGCAGAACCGGATCAAATTCGGAGACGTGTTCAGCTGTGTGGTGGGAATGTCAGAGAGGGTTCAAAACGAGGCCCAGCTGTGAAACACTGAGTATGGCAGTTTTCCTTCATGAGAGCGTGAACGATAGGTTGAAAATCTTGTAGACTTCCAAATGTTAGCCCTTATGAATCAGGGTAAAACGTAAAAGACCCTCTTAAAGAAAATTAGATTTGAGAGCTACAGCAGAAGGGAAGATTATCAATGAATAACAATTTTTTCATTGATAAAAATGTCTGATGACTTCAGACTAACACTAATGTTTTAAAGTTGTATAACATGTTACAGCTTTTTGTATGTAAATGCCATTAAAGGGTTAGTTCAACCAAAAATGAAAATTATTCCATGATTTACTCACCCTCAAGCCATCCTAGGTGTATATAACTATCTTCATTTATGATGGATGGATGTACTTTTTTGGGCTTCAAAATCTCACACCCCCTTCACTACTATTATAAAGCTGGGAAGAGCCCGGATATATTTCAATATATATAATTGCGATTGTGTTCGTCTGATTATTTTCTTTTTTTGGGTGAACTATCCCTTTAAAGTTACACTGCCAAATAAAAACAATGTGAAATTGTACTTGATTTGAGGCGGATTAGATTTCACCCCTGGACTTTTTGACATATTAAATAGCGGGTTAGAATTTGTAAAACTTGCCCTTTAAAATTATACCAGTCAATGACAAAATAATTTTATCCGATCTATCATCACACAGCCAAACTTATTTCATATGCCTGCACAGGGTGGTCTGACTCGCTGTTGATATAAAGAAAACTAACGCGCTGCCAGTCAGCTCTGAAAGTCCAGAAAGGTCCTGGAACGAGGCAGGACGGGGCAAGCGGGTTCTGAAAGAGAGTGAGGGAGTGAGAAAAGGTTAAATAAAATAATATTTTTTTGGCAGTGCTTGTCTGTGAAAAAGTTGCCACTATGATGGTAAAGTGATCCAGGTTAGCAAAAAAAAAGAAAAAAAAAAGAAATAAAATGTGGCATCACATAAAACATCCTCCTTTAGTTGTCAGGGTGTTGCCATGTGGTTCCTAGAGTCTTCTGATTTTTTTTAAACAATGCGGTAAAATTTTGCAGGTAAAAAAGTCTTATTGTCAAATGTTGTATTAATGTATGAAGCACAGCTCACACAGAAGTCACTTTTTTGTTGGTCAACATATAAACCGTTGTCAAATCTGTGCCCTGTTGAAATCCCTCATACTTGAGCGAAATTCCAGATCTTGTGAATTCCAATTGAAATGACCTGATTTTATTTGTAAAAATGTGCCAACCAATGATAAATGTGACCGCACCCTTACCACACTCTTACACCATGTCTACACCGGACAAGAGCGGCGCAGCGCGACGCGTCCAAAGACAATAGAACCCATTATAATCAGTGATATTGTCTACACTGGATGTGGCACGGCGCTGCACAATGCGGCAAATTCCCGACAGTAAACAGATTCCCAGTTCTATTTCTGACGTAGTCCAAGTGCTTTGCAATGGTCGGTTTGTCACGTTCAGTGTAGACGGCTTTTAGCTGTTGCGGCGCGGTGCGGTGCGATGCGACACGAAAAAAGTCGCGCCTGGTGTAGACACGGTGTTAGAAGGAAGGGTTCTATATAGAACCTTTAAGGGTTCTGTCAGGCAATTCATAGACAGTATAGAACCTTTTGGGGATTCTCATCATGAGATCATTTTATGGATTTAGTTTTAATTCATTTTTTCTTTTGATTAAATTTTATGAATTAAACAGCTTATAAACATATTCTATCACTAGAAAAAATGTAAATAAATGATTGCATAAAACTATCAACTTTACCGGGTTATGACATTTGCCCTTATATAGAGCCTTTTTTGGCATAAAGGGTTCCTCAAAACATATGGTTACAAATTAATTTGTTTAAATGTTCAATTTTATCATAAAAAAGGTGGTCTAATCAAATAAATACCTTCAATTGTGATAATTAAATAAAAATTTACTGACATTTTAATCATAACTTTAACCTTTAAACCATTCGATTATGATAATTCAAATTCCATCAGTTAATTCCATTTTATTATTCCACTTTTTCCACATCTTTTTTCCACCATTCTTACATCCACCAGGTGAAAAATCTGATTGCTTATAAAAGTAAAAGTGATTTGAGATATCATTCATGTCTACAGCACAAACCAACATTTACTATTATTCAGCAAATTTTTACTTTCGAAATCCAGTCATTTCATTAGCAACCCACGCAATTGAGAATTCACACACAGATTCTGCAACAGGTTCAACTTAGTCACAAAGATTTGCTACATTGACCAAAGAAAAGCTGCTTGGTCTGAAAGTGACTTCTGTGTGAGCTGCGCTTCATACATCACTACACTAGATTACAGACTTTTTTGCCAAGGAACTTCTGCCGAAAATTCGCTAATGTGGCCGCACCTTTTTCCAAAGTGTGAGTGAAGGGGAGAGAGAAATGTAGCGAGGCAGAATGAGTGTACAAAGGCCCTCTTGAGGCAGGGAGGAGCTAAAAACAAGAAGGAGAGAGTGCTGGAGGGATACCCACAGGCCACCCAGCAGTGAACAGACGAGGTAGAGAACGGGAGAGGCAGTGCAAGGCAGTCAGGGGAGGCGGGGAGAGTTATTAACTTAGCCCTGAAAGCCCTTCTTAATATAGGGTCCAGCGGTGATAGCTAACAGAGCCTGGCAGAGGTGACAGCTCTTGGACCTGCTTGAGGAAATCCAATTGAGAAGCAGCCAAGAGGAACAACAAGCGCAAAACAGATGTTCCCTGCTATCGCAGAGCGCAACCGTGTATACAGCAGAAACACCCTCTCTGCTCTCAAATTGGACGCAGAAAAAAATAACAATCGGGATTATTATAACATCCACATTTCTGTGCCTTCCCAGCTGCCTTTAAAAAAGTTGAACGACACGTTTAATGTCTCGTTATACACTGAATGGATCTTCAGATGCATTCGAAGGTTAGTCATCACAAGAGCACATATTCAGTCTTGTGCAAGGTGGAAAAATATGATAATAGAAAAGAAATATATAAAGAAAATATGGTATTATGCCATTTTAGAGGACAGTTTTCTAAGCAAATCTTCAAAGGCCGAACTAGTCGTATTCTCTACGCCAGTATGATGGAAGAATTTCAAACCTGTAATGGAAAAAAATAAACAAAAAAATCTCATTGTGTTGCATAGACAGCTTTATAAATGAGCTTTCCTAGAAGGTGTTTGTCATATTTCAATGTTGACAAGATCAGTTCATTTTACTGAAATGATTCACTCGATTCAGATTCAACAAAATTATTTGACTCCCTGCATAGTATTTTAGTTTTTTTTTAACATCACAATTTTTTTTGACAGATACTGAGTTATGTACAGCATTTCAGAATATTCTCTGGTTTTATAGGTTGTATTTAGTGCAAATGTATTTGTTCAAGTTTAATGTGGTCACTAAAAGTGAGATCAAGAATCAAGAAATTACCTTTTTTTCAGATTAATAATAATTTGTTATAATTATATAACTTACAATTAGTTTCATGTAATAAAATATGTAAGTATGTATAACTATGTAAATTAAATTTAAATTATTATAATAAACAGCCTAATTATAAATCGTATAACAAATTATTCAACTTGGATATCATGCATGGTATTATTTAAAAAAATAGCTTAAATAAGTAGCTTGACTTTGGCTTAACTTTAAATAATTTAAATAAATGCTATGGTATATCTACTGCACTGATCTTAATCTAAAGGTTTTCACATATTAAAATCTTTTTTAAAGAAAGTTCTTATACAGAATTTAATATCAAATATTGACATGTTTTATGCATTCAAGACAAAAAAACAAAACAAAACAAAACAAAAAAGGCTGGACACTAAGAAACCAAAGTAACTAAACACCAAAAGCTCACGGCACACATGTGTGAGAGTAAATGGAGAGAGAGTGAATGGTAAACAAATTCACTTTTAAACAAGACAATTTCACACTGCATGCTTCGAAGGGCCAAGTCAAACATCCTTGCAGAAAATTGATACAAACTCTTAACACATGGGTCAAGCCACACTCTTTGAACTTGAGGAGAAAAGGAGGCCCCATGTGCCAAAAAACTGTTTAATTAAAAATACTTAGGCATCCAACAGACATTTCTGAGTGCCCCCACTGTCAGAACGCATGAGACCACCCTGCCAATCTCAGTCAAATTCTAATTACATACTTTCCACAGAAAGCAAGAAAAATGTCTGGCTTCAAACGGCTAAGATGGAACAGCTGGGACTGGGAATCTGCTCGGACCCAGAACTCTCAGCCACAAGCAGAAAATCTACTGTTTAAAAACACTGCAGCTCACTTCTGTGTTCAATATCACGCACCTGCACTTATGCATTTAGGCATAATTTGATGTACTGTAAATAAGGTTATTTGAAGCAAAATATTATTGCAGATTTTTTTTAAATAACGGATTTTATATTGCAACATAGCAATAAACATTTGATTTATAAGAAAATCAAGACTCTTGCACAATAAAAAACACATCTTAAAAAGAGACTGCTTGGAAAGGGGGTGTCTGGGAGTCGTCTTGTTTTCTTCTTCAGATTTGAGTGGGCTGGGGGTTAATGGCATGTGCCCGAGTCGTGCCACATGCGGTTAAGACACTTTACACCAAGAGCATCAATCCTTATAACTCGGCGCGAACGTCACATGTGTTTAGGGTTGACCACGGCTCACGGCAGTCCTAAGTGAAAACGAATGGTAGTTCATAGACATGAGCACTTCATTCGTCTTCGTTTTCCAGTCTCTTTGTCTATTTCAGAGTCTGCGTTTTTAGACTTTGTCTCTTCGCCGTTGTGTGAAATAGTCTTCGCACTGTCTGATAATTTTAGCTAAACATCCTTCCCACAAGGATATTATAACATTACATTTACACGTCAATGACGTGTAAACGTAATGGATCTATTAAATGATTTAAAAATACATAAAAAATGCAATTTATGCAATCGATATTACATTTATATAGTCATGTGAATACACATCATCTATAATGTTCATGAATTTATTTTATTTTATAATTTGTATGGAAATTTAATTTTTTTTAAAAATTATGTGGTATAACTCAAAATCAAAACAAAAAGCAAAAACCGAAAGCAAAACCAAAAACAAAACCCAAATCAAAATAAAACCAATAAAAATGCATGAAAAATACATTTAAAAGGCTGAAATTCTTTAAAAAAACATGGTGGTTTGGCATAATCTTTCATTATGATTTATTTTCAAACTATGCAATACTGCAGTTTTATTTTTTAGCTACTTTTAGAAAATATTTAAAAAGAACTGTCTGGTGAATCAAAGTCAGTGTGGTGTAACCAACATGCAGAAAGCCATTTTATTGTCATGTCAAAATAAAAACCATAAAACAGGAAATTATATTACAGAGCCGATCCCTGTAGACCCTCATGACTGTGTCAAGGTCATTTTTATGAAAAACCAAGGTTAATTTGGGTCAAGCAAAATAACCTTCAAGAAAGCTTCACAACATTCATGAATGAAGAATTCGTGATTAAAAAAAAAAAAGGAAGAATTTCTTGAAAAATAGTTTATAATAGTTTTTTTTATAAATAGTTTTTTTTTTGCTTGATTACGCCACTTAACATTTTTGAGTCATTAAATCTAAAAATAAATAATAAAAAAAAGTTGTAACCGACAAGAAAACAAAGATAGTAGTTGTAACCGACAAGAAAACAAAGATAGCATTCCTACAAACTTAGCACTTGCATTTTGATTTCGATAAAAAAAAAAAAAAACTCAATTATCATCCCTTTTCATCTCAATCTCATCCCTTCTTTTGTCATTGACCCCTACATAAACTTAAACTGGACTGTTTGTGGTATAATTGAGCAAGAGGTGAAAAGCCTTAAAATTGACTAACATAAAATTCGAAACTGCCAGCGAACCAAACTCAACCACTTGCCTTTTTTCAAGTGTTAATGAGTCCAGTTGAGACTTGAGAGTTTTGACGCACTTCAAGCATTAAGGTGGTTTTCGACCTGAACTGGGCCCAACTCAAAGGCAGATGATTGGCACATGCTTTGACTTAATGACGATAATTACTTAGAAAAACAAAGCAGGAGACCACATCTGCACAGTGTAAAAAGCCCAACTCCGCAGCCGAGAGCCGAGCTGTCAGCAGCCCTATGCATTTTCCCACCTAGGGTGGGTAACTCTTAACAAAACCCACCAAAGTGACAAGAACCAGATTAATACGAATCAACATATCCTCGTAAACAATCGTTAGGGGCCAGGCAGTGGGGGAAATGTCACATGACGACAGTCCCGCCACACAGAAAGGGCAAAAGGGCTATATCATGAACTACATATTGATCGTTGTTTCACACTAGAAAAAATATATTTGTGATTCCTCTTGTCTGATAAATAAATCTCTACACAGATTTTTGTTTGGTTTGTCATTTATTTTAACAGAATGTGCATGTACGACTTCAGCCGCAAAATTTTAAGACAAACCTACGATTAAAATGCTTCATTCTAGTCAACAACAAGCATGCCCCACAATTAGGATTTCTTTCAGATGAAATAATGATTTAAAAAGAGCTCAGGCATGAATAATACATACCGTGTTTATTTTGGATTTCATTTCCATGCAGAAAACGAATTACTCACTGGTAAATTGGCATCAGCGTTTGACAGACTTTATGGAAAAAAGAGGAAGAGCTTTTCTCTTGCCCAGACTGACCCAGTTCTTGTTAATTATCTGCAAAGTATACATCAAAGCTCACCAAACAGTCCGCAGCACTCAGATTAAAACAGATTTAAAAGATATCCCTGCAAACCGCCCATCTCATAAACCTATATCAGCTGAAATTATAAATTAAGTGGCCATTGTTACAATGTAATTTGGGTGTCGGAGTGGTTTCTGACGCCAGAGGTTAAACATGTGAGGGCCGTGTTGTTGTAAGAGGGGTTGCGAGGTCATCCCCAGCGGGTCATGTGATCCTCAATCTCCTGCCAGGGTAGCCGAGTGATTTGCTTTCCTATGACACAAACTATTACTACACAGAACTGGCAGGTAATTATAAAGCAAATAAATGCGGGTGGGTGCCAAACGCGTCAGGCTCTTTTGGTGGTACATGCGAGCCGTGGAATTCCCTTTCCTCTCGACAGGAAACATGTTATTCACAACGATTATTTGTTACTTTTTGGCCAGATTCCAGCTTCAAACTGCCATTTTTCTTAATGCGGTAGGGCCGAATCTCACACTCAATGGCATAAGCCATATATATATATATAAAGCAATATAAAAATAACCTTTAAAAGGATTAGTTCACTTCTGAATGAAAATTTCCTGATAATTTACCCACCCCCATGTTATCCAAGATGTTCATGTCTTTCTGGTAACACTTTATTTTCCAGTGCCGTAGTTACACGTTACTACATGTACTTACTATAGTAATAACAGTAAATTATGCATAATTACAAGTAACTAACCCTGAACCAAACCCTAACCCTAACTGTAACTCTATAGTAAGTACATGTAGTTAATTAATAGTACTCAGTACTTATTTGAGTAATTACAATGTAATTGCGGCACTAAAATAAAGTGTGACCGTCTTTCTTTCTTCAGTCGAAAAGAAATTAAGGTTTTTGTGGAAAACATTCCAGGATTTTTCTCCATATAGTGGACTTCACTCGGGTTCACCGGGTGGAAGGTCCAAATTGCAGTTTCAATGCAGCTTCAAAGGGCTCTACACGATCCCAAATGAGGAATAAGGGTCTTATCTAGCGAAACGATAGGTCATTTTCTAAAAAAATAAAAATAAAAATTGATATACTTTTTAACCACAGATGCTTGTCTTGCATTAGGTCTGCGATCCGCCACGCAATCACGTTACAAAGGTCATGCGTGACATAGGTGGAAGTACCGATCCAGTGTCTACAAAGCGAACGTGCAAAGATTAAGCCAAACGCCCTTTACAAAAAAAAAAAAAAAAAGGTAAAACAACGATGTCGGACGATTTTGGAGTTGAAGGAGAAAATTAGATGAAGTTTTTCACCCCACCGCGGTACTTCCGCCTACATCACATGTGACCTTTCGACGTAATGCGTGGCGCATCGCAGAGCAGTGCAAGATGAGCATTTGTGGTTAAAAAGTATATACATTTTTATTTTTATTTTTTTTAAAATGACCGATCGTTTCACTAGATAAGACCTTTATTCCTTGGCTGGGATTGCGTAGAGCCCTTTAAAGCTGCACTGAAACTGCAATTTGGACCTTCAACCCGGTGAACCCCAATGAAGTTCACTATAAGGAGAATAATCCTGGAATGTTTTCCTCAAAAACCTTAATTTCTTTTCGACTGAAGAAAAAAAGACATGAACATCTTGGATGACATGGGGGTGAGTAAATTATCAGGAAATTTTCATTCAGAAGTAAACTAATCCTTTAAAAAGTATAAAAATATACAATTTAACTTTAACCAAAGTAAAAAAAAATAAAATACATTTCACTGTGAAAGTGTATGACTACATCTACAGTACACTAGTACTACAGTAATGATTATTTTAATAGCTTTTTATTTTAACACGATCAGGTATGATATTAATATGTGAATGCATACTATATGTTATTCTTGGAAAGGCTTAAAATACTAAAAAACAATCTGGTCTAGAAGGTTGAAAACACTTACACTACAGGGCTGCTGAATGCTCAAATCTGATTAGTTGACTAATGCTCTAAGGTGTGCAATTATTTTCAGGGAAACGCACAGCTAAAGTAGTTCTAGCAGGTCTTGACCACATTGCAGTTCCATATCACTTCGCCAAATGTTTTCAGTTATTTCAGTAGGTTCTTACAGCCTACAACCACAAAAGAAACAAAACCCACAATGACACCGACCAAGCAAATAAATGTAGTAAACAATAGGATGAAAACGACAAATTATTGTCATGGTTTTTGCCACAAAATACGTTTTATTGTGTCCTGAAAGCGCATACTGTCTCGCTCTCGCACTCTCTCTCTCTCAAACGTACACACGTACTGTATAGTACGGACACACTTGCACAGAAACGTTTGGTCAGCGCTGCTCTGACGAATGAATCAGTAAAATAGTTTAGCAACTTAAGATACATGACTCACTAGCGAGGTAATAACTGTGCGGTTCTTGAGATAAACTTATAGTTTTGCTATTAGTAGACACTGCTGCCTTGAGAGACGAAGACTCAGGTAGGCTAATTCATATATGCTGCTTATTCTCTCTCTCTCTCTCTCTAACTGCATTAATAACTGTATCAACTGTATTATTCTGCTACAGACAGACAGACAGACAGACAGACATATAGACAGACAGGCATATAGACAGACAGATAGATAGAAGACAGACAGACAGACGGAAGACAGACAGACAGATAGATAGATAGACTAGATACACAGACATACAGACGGAAGATAGATAGACAGACAGACAGACAGACAGACAGATAGATAGATAAATAGATAGATAGATAGACAGACAGATAGATAAAAGACAGACAGACAGACGGATAGATGGAAGACAGACAGACGGAAGACAGACAGATAGATAGATAGATAGATTGATAGATAGATAGCCAGGCAGGCAGACATTAAGCATAACTTTAATCGTCATAAACATACACAACAAAATGAAAGAAGCGGCAGTGGTCAAATATGGCATAATAAAAACAGCAATGTAAAATGTCCCGGGCTCTTGGCCCCTCCCTGCTTCATAACACAGTAACATTAATAGAACTTTAATACATTAGCTAGCCCATGAATATGATTTCTGCCCGAGTCCGTCAAACTGCTTTCCATCAGTTGTGGAGGTGAGGACAACAACTCCCATGATTCCACGCTCGTTCATGGCGTCATCACGCTACGCCTTTGTTATCGTTTTGAATAAGTGACCTCTAGCGGCGAAACTTACATACTGTGCCTTTATCAAATGTAAAAGCTTTGTGTTTCTACTTGTTGAGACTCAATCAGCAGGATATTTGTGATCATCAGTAGAGGGTTGAATCTTTAACAGACATTTTTCAGTGTTTTCCGTCTTAAACAATTCAACTTGAAAAACATTTCCCTGACCAGGGGTTTTGGGACCGGCTGACCATGGAGGCCAGAAGGAGTGAGAGACGAACTGGACACCTGTCTTGACTGAGGGATTCCTGTCCTGTTTTTGTTTGTTACAGACAGTTTTTAAAATTAGTCGCTCATCTCTTTGTGAGAGGTTTATGGCTCTCTCCCAGGTTGCCCCCTGTGGACCTCAACTTGCATCCATGTCAAAATAATTTCCCAAAACACTTTGTTAAAGAGTTCAGGAGGTGTTTGTTGTGACTCTGCTGAAACAAGTGTATGAACATGGATGCTAATGCATTTCATTTCACATTAATATTTCTATTTTATTCTTGTCTTGCGCTGCGAACCTTTAGGAGAAAAAACAGTGGAAAATGTCTGTAGTTTGATTTCTTTATTTATGTTTATGTAATAAAATACTTTCAAAGTACCAACAGAAAAATAATAATATTTAAAATAATAATGTTTTGCTAAATATTTAAGTTACTTAACTAAGTAAATATCAAAAAAATGTGTAAAAATTAAATTCTTCAGTTGTAGGATTCACCTTACTGCAACACCCAAAACACTTGTCCTGAGTTTGTGACCCCAAACCCCCTTTAAACTTTCTATCCTCAAAGTTATTGATAGAGGGAAATTATGAGCGTATAATGCTATGGACAATGCATGGTGGAGGGCCTATTATATACCGGTAATGGATAGCACTGAGTTTTTGAATGACATTGCACTGAGATTGGATGACAGAGGGTCGTGCGATTTATGACCAAATGAAGCACCTCCACTTCCCCCTCCCCACCCTGTCCTCACCGAAAGCCATTTATTTCCAGCATGATAGAGAAGCACATGGTGGTATTTATGGTTCAGGAGTTTGTAAATAAGACAAAATTAATGAGAAAATTAAGTTTTGAAGTCGGGATAATGTTGCTTTCACATTGCAATGTTATACATTAAACTATGTGTCGCCCTCAAAATTCCCAAATTGTCATCAGTAAGAACACTTAAATGAAATGACGTTAAGTTATTAACTTTATTTTACCTATGTATCAATTCTTGTAACTGTAGAAACAATATCTAAAGAGTTCACAATACCATATGTTGTAGAAACGTTACACTAATGTTATTTAACATTTCTTCAAAGGAAAAACGGCAGATAAAAACACTTCTCAACATCATCATACATTTCAACCCTCTTAAGATTAATATCAAAACAATTTGTACCACTTTGAGCGCATTTTACTGGAAATCATGTAAAAAAAATTATTCTCAATGAAAAAGTCTCAAAAAGTATGCCATTCCTATGGGATGCTCTATTAAAGCTCTTATATATATTAAAGCTAGAGGAGTGAATAACTGCTACACTTTTTACAAAATATGCAAATGAAGCTATTTCATGCTTAGTGCTAAATAAATAAGAATGATTTGTTTGTCATGTTGTTTCTCTCACTCAAAACAACAGGAAATGTGGCCAATGAAAAGAGCTTGTCAACATTATTCCTTTTATTGATTTAACAATAAAGTCCTGTGGCTTAAGTTATGTTGTTATTGCTGCTTATTGAAAATACAATGAAACATGGAAGGGGGGGAAAAACACAACAGGAATTTCACATAAGGCCATCTAGGACTCTCTGGATAAAGTACGCCTGTTATATTCTTCAAATGTTCAAGGGCGTTGCTTAGAAAGCAACCATGCCAATGAAATTATGAATATATCCTCAATCAAAGCAACTTCAGATGGTAGAATGTTTCATTCACCGCCCCATGTGGTCTGCATTCATATGAGCGTGCGCCGTCTCTGCTTCCTTTTAAAACCATGGGCCATACCGAAGTATTTAAGAGCTTACAACATCTATATGAAGCACTTAAACACAAGGTCTGCGCTATCGAACGACTCAAGCACTCTGGATACAGCTGCGGTACGTTCTCGACACACGTCAAAACAAACAGAAATTATGTGGCATAAAAACGTTAATTGTCGAGAAGTGAGGGAAGCACTGTCAACGACTTCATAAAACTTCATATGAAGTTTGTTGTTTCATTGCTGCTGGAGTGGTTGGTTTTTCTAACAAGGTTGAATTTACAATGCAGTTGGGTAAAACGCACAGTTTTATTGTCATTGTTCGCAGCTCTAGAGACCCGAGCCGCTTTCACAGAAAAAAGGAGCCGTGGGCAAAACAAAGGGTGGAATTTAGAGAGAGAAAACAGTTCAATCAGTTTGGTCTTTAACACATGGGAGTTATATTTTCACCTGCCACATTTGAAAAGGAAGAGGCTGGCAAAATATACAAGCGGTGAAACGATCACACAGAGCCCTGCGGTGATTTCCTGTGGATTCTGCATCTTCCCAAAAAAAATCTCTGACTCATTTTCTGTTTGGACTGATTTGGAGCCAAAATATGTAGTGACATACATAATTTACATATTTGTGCTGATTTTATTTTCACTGAAAAACTAAAAGTATATTTTTATATACCTACAAAAAGTGTTTAAAAAGTTAAAAATATTTAGGCTACATAAAGTCAAACCAAAATTTATTCAGACACCTTGAACATTTCATTCATTATTACAGTTTATTCACTATAGTTTAAAAAAAAATGGTAATAAAATATGACAAGATCTCAGAGTTAAACTTTGTCAGAAAAAATTAATCTTAATTATGTCAGATAACACTTAAGCAAAACATGGTAAGGTCAAAGTGTCTGAATAATTTTTAGTCCCAAATTTTTATCAATTTAACTGGTAGTTGCAATTGATCAATTTTACAGATGATTTATGTTTTAAAGTTTTTCCCCATCAAAAATAATTATAGTATAGATTACATATATCTGTTTTAAATGCATTCAACATTCTAAAACAAGTCTGACTAGATTCATATAGCAGTTTCCAAGGATGGAGGACACAAATAATCAGTTTAATCACTAGAAACTTACTTAAATACTACATTACTGGCACCTTCTACATCTACACTGCATCATGTACGCTTGTACATAAAAGTATACAATGTTTGAATTAGGTAAATAAAGGATAGAACTTCACTTTTTAAACTTTTAAAACACAACAGATTAAGAAAACCTTGGGAAAAATCCATAAATACTCTAGGAAAGCAGCCTGCTTGAGAGGAATCCATATGGAAATACTATTTATGGAATCCATATGGAAATACTATCTATTTATTTAGTCATTAACTAAAGTATGATTACAATATAAATACTTCCAAGGAAAACAACATCCACATCTATGACAAATTTTACTGTAGGACACACAAGTTTAGGTTCTTACAGAGCCTCAGTGGAGACGTAAAGACACTCTTGTCGGATCTCAAATTGAGTTTTACTTCCTTTTAATGTGAAACTTCTCCTGTGGCATAAGATGTGGACAAACAAACAACAGCTGAGAAAATGAAAACAAGTAAACCAACTAAACTGTGACTTTGTTTCAGAAAGGCCTACATCAATTATCACTGTGTTGAGACATTTTTTAATTAGTGCGGAAAATGAACTATTTATAGTGCGGTTTAATGATGCGAGTCAGGCTAAATCTCTATTGATTTTCTTGTGATATATACAGCTCTATTGCAGAAACAACTGATTAAGGAGCTCCACAGAACGCAAACACAGGATTCAAACCGCACAGGCTTGTAACGCATAAAGAATGACACACTTTTCTTTCTTTGATCGAAATATCACACTGCGATATTCTGTGTGACGCTCTTAAACAAAGCTATTGACACTGAATGTACCAATGTGAAATTATTTTGAATAATGAGAGTAATAAAAAAAAAATTGTCGATTTCAAAAGTGTTAATCAAGCACAGAATGATATCAAAATATTTAATATCAAAAACATTTAATAAAAAATAAAAGTATACTGCATTGTGTTTTGAAAACCACTGTACAGCTTTTCCTCAAGACGGTAGAATATTAAAAATGAGAAAAGACAAAGACAGATATGTAGATTTAAATGAATGCAATATTCTGCGTATTTTGATTTTGCACCTGCTTAAATGTGATACTCATATTAAATATATTTTAATAAGTATTTCAAATAATATTTAAAAAATAAAAGTAAATGAAAAAACTAATAGACATGTTTGAAAATGATTTTTGTTGATCTCTGAATAGTTAACCATGTGCAGAATGATATTAAATATATTTATAAATAAAATATACTGCTTTGTGTTTTAAAAGCTACTGTACATGCTTTCCAGAAGACAGCAGAATATTAAAAATGAGAAAAGACAAAGATGGACCTTTAGATGATGCAATATTTAATTAATTTAATGCAGTATTCTGTATATTTTGATTTTGCCCCGGTAAAATGTGGTACTAATACTAAAATAATAACTATATATATATATATATATATATATATATATATATACACACACATATATACATATATATTTGTGTGTGTGTGTGTGTGTGTATATATACATACACATACATACACACACACACGTACTTAATAACAAATAAAATAATCAAGAAAATTTATTTTAAAAAATTAATTATCAAATTAATTTAATTTCCCAGAATATTCAAACAAAAATAGTGCAGTTTAGCTGTAATAAAGCATCTTTAGGAAGAATTTCACTGGCCATTTATAATGATTTAACGGGAAAAGGAAGTAACAGAGGATCTGTTTGGAATCCTTTGTCTTCCGCCAAAAATAATTTCACCCAGATTCTGACAGTTACTAAAAGAGAAACACTGGAACACAGAAAAACCTGGCCAGCAACTACCATTACAGATTTAATGGAATGCACGAACGCAGAAAAGGCGAGAATAGAGTCTCAAAGAAATGGCTGCATTTACCAGAAGTCTGAATAAAACTTCATTTCAAACTCCAGTCACACACACACACACAGATGCTCTCAGTCTGTGCCGTCTCCATGTTAAACAGCAATTATCTCTTCACTCCCCACTGTTTACTTCAACTAAAACCACTGTGGGCTTCAGCGCTAACGCAATCCAACGGCGTTCACGTGCCACAGACTTCAGATGTATTTGACTGGTGTTGAGGGCCAGAGTGAGAGAAACACTCTTACCTGTAGTGAGTTCAGGAGGCTAAAGATGTAAGCGATAACCATGGAGAACGGCACGAGGACTCCACAAAGCCAGGTCAGGCCCAGGATCGGCAACAGAACCAGCACGGCTTTGACTGCCGCCCTAAAACACAAAAAAGCACCCAAAATCAGAACAGGAAGATCTGATATGGAAAACACATTGTTTTATTATAATCATGCATACATATGGTCTCACACACACACACACACACACACACACACACACACACACACTCCTCCTGGCTGCTCTGGCTGACTTTTACACCGGAGAAGACAGATTTCGGGGGTCATTCCCAGCACAACAGGAGCTGCTGCTTATTCTCACATTGTGACAATTTCCATGCTAAATCGCTTTTAATTCTGTTTAGTATAAAATTACCTCCCTATTCAGGTAACCGCTAAAGCGAACCAGCTGCTGTCCGAATGGGTCCTGCCAAACGGAGGAAGCGTGTGTTTGATTTTCCTTGGAGAACTCTGTATTTGACCACCGACTTTCAAGAGTCACATTGATTTTTTTTTTTTTTTTTTTTTTTTACACACAGGGGCCTTCTGAGGGCCCCACCTCAACGACTGATGCCGGAGGTCCAGACATGTCCAAATGCGGGGTACATGTGGCAGCTTAATTTGCGTTGTGGTTATTTATGGTCTCAAGGAGAAGCTGAATCTATAAACCAACATACGAATCAGTATAAAGGCCTGTATTTAAAAATATAACGCTGGATTCCTGCAGTGATGGAGCTGTCTGAAAGTTTACTTTGAGATCCTTGCAAAAAAGTCGAATCGCTCCATTAATGGCCCAAAAAACAAACAAAACATTTGATGTTGAAAGAGGCTGTAATGTGCAAATAGATCATTTTAATAGAAAGCCAACATGACTGAGGATCAGTCAGACTCCACAAGCAGACAGGACCACCGATCATGAGCACAGCTGTGAAAGGGTGCCTCCATGTGGCCATCCATAAGACAAAAAATGTATAATAGAGCACTGAAGAATGAGCTAATGAGAATCATTCCCCTTCCCATACCTGAATACGAGAGGAAGAGAGATGTCCTACCTTATCTGCTCAGAGACTTGCTCTTCCGGGCTGTTGTTCATCATCAAAGATCTTCTCTTGGCTGTGGCGATGGTGATCAGGACCACACGAGTCAGAATCATGATATTCACCTGGTACACATATACAAATAAATGAAATATTAAGTATAAATAAAAAGCAATTATTTAAATAATAAATATATAATATATAATAAACATAAATATTAGAATCTGTAATAAACATACATAATATTAATATTATAATAAATATTCAATATACGCATATATACGTAAGTGCACATATATGAAATTATAATATTAGTAATATATGTGTTATATTATTGTTGTTGTGTTATGATTTTGTTATATATATATATATAAAACAGAATAAACATTAATATATAATAAAAATACTATTATATATATTGTAAAATACATAATAAATATGTACATGTACATATATGTGTGTGTGTATGCATATATATATATATATATATATATATATATATATATATATATATATAGAACATGTTTTATATATGTGTTTTATTTAATTTTTTTAATATTATAATTATATAAAAAAAAAAATACCATACATGCCAAAAATATATTTCATGTTTTTGTTATTATATATGTATGTATGAATCCAGGTATGTATGTATGTGTTTAATATTATTCTTCTATATAAAATATACATAGAAAATTATAATAGAAATAGAGACACACCATAATAATGAAGATGACTGGGCCTGCAAAGCCCCATATGACACCGTTCTGAACACTGAGCCAGCAGTGGCCATCGGCTGAGTATTTCCCAGAGGCAGAGGCCAGCGTGATGGTAACGATCAGCACGGGCAGGCCTGTTAAAGGACAGACATTTCTATATTAGAGGTGTCTGAGTTGGCCCAAAATGCATTTGGACAAAAATATCAAACCAAATGGCATCCGTAAACAAAAAGTACTGCACTTTTATTTTACTTCACTTCACATCACTTTTATTTTCAACCAAGTGGCATCTTTTTGTCTTCATTTTGATAAGTATATCTACTTATCAATTTTTAACATTTTTATGAAATGTGTCGCTTGAAAATGATGCTTGTGCTATTAGTATATAGTATAGACATGGTAGTATTCCTTGTCTAAGAAAGAAGGGAAAAGGACTTAAAAAAAAAATTATAGAAATACTCAGTGGAACAATAAAGTACAAAGCCATCAGATTAACAGGAAACCTGCATTCCTGTACTCTTGAACCCAATCAATAACTGTGCCTATCCACAACAGATCGAAGAGGAGATTGGAGGTGGAGTGCCATTACCCCAGCCAATCAGGTAGTAGTATTTCATGTGGCGGTCCTCGCTCAAATTAACGCTCACTACTTTGCTCCAGAGCAGCAGGCCCTCGACCAGCATCCAGCTGAACGATGCCATGAAGAACAAATGCATCAGAGCTGCCACAAGCATGCAGGCCACCTACAGGGCAAAGGTCAGAAAGCAGGCAGTCAAGGGTCAAAAGGTCAAACATCCACACAAACATGGCCAAACACCAGTTTATGCAATGCCAAATATGGCAACAACACTAAAGTTGTTTTAAGGCACTGTCAGACTGCTGGCACGATTTTGTAAGTGATCTAGAAATAGACTTGGTTTCTTTTTTAAAAAAAAAAAAATCTATATAATGACCTCATTGTCATTTAAAAAAAAAGCAATAAGCTTTTTGTTGTTAGACCTGTGTTTAACCATCTTAAACGTAGTATAAACACTAACAAATGCCCTTGTGTGGTAAATACTAAAGTTAAACAGATAATTACATTAATATTATTAATAGATTTATACTACTATTTTAAAAAGAACTAAAAAATGATTCTGCATTGCAGTGTTGTTATTGTAACTAAAACTATTTAAATCATTGTAGGTAATTGAAATAAAGCTAAAAATTAAATGCATATTAGATTAAAAAAAATTAAACTTAAAAACTTAAATAAGAAATAAATAAGTTAATTGAACTATTAAAATGACTCAAACTAACTAAATAAATAAATTAAACCTTTACAAAAATAATACAACTAATAAAAATGACAAACAAAATTACTAATACTACTAAAATTATTTTAGGTAATTGAAATAAATACATATTAGATGAAAAATAAGAAATAAAAAATAAGTTTAAGTTTAAGTTGAACTATTAAAATGACTAAAACTAAAAAAAAAGTTATTATTTTGTAAATTTATTAAAATTTAATATAAAAATTAATTAAAATAAATTAATTCAGTAATAAAATATTTTTAAAAACTAATAAAAATGACAAAAGCATACAACATTACTAATACACAAATGAAAATTGCAAATATAATATAAAAGCTCATTCAAAATATTAACAAATACTGTACTAGTCTACAAATAATAAAATAACACTGCTACATCGTTAAATAATTTGATTAATGATTTAACAACTTAGCACATTATCGAGACAGAACTATTAATTGATCGATAATTAGTTATTCTATTAAAATTGATTTTGAAAACCAACAAGTTTGAAAAGTTGTAGGACCAAATAAAATTGTGAAAAACATTGTACCTTATTATGAACAGCAGAACCACTGCAGAGAAGGACAATTTGAGCACAAGTCAGAGACACAAAAAG
Source organism: Ctenopharyngodon idella (assembly GCF_019924925.1). NCBI lineage: Eukaryota > Metazoa > Chordata > Actinopteri > Cypriniformes > Xenocyprididae > Ctenopharyngodon > Ctenopharyngodon idella. The sequence continues at coordinate 9,800,937 of NC_067229.1, forward strand.
ATTCTTGTGGACTGATGTGCGATCCGATTTTGGGATACTGTTGGAACAAAAACAGTTTTTGTAAATTTAATGGCAAAATGTTTATGAAATAGAAAAAAATCTGGCAAAATTGTATTTTTTTGGCAGTCCGTATGAAGTGTGTGTGTGTTTGCTGATTAGTGGCAACCAGGCCATAAATCTCTTAAAGAAATCAGCTTGGCTGATACTGCGCTGATTAACCTCCCTTTGTGTGACCCTTTCCTTTAATTAACTCCCCTGTAATGTCACCATAAAACTTCAGCTTTGAGCTCATTTGGCACAGAGCACTAATTAGCCGATTAGTGGTTTTCAATACGTATTCAGCCTCACAACTGTGCGCTATTGACAAGCACGAGGAGGTCTGTGAGCTCACAGACTGTGATTGCAAGCGGCTGAGTGCTGATGAGAGTTGAGCAAATGTTATGCTATGTCATGACCTTTATGAACTCAACACTAGAAGTCAGACATCATAAAAGATAGTGAATCAAATGATGCCAGAGCACATCATGGAATGCGAATATGCTGTTGGCGTGGCAGTGCATCCGTGAAAACCACTTACTCTAACACGGTAAACAGCATCAAGGTCACCACCAGTGCGCAGAGAGAAGCTCCGGAGCCGATAAACGTCAGCTTCGTCAAAATGCTCTCCTCTTTAGCACTCCACTGCAGGGAAAAGACCCATCAAAACACAACGATCTTGTATTCCTCACACTCTGTCTATCTCTCAATCTAACTGACTGGAGATATACTTTAACTATCATATATATGAGTGTTGATGTCTCTTACTGCACTGGATGGTGATATAGTGGCACTAGACATCAATGAGAGATCATATTTGGTCCTTATGAAGTTCTACAGAGGAGCTAATCATATAATTGTGAATACAAAATCACAAAAACTACTATTAAGGCTCACTTGCTTTTGTAAGCTAACAGTGACCTCTACTGGACAGATTGTGGTGTAACAGAAAATGTGATTAGTTTAGACATTATCTTTATGCAAAAGTTTAAATGGCTTTTTAAACACGTTTCAGACTTTTAAGACTTAAAGGGATGTACACCGAGGAGCCAAAATATTATGACCAGTCACAGGTGAAGAGAATATCATTGATCATCTCCTAACAAGGCCACATATTAAAGGGGGGTGTAATGCCATTTCATGCATTCTGACTTATTTACACTGTTAAAGAGTTGCATTCTCATGCTAAACATGGCCAAAGTTTCAAAACACGAGTTGGATGTATGACATTTTTCTGTGCCAAATATACAACTTCCGGTTGTGTTCGATTAATTTTTTCGAGTATGGCCTTTATGACGTCACAAAAGGGCGGATTTCTTTGTATAGGCACTTCTCCCTGATAAGCGTGCACACACATCACCTAGAGCAGAGCAAGAGCACGCCCATCAACGTGATTCGTTCGGGATACGGAAGCCGAGAGATTTTTCAACAATGGCTGTGTCCCAATTCAGGGGCTGCACCCTTTGAAGGCTGCATACATCATCGAGGCAGTCTCATTTAAGAAAAATAACCGTTAGATTGCAACGTAAGAAAGAAATTACAGTATTTTACACCTCATAATGAATATCAGACAATTTTATTATGGTTACTTTTCTTAAATAAGACATCCTTGATGACGTATACAGCCTTCAAATGTGACCTCCGGAGGATCCAGGCTCCGAAATGAGACGCAGCTCCTGTCACCAAAGGAGTGTGTTTTTGGTTGTGAGGGAAAGATAACCTTTTTCAGCTTCCCAAAGAACTTAGCGTTAAGGGAACAGTGGATGAAGTTTGTTTTTCCGGGGCAGCGATGGAGTTGTGCACGTATGTTTGTTTGTTCCCGGGATTTCGGTGATGAATACTTTGTAAACGAGTCCCAGTTCGGCGCTGGATTTGCAGATCGCGGGTGGTGAGTAAAGCTGCATCAGATGTCTGTGTTTTGTTGGCAATCGGCATGCAAGTGCATAAAATGTAAACAACATGAACGTTTTTGTTCACTTTTTATTTATAATGATATCGCAGCTAGCAGACGATCTCTACCCAAAAGCTGTGCGCACTCGTGACTCTTTAGCTCCGCCCATGGCACCGACGGCAGGCACGCCTCCAGGAGCTTGGCTTTTTTCGGAAAGATTCGGTACAGCGTATCTATTTTTTATAAATATGATAAAACTAAAGACATTTCAGAGACATGAAGGATGCAAAATTACTCTATATGTACTCAAGATTAACATGAGATTGGCAGAAACTGTGTGTGATACCCCCCCTTTAAGGTCTGGGTAGATTAGATGGTAAGCAAACCATCAGTTCTCATAATTAATGTGTTGTTTAATGAAAATAAAGATCTAAGCAACTTTGACAAGGGCCAAATTGTTAGTGCAAGGCAACTGACTAGGTCAGAGCATCTCTGAAACGGCAAGGCAAAATATAAATTTATTTTTATTAATATTATAATAATTATATTATAAAACATCTTCTGCATAGTGGTGTTATTGTTAACAAACAATTAAAATCATTAAATCAATCAAAGTTCATTTAAGATGTTATTTAATTCATTTAAGACTGCTTTTATGAGGATACTTGACAAAATGGGCATTTTGGAATAATTCTGTGTGTTCTTGTTTGTTGAAGCGTGAAAGAGAACGATACTGGCACGCGTCCTCATTTGTCTTGTTGTGGCGCTTGAATAGTTTAAAAGCATTTGCATAAATAAGAGCAAGATCACATAAAGTAACGCTAGCCAAATTATGAAATTATATAATAGTTATATATTTCTATAATAAAATATAAAATGTAAAAAACATTCTTTGTTAGCAACATCATTTTTGTTACAGTTCAAAGCACATGCTCTAAACATACCCGGAGCTCCATATAATTCATGAGGACAGCAAAATTGGTGGTGTGGTTGCAAAAGCAGGATGTGACATCAGGAGGAGAAGGCAACACTCTGCACCCTTTACTGGACCAAGCACTTGTATGACCCACCCTTTAGACATGAGACACTAAATCAGACCCAAACAAGAGACTGTAATACAACAAAACACCAGTTAGTAGTTATGCAACATGATTACATTCACTTACATGAATCCGATATTCCAAAAGACGCACACGGGCGTGACTTGTTTGGAATACTCTGCCTAAAGAGGAAGAAAAGAAAAAAAGAAAGAAAAAAAAAAGGGGGGGGGGGATTTTCTATGTAAGAGCAGTATTATTTTAGTGTCACTATTATTATATACTATTAGTTTTATTTTAATATTTTCTGTTTTTATTTTAATTTCAAAGTTTTAGTAATTTTAAAATATTCACTTTTTTTTAACGGCAAATAAAAGTGTTTTTTTTTTTTTTTTTTTTTTTTTTTACCATAATCCCAGAGGATAGAGTGTACTGGACAGAGACGGGAACATTTTCTGAATTCGGCACATCCCGCACTGTCGCTGAGATTACTGCCGTGGCTAGCTGACCAGTGTGATGCCTAAAAATAAAGGAACAGAAGAGTCAGGGTTTTTCCTGCATTGAAAATATTTTGGCAGGCACAAAAGATTTATTTGATCATTTAATGTGACGATATCTGCTGTTCTGCAGTACTAGAACCCGCTGATAGCCGGCCGCTTTAAAACGCTCCTGTGAATGTTTGTGCTTTGTGAAGACCATCATAGGTTTCTATATACAATGTGTTTTTGCATCATTGAGCAATGTAGCCAATCACAGACATATCTGTTGAGCACGTGAACAAAATGGCTAATCAGAGGTGTTTAGGTTAGTCAGAATCCACTCAACACCACTCAAAACTGCAGTTTTTGTTCAGCATGAGTTCTGCACGCTCATTTCATTATAATCAACAAAGTATGAACACAATGTTAATAAGAGATTCACTGCACAGTTTCATTGATTATAATGGGAGTTTTTGCAAGAGCACAGCTTTGTGTACAAATAAATAGGATAATATTAAAAACAGTTTCTTTGCATTTATTTTGGATTTATTGTCAGTACTGGGGTTGCAGTTCACATGGATAGGGTACTTTGTACTGTATGTGTGGATGACCGTGTTCGTCTGCCACCACCGAAAGCCATTTTTGACCCAGGAAAAACCCTGACAGCATTACAATAGCGATTTATAATAAAAAAATTAAGTTCAGTTTGGTGTGGAGAGATTCAGGACGTCTCTTGCTAACCTCTTGCCATCTGTCTGTTGGTCAGCAGGTGTTTTGACCTCCAGTCTGGACGACTTCTCTACCAGGTTACTGTAGTAGGTATAAATAACCATCACTTCCTTGTGGCCTGTCAAATAATATAAGCAGACAGATGTTCTTTAAAACAATATAAATTGTGACATTTATCTTTAGAAATCAGCAATTTATCCTATTCTCACCCAATAAAAAGACTCTCTGCATTTCTGACTCGGGTATGAGGATCTCATCATGGCTGCTGAACTGACTGCCATGGAGTGAGGGCTTGAACACACAACTGCAGCTTATTTGCACCAGCCCTCGCGGCTCCAGGTGAATATCTAAGGAAGCAAAACGTGACTATTGATATAACAAACACTCATTATTGTTTGTATGGTTTTTATTGTGGGACAACCAAAACAGCCATGGCTAAATATTAATAACAGCTTGAATACAATAACAGACAAGAGAGGTTTATCTTTATTACTCCACCTCTCAAGAAAACAAATATTGACTCCTATTTGTCAGAAGTCAGAGATGATGCTACCTAGTCATGCTAAATGAGGCAAAAAACACTGTACCCATGTTTTTTGTTGACATTGTGAAGCTTTTGCGCTCGGCCCAAAGCTCATCCGCCAATGTCCACAACAGCTTGTCAATGTTCTCTACCATTGTCAATGGTCCAAGGTAATTCTGAGATAATACAGGAAACAGACTCATAAATCTGACATAAGAGTTACCATCCACTTTTTGGATTTGGTTCCAGAAGAGCAGGATATAACCAATTTCAATTCCACAACATACCCCACGATCTCTCAAATCCTCCCATAGTTTGGCCATATCAGGGTCGATGAGCCTGCTGACTAGTTCTAAGCAATTGCGGATCATGGATATGAAGACCTCAGTGGGAACATCTATTTTATTGAGTTGAGCGGCCTTCTCGATGGTTTCGGTGAGGTACAGGAGATCAGAATGTGTAATGATGTCTGCATTGCTGTCCATAATTCTCAATATGGCACTCAAGAGGAAAATATGACGAGTCAATTCATTCTCCGAGAACAAGGTTACATTTGTATTCTCTGTATGCTGTGGAGAAAGGAAGATAATGCAATATCAAGTCATTGAAGGATTACATTCTTAGTATTATTGACACATAGACATATATAATATGGAGTATATTTGGATTTCAAATAATTAATGATAGGTTAAAAATAAGGAGGAAATAGATTTACAAGGCTAAGAAGCCATTTCTCAGTGAAATCTGGAAGTTTATAGTGAATCTAATAAAAATCAGCCTTGAGCTCTAACTCACAGGTTTGGAATGAAACTCATTGCTGACTTGTGAGAAGAACAAGGTCCCAGGAAAACCTAAGAAGTCCAGCTGCTCTGAAATAAAGAAGGTAAACACCTGGATTATCACATATGTTGAAATTGCATTGCCAGGGCTCCAGACAAAAATCAAAAGAACAAAATAAATAAATAAAATACAAAAACTAGGAAGTCACTGGCTCCTAAAATACAACATATACAACCAGTGAATGAATAAACTAATGCAAGTCTCACAACATTATACCTCACAATAATGGTTCCTGGTTACTTTTTCAATAGGACATAACAGAAAAATGATTTGCAGTTCAGTGAGTCAGTTGTGAACTTATATTTCTGAACAATTCACTGAGTCAGATTCCAACTGTAACTTACGAGGTTCAATCGGACACGTTGCATGCACTCTAACGAGATGAATAACATCTGACGAAATTGCAAAAGCTTTTCTAACTGTCTCCAATGGTGATGTAAGTTTTAATTTAAATATCATTACTCGAAACCAGTTATCACCTTTTGGGAATAGGCAAACACTTCCTCTTTGCGTCCAACATGAGTCATTAATCAGTTTCCCACTTGCAGGGTCTAAGGTTACACAGGCCTTGTTAGACGTGTGGACGGAAAAATTGGGATGCAAGCCAGAGATAAGTTGGTCTGGTGGTTGGCTTTTGGAACCTACAAGAAACAAGAACCAAAAATTGTTTAGCAGAAAACTGATCCTTTTGAGCAAAGTCTGGGGCTGCTGAACAGCCAGCAAGCTAAGTTTGTTTATAGGCTGCCAATTTTAAGATGTCACCATGAGTCATAGTTCTTGAGCTCTCCAAGTCTGTAAGAACCATATGTCCTCTCTTCAGAAAAGAATAAGGGACTCTGGGTCCATGACTCATGTAATGGGATGTGTACGATCCGAAGGGTGGGTCTCAGCATTACCGCATGGATGAAATATTTACAACCATCTCAGCCTGCGGTTACAGATCACAACTTGGCTGTATTTACATTGATGGAAGAGTGGAAATTATAATGCAAAAATTTGAGTGCGCAATACCACCCTCCAAAATCTCTACCTTTACACGGTGAGTTCCTTCTGCGCGTTTGTAGTGACGTCTCTATTTCCAGTGCGGAATTATTCCACTTGAAGAACAAGCCAGAAGGAACAGGTGAACAAACTTTTTCCATGCTTTGGATTTCAGTGTCGACCAACAAACGATCCCACATGTACAGCTGCGTAACGTTCCCACAAAGCGCCTTGTCGCCATTGTAGCCTCCGTAGGGCTCCTGGTCTTGTCCAATCATGAAAAGGCCATCGCCTCCTATGAAATTTGATGTGTTGAGGGAGTTCCCAGAACCCACCACCATTCCATCCACCCAGATGCCCCACTTTCCACTATTCGCAACCAAGCTTGCACATACAAAGTGCCAGGAGGCATCATTGGGAAAGCCTGTTACGTAGGTGGTGTTTGAACCATGCACCAGCAATGCAAGCTGGACAGGTTCATTCCCTGTGATTCGTGCTTGGAGTTGGAATTCTTTAATGAATGACCTTATGGCATACGAAAAGACTGTGGAAAGTCCATGGCAAGTTGGATCAAGCTGGAGGTGAGCGCAAACCGTTAGCGCTTCCATGTTAGGGAACTTATGGCGGAGGCGAGCCGATTTCCGGTGTGGCCGCACTGGAAATTCCAGCATGTATATATCTGGAGGACCTAGAAATGTTTTAGAAAACAACATGCAATATTTATTAAAGAGCAATAATGTAGTAAATGTGACGAGCAGGGAAAAGTAGGATATGTCACGCACCACTTTTTTGAAACATGCCTGCACTTTCAATCCATACAGGTTGAGTGATATTCAGGGACTGTAGAAAACTGTTCAGCCTTTGAATCTCTTCGGTACTGGACACCACCGCTAGGGTCCCTGAACGCTGGAGGCAGAGCCTGTGTGCAATGAACCATGGCTGGCGATCTGGCACATACTCAGGGTAAAAGTCATCATGCGTAAGCGGGGTTTTGCTTTTGCTCTCCACTGTAAACACAAAGGTGTTTTGTTTGATCCAAACAGCCTTACATCTTATACATTTGACACTTTATGTGTAACAAACTGAACAAATTGTAATTCTGTCCATGTGTCTGTCTCTTTTGGATTCTGTTAGTTACAGATTGTAACTTTCAAATTAACATAATAGTAAGAGAATTATAACAGAAATCAGACCTCCATGATTATATCTGAATTTTAAGCATATTACATTTAAACTTTGGAGCTCATATGAATGCTGTGGTTACCTTTTTCCATGCAGTGATGGATGAGTACCTAAAAAAGGTTGTAATTATATACAAATAATATTAATTCATTTAAATAAGCAATTTATATTAATTATATGGTTTTGTTATAATATATTAACATAAGTACTCATAACATGAAGATTTTCTCCACATAATGTCAAAAGTATATTTGTATCTGGAGTACTTACAATAATGTTGGAGCAAATGATTTTCAACAGATTCATCCTGCAAACAAAATATTCATTAACAGTGACAACTTTAACAGCTCATAAGCTTATGAATAAATAGGAAACAGAAATTAGACAGTTTAAAGGGGAAAATATTAACGTTAGCCTACTTAAGGTCAGCTCTGTCAGAAACGTTAAGTAATGATGAATATGTATTTAAAAGCCTCAAAACTGAATAAAAGCGCACATTACCTGAAAAGAGGTAAAAATTTTAGTCGTAAGTCACAAATGGCATATTTTATCTCGAAAAATAAAGTTTAGCAAACGGTTAGCACGCGCTTTCCGTTGAGTGTGTTGTAAGTATCTCCTGTCTGTGAGATCATGAGAACCAGCGCGCGCCTCCCGCTCGAAGCAGTTGCCGCCACTCCCCTCACGATGGACACAGAATTTAGTTTCCGAGGACTAAATAGAATTGCATTTTACTTTGAAAATTGAGCCCATTTTGTTGTCAGTTATAAAATAAATCTTTGAATTTATGTAAAAAATATGTTTATATGTTGTAAAGAAATCAACCTTTGTCCACAGCAGTGGGGTCAAAATTAAAAAGAAAAATTACGTCATTTTACTCTTTTTACAAATTGTTTTTTAGCATTTCAAATTAGTTACACTATTTTAATATTTTTATTAATAAACTAATTTTAATTATTTTGTGGCCCCTTTAATGTAAACATACTTCAAATAAAAGATTAAGTAAAACATTTAGCCTATATAAAATATAAATAAATTTGTTACTTTATAATCTGAACAATTTTTCAATGGATTCCAGTTGCGACCAAATAAATAAAAGATAAAAGACATGCAGTATATAGTATGTTGAAATAGGACACCAGATTTCTTATCCCAGTGAGTGTTTATTAATGCAAGTATAAATTAGTGTGAAACAATTACATGATCCAAAGTAAATGCTGCTACAAATGCTAAAAATCTGCATGTGAATGAAATTGTGAAACACCAGCACTACCAAGCCTGTGCAAAGGTTTCAAGTGCAAAAAATATATCCAGAAGTGCAGGAGTTATAAGGGACATTTGTAAAATACACAGAAATCCATCTTCTTAAGTTATTCTATTAAGCCCTTCATTAAAATAAAAGGCCTGTATACTGTAAACACATCACAAAGAAAAGTGAGACAATTTTAGCCAATTAACCATTACTGTTGTACCCAATGTGGTTGTATACATGACTAGTCAAAATTACACCCAGCGGACATCTCTGGAACACGTGCTAATGCCTGAGGAAAGAGAATACACAACTTTAGGCGCGGTCCGATTTCTGTTGCCATAACCTGGTTGAACAAAGTGTCTTTCTGTGCCCAGCATCTGTATTCCGTCTGTGCTTTTATCAAACACCGCTGACAAAGCCTGCAACGCAGAGTGCACTTTATCACGGGCAACCATGACATTCTTCGCACACGGAAGCTGAAGACTGTCGGAGCGTCTTCCGGTCATTTCATGTGGAAGGCCATTGATGACATCATCTATCGTCTTGGATGAAGACAGTATCGATTGACTAAGGCCAGCATCGCTGCCACTCCCTGTATTATACATTAATAAAATGAAGTCATGTCACATATCTGTCATAACCGTGTGCGTTTCATATGCATGTTATTGTGGAAAAAATGCTGTACCTCTCAGATAGCATGACAGAGATGAGTGGAGGTCTTTGATCGCCCTGTTTAGCTTCAGGAGTTTGGCGGTGGTGTTCTGAATGGCACACAAGTCCGGGCCTTCATCATCCTCTGAACGATTCTCAGTGGAGCCTGACCTCTCCTGTGAAAAAGCAGACATGAACAAACATCTTTTAAACATGAAATCCAAACCAAACAAAAAGCAAAACAAAAGAAATAGCCAAACAAAACCACACCAAACCAAACAAACCTCCCAAAAACAAGACAAAAATTAAAAACAAAAAAACTAAACAAAAAAACATAAATAAATACAACCAAACAAAAAAAAATAAGCCACCCCAAACAAAACCGAATCAAACAAAGAACTAAAAACAAAAAATTAAAATTATAAACAAAAACTAACTACTCCAAAAACTAACTAAACAAAAACCAAACCCAAATAACCCCCCCCCAAAAATACAACGAAACAAATAACAAAACCACACCAAACAAAACTAAACAAACCTCCCAAAAACAAGACAAAAGTTAAAAACAAAACATAAATAAATACAACCAAACAAAAAAAAAAAAGCCACCTCAAACAAAACCAAATCAAACAAAGAACTAAACTAAACAAAAAATTTAAATTAAAAACAAAAACTAAATACCAGATCAAACAAACCTCCCAAAAATCAAGACAAAAATAATTAAAAAAACAAAACAAAAAAAACTAAAACTAAAACAAAACTTAACAAATAACAACACCAGAAACACAAACCAAACAAACCATCAAAAACAAAAATACACCCCCCCCCCCAAAAAAAAACAACAGCAAACAAAACCAAATTGTAAAAAAAAAAAAAAAGGAAAGAAACTATACATAAAATAAATGTTTTATTATTTTTTTATGTATATATTACAGGGCCTCTAATTTGTTCTAGCCCACAGGGTTTAGGTATGGTTGGTGGGTTTAAGAAAATGGGTGAGTAGGTGAGATGCATCCATTTTTCCTTATCCCAGCATCCCATTCTCTTGCTGAACAATAACAACCAGCCTGTAGTTTGTGTATTGAAGATAACAGTTACAGCCGCATTAAGGTGACAGATGACACTCCACTCAATCCATTTATGTTCTAAACAGCAAAACGACCCAAGACGTGTGATAAGACCGCTCAGGTTCGACGTTTTACAAGCGCTGTCCCCCTCAGTCATTGTTGGGGTGGTCATCAATCCAAAACATTTTTACCTCAATGACGAAAACAACTGTTTGTTAGGCGTACCGACAAGCAGCAGTCGAAGTAGCTTTTCAGAGTGTGGGCGACATCCCACATTTTGGATTGCTGAATCTGTAAAACAAAAAAAACAAAAACAAACAAAAAAAAAAAAATCAACAAAGGTTATAAAATGATGCTAATGTGTATATTTACATCAATTAATATAAAACAAGTATTTACACTATTAACTGGATCATTGTAAGATTTTATTTTAAGGTTATTTCCTGAGTTTACAATAATATTCCATGGCATTTATTAAGTGAAATATTTATTAAGAGAACTGACCGGTGTTCCAGCGCAAGTCATCTGAGCATCTTGAAGCATCTCAGCAGAGATTTTCAGACCTATGAAGAGAAGATCTGTCACACTTTGATGCATCCCTTCCTGCAGAGAATCCACAACTGACCTCTAAAGAGGAAGAGCAAAGAAAAACAAGAGAACACAATAGTACTACTTCATTCTACATCGCTGAATTTTTTATTCTGATATTTAAAGACTGGTCAAACTTTTACTATTGGGCTGCAAAAGTGCAAAAGGTGAGGAAATCTACTCACATTGTCTATGATCTCTGAACCAAGTTCAGTCAAATGAAGATCAGTTCCATTCACTGCCGCCAACAAACCGATAGTTTTGAGAGCCGCGTTCATACAATCGGCAACCTTTTTCCGGGCCTCTGTTACCATGGAGGAAATCTCAGAGTCACAACCCTGAAAGACCAAAACACAGAAAGACCAACAGTCTTGTAAGGCCTTTACCCAAAATTCCAATGCTGATACTTAGCACACCAAAACCCATTAGTTAACTACATTAGTACAACACTTCTACATGTTTTTTAATAATTTAATTTAATAACCTGGTTTCTGTAGGTTTTATGAAGGTAAATTTAATACTAACCCTTTTTTAAACCAAATACAGAAAATGTATGAAAAATCAGTTTTCATAAATCATTGACAGATCTTTGTTCTGGTTTTAAGCATAAACTCACTTAATTTTGTTCAGTTTTTCAAGACTTTAAAGATTTTAAAGATGTTTATATAATTTTATTGGAAAACAGGATAAAAACAACAGGACAAAAATACAGAGGAATATAATCATTTTTGCAATGCATGCAAAATTTAATGCCTTGACTTTAGGAATTTCAGCTCTGATTTAAGACAATTTTAAGGCCCGCAGAAACACTGTCAATGTTAATTTAATTTACTAATATATATATATATATATATATATATATACACACACACACACACACACACACACACACATATACACACAAATTTAAACAACTCCATAATCTAAAAAAAATTTGATTGTGAATATGTCTAAACGCTGGATAAACACACCCAATAATAATAATAATAATAATAAATTATTATTATTACTACATTAAAAAAATAAATATTTAATGTAACTAAATTCAAGAAATAATATTAATAATTTAACATTTGATGTCTAAACAAATAGATAATTATTATTACTGTTTTTATATTTTTTGTGTTTTAAGGAAACAATACAAAAAAAAAAAATTGATAAAGTTGATAAAAAATATTTTTGACACTTCTAATGAGATGACTGCATTTTTATTTTTTCTTCGGCCCCTTTACAGAGATAAAAGCATCACTGAACATAAATGCAACATGCATTTTTTTAATTGACTATGAACCCTGAAGAGCACCTGAATGAGTAGTTGAAGGTAGCCTCCGATTTTCTTGACCTCCGTCTTGAGCTCCTCGGTTCTCTGAGACACTATGTTAGAGCTGGGCTTAATGCTGGAGACCCAGTGCATTGTAATGAACACGGCCCTTTCAACAGCAGAGGTAGCCTTCAATAGATGAGTCTGGGCTTCAGTACTGCAGGCAAACACTGTTCACATACACACAAACAGAACGAAATGAGGCTCTTTGTGTAGCGCTGTGATGACAGAGGTGTTGTGCATTCATACTGAGCTGAATATTGACACTGATGAATGGGTATGTTGATTTAGGTTTGTTAAAAACGCTTGGTCGCTTACGGTTCTCCTGGCCATCGTCGTCAAGGTGCTCATAAAGGTCTGCGATAGGACCTCACGGCACTGTGAACCACCAGCAGGTCTAGGGTCAGTTTGTCAGCCAAGCTTTCATTCTCTTCGGCCGACTGACAAGAGCGCAGACGTGCAACGGCAGAACCAATCAGATCTTTGCAGATGGCTGGGACGGCGGAGTCAGACGTGCTGGAGTGTAGGGAGGGAGGCTTGTTCATCAGCCCTGAAAAAAAAAAAAAGACACAGAATATCAAAGACACTCAACATTTTCCAGGGGGATACAGTCATATTTCTTAAGCCGGTTAAAAAATTAAGCTAGTCTGTTATTTTAGTATTTTTATATACCATTTTAGTATTTAATTATATTTAGAATTAGCTTTAATTTTTTTTTTATTAATTAATATTTATATTTTTTGTTAATTTTAAGTTTATTCTGTTGTCTTTAATTCATTTTTTTAATATTTATATTTTATTTCAGCCTTGAATAAGTGAGATGTAACACAAAAATTATGCAGCTATGTATACCATGGTTTTGAACCAATGAGATTACACCGAAATATTTATATTTTATTTTGGCCTAATAGTTTTTAACAATAAAAACACTTAACACTTCCAGAACCTTGTGAGCTGCCTAACTAGAATGTATTTTAAGGCATTTTGAAGAAGGTTTCAACTGTTTGTGTCCATACAATGAAAGTCAGTGGGGACCAAAACAGCATTGTTTGGACCCCATTTACATTCAATGTACCAAAAAAAAAAAAAAAACTTAAAGACACCATGAAATCAAAATTGACAATTCTTATTTTTAAGTGATTTATCCGTGCACATCATTATTTTTTTCTTCTAATCTCTAATCAAAAACGCAAACCTCTCCTCCCCCTCGAAATGACATGTCGGTGAGTAAATGATGACAAAAATGTAATTTGAGTGAATTATACCTTCAAGTCTACTAATTTGAATAGGGTAGGGTATCGTTTGAATTTTAGCGATTCCGATTCCGATTCCAATTCCAATTCTGCTTATCGATTCCATTTCTTATCGAGTCCTAGTTTCAATTACAATATGGTAAAAAAATAAAAAAATAAAAAAAAACTTCTGCAGGTACTTTACCAGTGGACTGTGAGGGAGCACAATGTAGGCTTTGAATAGGGTGCACTCGGATCTCATAGAGACGTCCAGATATCCTCCTGCTCTTTAGCAAGCTTCTACTCCTGAGTCACAAGAAACAGAAAAAAAAGAGATCCAGATACATATGAAATTGAACCATCATTATCAGTCATAGAATTCTTCTTCAACAGCCAGTTACATGATGTACACTTTGAGTTGAACATCATTTACTGTTCCTTTCAAGGAGTGAAAGACACAAGAGGAAATCACAAATATGAGCTTTGAGAAGAAGGGCTTCACAGGTGTAGAATGGGTTTTGACTCACTAACACTGAATTTTGCTGTAGTCACATGTTCATGAAGGCAATGAAAATAGGTAAAAAAAAAAAAATGCCGCAGGAATGTGCTTTTCCTAAGGGCTTGCTTTATAAGTGGAAAAATAACATCACAGTGGAAGACAAGAAGTAGCACTGGGCAAAAAGTATACTTCTACTTTCGTTCCTCAAGTACAGAGAGCAGAACAGCACCATTGTGAACTAATAAATTCAAATACCTTCTGCGAGAGAAAGATGAGGTTGAGGAAGAGGCGGATAGGTCCGGTTCCCACTCATCATTAGGGTCGTAAAACACGTCGTCATCTTTAGAGGCGCTCTCCCCCTACAGCCAATAAACATCAGACTTGATTTAGCCTCAGATTCTTTTATGATAATAAGAACAAGTGCCAATACTACATGCTTCCTGCTTTTACTGGGTAATTACAAGGAAATAAACAGGCTTCAAATAGCCTCATGTAATACTGTGTTCAAACAACCAAGTTCTAGGTTAAATGCGCAACACTGTGTCCAAATCAAGTGTAGCACAAAGTGTCCAATGTCAAGTGAAACGCTACACAAAAAAAAAAAAAAAAAAAAATCTTATAACTAAATAAAATAAAGCTAAACAATAAACAGAATAAAGCTATTTTTCCAATGTCAAGTGAAATGCTACACAAAACAAACAAAGCCAAAATCGAAATAAAATAAAATAAAACAGAACTAAACACTAAATAAAACAATTAGAAATCAAACAAAACTAATCTAAACTAAATAAAATAAATTAAAACAAATTTCCAATGTCAAGTGAAATGCAAGACAAAACAAAGAAAACAAAAAATAAAATAAAACAGAACTAAACACTAAATAAAAATAAAACAAAATAAAGCAAAAATTTACAATGTTAAGTGAGATTATACACAAAAACAAAACACTAAACAAAACAAAAAACAAACAAAAGAACACCGAACATTTTTAATGTAGCTATGTATACTGAGGTTTTGAACCACGTGTTTTGGCATTGAATTTGCAACAGAAACGTCACCATGCACTCCAGTTTACTGAAGCTCAAGCATGTTTACAGCTATAACTGGGTGAACATCTTTTATGAAGCCACCTGCTCGAGCTCCCTCATGGCAGCCAAGTTGCTCTGGAACTTCTCCAGACTCCAGAAGGTGGAAATTCCCAGTTTGGTGTTCTGAACTTGGACCTGCAGTTGGGCGTCTCCACCCTCGTTCTCTTTATCGGTTGCCTCATGTCTGTTGTGAAAACATAAATCCACATCTTTTTTCAGTCAAACACTTTAATGTCCAGAATGAATGAGGCAGAATTTAAAAAAAAAACACTCAGTTATTGATAAATTGACTAAACTAGCACTCATTAGCCATTACTGGAAAAGATTTTATGTTTTATAAATGTGGTCCACACAAAGTGCAATTTTTAGCCGACTAAATGACTAACTTTTCCAGAATAATTGTACCTGCTGAAAACTGTGTGTTTCCTGAGTTTGGCACTGATTTTGTTTGCTTCTTCAATCATCAAAGACAGCTTCATGGTGTCCCACTGTGGGTAGGCTACAAACATTGAAGAAAAATATGGTGAATACCACACTGTTAAGAACATTACTAATGGAAAACTCCATATCTTTAAAATTAAAAGTGTCTATGTACCTGTTTTAGGGGTCTGGGTCACTTTAAGAGCACGTCTCCTCTCAATCTGAGCAAGGTCTTCTACAATCTTCCTCTTCTCCGCCTCAAGGGCCTCCACAATTTTAGCATGCCGGACATTATTATCGGCCAAAGCCTATGAATTAAAAAAAAATAATAATAATTGAGGAAGTCACAAATTAAAATATGTTTAAACATAAATAGCTAAACTAAATGATGACTAAACCAAATAATATAAAACTAAATATTAAATAAATATATAAATAACTAAACAAAATAACTAAAGCTAACTAAATTAACTAAGAACTAACTGAATGAATAACTAAAGCTAACTAAACTGAATAATTATTTAGTTTGCTGTCTGACTACGGCGAACGGGAACATTAGCTGTTTCATTAATGTAGTCAAGCCAAAGGCTAATCATATCAATTACCCTTATGTGTCAACCTTTATTCAAATTTAAAAAGAGCATCAATTTTAATTTAATCTTTAATCTTTCTATACCTGTCTAGTAGCCTGGGCCTCCATCTGCAGACGTCTTTTATGGGTGTTGACTTCCTGCTCCAGTAGAGTCTTTGCTGTATGCAATTGCTCTACCTGGCTGACGACCCTCTTTTTATCCAGCTCCTGTTCTCTTTTCCTTTCACTCTCTTCCTCCTGAGGATGCATTTGATTAACTGGAGAACATTGGAGTCACACATTCTTTACATTGACATGTTTCTGCTTACCAGCTCTCTCTCCAGAGCTTTGATCCTGTTCTCGTACAGACTCTTCTGCTCACTCAGCTCTTTCTGTGCCATCTCTTTTGCTACCTGAATGCCCTGCATCATCTCCTCTTTGGCCTTCAACCGAGCCTCCTCGATCTCCGCTTCAAGCCTATGAAGAAAAGTGATAATGAAAATCAAGAAAGTCAAATATTCCCAAGAAGTAGAAAATCTTGGGCTTATACTCACTGAGCTCTCTGGGCCGACAGCAGTTCATTTTTGGCAAACTCAAAGTCTTTTTGACCATCTCCACTGTTCCAACAGGACGCGCGCTTCCCGCTCTGAACCTCAGCGGGGTGGTTGAAACGAAAGTAGTGATCTCCTCCAAGAATCACACGGTCTCCCTAAAATAGAGTAAAAAGTGAATAAACAATTTTATGATTTATGTGGAGGTTCTCAGAACAGACAACATTTCAGAGGTTTCACTTCAGAACAGCAACAAGAACTTACGTGATGGAGAACGGTGAGCTCAGACACAAGATGTCCATTCAAAAAGGTCTTGGCATTCGGCATTGGTTTAATGCTGACGGTACCTTTCACACTGGAGATGACACTGAAAACAAGACAAAATGTATCAAATGATATTAGATATTTAATTGCTCATGCTCATTTCCTCTATTTTTTACATTTAGATTACTTTTGTCATTAACTAAAGCTCACTTAAAGTTAATCTTTTAAACACTACTAATTTAACTAGAGGCGTAAAGTTTGTGAACAAACTGACTTTGGCTTGAGAAAGCCTACCCAAAAAGTTTAAAGCAATTGTAAAAGCTTGAAGTGTGAAATAGTTTAGATAGAGGCAGAGAGTTTAAAAAGTTTGAAGTTTGAAGCAGTTTTAAAAGCTCAAAGTTTGAGGGTTTTAAGTCTCAGACAAATCGTTTGCTATGTGGTTGCTAGGGTATTCTGGGTGGTTTCTAGGGTGTTGCTATGTGGCTGCTAGGGTACTCGGGGTGGTTGCTAGGGTGTTACTGTACAATATAATGTTATTATGCCTAAATTAACTTGGAGCATCAAAAACTTTAGTTTAAAGTCAGCATGAAATCAAAATTAACACTATTTACTTTGTTAGTGCACATTACTAGTCTTGTGGTGAACAATTAACCCATCCAAGTTAATACACAGAAAAAAAACTTTGTTGTGGTAATCTTTAATCAAAATCTGAAAATTTGCTTCCTTAACCACTCCCCTCCAACCGTCAGTCTGCTATGCGCGAGGGCTGGAGAGGAGGTGCTCTAAAATAAAACACTGCCCTCTATTCAATATTCTGTTTCACTTGGAAATACGTCACAACACTGAAGTAAAGTTGTTTGCAACTTCTAGTTCACACAGACTTTATTTTTACACAAAAGAGCATGAAACTTTAATATCAGTCGTTTATCAGTTATTGGCCATAGCATGAAAATTGAAAAAATAACATAAAAAAATAAATAAAAATTATGTATGCATTTATGTATGCAAGCAAATCAATGGCCTTTTTCAGTCCTCATTCATTGTAATTTGTATGCAAAAATGTTATGTTTTATTATTGTTTTTAAAAAAAAAAATTTCTATATTCTATATTTCAGTTTTAGTAATTTTAGTACTTCAACCTAAACTTATTTATTTCAGTCAGTTTCCAAGGCAACATGTCTAATCAAGTTTAGGTTTTGCGTCTAATATATTTTATTTTATTTCAGCTTCTATTATCGAGTAAATAATGACAGAATTTACATTTCCGGGTGAACAGTACTTTTAAATGTACACATCCAATCATGTTTAAAGGTACACTGTAACTTTTGTCCCTCTAGCAGTTTATAGCATTTTGCGGAAGAACATTATTTTGGTTGTGCTTTGGCTCTGCATGACTGTGTGCGGATAAAAATAGTTATCCTACTGCTCATAAAACATTCACTACTACATATAACCAGTTTAGATGGAAAGGATCTCAAGCTGACTAGCAGAAAACATTACTGTAGATTTACCCAATTAAAGACAAGGTACTTCCTCGAAAATAAATTCCTGCACAGTGCTACAACAACCATAATGATACGACCATTCATAATAGTTAGTGCTTTACAATGAACTCTGTTAAAGAGCTACATATGGAAATTTATCTGTTCAGTAAAATACCTTGCTCACCTGTTGAGTAATAAAAACGGCATCTCCACATCACTTTTACAACATTTCAAATCCCTCAGTTCTCACCAAAAAGCCAAGCCAATGTTGATTATTGTTTTACTACGAGCTCTGTCACGTTTTCTTTTTACCAGCTGACTCTGCTCTGTTCTGCGTGTTTTTAAATGGGTGATTCCCCAGAGGTTGGAGATTTAGCATGACCTTGTCAACCTTTCCCGCTCATCGCGAGAACTAACCTATACCACTCCCACACCATACTTTTCTCTATTTACGGATATGACGAGACATCCCGTCACATCTAAAACATTAACACTTATAAGAGGTTTACCATAGTGAATCAGGGTAAGACAAAAAACACGTTTTGAAAGACTTACTCATTATTTAAATGTTGTTAATTTTGAACAAAAAAGTTACATAGTGTACCTTTAACATGATATGTTCCTTTTAAACAATTTAGTGGGCTAGTTTGTGATCTGTCTCACCAGTGCTCATCAGCGATGAGAGCTCCAGACAGCTGGATGTCGTGGGCCGACTCAGACTTGAGCTTGCCGACCTTGGTCTCGCCCTCTTTAATCATGTACAGCAGCATCTCTGACAGCTGCGGATCCTCATTCAGGTTCACAAGGTTAGGCAGCCGATTATCCACTTTAAAGGTGACACCGGAGCGCTGAACGAGGTACAGAGAAAAAACAGATGAAGAAAGTGAAGAAGAAAGAAAGAAAGTGGCCATGAAACGCATTTGAAAAAGCTCATCGATCCATCAAACATTGAGGTCTGACTGTTATTTGCAAGTGTTCGTTACCTGCAGCTCTTTGGTTTCCTCGCGTTTTCTCCTTTCTGCCTCTTCCAGCTTTTCCTTCCAAGTTCTGCACATATTAAATGATGGGGGAAAAAAAACCTTGATATAATGCAAGTTTACATAATTTAAAAACAAAGTAATTTCATTTGTGTAAAACGTTTTAGTGCAAGTTTGTGACAAAATCTTATATCATTATAAAATATAAAGAAAAATAAAATACATTAAGAATTATCATATATGTTATATATTTATTGTTTTAAATTAATTCAATTCAATATAAAAGATTAAAAAAAAGCACAATATTCCGTTCATCTATGCATGCTATTCCAATAGAAAAACTGTCTTCGTATTTTTTTTTTTTTTTTTTAAATATAATTATATTTATAATAAAATGACTATTCCGTCTGAATTGGCTTTACTTTTCCACTGACGTCATTGGTTGGGAAAACAGCCAAACATGTTTCAACCCCCTAACATCCCGTCTGCTGCGAGCGGAGACCACATCAAAATACCATAGCAAGTACAGAGATGGTGAGGAAATGTGCTTTCAGCTTTTTCTGTTCCAAAACCATATTCCGTACCATCAAACTAACCTGGCTACGGGCCTGCTGACATGAATTTTTGCATTTTAAAGGAAGGAGGAACATCAGAGAGCTTACGGTTGTGTTTGAGGCATGTCACGCTTGAATACTTCCAAGATTTTAGTAAACATTTATGTAAATATTGTTGTTTATTCACATGTATTGTTATATTGGTTCATATAAAGGTAAAATATTAAAATTGATAATTTCACTTACTGAAAAACAGAGCACAAAACATGCCTTGATTATATTTAACTATACTACTGTTTAAAACTTTGGGGTCAGTAAGATTTTTTTTAATGTTTATGAAAATTCTCTTATGCTTACTAAGGTTGTATTATTTATTTGACCAAAAAAAAAAAAAAAAAAAAAAAAACAGTAATATTGTGAAATATTCTTACAATTTAAAATAACTTCTCTTTGAATACATTTTAAAATAACATTTATTCCTGTGATGGCAAAGCTGAATTTTCAGCATCATTACTCCAGTCTTCAGTGTCACATGTTCCTTTAGAAATTATTCTAATATGCTGATTTGCTGCTCAAGAAACATTTATTATTATTATCAATGTTGAAAACAGGATTTTCTGGAATTTTATAGAAATCTTTTGTAATATTATAAATGTCTTTACTCTCACTTTTGTTCAGTATCATACATCCTTGCTGAATAAAAGTTATTATATATATATATATATATAATTATATATATATTTTTTTATTATAATAAATGTATAATCATGTTATTTTATAATCAAACATCATATAAATTATTATAATTATATTTAAATTTTATTAATAGTAGTAATAAAAATTCTGCCATTTACACCATTTAAAAACAAGTACACAAAAAATGATTGTCAATTATTATAAATAAGCTGAACAATAAAAACAAAAGGGATGAAAAAAATATATGAAATTTATTCTTTAAATATTTCTGCTCCATTCTTGAAACCTCTGCTTTCAACATTACAATTAGTTCATGTCTCTTCCCACTAGACATTCCACATTAAAGGGTTAGTTCACCCAAAAATGAAAATGCCGTCAACAATTACTCACCCTCATGTTGTTCCACACCCGTAAGACCTTCATTCATCTTTGGAACAGAGGGAACAGAAAGCTCTCAGATTTCATCAAAAAGATCTTCATTTGTGTTCCGAAGAGTCTTACGAGTTTGGAACGACATGAGGGCGAGTAATTAATAATAAAATTTTCATTTTGGTGTGAACTAACCCTTTAAATAAACTGTTACATTCAGAAATAAAATAGGTGGTGAACAACACTTCATTTATTTTTATTTTCATTTTCATAGTCATAACACTGATTTTTGTAGTTTATATCCACGCACCTGTGAGCCTCAGCCATTTCGTGCTCCTGTTGACAGAGTTTAGTTTTAAGAGTGACAATCTCTTGCTGAAACAGTCTCATTTTCTCTGGCTCGATGCCCTGAGAGCTCATCTGAGCTGCACGGAGCTTCTCCACCTCTGCTTTCAGCTCTGGACAGGATCATGAAATATTATGTAATGTCATAACATATGCTATATGTCATGTCATACACATTCAAATTATCTATGCAAAAAAATTAATAAAGCTACAAAATTTTAATGGTGGACATTTTAATTCCTGTCAGTAGCTGTACACAACACAAATAACTGAGGGCGATACATTAGTGAATTACTGCCCTCTAGAGGAGAGCTGTGCTGGTACGTTCTTGTTGGTTATGACAGCTGATGAAGTATAAACACCAACAGACAGAATAAACAAATGTAAGACAGTTAAACACAGGTGACTGACCTCGGATCAGTTTGGCATTGGTGTCCTCGTTGACTTTGGCTATGTTAATGATCATACGGGCCTGCTGGGCGTAACGCAGCGTGCTCAGGCTCTCGTCCATGCTACTGGCCGCAGGGCTCAGGGTGGCGATCATGGCTGTCTTGGAGTTCCCACCAAGGCTTTCCTTCAGTAACCTGAACACAAGAGGGAGCTGAAGCACTTCTGTTGCTTTTGACAGCAATATATCTCATGTTATGACATATTTTACATTTAACGAAAATTGAGCCCAATGTTTAAATTTGATAAGTTGATGGTCTTATTGCGCACAATTCATCAACACCCATTTGTTTTCTTTCATCAAAATATTTAGAATTTTGTTTCCAATTTATAAATTAGAATATCATTAATAGGGTGGGAAAATTAATAAATAAAAATAAAACATCATGGCTGTGAAAATGCATTACATTTTGTTTTGTGTTGTAGTTGTTTTTTGATTTTTTTTAGTTGAAATAATGAAACTGCAGTGAAATATTATATAAATCAAAATGAACATATAAGCAAAAGTTTCTCACCATGTGAGCACTGACTCTCTGTATGGGGTGAAGACTTTCTTTCTGCTCTGAGCCTGTTCCGAGAGTGACGAGATCACCTTTCCCAGAGTGAGCAGAGACTTGTTGATACTTGCTCCCTCCTGGGAAAAATAAATAAATTCATATTACAAATATGTCTAACTTAAGATTCCGTGATGCATTGCATTATTTCATAAAGAATCATAATCCAATCATTGTCATTAACATGTACAGAACAGTAAGCAGCAGAATGCATTATGGGTAATCATGACACAGAATAAACAGAGCTATTGGATGCTGGATTACCCTGAGCCGGTCTCCACTGGTCTGGGCTGAAGTACAACGCTCACTTCCTGCCAAATCTACCAGATTTATCCGGCTGGTGATGTAGTGATCGTGCTCCTCTTCCTCCACAAACTCAGTCTGTGCACATGCAAACAACATCATATGAATTTAACCATCACAAATGCATTAATAAACTATTAATTCGTTGGTTGAAGTAAAAGTAGCATCTCACTTCAATAGGGTAAATGTAACCAAATAAATCTAAAGGTCTTACTTTAGTTTGTGTCATGACCAGAGTGAAAACAGAGTGCGATCTGGAGCTTTTATCGTTCATGCCGGTGGCGGCCGTGGCTCTCTGTTTGTTACCGAGTTCAAGCCAAGTCTGAGAAGATGACACAGGGAAAAATGAAGTTGTATTAATAGTTAAACACATAGAAAAAAAAGGGCTTTGAATGTATAAAGTTAACAAATATGTATGTAAATTACCTGAATATCAGCATAGGACGTGACAACATTCCTGAAAGAGAGCATAAAGATCAATAACAAAATCAATAACACAACAAAATAACAAAACAAAAATAACCAAAACTACAACACAACAAAACAACAAACAAAAAACTACAACAAAATAAACAAAATCAACCAAAAGTACAACACAACAAAATAATGGAAAAAAAATAAAACCAACCAAAACAACTGAATCCAAATCAAAACAGCCGAATCCAAACAAACACTACAACACAACAAAATAACAAAACAAATCAAACCAAATCAATAACACAAAAAAATAAAACAAAAACAACCAAAACTACAACACAAAATAACTAAAACAACTGAATCCAAACTAAACAAACCAAACAAAACTACAACACAACAAAATAAAAAACAACCAAAACAACTGAATTCAAACCAAATCCAAACCAAAACAAAAACACAACAGAATGACAAAATTAAACAAAACAAAAACAACCAAAAACAAAAAAAACAAAACTAAGAAACTAACAAAATAAAAACAATAAGAAAATTCTCAGGTTTTCCATGAGTATAGTAATAGTGGTGTTTGGTTTAAATGTTTGCTTACGTGGACAGGTCTGCAACATAAGGCCCGTAAACGGGATGTTCTCTGACACGCAACTGGAAAAGACATGAAAAGAATGGAATTGCTGATCAATTAGGAAAACAAAGAAACAACATGACATTTGTAGCATTTAATGTGTTTTAATGAGTAGCTGTACTTACAGGCATTTTCTTCAGGTTTTGCTCGTCCTTTGCCACCAGCAAATCATGGATTTTCTCATTGTACACCTCAAAATAGCTCATCTCCAGATGGCAAGATATCTTTAATATAAATAAACTTGCATTTAGAAAGGTTAAACACATTATATTTCTAATTCATCCATAAATTGTAAATTAATAATTATTGTATGGGACAGTAGTAACCTCTTTGGTTTCAGTTCTGGACAATCTTGAGAAAAGTTCCTCGCAGAACCTGGGAATAACTCCAGCCTCTTCACCAAAACCCATCATACTGGAAAACATCAAAAATGACACTTAAAAATTATTGATGTAAATAGTAAGCTGTTTTTCCTTTAAGTAGTTTTGAATATATATTAAAAACACAGTGTCAAAGAGAAACATCACTTACGTGTAGGACTTTCCAGAACCTGTTTGGCCGTAGGCAAAAAGACAAGTGTTAAATCCCTCAAATGCTCTTTCAAGCAAGGGCCGAGCCAGTTTTTCATAAACCATCTGCTGACTTGCAAAACTTGCATCCGATTCATTAATAGAGCAAAAAGAGAAGTCAAAGGTAAAGGTGTAATTTTGTTTAGTATCCGGATGTTGCACTAAAGTTTCTTGGTTGTCCATGAAGATCACCTGACGGGCTTTCTCATTCTTCTCCCTGCGGATACAAAGAGTGGTGAAACTTTAAGTACAAATAAGCGGCTAAAATAATATTTTATATATAATAATATTAATTATATAATAGTAAATTATACATTATTATATGTATTATTATTGTAATAATTAACATTATTATAATTAAAATGTTCAGGACAAACTAAATAATAAAACTATTTAGAATTTTCTTGCAATAGCTATTATTTTATATAGTCAGACAAACCGAAGTCACCTTTTTATTACGTTTTTTTTTTAAAGTAATAAATTTGTATACTAAAAATTGTGTTAAACAACATGCCTACAAAAAAATAGTTTAAAACCACAATTCCTTACCTTGAACTGAAAGGTCTTACTCGAACTGCAACAGTGACCGTACTGTTCTCCATCTTCAGTTCTTGAGCACTTGTTCTGCTCACAGCTTCAAGAGGAACATGTCCTTCAACAGCAGTGGTGGTTCTAGAAGCTCTCGTTCCTCCATGAGCTGTGGAGCTCATTAGGGTGGTAGGTCTCCTCACCTGTGCTGAATGTGATGCGGGTGTCATGTGCCTATTTAAACCACCAATTGGAGTCTTCTCAGCAGTTGCTCCACATGTTGATCTGCCAGCTTCAGTGCTCATCTGTGGTGGCTTCTGTCTTCCAGCAGTTGTGTTCTTTGTAGATGTGGGTCTAGATGCATCTTTACCAGCCAATCTCTCAAAGACATCTCTCTTGACACTTAATTTCTCAAACTGGGTTCTTCTTGTAGGTGTTGAAACGGTTTTACCCTCATCATGGGTGGCACTGACCTTCTCGGAACTTGTTTTGTGAGCACCACATAAGGTTTTCCCAGGTGCTTTAATGGTTTCATGGGACTCTTTTGCTGAAGATGGTGCTGGATTGGGTTCGGTCAGGACTTTGGTTCTGCTGATGGACCCTGTTCTTGTCCGGCGCTGAAGGGTCAGGCGTTTCTCTCCTCTTTGGTTCTCTTGTGTGGTTTCTTCATGGTGGTTTACATGAGGTTTGCTGGGTTTTCTCTGAAGAGTGAGTCTGGCACCAGAAGATGGTGTTTTAAATGTGTTTTCCCCACATTTTGTGAGTGCTGAGATAACATAAGTCCTGTTCACTTCCTTTGTTTTATTAAAAGATGATGTGTTCTCTTCTTTTGATCCATCCATCATTTAATGGGTCCAAACATAACACTTTTGACTATAAAATTGTTTTAAGATTGCCCCACATATACTTCAGTCCACAAATGTCTTCATTGTTTTATAATAACGAGTGCAGAGAGGTGAATAACCTGTCAAATTATTTAAAAATACATATTGACGTAAACGCATAACTAAAACTAACCTGCAAGTGTTGATATCCTGTCATTAAACAGTCGTTTTGTAAATTAAAAATTTTTTTGTTTACGGATTAAAATCGCAGTCATTTCTTCTTCCCGTTTACTTCCGTTTTAATGTTGAGAAAGTAACAGACTGTACATCGCTCAAAAACTCAATAACAACAACAGCTCACTATCCACACTCCGCCATACTGCCGCTCTAATTCAAAAACAGTAGGCGTGCTGTGATTGGTCAGTTCAGACTGACGCCAGGGCACGCAGTAATACCCACCAACCAACAGATGGCAGAGTTATGCGGGTGAATCTCTCCAAGCCTGAGAACTGGGTGGTTTCACCCAAAAATGAGAGGGCAGGAAATAAAGCCCTTTTGTATGGTATTAACACGAAGACATATCTTATTGTGGTAGTTTAGACACAATAAAGCGCATTTCCCACCATTTACATTACTGTAATGTGAAAAACTATT
Organism: Ctenopharyngodon idella; assembly: GCF_019924925.1. Taxonomy (NCBI): domain Eukaryota; kingdom Metazoa; phylum Chordata; class Actinopteri; order Cypriniformes; family Xenocyprididae; genus Ctenopharyngodon; species Ctenopharyngodon idella. Next base: position 9,827,494 of record NC_067229.1, read on the forward strand.
TAATTTATTTCGACTTTGGGGTAATCTTTATTTTACTGTCTTCAGTTTATGCTTAGTTTTTCAGCTTAATTTTCTTTTATAGGTTATTACTTATAGACCTTCAGGTTAGACGTAAATTTAACGCAGATAAAAACGAGGCTGTGAGGGATAGACGTAGTTTTTACAATGGCATGCACTGTATAAATTTCACAAGTCACAACTTTTAAAACTGTTTTATTTGGAAAGACGTTATTAAATTCCTCACAGCCTCGTTTTCATTCCTGTCGAAAATTAAATATGGCGCTACACTGACTATATCATTCTTATATCATTTTGGCACTGTATTTTTAATTTTGACAAATTCTCTGTAATTTATAGTCTAATTTAATATCTAAACATTTTTTTCAATATTTTAAAAATATTTCATACTAAATGAAATATAGTATGACTTACTGTATATGATACAGTAGCCAATTAACAGGTTTTTACCATAGTATTTTTACATTCTTTTCCATTAACTTTACTAACAATTTCAAAATGTGGGGTGATGTGATTATTGTGCATGTTATTACAATGGAAATCGTCAGAAGGGACATTTGCTTCGTTAATTTATTGAAAACACAAATTACAAAAGTTGCAACAAAACCTTTAACAATAAATATATTTGCTGGTTATTTCCTAGCAGCTCTTTTGTCATGCTTCCTGATAATGTCGATGAGGTTGCTCTTTGTTCCGACGACGTCCTCCTCTCCATGGTTACTCCTCTGTTTGGCTCTCCTCTGCTGTTCGAACAGATGGGGTGAGTTGAGAAGTTGTGGCGGCAGTATGGAGCCGGTGGGCTTCACTCGGTTCACAATGTCCAAAAACAGCCGTTTGTTGTTGTTATTCATGAAGGTGATGGCGGTGCCTCTGTGCCCCAGTCTACCAGCTCGGCCAATCTAAAAGGTTCAAACATAGTGTATCATTAAAGAAATGAACCTTCAATGTTTAAGTGTTTTATATATAACACTTCATACCTGATGAACATATTCATCCATGTTAGCTGGCATGTCAAAGTTCACTACCAGCTTAACATTGACCAGGTCCAGCCCTCTTCCAAGAATACCAGTGCTGACCACTACTTCAAATTGACCCTCAAGTAGACCCTAAAAAACACCAACATGTGGGAAAAGACGGAGAAGCAGTTTGGCTCTGGGAAATGATCGAAATATTTAAATTGTTTGTGGGAAGTTCAATATAAATTATAATTTTGGACATTTGTGGGCTGCTTTTAAAAAATATATTTTTTGCATTACCTTTACAATTTTGTTGCGTTCCCACTGCGTCTTGTCCGAGTGGATGGCGACTGCGTTTAACCCCATGACCTTTTGCACAGCTTCACACAGCAGATCGGCCCCAAGTTTGCAGTCTACGAATACAACCACCGGCGGCTGGTAGAGCTTTCTGTCCTGTGAACACACAAAAAGCCATAATTTAGATAATATTCTACTAAAACAAACCCAATAAATCTACTATAAACGAAAATTATAGCAATTATGCTAAAATATATTAAATATAAAATTAATAAAATGCATTTATTTATGTATTTATTTACTTATTCATTTACTTAATTTCACATTCATATTATTGATGGGCAATTATTCTAAAATATTACGCATAATATTAATGTATTTATCTATGCATGTATTTATTTATTAGTTTATTTAATTTCACATTTATAAATTTATTTTTATCAATTATGCTATTTAATATTTTTGATGGATTATTCTAAAATATGAAATAATACAAATAAAGAATTGTATTTGTTCATTTCATATTTTTCAATTCATATTATTTATCAATTGTGTTATTTCATATTTATGAATTCATATTTATTAGTTGTTATACAGTATGTCTGATGGACAATTATTCTAAAATATTACTTATTATACTAACATATGTATGTATGGATTTATTTATATGAATAGCTTGCTGGGAATTTTTTGTCCACATGTTGTGATTTATAAAATGCTTTCCTGCTTTGTGTCAATGGTAGGCCGTTGCTACTTTTCCTGGAGCAAAGCCATTTGAGGACCCGCCCATTTCCTCTGGAAAGGAGGGTAAGACACAACAGCAAAGATTGCCCCACAGACTTCCACTGTAAGTGCACTTCTGTCAACAAGTCTGTCGACTATGGAAGTTCTTTCCTAACAAAATCAAAATGAAAATTCAAATGCTTAAAAATATCAAATAATAAATCAAATTTTCAAAACAGCTGCTCAAATTATAAATCAAATGCTCAAATGCAATTTCATTTCCTCATTCGGGGAAGCATGAACTGTATCAAAAATCAAATTTGTATTTGATATTTAATTTTCATTATCAACCCAGTATAAACCTGTCATAAATCAAATGCTTAAATTATAAATCAAATGCTCAAACCAACATCGAAAATGGCAAATCAAAACCATGTAAAAGGCGTGAACACAGTTCTGGCACATTCTGCAAAACAGTAGTTTTCATTAAAGTCAGTGTAATATACAAATTGTAATCTGTAATCTATCTATCAATAAATAACATTAATGATAAATGATCAGTAGGCCTATGAGAACAAAGAACTGTCTGTCTTGTCTGCACTTTTTTCATTCCTCCTCTAAGTGCAGCCGCCTACTCTTGCCTACATTTCAGGCAAGGCTAGGCACATCTCAAACAAGCCTTCTTTCCCCAGACGCGCGTCACATGTGCGTGTCCACTGGCGCGGAGCAGAGCGAGCGTTTTTAATTAATTCCAGTGAATAAAATCCTCCCACCCCATGTCATCGTCCATCGCGATGGTTCACTATCGACATCACCCAACCCTAGTAACCACTACCTGATAGTCAATTCAGAATGTTGCAAATAAGAATGGTGCATTTTCTATGAATATTTGATTACTGTACCGTATTTGTCTATTACATTTACATTTGCCAAATAAATCATCTGCTAGCTATAGCCATGGTAGGTCTCTGACTAAATACTGATAGGCTACCTAGAGGTCAAAAGCAATAAAAAAAAAAAAAATAGGTCAGTATTATTAAATTGCAGTCAAAGATTTTGGATAGCTAGTTTGGCGCAGAATGGCTGTGGTAGGGGGGCCTAACCTCATATTCTTTTATAGGGCCCAAAATTGCTAGCGGCACCCCTGATGATACGCAATAGGTAGGATTAGTGGTGTGGGGTAGGGGCATATTATACGTACGCCAAAAGTGCGTATCATATAATGCACGCCAACAAATTGCATATCATATGCATGCCTAAAACTGTGTATTAAATGCACATCAAACACATGCTTATCATATGCACACCAAAGTTTTGTTCTGCGTATAAATAGCACGTCAAATGAGATCGGGCTCGCATTCAGTGATATGACCGTCAAAACTGGCAACTCAGCGGTGAGTCAGTGTCATGACGTACAGTAAGGGCAGAACAAGTTTAAATATCTTTTCTAGTTTACATTTCCATCTTGTAATGCCGCTGTTTTGGGTATTTTTTAAATTCAAATTATTTGTAAAATAACAGAAACTTAGAGTTTTTAATGGGTTAAGAAGCAATATGGGAAATGGTTGTGTGGAAGCTTATCATCAATGTTATAATAAACGTTCTATATAAGTTATTTTTTGGTTATTTAATGATAACCACCCTGCATCATTCTGGGAACGTTATTTTTGGGTTGCAAAAAGAAAACCTAAAAAGAAAGTTCCCAGAATGTTATTTGATTCTCAAAATAAAAAATAAAAAAAAGGAAACCAAATACTAACGTTAGGGGAACATTCTGTTTTTGCTGGGGCCCAGCTAAAAAAATTTTGGTTGCCAGAACGTTAATTTTTGGTTCCCAGGATGTTCTTTTTTAAGGTTTATTTTTGGTTAGCCAGGAAAGTTTTCTTAACAGAAATAGAATGTTAGTTTTTGGTTTGTAGAATGTTATTCTAACATTCTCCTAATGTTATTCTAACATTATTATAAACATTATTTTTGGGAATGTTATTTTTTGAAAGAAAACCTAAAAAGAACATTCCCAGAACGTTATTATTTGATTCTCAAAAAAAACAAATAGAACGTTAGTTTTTGGTTTGTAGAACGTTATTCTAACATTCCCCTAACATTATTCTAATGTTCCGCTAACATTATTATAAAGTTCCCCTAACTTTATTATAACGTTATTTTATCGATCCTCTAACGTTAGTTTAATGTTCCTATAATGTACTTCTAACGTTCCCCTAACATTATTCTAACGTTCCCCTAACGTTATTCTAACATTCCCCTAATGTTATTATAACGTTATTATAACGTTCCCCTAATGTTATTTTAACAACCCTCTAACATTATTTTAAAGTTCCTATAACGTAATTCTAACATTCTCCTAACGTTATTCTAACATTCCCCTAATGTTATTATAACATTATAACGTTCCCCTAACATTATTTTAACATCAATCCATCCAGCAAACCCGCAGCCCGGTATAGTATAGTAATAGCCCTGCTTGTTTTTAATGTTTTTATGAAATATCTGTATTGACTGCATGATCATATCACCATATTATTTACTGCCATGCGAGCCACAAATTAAAGCTTGGCGAGCCACAGGAGGCTTGCGAACCACGCAATAAGTAACACTGCTCTAGTCTGATTGAAATCTGTGGGTCATCACAATTCTGTTGGTATTGACTTGTTGATACACAAAATAGGTGCAAAAAATTAATGGCCTATAGGCCTACTGATCATTTATCATTAATGTTATTTATTGATAGAATCTATACACTTTGTATAATACACTGACTTTAACGAAAACTACTGTTTTGCAGAACATGCCATGCCTACTGTGTTCACACCTTTTACACGGTTTTGACCAGTGGATGTCACTAGCATACCACTCCGTTCTGGTCCGCATGCTTTGAAGTAATACAAGAGACATATTATGAGAAATTAAGTCATTATTATGAGAAAATGTCATAATTACGAGAAAGTTTCTCATTATTATGATTTACAGAATCATATTTTTCTTAAGTGTGGCAGTTACCCAAACTGCACACAAGAAAGTCTCCTCTTCCACCTCAAAACTCCACCCACACATCACTGACACGCCTCATTTAAATTTGATTTATCATTTGCAGTGTCTGTTTGAGCATTTGATTTATAATTTGAGCATTTGATTTATGATTTGAGCATTGAATTATAGATTTAATTATGAAAGGTTTATACTGGGTTGAAAATTAAAATTAAAAATCAAATACAAATTAGTTTTAATTTGATTTTTGATACAGTTCGTGCTTCCCCAAATGAGGAAATGAAATTGCATTTGAGCATTTGATTTATCATTTGAGCAGCTGTTTTGAAAATTCGATTTATTATTTCATCTTTTTAAGCATTTGAATTTTCATTTTAATTTTGTTAGGAAAAAAATTCCATAGTCGACAGCAGGCAAATCTGTATAGAAAATCTGAATATTCTTTTTTAAAATCAAAATGTGATGCATTTCCACAGATGAATCATGCACGAAAACACCAAAAACTTGCATCAAGAAAGCATATGGGGTCAATTTTGAGTGTAGTTTCTACAGTAAACTTACATTTAAAATCTCAAAAAGCTTCTTTTTCTTTGACGGCTCCTCCACCCAGAGGACTATCTGCCGAACGTTGGCGCAGGGTTGGTTCTTCTGTCCAATGGTTATGCTCACAGGGTCACAGGTGAGACGAGCAGCTAGCTGTTCCGTTCCTGTGGGAATGGTGGCTGACGTCAACAGCGTCTGATGGTCTTCAGGGACGTGCTCCAAAATTTCAAGAACCTGTTGCTGGAATCCCATCTTCAGCATGGTATCTGCCTTTGGATGTTTGTGAGAATGATATTAATAATTACACTGATTAAAATATGTATAGATGGATGGATGGATGGATGGATGCTTACCTCATCAACCACAATGGCCCTGACATCATCCAGCCGTACAGCCTTCTGTTTCAGGATCTCAATGAGGCGTCCTGGAGTGGCTATTACAATCTGGACAAAGGAAGAATTGAACAAATAAGGTGTTGTGGATTCTGAACTGACAAACATTACCCTAAACTTTACCCAAAAGTACCTTGATCTTCTGCTTGAGTCGATGCAGCTGAGGAGGTAAAGGCATCCCACCCACCAGCAGGGCAGTTCTCATGTTGGGCAGACCCATCACCAGCTCTTTTGTCTGCTTCTCTATCTGAATGGCCAGCTCTCTGGTTGGGGTCAGGATGAGACACGTGGGACAAGATGGAAAAGCAGTTTGGCTCTGGGAAATGATCAAAATACATAAATTATTTGTGGGAAGTACAAATAACATGGACAAAAAAAAAAAAAAAGGCAACAAATGAAAAACAAAAAAAAAAATTACCCAGGACATAAAAACCTATTTTTTGTAAAATCTAATTCTTGATTAGTATATTTTTTAATTTAAAAAAAGATTAAAAAGATACTGAAAGATACTGTTTTATATATATATATTTATAACAGTAAATTTCAGTATCTTTTAAAAACAAAACAAAAAAAGCACAAATTTGATTTGTTTTTATTTATTGACAATTTTATCATTTGTAACTTATTTTACTATGTCCAAATCTCACATTATAGTAATTACACACAGGAAAAAAATTAAATCTGGAAATTAATGACTTAAAAAAAAAAAGTGAAACACATTAAATAAATAAATAAATAAATAAACTTGCCAAAATAGAAAGACTTAAGGCAAATGTTTGCACCTAAAAATGAACACTGATATGAAATGTGACATTATAGCTGTCCGGTGAATATGAGTTTTATATAACAATTGCCCTTATCTGAACTAAGCATTCTGGTTTTGAACTTTTCAGAGGAAGTGCACTGGAATTATAGACCGGTCAAAAATAGATCTACTCTTATGAATTACTCATACTGGCAGTGCACAGGAGAGCACTCACTATCTAGGGTAACAGCTGTTACCTTAAAAGAGTTTTCTATTTAAACAGGATGACCTGAGAGACAACACTGACACACAAAATTTCCATTTTCTCTCTATCTATCTATCTATCTATCTATCTGACACTATTGTGGGCTGCATATCTCAATTGAATTTTCATAATTGATGAACTTTAATGTTATTCACTGAAATTAAACAAAACTGAGCTAAATTGAGCTGAAAATGACACTAGTATCTTCTGTAGAGCTGCTTTACAGCTGAAACTGAAAACTGAATTTGTTTCATAATTGATTAATTTTACAAGATTAATACTGTAATTTTCCTGCTTATTAATGTGAAGCTGCTGTGAATAAATCTCCATTGTTTAAAGGGTTAGTTGACCCAAAAATGAAATTTCTGTCATTAATTACTCACCCTCATGTCGTTCCAAACCCATAAGACCTTTGTTCATCTTCAGAACACAAATTAAGATATTTTTGATGGAATCCGAGAGTTTTTTTTAATCCCCAATAGAAAGCAACATAATTACCACATTCAAGATCCAGAAAAGTATTAAAGACATTGTTTAAACAGTTCATGTGACTACAGTGGTTCAACCTTAACGTTACGAAGCGACGAGAATACTTTTTGTGCGCAAAAACAAAACAAAAATAACGACTTCATTCAACAATTTTGTCTCTCCCCTGTCAGTCTCCTACGCAGTTTACGTCGCACAGACAGTGTTGCAGCGCTTCCGTGTTTACGTCCGAACGCCGACTCAGTATTGGCTGACTCTGTTCACATGAGCAGCACGACACGTTGACTATTTTAACAATGTCTTTACCTCTTTTCTGGTCCTTAAATGTAGTAATTACATTGCTTTTCGATTTCATTAAAAATATCTTAATTTGTGTTCCGAAGATGAACGAAGGTTTTACAGGTTTGGAATGACATGAGGGTGAATAATTAATGACAGAAATTTCATTTTTGGGTGAACTAACCCTTTAAAGCACTATGTAAATACTTAAATGAGATAGTTCACCCAAAAATTAAAATTCTGTCATGATTTACTGTTCAGTGTTCAGAACAGATGTTCAGAACAGTATTTACCTGGAGTGCATGCATTACCACTGGAAGAAGGAAGGCAACTGTCTTTCCAGAGCCCGTGTCTGCAGTGGCAATCACATCTCTGCCGGTTAAACCAACAGGAACCATCTGCATCTGGATGGGAGTGGGTGCCTCATAACCGGCCTTCTTTAGGTTGAGCCTGAGTGCTGTGGGAAAGTTACAGTGTTCGAACTCTATAATGGGTCTGCAGACCTCACTTCCAGCAGTCACTATAGCCAGCTCTGTTTGAACTCTCTTAATCTGCTCCTCAGTCAGTTCAGATATGAAACTATCCTCCTTGTAAAAATAACTTTCAGTGTCAGTGTTTGACGCATTAGAGGTCTTTGAACTCTCCTGTGGATCTTTAGAAAAGACTTTCTCGCCAAAACCCAAGCACATTTTAGCTAGATGACTGGCTTTACACTCCAGGCTACAGACATCATTGTCTGTTTTATCGCAGATGTATTCTCCATATCGACCGCACATGACGCACACAGGTTCTCCCGGCTCTGGCCATCTCTGGTTCTTCTTGAAGGACTTCACTGGTTCCTCCTCTTCATCTGGTTCTTCAGTCTCTGTCTGACTGGGCTCCTCCTCTGTTTCAATATTCACAGTCTCGTCTGGAGGACAGATGTCAGATGGAGATGTAGAAACGGTGTCTTCAGGTGTCGTTTTGCTTCTCTTGGGCTTCTGCTGATGGGACTCAGGGGCTCTCTTGAGCTTCAGCGATCTCGGCATAAACATTTTCTGCCCGCATTCACCACACAGATACTAACTAAAACAAAACAAAAGAAAAACGATGATTATGTATCTTTTGGAAACGCTTTATTTCAGAGAACCCTAAATCTGTGGACTGAATTGCTTCTGAAAAGTCGCGCAGATGTGACGTCATATAAACAACCGTCAAGCTGGGCATTGTAGTTTTTAAAGATTAAAGAATTTCAATATTATTATATACGTTAGTATTATACTTATTATATCAGTTCATAATATATCATTTAACTACTAATATTATGATTTTTATACAGCATATATTTATGTATATTTTCATGTATATTTCACAAGATTTAAAGGTTAGTAAGATTATTTTCCTTTATTGAGACAAACCTGAATTTTAGATTTATGAAATTCACCTGGACAAAGTATTATACTGAAGTTTTAATGAATGAAATACGACAGCATTGTACTTATTATAACTGGTTATAAATAATAATAATAATAATAGTTTTATATAATAATTTATTACATCAGTTAATAATATATAATTAAAAATATATTAAAATGTAACTTTTAAAAAGCATATAAGTCACGTATAAAAGTTCATGCATATTCGGCAAGACTTGAAGGTCAATAGGATAATTATTTTACTTTATTGAAAAATATTTAACTTTGTGAAATTCACCTGGGCCATGTATTATATTGTTTTGTGTTTGTTAATGGAATACGACATTATTGTACTAATTACATCTGCTTATAATAAATAATAATAATAATAATTATTATTATTATTATTATTATTATTTCACAATATGTTTTGAAGTTATATATCTGTAGGCCTACAGAACATTGAAGAACTAAGGGTCACTAAAATGATAATTTTATTATGAATTATATATTTTATATTTTGGCGAACCGCGCATGTGCAGATGGGTCAGCAGTAGACTCGAGGTGGATATTGTATTTTCAACAAGGCCTATTATTTATTTATTTATTTATTTATTACCGGTAGACCAAATTGTGAATTTCCCCTTAAAATGGGATGAATACAGTTTATCTAATGTAATGTTAATGATTTACGACAACATCACACGCTTTTACTATTAATAAAATACAATAAATTGCATAACGAATTAGGAAAAAATGTGTTCTGATTTTATTTATGTTTATGTGTGTATATAGAGCATATTAATAATATCTATGTTATAAAATGTCACTGGATCCCATTTCTAGCATAGTCCTCCCAATTTCTGCCAGTTTTGGATTGTTGGCGTGTTGGGCGGAGCGCGCATGCGCAGATGGCTCAGTCTCACACACTGCTGCAGGGAGACCGCAGGACGCTGGATGAATAGAGGGAGAATAACCGTAAATATCCAGATGGGAATATGTGGGCAGAGCATGGCGAGGTCCTAAAGAAGACAAAGACTTTTTAGATAGCTCTTTTAAATCGGAACATGAGGGATTATTAAGGAGAAAAACAGCTGAATTCAAATGGGGTACCAGAATGGATGAAGCTGTATGGGCAGAACCCCACTTTTATTACCGGATCGGAGCGAATTTGATGTGAAAATAAGCCCAACCGAGTGTTTGAACAGCGATAGGACACATGTATGTTACAAAATCTGATATATATGTGAGAGATAAAAAGCAAAAAGTCAGATTTGATGCATTGAATTCCTTCGGAGAGATGTCATCGTTGTAAGTACTGGATGTGACACTGCAGCTGTGAATATGGGAGATCTGACCGACTCCAGGGATCCGAAAAAGACTTTCATTGTTCCTGCCATCAAGTCTTTTGAACATTATGATTTTAATAGAGCTAAAATCAGAGCAAGCCTCACATGGCTGGTGGCCAAAGCCTTTGGTACAGGTAGGTGGCGTGCTTCTCTTTCTCCACCATCATCTTTGTCTCTTGATTTGATTGCCTGTGTGTTGCTTTGAATACATTTGATATCAAATAGAAATAAAACCATATTTAAAATATGAATGCGTATTATAATAAAATATTCAGAGTGTTAATGATTGCATTTTGCTCATGCAGTGAGTCTGACAGGATTTTGTATTATATTACATAATATTAGTATTCAACAATTGCAATATATAATTTTCATAAATAGCTGTTGTTTATTAATTTTATCCAGTACTTATGGTGTAATGTAAACAAAACAAGTTCTGCCATGCTTTTGTAATATGTAACATGGTTACCTTGTAAATAACCTGGTATATGAATATGCTAACCGTTCATTACTGTGGTATTATGTAGTGTTGGCAGAATCATTATTAAACATGATACACTTTATACAACATATACACAATATTTTTGTTTGTATATATAAAACATGGTCATGTAATGGCCTTTCTTTATCTGTAAACTCAAACCCTTATGAAATTGAAGTACACTTTAGCATACTTTTAAAAAGAGTACTTATTACAGAAATAGCCTACTTTAAAAGAATATACTTAAGTGCCAACTGAATGTAATGTTTCCAGGCACTTAATTGAATGTTATTTGTAATTTAATGAAAATGTATTATAGTTTAAATTTATATTACATGCAATTAGTTGAACTTAAGAGTGTTTTGTTTTGTTTTGTTTTTTGACCCACTTAAGTAGGACTTAAGTACATCTCCATCCTCCAGTTTTACAGACAAGGCTTAAGCCTGGTCCCAGACTAAAATGTATGTTTTACCTGTCTACAGGCATATCCTAAAATATGTCAGTGCCATTGTTTTGTCTCAAAATGAACACTAGTAATGTTTTTTTTTTTTTTTTTCTAAGGCACATTTATAAAAGCTACTTAAATGTCCTAATTCAATTAGGGCCTAATCCTGGCTTAATCTAAGCCCTGTCTGTGAACCCAGGCCTATAAGTGTAATTTCATAAATACTTCTTTGTCTTTTGAAATATGGTTAAAGTGTACTGCAGCTGAATGTACCAACAATAATTTCAGTAAATTAAAATATACTTTGATGTCATTTCTATTGAGAATTGTATGTCATTTATTAACCCTTTGGTGCTGCTCGCGTGGCGGTCAAAAACAAGGTTTTTTATTTCAGTATTTCATATTTTGTATTTTAGTAGATTTTATGGTACTATATTATATTTATGGAACAGTTGTGATCCATTTAAAATTTCCAACTTAAAATGTCGTAAATCTTGAACTCTTTGGAGCACACACTTAAGTTTGGTCTCTTTTTAAAGAGGACACTTTGCAGATAATTGCTAAAAGTTAAAAAGTTTAAATTTATTATAATGAAAAATGCACAAAAATACTATTTTAAAATTTTATAGGAAATATATTTTCCATAACATGTTTTACTCTTAAACTGTGAGAAAATCAAAGCCATAAATCTAAACAAGTTGTGTTCTAAATTTGAGGTTGATATTGAGATTGAGCTTTTAGTAAGATTTTGTTTGGGTGCAGTACCAAAAGTTTCCACTAGATGAAATTCGTCTCACATTCATTTCCAATGTGGTCATTTTTGACTGTGAACAGTACAAGTGTGAGTATGTTTTTCAGGACCCTTTAACCTTTTCAAATCATGTCCATGATTTTTTTTGTGTGTGTTCACATAGCAAGTGCCAAAACCTCTGCCAAGTTTCGTACCATTCCGATGAAGTAAACATTTCTAATTAAACAAAAACGTTTGAAAAATGACTGAAGAGCACCAGAGGGTTAAATATATTTGCAATAACACATTTGCTATGATGAAGTTGCAATTTAGTACATTTAAAATATTATAACTTTAAATGTAATATTGAATAACACACCACAGTTAATCAAGCACTTTACATGTACTTTAATATTTAGTATACTAACCCTAACACCTTACAATAAGTGTACTTCTTTAAAGCACAACAAAGGATTATTAAAACAATTATTTAAAATGTACTTTAAAACTTATAATTTTTACATATTATTACAAAGTGCACTTTATTTTTTAGAAATGTACTTAAGTGTGTTAAGAAACATAGTCATGAAAGTGTATCTGAAAGTGTGTCTGCAAGTACATTTTTTTTTTTTTAAATACTTTTAAGATTTGAAGTACTCTACAAGTGCACATCCAATACAATTAATCACACTTCTTTTTCACAAGGGAATTGACTTTAAGTGCAACTTGATATCAAAATATCAGTCAGAATACAAAAACCAAAATGTGATATATTGACATTGACATTGTGGTGAACATTGTGACAGAATGTCAGCTTATAGTTGGTCACTTTGTGTGCTAAATTTGACCATATGATGCACATAAATGCAGTTAATGAAGTTAATCATGTTCATATTCAGTCAAACCAGTACAAGCTCGATATCTAGTTTGACAGATTGACATCCATGTTTATTCACTAGCTAGTCACTGAGCTCAGCTGTATGTTTGGTTTAACAGTGCAGACCCATTGTGATTGGCTAACTGATGTAACCACCGGCCATCTGGTCTCCTTTAGGTCCTCTCATTAAAATGTGCAGTCAGGTCTTCAGGCCCATGTCAGAGTGGTTATTGTTTAGCATCTCTGATTTAAAGTGACCTTAAATTTAAAAAACAAGACACTGAACTCTAGGGTGAGGATATGAAAATGTTTAGTAGTTTGATTGACAGGCCTTATTGACCCGTTTGTTGACTTGTCTTGAGGTGTAACCTTAGGACAGATGATAGTAAGGGGGTTAAAGGCTACATTTCTCCTTACAAAGAATGATTTAATCATCGCATTTCAGACCACAATTGTAATATTTAAAAACATAATGTAGCAGGGCTTTAAACGAATATATGTATGATGCTGCGCCAGACTAATTAAAATGAAATACAAGCGGTTGTTTGGATGAACAGAGAGTGGTCAGCTTAAAGTCTATAAAAGCTTTTCTATTGATCCATTTTGGTCAGTTGGGACAGTTGGAGATAATGAATTGGTCATTTAATGGCATGCACTCTGAATTCCCTGAATGTATTCTTTCTTGATTGCATATTGGTTTCTGAAAACTGAATGGTTTATTACTTGTTTATTGTGAAAATGAATGTGTGTGAAATAAACTTCAAAGTGTGGAAAACTTAACTGACATCTCTCAAACAGAGAGAGCTGACACATCACAAACACACTGTATAAAAGGCACAGCTAAATGTCACTTTTATTGTAGTGGGTTTATGTGAATAATGTGAAAAGTTAATTAAATTATTTTAATAAATTTAATTGTTATTATTATTATTAATTTAAAATGATAAATTATTAAATCATGATATATTTTGTCAATTTTAATAAATAAATAAAAATGATCTAATAGTTTGCAGTTTAGGCCTGGCTTTCAATTACACAGTAATGCTGAATTGCTATAATTATTCACTTTATCCCCCCTAATAAAACAAACAAACAAAAAAATCTATTTAATAGTGGCTTCAGCATCAGTATCAGTGACCTTTATTCATAGCACTTAGTAAAAAGATGGCAATAAAAAAAAATATTTTAAATACTGTCTTTATGTTGTGTCCACATTAATTTACAGATTCAATATGAAAATATATTTTTGATAACAAAGTGTAATATTGGGTGGGATTAATCATGAAATCTGTATGATTATTTAGATTTTTTTTTTTAATCAGTTGACAGTCCTATATATAAATATAAATAAATATATATTAAATATTTTTTTGTCAGATTTGCCCAGATCTGCTGTGTATGCGATTTATTTTCAGATGCAAAAGTCATATGCAAAATATTCAAATTTAATTAAAAAAATTTATCTCTAAATCTATCATTTTTTTATGTATACTTGCTGTATTTATGTACTTAAAAAATGTACAATAATCACTGTTTTTACAACATATTTTAATAGAAAATATTTAAATGCATCAATACATAAACAATACATCACAAAAAACAGCAGTTTTTGCCTAAACATTTTTTTAAACGTTTTTATGTTTTCCATCAAAAATGCCACGCAAAGACGTTGTGACAACACAAATGAATCGTTGAATCTGATTCACTTTTGAACAAGTTCACAGATGTAACCAAATGAATCGGACTCACAGAAATTAAAGCGATAGTTCACCCAAAAATGAAAATTTTCCCATGATTTACTTACCCTCAAGCCATCCAAGGTGACTTTTTTGTCTGTCAGACGAATACAGTTGGAGATATATTTAAAAATATCCTGGCTCCTTCAAGCTTTGTAATGGCAGTGAATGGGGGGGTGCGATTTTGAAGCCAAAAAAAGTGCTTCATCCATCGTAAAAGTAATCCATACAGCTCCAGGGGTTAATAAAGGCCTTCTGAAGCGAAGCAATGTGTATTTGTAAGAAAAATATCCATATTTAAAACTTTATTAACTATAACATCAAGCTTCCGGCAGACGGCCGTACGCATCGATTTATGCTGAAAGAGTAACCTCTGACGGGACACAGGATGTAGGAGTAGCGTAAGCTTAGATGTCTCTCGCGGTTCAAACAAATATGGCTGTGCAACAAACTGAAGCTCCTCTTCTCTTATATCGAAATCCTCCGACATTTCTCTTTAAAACTATCATTTTAGACTTCTAATTAGTGACCGGTGTTTTGTTTTGCTCTATCCTCTGCGCTTCCGCGTTCGTCATTGTGTCATACGTCGGGTCAGAGGTCACTCTTCCACCGCAAATCGATGCTTACGGCCGTCTGCTGGAAGCTAGTTATTATAGTTAATAAAGTTTTAAATATGGATATTTTTCTTACAAAAACCCATCGCTTCGCTTCAGAAGGACTTTATTATCCCCCCGGAGCCATGTGGAGTACTTTTATGACGGATGGATGCACTTTTTTGGGCTTGAAAATTGGGCCCCCCTTTCAAAACCATTATAAAACTTGGAAGAAATAGGATATTTTTAAATATATCTCTGATTGTGTTCGTCTGAAAGAAGATAGTCATATACACCTAGGATGGCTTGAGGGTGAGTAAATCATGGGATAATTTTTCATTTTTGGGTGAATTATACCTTTAAGTGTATTAAAATCATTGGAATATTTACAATATTGCTTAATTGTATATTGCCAGCTAAATCATTGTGAATATATCATGATTATTCAATGTATTGTTCATCTTTAAAGTACAGAATATAAACACCTGTGTAGTTCCTCTCTCCCCTTCTGTGTTTCTCCATCTGTCTTTGATGAGGCTCGTGAGGAGCTCCTGGCTACATACGTATGGCAAGGGAATCGATCAGCCTCCCTATTGTTGCCATGCCAACCACGGTCTGGCAGTCATATTTTTGACTTACATTGTCAACGCCTTGTGGCTCTGATACCATCAGTGAAATGTTTGATCTATTGTTTTATGATATAGACCCATTTTAAAACCTTTCGTGAAAGCTATTAAGTAACATTTCAGGTAGTTTCCTTTTTTACATATTGTCTATGTCTCGAATGAAGACATTCATTTGTACAGAGTGGTTCAAATTTGTTTTATCATTATATCACAATCAGGTTTAACGCAGAAAATTGAAACCATGTGCAGGTAATAAGGATGTGTAAGGACGCAAGCGTTCTCTCAAACTCTCACCCGTCTCCATAAATAGCTAAACATCTCGGTTCTCCATGGATACGGTGACCTCATTCGGATCTGTGAACCCATTTATTCTGTCAGCGTGATAATGATATTTTTGATATTGTAGCTGTACGGCAGACACCGTCTCACTTCTTTTAAGGGCTTTCTCCTTTTCCTCATCTCCCCGGGTGAGAGTAAATTATTGCACTTGCACTGAGGATCGGAAAACACCAAGCCGAGTTTTAGCTATATTTAGCTGTTCCAAAGATGAAAAGTACTTTGATCTTTGAAATTCAGAAGAAAATCTCACTGACTCAGCTGTCTGCTATGATATAACAGAGTGAAGGTGTCTTAATGGGTGTGGAAAGTATTATTAATCAATTTCACTATCTTTTTTTTGTCATTTTTGTGATCAAAATGGCAAATTTTGTGGCAGTAATTTCCAGAATTTTGTGGAAAATTTGCAATATTTTTTATATATATATATAAAAAATATTGCAAATTTTCCACAAAATTATATATATAGAAAAAAATTGTTTAATCATTAAATAAATAAAATGTTTATTTTTTTCCGTCTTGACAAAAATTGTGGTGCAAAAGATAAAAAAACATTATTTGTTTTGTTATTTTTGTAATTTTATTTTATTTTTGTTGTTAGTTTTATTCATGTTTTTTTATTAAACAAATTTGTCAATAACTTAAAGTGGTACTGAGCTTTTTGCGATTATTTTGCAGTTAAATGGCGAATAATGCTGGATTGCAAAAAAAAAAAAAAAAAGTGACTTTTGTCAATTTTGCAGAATTGTGAAAAACTGGAGGGCTGATTAATATGATGATTATTTGACATACAGGCATTCATTCATTCATACATGTTTCTTTATTACACAAATTTGTCAATAACTTCAAGTAGTACTGTGCTTTTTGGCGAATAATGCAGGTTTGCAAAAATTTTGTTGATTTTGTGTTGTTCCACAATCACAGAATCGCCAAAAACTGAAAAGGACTAATGAATATGATTAATATTATGTATTTAGGTTTAAATACTAATGCTGATAAGATGATAATTCTGTTTATGTAATGGCCAATAACCGATAAATAGCCGATATTAAAATTTTTTTGTCTGAATAAATGAAAAATAAACCACCAAAAACTAAAATCAACGTTTTTAAATGCTACAAGTGAATTTTGTGCCTTATTTTGTCATCCATACATGTTTCTTCACACAAATTTGTCAATAACTTCAAGTAGTACTGTGCTTTTTGCAATTATTTTGCAGTTATGTGTCAAATAATGCATGATTGCAAAAAATATTTTGATTTTGTTGTTTTGCAATTGCGAAATTGTAAAAAACTGGAGGGACTGATTAAAATAATGAATATTATGTATTTAGGTATAAATACCAATGCTGATAAGCCAATAATAATCTTTATGTTATGGACGACAAAATTTTTTTTTAAATAATAATAATATTTTGTCTAAATAATAATAAATAAACAACTAAAAACTAAAATCAATCTTTGTAAATGCTACAAGTGAATTTAGGCATCACAACATTATAATGTACAGTATGAAGATTTGCAGAATGATAATATTTAACTGTTATTAAATTGTTAAAGTGAGTGTTAAGCCCCTGATATACTTCAAGTGAAATCAAAGAATGAATTGGTGTGACATAATGTTGAAATAAAGTGTTATATAAATAAACCTGACGTGATTTACTGGAGTGCTGAATTGCAGAGCTGGTGCAAACATATCCACATCACTATAATCAGATGCTTTCTTAACTGCTGTTTTCTCACCACTGTCATTTTCGCTGAATGTTATTTTGTTATTGAGAGAAAAGCATGCAACACATATTTACATATTCATCTAAACGCTGCTCTCAGCAGTGTGAGCAGCGTCGAGATCTTCGCTAACAGTATACCGCTGGTCGCGTATTTTGAAATTTGTTTTCCCCATAAACGAAGAACGAAAAAGAACTTCCCTGTGAGTATATCGGGGCCTTTAGATGGCAGCAATGTAACGGTAACTGTCCTTCTGTCTTCTTGCAGACAATGTTCCAGAAGAACTGAACGAGCCCTTCTACAGGGACCAGTATGAGCAGGAGCACCTGAAGCCTCCTGTAGCCGGCCTGCTGCTGTCGGCTGAGCTGTACTGCCGAGCAGGAAGTCTGATTCTGAAGAGCGACGCCGTCAAACCTCTGCTGGGTCATGACGCCGTCATCCAGGCTCTGGCTCAGAAGGGCCTGTATGTCACCGACCAGGAGAGACTGGTGACTGAGAGAGACCTGCAAAAGAAACCCATTCAGATGGTGAGAGAACATTTCATGATTTACACTCTCTGATTTCTTATTTGTGACATTTGGTATTCTCTGATATTATGCTTAAATAGCAAAAAATTTGATCAGATTTTTTTGACATTCAATTCAGACCACTTTTGAATCTGGTTCTAAATTTGTTACATATCCGTCTATTTCAGGAAAATACAACACAATGACAACAATTTAAGTGAGCTTTAGATGAAGATATTCTAAATATTGTCCGCTATTCGATATGGTACAGAATCAGATATCTCACCTCCCTAGGAAATACATCACATTATGGCAGTAAAATGTGTTGTTTCCGTGTTGTCTTTACACCAAAGCAGCTTTTGAAAGGCCCGGAATGTGGTTTGGATAGACAACTCATAATTCTCTCCCTGTTTTATGTCCTTTATGTTGTCACATTGTTTAATTGAAGACGTATTTCAGGCTCATAGCATCTGCTTTAAAGATATAAAGAGTGCTGTTGTTGTGTGAGTGACTTCCTGTTGATATTTAATTACCGCGCCGCTGTTTGTAGTGCCTCTGGCTTCCTCAGCCTCAACGGAGCACATATCATCGCAAACAATCTCTTCGCTGTGTGAATAATGATTTTGCATAGTGCCAATAATGATTCTAGTTACTGTATTCTGTGCTCCCCATGACAAATTGATTATTTTTATTATATTAAATGATCACGTTGCTCTGCTGATTGTTATTTCTGTACAATTTAGAGTCCCAGAGCTATTGTTTTCACATGTAGCCGAACGCATTGCTGCGCTCATTGATTCAGGCCTGTATGGCTTGATCTCTTCTACGAACCAATGAACGTTTCAGCACCTTGAACTCAGAGCCCACAAATCCTCATTAGCGTCAGAAAGTCGTCCATCTGTCTGCTGTTCTACACCAGCTCTGCTACAGTAAGCCGTCTGACTACAAGATCTGTCACTCTTCCCGTGCTCAACTTTAACCTGTTTAGCCTCACGCTTGTGGGTTGTTTGGCTATGGCTTTGTGGCAGTCCTGTTTAAAGAAAATACTGCAGTCGTTACATCGTAGTCTGAACGTAGAAATGATTTATGCTTCCGTTGGGTTATTATTGCTAGAATAATGGTGTCGTAAAACACCAAATCTCGATTTCTTAGCTGCATTTTGGCTTTTCAACTAATAACTAAGTTAAACCCTAGATTATGTTGGAGCTTTGGCACTGCAATTGGTGCTAATGTAGGTGCTAATGTAGGTTACTTGGGTTTGGGTCTTGCTTGTGAATTTTATAAATAAAATAGCCACACAAAAACCTGCATCACTGAAAATGATGGATTGTATTGGCCTATATTAGTGTTTTTAAATTATGTCTGCCAGTTTTTAATTAATTTGTAATTTAAAATATTTTTATATTTTTGTTTTGAAAGTAGCAAACAGTTAATGTAAAAATAAAATTGATTTAATAATTGATAAAACTGACAGTTATTGAACTGAAATGAAACAACACTAAATTGAGCTGAATATTGACACGATTGTCTTCCGTAGAGCTGCTTTACAGCTGAAATTGAATCCATTTCTTAACTGATGAATTTTACTAAATTAATGCTGTAATTTTCCATGTTTATTAAAGGGTTAGTTCACACAAAAATGAAAATTCTGTCATTTATTACTCACCCTCATGTCGTTCTACAGCCGTAAGACCTTCGTTCATCTTCGGAACACAAATTAAGATATTTTTGATGAAATCCGATGGCTCAGTGAGGCCTGAATTGAGAGCAAAGCCACTGAACCTCTCAAGGTCCATAAAGGTACGAAAAACATATTTAAAACAGTTCATGTGAGTTTAATGGTTCTACCTTTAATATTATAAAGCAACAAGAATACTTTTTGTGTGCCAAAAAAACAAAATAACGACTTTTCAACAATATCTAGTGATGGCCGATTTCAAAACACTGCTTCGGAGCTTTACAAATCGAATCAGTGAATTGGAGCGCCAAAGTAACGTGATTTCAGCAGTTTAGCCGCTAGAAAGGAGATCCGAATCACTAATTCGAAAAACAAAAGATTCGTAAAGTTCAGAAGCAGTGTTTGAAATCGGCCATCACAAGATATTGTAGAAAAGTTTGGCGCACACAAAGTATTCTCGTTGCCTTATAATATTAAGTAGTCACATGAACTGTTTTAAATATGTTTTTAGTAGCTTTGTGGATCTTGAGAAGTTCGGTGGCTTTGCTCGCAATAGTGGCCTCACTGAGCCATCGGGTTTCATCAAAAATATCTTAATTTGTGTTCCGAAGATGAACGAAGGTCTTACGGGTGTAGAACGACATGAGGGTGAGTAATAAATGACATTATTTTCATTTTTGGGTGAACTAACCCTTTAATGTGAAGCTGCTTTGAAACAATATGTATTGTATAAAGCGTTATAGAAATGTGACTTGACCTGACTTGATTTTACTTATTAGTAATGCAGCAAAATTATTATTTTTTTTTTTTACCAAAACACGAATTTTAATTTAAATAAAAATAAATAAAGCTTCTGCTATTAAATTTGTAACTGGTAGATCAATTAAACCAGTCTTAGTAAAGTTCTTCGAGAGGTGGCTTGTTGCCAATATTTAAATCGAACAAATTTTACATATTGCTACTCTTAGCATCATTTTTGGTCACGGTAAGATGAGTCCACACTGCTGACATTATCTGTTGTAGCTTTTCCACATTGTGTGCATGAAACAGACGCTGAACACAGTCAAAACACACCATCTGAGAAGTACTAATAATTATTAAACATCACAGTTTCGGTCAGTGATTTTGGCACCGTTTCGAAAATTCATACTTTCGGTTGGTGAAATTTTTTATCTAATATTATTGTTGTTCTTATGTTGATTAAATTTGCATACATTTAGCACACTGGAAGTTATATTAATTATATCAGTAACTGGTTAACAGTAAGACTTTTATATATTGATATATTCATTCAATAAAAATGCTACATTTAGAGCAAGTTTACTTGGCTTATCTCCTCTGTTCTTTTGGGGTGAAGGTTATAGGACACCGCTTTCTTTTTGATGACTTTTTGAGTGCTGCTGTTTTGCAGAAACTTTCACACACATTAATAAGTTTTGACTGCACCAACTGAACGACTGCGGCGGTTTACCATCAATAATTCAGCGGGGCTTCTATTTTGGATGTGAGAGGCAAATCCTGTCAGTGTTTTGTGAGGTGATCAGAGTTTCATCTGCTTGTGTATTGAAATGTTCTTGAAAGTAAAAGGGCTTTGTCATACACTTTATTTTATTTAAATCTGCTTTTAAGGATTTAAAAGTTCACACAAAAATTAAAATTCTGTCATCAGTTACTCACATTCACGTCATTTCAAACTAGGGGTGGGCGATTTGGCATAACAAATATCTTAACACAATTTTTTTTTTTTTTTAGGAAAATCACGATTCACGATTTTTTAATGTTAGTTTTACTATTTTGCAAGTGACAGAGCAGTACAGCCAAACTAATGTAGCCTAAACTAATGTAAAAAATGTAGCCTTACAAGGTAACAAAATATAAAAGAAGAAAGAATGACAGACTATTTAGGTGGGTGAAGATGAAAATCTTCAATGTTATTAAAAATAAGAACAAATATGCACATTACAAATACAATATAATATAATATACAAATGAAATAAACAGTGCTTTATTTTTTCACAGTAAGTGTATTTAATGCGGCACGGTGGCTCGGTGGTTAGCGCTGTTGCCTCACAGCAAGGTCACGGCTGAGCCAGGAGTTCTTTCTGTGTGGAGTTTGCATGTTCTCCCCGTGTCAGTGTGGGTTTCCTCCAGGTACTCTGGTTTCCAAAACCCGTGTCCAAAGACATGCAAGTTAGGTGAATTGGACAGTCAAAATTGCCTGTGTGTGAGAGCCCTGTGATGTACTGGCCATCTATCCAGGGTGCTTTCCACTGCCTCTGGCCTAGGAAACTGGGATAGGCTCCAGCCCTATGACCTAGAAGGTCGTATAAGGGTAGGGACACACCAAACTGATGCCAAAGAACTAGCACTAATAAAAGCTGACTATGTTGTCGCCTCGCGTCGCCTGCGTCAGGAATACACATGGAAACCATAGTCGGCCGACACTTAAAATCGGTCCGACGTTGCCCGACAGCCGATCTTTGGCTTGGTGTGTCCCTGGCTTAAGGAATAAAGAGAGAGAGAGGTGTATTTAATAGTATTATTCAAGTAAGAAATTGAATAAACATGTAAAAGTAACTTCACTGTATAAATTATATATACACTGATTCTTATTAAAGCTATTAAAGTTATTCAGTGAAGAGCAGTAATTTTCTATTTGTCTTGGTGTTTGATTAACATTAATGACAAGCAGCAGCAGGTTTATTAAGGCCCTTTCACACCAAGAACGATAACAATATTTGCATCCACACCTACAAACAATAACGGTCTGTTTATTCTAAGCTTGCGCGCTGTGGTACAACGTATGAATAAAATCTTCAACTGGCAAGGCTTTAAAATGTATGCAAATATTAAACGTTTGTGATTGTGAATATGGACCTTTCTAATTTGACAGCATTTTTTTTTCTACTGTACCTTTAAGACTTATACATTTAATAAATGTAAATGACCTCTGTTGTGATTGGATGGTGATAGGTATGTTTATAGCTCTGACATTATTATTGTGACATACTTAGTTTGCACATGGGCTGGATGGACTGTGTGTGAAGTTTTGGAAATCTAACTCTTTAATTCAGTGTAAGGAAAATCTTGTATGGAAAAATGTCTTTACTGCTTTCCCTCTCTCTCTCTCTCTCTCTCTCTAGTCTCTACTGAAGAATCGTATTTGCTACTGCAGCTGCCGCCCACCCACACACAACCCCGCATTCATTTTACATTATAGACTCGCTCAAAAATACATACATACGCACACATATGCAGCTCGCACTCTCACCCACATAGTCACGCCACAGCGAGAAAAAGATGTCATAATAGTCATTGTGTTCAGAGATTCATGTAATTTAACAGCACACATAGATCTGATACAACATGTCGATTTTTATTATAATGTATCATTAAAATATTTTTTAAATATATGTATGAAATATTAATAATGCATTTTTAACTTGTGTGTGTGTGTGTATATATATATTCTTTAATACATATATGTGTGTTTTTAATTGTTTTAATAGTTCTTTAAACTTGTATTATATATTTAAGTTATATTAAAGATATACAATGAAGTATATGCATATATTTATTCTCTAATACAGTATATACAATTATTTAAATTATTTAAATTATATATTATATTTATATTATATGTGCATATATATAAAAACAAAAATGTCTGACATTATGAAATATGAAAAAGTATTATGAAATATGAAAGTGTTGTTTAATTATATTTTTAATTTATATTAATTTATATTTTATAAATAAAAAATGTTATATATATATATATATATATAGTGTATATAGCATATGCATGCATTAAAAAAAATAAATGTTCATTTATATTTAATTATATTTCTATGTAATTATTATATATTTAATATATAATGTAAAACAATTTAATCTCACTTCCTCTGTGTTAACAAGCCCATATCATCATATATGATGTTGTTGTGTAATGAGATTGTATCTTTATGTTGGTACAAACTGCTCAGCCCATAGAGATCGGTACCCCTGCATCGTTACTCTGAGAATGAATTGTGCTTAACTAAGACTAATGAATGTTTTGACAAGTGTAAATTATAAAACCAGAGATGCAAGTATGCAGCCTCTTAATGATATGACGCTATATCTGGCCCTGGCAGACAATGAGAGAGAGTCATATTTAGAGCTGTGGTCTCCTCAGGGATGGATGTTATTTACATACATGCACAGTGCGGAACTGATGATGTGACGGCACTGAGAACATTTTTACATTTCCTGAAGACATATGCTCGCCTGTTGTACAAAAAATGAACAGCGATGCGATGCAGCGACTACCTTTTGAGTCCTTTAATTACCATACTTGTATCTGAACATTTAAGTCCACACATCTGAATTTGAGCAGTCCAATAACTCAAATTTTATATGTAGTTTACATACATCTGCATGGCATGAACCCGAACTAAAGGTATTGCATTCGAGACATAGACTTCTGCATAATTCACAAACCAGCGCAGTATGCACACTTGACCTACTTCATGTCTCTTGGCATCAGTGCTTGTTGATCATGAATGGAGGCAGTACTTTTTGT
This sequence comes from Ctenopharyngodon idella, assembly GCF_019924925.1. Classification (NCBI taxonomy): domain Eukaryota; kingdom Metazoa; phylum Chordata; class Actinopteri; order Cypriniformes; family Xenocyprididae; genus Ctenopharyngodon; species Ctenopharyngodon idella. The sequence continues at coordinate 9,852,246 of NC_067229.1, forward strand.
TATTAGGTTCTTGTAAGTATTTAGATTTAATTTGAGTATTTTGTGCAATAATTGTTACTATACTGACGCAGGCTCCCACGGCACACATGGTGATTAGGTATCTCCTGTTTCAATGCTTTTTTAATATTCTCCTTAATTAACTTGGAATTTCTTCAAAAGATTATTGTGATTTACTGGGGAAATGTACATTTAATTATTATATAATATTAAATGTTATATTTTAGAGTAAAATGGTGAGTAAAATTATAATTAATTTAAAATTTTAGGTGAACTATTCCTTTACTTTTTGTTATTCAAAAGATTATTGTGATTTACTGGGGAAATATTAATTCTTCTGTAATTTTAAATATTGTATTTGGATGCTTGATGGTGAGTATATGATAGGGATGCTATGATCATGATTTTTGCATCCGATGCCGACTACCGATTTCTTATCCTGATCATTCAAGCTTTGTATGATATGATATGTAAGCTCTCTGTTGACCGTCACTGTTAAACCATTACTCATTTTCAGTTATTTCAAGATTAAGTGGCAAACCTAAAGGGTTAGTTCACCCAAAAATGAAATTACTGTCATTAAGTACTCACCCTCATGTCGTTCCAAACCCGTAAGACCTTTGTTCATCATGATCTTTGAAACACAAATTAAGATATTTTTGATGAAATCCAAGAGGGTTTTTTTTAACCCCAATATAAATCAACGTAATTACTGTCATTCAAGGTCCAGAAAAGTACTAAAGACATGGTTAAAATAGTCAACCTGACTACAGTGGTTCAACCTTAATGTTATGAAGCGACGAGAATACTTTTTGTGTGCAAAAACAAAACAAAAATAACAACTTTATTCAACAATTTTTTTCTCTACCCTGTCAGACTCGTATGCAGTTGATGCAGTGAAAGCAGTGCAGCTCTTCCGTGTTTACGTCCAAACGCCGGCTCAGTATTACCGTAGAACCCGGAAGCACTGCACTGCGTTCACTGCATCAACTGCGTACGAGTCTGATAGGGTAGAGAAGGAATTGTTGAACAACGATGTCTTTAGTATTTTTCTGGACCTTGAATGATGGTAATTACATTGCTTTCTATTGAGGATTAAAAAAACCTCTTCGATCTCATCAAAAATATCTTAATTTGTGTTCTGAAGATGAACGAAGGTCTTACGGGTTTGGAACAACATGAGGGCAAGTACTTAAGGTTGCAAGTACTTCATTTTTTGGGTGAACTAACCCTTTAAAAGTAATGGCTTATAACTCTGGTACATGGTTTCGTTTGATAGAAAACCTTTCAAATTTTGAAGAAAATAGATTTTGATCATGTTTGGAGGTTCTTATGTTATAACACTGCTGAGAAAACCCCAGGAAAAAGTAATGCAATTTATTGATTTATTTTGTTATTATTCATGCTTGACAAGATGAATATTAGACAGTATATATGACCGGTCATAAAATCAAGTTTGGGCTTCTTCACAATCATGTCAACTGCACATTAAATTGCGATCGGTTCGTGAGATTGGCCATATTTAGTGACTACCAATAGAGTCATAGAATGTGATTATCGGCCGATACCGATCTGCGGCCGATCGATTGGAGCATCCCTAGTAAATGATGCCTAATTTTCATTTTTTCTGAGAACTATTCCTTTTTGTACTTAAATTTGATTCGAGTAAATTCTGTGCAATAATTTTTACTTTAATGACAAAGGCTCCCAGGGCACGCATGGCGATTGGGTGTTTCCTGCTTTCCCGCTTTTTCTTCAACTCCTTTTTGTTGATATTCTCATATTAATCCTCATTCAACAGCCAGGCAAACTTGTCAATCAAATCCTGCATCTTCACAAACAGTCACGGTCAGGTTGAATGCTGTAACTCTGCACGCCGGCCTGACGCTCTCCCCTCCCCACTGTTCACACACGCTCTGTTGCCATAGCAATGCCCTGTAAAGGCGGGAGGCAGCATGCTTACAAGGTGGATCCATTAGTGCAAAGTGCAATTTAAATCCAAAAAGCCAAGGTAAAAGTAATCTTCAAATTGAGGATTAAAAGGAAAGGTTGCACAAAGCTATATCAGCATTATTCAGGCCTGTGTTTTTCTCTTCACCAATCAGACTCAGCAGATGAGATGTACCTCGACACGACGGGAAATCACCTTGTCTTACCTTAAATATTAAATGCTTGCAATATTTGATGTGCCTTTTGGTTTAGCTCAAATGAGAATGTCTAGGCAGGTGTTTCACCAATAGGTCCACTCGAAAGGAAGAGATGTGGTTTTGTTCAGTTGATTTAGTTCTCAGGCTGTCTTGGAGTGGCGAGGGAGCCTCAGAGGAGAATGTTTTCAGCCCGACTCCAACAAAAGCCTGTTTACAAAGAGCCGTTTCTAACGTGTCAGTGCTGTTTTTTAGCGGTCACGGCTAGTATGTCTCATCAGCATTGTCCAGCCTTAAATTTAGGCCAAAGACAAGTTAGTTTCCTTGAATTGACTGTGGGAAAGGAATTATTTTATTATGTATGACTTTTAATTGTGTATTTAATTATTATTATTATTTTAAATATTAAAGAAAATGTAGATTTAATTTTTCTATTATCTTCAGCATTATAGGCCAAAGATTGGTTTAGCTGTGTTTTTTTTAATTGTTTTTTTTTTTATTACCCACAATTCTGAAGCAAACAAATTTCATATATATATATATATATATATAAAGCAAATGCAATATATATATATATATATATATATATCTGAAGCAAATGCATTCTTTCACCTATATAGGTGAAAGAATGCATTTGCTTCAGAATTGTGGGTAATTAAAAAAATATATGAACTATACATTCAGATTTGTTTTTTTTTGCTTTTGAGTTTTGATAAATGCATCAATATTTCGTTTTTTTTTTTTTTTTTTTTTTTTCATTAAACGTACAGCCCTACCCAGATGTTAGTATTTTTGTGTGCATTTATGATGCCGTGAAGAGCAGTGATTGCTGGGAGTGGAAACCAGGGGCAGTGCTTTATGAGAAATTCATTACAGGACAGTTTCTCCTTTATACAAGGATGGATAAATATGAAAAAGTTGCTTTTTTGGACAAAAGGTTTTGCATTATATAACAGCCTAATTTTGTATTTGTAGGCTGCATTTGTTTTAGATCTTCAACGGGAACATGATTATAAATGCATGATTTGAAAATACTTTCTGTGGGAAATTGTAGTAAGTACAGAAGAAAACATTTCATGGGTAAATTTCACTTCAGACATGTTGAGCTTTGGTGCTCACATAAGAAACACAGGTTCAAATCCAACCTGCAACATCTGTTGATCTCATTCCCCATCTTGCTGTCCTCATAAAGCCTAAAAATTAATAAACCATTGAGCTGTTAATCTCTGTTTTGAAGCTATTATGAACGGATCTTCGTCTCAAGCCAGAAGATCAAATCATTGCGCACACTCTGACCATTAACATCCATTCAAACTGCAAAATGTTTAATCAGTAAAAGTATTTATAAGTGTAATCAGCTTAAAGGAGAAGGCCGACTCTTACGCAACAGACCATCTTCTGTTTTTTCTCCTGTGATGAGACGTGGGAGTGTCACAGCTCATGCGGAGAGGAAATCAGACCCACTCAAGTGAGAAAAATTGCTGAGTGAACAGCATAACTCAGTGTCACTGGGGTCCGTCAGAGCGAATCTAACCGCATTCATACACATCTGATGTGACAGAAAAGCTGTGCTGTGGCATTCTGAACTACCTGTTCAGCTCAACGAGCGCTCAGATTTACAGTGAAAGGTCAGAAATTTTCCCAGGCAGCAAAAAGCACAGTGCTAAGAAATGTGTAACATCTGCATTTGGAGTATTCAGCATAAACAATTATAAATATGATGTAGATTAAATAATGATAAATGTGCTATGAATTTTTTCTTAAAATATTTATCATTTATGCATATGCAGTCTTGGTCAGAGTTATTGGCACCTTTTTATACCATACTTTTTGCAACTGCCTTTTGCCAAGATAACAGCATAGTCTTCTTCTATAATGCCTTATGAGGTTTAAGAACACCTGATAAGAGATCAGAGACCATTCCTCCGTACAGAATCACTCCAGATCCTTCAGATTCCCAAGTCCATGTTGATACACTCTCCTCTTTAGTTTTCTATATGGTTCAGGACTGGAATGGTCATGGCAGAACTTTTATTTTGTTCTCAGTGACCCATTTTTGTTTTGAATTTGATGTTTGTTTTAGATCATTTTCCTGATGGAAGATCCAACCATGGCCCATAATAAGATTTCTAGCAGAGGCGGTCAGGTTTCAATTTTTTTTATCTGTTAGTATTTGATAGAATCCATGATGACATGTATCTGAACAAGATGTCCAGGACCTCTAGCAGAAAAATAGGCCCACAACATTAAAGATACAGCAGTATATATATTATGGGTGTAATGGTACATGTATCACGGTTCTGTGCATACAGTCAGACAACAAATACAGTCAGTCACAGGCGATCCACACTCCAATTCAGAAAGGAGCGTGTGCGGTAATGCAACACTGTTTGCTAACCACCACAACAGGAAAAAGTGCAAAAGAGACGATCTGTTAGGGGTGAGGGGGAGGGCGATTTATATGTGAATCACAATACTATGTTTTAATATTAATAGTGTTATTAATCAAAAATAAGCCGCGAAAAAGACGCTTTGTCTTTGCGCTTCGGCTTTGTGTCTTTTTCGCGGCTTATTTGTTTCCGCCTCTCAGATGCATCCAATCCCGAATTCAGTTCTCTTTCACTGCTAATTGTGCTTGCATGGTCAAATACACACACACAGTTATGTCAAAATGCAAATTTTTGCACATTTAAACAGTTGGGAGAAAATCTAATGTGTAACAGTATATAAGATCTGTGCATTTATTCTTAAAGGGGCAGCAGCCTCATAAACTGTTGCCATCTATTTTATTAATGTTATTAAAAAAAATCACTTGCTGCTTTTGACTGAATCACTTTTGTATCTTTAATATGAATCAATTCATTTTTAATTTATACAGTGAAGACTATACAGTGTTTTATTTTTACATTTGATTATTCAATTTCTATAAGATTTCTTACTACATGGTAAATAAACCTAGGCTACTGTAACTGATAAACTTTAAAAGTTTATTTAATTTGTATATTTTTTTCTTTTGTATTTGTCCTATTGTTTGTCATTTGTTTCCTTGTTCATATCAAAATATAAAAAATATTTGTTAATATCAAAAATAATATAAAATTTCCTGCCTTGCCTGCCTGTACTGTACCAAGGTCGAACAAACTTAATTTGCACTATTGTCTGTTCAAAATAAATGAAAAGAAACCTATCATTGGGGAATTCTTGTTTTTTTTTTTGTTTTTTTTGTTGTTGTACCATAACCAAACTCGTATCAAACATGACCCCAAAACCGAGGTATGTACCAAACCGTGACTTCTGTGTCACACACACACACACATATAAATATTTGTATTTTATTTATTTATTTATTTTACTTTTTGCGTTAAATCAAAAGTAATTTAATATAAAATGACAATTAAATTAAAAAATATAACCTTGTATCAGTCATTAAGGAACGCTTAGCAAGCTAACAAATTAACAATGACAGTTGATTGCTTTAAAAACATCAGTCAGTCAGCTGGAAGGACAGTGACGTGAACATTGTTTATTAGATGTGCTCAACTCTTCTTGCAGTGTTTTTTGATTCACTCTTTACCCACTGTGCACCAGTCCTTTCACTGAGGTCTGCTTTCAGCAAAACAAATTCAATATCCTCCTAAAGTGTCTTATCTCTCTGTGCACACAAGGCTTTTAATAAGACAGCCACATTTTCATTTGTGGTCGAGATGGGGGGTTCATTTTTCATTTGCTTGTACCCAGATGACATGACCATCGACATGACCGTGATGGGGATGATCCGTTGTTTTGCTTGTTTATTTTAAATGGATAAATTAAGGGCGATGTCGAAAGTGTTATTAGACACCGTGGGGAAGCACACTTCCCATCTTTACACTAGTTATGTTAACGGATCTCGCAAGAGGACTGAATCTAAAACGAGAGTGCGTCCAATTCCAAAGCAAACGATTTTTATGAACCAGTTCATTTTAGTGAATCAAAAACATACAGCATAACCAGTGTAGTCTAATTCCTGACGAATAACTGTTTAGGTTTGGTCACATTTACCGTTGTTAAGAAAATTTTTGCCGGTGAAATCCATTCCATAGAAGTCCATGTGATCTGGAATTTTCAGTGAGAGTGAAAGATTTCTCCATGCAGATTTTGCAAAGGGTTCAAATTGGTTCATGTGGATTTGCTGCGCTGACTGACAGAAAGCTGCTTGGTTTGAAAGTGACTTCTGTGTGAGCTGTGCTTCACACATCACTATTGACTAGACACAATGTGACCGCACCTTTATGAGCTCATTCCTTTTCGTATGAGCTCAGTGAATCAAACCAATAAGTCACAATCAGTTTAGTTTCAATCAAGAACGAATGACTCTTATGTGTTGATTATTTTTAGCGATATAGTCCGATTCCTAAACGAATGTCTCTAATGAGTCTGTTCTTTTAGTGAATTAAACAGATTATAACTGTGTGAGACTGAAATTATGTAGTAGTTTGCCAAATCTTTCTTCCTTAAAAATACTAAAAGAATCATTAATAGTACCATTAATAGAATCATTAATAGTAGGATTCATTACATGTAATCAGAACCAAAATCATTAAATTCTTTATAGTCCACATCCCTATTTTAGAAAGAGTGATTTTCAGGGTGGTCACACCTGTCAATTTCACTCGTCAAGTACAAGATATTATATTTATAATGTTGAAAGAGGATGGGCCCCCAAGAAAGAGCAGGAGCGACTGTCCTATCTCAGGGAAGATAATCTCTAATTGGGTCGAGCAACAGGGGACGGATGCTGCCGTTTCCAGGGCAACAAACTCCAGAGAGAAACGACTAGCTGCCAATTGAGAGAGTGACAGTTGTCAGTGTGTATATTCTGGAGAATGGGCCTGTGTCAGCACTTTAACAGGGCTTAACAATCTTTTTATTGATTTGTCGTTCACAGAGCGCCCACCTGGCCATGATTGACACGCTGATGATGGCGTACACAGTGGAGACGGTGAGTGTAGAGAAGGTGATGGCGTGCATGCAGCAGTACTCCACCGATTACCCAGACGGAGATGTGCCCTATGACACAGAGGATGCGGTCACCAGCTGGATGAATAAGGTCTTTTTTCCTATTTAAGTCCTGAACTTGTCCATAATGCAATGCAAGTGCATTTGCTGTGCCTGATCATCATCTTATAAAAACCTTTAACAGAGACAGAGGATTGACTTGAATATTTCCTCATTGGCACGTATCATCTCTGAGGGCATCTTTGAGTGTATGTGACGGGATGACTTTTGTTTACATTCCCTTGCAGGCCAGCTGTACAGGCAGCCTAAATCAAGACACTACCACAAATGTACACACACACACATGCTAAACAGACTGTGAGCAAACCATGAGGGACTGCAGGGAAATTTCTGTTCTGTTTGTTAAACATAAACAATACAATATTTGAATATATACAACAAATCAACAAATATATCTCCATTTAATAATGCAGTAATGCAATAATTAAACACTAATTTTGGGGCAAACAATTGAGATATATGAATATACTATATACTGTGTGTATATATATATATATATCTATATATATATATATATATCTATATCTATATCATATTACATATTATTTGTTTTTTAATTATTTTGATTTTAGATTGTTATAGTTTATAATATAATATAATATAATGATTCCAAAACATTTTTGACAGCTGAACACCTTTATAATACACCTAAATATTTACTTGAAGTACCCTAAGATTTTAAGTTAATATTTCAATAATTTAACATTGGCGTATCTGTTGTGTTTGTTCTGAAAATAAAAATGTTAGCGACTTGTGTATATAGACTAACATATAGAAGTTCAAAATCTTTGTTTTATTCATTTTCAAGGTGAACGAATACTTGAAGGAAATCATAATTCAAGAGCAAAGGAGAATGGAGGCGCAGAACGCAGAGCCTGTTGAGAATCCAAAGGTAAGTGTGCACTTCCTGTTCTAGCTGAAAACCAGCGATGATTCAAGTCACTTTCATCCGTAGGAGGAGAAGATACAAAAAGTGCCAGAGATAAAGATGGATTTTTGTCATAATGAGCACTTGTACGTCTCCGAAATCTGCTTAGAACGACATTCTGCTCTGCTAACATGCCAGTGAAATCTTTATTTTTCATGCCTCAAAACTCAAATACTTTTACAGATTATTCTAAAACTTCTGTTTTCTGATACACTTGAATATAGTACAATTTTACAAGGCTGAATTACTTAAATACAAGTTTGGTTCACAAACTTAAAGGTAGGGTATTCTAGAGAGGCTAGCAACATCAAGCTAGCTTTGAAAGCATGAGATCCCACCCTCCCTTCAGAGCATCTCCAAAGCCACGCCTCCTCCAAAAACACATGAACGCACACAGCAGAGTGCAAAGCGCCACGATGAGTGACGGCGTTAAATTACCTCACGTCTCAAAGCGCATAACATTATAATAATAATGAATGTAAACAACTTACAGAGTTCTTTCTTGTACCACCAGAGTCTGAGGACGTGAACAGGTAGAACGTCACAGGTTGCCATCTCGTAAATATGGTCACATGGCGTGAACGCAGTAAAGCTTGTTGTTTTGGTTCAGGAGGAACTGTAAAAGGCGGCTACTTTTGTTTGTGGTGCTCTGTGACTGTCTGTCTACAACTGCATAGCCTTACTGAACGCGCAGATGACGTGTGATGTGGGAGGTATGGAAATACATATGTTGACAGGCAGGTAGAACATTGTATCATTGCTTTAGGACCGAATGCAATGATTCGATGAACATTTTTTGTTCGTGAGACTTCCACAGAATATATATGTACATATTTTAATATTTAGAACACTTCTATTATTGATTGCTATCAGGATGTTAAGAGAGTTTCAACCAGTATAACAAAAAGTGTTTATATAACAAATTACCTACCCTACCTTTAAACACAAAAAGAATGCAAAAGATTTGTGAATACTGATTACCAAAATATTTGTTGTCATCAACAGCTGGAAAAAGAGCTAAACAAAATTAACATCTCAATATTTTTTCAGCCTTTTAATGAAATTTGCTGTATATCTTGTTCAGTCAGAAAGTTATCTGCCCTGGATGTTTTTACTAAATTGACTTGAACAAATAATATTAATAATTTTTATTTAATATTAATTTATTAAATTTTGAACTTATATGGACCAATAATATAACAATACACTATTCTCCAAAAACATTATAAACCAGGAAAAATGCCATGTCAGCACTTCAGACATTATTACTAGCATAATTATGTAATGAATCTGTTGAATCAGTTTTGAACTGATTTGTTGAAATGGACCATTTAAAAAGACATTTTAAAATCTGCTATTAAAATATTCAAACATTAAATATGTATCATAAATATTAAAATCTATTGTTAGATCAACTAACATTTACACAGTGAATCAAATTACCATCCGTAGGCATTTTAAACCACCTGGATTTGTTGTCTATTCAGATTCTATATAACATTTGCCTCAGATTCTCCTTTATAAGTTGCTAAGTTGACCTGAATTCACAGGACATGACGGATATCATCAGCCATGTTGTCATGTTGCTGCATGAGGGCATTTCTGACTTTGCTGAATCACAATCCTGCGGCATGCAGCGTCCTGATGTGGACGTTCTGCCAGGTTGATGTAAGAGCAAAATATTTGCTGATTCATGTTTAAATGCTTCGCATTTTATCTCCCTGTCCCGGTGTGACAGTACATTTGGCGCACGCGGCGGGATGACGTCAGTCTCACCTTGTTTTACCTTCTCTTGGAGGGAAAGAAGCGCACTACGCCAATGTACACTGCGTCCTTGTTTAAATCCCTAGACACTGCAAGCCTCCACTAACTTCCCAGTGCTACTTTTGCAGCATTTGGTTTTTGTTCCCCAGAATTCCATCTTTAATGTCATAATCTGAGTCTACTGAGAACGTATGAAGTGCAGAGTCATCACACGGAACTGTGTCGGGTGTCTGACAAAGTTCGGCCCACCCTGTCCTGAGGTTGACTCTGGGCTAGGCATCTGACGTTAATGAGAGCAGTCAGTTCTCAGAGGCACTGTGCACTAGCATGTGTGTGTTTGAAAGGCAGTGTGGACACAATCAGTGCCGAGGAGGAATGTCAGGCGGTTACACAACACTATAAACATCCTGAAACAGTCAGCATGGCATGAAGCGCCCAGACTGACACACAAACACACCAGATGATTGTAGCTCTGCATACATAATATAATATAATATAATATAATATAGACTTGCACTTTTTTAAGGTCTTAAACTACACTCTTGTTTCTAGACATAATCCGCTGGCAAAAGACTAATCCTGTAACTTTGCAGTCTTCTTAGGGCATCTTGGGTAAAAATGCATTCATATTGTGATTTACAGGGTTTAATGTCTCTTAGATCAGAGAGTATCAGTTTTTCTCTTCTTCAGTTTGGACCCCTACAGATATTTTGGCATGCTTTTGATTATACTTTTTCTTTTTTTTTTTTAAGCTTTAAAAAGTTGAGAGAAGCTTAAAACTGTGAAAACTAAAGACATTGGAAGAACCAGTACACTGTGTCCTATCCAGCCGTAACGGCGCCAAGCAAAAACCTTTTTGGTTGCTTGGTCTTTATTTCTGTGTCAGTGGTGTCTGTCTATCTATCTATCTATCTATCTATCTATCTATCTGTCTGTCTGTCTGTCTGTCTGTCTGTCTGTCTGTCTATCATCTATATCTATCGGTCTGTCTGTATATCTGTCTGTCTCTCTGTCTGTCTGTCTGTCTGTCTATCATCTATATCTATCTGTCTGTATATCTGTCTGTCTCTCTATCTGTCTGTCTATATGTCTATCTATCTATCTATCTATCTATCTATCTATCTATCTATATGTCTGTCTGTATATCTATCTGTCTGTCTGTCTATCTATCTATCTATCTATCTGTGTCTGTCTGTCTATCTTTCTATCTATCTGTCTGTCAGTCTGTCTATCTGTATATCTATCTGTATTATTATTTGTGTTGTGAAAACCCCTCAAGTTTCAAGAGTTGCATTATTTGTCTGCTAAGTGTTTTCTGGTGATCTTGTTTGTAGTAATGAAGACATCGTAATGCTTAATCTGATATGGGACGTAAACAGCTGATTACGTTAAATAATCTCTGCTTGCTGACGTGACTTCTCTGTCCTTCTCTCTCATTCATTCTTTGACTGGCTGAAGTCTCCAACCAAGTGGTATATGAAGCTGGTTCCTGTAAGTGTAATTGTGAAATGCCTTATTTTATGCTGGCTTTTTCCATCTCGTGCTTCCATCATGTTTTTGTTGCCATGACAACTCTTTCACATTGTCTTCAGCTTCATTAACCACGCAATAAACTGTTGGCATAAACATATTTATATTAGGCTGTTATGTTGCCATCCAGGTATTTGTTCTATTTAAATGTCACTTCTGTTAGTTAAAGTTCCTATCACATGTCGTATTTTCAGTACTTTGCCATACATTAGTACATTGTTGAATAGGCCATCTTTTTTTTTTTTTTTTTTTTTTTTAGTGAAATGTTTAATGTCTATGTAATATTAGATGTGTTTTCGTCTTCTGAATCATTTGTTTATGTCTGTTTGCTCCAGGCACGTTATAGGAAGGAGCAGGTTCTGCCCAAGATGGTTCCCTGGATCCCCCCGGTGGACAACCTCCTGAAGGACAGCACAGATGGCTGTGCCCTCGCCGCCCTGCTGCACTTCTACTGCCCCGCCATCGTCAGCCTTGGAGGTACGTAAACCTGCCAAAACCCTCAACATTACTGTGCACTAAATAATATGCAAGGTTCAGAGGGAATAGTGTGTGGGAGCTGTTGAAGACAATGTGTAATCAAAATGAACCCTATTTACTTTCTTATTAAATGCACACACTCTTATGATATAGTAAGGATGCACCTGATATGCACAATTCAGGTTTAATTGCATATCATAAAATGTAAATGAGGATTTATGATATATTCATGGAAAAGTTTTTCACAATATATTTTTTTAAAATATTAATTATCATTTATCATTTAATATTTAAATATTTTTAAATATTAAATGATAGACAAATGTTTTTCCTATCATTGCATCAAAAAATACAGTAATATAGTGTATTTTTATTTAATGTTTTATATTATAAAATAAAATGATATATTAATGCTAAGTATAATATTATTATATTCATATTTTCTACAATATTCTAAAATATTATGCATTATACAATAGTCAAATGTTTTTTCATAACATTTCATAAAAAATAATACTGTGTATTATTTTAAAATTTTGATGTTATGAAATAAAACATTATAGTATTACTGTAAGTATATTATTAGTATTTTTATATATATATATATATATATATTTTTTTTACATTTTAAAAAATATTATATAATATTTAAGTTGTTGAAGCCCAGACAAATGTTTTTTTTAATCATTTAATAACAAAACCATACAAAAATTGAAAAAAAAAAAAATATATATATATATATATATATATATGTAATACTACACATGTATTAATACTATAATTTTTTATTTTAAAATATAAAATATAATTTATAGAATAGGATGTTTATGTTTTCACAATATTTTATTTAGATTTCAATTTTCTATTTGGTATTTATTCTGTTTATTCTTTATGTAAGCATTATTTACTCCTGAACATTCATTTTCACTTTAAAATGTCACATTACACAAGTTTTAAATGTTGTTTTTAACATGCTGTAAATCGATTTCAGCCATTTTGCAAGTTTCATTGGACTTTGAATTAGTGAATACAATAGTGTACAACTGCTCATTTAGAAAGCTTTTATATGACTTTAATCATCTTGAATTTACTGTTAATCTAATCGCAGTGATGAAGAGGACTAGAACTGTTCCTCCACCTAGCTGTGAAATCAAATGATGGATGCAATTACATTTATCTCCAAAGGCTAAATCACATGACTGGCATTTAGACCATGATTAATTGGCTTCTCCGTGATTGGTTGAGTCCTTGTAGAATCTGCCACATAGGCCAGATGATCTGTCTCACTGAGTAGTGCCTGATTAGTGTAGCACTTTGAATTGTCTTTGATTTACAGACATTTGCCTGAAGGAGACCATGTCACTGGCAGACAGTCTGTACAACCTACAGCTCATCCAGGACTTCTGCAGGGAGCACTTGAACCACTGCTGCCACTTCAACCTGGAGGACATGCTCTACGCTCATTCTTCCCTCAAAGTAAGCCTTCAGATACAACTTCCAGCGTCCAGATTTGGTTTCAGTTAGGAGTGTTTTACAGCCTGATGCCATAGTTGAACCTTAAGTTCCCCAAGTTCATTGCCTTCAAATTTCATTGGTGGAAATGTTACAACTGCAGGTCCAGGTTTGTCAAATTTCTCAGGCCACAACATATGCGATTGGTGGGATGCTGTTATTTGGAGCCCTTTTCTCGCAATAGCGCAAGTGCCGCCCGTGGGAGTTGGCTTTGTTCCTGTTAAAAAGCCAAAAGCATGAGGCGTGCCTTTAAACGCTGCTGTTTAAACCAGCCTCCCAATGGAAGCAGATTCTCCAAAGACTAGTGCCATTGACTATAACAGTAACAAAATCATATTAAAAATAACCAGCAGATTTTTAAAAATAGGAAGCATGGTTTGTTTGATAAGCCATTGTGGCTTTCTACGCCAAGCAGCCTAGACCCTTTTTTGCTTTTATACTGTGCTTTTCAATGGGAAATACCTACTGATGTGAGATTTTCTTCCTCTTAATATCTTAAAATGTTATTAAAAACAGAAAAAAAATGAATAGAATCAAACTGGTAGTACCTTCAGACTACTCTGTCAGTTCTAAAACAACTCTCTCACCATTCTCAATGAGATCAGATGGTAGGGAAGACCAGTTTTTTTTTCTTTCCGAATGTTATGTTGTCATGTCTTTGATCTTGGTCCACTCTGGTCTGGGCTCTGGACTGGATAGAAAGAACATCTGCAGCCAAGATTTTCAGTCATGGATACTGAGAAGCCTTTCTTCTTGAAATAAAGATGAATGGACATTTCTGCCTGTAGTGTTAAATCTATAAGATGAAACGGTTTCAGTGGTTATAGAAAGAGAATGTGGAGATATAGTTTGGCAATTTATGGTAAGGCAGTCACAATGGATTTGGAAACCTGGCCACACTTACTAACCCATAAAGAGGTTGTTTGAAATAACCTTAGAAACTTAGAGCAATTCTACTGGAATCAACGTCCCACCTGGTTTTTGTTTAAACTGTAGTTCAAAAAATGGTAGCAAAATCTTACACTGTGTTGGGTTTTATTTGCACATAACAGCCTCTGGTTAGAGGACATGATCAGCTTCTGATACAGTCTGATACAGTGCCAGACTTCAGAGCTGAATTTCAGAGATGTGAGTGGAATTGAGAGCAGGTCACTGAGCTGTAACCTTGACCCAGTTTCTGTCAGTGCTCTAATCCTCGCTGCTTCCTTTTATCAAAATGTTCAGTGCAGTTCGCACATGTGCTTCATGTGGTGTTCCTGCAGAAGATGCAGGTTTGAATCTGGAATGTATTCTGACCTGATCTCATTCCCTTCTCCTTTGTTTCCAGTATCCTCTCAACTGTAGAGTAAAAAGTTGTTAAAATCCCAAATGAAATAGATTAACAAATGAACAAAAGTCTGACATAGATTTACAGAATAAATTTAACATGTATATTTTCTATATATAATTATATGAATTTTTAATATTTATTTTTTTCTAATTTAATATTTTAATTAGCATCACAAAATTAATATTATTATTAGTATTACCATTTTTAATTGATTGACCACAGTAATGCGCATATAATAAGCAACATGTTTTAAAAAACACTCTATTTAAAGATTCCATTTCATTCTGTTGTCATGCCGTTAAGGAATTTACATACGCGTCAGATAGCATAATTCATTTTTTTACATATTATTTTTAACATAATTAATTGTACTAAATTAACATTTTAAATTGGCATCCCTAATTGAAAGCAACATTTCCATCCCCTAAAACTATAGATAAGCCTTCTAATAATATGTTCACGCCTTATGTGTGAATAAGTAGGTAGACAGGCAGATGGGGGAGAGGACGCGTGTGCCAAACACCATCTGGGTACAGACACGCGCCTGCTCCGGCTCTTTCAACCACTCCATACAGATGTTACCAGTCGACCCCTTTATTTATTTTTTTAGTTATTGCTAATAGCACTGGTAGGTGAGGTTTCATGACAATGCATAAAATCAATGAGGTTATGAAGAGAAAATACAAATTTCACTAGAGTATATTTGACAATGGTTGGTGTTGTTTTTGTTAATTTGCTAGCAAGTGACATCAATTTTATTATTAAAGGCTGTTGCAAAGGTTAACAAATGATGCCTTGGATTATATGATGAATAAATGTTTTAATCATTTGATTGTATGGAATAGATGTGGCTTAGCGCTACTCTAGCCTATAAAGAGAGCAAAGACTCTTTGTTGAAAGTCAATTAAAATGCTGAGGTAATGTCTTCTGGGAGTGGCCTCAGATAATTGCTGCTGTTACCCTGTGCCTTTTAACTGCTAGGTACAATTTCTGCTGAGTGGGAATAGTGTATCAGAGGCATTTTTCATCTTGTCAGGTACCCTTAATGAATTCAAGGTCATGAATTCTGTGGTCTTGGCATAAAGATGTTGGTCATAACACAAAAAGATTGTGTTATAAGACCAAGCAATAAAAAGCTATATATACTGTACATTATATAATTCCTTAACATTCCTTATATATAAGCTATACAATTACATTTGAAGGAAAAGAACATTCTTGTCTCCAGGTTGTGCCTGTTCATTCACTAACAGGATTTAGAGAATTGCAGAGACATCTTGTGGGAGAGAAGGACTATTGCATGTACTGGTTTTATACAAACATATCATTTTAGTGGGAAAATGCTTGCACGCCTCTCCTTAATATATATATATATATATATATATATGAAATACTAAAGGTATTGTTTTTTGTTTGTTTTTACCAGAATAACTATCTTGTGTTTATGGCTGAGCTCTTCTGGTGGTTCGAGGTTGTTAAACCACAATTTGTTCAACCTCAGGTGTTGGACACTGAAGGTAAACTAATCTTATAACAGAATGTTTTTTTACAGAAATGTTAACCAGTGTTCTTTACATTTGTATATTGACAAATTTGTCTTGTGATTTATAGCACCAGCCCCTTCACTAAAAAATCTGCCATCTGTGCCCATCTCAAAAGTCACAAAGAGAAGTTTCATGGAAAGACCTCCTAGTCCAGACAGACCAAGGTATATAAAAAATATCTTTAATGAAAAAAATCCCCCTCCTTTTTTTTTACTTTGCTTGTAGCTGTTGCAATTCAAATATAAAATTGCATTGATTATTCCTATTTTTTATTTTTATGTTTAAGTCTCCCCCTCCGACCTCAACCACAGACTTCAGGCTCAGGTAAATTTCATAAAATATGTTTTATGGCAACAAAATATAAATACTAAATGCACCCAGTGCTATATAAATTATATATGTTACACAGGTGAGATCAGGCGATCAACCTCAATGTCATTTGTGGACAGCTTCATGGGTACTTGGCCCAAGGAGAAGAAGTAAGTGCAGTTTTATTTCATTATTGAGACTTTAAGCCATAGAGTTTAAAACGTATACCATTGGATGCCATCCTGTCTTCTTTCTGCAGGTCTGCTGCTCAGGGTGTGTCCTTTGAAATCCCATTTGATAAAGAGTGCACCAATCAAACACCTACTGGCCGAGGAATGACTCGGTCTGCCAGCACTGAAGGTTTTGGTTTCAAGATGCCCCACGGGACAAGGGGCATCAAGAGAAACCTGTCCTTTCAGCCTGTCAATGGCAAGAACATGGGCATTGAGGAGGAAGGCTGTCCTGACAGCCAGCCACAAAATCTTAACAGCCGTCTAAATGGCTCAGGGCCACCTAGCATCGAAGAGGCCCTTGAGATCATCCACAACTCAGAGAAGCAATCACAGAGCCCCAGGGCCCATGCGGCCGGTGAGGGCTTTTTTCTTCACCTGCAGAATAAAAGTGAACTGAATCCCAAAGTAAAGGATGGCGAGCTAGACTCCATTTCAGAATCATTCAAAGGGGTTGCTAGCTCATCCACCACCGAAGTAGACACCGGCATCCATGTGCGGACAGAAGACATCCAAGAGACATTAGATGAGGACTCATCCCTTAGGGATTGTACTGTCAGCATGGAGCTTGACACAGATCAAGACTTTGAGGCAAGAGCTTGCCATAGCCAAGGCTCTATTAGCCCATGCCCCAGCAGCCTTGGTGCCAAGTCCCCTGCCGGAAGTATCCCAGCCCCTGCTTTTACACCTGGGATAAAGATGACCAGCTTTGCTGAGCAGAAATTCCGTAAACTGAATCCAAATGTGGAGGCCAAAGGTGGTGCTTCCCAAGGCACAACACCAGATGGTTCAGATCTCACCATTCCTCACTCTGTCTCCTGGGCCCCTTCGCCTGATATTAGCCCTGCACATCAGCCGTCCAAGGACCCAGCCCAGGCCATGGCTACAGAAATGGTGCAACTGCGCATGAGACTTGAGGAGAAGCGTCGAGCCATTGAAGCCCAGAAAAAGAAAGTGGAGGCGGCCTTTACCCGACACCGTCAAAAGATGGGACGCAGTGCTTTCCTCACGGTTGTCAAGAGGAAAGGAATAGATGGCACCTCACCATCTCAGGAGGACACTCCCAGCTCAGAGGGAAGCAAGACGCCAGTGGAGACACCCCAACCTGACAAGTCTCCGCTGAAGTCCGCAGGTGAGGACAGCACATGCGAGGCGGACCTGATGGAATATACACGCTCCATTGAGAAGCTCAATGCTTCCCTGAGCTTCTTGCAGACTGAGATGCAGCGACTTGCCCAGCAGCAGGAGGTAATCATGCAGATGCGGGAGCAACAGGCCTGGGTTGTGTCACCACCTCAACCTTCGCCACAAAAGCAGGTACGAGAGCTCAGAGGGAGTGGGACACGCTCTTCTGGGTCTCCCTCACCTGCAGATTCCCCTAGAGCTACACACCGTTCCCCTACAAACCTTAAGCGGAAGTCTGCTTCTTTCCATTCCAAGACACCAAGGACACCCAGACCCAGTGAGCTAAAGATCACTCCCTTCAACCGAGTCTTGACCGTTCCACAGTCAGTGGACAGCATCCCACGCCTCAGAAGATTCTCCCCTTCTCAGTCCGTGTCCTACTCGTTTTCTTATTTGGGAAGCGAGAAGAAACCACCATCAGGAGCTGAAACCACAGACAAGGACATTGAACAAGGCCTTGAGGCATTGTCTATTGAATGTTCTTCTGGAACTAACATCTCCCCAACCAAAGAAACTCAACAGGCAGTAACCGAAGACACTGACTTGAGTGCTAAGGAGCCAGAAGATAAAGGGAACAAACCAACAGAAGAAAGGGAAAAGCTGAAAAAGCCAACAGATGAAATTAAGCCTGCAGTGGAATCTAATGTGTCAGAAGTCTTGTCGCAGATTGTAATGGAGACCGTTTTTGTCACTCCCACCGAGCCAGTTGACATTGCCCATCAGACCAACAAAAATTTGATTGAGGTTCCACTGTCTGTTCTCAAGCCCCTGGATGGACAGGCGTTAGAAGAGGAAGGCGAAAAGGAGACTTCAGGGGAAAATCAGGACGATGAGCAGAAAATGTCCTGTGGATTCTTCTTCAAGGTAGATTTGAATGTCAAAGGATCCTTTAGCTTAGGGAAACTTGGAAATTAACTCTTCCAATACCACATGTTGTGAATACTTAGTGTTGAATGCTAAGGCAAGCGTCACTATTACTATTGCTTACTGTTAGTGATTAGAATGTAGAGTTAAAGAGTTAAAGTTTTAAACTTAAGTGTGTATCTTGTTCCACATCAATTGGGCTATGAACATGAATGATACTTCAAATTATGTTTGTTGAGGATATCGCTTTTCTAGACTTTGGGGTAGGATATGTCCTGGGCCAGTAAGCAAACACCCAGAGAACCTTAGCAACCACCTAAAAATGAGCTAAGACAATACAGAACACCTTGTTAGCCAGCTAACAGTGCCCTAGCAACTATCCAGAACACTTTAGCATTGTGGTGGCTAGTGCCAGTCGCATTTTATAAAGAAACTTTAAAAAATTGTGTTGCTTTAACTGTCAAAGGCCATAGTTAGAACCCGAAACACCGTATTACCATAACTTTAGTTTGGGAAAATGCTGTGGTGTGACTAATATCTGAAATTTTCTTAGCGTGTACAGTCGCAGGAGGGGGTTAGCTTGGGACAGATCACTGGAAAACGCAGCTGTTGGATCTAGGTCAGAAAATGGAGGGAAATAAATCATTTATTTTGTGATGTTTGCATTCTGCTGGGAGTCTGAGCAGTGTAGCGATCTGGTTTATTCAGACTGATCATATCAACATCAGTGTACTGCCTTCAGATACCTTGTTCAGATACTTGATACACATGAACATAAAAAGGCATTAGTAGAAATTCTTGATGTCAGATCTGATAATGTTTTTATGTTGTCAGGATGATATGAAAGGAGAGGACAGCATGGCCATGAAACGAGCGGCACTTCTGGAGAAAAGGCTGAGAAGAGAACGGGAGAGCCAGCAGAGGAAACAACAGCTGGAGGCAGAGCTTGAGCAAAAGAAAGAGGAGGCCCGGTAACAGCCAGCCCATCTGTCAGCCAATCTAGAAGTCTAAATTTTTCCCCAATATTCTTAATTCAAATATCTGTCCTTCCGCAGGCTGAAAGCAGAGGAAGACCGCATGAAGAAGGAAGAAGACAAAGCCCGGCGGGAATTTATCAAGCAGGAGTACCTGAGGAGAAAACAGCTGAAGCTTATGGAGGACATGGACACGCTTGTCAAACCGCGGTCTGTGGGGGCCAAGCAGAGGAAACCAAGGCCCAAGTCCATCCACAGAGATGTGATGGAGTCCCCCAGGACTCCTGTCAGGGCCACGGCAGGTAAAGGGCGAGCGCCCCCTACTGGCAAAGCCCGGCACTGTACGCTTTGTGCTACTCTCAGCCTTTTCCTGTCCAGCTCACTGCATCCCTCTGTATTTCCTTCTAACAAGTACTCTAACATTTTACTTGCTCTAAATATCTATTCTAACCAATTTAATCATTTTCTAACTAATGTAACAAAGTAGTTGAACTAATTTAAACAATCTTGCTGATTTTTTTTATTTTGTTCAACTTATTTGGACACATCCTACTGTACAAGACAGATGTAAAGTAAATTTTACAGCTCCTTTATAAATACAATATATATAAACACTTTTGTATGTGTTAAGACAGTTTAAAGGAGCTGGAGAGGCCATTTAGCAACATCATTACAGAGAGCTGTACTATTATGAGGGTAACACAAAGTTTGGTTGGGCTTGCTGTTGTCTTGTGTAACTGTGGGTCCTGTCCCGTTTTCTGTTTTGCATCTAGGTTCACGACCTCGTGTTTTTTCAGTGTCCAGTCTGTCTCTGGCCTCTCTTGGAGATAATGACAGTGTCAACTCGGATAGGAAAACACCCAGGTAAGAGGCACTTTAAGCAGCCAACAGAATAAGAAAATGTTTATTTCTTGTGTTTCCCTGCAATTGTATGTATTTCTCTAACTTTACTGTACAATACTAATCCAGTATCCTTTGAATTCTCTGTATTTTTCCTTCGTATTCTTGAATGTTCTTGCATCTTAGAAGCAATAGCTTAGCATCTGGCAGTCTTTTCTTCTTTTTGAGCTCTCCTCGTGTGAGAAATAGAAGGTCAGTCTTAGTTAAATAAGACTCTTTATGCATTCATCTTCTGTTCAAGAAGAACATCCTGTTTTGCTATGAGCTTGGCAGCAACACGAGGAATGATCCCCAATCTTTGAACTATAAAAATGGCTATTATAGTTCACCCATCACTGCTTTTTTTGTTTTATTTTGTCATTATCAAACAAGCATTGATTTAAGGTCACTAACCCTCACACTGGCATTGAACGGCACTGAAACCACAAAAACGCTACAGTAAAGATCTGCACTTCACACTTATGCAAGAGACTTATTTAGAGGCTTCAATAATGTTATTAAAATAATTATTTTAAAAAAAAAATATTAAACTGGTCTCAATGTACATTTAATAATCAGTTGCTTTCTGAAATACGTCACATTAAAAGTATTTTATTTTTGTTGTTTCATTTGATGCTTATGACAATGAAACATAAATAAATACATAAAAAACACAATGTTATGATTAAGAGCTATAAATCAGTCCCTAAGTCCTCACTGCCTGATTTCGCATGAGAGCAGGAGTTGTTAGTAGGTGTATCAGCACTGTTCCTGTCAGAGTTTGCAGGACTCAGTTTATCATGTCATCCCAGTAGGCCTGACTCGGCAGACGGTTGCCTTTCGCCCACTCGCTCCAGCAGTCGTAACGGAGAGAAAGACTGGGAGAATGGTTCCACCACATCCTCACTCACATCCAACACCGAATACACAGGTTAAAATACTTTTTCACTGTATTTGACAGCTGCAACTCTACTTCCAGTCCACCAGAGGGAGCTGCGGTCTGTATAATAGTTCTGAGCAGTACTCTCTACATAAAAGTTTTTTTAAATGGCCAAACATTTGAACATTATGAACATAATTCCATTTTGTATAAAACATGCTCAGAACTTCAGGTGATGGCTCCATCTAGAGGACTGGAGGGTGAACGGCAGACTCAGATGGTACAATAACTTATTATATTCTATTGTATTAAACTATGACATTACATAATACCCCCTCTATATCTTTGCTGCAGGTCCTAAATTATATAAGGAGCCCAGTGCAAAGTCAAATAAGCATATAATTCAGAATGCTTTGGCACATTGCTGTTTGGCTGGCAAAGTCAATGAGGGACAGAAAAACAAGATTTTGGAGGTAAGCATGTCCGTTGATTTTCATTAAATTTATACTATATTTTATGTTTTTTTCATTATATTTATTTGTTTTCTCAAGGAAATGGAGAAATCAGGGGCCAACAACTTTCTGATCCTGTTCCGGGATTCCGGCTGCCAGTTTCGCTCTCTTTACACGTACTGCCCCGACACGGAGGAGATCACCAAGTTGGCCGGCATCGGTCCTAAAACCATCTCACGCAAGATGATCGACGGCCTCTACAAGTACAACTCGGACAGGAAGCAGTTCAGCCAAATTCCAGCCAAGACCATGTCTGCAAATGTCGACGCCATCACGATCCATAGCCACCTGTGGCAGACCAAAAAACCAGGAACACCGAAGAAAGTAGCGGCCGTAAAGTCCTAGTGTTTCTCGACGTCGGATGTACACAATCTCAATGCACTTGTTTGTACATATTCTAATCATACAACACTTTTTACACTCTTCCGTCAGATTTTGTTAGGACACACAAGTTGGCGAAAATTATGCACAACTGGTATGTAAAACTCTACGGGGTGGCAAATGGATCAAACTCATGTGTCTAACACCCAAGACTGTCTGATTCAAGTTGTTTTACTGCACCGTGTATGTGTTGTTTTTATGTAAATGTGCCAAAAAAAGGAAATAATGAAAAGTTGTCATGGATGACCTATTTTAATTTGGTACACTAAAGCACTGAATGTTCTTAGTTTGTACATAAATCTCGCACATATGTTGACGTGTGGCCTTATGTTGCTGTTTTGTTTAAATTTTAATCTTGTTTTTATTAGATTTATTTTTTACGATTGTCCTGTTATGATTGTACGGCTGCTTATGGAAAGGTTCTCACATGCATAGCTTGTGATTATAACAGTTTAGTACTGCAAGGGAATCCTGTCATATCTAGTATTCATTAACCAGTGTGTTAAAGTGCAGTGAGTGGCGTTGTTTGCAGGCCGAACCCACTTTTGATGGGTTTTTCAACATTATCTAATGGCATTGATTCACAGCAGGATTGTGAATTCATTTAATTTCGTTCCTGTAGGTGTATTAACTTTTTTTATATATATATATATATATATATATATATACATTTTGTTTTGTTTTGTTTTTTTGACCGACTGAAGGAAATGTTCAGCTTAATGATCTATTTAATCAATATTTATCTTTCATAAAAGGTCTTAAATAAGACTAGGGGTTAGAAAACCAAACCTTTCTGTTATATCGGTTTATTATTGTTGGTGCGAAAAAAAAATCAGGTGTATTATGATAGACTGAATTGTTTCAACGATATTTCCATGGATTAAGATATGCTGGAGTAATAACCATTTTCAAAATACTTTTGTACTGTAATGTATGCTTGTGCTTACTGATCTGAAGTATTTCTCTGTCCTGGGTCACACAGAACTATTAAAAGCAGTTTACCAAATGATATTTTACCGGATTGTTGGAGACATTTCCATGTTTTGCGACTGAGGGCTAAATCATTTGAATGGTAAATTATTTAAAATAATAAATAAACTTTTTGACTTGTTGAAGAGGTCAAAACAAGCCACATTTTGTACGCCTGGAGTCTCTGTGGCATTTTAAGACATTGTGAATCACAGTCTGTTAGCATTCCCCCGTAAGGTGCGATCATATTAGCGAAATTTTGCTAAAGTGAAATTTCTTGGGCAAAAATGGCCATTGTCAACAGTGTAGTGATGTATGAAGCATAGCTCACACCAAGTCATTTTCAAACCAAACCGCTTTCTGTTGGTCAAAGCGGCGAATTTGCGTGACCAACTTCAATCCGTTGCGAACTCTACATGGGGACATTTTTGCGAAATTACCAATATTGCGAATACCTATTGAAATGACACGATTTCAACAGCGAACATTTGCCGAACAATGATAGTTAAATGTGACCGCACTTTTAATCGTCTTAAGGCAAAATGTGGCTGTATACGGGTAGAGGCGTTTGTTGCCTGACGAAAAAAACAGCCTTCCTTTTGTGCTCTTCATTTCAGTAGGAATTGTAAAAATTGTCATTATTTTTGACTCCTGAAACAAACTTGCACACATGTTCTCACATACAAACATCTATTAAGTAGTTCTGACTGATGTGTCTGTGTTTGGAATGGAAATAATGCGCACAGCCTTTAATACAAAGTACCCTGTTAGGACGCCATCTTTAATCCATTAGAAAGGTACTACTGTTGTACTACTGGAAACGGAATTATTGTTTGGTCATTTCTGGCCACAAATGAGGGTTACTTAACTGTAAATGAGCACGATTGAATACTGTACAGTGTGTGTTCTCTGATTTCTCCAGCACGTCTCTCTCTTTTATTTTCTTTCAGGCGTGCATATTGTTCAAATAACATGTTCGATTTCAATTGCATTCAATAAATTTCGCATGGCCTCAGTTGCAGCCTGCTGATTATTCTTTAACATAAGCTATTGAGTCCATTCATCTGTATTTCATGAATGTATGCCACAATGCATAGTAAAATTGCAGTGTTTAGTTACTAGAAAAAGTGCTCACTTCAGTACTAGTAGTGCATACTATATATGTCCTGTCAAGCAAAAAGAGTGGTTGTGAGGGAGCATGTAGAAGTTGGCACTTCTGAGTCCAGACCTTAAATTCATTGAACATGTCCATCAAGAGGTCCATCAATATTTGGTCAAGATCTTGTTTTGAAAATGCAAGAGTCAAGCACTCTGTAAAGTCTCCTCCAGCACATCCCAAAGACTTTAAACGATTTTAAGATCTGGACTCAGAGGTGCCAATTCATGTGGGAAAATGATTCTTCATGCTCCCTCACAACCATTCTTTCACAATTTGAGCCTGGAATATGGCCATGATGTGTCTTCCTACATGGTTGTTTAAGAAATGAAAAGCTACACTAAAGTTAGAAGAGCCATTGCCAAACATATAACATGCTGGAAACATAATAATCACGACATTAATGATCCAGTCATAGACTCTTAAGTATTCACTCTTATAAACATTCATCGTGCTATCTCTGTCAGCTTGAAGACGAATCTGGAATTTCGATCAAATACAGGCTATATTGCTGTGTAAAACATAGAGTAGGCTATGTTTCAAATGTTTATTCATATATGTAAATATGTCATGAATTGAGAAATAAACTTTTCCTTGAGCTTTTGATATATAAGAGGTCATTGTACTATAAGAATATCCTGTAAGTTTCAGAACTGAAAACTTCCTTGTTAGTCCAATACAAGCTTTTATTGACACCAGGCCCATTGAACGACTGATCCTGGAATGTGCCTGTCATAGATAGGTGAAACGCCGCCTCCACAGAAGAAATCGACACCTACTTCATCACTGCAACGTTAGCCCCGCCCACTGGCGTGTTAGTGAGATGAGGAGAGAAGAGTGATAGCGTGATTTTTCCCCCAAACCAGTTCAGTGGAAATCCCACCCTGGAGCCGAATCTAAACATTTCACTGGCCATGTCAATCACAATAACGATTGCCTACACCCAACCCTGATCCCTAAACCTACCCGTCACTGTAACCTCAGCCAATGAAATTGGTTGCAGGGCAGGGATTTCTGCTGAACCGTTTGGGGAAAAAAATCACGCAGAGCGATACAACAGGACACAATTAACATTACCTTTCAAAGGATCTTTATGCTAGGAATATGGTTATTTATTTTCAACAATGTGAATGTCCCAGTTGAGCTTTATTTATTTTTATAAAATGGTTAGTTCCTTGATTCTGATTGGTCAATAGCTGTTTTATTCACGATAAAACACGGCTATGACCGCTTCACCTAACAGTTTTGTGTATCACTACGCTACACCCTTAGCAACCACTCTTACCAACGTAAACTGTTCTAAGTTGATATTGTTCATTAAAGCTTACTGTATTATGTAGATGAGTATTGTGAGAAAGAGATCAAGTGAGCGAGTTTATTACCTGCATTCAGATTTAGCATTTTCCTTCAGGTCAGTCCTATGTTCATAATAAAAAATTTGTTTAAATGTCCGATGTATTATCTTGTCCTTTTAACAGTTAAGGGGTTTTCCCATGACTGACAGCGCTAGTCAAAGCATTTGTCAGTTGCTTCTTGTTCCGTGTTCACAACAATTCAGTCTTTTCAAAGTAAAAGTCTTCATTACTGACTGACACACTCATAAAGACAGTCTTTGCCGCCATCTAATGGTGTAATAAATGTAACTTCTGTTGCTGTTCATGGTCAGGGACTAATTTAGGAAGGCTTTTAGTTAATGTTTACTTCATGAAAGTTGCATTGATACATATTTTTGGCTTTAATATTTGTATTGTGTGGTAACCGTTTTATAAAAGCAATAAGGTTGCTTATTGCTTACCTATTCAGTATTTCACTGTGGATTCTTTGGTAAATCAATCGCATTTCAGCACAGGCTTTGCAAACAGACTTTTACGATAACTCAGTTACTCCTACTGTTCTAATGCCTGATCTGATTCCCGTTTTATTCAACGAATCTCTTAGTTATATCGCGTTTGCACTGTTAGTTACAATGAAAGCACTTGTTAGTGTGCAGAAACTGAGTTGCATTCAAAGATGACTGCTTTCATGCGCTCAACAACATGTCTGTGTTCGGCTGTTCATCACTGCAGCCTTTCATGCCACTATCTAAATATAATGCCATAGATTCAAATGTAATGTAGCACTTTTCATGATTAGTTAACCTTGAGAGCTGTAATAGTAAAATCGTGCTAAAAGAGAGAGTAATACTTTTTCAAATGGAAAGATGCCAGCCAATCACAGCAGTGGGGGTTTACAGTGAAGTCATAGCAGACACGCCCCTTAAAAAAAATTAAAAATTATCTCCGAGTCTCCCAGTAGTACGACTTGAGAGGGCGTTCATGTCCTATTTCCCACTAGGAAACTCGTATTTCCGATAGCATGTGAAGGCAGCAACAACATCTGATAATTTTACAAGCATCAAGAAAGCAGCTGACAGGTGATTCATGAGCAGGAGGTGGCAGTCGCAGGTGTGGGTGGATCACACACCCAGTCAGACTCGACGAAGTACATGCTGACTGACTACACATATTCATGAGCGACATTTATTCAGCCATTCAAGAGCATTTCTGATATCTCTGGTGAGTTGATTTATGTTTTTGGGCGAGTTGTAATAATATTTGTTTAGGCTAATTTAGTAGAATGTAGACATAAATACTTAATTAAGCGCTACGCTTATTCATGTATAGGTGCATTAGCTTCTTCATAGTTTGAACAGGGTTTACTGTGACTCCATGTGTACTATACTATACATTGACATCAGTTTACTTAGACTAAACGTATTATTGATCAAGAAAAAGGAAGGAAAATAGAAACGACAACATTGCTTCACAAGTATTTGGACCCTCACACTTAAAATGTCATTGCGTTAGATTCAAGTATCAAACCAAGTGGCATTCGTTTTAAAGAACGATAACAGAAGCTCACATGTAAAGCGTTTTAAATGATAAAACTAAATATGTTGTTCATAATGAGGATTAAAAATATTCACTTTGTGGTTGTCAAACGTTAGTTCATAGTTAATGTGATGAAATTCACCTTTTGTGGACACTGGCTGTGAGAACTTGAGAAGAACTGACTTAATACATTAACGCAAAAAAAAAATGTCATTGCAAAAATAACTCAGACTCATATTTTGTTATCTAATGCGATGAAAAGTCCAAGTGCACTCTTAAAAATGAAGGTTCCAAAGGGGGTTTTCACAGCAATACCATAGAAGAACCATTTTTGGTTCCCCAAAGAACCTTTCAGTGAACAGTTTTTAAAAAGAACATTTGTGTGAAGAACATTTTATTAATCTAAAAAACATTTTCCACTATTATAAAGAACCTTTTGTGGAATGGAAAGGTTCTATGGATGTTAAAGTTTCTTCACTTTTTGAGTGTACTTCTCGGTTCCACTGTAAGTGACGCATTACGCATAAAACAACTTCTCAAGTCCTGCTCTGACTTGCCCTGAACGTTAGAAGGGAATGTTCCTTTTTTACACCCATCTGTTTACCCAGGTCTTCATGTGATGCAACTGTGCACTTACCTGCACTTTTAGTTTAAGTACAATTTACCAGTGTCTTGGTTTGTTAATATATATGCTATAGCACTGCCACAATAGCATTTTGTTGTTATTGTTGTTCTACAAAGAGCTTTACCTTTAGCTGATTGAATACCACCTCCAGCATTCACAATTATAAAGCATATTTGTTTTAGTGAATTGAACGAACAAAGGCCAAACTGGGTGTGTTTTCCAACGTAAAAGTGTTTCGCAATATGTGTGACACATGGAGTGTCATTGGAGGGCTGCAGGTTAATAAATCATAAAGCGTGCCAGTTCAACCTGAACCTTGAATGCTCAGGAACCATGATCTTAGTTCAGTTAAAAAGGCCTCTATTTATACCTGAAGCTGGAACTACCAGTTGCGAAATTTGAATAAAGACAGTATGACACAAGAGATATTAAATGGATTTTCTAGCTCTAACCTTTGTAATTCCCTCGATGTGTCATCAGGGTCTTTAGATGAGATGTCAATGATATCACTTCCTGTTTCATGTTTTTTCTTTATTGATTTGTTAAAGAATAAATAATTAAATAAAATTTCAGATATTTATAACATTTTTAAAATAATAATAATAATCTTAATAAAAATAAAATATTATGTTATTGTTAAAATATAAACTGCTTAAGGTTCACTTTTTTAAGAATTTCATTCTTTTAATGAAGCCTTTTTTGTTTTAATGAAGCCAGTTGTATCACCCTGACTTTTTGTTTTGTTTTACTTTATTTCCCCAAAGATATTTAAATTAATTTTAATTGATTTAAAAATGTTAATCATAAAATAACTGCATTTAGGTAATTTTATACAAATTGCACTAATGTATTTTTAAATAAAATAAAAAATTAATAAAAAGTGCCTTGATTTATTATTTCAAATAATTTTTTTATGAATTATTATTATTATTTTACTGTTAATGCTATTATGCTAGAGGCTTAAATTTGAATTTGATAGCAATATTGGATAATTGTATGTAAAATTTGGGTTTTAATGTATTTAGAATAAAAAAATGCTCTAATTTATTTGAAACCTTTTAAGAAATATTTATTTATTTATTATATTTTACATTTATTGCTACAGTATATAAAAACAATAAAAATTAATAATAATTGTGTATTATGTGTATATATTATATACGGTAGTCTGCAAATCTCTGATCTGTTTGAAACTGTTCAAGACTAAGGCTGTGTCCGAAAACTTTTTGAAGGCAGCAGATGTATCCTTTGCCTCTGATATCCCACAATCCTGTGCTTTCCATACAGTTGAGCTTAAAAAATAAAGATGCCGTCTGAAAGTTGTGGTTGGTGGTCAGTTTGTGTGTAAATGTACATTTTTGACCATTGTTTTCCACTTCTGATGTAATTTTTAGCGAGAAATTACTACTGTAGTAATTAAATATTTGGTTAGTTTTCACCAAAGTTCGCTCTATCATTAAACTGTTACGCTGCCTCAGAAGTCTGTCCGAAATCAGTTTTGTGAGGTACCTTCATGTGCAAACGCTGCCTGCAGAGTCATTTCCTGATAAGGCAGCGAGGCAACAAGTAACAGCCTAAATCTACCAGCCCTGTGAGAATGTGAACAGGTGGGAGAGGCTCGTCTGATAAGTTCTTACTCAGCAATAATTCGATTTGATGAGTAACAGCAAGCCTGTCTGCAGTGAACTGAATGATTCATTTGATTCTTCCTCTGTGCTTGACTAACCAGTATAACTGTTTTTGATAGGGCAACTGGCAAAGTAGAAAAATCATGCTCACTTATTTTTTGCACAAGCAAGCAATCACATTTTCTTCAGAAAACTAGCTCTTATCATGCCTGACTTTCAAAAATTAGCTATTTTACGTTTGTTTTCAGGATGTTATTTCTTAATCTTGAACCTTTGGATGTTGCTCAATCGAACACGTAGACAAGAGCGTCTCATTTGAATGTAAACATTTCAAACATGTCAGATGTTGTAAATTATTTCACACAGCGTCACGCGAACATACGGTGGTGTTTAAGCGAGTTTTCAGCCTCAGGCATCAACAATTTCAGGTATCCTTGTACCCTAATCCACACAAGCCTCAGCCTGCCTCCTTGCACACATCCAGCCCAAACTGAGTGGGAAAACGACCTGTGTTTCTTGTGTTCAACAACAATGAGTCACCGGTGAATTCCTGGTGTTAAATACAGTATTGCGAGGAATGTTTAGGTAAAGGGGCTTTGAGTTGAGGTGTTTACTAAGGGATGAGTTTAAGTGGAGGATTTAGTTTTCTATTGTCACTCTCCAGTTGAAATCTATGGTTCAGTGCACTTCATGCAGGAACAGGCCTTCAGGTGAATTTCCTTATTTGGGAAGTGGGATCAAATGAATGTGTGTCTTTTGAAATAGATCTGTTTAACGTTTGTTTTTGTTCTACAGATGTAGACGGGACCGTGGACAAGGTTTATTTCCACTCCTTCAGCATTCAGCATCATGGACTACCACTTTTGGCAACAAAAACTCTCAAATGATAAACGTATATGTTGGATACGGACGCCTACATAACCCAGTCTACTATGGAAAAACATGACTTAAAAGCTGATTATTAAATATGCTAAATATTGAAGTAATAATTTTGTAGTTTTTTTGTTCAAGTGAAGAACAAAGCCATGTATTCTCCTTTGTTGTTCTTCATTGTTCTGTATGGCATCTTCCTGACATGTGGCCTATGCTGGATGGAGCAATCTGAATAGTACAGCCCGAAAAACCATTCAATATGAAGGTAAGAGTCTTCTTTGTTGAGTTTACAATTGTGTACAACTGTGAGCTAAATATTAGCATTAGCATATGTAGCAAATACAGTACACAAATCTCATTGTTTTCTATATTTTCCATAAACTATTATCTAACATAAAGTATGCATCAAATGTCTGTATGTCATCTTACTAGGGTGATTTTGACATGTGACACCTCTTGAACTTTTTGACTGTATCTAACAATTAAAATAATATGACAATGTAAATCACAATTTTGACTTAATCTATCAAAATTATATTCAATTCATTGTTGTAAAACTTCAACAATAAACTAATTTTAATGACCAAAAATGCACTAAAAATATTTAAACGTCCCACATTTTGCATTCAACCCTGTTACTACATAATTTTCCCCTTCTACAAAAAAATTATTACTTTAACATTTTGACACCCAACAAAATGACATAAGTTGGACACTTTCTACAACATGATGGGAGGACAAGTAAATAATTTCATTCACTTTTCTTAATTTTTACACAAATTGCAGTGTTGAGTGCATTCATCAAGCTCAATAGTCAACCCTGTTATTGTAAGAATAAATTATCAAACAAATATTTTGCTTTATGAAAAGTAGTTTTCAGATAACTACTAGTTTATCAATAACTACAAAAGAACATTTGGTACCAGACTAGTACCTTCTGAGTGGAAGTTTAATTTGCAACCCTGTTACTTGCAACAGATTCTGGGATGTTTTTTAATGTAAATAAATATATGTTTATTTATTTTATGAACTTGAAAATAAACTACATTTTTATGTTTAAAATACAAAATGTAATGTACATGTCGCCAAATTTTTGTAATAGTGTTGAAAATCCCCATACAGTGCAATAGTCGAGTTCCAGAAGTAAAAATCCTATTCATTTTCTCTTTATAGGGAAATTGAATTTTAACGATAAATTATAAACCTTTAAAGACAGCCTTACTGTGAGCTACGAGGTTGTTAATCGATAGTATTTGCTTCTGTTGAAGCCTGCATTATTTTAACTTCATAATCGTGTTTAACAGCGGAATTTGTGGTGAAAACTACAATACCCATGATGCTGTACAAAAAATTCCACCAATCAGAGAGTCGAAAAAAGCAAAATGTGCCAAAAGATCTCTTTATCTCTGCCTACTCCCATGAAGCACTGCGAATGACGTAGAGTCTATCTCCCTACGCTTTCAAAATACTGAAATATTTGTGTGTATATATGTATATTGCAATCAACTTAAAATATATTGTTTTTATAAATATAATCAACATTTTTAAATGAGTAGTTTTATATTTCTCCATAGTTTTTTTATTTGATTATGCTGTTCGCAATGCTTCATGGGATTGTAGTTCTTTCCATCACTAAAACCGTTGACTGGTACCTTTGTCTTTTTGTTCAGTTTTAAAATACTATTTTTTTTTTTTTCCAAATTTAGTAATGTTACGATTCACCTCGTAGCTGGTTGGCTTGGTTCAGAAACCTATAATGCTTTAATGCTTTAAAATCCCTATGGGAGAAATGAAAGGAAAAAATCCAGCACCGCTGAAAAGGGGGTGAACACTTTTGCACTCTAATGCAAATGAATGAAAAATAAAACATACATGTTCACATATATAGTTAATATTTGCTTTGACCTCCTGTGGTTGCTGATCAATCATCTTCCGAAGGTTAAGCACCTCCTTTAGAGTTGGACCATATTCGTGTTTGGCAAATAGAAAACGCATTGTTATTCTACATGCATTTATGTTTTT
The DNA here is from genome assembly GCF_019924925.1 of Ctenopharyngodon idella. Classification (NCBI taxonomy): domain Eukaryota; kingdom Metazoa; phylum Chordata; class Actinopteri; order Cypriniformes; family Xenocyprididae; genus Ctenopharyngodon; species Ctenopharyngodon idella. The sequence goes on from NC_067229.1 coordinate 9,884,887, forward strand.
GTCCTTAGATAACCATGTGATCACGTTTAAAGAGGATGGTATTTGGAATTACTCCACAATGCTGATTATGGAGGATCTGGGTTTGCTGGTGTTGGGGGCAAGAGAGGCCGTCTACGCCCTTGACATGAATGATATCTCCGTTGCCAAGTCTAAGGTGCCGGTTTGATTTCCTTTCCTTTATCTCTTGGCAACAACATAACAGAATTCTTTCACCCTGTTTCAAAGCAGCACATCTGTATAGCCTGTATTGATTTCTCTCCACCCATCAGGTGTTTTGGAAGGTTACAGAGGAGAAACAAAAGGAATGCACCTCCAAAGGAAAACATCCTGACGTGAGTAGAGATAACTGCCATACATGCTGAAAGACACAAACACATCAGTGTAAATTCTCTGAACAAGGGAGGTTGTTTTTCTATATGATATCAAAAATCTGATTGATCACCTTTTCAGATTGACTGTCGCAATTATGTACGGATGCTGCATCAAATGAATGACAGCGTGATGTACGTGTGCGGAACAAACGCCTTTAGCCCCACCTGCGATTACATAGTAAGTGACATGACCAGAAAAACAATATATTTTCATGTTTTTAAAAATATTTAGGGCCCGAGCACCGATGGTGTGAGGACCCTATTGTAATTGCTCGGTCAATAATTATTCTCCTCCGAAATGAATCACATTTTTGAGGGCCTAAACATGCTCGAAAACTCATGAAACTTTGCACACGCATCAGAAGTGGTGAAAATTTACGTCTGATATGGGTTTCAGAATTAGGTGTGGCAAAATGGCTCAATAGATCAACATCATATTTAGTCAGTCTAAAGGTCTAAAGGCCTTTGTGACGTTAAATTGTGAAGATCTTGGGTTTTCACTGAAGGGTGTTATCCGTGGCGGCCTGACAAAGTTCGATGTTTCGCCATAAAACAGGGAGTTGATGTAACTCGTACATACAATGTCTGATCTTCCCCAAACTTCACATGTTTTATTAGAGTCCTGGCCTGAAGACATCTACATGGCAATAATCAGTTACAGTCATAGCACCACCTGCGGGCAACAGGAAATGACATGTTTTACTCTGTGATTAACTCCTCATAGAAATTAAACCAGATCAACATCATATGTTGTCATTCTAATCTTAAGGCCTTAGCGATGATAAATATCAAAGATCTTGAGTTTTCGTTGAAGGGCGTGTCCACACAGTGTCCGATCTACCCCAGACTTCACGTGTGTGATAAGAGTCCTGGCCTGAAGACATCTATATGCCAATATTCAGTTAGTCATAGTGCCACCTGCTGGCAACAGGAAATGGCATGCTTTACACTGTAATTCACTCCCAGAAACACATTTAAATATGCCATGAAGTAAAATCATGCAACACTTGGCTAAGTGCTAATGTATGCAATTAACGCCACAAAACAGGAAGTTGTTGTAATTCAGGCATACAGTGTCCGATCTGCTCCAAACTTCACGTTTGTAAATCACTTTCACTTTCTTCCTGGTATGAGATTAGGAACGTCAGGTTTCATGTGATCCATCATGCGCTAGTGTCATAGTGTTGAAAAACAAGATAAAAAAAACCTTGCGTTCATTGCATTTGTTTGAACAGACGTACAGTGACGGGCAGCTGAAGCTGGAGGGAAAGCAGGAAGACGGGAGGGGGAAATGTCCTTTCGATCCGTTCCAGAGATCCTCTTCTGTCATGGTTGGTATGTATGTCGTCCATGCGGCTTTTTTAGCAGTTTAAAGTGCCCCAATTATGTTCTTTCGAATATTATCTTTCATGCAGTGTATAATATAGCTGTTTGTGAATGTAAAAGGTCTGCAAATGTCTAAAAATGCAAAGTGCACGACAAATGAAGTTATTGTCTCTTAAAAGAACTATGGTCAGCCAGTATTTTTTCCAGGTCTTCACTGGCTGCCCGTGAACAACATCTACTTTGACCCTCAAACACTGTAGTTGTAGCTCAGGCCTGGAAGAGTTTTAATCACAATAGACTAGGCCATCTGACCAATCAGAGCAGAGTAGGCTTTCAGAGAGGAGGACTTTAGAGAGACTGAATATTCAAACTGTTTTCAGACTCTTTGAGAAAAGAGGTGATGTGCAATGTATGAGAAAAATGTAAACCTCTTGTAGGAGAGAAAGTTAGGGACCTTTAAAATAGAATAATGGGGCACTTTGAATGCATTATGGTGGGAGGAAAAATTATATTTATTTATTTATTTTTAATTATTTTATTTCTTTTGCCATAGATCAAGACCTGTATTCTGCCACGTCCTTAAACTTTCTGGGTTCGGAGCCGGTCCTACTCCGCACCTCTCCCGCTACACTGCGGACAGTGTTTAAGAGCTCTTGGCTCAATGGTATGTCGGACATGATGACAAGACTTCATCCAGGAAACACATCAAAGTACCGTGAGAGCAATTCAAAAGTCATATGCTCTCCAAACACTCTCTCGGTACTTTGATGTCATAGGCTGATCAGTCTGCACAGCGCCGCTGCATCTCGATCAAGCCTAAAGACTAATTACATGCTTTTATTAGTCTAATTGTATATTAATGAAAGGCTTCGTGTAAATATCCTATTTTATAGTTTATAGCTGGTTTTATTACCAGAAGTTTTTATATTATTTATATAATCTGATTAAAATTTAAGTTTAATGATTGTTTTGAACTTTTGTTTTGGATCATTACTAAAAAAAACTAAACTAAAATTTAAAATGATGGTGTTAGTTATGGCGTAACGTATTAGAAAATTGTTTCCAAACTAGTGTTATTTTGGTATTATTTTTATGCTTTCATCGTATTTATTAATATTTTGAATGAGCTTTTTTAATTAATAATTTCAGTTCTCATTTCAATTTTAGTAATTTTTTTATGTGCTTTTGTCATTTTATTGATATAAAATAAAACTAAAAATAATATAGAATATAAATCTTACATTAAAAAACTTAAAGGTTTCTACATGCAGGAAAAAAATAGAAAGCTAAATCACATGCACGCTTTACTAAGTCGTTCCCTTGATTTGCTAAATCAAAATTTAGTAATTTTGTGTGCTTTTGTAATTTTTAAAAAATATTTTTATATAATTTATTTCTTTTTCAGTTTTAGTAATTTTCCTTCAACTTAAATTTAGTCATTAATAGTAATTTATTATCTATATAAAGTTTGTAATTTTTAGTAATTTAATTATTTATTTGCCAAGGAAACCTATGAAGCCCCGCACATGACATGCATGAAAAAAGTAAATTGTGTGCGCGATTTACTATTTCGCTCCCTCGATTTGCTAAATTGTGCGCATGATTTAGCAAATCGAGGTAACGACTTAGTAAAGCCTTCTATTTTTTTCCTGCATGTCATGCGCGGGGCTCTGTAGAAACCTTTCTAATTTTAAGTTCTATAAATGTAAGATTTATATCTATATTATTTTTAGCTGTATTTCAGTTACAGAAAACAATTTTAGTTTTAGTTAATAATAACAACACTGCTCTGAACAAAGTGAAAAGTCACATTTCTCTACCCACTCAAGAGCCGAGATTCGTCTACATGGACGTGGTCCCAGAAAGTGAGGACAGTCCCGAGGGTGATGATGACAAAGTCTACATGTTCTTCAGTGAGAACGCCATGGAGTACGACTTCTACAACAAGCTTGTGGTGTCGCGTGTCGCCAGAGTCTGCAAGGTAACACTTCACTGATCCCAGTCAGAAGTGGTGCAAACGGAAGGATTTAGCAGATTTAGCCTTGATCTTGTAAAGACTTATGTCATTTTCCCCTGTTGTACAGGGCGATGTGGGTGGTCTAAGGACCCTCCAGAGGAAATGGACCTCCTTCTTAAAGGCTCGTCTGGACTGCTCTGTCTCTGAGCCCAGTCTACCCTATGTCATACAGGACGTCTTCCATGTCCGCTCCAAGAAATGGAGGAAAAGTGTCTTTTACGCTGTCTTCACCTCTCAATCGTAAGTTTCGTCTTGCATGGTCTTTTTTTTTAAACATTTATTTCTATTCTGTATCTGAATTTACTCATTCGTTCAGCTCACAGTTGTGTTTGTGTATGCAGAAGCTCAACAGATCAGTCTTCAGCGGTTTGTGCATTTAATGTAACCGATATCAGTGAGGTGTTCTCTCGTGGCAAGTTTAAGACGGAGGTGCCCGTGGAAATGTCTGATGTGAAGTGGGTCACATACAATGGAGAGCTTCCTGTCCCCCGACCAGGAGCTGTGAGTGATCACTATTGGTTTAGTCTTTAAGGGGATGTGTGTAATATGTTAAAATAGTTAAAATATTAAAAAACTACCATGTACCAAGATTTTTTTGAGATGTACCATGGTATACTTTAAGAGCCCTATTTATATAACATGGTATTTAAATTCTACTGTAACAAATGTCAAAGAATAATGATATTATCCAAAAAACATGATTTAAATGGGGTATATTTATTGTAAAATTATAGTATTTTTTTGCTAGTGTACCAAATATTTTAAAAATATATCTTATTTTCATGTGCAATCTTCGCAGTGCATCAACAACGCAGCGAGGAATATGGGAATAAAAAGGTCGCTGGACCTCCCTGATAAAACCCTACAGTTCATCCGAGACCAGCCTCTCATGGACGACGCTGTCCGTCCAATCACAGGCAAGCCCCTGCTGTTCAAGAGAGGCCCGCTGTTGACCCGCCTTGTCGTAGACCTCGTAACTGCATTGGACGGACAGTCCTATCCTGTGATGTTTGTCGGCACAGGTGAGATTCCCATTAGCCTCTAGGGCAGAGCAGGTCTTTAAAGTCAGTTAGAGGGTGTGTGTAAACTGTCATTCAGAGGAATGTTAATTGTAAGCTGTTTGAATTACAACCTATTGAATTTGTTTTTGTTGTTTTTTTTGTTAAGTAGTGTTGAAAAAAGCTGGACGTAAAATTTTGTTTTTGTAGTGCAAGTGCAATTGTTTTCTGTTTTCCATCAGAAAACGGTTATGTGCAGAAAGCAGTGAACTATGATGGAGAAATGCACATAATTGAAGAAATAAAACTGTTTCAGAACACTGAGCAGATTGACGTCCTACGACTTCACCAGAATCAGGTACACAAAACTGGGGCTAAGTATAGATATAAATTTGCTGATTCAATTATATTCTGATTTATTTGGGTATAATTCAGTTCTAATGTTCATTTTTCTTACATATGAAATAGACTCTCTCTCTGCCAATGCTGTATATGTTTGCTGATTCGATTATATTCAGATTCTCAGGCTCTCAATTTGATTCTGATTCATTTTGTTATAATTCAGTTCTAATGTTCATTTTGCTTCCATATGAAAGAGATTATCTTTCTGCTAATGTATTTGCCGATTTGATTATATTTAGGTTCACAGGCTCTCGATTTGATTTGATTCATTTGGGTATAATTCAGTTATAATGTCCATTTTGTTTTCATATGAAAGATATTCTCTACTAATGCTGTACATTGTAAAGTGCACAAACCAGGAACTTAATTTTGAACTAAAAGAACTGGTTGTACGAATGTTTTTGATTCAGTGATAAGAACTGGTTAGTTGTTGATGAATCGAACTACATGGTCCCGTTGTTTGTTTGTTTTTGTGTCCTTAAAGACACTTTAGTGTTTATTTGAATAAAAGCGTAAACAGTATTAATTAAGGAGTCATTTTCACATAATTACATTATTATTTTTGTAATGACTCTTAATCGCTAATGATTAGAAAGCCAAAGTGATGGAATGTTTAGCTGCATTGTTCATCCTGAAAAAATGCATGAATCATCATGAGTTGTCTGTCTGGTCCAGTTGTATGCAGGCTCTGCGTCTGGGGTTGTCCAGATGCCCGTCAGCAACTGCAGTCATTATTCTTCCTGTCTGGACTGTGTGCTGGCCAGAGACCCTTACTGTGCCTGGGACGCCACAGCTCAATGGTGCTCTAGATCACCTGAGAATGCAAAAGGGTAAGACCCTCACACACAAGCACAATCCCATATCAAAATTGCCATACGTCATGTGGTTCCAAACCTACATGAATTTCCTTGTTGCTTCCTTGTGAATTTCCTGTTCACGCTGTTCATTTCCATACAACAAAAGCATATAGAATATAACTAGGGGCTATCAAACTCCAAGAAGGACAAAAAAGAAAAACACCTTAAAAGTGTCTCGTACACTATATTCCAAGTCTTCTGAATTCCCTTTCACTGTAACTAATGTAATAATATTATATATTTATTAAACTCATTTTATTTTTCAGCAAATAACTTACATTTTTGGTTTATTAATTTTAAATGTAATCTTTTAAAATGTTAAGATTTATTTAAAGGTGTAGTAAGTGATTTCTGTGAAACGCTATTGATTTTTGAAATCTACCCAAACAAACGCACCCCTCCCTTTATTGCTCCGCCCCCAAAGAGCAGATGTCTCGTAGGCTACATTCAAACTGTCAGTCCAAATCTGAATTTTGCGCATATCTGATTGAAATGCGATCAAATTCAGACATTGTGAACGGCAAAAAAAAAAAAAAAAACCCACACAAAATGCGATTTTTACATCCGTTTCAAGTTACATTCATATGTGGTTTGAAATCCTATTCAAATCACATTTCTGGAAATCCGTTTGAGTCTGACCGCTCTGATTGGATTTCATGTGGTTTATGTGACCTTTTCACGCCATGTGAAATGTAAACGTCAGACACTGTTATAGAAAACATGTTAAAAATCGGTGCAGAAACAAGGCTGTGTTGTTGCAAAGTGCTGGACAAGCAGAAAATGGCAATATAACGAAGACATGTTTTGAGACTGGCAGAGACGACAGCACGGAATAAAGCCGTTCATACCAGCCTCCTACGTTTCTGCCGCTGCCTCAGAAGATGCAGTAGTCCAGTGAGGTGGCTCCACGTGTTGTAAATATGACAACATCTGTATTGCAAACACCTCCATGCTGCTTTTGTTGTTGTTGTTTTTGCTGTATACCTACCAACGCAACGTCATTGCCATAGAAACCAATGCAGATATTTTCCAGAAAACGAAAGAGCGGCATGGACATACAATTCAGATTACGATACACAATGTGGACATAAATAATTTTAGTTCAGGCCTTCCCATTTGGGTCTCTCCAGTGCTGGACAGCTTTTCCAATATTAACACGGGTCCTAAAGCTCTTGCCTGATCATAACCTTCTCTTTCCAGTGATATTCCTCTGATCTTTGCTTTTTTGTAATGTCTCTCAGCCATCTCTTTCTACAGTCTTTCTTCAAATCTCCCTCTTGCTCACTCTCTCTCCTCCCCCATCATGGGTGAATACGCCCCCTACTGATGATTGGCTAAAAGTGTGTTGTGGTGCTCGGTCCGATCCACTTTTAACAGCATTTCTCAGAAATTGCTTACTACACTTTTTAACAATAAAATAAAATGATCAACTTTAGCTTTTTTTGTAGCTGAGTAAACCATTCCTTTAACCACCACTTTGCATATCTAATATCTGCTTGACTATAATTAAGTGTGCCGACAGTTAATGTCACACTTTTTGCATTTTAGTAATCTGATACAAAGCCTGAAAGACGGGGATACCACTCGATGCCCAACAGGTATATAGTAACTTTTTTTTGATTCGACATTAAAATCAGGGCTTTATTTAACATGATTTTCCCTTCATCAGCTACCGTGGAACCAAAGATCCGCTCCCTGGTGCTGGGAAACAACATTAGATTGCTGTGTCGAGCAGACTCTAACCTGGCCCAGGTCAACTGGAATTTTGCTGGAAAGCCACTCCCCAACTCAAACAGAAAGCATACTATTTATAGTGATGGCATCCTTATCTCCAACGCCTCAGCCGCTGACGCCGGACGCTATACCTGCACGTCAGTCGAGCGGGTGAAAGAGCGACAGTACACCCAAACACTGGCCATTTATGACTTACGTGAACAATTACCAGAAGATGTGACAGATAAGATTAAGACCACATTGGGAATCCTTCCTGAAAGCTACACAACATCATCAGGTTTGCATAAAACTGAAGAGCCTCCGTCATATGCTACAAATCAGAGCAGTGAGAATAAATGGATAGTAATGCAAGTGGCGCTGGCCGTGATATCCGTTATGATGGCCTGTCTGCTTATCTGGAACTTATACATGGGCCACATTTCTCCATTTATGTGCTGTGGAAGACAACCAATCAAAAGGAACCTTTCAGAAAGGGAATACACGCACACAGAAATTGATGCTGTGGACAGTAAACAGCAAATGGTCACGTTGTGTCTCACAACAAACAGTAATATTGAAGCAAACAGCTTCCACAGGAATACCGTCAATGGGGATACGTCAACGGACATTCATATTTTTAAGTACATTACAGACGAGTCTGAGATTTAAGATTTGATTCTTTTTATATAATTTTTATACGTATTTATTTTTTTATTAATAATAAAAAATGTGATAAATTCATACATTTTAACTAGCAAAGTTAAAAGTTTGTGAAAGCCTCTTTTAAAAATTAAAAAAAAAAAAAACACAAAAACAACTTTAAAAAATATGAAGGTAAAACATCCTACCAGCTGCGTCTGAAATTGCATACTATCCAAGTAGCTACTGCATTTGAGAAACAAACTTCGCAATCTTCGGGACATTCACTCTCTCAGCACCTCAGCCATGTCGCTACTGTATGAATCTCAACACGATCATAGTAAGTCAGTATTATTTGGTGCCGTGACCAGGTGTTGTACTCGAGCACACATTTCTTTATAACATTGTCTGTTCCCTCTCCTGTTTTACCTCAATTAATACTATAAATTTGGACATGCTACTCATTCCACATAATGCTTTTCACCTGTTATTTAGTAGGGAAGTATGCATTTTTAGACGCAGGGAGTGACTGCAATAAAAGCGACTTCTGTCTTAAAAGGAATGTTTTTATTGAACTGAAGTTGGAGAGCTATTCCAGTCACATTTCATATGCAGGATTGTTAAATACATTGGCTACACAAAGCCAGTTGTTAAACTTTGCAAAATCAACCTCCTGTGGCTCTGTGGAGGGAGATCTCGAGCAAAAGGGACCAAAGATAAAGTCACATATTAAAAATGAGTGTCTTAGCCTCCAGCCAACCACAACTGTAAACACAGTGAGATGAATGAAGGAATAAATGGGAAATGCATATTTATAAGCCAATAGTAAAAATAGCACAGGATATAGCAACATCCACTAATAAAAGTTGTAGCACTTGAGGGAAACTCGAAAGCTATTGGTTCACACATGCTTAATAGGCATGAAGAATTAAGGCGGTCTTCGTTTCAAAAGACGTGAAAAGCTTTAAACAGAAAGACATCAGGCACAAGGCGTGTTTGCAAGGAAACATTCCCGGTCAAATATATATATATATATATATATATATATATATAAAAATCTGCAATGCTTTGCTGCAGTGTATAAAAGGGGTGTGTCATATGCAAATCATACCATTTACAAAGACATTTAATTCATGCTTGTGAATCATAAAAGTCTAAGTGAATAATTAACCGAAGTAAAAAATTTTGTAACTGCAAAAGCGCTGAAGTGGAAGTGATGCAAGACTGAATGTCTTGAGGTAAATAGAAAAGCTGCCATGATTTAGAAAAGAACACTCAGACATGCTTTTTCCCCTCTCAAAAAAATCACTTTCCCTAAAACAGTAAAGTGACTGTGTATTATATATAAAATTTATATATATATATATATATATATATATAAAATTTATATATATATATATATATATATATTTATTTTATTTTTTTACACACACACACACACACACACACACACACACACACTCTACCGGTCAAAAGTTTTTGAACGGTAAGATTTTTTTTTTTTTTTTTAAATGTTTTTAAAAGAAGTTTCTTCTGCTCACCAAGGCTTCATTTATTTGATCCAAAATACAGCTGTCAATGTTGAAAACAGTTGTGTACAATTTTTTTTTCAGGATTATTTGATGAATAGAAAGTTCAAAAGAAAAGCATTTACCTGAAATATAAAGCTTTTGCAACATTATAAATGTCTATACTGTCACTTTTGATCAATTTAATGCATCCTTGCTGAATAGAAGTATTAATTTCTTTCCAAGAATCTTACTGACCCCAAACTTTTGAACGGTAGTGATGTTACAAAAGCGTTCTAATTCAGATAAATGCTGTTCTTTCAAATAAATCAAATAAATGAAGCCTTGGTGAGCAGAAGAGACTTTTTTTTATTTTTTTTTAAAAACATTAAAAAAAATCTTACCATTCAAAAACATTTGATTAGTAGAGTGTGTGTGTGTGTGTGTATATGTGCATTCCTATCAATTTCTTTTTACGTGATCTTTCAAAGATGGACTAATTTAAAAATCTGATACGCAACTATTCTTTTCATTCTCAGACAAGTCAATGGAATGACATGAAAAATCAAGGCTCAGATGAACGGAAATCAATTCATCAATGTAATATTACAGTGTCCATTTTTTGCTATTTTTGTACTAATGTTCCACCATTTTGTTGTCAGTTTGAGAGTAGTATGTGTTGAGATGTCTTTAAAGGAGCAGTTTGCTTATTTTGGTTGGTCATTTAACCTTCTGGTTAGCGTCTGTTTCTGACAGTATTTGTACCCAGAACAGGGGTTTGACACATTTTCGATCATCATTCACTTCTATTTAAATCAGCTTTAAAGTGTTCAAGAGATCTACTCTTGATAGCTCAAAAGAAAAGAAACTATGTTTATACACATTCTTTGAGGAGTGATTAACATTCAATCTTTTCGCAATAAAAAAAAAAAAAAGATTGTACAAATGCAAAATAACCATTCACAAGTCCGTGATCTGGCTGAAGTGGCACAAAAATATTGGGTAAGGTCCCTCTGCAAACTGCCCCTTTAACATTAAGACAAACAGTGGAACTTTTGCTCCATCTGTAGTTCAGAAAAGGTATCACCAGGGTCCGCTCTCTGGGTAGTTGGGCACAGCGGCTGGATACTGAGGCAGGCTTGGGCCGGTTTCAGAGATGGCGTTAAATCCAGCTTCTCTCACAGTGGGGTTCTTCCATGCACCCGTGCTCCATTCTTCCTGTGCCCGCTGAAAACTGCCTCCTCCACCACGATATAGTCGATGGACCTTTGAGGGGACAAAACTAATGTGACACAATGCTCTTTTGTTTTGATTTAAAGGATTATTCTTTGAAGTAAAGTTATTTTTGTGCATCAGCTATGCAAGTAATGGTGAGTTAAGGGTTGCGTGTATGTGCAAATAATACCTTGATGAGGACAAGCACCATGAGAACCGTAACTACGGTAAAGAGCAGAGTACAGATGAGCATGAATATAGCCGAGATTACATTTGTGTTGAAAAACATCACTGTGGCAAGCCAACCACTGCAAAGAGAGAAAAAAAAAAACAGTGAGTTAACATCATTGGAAGTATTAAAATTACCACACAAAGATTAACTTTATTGATAAGCTCAATCCACAACATTTGTAAAATAATAACAATGTTGATTACCACAAAATGATCGCTTTTAAACATTAAGAATAAATAACTACAATAATTTATAATTGTTTTGATCATCACAATTAATTATCAAAAAATAAATCGCAGTTGCAGTAAAGTAGACTACAAACTACCGTTTTGGGTCAGTAAGATTTGTTTAATGTTTGTTTAAAGTCTCTTCTGCTCACGAAGACTGCATTTATTTGATTAAAAACACAGTAAAAACAGTAATATTGTGAATTATTATTACAATTTAAAATAACTCTTTTTTATTTTACTGTATTTTAAAGGGGACCTATAATGCCCCTTTTACAAGATGTAATATAAGTCTCTGGTGTCCCCAGAATGTGTCTGTGAAGTTTCAGCTCAAAATACCCCACAGATCATTTATTATAGCTTGTCAAATTTGCCACAATTTGGGTGTGAGCAAAAACATGCCGTTTTTGTGTCCCTTTAAATGCAAATGAGCTGCTGCTCCTGGCCCCCTTTCCAAAAGAGGGCGGAGCTTTAACAGCTCATGCTTTGGTTCGGTTGCACAACAACAACAAAGCTGGAGAATCTCACGCAGCCAAATTGACGATTGTCAGTAACGGTGTTCAGCCTTACATTGTTCATACCGGAGTCGAACACTGATGGAGAGACTCAGGAAGAAGTTACAACTTTTAGAATGCGACTGGACGTTTCTGAATGGTTAGTGAATAAATTTATGTAATTGTAGAGTTGATTCACTTTTGATAAATTTAATGCGTCCTTGTTGAATAAAGCCGTGGTCAAACCAGACTTAAAACTCAGGCAAAATTCACTTGAATTTGAGTTTCCTGTCTTCATTCTTATGCATATAAAGTCAGTGGAATTGACTTAAAGGGTTAGATCACACCAAAATGAAAATTGTCATGAATTATTCACCCTCATGTTGTTCCAAACTCATTAGACTTTTGTTCTTCTTCGGAACACAAATGATCTTTTTGATGAAATCTGAGAGATGTCAGTTCCTCCATTGACTGCCTTTGCAACTACCACTTTGACGCTTCAAAAAGTTCATAAAGAGATCAGAAAACTAATCCATATGAATTGAGCGGTCTAAATTTTCTAAAGAGACTCGATCGCTTTATATGATGAACAGATTTAATTTAGGCTTTTACTCACACACATGTAAACATTGATCAGTGAACATAAGCGGAAGCTTGACTGAACCTAAATGACACACAAGAGCAAACCTCTTGCAGAAGCTCAAAAGTGATGCATAACACACGAGAATGAACCTCATTGGTTACACAGCACATTTGAGCTTACGCAAGAGGTTTGCTCGTGTGTCATTCAGGTTCAGTTGAGCTTCTGCTTATGTTTGCTGAATCGCTAAATCAAATCTGTTCGTCATAAAAAGTGATTGAGTCTCTTTAGAAAATTTGGACTAAACCACTCTGCACTTTTTGAAGCGTCAAAGTGGTCATTGGAAAGGCAGTCAATGGAGAGACAGTCATCTCTCGGATTTCATCAAAAAGATCTTCATTTGTGTTCCAAAGATGAATGAAAGTTTGGAACGACGCGAGGGTTAATAATTAATGACAGAATTTTCATTTTGGGGTGAACTATCCCTTTAAGGGGATAGTTGGTTAATCGTGGCCTAATGGTTAGTCGTGGCCTAATGGTTAGAGAGTCAGACTGGTAACCCGATAGGATGTGGGTTCGATTCTCAATTCCGGTAACCCCCAATAGCTCGCCGGGCCCCACAGCAAACAGGCTACCCACAGCTCTGGGTGTGTGTGACCACGGTTTGCAGTGTGTGTGTGTTCACTACTCCTAATGTGTGTGCACTAACTTGGATGGGTTAAATGCAGAGGACAAATTACGAGTGTGGGTTACCTTCACATTTTACTTTAGAAAAGTGTTAAAACTTAAAAGTATTATTATAAAAGTATAAAAACAAACAAGCAAACAAACAAAAAAACTTCTGAACAGTAGTGTGAATGGTGCAAGTGTCTAAAGGGTTGAAAGGCCAAAATGTGAAGCTCATTTCTTTTTTAAAGCACCTCCATTAATTCTTTTAAACTGTTGTTAGGTCATCATGAAACTGAAGTTTTTTAACTTACGGGATGTAATCTATTAGTAGTTGTTGTCGTAACTGATGTTTTAATTGGTAATTAAGCCACAAATTATACTAACTGAACTCATATTAAATATTGAATATCCTAACAATTCATTGTTACTCACCATGCACCCCAACCTGATATTCCAAGACACTGGAAGAAGGCGAGAACACATTGCAGGAAGAAAATGAAGAAAAAGGCCATGAAGTTGAAGGAACTATCAGCCCTGAAAAGACAAAAAAAAACAACAACAGTTCAATCAAAGTGAAAAATTAAACTCAGCAAATTTGTCTTTCCTGAAAAGAGTTTCCTTGCCTGAATGCTTTATAGAGCGGCCTGAACCAGCAGGTATAGCTGCATGGGCTGAAAATCAGCAGCCAAAGGAGCGAAAAACCAAAGTTGACCGCTCCACCCCCTCCAGCCCACCAGGCTATGCAGGCCACCACATTAACACATAGTGTGATAGAGTATACTGGAAAAACAGAATATCAGTCATCAGATTACCTGCTTAAGTCAAATTTAGGAACATCTGAAACCCAACTATTCCCAGTTAAGTTTACTCACACATCCAAAGATTGTAAATACGACGCACAAGATGGCGGTGGGGTTGCGGAATTTCCTCGTCCACATTCTGGTAAAAACATGGCTTTATGTGAAGAAACTTCGGCAGAGGAGGGAAGTTGTTCGTTCGATCTGTAAGGCAAAATGAGAGGTTATTCATTTTTAACCACAGGGTCCAAAAATTGGATAAAAACAGTGACATTCATAGTTTTTATATGCCAACCAAACCTGACCTACCTGTCATTTCTCAATTTTGAGAAAAGGTGGAAAATGTTTGATGTTTCTGGTGCAAATGAACTTTTCCCTCTCTGAACTGATTTACTGATGTTTTCAGTGCTAAAAGAAACACAGATATCTTAAAAACATGCAAAGCATTCTTTAAAAAATAGTTTAGGATATAATAATCAGCTATTAAGTTCTTATCACAAAACTTAAGTACATTAAGCAAAATGATAAATAACTCTTTGTTGTACACGCCACATAAGATCATAACAGATTTAGGATTTGTATATTTTGTATTAAATATGTGTTGTTGTTTATAATAATTCTACATTATCGATATTTTACAGCAATAATGATATTTGAAAACATAGTACAGGCCAGCAGCTAACCATGCACTGTTCAGCACAACTGCAGTAGAAAATCAACAGTCAAACATCTACGCAAAACAGAAATGGTATTTCATGAGCTTAGTAAAAGTTGCTTTTATAATACAATAAAACCTCAGACTTACATTCCTGACGATACAATACCCGTGCACCGTTAAATAGTTTGATGGGGATACGTCCGTCTGCAGTCTGCGAATCCTGGCGATCACGTGGAAGACTGGAAGCGTTCTGATACGTTGTGGGAAATGTAGTTCTAAACGCGGCCTGTTTTGCACGTAGCGGACGGAAGTTGTAACTGTTGAAGACTACAAGCCCCATCACAAGGTGTGGTCTCAGCGCTTGTGACTAGAATATTTACCAGTTTCCCTGCCTTGTGGCAATGAAAAACATATGACACCTATCTGTTATTTTTGGCAGAAACTTGAATATATTTTCGTACTTTGGAATTTTATCTCAAGATAATTCAAGATCTTTTGCGGAATTACTGACGTTTGTACTCAGTTCAGTTCAAATATCAATCTTTAAACATTTCAAGCTTCTGCAAAAACATGGAATCATTACATCTCAACAGTTTTATTTAGAAAAACATTTAAATTCTTAAAGTGTGTTTCGCTAAACAGAAACCCTCAAAATACCTAGCCAAAGCTGTTAGTTCCACGGAATAACTTTGTGACTTGTTATTTTCATCTGACCAATCCTACTCGAGAATCGCACTCACTGTTAAATCACAGCCCTTGGTACGTGTGGAGAGGCAGCACCAGTCGTGACAGCCAATAACGTGACTCTGCGTTGATCTGACGTTGTACGCCGCTGGCCAATCACAGCCTGCGATCCATCCCAGCAACAGGCTCCCGCCAATTCTGAGCGGGGAGCGCGAGGGAGTCTAGCTGGGGATGAGACGGGAACGACGGGACCAGGATTACACACGAAAAAACTGAATCTACAACTCTAAAAGTTACAGAAACTCATCGAATTTGCAGTTGACACGTTAATGCTACAACTTTAAAAGACGTGGAGTCGATGACTAGATCTAAGAAGTTGTGTACGGAGTCCAAAAAAGCGCTCCCCGTTTCCGTTTAACGTTTCCAGTGAGAGGACAGCGCGAGCGCACGGGGCTGAAAGGCGCGCGGATGGTGGTCGTGATGCTCGCGGCTGAAGAGCCTTTAGCCTCCACTCCACGCAGAGGTTTGATGTTTATTGTGAATTAAAACTGGTTTAAAGTATTATTAGAGTCTATATAGTGTGGTAAATAAAGGCAGGGAGCTCGCATAGGTGGCTAATTGCAGAAAAGTGTGAAAACACTCCACTTATTACCTGACATTAGTTCTGAAACAATTTTTGTTTAGCTCAGTTTCTCTGAAAAACATTAAGAATATAATTTTAATGACTTTTCCATGTAGCATTTGGGGTTGTCGAGGGTTTTATGATCTTAATTAGCATGTTAGCATGTGAGCTATTTGCTCAGATTTGTTATTGACAATCTATTTTTCTTCACACAAAATGTGACTTTCCTCACTTATAATGTTTATTTTTTCCAGTATTCGTGGTGGTGTGTCGAAGTACGCCCCATATATGTTGTTTTGAGCTCAATCCAGTTCTTTGTTCCTCAGTCTTGTGCAAATGGATGAACTTAATGGCTCCGTATTCACAGGTTCAGTAGCCAAACTGGCCTACAAACCATCATTCACTGAAAGGCGGGAGATCAAAAATAAACATTTTACGTGTAGCAAGTGAATGTCGTTTCTTTGAAAGTCTGTGAACGCTCTGCGTTTTATGAGAGGACTTTTTTGGCATATAAAAGATTAAAGTTACTATTTATCCTCGAAAATAAATTGATCGGGTTCGGCTGCGACTGTCAACTAGTAGTTAGCATGCAGACATAGCCATCACCTTTGTTATGACGAGACTTGCTTTGAGTACTGTTGTTTTTACGTCAATTATTGATATTAACAACATGTCAAATTTCACGTCAGATTGATGTCATTTGTTATAGCTTGCATATGGTAATTATTTTTGATGGAGGATTTGACCTTAACATATTCTTTATATTTCAGGCATGGATTGTGTGGGCAAAGCTAATACCAGCAAGAAGCTTGTTCAAGGTAAACAACTTATGTGTTTTTGTTTCTGGTCAACAGCAAAATACTATATGGTTTAGTAATACTTTGAGGACCCAATCTATTAGATTATTTCTTTTGGGGAACTTGAGAGCTTATTGTATTATTTACTGACATGAAATGATACTGTATTGGTTCACTAATAAAATATATCAGGACATGCCAACCATTTAGAGGGCCGGTGGTGACCATTACTGCTGATTTATAGTGTTACTGTCTTTGGACTCAATTCCTGTAAGGTTAAAATGAATATGCAAGAGCTTTTCCTTTAAGTTTTTTAACTTTTAAAAACACATCAATACTAATGCTGTGTTTCATTTACCTGACGTCACACCAGAGTTGACCGTGTTTCGCCACGGTTTATGCGCTGAGCAGCCATATTAAATTCTGAAGTCGGAGTTGTTGTGCTTCCACCATGTTTCCCAATCACAACTCGACTTGAGGGGGCTTTCCAGTTAAAAGTTCCTATTGGGGACTAGGAATTTCCCACTTCCGAGGACAAATGAAGAAATTTAAGTGCTTCTAGAAAGTGTTTTCTTCTTTTCTCATGGTTGTTTTACTTTACTGTTGGAAGATAAAACAGTAGAGCATATCGTTATCCGTAATGTAAAATGGGATACGTCGTGAAAATATGAAGTCTTTAAACCAAAGATAAATTAATAGCTTTTAACAAATTGCATAAAAAAATGTTTTTCTGATTGTAAGATGGACAATCCATTCTTTTGTTTCTGAATCACATAAATGCTGAAATACACTACATGACTTTTGCCCCGATTTACAGTCTGGAGAAGTAGATGAAAGTTGACAAGTCAGAGTCAGTCTGCATATTTTGGGCTGTTCATGGAAAGTGTTTAAAAAAAAAAAATTATAAATATAACTTAAGACTGTGATTCTGTCTAGTCAGAGGATGTCAAACATGTTTGATATTTTGAGCTGATTTAGAACACACGTTTTCATTTTTCATGCATCTACTATCAATGAGGCACGTTTTTGACTTTGTTGTGCTGGAACGTCTTATGCCGTGTGTCCACCAAAGCGTTTTTTCTTTTTTTTTTCTTGAGGCTAGCGTATTTTTCCAGTTGTTTTCAATGGGAGCGCCACATTTTTAAAATGCCAGTAGTGTAACGAGGCGCTGAGCGTCTATTTCATGCAGAGCGCTTGCTGTTTTTTTACTGGTCGCGAAGAGTTGAAGAATGTTCAACTTTGGGTAAAACGTAGTGCTCATCACTGTCACTTTTTACCCACCTGTCCAATCACAGTGGAGGAGGGGCGGGACAAATACCACACCGACCAACCGCCACATCCTGCTGACAGACGATAACAACAAGCATAATAATGAAACAAAATAATTTGAAACAAGAGCCAGAGCAAATACTTAACACTGTATTGACATTTTTATGTAGAAGCAATACTGAAACTATCTATGAAATGAGATGCTAGTAACACTTCCGTGTATCATAACAAGCAAAGCATCTCAACTGAAAAAAACGCTGTGCTGCCGAAGCGCTCGTAGCTAGGTATTTTCAGCTGGTTAAAAACGCTTTGGTGCCTTAAGTCTGGATCCTCAGTCATTCAGTTGTTCTCTGACAAAGGCGGCAAATGTATAATGCCTAGAGTTTTAAAATCTGTGAAAGTCATGTAGTGTATTCCAGCCTTAACTAACAATGTTACTTCCCTACAGCACGTCTACCTTTCAAAAGGCTCAACCCAGAACCCAAGGAATGCAGTGAACCCAAAAGAACCAAAGGTCCGGTTGCCCCAAAGTGTTCTGAGCCTAGTGCATCTGATGGAGAAAATGATATGGACAGCTCCTCCGTCCCGCTGCAGCATGGCCCGGCTCTGGTAAATGGCCGTGGTCCACTTGATTGCTTCATGAGCCGACGGAAGCGTCCCTCAGTCCTCTCTGGCCCTGAAGCCTCTATTGACCTCACCGAAGACTCAAATGATGCTGTCAAAGACCAGCCTGCACCTCCGGTTGCTGCCACCTGCCCCCTTAGTGAAGAAACGACAAGAACCGCAGAAGATATCACAAAATCTACAGAACCAACCACATCACTGACAGAGAAAGAGACGGAAAAGGATGAGGAAGAGGATGAAGACGCCCTCCCACTACTGGACATAACTCAGGAGTCTGAGACTGAGGAAGAGGAGCAGCAGGAGACTGAAGTCAGTCCCGGGAATGAGTCTGTGTTGTCAACTGGATCCACCAGCTCCCTCTCAGTCATAGAGAGCTCACCAGAGCCCAGCAAGAGTGCTCCTACCACCCCTGCCTCTGTGAGTAGACATTAATCAATTTTTATTTTTGGTTCGATTGTCCTTTTTTGCTGAAATTTCAAACTATTGATCAATCTTTTTTTTTTTATGCAGACATCACAGATAAATGCAGCCAGTAAAACAAAGAGACGATCACTTAAGGTAAAATTTTACAACATTTAGAAACCCACATTTTTATTGTAATGTTAGGCCTAGTCCACACATACACGGGTATTTTTATAAACAGAGTTCTTCCTCCTCCGTTTAAAAAAAAAAAAATCACTTCCACACAAGCACGGTTTTAAAAAAATCTCCATCCACATGAAAATGCAAAAACACGCAACGAAGCACTGTCAACAGTTATGTTGGCCAATCAGAAGCCTGGAAAAAAGTTTATTACCGGTTCCAGTAGGCTAACAACATTGTCATTTTGTTTAGCATTTTATTACTGTTGTTGTTATTAATTCCATAAACCAGAACAATACAATGAGACACATTCATTCAAAGTAAAAAAAAAAAAAAATAATAACATTGTCATAAGCAGTGACCTGCATAGTATTGCATTCTGACGCCTCTGTTCCGCAATATAAGGGAGAACTGAGCATGTATCTGTGTACATGTTATAAGCCCTGTTAGCACAGTTATTAGCGTCAATGTTTTGGCTACGACCGTCATTGCACAGACCCGTCTCACGTAAACAAAGGAGATAGCGGCGCACAATCTGACGTCAAACAAAGGAGATAACCGCGCGCACTCTGATGTCACTGGCCAGAATCTCCTGTTTCACCGTCTACACGACAACGCTGTAACCCGAGTTTCTAAAAATCTTCACCCTGGCTGGAGTTTTCAAAAAAGTTTGGTTTCAGTAACCGGATACAGCGTTTGCGTGTGGACGAACGGCCAAACTGCATAGAAAAAGCTGTGGTTTTTAAAATACCCGTGTTCTTGTGGACAGGGCCTTAATCTGGTGTCGGCCCACTTCAAGCACTGTGTGACTCTAAAGACGACTAACAAGGTCTGAAAAGGTCTTTGGTGGTGGCAGACGTGCAATTACATATTCATGCAGAGGTTCTAGCAGACCAATCACAGCGCTAGTCCGTGTAGAATTGACGTGTTACATTTTTGGAGAGGTACATGTCAGGCTACGCGTGCTACACACAGCCTATGACGTAGCTACGCAGAAGTATAAATCAGCCTTTACACATCTGATTAGCCACTGTTCACGCGCTCAACAGATATGTCTGTAATTGGCTACAAATCTCAACGCTGTAAAAACACATAAAAAGAAACCTTTGACGCTCTTCACCGAGCACAAGCACAAACACTCAGGTGAGCGTTTTAAAGCAGCTGGCTATCAGCGGGTACCGTCACTGCAGAAATTCAGCTATCGTCACATTAAATGATCAAATAAATCTTTGGCAGGACAAGGATTCATTTTGGCGGCCACCAAAATATTTTCAATGTAGAAAAAACCCTGAGCAATGATGCTGGATATACAGTTTTGCCATCACAGAAATAAGTTAAGATGAATTCAAATAAATCCAAAACTGTATTTTGGTCAAATAAATACATCCTTTGTGAACGTGAGAGACATGCTCATTAAAAATTGTTTTGACTTGTGTGTAGGAATATAACATTAAAATGATGATAAACTTTTACAGTTACTAAATATTACAGCTATTGTAATACATATGGTGATGATATAATATATAAACACTTTCTTTTTGTCACTATGGCTCTTTTTTTGTACTTGGCAACTAACAATGTCAACAGCTTGACGTCTCTCTGGAATGCAGGTCATGGGTACATAAGCCCAAAGCTGATATCTTGGTATGTTTTTTTTTTTTTTTTTTTTTTTTCCCTACCCCAAAAGCAAAAAAAAAAAAAAAAGTATCTCAAAGTGATTGTTTGCACTCTGTTAAGGGTTCAAGAAGGATTAATTGTTTCCTTTTAAAATCTTGTCACTGTGGAATTTTGCACTCTGTTTGAAAAGCCCTTTATTGTCTTATTGTCCCCCAGAGTGTCCAAGAGCAGGAGGAGAAGCAGCGACAGAGGGACGAGAAAGAGCGCCAGAAACAGGAGGCCAAAGCTGCCAAGGAGCGGAAGAAAGAGGAGGCCCGCAAGCTAAAGGAAGAGAAAGAGAGAGAGAAGAAAGAGAAAAAGGAGAAAGACGAAAAGGAGCGGCGGGAGAAAAAGGAGAGGGAGGAGAAAGAAAAGGCTGAGAAACTAAGAGCTAAAGAAGAGCAGCGTCAAATGAAAATTGAGTGAGTGACCCAGTACAGCACCACAATAGTAGTTGTGCTGGTGTTTTCTATGAATATTAAACTCTGGTGTCAATCCATTTAGGGCCAGACTGGAAGAGAAAAGGAAGAAAGAGGAGGAAAAACGGTTGAAGGAAGAAAAAGAAGTGAGTGTTTTTATCTATCTAAGGTTTTCTTTATTGCTGATTTATTGAAATTGTACTCATTGTGTTTGTGCCTCTCTTCAGCGAATCAAAGCTGAGAAGGCTGAGATTACACGGTTTCTACAGAAGCCCAAGACCCAGTTGGCACCAAAGGTAAGAGTCACATTATTAGAATAAAGACAGGAGGTCAGGTGTCAAACTACTTGTGTAAAACATTTACAAATGCTAAGATAAGATGTACGTAAGACGTATGAACGTAAGATATTTTGAGAATGACGCCTTGTTGGGCATGTAAAGGACACGCACAAAAAACAAGCAAAAACAAATGTACCAAATTTAAAAATCTTTCCCAGTGTGTTTTAATCTCCAGACATGTTTGCTGAGTTTTGTTGTGTGTTTCAGACTCTGGCATCTGCCTGTGGGAAGTTTGCTCCTTTTGAGATTAAAGCGCACATGTCTCTGGCACCACTGACTCGAGTACAATGTGAAGACGCCGTTTTAGAGGAGCTGGACCATTATCTTGCCCAACCGGACAGCACTCTAAATGGACTAAAGGACTGGACAAAGCACAAACCTCGCACATCAGGTCCAACCAGGCCTAGTCACAGTGCAGTAAGGTAAAGCCACTTTGAGCCGCTGCCGACGTATTTATGTACTCATCATGTAAATGTGCAGAACTTCAGCTGGTGTTTTTGTTAGTGATGTGAAAGGCTTATTCTTTGTTTGGTTTGTTTGTTCCTTCATGTTCTCTGGCATTAGAGATTGTGTGGTCATAACTGAAAGCCAAAAGGCAGATGTCGTCCCTGACCGCCACCGTTACGGTCGCATGAAACTCCTGCAGTTCCATGATAACTATCGTCCAGCTTACTGGGGGACCTGGTGCAAAAAAAGCACTCACATCTCACCACGCTGCCCACTGAGACTGGACAAGGTAAAAGCACAAGAATGTGTCAATGAAATGCTGCATTTGAGCCACTTCACGATTATCATGGCAGCAGTACTGTGTTTATGATTCCTATGTAAATAAACTTATGCTGCTTCTATACTGCTTTAAAAAGGTCATATCTAAAAAATATCAAGGGAAATTTAATTTCTTCATGGAAGTTCTCCATGGATGGATACTGTAGGGGAATTTTACAGTTAAAGACCCAAAAGACCAGATATGATGAATAAAGACCCAGAGTCAGAGTTTTTAAAAAAAAAAAAATAAATAAATAAATTGAAGAAAATTTTACTGAGGAATAGTTTGCAGTTTCATCAGCAGAAGCCAGCTTCAAGTCTCACAAGGAGTTTGTAGGCCGCTTCAATACTATATGTGGCTATATTTGGCTACTTGTTTGCTTAGAAGTTTGGATTAGATCCAAGCAGGACAATGGCTTGGCAGTTTTTCAGCATGCAAAGAAGTCCCTGTTAAGGGCCTGAGGGTTCATCTCTCTGCTTCCGCTGATTTTATGCAATTCGGAAATAAACTTTGAGTTGGTAGAACCATTGACTCTGGATGAAGTTTAGTCACTGCACCGCTGAGAGATGTGGCTGTATGCTAGAGGTGTGAATCGTCACTGATCTCACGAATCCATTTGATTATGATTGTCAACAATTCGATTCAATATCACAATGCGTCGCAATAAAATTGCACATGGCTACATTTTCATCAATGAATACAAGCAGTCAGATAGCCTATATGAACTCCCTTTTTATCTTAAATGCTCCAAGAAGGTACACTTCCTGAATGTAGTCAAACAAAACTTAAAGGATTAGTTCACTTCATAATTAAAATTTCCTGATAATTTACTCATCTCCATGTCATCCAAGATGTTCATGTCTTTCTTTCTTCAGTTGAGAAGAAATGAAGGTTTTTGAGGAAAACATTCCAGGATTTTTCTCCATATAGTGGACTTCAATGGTTACCAATGGTTTGAAGGTCCAAATTGCAGCTTCAAAGGGCTCTACACGATCCCAGCCGAGGAATAAGGGTCTTATCTAGTGAAACGATCGGTTATTTTCTAAAAAAAAAAAAAACTTTTTAACCACTAGCTCTGCGATGCCCAATATGTAATCACGTTGGAAAGGTCACACATGACAGGCAGAAATACCGACCCAGCAGCAGGGTAGGGTAGGGTGAAAAAAAACTCCATCTCATTTTCTCCTCCAAATTCAAAATCGTCCAACACCTTTTTTTGTAAAAGCCGTTTGGCTTAGTCCTTGCACGTTCGCTTTGTAAAAACTGGATCCATACTTCCGCCTACATCACGTGTGAAGCTGCAATTTTGACCTTCAAACCGTTGGTAACCACTGAAGTCCACTATATGGAGAAAAATCCTGGAATGTTTTCCTCAAAAACCTTAATTTCTTTTCAACTGAAGAAAGAAGGACATGAACATCTTGGATGACATGGGGGTGAGTAAATTATCAGGAAATTTTAATTCTGAAGTGAACTAATCCTTTAAGTCTGAACACAACTGCCCAACTGCCTCTTATGCACTTCAAGTTTGACAAAAAAATTTAAATAAAAAAGACTTGTCATGTCATGATGTATCTCAATTTTGGCTTTGTCCTAATCCCAGCTCTTATAATTATGCCTTTGTCATAATTGTGACTTGTGCCATAATGATTATATATATTTGACTTTTTCAACTGTAATTTTCAGCTTATCTTATTTATTACTTGGTATGTTAATTTCAACTCTTTATATCAAATATGACTTGGTATAACTTAATTGTTATTGACCAAAGTATGATTTCTTTTCGTGTGTGGAGGAAATGGGCTTCCATAGTAACCTGAAGTGATTTTTTTTGGCTTATCAGGAGCTGCTGGATTATGAGGTGGACAGTGATGAAGAGTGGGAGGAGGAGGAGCCGGGAGAGTCTCTGTCACACAGTGAGGGGGTGAGTGATACAACGTCACTATTGTTATATTTCTGTACTGACAGATTAGCCACTACAGAAGCCATACAGATCACCAATGAAAATTCACACCAAAAATGGGCTGTAGTGACAAATTATCCAGTGTGAAAATGGTGATTACTTTAATCTTGCTTTTCTCTCTAGGATGATGACGATGAAGGAGGAGATGACGACGATGATGATGATGGATTCTTTGTGCCCCACGGTTATCTCTCAGAAGGGGAAGGAGCACTTGAAGACGAGGTACGTGGAATGTCACGCTTCTTCAATCGCCTCATTCAGTCATGTCATGACACTAACAGTCTGCTCTTGCAGGAGGGTGGAGATCCAGAGAAGCAAAAGACGCGTCAGAGGATGAAGGCTCGTGAATGGGAGAATGAACTGATGTCTAAAGGGAAGGTGAAGGTGTTGGAGGCGGTGGTGCGAGGCTGCTTGTGGGAGGGGGAACAGCCTTCGCTGGACCTCCTGCAGCCGTACACTGTCTGTATGCTGGAGCCTTTACCTAGAGACGAGCCTTGCACCCCTGACCAGGACCTCTCACGCCAACAGAGGAATGAGAAACGTGAGTATAGTGTGTGCTTAACTGTTTTATACTTTATGGAGATTCTGTATACAGTAAGATTTCTCATCTGCTGTCAAAGTTGCTTTCCTAAACATTACAGTGTCTTAAAGGGATAGTTCACCCAAAAATGAAAATTCTGTCATCATTTACTTACCCTCAAGTTGTTCCAAACCTGTATAAATTTCTTTGTTCTGTTGAACACAAAGGAAGATATTTTGAAGAAAGTTTGTAACCAGGCTGCTTTGGGGCACCATTGACTTCCATAGTAAAATAAAAAATAAAATACTATAGAAGTCAATGGTGCCCCAGAACAGTTCAGTTTCCCACAATCTTCAAAGTACCTTCCTTTGTGTTCAACAGAACAAAGAAATGTATACAGGTTTGGAACAACCTGAGGGTGAGTAAATGACAGAATTTTCATTTTTGGGTGAACTATCCCTTTAATTTGTTGGACAGTTTCTTCAAATCTAATCCATATTTTGTTCAACTGAGTCTCTTCTTGCACGAAGCACACACCGCATTAACAGCCACTTTCAGCTTAGTTAATACACAAAGCCGAGCCTAAAGGCCTTTTCATGCTATGAGAGGTGCAACAAAGTCATGCAAATCACCAGTGAAAATTCACACCAAAAAATAAGCACACCATGAATTTTCATTATCTACTTAAAAAGGTTGCATACATGAACCAAATTGAAACACACTGCCTTCATTGCTTTAATACAGTTGCACATTACTGTTTCTCCTGAGGGTGATTTAAATTATTCAGTGATGTTAATGTGTTTTTCAGTGCTGTCACAGCTGCTGCCTTTGCTTCATGGGAATGTGAACAGCAGTAAGGTCATAATCAACGAGTTCCTGGAGTTCTGTCGCCAGCAAACATCCTCACCCACAGAAAGCCCACTGAATTGTATTGACAGCGTCCCACCCAGGTAACCCAGCTAACCGTATCGTGCTGATCTTTAGTATAGTTTCTTTTAGGTTGACATAATTTTGTAGGCCAACCAGGAAGTTAGCATCACCCTAGTTTCTTTGACAAAAAAACAATAGGTTTTTTCCATTGGCTTTTGGGTTATTGCAGAAAATAAACTAGCTCTGTGACCAACAAAAGTTTATGATTCTTACACGTTTTGTTCACCATGAAAATCTTTACAGATGAACAGAACTAAGTACAAACGCCAGAAGAAAAAGCTAAAGTTAGGCTGTAAAGAACTACACTACATTTCAACATCATCAAGCTTAAACAATTGTCAATGGTTCTTTAAAATCTTTGAAATAGTTTGCAAGAGCATGATTATGAACACAACTAAGATAGTGAGTGGTGAGTTCTTTGGCATAATGAAGTCACTGACAGCCTCAGTTGTCCCATTTAGCCACTTTTTAGCAACCTCCTTTTTCAAGACATGTAAAGGCTTACAGAATTCGTGAGTGGAGTAGTACTGATATTTTTTTTCGTCGTAGAATCTTAAGCTTTTGTAAACCACAGACCTTATTTCAGACATTTGCCCAAAAGGCCATTCAAAAAACATATTAGCTGCTTTTCCACCGTCGGGCAACCAATGAGAATGGTTCGGCCTGATCATGGAAAAGTGGCTATTGACTTCAGCATGATGGAACCATAAGTGCTAAAATGTGTCTTTTTTTTTTTTTTTGTTATATTTCTGTGTAAACTGGATGACTCATCTGCCTAATGCCTGGAAACTTTGTCATCGAGAATAACTTCCAGTTGCTCTCTGGGGGAGTGTTTTTGTTCTTGTGTCAGCATGTTATGAAGTTACTTAAATTAAGCCACACAGCTACACAAAACTCAAGGATATTGACTTTGTTTGACAATAGGATCCACGTCAGGCGTATCATAAAAGAGAACGCCGTGTACGAAAAGCGCTCAACTTACAGACGATGCTGCTGGTACGTGCATGCGGAAGTTCTGACCCGTCATTCTCAGGAGGCCTTGCCTGTTCCCTGCCAGTGGACCTACCTCACCTCCGGGGCTCAGATCACCCGCGACGAGCCCGCCGGCTCACAGGGCAGCTCGCCCACCTCGTCCACTTCCACCACACCCTCCAACAAGAGGAAAAGTGCCAGCAGCCACTCCATTACAAAGTATATGAAGAAATGTGGTGACTCCGAACAGGTGCAGACCTTTTTTTAGATTTTGATGTGCCTACTACCTTTTTTCTAAAGACTTATTTAGACCTATGTCTAACTCTGTGATTCATTCTTTAGACTGAGGCCATGGAAACCGATGGCTTCCAGGCAGACACTGAGGATGACGAAGACGATGATTGCATCATCATTGGGGAACAATCTGGTTAGTATGCGTCACTACTAAAGCTTGACGACCAAGACAAATCCAGCAGAATAAGCTTTAATTTTTTTTTTTCTTCTTAATAGGATCCTCTGAACAGGATGCCAACACATCCTTGCCACAAACTGAGAGAAACACAGAGCCCATGGACACAAATGCATCCGAAACTGCTGCTCTTGCCTTGCCCTGCCTCACCCCAGCCACCGCCTGAGATCTGACTCTTTCCTGTTGGGTTTGCAATAAACCAGGCGTTCAAAATCTGATCTATGATTCGAAGGATCACACAGTATTAAAGGTCCCCAGAATTAATCATTTGTTCCCTCTTCTTTAAGTGGAGGTCTGTTAGATGGTGTACTGCTCTTCATAGGTGAAGTCCCACTTTTTGAAAGTGTGTAAAGGCTGATACATTCATCAGCTCTGACACCAATCAGGAGGTTGATGCTGTCTGTTGGGCTCAGTGGCCCATTGTTTTAAATTGTTTTTTTTTTTTTTTTTTCTCTCAGAATACTTGAACTGGTGTATGTCTTTCAAAAATAATGACAATTGAAATATATTGCACTTTTATATTCAATTTCTGTTTATTTCATTCTTCTACCCCCACCAGAAGTCTTTCACTTTTTTTTCTTTTCCGAGAAGCTTTGTATAAAAACAGCATGTGCCATTTGTTGCCCAGGCTGCTATACGCGGTGTAAATACTATTTTTGTTTTTTGAAAAATGGTGTAGAAGCTGAAATAGTTGGTGGCCGTCCAACACGGGGGAAAAAAGCAGCAGCAGCATTGGCATTTCTTTTGGCGAAGTATTTTCTTAATTGTTCTGAATAAACTGCACCATAGTTTGCAGTTGTAATGGGTTTCCTACAAAGCTTGTTTAAATAAAGCATTATTTAAAAATGAACTTTCAATATGCTGTTAACAAACAATTTCCTTCCCCATTATACACAAGACTTAATTTTGCACAGTGAAGCCATTTGGCTTTCATTCATGCATACTCATCTTATCTGACAATGCATTTTATTTCAGACATCACATCAAAAGCATTAGAACACAACATTTAAACTCTACAAATTTGAGTGAGTGTAAAATACAACCATGGTTCATTTTCAACAATATAGCATGGTTTAATCAGTGAGCATTATAGTATCCACTTCACTTTTTTCCATCAGAGCGGGTGCCTTTTTGTCATAATCATAAATGCACTGGTTTGTAGCTAAAATAGTTTTACAGTTTACTGCCGTTATTCTTCTACTTATTTACCTATAGTGGCTAATGAATTTGAAGTCTTGCATATTCACAGTAAACAGCTTACTTCCAGTTTGAAAAATAAGCTGGAGTTTTGATGTGAACACAGCCTTTCAAAGTATACTCGATTGGATTGTGTGCATTAACAGATGCTCACACATGCATAATAGAAAGTTTCATTCTTGTCCAGTGTCTGCACTCTTTCTCTCCAGAAGTTATGAGCGATAATGTCTTTATACTCATTTAAACTAGAGTTTCTCTTAACCCCCTCCCACAAGTGCTTGTCAATGACAAAGAGCATTTCTTTTCAATTGTGACACCATGGTCGCCAGTGTTGGCACCTTGTGGACAAAATCATTATTGCAAAAAAATTTCATGTGCAAGGTGAGCGTATAGTATATGCAATTGGGGGGAAGATCTGGGTGCGAGCTTACTATGTAGTTGATAAAATTTACGTCAAACGTGTTGCATGTGTAAAAACAAATACTTTGGGCTTAATTATGTAAGTCAAATGACATGGTGACAGCTGAAATGAACTGACATTTATCTGTATTAGGAGGTAGATCGTTGTTTCAGAACAGGGGTGCGTTTCCCAAAGCGAACTATGGTCGCAAGTTCCGTCTTTACCAATAGAGTTCAATGTGACTTACGACCATAGTTGGCTAATGATGCTTTCGGGAAACGCACCCCAGAGCGTTTTGTCTAAGTTGCGTTATAACATTCATGCATAGTCTCATTTTTGTTAAGCAGGAAACAGAACCTCAATACAACACAAAAGACAATCTTAACTTGGTAGTGCTCATGTTAGATCAATTTCAAACCGTTGTCACAATGAGATTTTATGGTACATTAATCAACATTTCTCTATAAGCAATAACTAAAAAGTGCTTTAAATTACAACAGATCCACTTACAGATCATTTCCAGTCTGACAGCGGCACAGTGCACAAACGGAGCTTCTTCCATTATCATATGATGACTGGTCATGTTACTTTAAGCAACAATGCATTATAATAGGACAGATTATTGAGGCCCTTAAGGTGCTTACACTTTCCATAATACATCACTGACAGGAAAACAACTCCTGTGGTTAGCACTATATAAATCCATCTAACACATGTTGTGGACACAACCAATGTATCTTGCTCATCCTATGAAACCGTGTGGGGTTGTGGACGATGGGAGAGAAAGTCACTAGGAGCGGCAAGAGAACGCAGGCGGGACAGCAGTGACCGGGGAGAAAGCAAGACTAAATGTTCAGCTCATGGTCTTGATGTTCTCTAATAATGCTGGTTTAAGCAGAGCAGCAGTCTTTCCTCCTGCGGCAGCAATGTCTGCCAGCACTGCCGCGTCCCACGTGAAGGTCAGCAGAGCTGCTGGGGCCTGGAAGGTGTAAACAAATGTGTGATTCAATTATTTTTTTTTTAATTATTAAATTAAACTTTGCAGACAGTGTTCTTTGATCTTCACCTACCAGGTTGCACTCATTCAGAGCCGACTCGTCGTCTTTCAGTTTTTGTCCTCCAGGTGCCACCAGCTCAAAGGGCTGCCAGCCATTCTCCAGCGAATCACGCACAAACTGGTACAACGCTGCCACCTTCTCCCATGCCAGGAAAGTACCTATAGGGCAATTAAATGCAAGTTACACCATACAACAAGAGCCTTCGGTTGGCCAAACAAAGCAAAATCATGTTTGCAGTGTTGTACTGACAATAGACATCTATGGGGCAAGGCATTCTGGAGGGTTTACAAGCATAAATGTACAACTCTCACATTTGACAAAAAAAATTTAGCCATTTGGCCAAAGACTTTTGTACGACCCCCTTCCTCAGACTTTTTTTCCTTAACTTTTCTGTTTACTACCATATTACAATATAAATTATTAATATTTTGTACTAATTTATGAAGATGTTATAAAGGTGTTACAGGGAAAACACCTTTATAACACACACACACATACATATATATATATATATAAATGAATTAATATATATATACACACACACCGATCAGGCATAACATTATGACCACCTTCCTAATATTGTGTTTGTCCCCCTTTTGCTGCCAAAACAGCCCTGACCCGTCGAGGCATGGACTCCACTAGACCCCTGAAGGTGTGCTGTGGTATCTGGCACCAAGTCAGCAGCAGATCCTTTAAGTCCTGTAAGTTGCAAGGTGGAGCCTCCATGGATTTGTTCAGCATATCCCACAGATGCTCGACTGGATTGAGATGTGGGGAATTTGGAGGCCAAGTCAACACCTCAAACTCGTTGTTGTGCTCCTCAAACCATTCCTGAACCATTTTTGCTTTGTGGCAGGGCGCATTATCCTGCTGAAAGAGGCCATAGCCACCAGGGAATACTGTTTTCCAAAGAAAACGTGATTCATCAGACCAGGCCACCTTCTTCCATTGCTCCGTGGTCCAGTTCTGATGCTCACGTGCCCACTGTTGGCGCATTCGGCGGTGGACAGGGGTCAGCATGGGCGCCCTGACTGGTCTGTGGCTATGCAGCCTCATACGCAACAAACTGCAATGCACGGTGTATTTTAACATCTTTCTATCAGAACCAGCATTAACTTCTAGAGCAATTTAACAATTTGGAACTTGTCAAACTTGCTCAGATCCTTACGCTTGCCCATTTTTCCTGCTTCTAACACATCAACCTTGAGGACAAAAATGTTCACTTGCTGCCTAATATATCCCACCCACTAACAGGTGCCGTAATGAAGAGATCAGTGTTATTCACTTCTTCTGTCAGTGGTCATAATTTTATGCTTGATTGGTGTATATACACTATATATAATATAAATAATAATTATATTTTAAAAACTACCAACCCTGAAGTATACTTCCATCTGGTAACCGCACTCTCAGAAGGGCGTAGTTATACTTTCTTCTCTCTCTCTGCTCATCTTTTTCACGCATGGCTTTCGTTCGCAGCATTGCGTTTCTCTCTACAATTTCATTCCTGTGATTAAAAAAGATCATAAAAACACAGTACGACTATATCAGCTTAGAAAGCACAAACACTGCTGTTGTTGATTTCTTTACTTCAATTGCATTTCTTTCTTCAGTTCCTCCGCAGTCAGATTGTAGAAGTCTGGGGGCAACTCGAAGTGTGTAGCATGCTGCGACGGTCTGAAGACCTGCGGCTGGCGGTCCAGCTTCGCTCTGACTGGCTCGCCTTTCTGCAGCCGCTCCAAATGAACCTTTATCTGCTCCAGAGCATCCGATTCCTGTGGCGGTAACATCAGGTACTCCTCAGTCCTATCTGAGATACGTTATTCAGGGATGGAGATGAGTGAGGACTCGGTGTTAAAGAAATCACACAATTTACTTTTAAATATAATGCTGGTAATTAACTTCGGCGTTACCTTCGCCATCTACCGGCAGCGCGGTGCTTTCAAATCCCACGGCCTGAAGATACTCACGAGATCCTTCAATCACACTGACCTTCTCCTTTATGAGTAAAACAACAAAATGTGAGTGAAATGGCTTTTTGAATTCAGTTTTCTCTATCCTGACTGAAAATGTTCATACCTGAAACACTTTGTTGCTAAGCTTGATCTTCCGATACTTCTCCTCAGTCGGATTCTTACAGATATTTTCGATGTACCTGTCATCGCACATCATTGGATTTCATTTGTACATTTTACAAACACACTGAGATATTGTCGGGCAAAATTAATATAGTCCTAAAATTAAATAGTCCTCACTTGCTAATGATGTCAATGGCGGCCTTTACTTTCTCTTTGTCTTTATTGAAGGTGTGAATCATCATAATGGAGGCCTCCAATGCATCATCTGAGAACCTCTGTGAAAAAAGAAGCACCTTTAGTGTCATCTACATGTAATTTCTTAAATTCTTGCAGATTTTCTGTAATAATCTCACCATAAGAATAGCTTCCTTGATGTGCATCTCTCTTTCAGTCTTTGTTAAGGTTTTTCCAGTCAGAGGACAGATGAAGAACACTCCTGACACTGAGAAACAAGATTGATCCTTCTGTGGAACCCCAGAGCCCTTGAAAAGGTATGAATAATCACAGTCAGGAAAAGAGTAATGCTTTTCATATTCCACAAATGAGTGGTAATCATACAGGTTGGGAACAACGTAAAACTGGTAAATTCGTTTTAATGTTTTTTTTTTCTATTCCTATTCCTTATGTAAGGCCCCTTAAATAAATTGCCACTTTATATGAATAGTAATTTTAACCAATATGTTAAAAATGATGTACACTCACATGAGATGAAGACTGCATTTTTTTCCTAGTCTTTTTGAAAGATGTTTATTCTACCTTCATGATGGTCACCACCATGTTTAGATCACATGACCAAATACTATTAACATAGAGATTAGTAGGTCATCTGGATACATTTTATGAATACTGTGAATTCAAACATACTACTCTTTTCACACACTGTTTTCGTCTACTATATAGTATGGAAGTTTGTGATTTTGGATTACAGCCATAATCTTGGCAACCCCTCTATTTTCAGACACTTTCAGTTAATATGTCTGCAAAAACATTCACTTTTGTGTGACCCTGCCAACAGGCATCAGTATAAAGTTATATTGGCCAGCTAAATACGAACAAAAACCGTCAAACTTGCCTCAATATCTGTGTTCTTCTGACTGGCCGCTATGGCAGCTGCCTCTGCTTCAAGTTCTCGCTTCACTGTAATACAACGACAAAATGAGTGGCTGCTCATGCTTTGAGATTTATTAATGTTTTTGAGATTTCTATGGAAGTTGGTTTCCACCACAGAATACAAAATAAAAAAGGTAATTGTAACTTTTTATCCCACAATTCTGACTTTTTAGCTCGCAGTTCAGACTTTATAACTCACAATTTCAAATTTATATCTCGCAATTCTGAGAAAAAACAGAATTGCAAGATATACGTTGTGTCTGAAGTAGGCACTACATATGAACTTGAATTTACTTTGCGACCGTTAAAAAAGTATGTTTTATATAGTATAAATGTGTGTAGCATGAATGAAATTCGGACATATTACTTCCGCCATGTTGTCATTATCATGTGACCTGCCAGGATCAGTTGTGTCGCTTCATTAGCATTCACAAATCCTCTCCTGTGGCCTCATGGGATAGTAAAGTGTGCATGGAATGCGCACTTCAGAATCTCGGTGGAAGTAGTAGTACTTCTTGTCTACTGTTTTATGAATACTATGAATTCAGACATACTACTCTTTTGGTGTACTGTATGGTATGTTGGTGTGCAGCGATAAATTCATAATTCTGACTTTTTTTCTTATGATTGCGAGTTTGTCTCACAATGCTGACTTTATTTCTCGCAATTTCAAGTTTATAACTCTCAAATCTGACTTTTTTTCTCAGATCTGTGAGATAATCTTGGAATTAAAAAAAATGCTTTTTATCTTACAATTCTCACTTTTATCTTGCAATTGCGGTTTATATCTCACAATTCTGACTTTTTTCTTAGAATTAAAGACAGAACTGCAAGTTTATATATCACAATTCAGCCTTTATAACTCAACTTTTTTTCTCACAATTGTTTATACAATCACAATTCTGACTTTGTTTCTCACAATTCTGAGTTTATAACTTGAAAATTCTGACTTTTTTCCTATAGTTGGGAATGAATTATAAACTGGAAATTTAGGAGAGGCTGTTCACTGCAGAGCCATGGGTGGAGTGATAAGTCCAGCCTCCACCTCTCTAGATGTAATTTGGGCATAATGGGTGGAGCTAGAAGGTCCAACCACACCCTAACCCTACCCATAACTCTATCCCTCTACCCATTAGATCCCCAGAGGTGGAGCTGGACTCAGTCAAGCTCAACCCATTTGGCTCTGAAGTGGGCACCACTTGGAATTTAGAGGAAAAAAGTCAGAATTGTGAGATAAAAAGTCGCAATTATCTTTTTTGTTCCGTGGCGGAAAAAGCTTCCATAGATTTCTGAGTGAAAAACTGTAATTATACACTTTATGTACCCTGATTCCTTATGGCATCCTGTGATGTTTGCACTTTTGGCCGGTGCTGCTGCTCGATCCTGGCAAGGGCGGCGGCCCCTGCCATCTGTGCACCCTTCGTGGGCGCTTTTGTGGGCGCTTTTCTGGGCGCCCCGTGAGCAACCTGCGAGGCTTCAGGTTTAGAGCTGCACGAAAGACCAGCGGCAGGTTGCATAAACTGCTTAGACTAGTCTTACAAGTTAGTCATCAATTTTTTTCTTTAAGACCGTCCATAACCTTAAGTCAGATACATAAAAACGTAGATTGGCCTAATTTGATACCAAAAAAGAACCCTATTTAACTGCTAGTTGGTCAGACTAGTTCTTAAAACACAGTCTTAACACCATAGCTATGTTTATGCAACTAGCCCCAGATGTCACCCACTTACGGTTATTTTAACCAATAACATCACGGGAGCAGCAGTGTTACTGTGTAAACCACTCCCATGTGACTAACACTAAGCCTGTTACCCTATGAGTAATTATAGCGATAAGGTTAGACTCATAGGTCGGATCCTATTCCGGACCCAAAACTATCTAAGTAAAAAGGTTCGAACATTGATACATTCAGGACATACTATACATGTTTCCAAACCTGTCATCAGATATGATCATGTTAGAAATGCAGTCAGACAGGTAACGTTACAGATGCTAATGTACACATTCTTGTTATACATTACTATAGATTTTATGTGCTTGCACTTGCAATTTCTAGTGCGGAAAAGTCTATAATAAGAAAACATGTTATTCGATGCATCGTAATCTGATCATATAAACTCGTGATCAGTGTGGTTCAGAGCAGTTGTGGTGACAGATCTCAAACATATCTGATATTTTACCTTGTGTCTTCTGTAAGTTTCTTTCCTGGCCCTGCTGACTTGAACTTTATATCCTTCTTGATGTCATCGAAAAACTTCTTCATTGTTAGCGATTTAACTATATGCAAAAATATTGAAATGAAAAATGAGTTGTTTTTAATTATTTATAACTGTCAGGCACACCTCCACCACCCAAAGCGATGTGTTTACAACAGGAATAGGACTGTTTCTGAAACCGGAAGAATGGTCCTCAAGCGATCGTGACGGAAACATTGACTTTTAGTGACATCAAGCGGAGGGGAGTGAAATTACAATGAAGTAGATCGGTGGGGTTTTATTTTGAACGAAAATGAAAGAAATATGTAACCACGTTTTTGTTTGTTTTTTATTTTTATTTTATATATAGTTAAGACCAGTTTTGGACTGCAGTTATCCCGCCTTAAAATGTGAAATATCATTATAAAGTCTTTGAATCAAACCTTTTGCAAGAAACAAATTATATTTTCTGTTGAAATTTTAATTATTCCATATTTGACAATCAACTGCAAGGGCAAGTATATGGGATAAGATTTTTTTTCAAATATTTCTTCCTCAAAACTACTAAAATAATCCAAATCGAAATCCGAATTGTTACATACATTCCTTACGATTATCGTTCCTATTTTCAGTAGATTAAATATAATAGTAATTCATTAAAGTGCATTGAGTAAATATTTTTTAGATAAAATACATTCATAAAAGTGCAATTTTTTTGAGCTCCCAGTTTTATTTTCAACAATTTTATAATCAGCAGTGCTAATGTTAATATAATACTATTAAATTGAAGTCTTTATCGGTGTACACATTGTACATTCCTATTGGTGGACGTAAAGAGTGACAGCCCATTCCTCCAATCAGCGATCCCCAGAGGGCGGGACTTCCGCTGACAAAAAATGGAATGAGCGGAAACCGCTGCAGAAACCAACCGCCTTTACTCACCTACTGTATCAGAAGCAGGACTCTCTTTCGGCCTGAAAAACGGACCACTAACGACCACAAACAAGCAGAACGAGGAGCGGTGCATAGAGGGACAAGATGCCGCACAACTTCCGGCCCGGGGATCTTGTCTTTGCTAAAATGAAGGGATATCCTCACTGGCCGGCCCGGGTAAGAGCAGCAGCGGGGGAGATCGCGCAGGGCTCGCGCTGCATCCAGCGCACACACCCCCACCAGCTCCACTGTGACCAGCTTTACCTCAGTGCCTGGCGATTTACGAAATATATGTTTGCAGACAAACCCGTATTATCTATCACTTTAGAGTCTAGGCTTTTTATTGGATGTATTTGATTCATATTATTTACCTTAGTCATGAATGTATGAAGCTAGCTGGCTGGCTAACTTGTTTGCTGGAGCAGCAGCTAAGGTCGCGTGAACATAAAGTCCTGCTTATTTTTGCATTTTATTCATTGGGAATCGTCTTTAGATGCATAATGGGATAATATGAATAATTACTTAATTTAGACTTGAGACTTTTACATTGCCCAATCACATGTAAAATGTAATTGGGGGTGGGGGGTGGGGTGAGTGTCATGTTTACACATGGAGATACTTTCTTGTGCAAAGTAGAAAACACATTTTTGTGTTTAATTCTTTAAAACTTAAAATTTCTATGTAGATTCATTGCTGAAGAACATGTAATCACCATATTGTACGATTTTGGCTGTATTTTTCTTCCAGATTGAAGATGTTGCAGAAGGAGCTGTCAAACCACCACCTAATAAGATCCCCATTTTTTTCTTCGGGACTCACGAAACGTACGTATCCCCGGATTTTAACGAGTACCTGGTCGTTAATGATGATAAATAGATACATATTACTTTAGATCTTGTTATGAGCATTACCTCATTGTTTCCTCTTTATTTTGTTTATTAATCTTGATTAATAATTGCAGTGCTTTTAAAAATTATGGTGGGACCTTGCTTGTTAAAACTGCCATGGAGTAACAAATTAAAACTCATCTGACCCCAAAAGTCAACAGGTGGCACTAGAAGAACCTTTTTTTAGAAGTCCCTCCAATGATCAGACCATATCTGGCTTCCTTTTATATATTAAAATTGGCATGAAATGAAAACAATATCTGTTGTAAAAATGTAAGTTATAGATCTTATTGTAAACAACTCATCTGTGCATGTTTCATTTAAAAAAAAAAAAAAAAAAAAAAGTTTTGACTTTGTACTGTTTAATCAAAATATCACAACTCAGTTTTCCAGCAAAATGGCAGACTTCCCTCTGGTGATAAATGCAGGATTCTTCAATACTTTAACTTTTGAGTGCAATGCCCACTTCTCAAAATCTAATAAACAACCGATGCACAGAACCAAGTCCCACCCTACATAATTGATTTTTGAAAATCCGTTACACTCGGATATACATCACAATATGAAAGAAAATATCTGTTTCTACTTCCATTTCATTGTGACTTTATATTTATAATTCTGATTTTAGCTTCTGTTTAATTCTTTCAGAGCATTCCTTGCACCCAAGGACCTTTTTGCATATGAAAAGTACCAAGACCGATATGGGAAGCCCAACAAAAGGAAAGGGTTCAATGAAGGCTTGTGGGAAATCCAAAACAACCCTCATGCCTCCTATACCACACCTGCAGTAAGACTTCATTTCTACAAAAAAAATCAGTTGTTTCATGACACCAAATGCTGATTTGTCACATTATCCTTGTATTTGTTTAGGCTCCATCCTCATCAGACAGCGAGGACAACCAACCTGCTGCGGGAAGTGATGCGGAAGATGCAGAAGAGGAAGCAGTGGTACCAAGGAAAGCTGAAACGGGAAGTGATGATTCTGACTCTGGGAGTGAGGATCAAAAGAGGCCGG
The DNA here is from genome assembly GCF_019924925.1 of Ctenopharyngodon idella. Lineage (NCBI taxonomy): Eukaryota > Metazoa > Chordata > Actinopteri > Cypriniformes > Xenocyprididae > Ctenopharyngodon > Ctenopharyngodon idella. The sequence goes on from NC_067229.1 coordinate 9,923,074, forward strand.
CGGTGAAGCGGAAAGCTCCTGCTGCAAAGGTACCCAAACACAAAACAAGCCAACATGATCACTTATTGTGTAAATCAGCTGTTTATCCTCATTGTCATCTTTTTGTCATTTTTATCTTTTCTCCTGCAGTATTATGCATTATACATTCAGGTGCTTTGAATTTCTCCTTTCAAAGCTCTTAATGTCATAGTTTTAGTTAGTCACAATGTTAATAGTGTTAAATAGAAGAGTGTTAGTGTGTTGTAGAGGAATCTGTGTATTGCAAGTAGTTTTTATTTAAGCATTAGGGTCCTTCTATGTTATGAATGTAGTTACAGCTAAAGCCCAAAGTATACATATTTTACATTTACGCTAGAGTTTGCACACAGTGCTTGTGGCGTAATTTCGTCATCAGCATAGTACGCACTTATTGCACGCGTACTGCATGTTTTTCTAACCACACATACTTTGTCTGCTTACATTGCACATGCGCTTCAGATTATTTTGCACTAATTAGTTTGTCCACAAAGTGGCGACACTGGGATGGCCCGTTGTTTCGTAAAACGAGACGGATGAAACGACATCAAAAAAACTACTGGAGACACAACAATAGACACCCATAATACATGCAACTCTAGTTTAAGGGCTTATTTACACCTGGTCACTTTATACATTTTCTCTGATCGGATAGCTATTGGATCATGAAAAGACCAGGTGTAAATACCCTCCGAAATGCTTTCGAGATGGATTTAAATCTGATCCCTCAAACCACTTCAGTAGGTGGTCTGAGACGCATGAGATGAGTAGATGAGAATCTCTTTAGCAAGCTGACGCGCAAAAAATACCACAAATGAAACTGAAAGTTTGGCATTGACACACAATCATCTACATTAAATGTAGTGAGACAAAATTTTCTTACCAGTGCTGATGGTCTGTGATATTAAATAAATAAAATGCAGCTCATATCTGTTGCTTTCGTTGACATGAACTTGAATTTGCATATAGCGCTGGTATTGAAGATCGGATTCATATTCGTTTTGTGGAGACACGTTTGTAAATGGTGTAAATGGATCAGTTTTTACCAAATTAAATATCTTATCCAATCAGTAAAAAGTGACCAGGTGTAAACAGGCCCTAAAAAAGCACAAATAAATTTGCTAATACCTTTTTAGAGAGAAGTAGGGCTGTCACAATTCCTTCTAGTACTCGATTTTAAAAAATCCTCGATTGCAATTTACCCATGTCGAGTAACCGCCAAAATACCAGAGGTGGCACATTTCATGGATGAGAATCCATGAACCAGATCGTTAGACCATTTTCTAAGGCTGCATGATGTATTAAAACCATTTAAAAACCGTACTATAGCATAGTGCTGTTCAACACAAGGCTGCGATTTAACACAGGAGAATACATCAGTATGTTTCTAAAAGTGCAAACTGTTCATCGTGAAAAGAAGTGGCCAAATATTAAAGATTAAGTAAACATTTTAATTTAATGTCGTTTGGCCAATATTAAACAAGGATCTGACCTGCTGTAAAGTGTAACAACACCAGGCCGTTGGCGCCCTCTGCAGGCATTTGTAATAATATATAATGTACATAAGTTGATTGTTTATAATATGTAAAACATGCATTTTATGTATATTATGCATTTTAACAGTGTTGTTCTATAAAACCATATGATTACTCACTTTTGATACTTTATTTGAACCAAATATCATTGCCTCATTGTTATTATATATGTATTTTAAGTCATTTTAAAGGCTTAGGTCTTTGCTTAGATCTATTTTTATTACCACAAAAAAAAAGACTTTTACTCAGTTACTCAATTATTCATCAAAATAATCGAATGATTACTCGTTTACTAGAATAATTGTTAGTGACAGCCCTAGAGAGAAGTAGCGCAGATACTGAACAGGGATGAAACCTTTTAGTGTGCATGTGTCAAGCACCTGAGTTTGTGAAAGCTAACAAACAGTGTATTCATTGAAAGGCTGGGCATTTGGTTGTGTTCATGCCAAAACTGAAGTATACTTTGGGCTTAAAGGATGTAGGTAGGCAAAACATCCAATGGAGTGCCTGCTTTATACTTAGAGTAAAACTCCTATGAACTACTTTTATGGTGCTTTTGTGTCTGTTTTAATGCTTGAAAGCTTCAGTTGAGCTCAATACTTTGTAACTGTATGGATAAGATATATATAAAAAAAATTACATAGATTTAAAAAACAAACCAACTTTGCAGCGTCCACCAGTGAAGAGAACACGGGCATCATCCAGTGATCGAGATGGAGAGGAGAGTGGATCTCCCTCAGAACCGGAACCATCACCCAGCTCTGACTCTGAATCTGGCAAAAACAGCGACCAGGTATTCCTGTCTGGAATTGTACTGGGTTGGGAATTTGCTCAACACCTCATGGCTTCATTATTGCACAAAAATGCAATTAAAAATTGCATTAACGAGTTACTAATGTGTTCAACAGGACTTCACACCGCAGAAGGAGTCAGGCAGTCGAGGTGGCAAAAAGCCAGCTGGTAGAGGCAGGAGGAAGGTGAGAAGAGCTCATTGACATGTGGCCATCTATAATTACATACTTGCTTGATGTTATACTGTTTTTGTATCATCTTAGAAGGCATCATCAGGCTCTGATTCAGACTCTGGCTCCCAGTCAGATCAGAGGGCCGCCAGGAGCGATTCTGATGACGATAAGCCACGGCCGGCAGTCTCTGGATCCGAATCGCAGTCTGGATCCAAATCCGATTCTGATTCAGAACCGCCTCCTGCAAGGAAAGCCCCACAAGGGCGCAAGAAAGGTGAGAACGCTTTGCAACGTGAACCCAGCACATATTATAATTAGTTTTAATGGTTGAGTAATTGCGTTGAATAGTAATACAGTGGATGGAAACTTTACCTGAAACAGCACTCGGATAACAGGAATCCTAGACAAGTACATCAGAATACTAAAGGACACTTTTCTTTTTGCGTCATTTTCCAAGCGGAGAAACCTCCACCAAAGCCACGAGGAAGGAAACCCAAACCAGCTCCAGAAAGGGCTCCTTCCTCTTCATCAGATAGTGATAGGTGAGTTTGGTTTCTTTTTCTTTCTAGTATTTTTTTACATATACATTTACATTAATACTTTTGTTTTGCATTATAAATTAGTTCAATCTGACAATTTTTCATCCCTCTTTTGGACCCTTAATGCCTGTTCATGCCAACATGAAAGTCCAATATAAAAATTCAGACCAATGCAAAAAAAAAAAAAAAGGTAGGTGGGCTGAATAAAAATGCAAAATCACTTTCTGACAGTAGGTGGCGCTTATGGAAAAGCAAAAATACAGCGGTGTATAACACTCTGTGTTTGACACAATACCAGATACAAGTTAATGGAGACAAGAGCCGGTTTTGGATTCCTCCACTTCTATTCACTGTCGCTTAGCAAAATATTGTGTTCATGAGCGCCACCAAGTCATACTTTAAAACTACATAAAATATTTCATCTGTGTGACATCAAAAAGTTTCAAAACTACAAAAGCTGTTTTTGCAGCATAATTGCGACACATTGTTTAATTGTAAGTATGAAAAATTAATAAAAACATCATCAGACTAATATGTCCGATTTTAATATGTTGTCAAATACAAATTGCATGATCTACAAAGAACATCCAAATATTCTGTGAATTTGAGGAGCACATGGATGGTGATTTTAAATTTTTATTTTATTTTATTTTTTTTATGCACAGCGACAGTGAGACGGACCGTGTCAGTGAGTGGAAAAAGAGAGACGAGGAGCGGCGGAAGGAACTGGAGGAGCGAAGGAAGAAGGAGGAGGCAGAAGAGCTCCGTCGGCTCCGGGAGCGTGAGAAAGAGGAGGAAGAAAAAAGGAAAAAAGAGAAGGAGACCAAGGCTAGGAGAGGGAGCAGTAGTGGCAGCAGCAGCAGCAGCAGCTCGGATGATGAAGTGGATGATCACCCTCTCAAAAAATCCAAGAAACCTCCACCTCCCCCCATCCCCGCTCCATCAGACTCTGACTCTCCACCTCCCTCGGAGGCTAGTCAACAGAACTTTCTCGAAACTCTTTCTACTAGTGTCGTTTCTCAAAATGTTAACTACGTTTGCGTTGTTGCGTTTTCTCTCTAGATGAAAAAATCGGCCAAGCGTCAAGACGGCCAGAAAGGGCGGCAAAAGAAAGAGAAGGAGGTGAAAGAGAAAAAGGAGAGGCAGATCAAAGAAAAGAAGCCACAGAGATCAGAAGAGAAACACAAAGCAAGGTATGTATTTGGATTGCGCTGTTAGAATTGCAACATGCTAACAAAACTCTAATCGGCTGTGCGCCTCACAGTGCTATATGCAGTATTTCCCACCAGTGTTATTTTAGTATTATTTGAATTCTATTATTTTTGTATTTTAAGTTTTCATTTTAATTTGAGTAATTTTATACTATGCTTTTGTCATTAGGGGCAAAGCACCAAAGGTGCGTAGGCACCCACTGTGATCGTTAGTGTTCTTATTATTCTTCGGCTTCTTCTTCTTTCTCCACTCTTGAGTCTATGGCAGCCCATAGAACTGCTTGTGGGAAAGTTATGAAATTTGGCACACTGATAGAGGACAGTCTGAACATTAACCACAGTAATTTTGGAGTCTCTAACTAAATCCATCTAGCTTTACCAACTGTCCACAGTTTCACTTACGTTTATGCCAATAACTTTTGAACTGTAAGGGCTAGAAACAAAATTGCCATTTTGAATTTTCTGAAAACCCTACTTTTTCGAAATCGCTCTAGACGGTTTATCCGATTTTCAACAAAATTGGCTCATATCATCTTCAGACCATGCTGGCAAAAAGTTAAGTTTTTTGATAAACCAAATCGTTTTCGAATAATGTGCAGATTAATTCGAAGAAGAGCATGTGCTTTTTTGCTTATAACTTCTGAAGAGTTTGCCCAAAAATCATAAATCTGGTCTCTTTTGAGTCTGCATACAGAGACGAATGATATTCAGTTTTCCTATAGCGTCAATTTTGGCCATCGTCCATTTTGAATTTTGTCATAAATAGCTGGATTTTATGAACACGTTTACCATATCATTACGAAACTCGGTATGTGTCATTGGGACCATGCCGTGAGGCGTGATTCCCCCCCCCCCAATACCAGTTATGCCATATTCAGTCAAACTTGTCCACCATTTTGAATTTCTTACTTTTTCAAACTCTTCCTAGACTTTTTGTCCGATTTTCACCAAAATTGGCTCAGATTTCATCTTCAGACCATGCCGGCCATAAGTTATTAAAAGCATTTCAACTGACCAAACCATTATCGAATAAAGCCTCAACAAATTTGATGATGTGGTGCCAAGCTGATTCTGAGGCGCTAACACTGCAACACTTTGCCAGATTGACACCAAACTTTGTATGTCGTTGTCTGCTCACACTGAGCACGCAACATCAATTTGGTACCAGCACCACCTGTTGTTCAAAAGTGATAAGCAATTTAAACATATTACATGTGATTGATGTGATTTTTTTTTTTTTTTTTTTTTTTTTTCTTAGCCATTTTGACTAAAATAATCTAAAAATGGTTTTAATTACTCATTGTTGCAGTTGCTCTGAAGCTCCCAGCCATGCTTGCATGTCTCATTGTTCCTTTTTGTGCTCGGGGCCCAATAATTGCTGCTCGCAGCTATATTTTCTTTTATTCGTTTTTTGTTTTTGTTTATTTAGCTTTAATTTTATTTTTATTTCAAGAATTTTCATTAATAGTTTTAGTTTTTGTTAAGAATAACAACACTGTTTTCCACTAGGCCTAAGCCCGAGAAGCCGAAACGGAAGTCGGTGCGTCACCCTGAGAAGAAAGTTGAAAAGAAAAAAGGTCACATGAAACGTTCTCATGGCGGTTCAGTCCTTTTTGAGACATTTTTATGCTCAATCAGATTTTAACTATCGTTTCTATCACCCTTTATAAATTCAGAACCCTCACCTGAAGAGAAACTACAGAAGCTCCATACAGACATCAAGTTTGCACTGAAGGTTGACAACCCAGTAAGTAGCGCTGCCATCAGCCTACCCATTCTGCTTTGTTTAAAATGACCTTTTGAATTTCATCGGGATCAGTAGTCAGTTTCGCACATGAAAGCCATTAAAATTACTGGAAATGATACTCTGGTAATTTTACAGCAAAGGTACCATGTCTAGTATTCACACGAGCATTGGTTCTGGTCAAGCATGCTCTTTTAATAATAATAATAATAATAAAAAAAAATTATACCTATCCTTTCACTTCCTCTAATCCCTCTCTATTGTAGCTTATGATACTCTGAGCATTACCTAAGACTTGTATTGTGAGCACTTTTTGTGTCTATTTGCCTCGTCATGACGACTTGCTTGTTGTATTCCTCACTTGTAAGTCGCTTTGGATAAAAGCGTCTGCCAAATGAGTAAATGTAAATGTTTTACGATGTCCAATTCAGTCAATAAGTTGATTCAAAGGCTTGTTTTAGTTCATTCTGTTTATTTGATTCTCTCCACAGTCCCTGCATACTTTTTTTATTATTTGTAGTGAAACAAGTAGTTAAATTTTTCTGTTTCTTACCGTTATTTTTGTACAGGAATTTATTTATTTTAAAGATATTACCCTTTCAGATAGTTTTGAACTATTTGAGTTGAATAGATAAAGGTTTAATTTATTATTTCAATCTTAATTTTTATTAATTTACACTTAATATTTTTAGTGCTTCAACTTTTTTCAGTTTGTTGCCAATGCAACATTTTTCATTTTTAGTTTTTCATGTAATATTTATATTTTATTTCAGCTGTATTTCAATGAAAAAAGATGTTTTAATAGTTTCAGTTAACAATAATGACCCTAGTTCAGCCACTCATTCAATGCCAAATTTCTCTGTAATAACCAGGGCTGATTTCTGTTCACACGTGACCTCTAAATGGACAAAGTGCTGTTAAATGTAGACATTACTATATCTCTAGCAACAGCTTTATGTGTGAAAGTGCCCTGATGTGCGAGTCCCCTGGTATCATTCTGTGTCTTCTGCTTCCTTTCAAACTGTAGGACATTGAGAAGTGTCTCCAGGCCTTGGATGAGCTCGGCTCGGTACAAGTGACCACTCACATCTTGCAGAAGAATGCAGATGTTATTGCTACACTCAAAAAGGTACAAGCATTTACAGAAGACCTCAAAACGACACTCTGGTATCTAAAAGTCAATGAGAATTTCCATTTGCAATCCGATTTAGTATTTAAAGGTGTGGTATGTAATATTGACAGCTAGCAGTTGAAATGGGTACTGCAGTCAAAATTCAAATTATTGGAGAGAGTTGTTTGCATTGCCCCTTCCTCCTCAGACTCAACACTCATGCGGGTTGCCAGATTGAGGACACTCAACAGGAACGAGTGCAATTGACAATGGAAAGCGAGGAGCCTTACACTGTATATTTATCTGAGTTTTTATAGTGGGATGGAATCTGCGATATCTGACCCAGTTTGTTTGCTGGTTTCCATGGCTGCAATACGCTGTGTTTTCCACCAACTGGCAACCCAGGGGTGTCGAAATACTATTGGGTAAATTGGTAGTGGGCGGGATCACACAGATCAAAACAAAAACAGACTTTCCGACATGGATAGCACATTTCAAAGTAGAATAACTCGCTGTAGCATTGTTTTTCGGAGAAACAAGAATTTGAACTTAGCATGTTTCCTAAAACTCTGCAAACATACAGTATTTTTATGCTTTAGTATAGTCAAAAAAATTATATGTTGCACCTTTAAAATGTGATTCATTTCTGAGTGTAACGCTTATTCAACAAGAAAAAAAATGTAGAATAGGACTTTCTGGGATAATTTACATAAACATTTGGTTGAAATAACAATAATTATAAATAATTATTAGATAGCATTCCCATCATAAAACTTGCACATATCTGACTGTCTTTTTGTCTTTTAGATTCGCCGGTACAAAGCAAGTAATGCAGTAATGGAGAAGGCCACAGCAGTCTACAATAAACTAAAGCTCCAGTTCATTGGCAAGATTGAAACCGGTAAACCAAAACCGGATGAAAAGAACCAAGAAAGCAATGAGCAAGACATGCAAAACACAGGTAAACTGAAACAGGAACGTTTCCACATTATTTCAAGCAATCGAGCAATCAAACAAGTTTTAAATGTGCTTTCTGCTTGTACTTTGTTTCTTTCTCCCAGACGACTCCAAACCAGTGAACGGAGAATCAGAAAGCGAGAGAAAAGACGTTTCTGAATCCGAAAGCAATCCCAAACCCACAGACCATGAGAAACAGGATGAGAACAAATCCCCAAACGGCATCAGGTAAAGAGCAGCCACCTTTTGTTCTGTTTTAATAATTAGTTTACATGTTTTCCTAGTTCTTTTTTTACATTTTCAATTTTCTTTCGTGTGTAATGTTGCTGTGTGAGCATGAAAAGCAACTGAAACAGCAACTACAAAGTTACAAAGCACAAAGTCACTCCAAAGGGAGTTGTTCTCGATATCAGTAAGCAGTTTACGTTTCTGAACTCCCTAAAATGCCTTGATTTGTAGTCGTGAGTTTTTATCCGGGAGCAACACGTCACAATATTCATCATTTAAAGGGATAGTTCACTCAAAAATTAAAATTCTGTCATCATTTACTCACCCTCAAGTTGTTTCAAACCTGTATGAATTTTTTTGTTCTGCTGAACACAAAAGAAGATATTTTAAAGAATGTTTGTAACCAAAAAGTTAATGGACCCCATTGACTTCTATAGTACTTTTTGTATTCTACTGTGGAAGTCAGTGGTGCCCCACAATTGTTTGGTTTCCGACAATTAAGATCTTCCTTTGTATACAGCAGAACAAAGAAATTCATACAGGTTTGGAACAACTTGAGGGCGAGTAAATGATCACAGAATTTTCATTTTTGGGAGAACTATCTCTTTAAATAATTCCCGCCCAAAGCATACACAAAAAATGAGGCGAGGCCTGGTTGAGTTGCGTTAGTAGTATGTTGAAGTTTGCGGTTATGGAAAGGTCTGTGGCTTTTCTGAAATGCACTTGAGGCGGTTGACCAGTCACAGCACACTGGTCCTGCCGACCAATCGGAGCACTTTTCACTTTTTCGGAAGGAGGGGCTTCATAGAGTCCATAACTAAAAAGAGCGTTACTGACAGACTGGGAAAAGAGGTGATGCAACAATGAAAAATAAGGTGTTTTTTTTTTTTTTAACATTGAAGTATGAAGACCAATTCATACACACAAAATGAAGACTTTGTAAAAGGACATATATGGCCTGTTTAATCTAAAATACATGTTGATTAATGTTTTATTTGTCTTTAAGGCCTAATCCAGATGACCCAACAGAGCAGCAAACACTTACAACTGACTCCACAGAGCCCAATCCGACAGAAGACACAGACGTAAAAGAGGACAGCAGAGCACAGGACGAGCAGATGTCTTCTGAGAGCTGAACTGCGTTCATCCCTTTTATGCTCACAAACACACTTTGGCTTCCTTCATTCATTTGTGTTACTTTTTGTCTGCCCACCTTTGTGACCTACATGAGTTTTTCGTGTTGTACATAAAACGTGATATGAACATTATTAGCACTTTTGAATCGAGACGTCATGAGGCAAACAAGCGCCTTAATCTAAATGTTCGAAGTGGATGATTCTGCACTAACCACGTTTGGATAGTCGAAGGGGAACGTTTTATTTCAGAACCACATTGACGTCTAGAGAGGGGGAAAAACACCGAAGCCCAAATGTATTTGAAGACTGTGCTTGTACTATGTAGCTGCTTTTTATGAGTACTTTTTTTTTTCCTTTTGTTTTTTATGAAAAAAGGAAAATGTAAAAAAAAAAAAAAAAAGAAAGAAAAAAAAAAAGTAAAGCAGTCTGGTTTTGTGTTGATTGACACCCTCTAAGCCATACAGCAGGAGATCATGACATTTCATCATTATTATTATTAGTGAACATCTACATCTGATCTGTCTGGTATGGATTTCAATAACTCTATGGATATTCACTAAATTTTGTAGACATACCATTTGTTGTCTGTTGTTTGGTCCTCTAATAATCACAACTTACATTTGCATAGGTTGAACCAAATAATACTATTCTTTTTTTGGATGTCATAAAACATGCTTATCATGCTTATTATAAACATGTTTCTAGTGCTATGTAACTTGGTCCAAGCTTTTTTTAGTACCTGTGAAGGATTAAATAAAAAAATTCCGCATGATGGCCAACAATGTTGTTATAAGGATATTCACTGGACATGTTTGGAATAAAATACTAACATACTGCCTAGTGCATACTACACAGTGTAGACTGTTTTTAGTCCTAGTAGTAGTAGTATGGAACAATGCGGTTCCAAACATACCCATTATAACATTGTCTGGCATTACTTTAAAAAATGCGCAAAATAATATTTATATAATTTATATTAATATATTTAATTATTGTAATTTAAATAACGTATGTTACGTAAATCACCAGCCCAGTAACATTTTAATTGACAATTCTTATATTGGATCTCTTGGTTTAAGGGAAACACGTTCGGTCGCTCGTATAAACAAAGGCTTTGATTGGTCTACTGGGCGCTGACGTCATGTCGCGTCGCGCTCGCTTGCGGTCTAGACAGCATTATTTGTTTAAATTAATTTATTTAATTCAAAGTGTAACTTAATATTATAAAATAAAGAAAAGAGAAAATAATAGAATATAAATTATCCAAAAATAATACTGAGTTATTTGGTGATTTTTTTTAATATCATTCAGATTTATTTTGTTTAAACACTGCTTGATTTGACTTAAACGCTCAAGAAAGTAAGGTTTTATGCAACATGAAACTTGGCCAAGGTTATAATAAAATTGATTAAATTAATCCGTGACTCCAATAAACATTCTCCACAACATCAAGACGGAAATGTGAAAATCCGAATAAACGTCACGGAGGGAAGCGTCGCGTCGCGTCGTACGCTTGCAGTGTGGATGGGTTTGTCAGTCAGGTGATCGGTCCGCCATTTTGTCAGCCATTTCCTAGACGGGTCCGCTGCAGATCAGCATTTACAGAAAGAGCAAAACCCCTCCTGTACAGGCCGCTGTTCGGGACTGAATGAGAGACTAGCGCTCCTGCGGGCCGGTCAGTACTCAGATAAAGCCCGTGTTTGCGGTTCGGTCCGGTAGGACAGGAGGGAAATCATCATGGCTCTGAAGATCGTGAAGGGAAGCATCGATCGGATGTTCGATAAAAACCTGCAGGATTTAGTACGTGGCATTAGGAACCATAAGGAAGATGAGGTGAGACACTTTTATCATTTTATTTCCTTTTATATTATTAAAATCAGAATTGGATTTTTTTTGTAAATATGCATAAAACGCAGCCGGTATAAATGAATCAAGTTGATCTCGTGTCAGTGATCTAAAATCACCTGATTTCAGGTGAGCTAACCGGCTATAACCTGACTAATGTGCTTAGATAACCAACTATATATGTTTTTTCAACACAATACATGATTATTCCACTGATTTAATAACCCTTGTGTGGCAGGTGACAGCTGTTAATGTTGTTAGAACAGTCTGTCATCGTTTTGTTTATCATGGATGAGGCCAGTTAGCATTGCTAACGGTTAAGACACTTATATAAATGTATTCTGCAAAATAAATACAAATTTGATTCCATCTTGTTTTATTACACGAACTGCGTAATTATGTGTGATAAACAGATTCGGTGCGATAAAAGACAGATGTTAATTCAATATAGCTTGCCTCACTGATGTGTGTGTGTGTCATGAGATTGGCCGTGTCACAAAACCTAGTGAGCAGCCTATCTAGTAGACATCTTTTTGGGCATCATAGGCGCGTTCTGTTCGAACTCCCCTACGATGTTCGATTCAAAGATTCGAACGCGCATGATGCCTGTGATGTTCGAACTCGTAGCCTTTGCCATTTAAAAAAATGTTCGATTCGAACGCGCCCGTGATGCCGATAATTGTTCGATTTATACGTTCAGTGCGCCTGTGATGCCAAAATGTTTAGTCCTACATTAATAATATGCCCTAAATGTTCTTGTTAAATGTTTGAACTTGCAAGCAATGTGTTAGATTTGGACGTTCTGATGCGCTCATGATTCCCACAAATGTTCGATTCGAGTGTTCGAACATGATTGAATGGATATGTTCAGATTCACCTATAATGCCCAAAACGTTCAAACGTGTATATGATTCCTAAAAAAACTTTTAATCAAAACATTTAAATAGGCATGCAATTCAATTTTAATGTTCAAATGCACATATGATGCCAACTGATGTTTGATTCGACTGGTTAAGTGCACATGTGATGCAACAAATGCTCAATTCAAATGTTCAAATGCACCTACAACGTACAAAATGTTCAGGTCAAAAATTTAAACTTGCATATGCGGTCGAATGCTCTTATGATGCCTACAAATGTTCAGTTTGAGAGTTCCAACACATTTGAATGGAAATTTTCAGATTAGTGTTGCATGATATACCGGTACTAGTAAGGTATTATGATACCCTGCTATTAAAAATGGTACGGTTCCACATTTTATTAGTACTGGCGGTACTTTAAGAATGACAGCAGTCTAATAATAGCCATATTTCATCATTTGTGTCGATGTGTGCAGAGCTCTGCTTCCTCCCTGGAGGGAGTAAAATATATACGCACAGCGCATTAGAAAATAAAGTGCAGGAGGTGTCTGATGTTAAAAGAGTTAGTAAGAGCAATAAGCCTCAAAAAAAGAATTTAAAGTGCTACTCGTGGTGCTGGGTTCAGACCTGAAGTGAGCACGCAGAAAGCCACTTTTCAAACAGCATCGCAAATTCAGTTCTCTTTCACGGATTATTGCTCTTAAATGGTAAAAAATATCAAAATGCAAGTATTCATGCAAACACGTTTTGGTGTGTCTAAGTGAACGTAAACAAGAAAGAAATTGGGTGTGTTCCAATGTATTGGATCTGTGCGTCGGGTCTTAAAGTGACAGCAGCCTATGTCTGTGTTATTAAAGGGTTAGTTCACCCAAAAATGAAAATAATGTCATTTATTACTCACCCTCATGCCATTCCACACCCATAAGACCTTCGTTCATCTTCGGAACACAAATTAAGATATTTTTGTTGAAATCCGATGGCTCAGTGAGGCCTGCATAGCCAGCAATGACATTTCCTCTCTCAAGATCCATTAATGTACTAAAAACATATTTAAATCAGTTCATGTGAGTACAGTGGTTCATTATTATTATTAAGCGCCGAGAATATTTTTGGTGCACCAAAAAAACAAAATAACGACTTATATAGTGATGGCCGATTTCAAAACATTGCTTCATTAAGCTTCGGAACGTTATGAATCTTTTGTGTCGATTCATGATTCCGATCGCGTGTCAAACTGCTGAAATCACGTGACTTTGGCGCTCCGAACCGCTTTATAAATTATTAAAATACATTTAATTAATTTATAAAACAATTGAAGTTCTATCATATTATTCAATTGCTTTTACTATTGTTGTAGTGCTTTGTTGTGATATCGATTCAGTATTGGTATTTTAGTCCGTTATTGTGACAACACTTGTTCAGATTAAGCTCAAAATGTTCAAACATGCATATGATGGCCAAAAACGTTTGATTTTAAATGTTCGAACAGGCTTATAATCCCCTGTTTGATTCAAAATTGTCTGTGATACCCAAAATGTTGTCTAGGTAGGCAGCTGACTAGGTATTGAGACACAGCCATTGTATTGGATATATCACGTGCCAGTTTGACCACAGCATCAGGGATGAGAATCGCTGGTTTCTTGTTATTCATTTTGTGATCTGTGGTTGAAATAGCTGAAATGAGCGAAATGTGGAAGTAGGCCTCAGGCTGCCTGGTCACCTATAATGACAAAGCTGAATTTCCTTGTGCAATATGCTCCATCCTCGCCCCTCCCTTTGGGGTGGGGAAAAAAGGGAACAAGATGCTTTGAAAGTGAGCATTTCTAATCACAAATAAGGCTTCCCCTCTTTTCCTTCATTATATCATCAGAATTCTGTTCCCTTTTTGGGAGATTCATATTGATTTTAGTCATCGGTTTGCCCTTCCAGCAGACATCAGGTACTTGTTATGACACTGAATAAACCTAGTAAACACAGAACACTGATGTCACGTGTTTCTGATGTGCCATAAATGGTGAACGTGTCATTTCAACCTTCTTCAACAACCAGCATTGTCCGATGTGGCCTTGAGTCTGTGGCAAAAAATGTAGAATTATGATCGCACCCACTCGTCTATAAAGATAGCAAGCTGTCCGAGTGTTCACTCCCTAACTTTTATATTAGATATTTAATTATTATTGCTCATTTCCTCTATTTTTACATTTAGGTTACCTTGGCCGTCATGTAATGCTCACTTAAAGCTAATCTTTAATGATTTGAATAACATGTAATATGTTAAAGGGTCAGTTCACCCAAAAATGAAAATTCTGTCATTACTCACCCTCATGTCGTTCCAAACCTGTAATTATTTTAATTATGTTGGTCACCTACTTTCATTTCAATTGAATATCAAACCATGTTTTAATCACACCTTACATGCAATGCATTTAAATACAAACATGCTTAAAACTTGCTGTATTCATTGCCTTAACATTCCCGTTCTAGTCTCCTGGCCCTGTTTAATCTGCAAACATCTGGAGTCAGGTATCAGCAAGGCTTCATTAATGTAACCTGTACCGGTGTACCTAGATATCGTGTCTGTTACCTGGCCAACAGCGGACAGTGCTGTGAAATATTCATAGCCTCCTGAATGAACTGTCAGACTGTGCGTGTGTGTTCACTGGTCTGTTTGCTCTCTGCCTGTGGTTTCATGTGAGACCTCTATATTTGTTTTCCACAAGAGGTAGGTGTACTCAGCCAAAGCACTGGCTGGGTCTCGGAAGTGAGCTGCCTACCTAAATGGTATTTTTGGACACCATATCTGCGTTTGAGATAAAAATAATCTTTATATAGGTTTGTTTGAATAGTCAAGTCAAATCATTTTGGGGCATCATAGGCATATTTGAACATGCTGGTAGTGCTTGAAAAGAAAGAAGGAAGGAAGGTATTCCTCAGACTGTGCTCTCTTGTTTGCCTGAGAAGGACATTGAGTTCATCTTCATACTTGACTGATGGTTTGCTGAGCTGGTCAAATCCAACTCTTGGCTAACTAACAAATATTTCAGTCATGGCAATGGGCTGAAATTACCAATAATGCATGATTCATTAGAACTGAATGAGGATGGGACAAGGAACATCTTCTGGAGAACATTCTATTTCCTTATGGTTTTGTTCTTACGGAGATGAAATTACCCAAACTAGTTTACCTTTAGAATTTCATTTTTACTTGGTCAAAATGACCCTTAATTCTTAACTCAATGGCAGAGAAAGAGTTAAAGGGTTAGTTCACCCAAAAATAAAAATTCTGTCAATAATTACTCACCCTCATGTTGTTCCACACCTGTAAGACCTTCATTCATCTTCGGAACACAAATTAAGTTATTTTTGATAAAATCCGATGGCTCAGTGATTCCTGCATTTACAGCAAGATAATTAACACTTTCAAATGCCCAGTAAGGTACTAAAGACATATTTAAAACAGTTCATGTGACTAACATAAACATAAACATTGTGAGAAATGCGCTAGCCAGACGGGATTTAAACTTTGTCGGCTGAAGACCCAAGTTGGTTTGAAGATGAAAAATGTACCAAGCACAATGTTCTCTCACCATTCCTGATTTCTGACACTCACTCCCTATGTTTGTCATGGTCTTGCAGCTATCAGAGCAGAAACGAAAGATCTGTTTTCCCGTCGTCTCCAGACGCTTTCATATGTAAATTGTCCTAGCTTATTTTGTCCATTAGATCGAAACATCTGAAAAGCCTATACATTTACCCGCCCATCAGGACAGGACAGGACAGTGTGGTTGAAAGTGGACAAAAGAGACAGATTAAAACACCAGGTGTAATCGGGTATGTGTCCGATTGACCAAAATGCATCTTAATACCAGGTGTAAACTTAATACCAGGTGTTTCCTTGTGTTTTCATCTCGCTTGCCTTAAATTACCATAATTCATCATTCACAAGGGTTTTGTAAAGAGGTCTGGATAACCTTCTAGAGGATATTATTTTACCCCATATGATACCCATAATGCATCATTCATAAGAACTGCATGAAGATTTGACAAGAGAACCGTCTTTTCCATCATTTATATTTGTACTAGGTGCACCATAATGCACCATTCACTAGCATTTTCAGATGGGGCAGGAAAACCTTTTGGAGATCTTCCTTTATCCCATTTTCCCAGTCTCACTAGTTGGAAATTATCTGTGATGCATCATTCACAAGAATGTTGTAAGGACGTGACAAAAATCTTCTGGAGAACCTTTGTTTACCTTGTATTTTCAGTCTCACAGGGCTTAAATGATCCAAAATGCATCATTCTCAAGGGGTTTTAAAGATGTGCCTGGAAAATCATGTGGGGAACCTTCATTTACCTCATATTTATATTTGTTCTAAGTGGAAATCAACCATAATGCACCATTCACAAGAATTTTGTAAAGACTTGACAAGAACCTTCTGGAGAACCTTTGTTTACCTGGTATGTTCTCTCTGGCCTTAAACGACCGATAATGCATCGTTGACAAAGGTTTTGTAAAGCTGTGAAAATCTTCTGGAGAACCTTCTTTTACCACATATTTGCACTCTTTACCCCAGTGAAGACGTCTTGCTGTGGTAAACGAGGGGCTGTGCCCATGTAATGGTTCTCTAACCCCTTCAGTTCTTCCCCTCCTGCCACTGCTCTGGCTGTCTTATGACTAAAGACACATGACCACCACACTCGCCCCATACAACAGCACTTTGTGTGTGTCCCTGAGATGCAGAGAGTGTGTGTGCTGTGTGTCTGAGTGGTTTCAAGGTTCTTCTCTCTCTTTTTTTTGTTTTTTTTTTTTGTTTTGTTTTTAATCAATCATTTAACAATTTTATGTCACTGGCCATGAGATGTTGTTTGTCAGTTCTTTTTAGTCATTCATTGATTCCACACAAAAACATACCGACCTAGTTTTGAGCATGTTTTTTTTTATTATTATTATTTTTAGCTTCTGGGTTTCAACAATGCGTCTTTGATTGTGGCTTATATATATAGCCTAATGTGAGAACATCATGAAAAATCATGAAGCGTCCAGTTTCCTGAATTTTTGTTGTGTTCTCCTTGGCCCTCACTGAGCCAAACATTTTGAGTAATCACTTGTTCCAAGGCAAAAATCATTAAACAGTAGAAAGGATGAATAATTTGGTATTGAAAAAACATTTTAAAGTGTTGCGACGCAAAGTCAAACTAATCATTTGAAGAAATACTTCATCCAAAAGTGAAAATTGTCATTTATTAGCCCTCATGTTGTTCCAAACCCAAATTATTCTTTTTTTTCCCTCTGTAAAAATAAATCTTTGACAGAATGGTCCAACCAGGTGTTATTTTAGTAGCATTAATAAACTATTACAGTTTTAAAAAAATTGTTTTTATTTTAAGATTTTCCATTTTCATTTAAATTTTAAAGTTTAGTAATTTTGTTGTTTTTGTAATTATTAGGAGTTTTAAAAATGTCTATATTGTTTATTTTTTGTTTTGTTTTTTAGTTATTTTAGTACATCAAGTTAAGCTAAATGATAATACTAAATGTTGTTTTTTTTTTTTTATATGTATTTTAATTTATTTGTTAATGAGAATTTTTTTTATTTTTTTTTTTTTTAAATGGTTTTAATTTTAGTTAACTATAATAACCCTGACCTGCTCTTTTGTCACACAGGTGTCCTTGCTCCCCATCCACTTTCATTATAGGGAAAAGAGCAGCTTGGACATTTTATTAAATATGTCTTTTTGTGTTTATTGGCGAAAAAACTGGATTTGGAACAACATGATATCATTTAGGTGAACAGAGTCCTGCACGGGTCCTGTTTGATAAACCCGCAGTTATCAACACAACACCCGACCCATTATCCGACAGCAACAATTTTATTCCGTACCCAACCCGTTTGACATAACTGCCACCCGAACCGTACCTACATTAAGTCTCCTACATGAGGTAGGCGACAATCATTTTCTCATGATGCCTAACACAAGCAATAAAACCAACATTAGGCATTCTGTATTGATGCAATTGATTAGACATTGCAACAACACAAAATAAACAACAACACAAGTAAGCTACTAGAACAAAGAATGTTTTAGTAGGTCTTTGTATAAGCTTAAAGCTACTAAACAATATTTTAGCAGATTCACTCTGCATTTAAACGCAGTTGTCTCTTCTGAATCTCAACAGTGTGTACCTGGTCGCTGGTCCTCTTTATAGCAGCATGAAAAATAGGCTAAAACTTTTATCCAAATTGTGAATAGATTAAATACAGAAAGCGAGCAAAGCGTGCTCCCTTTAATATAATCATTATAGTTGTCAATCAGTCGCAGCACGATTGGTTACATTTTGCTCAACGCTGCCTTTAACAGTTTTGAGACAGAGCGTGAGCACAAATAAGCATGGGACCGTTTGAAATCAGCTGTCAAATGTACCGATTTGAGTCAAAATAGTCTTGGTTATTGGACCCTACTGCCCATCTGACCCGCACCGCATCCAACACGTAAATATTATTCCACCCGTTACATCAAATATTAGCAGGTAGCCCATCCCGCTTGCAGGACGTGTGGCAAAACCTTTAATTTCACTTTCTTAAAGTTTTAATTTGAAAATGTTTCTTCTCCGTTACTGACAGGCAGTGATTTGACAGAGGCTGTTGACAACAGGAAGCTAAACGATGCCCAGGGCTGTTATAGAGAGCTTTGTTTTTTATTTTTGGCTCATTCGTCTAACAATACTTCCTGTTCCTTATACAGGCCAAATACATCTCTACATGCATCGATGAGATCAAACAAGAACTCAAACAGGACAACATCGCTGTTAAAGCCAATGCAGTCTGCAAGCTCACCTACGTAAGACCGCCCATCATTTCTATCCTTTCCCATGTGCTTCATAATGAGCTCAATCTGTCACTTATTCTTTTGATTTCTCCTTTGAACAGTTGCAGATGCTTGGCTATGATGTCAGTTGGGCTGCGTTCAACATCGTGGAGGTGATGAGCTCCTCCAAATTCACATATAAGGTGAGAGGCAATGTCGAAAATAATGTTAGCGTTCAGTCGGTCCATATCCACAAGTTCACAACAGTGTTATTTTAGTATTATTTATATAGTCAATTATTTATTTTAGTATGACACTTTCTTCTCGTTTTCAGCGAATCGGATACCTTGCGGCATCACAATGCTTTCATGAGGGCACTGATGTCATCATGCTGACGACCAATCAGATCCGCAAGGTGCGTTTTGAACTTCCTGTATTTGTTTTGATTTTGCTGATTGCTATAGTATGCTTTATCATCTCTCACCAGGATCTCAGTAGTCCCAACCAGTATGACACCGGCGTGGCTCTGACTGGCCTTTCCTGCTTTGTGACCCCCGACCTGGCTCGTGACCTGGCCAATGACATCATGACTTTGGTAAAGCCATTCAGAGTGTTTACGTCAGGCAAATATTGACATTCAACACATATTCATTCCCTCTCACCCTTCATCCATCTCAGATGTCCCACACTAAGCCATACATTCGCAAGAAGGCGGTGCTGATCATGTACAAAGTGTTCCTGAAGTACCCCGAGTCCCTGCGTCCTGCCTTCCCACGACTCAAAGAGAAGCTTGAGGACCCAGATCCCGGTACGGATGCCAAATCATCATCTTAACGTGGCTCGCTAAATGCTAATATTTCAGGCTTCCACCTGAACATTTGATTGTGTATGTCCCAGGGGTCCAGTCAGCTGCTGTAAACGTCATCTGTGAACTGGCCAGAAGAAATCCCAAGAACTACCTTTCCCTGGCGCCCCTGTTCTTCAAACTCATGACCTCCTCCACCAACAACTGGGTCCTTATCAAGATCATTAAGCTGGTAAGAAAGTAAATGAGTTGGGCTTTAACCCTGTAAAAAAAAGTGTTTGGTTTTTTTTTTAGTTTTTTTTTTATGTAAATGGAACCATTTAGACAAAATTTTAAAGTCTAAAAAAGTTTGAAAATGTTTTTTTTGTTGTTGTTTTTGTTGAGCATGATATTTAATATATATCAGGCTTTTATGGCTCATCTAATATGATATAGAAGAATATGGGTCTCATACTAGAGAAGGAAAAACAAATATTCAGAGGCCCAAACTGAACAAGAAATATGCGATTTGGTATAGTTGCTGATATCTATATGGCCAGAAAGTAAGATGAAATTCTGTAAATTAATGAGATTTTTACAGCAATATAACAGACCACTTGCATAAAATGCATATAGATATCAGTTGTCACTCTATATCTCTCTATATCCCATTAATGCATTGGTTAGATGATATTTAAAGGGTACATAACATACACAGTTTCGGCCAATCTCATGTTAATCTTCAGCACCTATAGAGTAGTAGTGCATTCTTCATATCTCTGAAAAGTCTTTAGTTTTATCAGATTTATAAAAGAAAGATATGCTGTACCGAGTCTTTCTGAAAACAGCCGAGCTCCTGGAGGCGTGCAGTGGGCGAAGCTAAAGAGTGACGAGCACGCGCAGCTTTTTTTGAGCTAAACAACTGTATTTAAACACACACAATACACCATCGCATTATCCCTGGATAATATATGCACTTACACGCTGACTGCCAACAAAACAGACATTTGAAGCAGTTTTACTCACCACCTGCTGTTCCGACTCATGACCGGGATCATTATCGCTGTGACCGCTCCATCTTTCCATTTCAAATGATCTGTAAATCCAGCGTCAAACTGGGCCTTGTTTATAAAACCATAAGCGCCGATCCTGAGGGCAGAGTCCCGACAGGGTGACCCGCCAAATTTTATGCAAGCGGGTGGAATAATATTTACGTGTCGGGTGCGTTGTGGGTTGGACGCGCGGTAGGCACAGGTGGACTGCGGGTCCAATAGCCAGGACTATTCCAACTCAATTCGGTGCATTTGACAGGGTCTTTCAAATGGTCCCGTGCTTATTTGTGTTCACGCTCTGTCTGAGGACCGTTAAAGGCTTACAGCATGATTTGCAGCGCTGAGCATTGTAGCCAATCACGCTGCATCTGATTGAAAGCTATGATTATATTAAAGGGAGCGCGCTTTGCTCGCTTTGTGTTTAATATAGGCTATTCACAATTTGAATAAAAGTTTTAGAATATTTTTCGCGCTGCTACAAAGAGGACCAGCGGCCAGGTAAACACTGCTGAGTTTCAGAAGAGACAAGTTGCAGTGATTGCAACTTTCAGACACGACTTTATCCTTATTTTGATAGTTAATTTTAAGGCAGTTTCTATGGTTATTTAAATGTCAAGAGCGCATCAATGTAATGCGTGAGCACAAATCTCTCAGCTCCCCTCAACGCTGGGTTCTTTGGGAAACAAGGTTATATTTCCCTCACAACCAAAAACACACTTCTTTGGTGACATTGATTTCGTAGTCTAAAAACAAAGTTATAAATATTTCTCAAGCAAATCCTGTGCAGTGCTGCCGATGTCTTCCATAACCCGAACGAAGCACGTTGATGGGTCCTCTTCCGGGAGAAGTGCCCATACAAGGAATTCTACCCTTTATTACGTAATACAGGGCCATACTCCGAAACATCTAGGAAATCTGAAGGAGTGTATTTGGCACAGAAATACTGTCATACGTCCAACTCGTTTTTTGAAACTTTGGCCATGTTTGGCAAGCGAATCCAACTCTTTAACAGTGTAAATAAGTCAGAATGCATGAAATGGCATTAGACCCCCCTTTAAATGATTAGTTTTATGGTCAAATCTCTGTAGTTTTTATTGTGGGGGCAAAACATATAATGCAATGCAATGATGACTGAGAGATGTGACGTTCCTCAAAAGCCTGATGTAGCATTTTTGATGCATTTTAAAATGATTTTTCTCTAAGAATTAGATTTACTTAGTTATCCATATATATGTTGATTCAGTCCAGTAAGTGTTCATTTTGAAATATTACTAACAAAATAAAAGTTATTCTTATGTTTACTAGTTAAATTTGATACTTAAAGGCCTTTTATTTGCTAAAAAAAGTATCAACTATCAATCAGATGACAGATGGCATGTAGTACATTGATCATGTTGATAATTTAGAGGCCTTAGAAATGTGCATATCAAATATGATGCAGTAGGGTTAAAGGGGACCGATTCTACACTTTTGTCTTTTTCTTTAATGAGATTTCAATGTTTTGTTTTAGTTTGGTGCTCTCACTCCTTTGGAGCCTCGTTTAGGAAAGAAGCTGATTGAGCCCCTAACAAACCTCATCCACAGGTAACAGTGATACTAAAACACCTGACTCAAACTAGCCAAAAATATTAGGGTTAAATATAATATTTTGTTTTTCTTCTTGTCCTTCCACTCATTTACTCTCTCAGTACCTCGGCCATGTCGCTTCTATATGAGTGTGTCAACACGGTCATAGCAGGTCAGTATTATTTGGTGCCGTGACCCGGTGTTGTACTCAAGTAAACATTTCTTAACAACACCATTGATGTCTTTTCTCTCTCCTGTTTTACCTCAGTGCTGATCTCACTGTCATCTGGGATGCCCAATCACAGTGCTAGCATACAGGTGGGCCATTGTCACATTACTCATTATGACCAGCAGCTTCATATTCACAATTAATGTGGACCCTTTCCACACCAGTCAGATTTATACTTTACATCTGCATTTATAGTGTGGTAGTTCATAAAGCCCAATATGGAGATGCTATAGAATAAGATTGTGTTGATTTAAAATATAGCGATACATCACAATTATTTTTCTTAAGATGTTATATTGATACTTCATGTCCTTGAATGAATAGTTTTATTTATTTATGTCTCCATTCATGTAATTTCCTACTGTTCAATTAATGAAGAACTGAAGTAGCAGGTTATCTAAAACACGTACATTTTAAATTTCTATTATTTTTTTGTGAATTGAAAAAATATTGGACGTGCTAAATCCAATGTCTCAAATTTTATTTAATTAATAAAATATTTCAGATACATATAAATATATACAATTTGATAAATATTGTTTAAAATATTTATTATATGTCCTTTCATATATTTTTCAATTAATGAAGAAGCAGATCATCTAACGCACAATTTATATTATTGTTATAATTTAATTTTTTTTTTAAATTGAGTAAATATTGGACATTTTGGGCTAATGTCTCAAATATTATAATCTTAATCAAATATTTTAAATAATATATGTTCAAATGTATACATTTTGGCATTTGCTAAATGAATGAATGAATGAATGAATGAATAATTGTCAATTATATTATATATCAGACACCTCAGTCTCTAGATATCAGCATTCAGCCATTGCAAAAGTTGGTCAACAACTATTTTTATAGATAAGTGTAAGTTAAATGAATCCTTGGATGTTGTTGATGTACAATGGTGTGGAAAGGTTTTAAACATGCTAGTAATGCCTTTTGTCTCTCCTTCTGTTTTCCATTTCTCTCTCCGATCCACAGCTCTGTGTGCAGAAACTGCGAATCCTGATTGAAGACTCGGACCAGAACTGTGAGCCTTCTGTCAATGCCTGCAGTGTGTCATTCTCTCATTGTCTGTGTGTTTCTGAGTCCCCCACTCTGGCCCTGTAGATGGAGTCCATGTAGATCTCCATCCCGGATAACTCGAAGACACCTTAGTACTACAATAGAGAATTGGCAAGAGTCAATCGTAGCTTTTTGGCTTAAGAGGAAAAACTTCCTCAAAAAAGCAAAAATATATTTCAAGATGTACAATAAGTAACCTAAATTATCTTGCAGGAGTTCGAGTTATCGGTGTGCCAGTGATGCCGGCTGTAGAATAGCTCTGTGAATCCTGGACTGCAATGTTTTGTTTCTCAAAATCCGCAGAGTTTTCTCACAGGGCCATTTGATATTTACTTCCAGCTGAATGTTTTGGCATTCTGTCAATCTTGAAGCCCCATGTGTAGCTTAAATAGATCAGTGTATTTGTACATTTTGTTTTGGCATAAAGCTAAAAAGTAGAGGACATGCCCACTGTCCTAATGGCCCTACGACTACAGAACTGTAGCTCTAATTGTCTTGCATCTATATTTAGTCTATTTGATTTTATGGGCATTTAAAGCATTAGCTGCTTTATATCAAATATGCTTTTAATCTTGCAGAGTAAAACAAAACTGAAGTCTGTGTGTGTTCTTGTGGGGGTGTGTGTTTTTGGGTGTGTGTGTGCGTGTGTTTGTTGTCCTTCGTGTTTGTGTTTTCTTTTCCCCATTGTCTTGTTTTTTTTTTTTTTTTTTTTTTCCTCCATGTAGATTTGCATATTCAGTAATATCAAAGTAGTAAGTCGTTAGAATAGTATCATTTCTAAAATACTGTATATTTTGCTCATTTTAGCAGAAGGCTTTAAAATCTGCAGACTGCAGTCGTCATGAAATGGAAGTTCACCCTATCTAATGACTACATCTGTTGACTTAACTTTATTGAGAATGGAACTATTCTTCCATGCATGGTTTTTATTTTTTTTATTTTTTTTTTTTTTGGTTTTTATCCGGTTAGAAGATTGAGTTAAAAAATCAGACTTTTCAGTGGTGACGTATGTCGAACTTCTCCAATCGATTATTCTGCTTAAACTCCAACCCTTTCTTACAATCGACTGCAAATTTGCATTTAGATATGCTTCCATCCAGTCAACAACCTATGGATAGAAGAAAAAGTCCCGTCCTGGTTTTTTTTTTTTATCTTTTCAATAATCCATTTCACTTGGTTATATGTCGCTAGACTGAAGAAAATGTCTGTTGCTGCTTCCATTACATGGCAACTTTAATAGTTAAACAACAATTAGCATAAATGCAATAGTTAGTGAACAGAGAGACTACGCTTCATTGCAAGAGTCACTTAGGCACTGTGATGTTTTGCAGTGAAGTACTTGGGTCTTCTGGCCATGTCCAAGATCCTGAAGACGCACCCAAAATCCGTGCAGTCGCACAAGGACCTGATCCTTCAGTGTTTGGACGACAAAGATGAGTCCATCCGCCTGAGAGCCCTGGATCTGCTCTATGGCATGGTGTGTATGACATTTGTTAACATTGTTTGTTTGTTTACGTTCCTCTAACTCAGGGGTGCCCAATCCTGTTGCTGGAGAACTGTCTGTAATTATCAAGTGCTCCAGAAGATCTTAATTAGCTGGTTCAGCTGTGTTTGATCAGCTGAACTTTGCAGGAAGGTAGATCTCCAGGAACAGGATTGGGCACCTCTGCTCTAAGTCATGTTGTGAGAGCTCAAATATAACAGGTTGCTAAAAAGTGATGGAAAATGTGGGTGACTAGGTCTCGAAGAAGAACCTAATGGAGATTGTGAAGAAGCTCATGCTGCATGTGGACAAAGCAGAAGGCACTACTTACCGAGATGAGTTGCTCACCAAGATCATCGACATCTGCAGCCAGAGCAACTACCAGTATATCACAAACTTTGAGTGGTAAGACTAAACTACTGCATTACTTTTCCATAGTTTTTCTAAACTTGAGCAAGATGGGTGTCTTTGACCATTGTACTCTCGCCTCGCATATTTTGCAGTGTCTTGCGCATGACGTTGCATTCTAAAGATGTGCCTCTCAAGTTAAAATAAGTTCAGTTTTTAAAAAAAAAGATGCCTCAAGCTTTTCCCCTCATTACACTGCTCTGCGTCTCGTGTTTTTAAACACATACACATTCTGTGTGAACCAGCCCTTAAACTAGTGCAGAGACATCATTTTTACATGAGTTGAATAAATATTGGACATGTTGAATCAATACCCCTCAAATTTTATTTAATTTATGAAATGTATAATACTTATAAATGTATAAAATTTGATAAATATTGAATCTTGCGTTTATTTTCCCCCCATTCCACTGCCATGCGGCTCACATTTTTAAACAAAATACATTTTCTGTGTTAACCGGCCCCAAATGTAGTCCCAAGACCTTTATTATTATTATTTTTTTCATTCTACTGTTCTGTGTTAAGGCCTGTTCACACCAAGGATAACAATAAAGATATAGTTCTAAAAAATCATTCTCAATATTAAAGTATAGCAGAGTTCACACCACAGCTATAACGATTACAGCACAGAGAAACAATATCGTTGGAATCACTTTCAGAACGATTTTATCCAGCTGATGAACGATAAAAACATTGACAGCCAATCAGAATCAATCCTGTTGTAACAAGCTCAAGCATTTAAAGTGACAGACAAGCACGTGCTTAGAATAAACAACAATATGGTCTGCTGGTGTGGATGCTAAAATTGTTATCTTTATATAGTTATCTTTATAGTTATTTTTGGTGTGAACGGGCCTTTAACCAGCCCCTGGGATGAAGAGACCTTGCGTTTTTCCCCTCAATCATTTATAATAAATACTGCAATATTCCATAAAAAAAAAAGATTGTCAATTTTGATTTAATCTAGTCCACAGATCTTGCATTTTACCTGGAAAACAACCTTATCTGTCTTCCAGGTACATCAGCATCCTGGTAGAACTGACTCGTCTGGAGGGCACAAGGCACGGCCACCTAATTGCCTCTCAGATGCTGGACGTCGCCATCCGCGTCAAAGCCATCCGGGGCTTTGCCGTGTCTCAGATGGCCACTCTGCTGGACAATGCACACCTGCTGACTGGCAACACGCAGCGCAACGGGATCTGCGAGGTCCTCTATGCTGCTGCGTGGATCTGCGGGGAGTTCTCAGAGTATGTGGTGACAATCTGGAAAGGTTCAAGGTTCGGACATATTAACAGAATGCTAATGTTTTAACCTTTCCTCACAGGCATCTGGAGGACCCCATGCAGACCTTGGAGGCCATGCTGAGACCCAAAGTGGCCACCCTGCCTGGTCACATCCAGGCAGTGTATGTACAAAATGCTGCCAAGCTGTTTGCAACTGTGCTGCAGAAGCATGAAGGGGAGACCGACAGCCAAGCAGCGCAGGAGACCAGCCAGCTGCTTATAGAAAGACTGCCGCTGTTCGTCCAGAGTGCCAACCTGGAAGTGCAGGAGAGGGTGAGGAATTCAGATTTTAAAAATTCAATGCCCAAAGCCTTGTTTACATCTGGTATTAAGATGCATTTTGGTCAATCAGATCACAAGTGGAGGAGGGAAACACATACCTGTTTACACCTGGTGTTTTAATCTGTCTCTTTTGTTCACTTTCAACCACTTCTGTCCTGATTTCTTCGAGGGGAGGGTCGGGTAAATGTATGGTTTATTTCAGATCTTTCAATCTAATGTATGAAATAAGCTCACGCAGTTTACATATGAACATGCCTGGAGATGACGGAAAAACATACGGAGAGCATCAGCTTTTGTTTCTGCTCTGACAGCCGCAAGTGTGTGTTAGAAATCAGGAATGGTGAGAGAACATTGTGCTTGGTACATTTTTCTTCAAACCAAACTTGGGTCTTCAGCCGACAAAGCTTAAATCCCATCTGGTTAGCACACTTCTCACAATGTTTATGCATTAGGTCAGTAGGCGGACAGTAGGAGGTCTTTTGTGGTTGTTCAAATGCATTCAACCACATGAGCGTCTACACTACGAAAGCAATCCGGTTGAATGTGTTTTAGACTACCTCTGGAAGTGCTCAAAAGTGGACAAGATCAAGACGTTTTAGACCCCATTTACACCTGTATTTAGCGTCGTCCACTTGTGATCCCATCGATGAAAACACTTCTTAAATCTGAAAATTTACATCAGAACGGCTTTATGAAGGATTTACACAATTCGTTCTGCTCTTGTTTTATGAATGAGGCCCATTATGAGAATGATGTTGATAATGATTTGAGCATAAACAACATCTGCAAAGTTACGACACTCAAAGTTCAGTGCAAAGGGAGATATTTTATTTTACAAAAATCTCTGTTTAAGGACTACAACAAATGGCTGGTAGGGACTACAGTGAGCTTCTTCCCGGGTTGGTGACATCACTAACTCTAAAACTTACAAAACCCTGCCCCCGCGAACACGCAATAAAGGGGGTGAGGCTATGTTGGGCTGCTTTAGAGAAGAGAAAGAGAGTTGTTGTAGTAGAGTGTTTTTACCATGCTGTCATTTTACGCCGGACTGCTTCACAAAGGAGGGTCAATTCAACGCTGGATTTGCACAAAAGATTAACACGACGGCACATGCTAGTCGATGAGCTGAATCAACTCCACAGCAACTACATACATTTATCCACTAACCGTTCAGAAACGTCCAGTTGCATTCTAAAAGTTGTAACTTCTTCCTGAGTCTCTCCATCAGTGTCTGACTCTGGTTTGAACAATGTAAGGCTGAACACCGTTACTGACAATCATCATTTTGGCTGTGTGAGATTCTCCAGCTTTGTTGTTGTTGAGCAACCAAAGCGCAAGCTGTTAAAGCTCTGCCCTTTTCTGGAAAGTGGGCCGTGAGCGTCAGCTCATTTACATTTAAAGGGACACACACAGATGGCGTGTTCTTGCCAACACCCAAATAGGGGCAAATTTGACAAGCTATAATAAATGATTTGTGGGGTATTTTTAGCTGAAACTTCACAGACACATTCTGGGGACACCAGAGACTTATTTTACATCTTGTGAAAAGGGGCATAATAAGTCATGTTAGCAATGTGTTAAAACATGCCAGCAGCATAGTAGCAACATGTTAAAACATTAAGCATGTGACAAACATGCAAGGAACACGCCCAAGTCATGCTAGCGATATGTTAAAACATGTCAACAAAACAGCACAACATGTTAGCAATGTGATAAACATGACAGCAATCTGTTAAAGATGTTAGAAACAAAGAGAAACAAACTAGCAATGCTGATGTGGATTATTGGGCATCTGAATAAGGTTTAAAGTGGTCTGATGCTGTCTAATGTGGTTTTGGGGGGTTTAATGGGGACTGAAAAGTTCTGATATGGTCTGTTTGAGTCTTCATTGCTCTGACTCCATCTGACTTTTTGTCTGATGTTTAAACCCATGTCAAACTTTATCTAGTTCAAGTATTGAGCTTTTAGCTTAGCAACATGCTAATGTCAAACTTCACTGGAATCAATTGTGAGTTTGAGCTCACAATTGCTCTTCATGGGTAGCGATTCCAATAATACGGCTTTGAATCTGAGTTGACGCTTAGTAGCAGTCTCATAATGACGTCATAATATGAGTCATTTCACACAGATACCACAATGTTAACTGTGATGTTCCTCCGCAGGCTTCCTGCATCCTCCAGCTGGTGAAGTACATCCAGAAGCTGCAGCAGAAGAATGTGGAGGTGGCCGAGGAAGTGACGGCTCTCTTCGCCGGAGAGCTCAACCCCGTGGCCCCCAAGGCCCAGAAGAAAGTGCCTATACCAGAAGGGTGAGCCTTTCTTGAGTGTATCGCAAGGCAATCAGCAGGAAAAGATTTTACAGCTGTTGTTTTTCCCCTTTAGTCTGGATTTGGACGCCTGGATTAATGAGCCTCCATCAGAGAGCGAGTCTGAGGACGAGAAGCCCAAAGCGGTGTTTGCTAAAGAAGAACCCAAACATTCCAGATCAAGACACACTGAGGTGGACGAGAAAGAGTTGGCCAGGGTAAGTGCATGCAGTCCGTCAGACCTTCAGAAAATGTAAAAATATAGTTGTCCTAATACACTTGCCTGATTTTAAACAGAGGAGGGAAGTCAGAAAGCAGGAACAGGCCAACAACCCATTTTACATCAAGGCCTCGCCGTCATCTCAGAAGGTACGCAGTAAGATCATTTCTGTGGTCACATAAACCATAGGCTGAAACATACTTCTAACTAGCTTAGATCCATTCACGAATCTTTAGATTGGAATCAGTGGTTCAGAGCTTGTATCAAACTCGCCAAGTCACGTGACTTCAACAAATGATACTGTTATGTCATGCTGTTTCGAACCTTGAAACATTTCAAAATTCAGAGGGTTCGCCACTAGATGCTTTGATCTGGTAACCCCTGAAAATGTGTCTAGTGGTTTTTAACTGATCTTGGGTAAGTTTTGTAATGTAGGTTCATTTTTAATGAATTTTAAATAATACAAAAAGGAGTGATATTTTTAATTGACCTTGTTTGCTAAGCCCTGCTTAATAACACAAAACAAGGACTGCACATTAATAAAACAAATTTTACAGAACCTTTATGTTAAATGTTATTTAAATATTTGTAGATTACATTTAATAGTTTACATGTCCATGACAATATTTGGAATTGGCTTGTAAAAGGATAAGATATTTGGTTTTTGTTGCATTTACACTATTTACCAGCAGGTGCCATCAACCTGTGGTGTTTCGAATACTTCGAAAAGTGAATCATTTTATGAAGCGATAAGTTAAATTGATTCAGGACTCCAAAAAACGTTTCTCCCATCACTACTTCTCTGAACTTCTCCACAATTGCAGGTGTACGATGCGCCAGGTGTAGAACACATTCCGGTGGTGCAGATCGACCTCAGTGTACCTCTCAAAGTCCCAGGTGAGCAAATCTACAACACTTAGCGTGTGATCCGCTTCAGCAGACCGAATAAAAACCGCTCTTTCATCTCATTGTCCTTCGTTTGGTCCAGGGATGCCCATGTCTGACCAGTACGTGAAGCTGGAGGAGGAGCGCCGGCAGAAGGAGAAGGCGGAGAAGAAGAAGAAGGAGAAGAAGAAAAAGCGTGAGAAGCGAGGGAAAGGGAGGAAGGCGGATTCGGGTCCCGAGAGCGAGGAAGACATCACGCCTGCTCACCATGTGGACATAGTCACAGAGGAAATGCCAGAGGTAGGCAGCTGTTACTTTTGAAGTGCTTAAAACTGTTATCCACAAAACTGTACGCACTAACGTTGGTGTGTCTCTGTTCCCAGAATGCCTTACCGAGTGACGATGATGATAAAGATCCCAATGACCCTCATAAAGCTCTGGACATCGATCTGGACAAGTATGTACAGCATTGTCGCCACCTACAGTTCATACATGGGCTACATGTAGGGATGCACCAAAATAATTTTTTAAAATTTTTTTACAGAATCCAAAATTAAGGTTTTCATTTAGCTGAAAACTGTAATTAAATTTGGGAAGTTGAACTCTTTATGCTGCTCAGAACTGTTCAGAGTCATAGTAAATTTACATTTCTGATATTTCAGCTAAACAAATTTAAAAAAAATTGCTACTTTAGCATCATTTTTGGTCATGATTAAGTGCGTCCACACTGCAGACATGTTTACCTGTTGTAGCTGATCCACGTTGTGTGTGGGAAATTAGATGCTGACATGGTCAAATCAGAGAAGCAGTTATTAAACGCCACTAGCTTCGTTTCAATCCAAAGTTTTGAATTGAACCTATGCACTCAATTGGAATGTCGCATAAAACATTTGCCAATAACATCATCGTTTTCATCCCATATGTTCAAGAGAACAAAATAGCCATTACATAGGAAATTAGTGCAAAATATATGAAATAAAAATGAAAGTTTCTGCAATTGGCTGCTTCCCAGAAGCTCTTTTTTTCTTACACCATAAATTATTTGAGTCTCAGAGTGAGCAGAAGCAGTTCCGTAAACTGTCATGTGATCTTGCATTCAGATGCTGGTGTTTGGGAACGCAGTCATGTGAGATGATTCTGGGAGGTCTTTATACCAAATCATTCTGATGACAGACTTTGGCTCAGGAATTTCAGAATGATCAAACCAACATTTGAGATGCTGTGCAGTGAAACAGATCCGCTGGTTATTCCAGTTATCCATTTACATCCACAGTTGACACAGTTTTTTGTTGCACATCAACGGATTTATACAGTAAATGCGTTTCCATCATAGTTATGTATGTCTCAATTGAGAATTAAAGGATTAGTTCACTTTCAAATAAAAATTTCTTGATAATTTACTCACCCCCATGTCATCCAAGATGTCCATGTCCTTCTTTCTTCAGTTGAAAAGAATTGAATGTTTTTGATGAAAACATTCCAGGATTTTTCTCCTTATAGTGGACTTCAATTGGCCCCAAACGGTTGAAGGTCAAAATTATAGTTTCAGTGCAGCTTCAAAGAGCTTTAAACGATACCAGACGAGGAATAAGTGTCTTATCTAGCGAAACGATCGGTCATTTTCTAAATAAATAAATAAATAAATTATTTACGTTTTAACAATAGACGCTCGTCTTGAACTAGCTCTCTTCTTCTTCTTCTCTATTAAAATTCCAGCAGTGTAGACGCTGCTAAGTGTATTACTGCCCTCCACAGGTCAAAGTTTGAACTAATTGGTTATATACTTGCACTAGCATTTGAAAGTGAACTAATCCTATAAGTGCATACTTTTTTATTTTTTTATTTATTTATTTTTTTAAATGCCCATTTTTAGAATTTATGCATTTTTGTGGGGGAGGGTTTTTCAATAAATTGGTGGATGGAAAAATAGCTACTATTTTGGTTAATGATTTTGACTTTCCCAGACAATTTTTCTTTTCCCCTAATCTTTGCTGTTTCAAACTAATTATTTTGGTTTCCAAAAATCTGGTGCATCACTAGCTACATGCGTTAATTCAGGAATTCATTAAACCATCTTTAGCAGATGCTGATTGATGAGTCCAGAATCTCTGTTCATACAGAAGCAAAACAACTCTAGTTGTCCTTTTGCATCTGTTGGGTTTTGCGTGTTCTGGTATAGAGGATCCTTCTCCAGTTCTCCTGTATCTTCTCCACTCTCACACACACTGCTCTTTCTCTATCTCTCTCTCCCTCATGCACACACCCATCTGCCCTCCTGAAAGTCTCCTATCTGGTACTAGCTCAAGGTGAGTTCTTCCTGTGGTCATGTGATCCAATGGATTCCACTGCCCAACTACCAACACCCGTTACTCCTTTTTTCCTGGCACTTGCAGTGTCACTGCTGAAGCGTTAATGTTCAATAGGAATGTGTCATGCATGACTGATCAGCTCACCTGTTAGTTGGGTTTTGGCTGTGGTCATATTGCTAAGACTTGTACACTTCCATTTCAAAAGTTTGGGGTTGGTAAGATTTTTTTTTTTTTTTTTTTTTTTTTTTTTTGTGGTTGAAGAAAAAATCTCTTCTGCTCACCAAGGCTACATTTATTTGATTCAAAAATATAATAAAAACAGTAATATTGTGAAATATTATTACAATTTAAAATAACTATTTTCTATTTGAATATATTTTTAAGTTTAATTTATTCCTGTGATGCAAAGCTGAATTTTCAGCAGCCATTACTGCAGTTTTCAGTGTCACATGATGTTTCAGAAATCATTTTAATTTGCTGCTCAAACAAAAGTATTATTTCTTTAAAAAAAAAAAAAAATCAAACTGGCCCCAAACTTTTGAACAGTAGTGTACATACATGCCAGCATTGACAATCTTGCCTGGCTTCGATTTTTCTCTTGAAACTTGAGTGCGGGTTTAAACCCCTCAGTTGTTTTCAGCTTTATTGTAAAAGAAAATTATCCTGCTTTAAAGGCCTCTTTACACCAAATCTGATATTCTTACACAAAACAAATGCACCACAAGATTTTAAATGAAGTAAAGCAAACCCCTTCACACAAAGTCAGAAATATTTCACTTCAATTATTTGTCTTTTGTGTTGTTTGGAGACTAGGTCAGGTTTTGTTTTATTTTAAATTTGCTTTGTTTTGTTTAGATTTTGTTTGTTTGCTTTGGATCTTGTATGGTTTGTTTTTAGTTTTTTTTTTTTTTTTTTTCTTCGTTTGATTCAAATCACTAACTTTTGAGATGAATTTGGGAGTGTTTTGACTGACTGCAAACTCACAACCTCATTTATTTTGCCTTTGCACACTAAAAACCTTATTTTGTTCATATTGGCATAGAAATGCAGACATTCAACAAATTAAAATCATTCAGTTCCTGAAGTGTTTTGTTTCTTGTTTTGTTTCTTTTTGCTTTTTGTTTTGTTTTGGTTTTGTGATGTTTTTGTTTTGTTTGTTTTTTTACATTAAACCAATTCTCAACACTTATTGTTGTAAGAATAATGGTGTGAATTGTTTTGGTGCAGCAAAAGTTGTTAGTTATAAGATATACTTTTTTGTGGCACTTTGTCACATCAGATTTGTTGCGAACAGGTCTTTAGACTTTTGACCCATGTATTGTACAAGCTGAAGTCTTTCCTAGCTTCTGTGTGACTGTCCCCTCTCGGTCACTGTCTCCTTTTCTTTCTGTCCATCTAATCTCTTTTTCTCTCATTCTTTCCAGGCCTCTTGCAGACAGCGAGAAGCTTCCCGTGAGGACCCACCGTCCAGAGGTGCTGAAGAGCCCTGCTGAGGATCGAGGCAACGAGAGCATCCCACAGGAGTCCAAGAAGAAGAGCAGTAAGGAGAAGAAAGAGAAGAAGAAAGACAAGGAGAAGGACAGGAAGGTGAGATAATATAAATGCAGATATGTGCATTTAAGCAATATGAGCGAGTGCTGTTGTTATTGCATTACATTCAGTATTCACACTTCATAAATATTCATATTATGATGATGCTCATGTGTTGTAGAGGAGCAAAGAGGAAAAGAAGAAAAAGAAGAAACACAAAGAAGTGGAGGAGGAGCCTATGGAGTCCCAGCCAGAAGAGGCTGTCCAATCAGAGGACACCAAAGAGATGGCAGCTCTGCCCACATCTGCTGAGGTATGAATGCTCTGATAGTAAACATTATGATAAAACCGCTTGTCTTATACCCTCCACATCAGTAATGTTAGGCATTTGCTTTATTTATACAGCTTTGAAATATTCCATTACTTTGTTGAAACTTTGGGCTGCCACAAGTGTCATCATTTCTATATAAAGTTTAAATCAACAGTTAAACACAAAAAGCATGAAAAAAATGTATTTGTTTTAGAGGCCACATGCCTGCAGTCTATACTGTCATTTAGGGGTGCTAATGATTACTGGACAATTAATTGTTATTGTTAATTCAATCCATTATGCTTATTTATATCAACTAATCCATTTCAGCACAAACACATGAGAGCATGCAGGAATCCTCAACTAAAATGTTGATATATTGTTCTGTTTACCCATACATATTATTTGACTGTAGTCCAAAGTTGAAAATGTTTAAAGACCTGAACTAAAAAAAATAATAAAAAAAAATTGTTTTGTTTTTTGGTAGAATGTTATATCTGTATGTTGGTACAATTTTGGGGGGGAAAAAAATAAATAAATTTGTATAACAATTACAAGTCTAATACAACAATAGTCTGCTTACAAATAGTTAATAATAATAATGATAATAACAACAACAACAACAACTAATGAATTAATGGTAAATAAAATAAATTCATGAGCTTAAAGGAGTTGAAATACCCTGGAAATACAATAAAATATGATTTAATGTATTTATTAAGAAGAAAATATCTGTCTGTGCACTTATTTTAATTGTAGCATAGTTTTTAAATTGTAGCTTTATTTTTTCTTTGTATCTTGTTTTTGTTCTTTTGTTTACATACCTGCAAACTAGTCGCTTTTTGGCGAAATTCGATGTTTTGAATCCAAATATGTCAGTTATGTGAATCGTGTAGATCCGAAGAGTTTTTTTTTTTTTTTTTTTTTTTTTTTTTTTGGGGTGGGGGGTGTCAGGGTGAGTTTGCAGGCACAATAAATCGAAAATGGGCTACTTTCCCATAGACTGGAGTGAGACCATAAACGTCTCTCGAGCTGTCCTGTCGTGATCTTTTTTGGCACTCTGTGGTGTGACTGACACTTCGCTGCAGAGCGCACGTGAACTGATTATCTCTTCCACTTTACAACATGAACTAAACATGAATGGTTGCAGGATGAATGAATACCGAAGGTATGTTGAAAGATACAATACAACTTACTGAAATCCGTATTATGTCATGTAACGTTAATGATCGATGATTGTTTTAACCGTGGAAAAGGGCCAATAAAATAGCTTGTAAAAATGTCACATTTACCGTAACATTTACCTCAGAAAAGCTGTTCAATGTCAAAAAACTTGTTAGTCAGACCCCCCCACTACTTTTTTTATTATTATTTGTTCGACCAATTCAAATCAGTAACTCATGAGTTTGTGATGAATTTGAAAAATTACTATCAAAAGAGGGTGCAGTGTTAACCAAAATGAAAAATGTCTACATTTGCTTAAAACAAGAGTTTATGTAAAGTGAACATAAATATTGAAGTGTCCATAACAAACATGGTGATGGAATATATGCTTGTTTTGTTTTCTGAGGTGGTCAGAGCATTTGTTTGGGGTTCTGTTTGAGTCAAACAGGATTCGACTCATTTTCCCCACCCTGCCTTTTCTGTTCTAGGCCTCGGATCTGGATTTCTGGCTCTCTAGCGCTCCTGTTCCCCCCGCCGCCCAGGTCCGGTCCCTCATGCTCTCTCCTCCCCCTCGGGTCATACTGCTATCAGTCTGTCTTTGTTAACGAGCGTCTGTTTTGTATTTTCCCTCCGTTCTCTCTCTCGGTTCTTGACGTGCCAGTCTCTGTCTCTACTGTGTCTCTCTTCACTGCTTTTCACAGGTCTCGCTCATTTCTTTCTGTTTGCCTATACTTGTTGTAGTTTGGGATGCATGTGTGCACGTGTAAAGGTGTAAACGTGTCTTAATGACTGGTGTTTGAAACTTCTCCTGTATGATCGTGACTTTATAATCATAAACAGTCAGGACTCTTGACAGTTCTTGCGGTTCCAGTCAAACAGCTCACATGCACATGTATTTGCCCCGTGAGCCAAATGTAGGTCACCTGAGACAGAATGGACCTGATGTACTTAATTTTTTACCTGCACAAACATTATAGTTCGGTACCAATGCAAACACAGTGTTAACTTCTAAAGCGAAAAACAAAAACAACACTTTCTTACTGCAGGTTCACCACTTTTTCACCATTTTCTCCCACTGTGACGATCCAACATCATCAAATCAACTTTTTTTCCCCTTCTTAATCATGATACTGTTAATTCTGCATGCTTCGTAGTGTAAATGATCATTCTTCACTCTCTGTGAAAGGTTTTTTGAAAGCAGGAACATCATGTTATTTAATGAATGTTTGTTTACAGGAGGTGACGGCACCCTCGTCTGCTGCTGCTGTCGACACAAGCCCTGCGGCTGCCGCAGAATCTGAGCCTGATGAACCTAAAGACACAGAACCAGAGGACACGGTGGGTCTTACACAACTGTTTATTTATATATAATTTTTCTTTTCTCTTTTTCAGTGCTGTTTTCAGTGTATGTGTTTGTGTAAAGATATTTTTGTTTTTGTTGTTTTTATATATATATATACATACATACACATACACACACTATATTGCCAAAAGTATTGGAACACCCCTCCAAATCATTGAATTCAGGTGTTCCAATCACTTCCATTATGGTGTGGGGTTGTTTTTCAGGGGTTGGGCTTGGCCCCTTAGTTCCAGTGAAAGGAACTCTTAATGCTTCAACATACTAAGACATTTTGGACAATTTCATGCTCCCAACTTTGTGGGAACAGTTTGGGGATGGCCCCTTCCTGTTCCAACATGACTGCGCACCAGTGCACAAAGCAAGGTCCATAAAGACATGGATGAGCGAGTTTGGTGTGGAGGAACTTGACTGGCCTGCACAGAGTCCTGACCTCAACCCGATAGAACACCTTTGGGATGAATTAGAGTGGAGACTGCGAGCCAGGCCTTCTCGCCAACATCAGTGCCCAACCTCACAAATGCGCTTCTAGAAGAATGGTCAAAAATTCCCATAAACACACTCCTAAACCTTGTGGAAAGCCTTCCCAGAAGAGTTGAGGCTGTTATAGCTGCAAAGCGTGGGCCAACTCCATATTAAACCCTACGGATTAAGAATGGGATGTCATTAAAGTTCATGTGCACGTAAAGGCAGGCATCCCAAAACTTTTGGCAATGTAGTGTGTATATATAGTGTCAGTATTTAACTAATATATATATATATATATATATATAATCATTTATACCTTATTGCGACTTGTAATAGAAGGTATTTTATACTTAAAATATTGACTTATCATCAGTCAGTTTTATATTGTACATTGACATCGACATTGCTGATTCAATTTAGTAACTTGCAATGCTTCACGTGATGAACAGGTCACATGACATGTCTTGTTTTCACTGTTTTTCATATACTTTTAGGCTAGAAATGGCAATGGTGATGCAAAACAATGATGCTTTATTAAAACTGGATTAAGCCAACTATCTGTTTCCTGTTTAGAAATCCTCTAAACACAAGAAGAAGAAGCAGAAGAAAGAAAAGGAGGAGAAGGAGAAGAAAAAGAAGAAGCGACACCACCACCACCATCACCATCACAGTGACGGCGGCGGGGAGGATTCGGTGCAGAATGGCACTGTGGAGGACGAGGAGCCTCTACCAGTCAGTATCTATCCAGGCGGCCAATCACAGAAGCCCAATCTGTGTCATATTAAATGCTTTGTAAAAACACTTTATCTTGTACTTATCCAACCTCCATCTTGTTTCAGCCCATGTCCAACTACTCTCTGCTGGCCGAGAACTCCTACATCAAGATGGTGAGTGTGATTTGAAGATGACTCAATCCATTTGTGCCCTACACTAGCATGAAGCTCAAGCCGTAATTGAGATCTTATGGTCCTGAAATACGGCTGTTGTTTTCGCTGAAGTGACTCATTGCTTTAAGTGATACTGGTCTCTAGTCTATGAGTGATGTGTTGTTCCATGTGTCTCTGTATCTGTGTTTTAAGATGAAGGAAGATGCTGATCAGGTAACCATAGCAACAGAACTACGGTTATTGCTACTAACTTGCTGTGACACAGGCTTTAGGCACAATAGACACCATATACAAAAAAAACAAGGTTAAGAGGTCAGTCACGCTGATGTTTGTGTGTAAAATATATATATATATATATATTAGTTAAAATATTAGTAAAGTTGTAAATTAAACATTTTTAATAAATTAAACATTTTTATAAAATATATATGTATATATTTACATACATGCACACACTAATATATAAATAAATAAATAAATAAATAAATGTGTGTGTGTGTGTGTGTATATATATATATATATATATATATATATATATATATATATATATATATATATATAATTTATTTTATATTTATATTTAATTTTTTTTGTGTGTAGCTGGTGAATGCGATACAATAGAAATATATTGTCGTTATTTCAATTGCAAGTTCACAGTTCAAGTAAAATAAAATATATGTACATGTGTACACAACATATTGAACACACTGCATCACTCACAGCCTTGTTTTCTTTTGTCAAATTAAATATGGCGTCTACTGTAACTAAAGTCTGTTGAGTGCTGTAAGACCGTGCAATCGCCTTTGAGCTCTGACTTGAAGCATCAGTTGTTAAATGTTCCCTTGTTTTAGGTGATGATACCTAAGACATTTAACTCTTTTGATCAGATTTTTGGGCTTGTTATACTCCATTTCTTCTGGGCTTATTTAACCGCTGAGATCGAAGTGTTGCGTGTGTTGGCATGATCTGCATGTTTTGGCCTCTTTTATTGTTTCCTACGATAAATCCTCCCTTTTTTCAAGGTGTATGATATCCAGGGCAACCATCAGGATGAGAGCAAAGTTGTGGTGTCAGTCATCTTTGAGAACAAGAGCGACAGCTTCCTCAAGTCAATGGAGTTCAATGTGCTGGATTCCCTCAACTCCAAACTGCAGCGGCCGGAGGGAGCCGGACCTCACGATGGCCTCACCGTCCCCTTCCAACTGCCACCAGGTCAGAATAGCGATACTCCTGAAAGTGCCATTGACTAGTCAGATTTTACTCATGTATTTGGTCTTTTTCCAGGGGTTTCAAACGAGGCCCGCTTCGTGTTCTCAGTGCAGAGTATCGTCATGCCTCAGAAACTAAAGGGAACCCTGACCTTTATAGTTAAGGTAAACTCCCATACACACACGAAAATGTTTCCAAACAGTTGTAGTGTTAGTTTGAATATTGTTCATGTGTGTATTGATTGTTTTCTGGCGTAGTCTGAAGAATCCTCCACTCATGAGAAACTGGACTTCAAACTGCACTTTACATGCACGTCATACCTGATCACCACTCCCTGCTACAGGTGAGGAAGATGTTACTTTAAATAGACCACTATATATACACACATGTGCTCCGTTTATATATACATCTGTTTACATACACACTTTTATTTTTAGCTATCTATATGTAAATATATAGATAATTGTAGTGCTGGGCGGTTTGACCGAAAATCTCTATCACGTTTTTTTTTTGTTTGTTTGTTTGTTTGTTTTTTCAAGATTCTGGCGGTTTCACAGTATGTCACGTTTTTTTGCACTGGACCTTTATTTTGCCATATTTTCCTGCCAGGAGTACAGGGATTATATTATATAAACATTGTAAGGACAATTAAAAATAAATTGTAATCAAATCAGGTTATAAAGCTAACAATTTAGTTTAAAATGTAATCAAATAGTTTAATTATTTAATTAAATTAATAATATTAATAAGTAGGCTAAATTTTTACTGTGCAATTTGTCATTTCAATGAAGACCTTTGAGTTTGTTTTAATAAACAGTGTTTATTATTATTATCTCTATTAATTAAAGTATACTCGATTGAACAATAGTATATTTCTGTTATTTCAAGTTATACCGAACTTTTATTTTGACAGGGTCGTGAAGACCTTTGACTTCCTGTGTATATGATACGACAAATGTCGATAGTTTTATCAAATTAAACGGTGAAATGTTCATAAAGTGACTCTAAGAGCAGCTCTGCAGATGAAGTTCATGTATGAGTGAGACAGCAGACACTGAAATCATCGCGAGTGTCACGCGTGCTTCAGTATGTGTAGTAGTAGACAAAAATGCGGCGCTCATTCATACAGACTTCAAATTACAATAGCAGTCTTTTTTAGCTTTAATATTCACAGACACTAGTCCGTATCGATATCGGATTCATTGTACAGCCCGACGTTTGATTTATTCATCCAAAAATTGCCAAATTCTGTGACGTTCAGCTTTATACAGTAAGTTCTATTTGTGACTGGATTCCGTGATTTCATCCGTTTTCTGCATCGCAGAAATCCTATGGCTCTACATGGTATTGGCAGTATTAAAGAGAGATCGTTTTGTGAGTTATTTATTGTTGTGTTATAAAGTTGTTTCCATTATTGTAAGAAGGGTATGCAGTTAATAGAAGTCCGCTCTCTATACGCTCTACATAGCGCTTAATGGCCATTGAATAGAGACAGCAGCTGTTTCAGCTACACACCGGTATGGTGGTTTTTGAAAAATACATATCGGTCTCGAAATTAAAACCGGTATACCATATGAACCGGTATACCACCCAGCACTAGATATATGTACACTGTTTTATCTAATTTATACTCACACTCACTAGCCACTTTATTAGGTAGACCTTGTTAGTACCGGGGTGTATCCCCTTTTGCCTTCAGAACTGCCTTAAAGGGTTAGTTCACCCAAAAAAGAAAATTCTGTCAATAATTACTCACCCTCATGTCGTTCCAAACTTCTAAGACCTTCGTTCATCTTCAGAACACAAATTAAGATATTTTTGATGAAATCCGAGAGCTCTCTGACACCTCCATAGACAGCAATTTAACCACCACTTTCAAGGTCCAGAAAGGTACTAAAGACATCAGTAAAACAGTCGACGGGACTACAGTGGTTCAAACTTAATTTTATGAAGCGACAAGAATACATTTTGTGCACAAAAACAAAACAAAAATAATGAATTTATTCAATAATATCTTCTCCTCAGTGTCATTCTCGTACGATGTTTACGTTCAGCGCTTCCAGGTTCTACGTCAGAACGCAGACTCATTATTTTACTCAATATAGACAGAAAGTGAAGCTAACATTGGATTAGGACGTGCCTTGATGCCTTCCTACCTTGGAATGCACACAGAGACGTGTTTAGCTGTATACGCCAAAATTTTGCATCGTATAGGTGTTTCGTTCAGACGGATCCAGCGTTTTGGGAGCCTGAAAACGATATTTTTTTTGAAACGGGGTCCCTGAGTGGATAAATCAGAAAACGACACCCTTGTGTTTTCGTGTGTACAGCCAATCCGTATATTTTGTGAAATGATGTCATCACCTCATGTCTCGACCCTAGTCAGACACCGCTACGTCACGTAACAGCAACAACAATAATAGCAGACTACATGCTTGTGTTTGTGCTGCAGAAGCTACCGAGCCTATTGGCTTTACTAAAATAAAGCTTTATTACTAAGCTTTACTAAAGTTTGTATACAGCGTGCAAGGTTTATGCGCATGCTCCAAGTCTTATTCTCCGTTTTTAGTGTATCTCTGTGGCAGAATTACAGTGCCACACACTGGTCTGGCATGTTTACTACATAGTTTTGAGTCGGTTTTAATGGTTATGCAGATCTTTCTTTAGACGAGGAAAAAAAAAAAAAGATCAAATGGGGAAAACTCTGGCTTCATGTGGATATGGCCTCAGTTTTTGGATACAGCAACTGGCTTATTAGATATTTGCGTTAACGAGCAGTTGAACAAGTGTATTTAATAAAGTGGCCGCTGAGTGTATAGAGCACTATTTATAACATTATTTATAATGCTTTGTGTATATATACTCTATTTTATTTCTCTCTTCTCTTCTCTGAGAGAGAGAGAGAGAGAGAGAGAGAGAGAGAAATAAAATAGTTGTTAATGGGTTAAAACTAAATAAAAGTAATCTTACTGTACTGAGTGATTTCATGTAGCTGAATATTTGTATCTTGTGTTGTCAGTGACGCATACGCTAAGCTGCTGGAGTCGGGCGACCTGAAGGGCAGCTCTCTACGGCTAGAGGGGGTCAACATGCCCTTCCACCACCTGCTGGCCAGGATCTGCTTCCACCATCACTTCTCTGGTGCGCTGACTTCACAAAGATGCCTGTAATACGTTTTAAAATATAACAACCCTTAAATCTTTTCTTCTCTTATTTCCTGTTTTTTTACAGTTGTGGAGAGGATTGACTCTTGCGCCTCCATGTACAGCAGGTCGATCCAGGGTCACCACGTCTGTTTGCTGGTCAAAACCGTGAGTGCGCTTCAGATGA
Source organism: Ctenopharyngodon idella (assembly GCF_019924925.1). Classification (NCBI taxonomy): domain Eukaryota; kingdom Metazoa; phylum Chordata; class Actinopteri; order Cypriniformes; family Xenocyprididae; genus Ctenopharyngodon; species Ctenopharyngodon idella. Next base: position 9,966,168 of record NC_067229.1, read on the forward strand.
ATCTTTTGAATACAGATCCCAAGGAATTGAATCGTAATGATTCTGATTCCACAAAACAATTCTTTTAGTACATGAAGGAGATGACTCAGTTATCAGCCCTAAATTTGCTAGATGCATCTGCACCTTTGTTCATGCTAACCTCTCATCTCTCTCTCTCCCAGTCCGATCAGACCGTCTCCATCGACGCCAAGTGCGACGAGCCATCGCTGCTGGGGAATGTTCTGGACGAAATCAAGCAGACCTTCTCGAAGTGCTGATTGTGACCCCTCACTGCCCAGAAACCCCCTGAACCCCCACACGCTCAGAATCATATACCCTGCTCTGAGACTCGTGTCCCCCCTCTGAACCTTTGTATTTATTGGATCGTTCTGTTCTTCTTTTAGACCACAAATTTCAAGCCCGTCTCTTGCCTTTGTTTCCCCTCCTCGACTGTGTCTGACGTGCATCTGATCTCACACTTCATCCTGCATCCTTTGTCTCTCTGACACTCTTTCCATTGTCTTAACGGTCCATGACATTCATCTTGATTGAGAACTGGATTTTTTCATTGTCGATGCTTGAGTTGTGTGCTTTTCTTTTTTTAAATGCTTTGCGTTGTGTTGTTTGTTGAGTTTGTTTTTCTGTCCTGAACTCCATCAGCGCCTTTCTCTGCATTAAACATCAGCGTGTCTGTTGCTTACCAGGTTTGTGTTGCTCTTTTCGAAGGCTAGCCCTTGTAGGACTGGTTTAAGACCAGAAACACCCTACCCACAACTGCCTCTGAGCACTAATGTCACTCCGAGCCTCTCAAGTGCAGTTGCACATTTCGTTAGGACTTATAGGTACACAGGGTTGCATTCTAGACAGTGTTTATACTTGCAATCCCATGTGATATTAGTGATATCATGTGATGGCCCACTACTATTGGTGTCCTAATGTTGACAGCTAACTACAAGAGCATTTAATTAACAAAACTGCACACTGACAAACCTTTGCTCAGGATAATGGCGGTTAATAAATGTGGCAAAATGAACAAATCCGATATAGTAATTCTTGTACTTTTATGTTCCACTTAATGGTCTCCATCAGGATGAAATCTCCAGGTTGCTTGTTTACCTTAGAATAATTTTGATTTGTACTTCAGTTTGTGAAAAAACAAACCAAAAATTTAGTTACGTACTCAATGGAAGTCAATTGGCCAAGTGTACACAATGTACATGCTCTAACAATGAAGTATATAGGGCAACTAAAACTGTACACTTGCCCCATTGTAAGAGCGTGTATATGTACTATTGTTTTTTGTTTGTTACGAACTGAGGTATGCTTTGAAATCATTTTCTGATAGCGCTAAACTTTAAATGTTCTAACCTTAAACATGCCATTTAACACATTAAAAGTATCTCATGTTTCTGGACAGTATTACATCAAAGTCATCCCTTGTGTTTCTAAAACTTGTCTCAAGAATATAAGGGAGCCTAAAAACTTAAATGTGCACTTCCTTGGTCTATCAGATGCCTCTGTGGCTTCAACATCATCCAAACTCATGCTTCTACATGTGTTTTTCAGCTCTTAGAACTGCCGTCTTGTACATTTGCAGATTTTTTTTTTTTTTAATATGCTGTTAAAAAGGCCTTTTTTTCCACACTAATGAACTTGTACTGACTAATTCATGCTGTAAGTAATTCCTGTGTTTAACTGTCTGATCCAGCACGCTGTAGCGCTCGGTTGTAAGGACGCAACCAAAGTAGTGGTTATCTGCTCACGAAACGTTATCCTGAGGGTACCTTGCAAGTGTTTTCCAATGTACGAGCGAGTTCATCAACAAGAAGTGACTTGAATAGAAAGTTTCTGAAAAAACAGGTCATGTAAAGACAGAATCATCTGCTGTGGATGGAAGCGACTTGTAAATTAACAAGTCTGAATTTTGTGGTACAAGTCACATTGAAATGTATAACTTGCATGGGTAGGAATGTAAACGTTTGCCTACTTTTTTTTTTGGTTTTGATTAATACATGAACACTTGCATAGAAAAATGCCCTGTCATTCCTTGATTGTCGCAATTATTTTCTAGTTTAATTTTTTACGTAAAAGTTGGCTTCACCATATTACACCTTTTGATGGTAAAATGTATTTTTATTTGTTATGAGTACATAAACTTCAAAAAATGTCTTGGAATGTTTTTAAAAATTGCATTTTGCATTAAATTATTATTATATATATTATATATCTCAATAGAGGGGGTTTGGGGGGGTTTAGGGGGTCCATATAGATATGAATACTTAGCCGTTAAATGTGATTCAAGTGAAGTGGCCCAGCTAATCTAATAAGGTTTTCCCTCTGGCAAGTTATAGTGCAGATATTGCTGGATTTGGCTTTTCATTAAATATACTCTCATTGCTCTTCGTTTGAAGGTACTGTCCAACTCCTTCATATGTATTTTCCGACTGTATGATGTAATATAATGTTTTAAGATGAATAAATGAGCTAAAAGAATGACCAATAATGTGCAAGCAACATTCTTGAGAGGTCCATCCAAGAGCTTGAGAAGGATGCTATAGTTTAATCTGTGTACCAATAAATTCATACATGTACATGTAGAACAAATGTTTGCCTCTGTTTGAACAACTACAGATGTTTCCTGTTTCTAATTGTGTGAACATCCTTTTTTAATTTTCTTCCCTGAGTTTTAATATTTAGCATCTGAACAACATTAAAATACTTCTGCATGTAAACATGCATATTGCTAAGAGCAAATTAGTTTAAGCAAATTAGTCCTGTTTTATCTAGGTAACATTTTGAACTTATTAGGATTTTTAAATATATAACCTGTTTTATTGGATTAATCAGCTCATTTTATGCAATGTCTGGTTCTTATAGTGTGAGTCAAAATTATATAGTATACTTTGGACACAGATAGATGGACGGAGAGACAGACGGATAGATAGATGGACGGAGAGACAGACGGATAGATAGATAGATAGATAGATAGATAGATAGATAGATGGACGAAGAAACAGACGGATAGATAGATGGACGGAGAGACGGATAGATAGACGGATGGAGAGACAGACGGAGAGATAGATAGATAGATGGACGAACAGACAGACGGATAGATGGACGGAGAGACGGATAGATAGAGAGACAGACTGAGAGATAGATAGATAGATAGACGGAGAGACGGATAGATAGATAGATGATGGATGGACGGAGAGACAGCAGATAGATAAAGAAAGAAAGAAAGAAAAAGAAAAAGGTTCACAGTTGTTACCAATGGAATTAAACCAGTCCTTATATTTCTAAAAAAAAAGGCTGTCTAATGGAAGTAACATTGTGACAAATTACCCCATATAGTTTTGGGATTAAAAAAGTTGTTAATATTTGCCATTTACTAGTGATAATGTAGTATATATTTAAGCGTTGTTAAAATATTCTCTTCCGCCGTGTTTGACTCGAAGGGTTTAGCTACTCGTGCCCTCCATTGGTTGCAGGAGGCGTATTAGGAGGGACGTGGTCTACAGCTGCTGGCACTGTGTCTAGCGTGACGCTGGGGGAGGGAGCGAGACTCCTCGAACAAGCTGCCCCGTATTGCATGTTTGTTTACTAGCGGAACGCTTGATTAATTTAACACGTTTAATATCGACGCCAGGTGCTTAACGTGGGACTTCAAATGCCCGACGGGAACAGCAAATCCGCTGGGGCTGGTACTCGCTAAGCGAAGATTGTCATCGAGTGATTTATCTCTGGTTTGTTCGCTCGCATTCAGCGTCTACGGCTACTGCGCGTTTGTGAAACGGACGATTTGAACTTGTTTGCGGGGTTATTTTGGATGCCTGATCGTTCGTTTGTTTTTGGAATATGGCTCAGCATGGACACCACCATGTTGCGAGTTCCCAAAAGGCTTTAATGCTGGAGCTGAAAAGTCTCCAGGACGAGCCGGTTGAAGGCTTCAAAATAACTTTAGTCGACGAGTCGGACTTGTACAACTGGGAAGTCGCGATTTTCGGACCCCCTAACACGCACTATGAGGGGGGTTATTTTAAGGTGAGTGACGGCTGACTGTGTCTTATCTTTTGTTAATTGATAAGAGTTTTATATATATATATATATATATATATATAGAGAGAGAGAGAGAGAGAGAGAGAGAGAGAGAGAGAGAGAGAGAGAGAGTAATTCTTCATGATGTATAAACGTCGACGCTTTGTTTTATTACCATTGTTTATGACTTAAGATGTAAACGATGTAAAAGTTAATTTGCGTCATTCTGTATTAAAGAATTGAAGTTGTGTTGTAATCCAAACCTGTTTGACTTACTTTCTTCTGTGGGACACAAAATGAAATGAAAATATGTGACTGATGCTGTCACTAAAATTCTGCCTGTGTGTCCTTTTGTCTTCCGCGGAAGAAAGAACGATTTGGAACGACATGTGGGTGGTAATAGAATGTTCATTTTCACTGTACTGTCCCTTTTACTGTACTGTTCTACTTGTTTTTTAAACGCCAACGTTCCATTCGTCCAACATTTGCTCTATTGTTCCTCATTATTCTTTAGTATTACCATCATTTTACACACAGCTCTCTGGAACAGTGACGGAATGTTGTAAAGTTCTCTCAATGTGGTTTAGTTGTTTAAAGTTAAAAGTATGCGATTTATTTCAAAGATAATAAACCACAAGAACGTTTCCTCAAGATGGACAGTGACATATCACCCAACCTATCACCCTAAATGACAAAATATTTGGCTTCATATTTGGAGCTGTTTCACTTGGTATTCTACATGTTGAACATTGTCAACAGGAAAATATCAGCCATATTATTGCTCCATCTGTCACTAGCCTTGGCATGACACATGTGAGTCCATAAATCAAATTATTTGCCAAGCTTTTTGCTTTGAAATCCTTATATGATCAAGCCACACTTTTTCTGAAGAAAAAAATAATCCAACGCATCAACCTGAAATACTGTAACATATTAGCTTGATTTTACTTTAATCTGTTACTGCTAGATATCTTTTGCTGTGTCCAGCAAAGTCACTTTGTCAGACTACAACAATGGTAAAGTTATATTTAGCCCGGCTTCATAGATATCCCTGTGTTGTTGGCTTACATGCTGGCCAACCAGCCTCCACACATACAGTCATGCCATTAGCAAGTGACCTGCTGAGCACATTTGCTCGGACTGGGTTGAACCAGAAACAAATTTGTTATGCCAGTTTAGTCTCCTTTTCTTGTCTAAACATTAGAGGTGACGCATAGCTGTGAACATTCAGTCCTGTTGTTTCCCTGCATTGATGTGGAAAACGGTGTCTGTTTGTTGGTGTGGAGGAAGGAAGCAGGTCAGCCCGGGGACCTACACGGCGTCTCTTCCAACAGGAAGAGATGAGTAACCATGACTTCCTGCATACTACTACCCCATAAGAAACATACAGGTTTCCCTTCTGCATTTGTTTTCCTTTGTTGAAATAGACCTTTATGCTGTTTTTTGACATTATAATTGTTCACAACAAAATTGTAGGGATATATAGATACTGATAATTCTTTATATTTGAAAGCAGATTACCGATATATTGGCCGATTGAATCTAAATCCAAATTCTTAGATAATTTGACTGCCTGATTACAAAAACAAAAGTCTCACCATTAAAAGCCATGTCCCAAGCACGCAATTATAATGATGTTATATTATATCATTATAATTTTAGCCTATATGACAGATTTGCACTGCACATGTTACATTTAACTGTATTTTCTGTATGACCAATCATATTTCAAGCAATTCAAAATCATCATGGGGAACAGTGCGCATCTGATGTGTCTCAGCTGAAAGAAATAATCTATTTATCAGATTTAATATTGGTTATCATGCCGATAACATTAAAAATGAACATATATGGGCCGATACCAATATGGTTATCTATCTATCTATCTATCGCAACAACAGACACATGTAAAATAAATAGTTGTTTAAAACTAATTATCAGTCAAATAGTGTAGTTTATTTTATGATATTACCATAAGATGTACCATCACAGGTGTGCGTTTTGTAGACAATTTACAGCGGCTGCTCATTTGATCAAAACTGAATCCAAACAATCCGTTTATAAGAATTTATAAAACCTTTTTTTTTTTTTTTTTTTTTTTTTTGAATTTCTGCCAAAAATGTAATTTTCACCGGAAGATAAATTTGTTCCTGTAATATAAAATTACTCATATCATGTTCATCAGATTTTGGTTGACCCCTAGTGTCACTCTGTATCTAGCTTCAATTTTTTTTTTCAGCTAAGAGAGGTTTGGCAGTCATTAAGTTCTCATGAGTGGTATACCTTTAAGCAGGCTTCAAGTTCGTACACGTGGCGCTTAGCTGACAGGTAGCAGGGTTCGCTCCTGAACACCTCGTAGCTCCACTGAAGCATGCACACGCCCAGGCCCTTTGGCAGGTGATGTGAGCTGGGCTTGGTTGTGCTTGACTCAGCCTAGCAGCTCGAGTCATGTTACTCGCTCCCCTCGCCAGCCTGACGGAGTGTCACAGAAATGAGAGGCTGACACTGTGCCTGTTCTAGCTTCATTTTGTGCCTGGAAGGTGTTTGGAGTGAGTCAGATCATAATAATAACTCAATTTAATTCTTTCGAGATGTCTGTATGTGTGCTGCTGAACGGTCAGATCGGATTTGACTTATTTTTGCTCATTTTTACCTAAATAGTGAATGAAGGTTTTTGTACACTTCATATAATGTGTTAAATACTATATACCTGTGTGTGTGTGTGTGTGTGTGTGTATAAATAAATTAATGTTGTCTGTTGGTAAATTCTGTTGTTAAATTGACTTAAGCAATCCTTGTTACATTATATGCCAATAGTGACATTTCAAAAATGGGGGAAAAAGCAATTTTCATGCTTTTTACCCAAAGTTTGCATGCCTGCAACTCGAGAAGTATTAAAGATATCTTAATATCCTTTTAGATTTTGGTTCTTAGCAAACCTTTCTTTGTGTATCTTCATTTTTAAGGCTCTACAGGTGCTGGTCATATAATTAGAATATCATCAAAAAGTTCATTTTTTTATTATAAATTATTTTTAAAAATGAAACTTTCATATATTCTAGATTCCCTACATGTAAAGTAAAACGTTTCAAAAGTTTTTTTTTTTAAATTTTGATGATTAGAGCGTACAGCTCATGAAAGTCCAAAATCCAGTATTTCAAAATATTAGAATATTTCCTAAGATCAATCAAAAAATGGATTTGCAAAACAGAAAAGTTCAAGTTCTTTAAAGTATGTTCTTTTGTGCACTCAATACTTGATCGGCAGGACATATTACAGCAAATGACTTGCTCCTAGCACAAATTACTGCATCAGTGAAGTGTGGAATGGAAGTGATCAGCCTGTGGCACTGCTGAGGCACTATTGAGCCTTCAGATCATCTGTATATTGTTGGATCGACTGTTTCTCATCTTTCTCTTGAAAATATCCCATAGATTCAGGTCAGGCATATTGGCTGGCCAATAAAGCACAGTAATATCATGGTCAGCAAACCACTTGGAAGTGGTTTTTGCACTGTGGGCAGGTGCTAAAGTCCTGCTGGAAAAGGAAATCAGCATTTCCATAAAGCTTGTCAGCAGATAGAAGCATAAAGTGCTCCAAAATCTCCTGGAAGATGGCTGCATTGACTTTGCACTTGATAAAACACAATGGACCAACACCAGCAGATGTCACGCCCCCCCCAAATCATTATTGACTTCAGAAACTTCACACTAGACTTCAAGCAGCTTGGATTCTGTGCCTCTCCAGTCTTCCTTCAGACTCTGGGACCATGATTTCAACATGAAATGCAAAATTTACTTTTATCTGAAAAGAGGACTTTCGACCACTGTTCACTGTCAGTTCTTTTTCTCCTTAGCCCAGGTAAGATGCTTCTGACGTTGTCTCTGGTTCAGAAGTGGCTTGGTAGTCCTTTTCCTGAAGATGTCTGAGTGTGGTGACTCTTGATGCGCTGACTCCGGCTTCATTCTACTCAATGTGAAGCTCTCCCAAGTGTTTGAATCGGCTTTACTTGACAGTATTCTCAAGCTTGCGGTCATCCCTGTTGCTTGTGCACCTTTGCCTACCCAATTTCTTCCTTCCAGTCAACTTTGCATTTAATATGCTTTGATACATCACTCTGTAAACAGCCACCCCATTCAGTAATGACCTTCTGTGACTTACTCTCTTTGTGGAGGGTGTCAATGATTGTCTCCTGGACCATTGCCAAGTCAGCAGTCTTCCCCATTAGTGTGGTTTCAAAGAACAAAAGATACCCGGAATTTATACTGTAGGGATTGTCATTTAATGAAACTCAAATGTAAATATTCTAATATTTTGAGATACTGGATTTTGGACTTTCATTAGCTGTACGCTCTAATCAACAAATTAAAAAAAAAAAACTTTTGAAATGTTTTACTTTACATGTAGGGAATCTAGAATATATGAAAGTTTCATTTTTTAAAATAATTTACAATAAAAAAATGAACTTTTTCACGATATTCTAATTATATGACCAGCACCTGTATATGGTTCAAATTCCAGAGATATGGGGGTTTCAATGTGACTCCATAAGTAAATTGTACACACTCTTTTTTTTTTTTTTTTTTTTTTTTTTTTTAAGTGATCGAAAACCAAATGTGGGTCACTTTGCATAGAGCTGATAATTTTTTCTTTCAAAGAGGCATGTCTCAAGAACAAATACTGTTGAAACTATAGCTAGAATTAAATATTATTCTGAATATCATTGTGTACAGTTCCTGGGGGAAAAAATACAGAAAATGTGGGCTGTGAAGTTAGAAATTATTTTTAAAACCACATTTGGTTTAAAATGCTATAATATTTCTGTCTGAATGGTCAGATTGGATTTGACATTTATTTATTTATTTATTTATTTATTTATTTATTTTTTGCTCATTTTTAATCAATGAAGGTTTTTGTACAAATCATATGTGTAAAATATTTTATATATATACACCTGTGTGTCCACAAAGTCAACTAAGGACAAAAGTAAAAAAAAAAAAAAAAAAAAAAAAAATTTAGAAAATTTGATAATGGAAGCAATTATAAATGTTGGTTAAATTCACAATTTGATTAAAAAAAAATCAGTTAACTATCAAAATAAAAAAATTATTTTAATTTGTGATTAGGAAGTGATTTAAAAGTGCATTTTAATGTGTCGTAATTTTTTTCAGTGACATATCAATTTGCCACTGAACCAAGAGGCAGCACCCGATCTGTCGTCGGTCATTGCACTGATGTTACATTTACAGTAACTGTTGACGGTCTCATCAACCAGCATCAAGCATTTTATGTAGGTATCAGCAAGGTGGTAACACATGTAGATATACCGAAATACAAGACTACACGGTCTGAACAAATGGATCTGATGGATCAATCCAGTCAACAGGTGCTCTAGTTGTTCACGGAGAACTTTATGGTCCTCTAATTAGGCTAATTACCTGCATTCGAGTGGACCCCAGTTCATTCTAAACTAGCTTTTGGTGTCAAGTAAAGAAGCGGTGTAAATTAAAAAAACAACTTCCTACCTATGGCCCTTAGGGACCGTCTGTCCCTTTCCCCTCAAGGACACAATTTCACTGTCCTCTCTAATGTTTCAGCTGGGAAGGAGGGCGTGAGATCAGGCACTGGAAAATGAGGAGTTACGGAGGTGTTGGAGAACAGGACAGTTTGTTCAAGGAGAGCAGCAGTGACCTGGTTTATTTCCTCTACCAGCCCAATATCCATGGGATTCTCATTTCCTCTCAAATGGGATTGTAAGAGAGAGATTTATTTTTAGGTTGTGCTCCAAGACAGGGATTTTTCAAGCAAAAATGTGTTTTTTTTTTTTTTTTTTTTTTTTTTTAAATTCCAAGAGACCCACATTGTCATTTGCATTTCACTTCAACCAAATCCAATGCATAACGCAGATATGAGTGTATTGCAGAACGAGTTTCTCATGTAAACCAAATGCTGTACTTGGCTTGTTCACAAAGTTTAACATCTGCTGAATCAACTGTTCCAAAAACAATGAGCAGTGATGCATCGTATGACACTCATCCTGCCAGTAGGTATTTAGTTATACAAACAATTAAGGAATCATTTAATGCAAACAAACACTTCTCCGTTGAATTTAGAATATTTTAAATTTGGGAGATAAATTGAGGGGCCATTTACACAACACCATTTTCAACTAAAAACATGAAGCTTTTTATGAGTATTGGCTGTTTTGAAAATGCAAACGTTTGAAAATGGGTTTCAAAGTGCAAGTTTTTGAAAATGATACTGTTATCGTCTCCAAGTAAATTACAAAAACGCGAAATTGTGAATACGGTGTTGTCATGCGCATGCGTATTACGTGTTCGGTTTATAGGTGTGTAGTGTTTCTTTACAAAGTGACATCGCCATCTACTGGCCTGGCATGAAAAATACATAATTTTTAGTGGTTTTCGTGTAAACTGGGATTGTTTTTACAACGTTGTCGTCTGTACGCAAAAACGCAAAGGAAAAAACATTACTGTTTTCAGTACATCTTTGTCATGTAATTGTACCCTTAGAGAGACACTTACTCGCTGGGCAGACATTTAGACACTTTTTGTTGGGGAACAAAGTGCATAGAAATAATTGATGCTTTATATGGTTATGGTGTTTACACAGTTTATGATCATTTTTAAACGTCAAAAAAAATTTGTGGCTCTTTGCTTGAATTTGTGCGTCTCCTCCTGACCCCATGTTTTCAAATGCATACGTTGCGCAACTCTTTGGCCGTGTGTCCATCAAAGCATTTTTAGCCAGCTGAAAATGCTAGGCGCTCTGCTGAAAACGCCTCTGTGAGTGCCTGAGAGCACTGCGGCAGTGCAGCAATTTTTTTATTTTTTTTTCCTAGTTGAGACGCTTTGTTGCTATGATACAGAATGTATCATACTGTGATTCACACTGTTACTTGTAACTGATTTCGCAGATAATTTGTTTCAGACTAAAAATGTCGACACAATGTAGAGTACTTGCTATGTATGTTCAGAGACCAGCAATATTAATTTCTCATCCATTTTGTTCCTTTCTTTGCTTGTTGATGTCGTTGCACAGCAAGAATATCGTGACAGTTGGTCGGTGTTGTGTTTGCAGGCAGATAATATTGCCTACAACAGGTTTACATGCATGCAAGGTCAAAAAACACTCATTTTCTCATAATATACATTTAATTTCACCCAAGTTCGTAAATGATTCGTTAGAAGTAGTTCAAAGAATCAGTCTCTCTAAACCCCGCCTTTCCGTAAGCCTACACTGCTCTGATTGGTCCTTTGTGATTGGTCTACCGCCTGCACTGTGTGCCCATTTCCATAACTGAATGACAGCTATCAGAAAAGATAGCATCGATTTTACCGTATCAATTCGAGCCCTAGTCCGACGATGAAACGTGTGAAGTAGTCGATCAACCAGAAACCGATTCGCAATCACAACTGGAGCAGGACATTTCTCTATGGTAAGTGTCACCTTAGTTTTCGTTATTTATAAGACATGATAGCAGCATCACTGTTATACTTTATGTGGGTGCACCTGTGGGAACTGTATCAGAATGCCAAGCGAAGCTGAAAACCTCTAACATAAGAAACATTTAGGCCAGATGTGTACACAGACTTTTTCGCCATAAGAAACAAAATAAAAAATGTCTATATCATTGTTTGACATTACAATGGGTGTTTACTGTCCACAGAGAGACTACTTAAACTAGTTAGTGTGGACTAGCATCTTAACATCCTATTACAATACAGATAGCTCCACTCTACTGTAATAATAAAAACACAGAGGAAAAAATCAGTTTGTTTTCTGTGTTGTAAACTCCCACGTTAGCCGAGCACAAATGTGAATAGCTGATAATGCATTACACTTTGTAAACAAAAGTCGTGCTCCATCCTTGATCATTATTCCAAGTAATAAGACAGACAAGCTGCATTAATCGACGCATTTTTAGACAATATTGGACCCACATCTGAATAGCAGAACTACAGAAACGTGAGTTAGCCGGTTAGCAGGAGACCTAACGTTACAGACTAGGGTGTGCATTACACAACAACATACAAAACTAACGATCGCTAGAAAATATAACATCAATTATTAATCATACTTACAAGTTGAGATTCAGAGGAGCAAGCTGGTCCAAATAAACTGGGCATTGATCCATATTTTAAGACCAAGCGTTTTGTGAATCCAGCGTTAAACTCCCAGAGGTTTGAGAAACAGTCGTCAGTAAAATGATGGGAACACAACAAAAGATTGTACTGCTGTTATTGTTGAAAGAAAAGAAAAAAAAAAAAAAAAATTTGTTTAATTTTTCCCTGGCGTCTGTGCGCCCAATAAGTGGGCGAGCAATATGCTAATGTTTCGTTGTGACGTCACAAAGAAACGGTTTGGGATTCGTTTTACAAATGACTCATTTAACTGACTCAGAGTCGACTCTTACTTTTAAAAGACAATAACTTTAGATACGCTGCACTTTCAGATTTAAAACTTTGCAGGATGTTTTCATTCACTTAGAGCCATGTTACACACTACATGAAAGGTAATTTTCAAAAATCCATAATTGGGGCACTTTAAAAAAAATGTGGCGCTCCCATTAAAAACAATTTGTAAAAGTATGCTTGCCGCTGGAAAAACGCTTTGGTGGACACGCGACCTTTGGTATTAGACCTCTTATGGTGTCTTTGTACGCCCTTTGTACTGCATTAGTTTATTTTTGTCAGTGTACATCAATGTACATTAATCAAACAAATTACAGAAGCTGATTTAGTCACATTTCGACAACTAAATGAAAAACAACTTAAAAATTATGGAAAAGATTTCCCTTGTAGGCAAAAATTGACAATCTTTGGTCAGCTAGTGTGACGTTCACTGATGGCCGATTAATTGCCTTTGCAGCAAAGTTCTGGTAGCATCAGAAAAATTTGCTTTGCAGTTGTGTTTTCTGAGCATTCAACACTTTGATTGGTTCCAAAGTCCTAGCTATGATGTATATCATACAGTCTGATAGACTGCTGATGTTGCACAAGCAACTAAACACGTACACGGCCCAAAACCAGCCTAATTATACAGGGCTGTACTGACTAGTAAGCAAAAATCTGTAGTTTTCCACATCCCTGTGCCTTAAGTTTAAGTCCTCTTGTCTAGTTGTTAGATAATGTAGCTAAAGAGAGAGGCTCAGCACACCGGCTGTCACAAGAGCTCTTGTGTGTCGGGTCATGTGCAGCAGCGAAGGACTCCTGTAAGCTGCCTCTGGCGAAACGTAATACTGTTGCCTTCTTACATGGATCCCTACTTGAGGTTTAATAGGCTTGCTTGCTTGAAAGTTGCCCTGCACTACTTGGGTTTCAGGATTCGAGTATCACTTGATACGTACAGGTGTGTGTGTGTGTGTGTGTGTGTGTGTGTGTGTGTGTGTGTGTGTGTGTGTGTGTGTGTGTGTGTGTGTGTGTGTGTGTGTGTTGGTTCTCCCAACCCCCGGTCTCCCCTCCTAGAGCTGGCCCTTTGAAGCACACACCAGCTGACCATGCCAAATCAGCAAATGTGTGCTGTGGGGGTTGTGGAGTGGTACGTATGCATGTGTGCCCACCACCCACTGTATTGTAAGGCACCAGGCTCAGCTTGCTACAGATTGTGAAGGATCTGCGTGTATGTGTGTATAAAGGGTTTGTTTATGCTCAGATATACATGAATATGCATGTCACAGATCCAGTGTGTAATTGTATCACTAAATTCAAAATCTGAACAAGTTCAGACCTTGCTACAACCTTTAATATGGCGCCACCAACCCCACAGTTGGAATGATGGTCCGTGAACTGGTGGGTAATTGTGTGGGTTTTTGTTTTTTGTTGGGTTTTTTTCCCTCCCCCTTTCACAAAGCTTTCTTCTAGGTAAGGAGTTCACAAACCCCCAGGGGTTCATGATGGATCTACAGTGTGTTTTTGAGATTGAGTTTTCTTTTTTCATAATAAAATAATGCCTTTAAATTCTCCCAAAACAAGGCAACTGGATACGCTACAGGGGTATAAACACAAAGCCACTGGTGCTCATTGGATACATGAGAGATAAATATCAGATGGAACAACAAAATATTCCAAGGCACTTATGTGGTTAAGTGTAAAAAAACCTAAATGGTGTAATAGTTACAGGGTTTATGAATGCCCTGCTCTAGGGGGAACTCTAACTATGAAAAGTGTACTAGTAGATGGTACATACAATCTGGATACTCGTCTTGTCAATTCTGCCTGCTAACACCCACATGAATCCTACAGTAGAGCTCACGCTTTTAACTGATAGGATTTATACATGTTGAGGATGTGTGTATTTCTACAGCGCAATGAAATGCATGGAGTCTTCAGTCCAAATAAAGGACGGATTATCAGCCTCCGCCACAAATCAGTTTATATGCTGTTAGGCTGCATTGCAGATGGTAGCTTAACTTGTAACAGGCTTTCAGCTAAATCAGATATTCTCAAATGGAAAACATACCAAGAGTACTGCTTGATTTTGAAAGGGATGTGTGGTTGGGGCATGAGATATTTTTGTAATAAACCCAAGCAGTCTTTACCACTCAGCCAATGAAGAGATCATTAAATGTGTCATGGGGGTGTATTTAACAGTTAAATGACAAAGCTGTACAGTACCCGTAGAGATCTTGGGTGTTGGCGTTACATTGCTCCATTGAGTGAGCTCAGTATTTCATCACGTATTGTTGGGAGACAATGTGCCATTACATCCATTCCCTAATAAATGTGTTATTTCTTCCAGGCACGCATCAAATTCCCCATCGACTACCCGTACTCACCTCCTGCCTTCAGATTCCTCACCAAGATGTGGCATCCCAACATCTATGAGGTTAGCCAACACTAACCCATTCAAACAGCAGCCTGATCAGCGTTGGCTTTCATTAAAATTACAAATTATAATTTATATGAATTCAATTCATTTAATTAAACACAAAATATAATAATAATAATAATAATAATACTTTTTCGTTATGAATGTTACCTTTTTTATTTAAAATAAATTAATGTAGGAATTTACCTAATTTGACCATCATAATTGATTTGGCATCAGTAAACCTTTTTTTCCACTTAAAAAAAAAAATGAACTGAATGTACTAAATTGAATGCAATATGTTTTGAATCTGGATATATATACAACTATATGATATATAGATGTCCAAACTAATCTGGTGTTTTAAATCTAAATGTACATTTTAAGTTTTTTTTTAGACAGGTTATAATGTAAACTATTTCTAGGTCACTAATCATCAAGTTTGTTTATATGGAGCTTTATACAATAAAAATTGCTTCAAAGCAGCTTTTCAATAAAAATCAGTGTATAATGATAATAAATGTAAATATATTTTTTGATTCACTCAGTTTTAATGCTGGTAATATAATTTTATTTATTTTATAAATGAGGGAAAATTTTACTACTGAAATTTGACTAGTGGTTTTAAGACTTTAGAACTGCAAAAAAATTGGTAACACTTTACAACAAGGTTCATTAGTTAACTTGAACTAATAATGCACTTCTACAGCATTTATTCATCTTTGTTGATGTTAATTTCAACATTTACTAATACATTATTAAAGTCTTAACGCAGTAGTTAATGCACTGTGAACTAACATGAACAAATGTATTGCTCATGGTTAGTTCATGTTAGTTAATACATTAACTAATGTTTAACTAATAAACCTTATTTTAAAGTGTTACCCAAAAATTAGGAAAATATTTAAAAGCCAAATTCACTTATTTAAAAATGAATGAATCTTATTACCTCTTTTCTTTGCCCATTGCTGGAATTTTCTGGCTTTCCATGTTTTCACTGTTATACGGTAGGGGGCGCTATTACGCATCTTCTGAAAAAGAAGTGAAAATTATCAAAAATGTTGGCAATGGCTTTTTTTTTTTTTTTGGGGGGTGGGAAAAGAGTTAACTTTATAAAAAAAAAAAAAAAAAATTGTGCACAAGTATTCAAATGTATTGACAGCCCTTTTAACATTATTTCAGAATGGCGACGTATGTATTTCCATACTGCACCCGCCAGTGGACGATCCCCAGAGTGGTGAACTGCCATCAGAGAGGTGGAACCCAACACAGAATGTGAGGTACAGCATACTCTCTGATGATTTATTCTTTTTTTTTTTTTTATTTTACAAAACTCAACTAAAATTAGACTATCATCTATGAATTCTTAATCAAAAATCTGTTTGAATGTTGTAATTGTTTGCGCAGTGCCTCTTCGTCTCAGTTCACCTCAATCAATAATTAAGCCAAACGGTCGTAATTGGTTTAATTTAATCAGCTGATATCTGCTTCCCTTTCAGAACGATCTTATTGAGCGTTATCTCGCTGCTGAATGAGCCCAACACCTTCTCGCCAGCCAACGTGGACGCCTCTGTCATGTACCGCAAATGGAGGGACAGTAAGGGGAAAGACCGCGAGTATGCAGAGATCATCAGGTTCGAGAAACCCTTTCACTCATTTTGCAGTCATGTTTAGACATATTTACATGCATAAAACTGTATTTTGCGAATTGCACTCAACTGCATGGTTTGGTCCTGGTTCACAGGAAACAGGTTTTAGCCACCAAAGCCGACGCAGAGCGGGACGGGGTCAAAGTACCCACCACACTGGCAGAATACTGCGTCCGTACCCGCGCCCCACCTGCCGACGAGGGCACTACCTTGTTCTACGATGACTACTACGATGATGAGGATTTAGATGATGATGATGATGAAGAAGGTGAGGACTGTTGCTATGATGAAGACGACTCTGGGACGGAGGACTCTTGACGACCGGCGCCCAAGCTTTCCGAACTATTCACTTCCGGTTTCCCATTTGGTTTCATAGCTTTTAAATCAAGTCAAAATGGAATACGTCACAAACGGCAAAAGATGGTTTGCGCAGAGGTTATTGATCCCGATGAACTGTTTTTGTACTTCTGTTAGAACGGCAACTAACAGTTGCAGTCAACTCTAAACCCAGACGCTTTGAGGGTTTGTTTTTTATTCCTTACATTTTGTTTAGTCTGTTTTTTTGGGGGGCAGGTTGGGTTCAACCAATCAGTGCAAAACAGTCCAGCTTGTGTTTATTTGATCCTCCATAAACAACTTGCCTTTCAAAGGCAACTGATCTCAGGTTTTCAATTTCTGTGATTTAACAGTATTGGCGTCTTGGGTGGGGGGAAAGTAGCTAATACACATTCTCAGGGCTACTTCTCTTTCTTACACCACAATGCAGCATATTCTGCTTCTGTAGCCAAGGACTGAACAAGCTTCTCAGATAAATGTTCTCCAGAAGAGGATCTCGGCAAGGCGTTTGATTAAATTGATGCATCGCATACAGTTCACACCATTCTAAGATTTGTTTTCCTTTTGGACTTTCATTTTGCCCACAAACAAACCTGTCTTCATTTGTGTTCTGTTTTTGATTTAATGGGGTAGTTTGACTCTTTTGAGTTTGAATCTTTGCTATATAGCTACTCTTTGACATTTGAGGGTATTTTAGTTTTGTTATTCTGTATATCCTTATTCATTTTAAAGCTTTGTGGTGACTCTTTATTTGGAACCTAAAATCCTCCTCAGGAAAATGGACATGAGACATTGGTGTGTTTGTGGCTCACCTTTTGACCCCAACAGACTCTTTAAACCCGTTCAGCAGATTCATATGCACAGAGGGGTATTTTAGGTAACTTTCCCTTCTTGTTTGTACTTTTTTTTTTTTTTTTTTTTTTTTGTATGCTTTGTAAATCTATTTAAAGTCTGAATAAAGGTCTTTATTAAAATCCCTCTAATTCAATTGTTGATGAATAAACAAACAAATAATAAAATCCAATTATGTAATTAAAACATAAGAGCATGTGTATATGGTGCCAACCAATTTTGCCACTAGAGGGCAGCAGTAGGCTTCTTATTGTTATGGAATTGTTACATTGATCAATCTAGCCTAACTATAGCTAATAGGTTATGCTGTGTATCTACCTGAAATTTCTTTTTCAAAATTATGAGCGCTTGATTTAATGTTTCTACGTTTAAATTAAAGCAGCACAAAATTAAGTAATACCATTATATACTGCAATACTTTGGTATATTTGAGTGAGCCAACATGGATTGTGACAGGCCTGTAGTTGTCCAAAATCATTGCCATCAACAGGCTTATGATGTAAATCCCTTGTATATATGAAGTTAAAGCACCACACTTCATAGTACAGTGAAAAGGAAGAAAAGGCTTATGCTAGACAGCCATTCCATAAGATGTGAAGGACTAATTTGCATTTAAAAGGTATAAATCTTGATCATAGGTGGTAGAGCTCTCATGGAATGAATGGAGTTTTTCTCACATGCCAAGATCCATTATGAAGGGCCTTTGTCAAGACGTCACTGGAGTTTTGCTGCTCAATTATGACGTCGACAAACATGGTTTGAAGGTCAGTTAAACTGAAAGGTCTTTGATTGGAGGCACGACCACTGCATAAAGCATTGATGATCTATGGTTCTGATCTGTCATGCAAGAGCTGTTGCTAAAATTCACAGAGCCAGGACAAATGTTTTGTTGATCGATACATTTTGGTTTTATTATTCAGGGGCCTTTTTTTAAAAACAAACTTAAAGGGTTAGTTCACCCAAAAATGAAAATAATGTCATTTATTACTCACTCTCATGCTGTTCCACACCTGTAAGACCTTCGTTCATCTTCAGAACACAAATTAAGATAAAGCGACGAGAATATTTTTGGTGCGCCAAAAAAACAAAATAACGACTTATATAGTGATGGCCGATTTCAAAACACTGCTTCATTAAGCTTCGGAGCGTTATGAATCAGCGTGTCGAATCATGATTCGGATCGCGTGTCAAACCACCAAACTGCTGAAATCACGTGACTTTGGCGCTCCGAATCGATGATTCAACACGCTGATTCATAACACTCCGAAGCTTCATGAAACAGTGTTTTGAAATCGGCCATCAATATATAAGTCGTTATTTAGTTTTTTTGGCGCACCAAAAATATTCTCGTCGCTTTATAATATTAATATTGAACCACTGTACTCACATGAACTGATTTAAATATGTTTTTAGTACATTAATGGATCTTGAGAGGAAATGTCATTGCTGGCTATGCAGGCCTCACTGAGCCATCGGATTTCAACAAAAATATCTTAATTTGCGTTCCGAAGATTAACGAAGGTCTTACGGGTGTGGAACGGCATGAGGGTGAGTAATAAATGACATTATTTTCATTTTTGGGTGAACTAACCCTTTAATTGTAACCTTTAAAAAAAATTGACAAGACTAAAAAAAACTAAACTATAGTCAACATTTGAAGTGGATCAAAAAAAAGTTAAAGCTGTCCTAAGACAAGAACGGGTATTGCTTTTTGGTTTTAGGACAACTTTGATGAAAGGTTTTGATCCACTTCAAATGTTGATTAGTATATTTTTATTCCATATTGTATTTTGTGACTGCAATCTCTACTGGATTAAAAATCCTTTTCCAGTAATCATAAATGACTTGAGAACTCGTGTAAATGCATTGGTCAAACGATGTGGAAACCCTGTAAAACCTTTTATCTTGGAGTTCTCAAGTCATTCTGAATATCTTCTTTTATGTTCAGCAGAAGAAAGAAACGTATACAGGTTTGAAACAACTTGATGGTGAGTAAATGATGACAGAATTGTCATTTTTGCCCTTTAATGTTTCTTTATAGGTAGAACTACTGTATTTGAAACATCCTTAACCCATCATAACAGGGTCTTGCCCTCCAGACAGGAGTGTTCTTCTCACCCACTCTTCGGCTGTTGCAGATTGGCGGGTCGAGCGATTCAGACAAGAGGGTGATGGGAAAGACTTGAAGTCTCCCAGGAGGGTATGAGAGTGTTGTTGTCGCCAAGGAAACCAATGACGGGGAATGGAGTTTAACAATAAACCCTACTGTGAAATGAGTGAGTGGTGTTTATTCTCTTCCTTTCTCCCCACACCTTGCGTGTGTCAAAGAACATAAATGAATCCATGTGAGCCATACACAGCTTGTTAGAACACTAAGCACTCTTGGCCTTTTGGCTGCCCAACTGTGACCTTTATTCATTTTCTAGGTCAAGCCTGTTGTCTCGTTATTCCTGATCTTTATTTCTGTCCTATATAGTCATAGCCATCCAACCAAACTCTTGAAACAGAGGCACACAGTGTGACTGGGTAATGGCACTTGACACGAGTTTGTACTGAATTTGATGAACAAACTCCTTTGAAACAGACGGTCGAAAATCTTTTAACTGGCTTGATTTCTGAACATACATAGGCTATCTATGCTACATTTAGCATTAAAAAACATTGTCACATTTTACTCACCCTAAAAATGAAAATTCTGTCATTAATTACTCACCCTCATGTCATCCCAAACCCGTAAGACCTTCATTCATCTTCGGAACACAAATTAAGATATTTTTGATGAAATCCGAGGGTTTCTGAACCACACACAGGCAGTAGGAGATGCGCGATTAATCGTAAAAAGATCGCGATCTCGATTCAAGCACCCACCGGATCCTACTTTATTAACGACAACGATCTGTTACAAATATTCACATTATCACAGAAATACTGCGATACAAATTTTAAGTTAGTATTTAAACACGGATGTCTATGATAGCGATCAAAATAGAGCAAACTTCCTTTTGAAACGAACTTGGCACGTCAAATAGCTAACGGTTGTATCAATTACATCTAATTCCACTAGGTGGCAACAACTGACTGTTAAAAAATGTATGTCATTGAATCGTTCATTCAAAAGATTCGTTCAAAACTGATTCATCCAGCAATGAAACAAGTATTTATTAATGTGTCATTGAATTCATTCAAAACCATTTTTTAAATAATTCATTCAAACATTTTCCAGCAATTAGAGTCAGCAATTTATATTTTGTCAGAACCTCTAGTAAATTACATGTTATTTTGTTTGGTTGTATATTCAGAATCGTGGGAGAATCATGATCTCTATTTGAAACCAAAAAATCGTGATTCTCATTTTATCTAGAATTGTGCAGCTCTAATAGGCAGCAACATCATTGCACCTTTTGAGGTCCAGAAAGGTTGTAAAGACGTTGTTAAAATAGTCCATGTGACTACAGTGGTTCAACCTTAATGTTATGAAGTGACGAGAATACTTTTTGTGTGCAAAAACAAAACAAAAATAACAACTTAGTGAACGCAGTGACCTCAATGACTTTGCTGCCTATATGTGGTTCGGAAACCCTCAGGTTTCTTCAAAAATATCTTAATTTGTGTTCCGAAGATGAACAAAGGTCTTACGGGTTTGGGACAACGTGAGGGTGAGTAATTAATGATAGAAATTTCATTTTTGGGTGAACTAACCTTTTAAGATTCTTCTGAGGAAGAATGTACTGGTAATTTTTGTCTCGTTGCGATTATAGTAAATAGGGTTTTCTTTTTTTTTTTTTTTTACTTCAAAAAGGACACAAAAGCATCATAAAAGTTTTGTAAACATGTTCCATAGGACTCGTTCGCTATATTCCATGTCTTTGGAAGTCATACAATAGGTTTGTGTGAGAAACCAATCTAAATTTAGGCTGTTAACCGCTGAGACGGAAAATGTTACCTATCAGATTGTGCTACCAGCATCATATTCATGTGTGGTTTGAGGCTTTGTTAACGTCCATACATAGCCCTACCCTAAACCTATAAAACAATGCAAATGTAGTGTTGGTAGCACTATTCGTCAGAACACCGGATCCTTACGCTTTTGTGAACCAATTCATTGAAAAGACTGGAACGATTTAATCACAAGATGGAAATCTCAATAAACTATATGTGCTGATATCAATATTTTCATAAAATAAAAACATATGTTTTGTTCTGTTTCTCACACTAATATCATATGGCTTCAGACTTTAAATATAGCACATGAGTCATGTGAACTTTACTTTTTTTTTTTTTTTTAGTTCTTTTACATCATTTTTTGAAAGCTCCAATTCCCCGGAACAAAGTCATACAAGGATGACACGAGTAAATAATCGTGTGAGAGTACATGTCCATAACTCAATGTTTTATTCTCTATTCCTGAAGCCCCACAGCATCACCTCGGGGTTTCTTCCCCTCAGGTCACTATTTGGAACCTGTTCTATTTCTGCTCCTGTAAAAATCTATTTGTTGCCATAGATATGGCAAGGTCTCCAGGGAAACCAATGGCTAGATCGCGGCAGAAGATAGGCAAGTGATTTAAATTAAATTAAGTCAAGTGCTTTTGCGCTCCACTGACTTCACTTTTTCAGAACAGTCAATTTTAGCAATGACTGAGCAACTAACAAGCGATGGTGGAGTACTTATTTTGTACATCCTCTTCTGTGAGAACAGATTTAATCAACTTCAACCATTACTGTCTGATTGAAGGCTACTCACTGTTGCTATTGCTAAAGCTAATTATATGAGCAAATTACAATAATGTGCAGGAAATAATTAATCACAAAGGTCTGAACGATTCTGGTAATGAGAACATTTCAGATTCAGAAAAGAACAAATAGAATATATTAATAAATAATTTTAATTAAAAAATAAATCTAGAATTCAAGACAAAATATTGTACATAATGACTTTAACAGCCTTTAAAACTGGCAATGGCTATTAATAAAAATAGCCTCATAAACTTAAGCTAAATGTGAATTATTATTTTAAACATTACTGATTACAACTCACAACGTTTGTTGTGATATATATGAACAATCAGGAACACTGATCAGAAATCTCAAGCCTTGACAATTCTTCTCGGTTCATTTTGGGCAGTGGTGGACGAAGTACACTAATTGAGTACTTGAGTAAAATATTACTTCAGTAAAAGTATTATATACTCCTTTTTTAAATTTTACTCGAGTAAAAGTACAAAAGTACTTGATTTTTAATGTATTTAAGTATTAAAAGTAAAAAAAATGATCGATATTTAATATTTTTATATTATATATTTTATATAATCCTACAGCTAAACTACCTGGGGGAGGTGGAGTGTCTGGGTCTGACATCATTATGAATTATTATGAATTGTCAAATAGCCAGCACTAGTCAGTAAGGGAGATTAGTGGATGCACATACATAATATGTATTGATCTGCAAGTAAGAAAACGTTTTATTTTTTTTATTTTTTTATAATACACTATCACTAACAATATAAAATAAAATATATTAAAATATCAATTTAAGTTACTTTTTATGTGCAAACTAATGAAAAAAAAAAACATGTAAAAATGAGGAAGAACAAAATGTGTTGACAAACAATATAAAAACAAACGTCGCATATGGCAAAATGCATAACATTTTAAGCGGAACGTACGCTATGCAAACAAACTTTTATATCATTCGAAACAACTACAGCGGGGAAGATGCATTCATTTGCGTTATTTCATTGTTTTGTTTCATTTTCTACCTAAAACCTACCCCGTTGAGACTGTAATACACAAATGGACATGTCCGCATTCAAGTATTACAGTGGGCTTAAACAGCTCGCCCTTTTACAGCATATTTACTTCGCAAACAACTGACAGTTGTGACCAAAATATGATTTTCATTTACAATAATCAATCATAAAATTCGACACTAGTAACTTACTTTTCGCGCCATCAGTCTTGCTCACACTCAACTCCCATTCTTGGCTCATTTTGAGTCTGACTTGTGAATTGTTAACTGAAAAAGACTCGCTCTGACCGGATCATTTGAGTCGGCGAGTTGTTGACTCGAGAACTGCTGCTATCGGATAAGTCCACTTCACGAATGAATCGTTCGGTGAGATTTGAGAACCGATTCAACAGGTTGGTTGAAAAGAATCAGCTCGTTCACGAATCGTTCACCGCTTTCGCATCTCGGAGCAGGTGACGATTTCCTAAGTTCAAAATAACGAGGAACGACATGTTTTTATGAAATGTAGGGGAGTAAAAAGTACCATATTATGCTTTGGAATGTAATGAAGTAAAAGTTTCTCAAAATAAAAATACTCCTGTAGAGTAGGCTACAGATAGTCTATTTGAAAATCGTACTTAACCCTCTTCTGCACACATTTTGATGGTACATGATAAAAATGGTTACACATCATTTCTTGGTTCATTTGTGAACACTTTATTGATAAAACATGTTTGCAGTAAATAGGGCCTATTGCGTTGTGGTGTGGCTGATTGGCAGAAGACCCACAGAATAAAACTCAAGTGTTTTCGTAGCCTACATTGTTCCGAGTTCCGTACAATGAATGGACAAACGTTAAGGAAACCGACACACATAAAATCATTCCGTTCCGGTGTTTTATTTATTTATTTATTTTTATTTACGGAAACTGTTCGGAATAATAGCTGGTTCTCCGTTTCCAGTGAACCCTAACTTGACTTTATTTCAGGTACTACAACATGCATATCCTTTTAACAATATTTGAAACAATAATCTTTAAATCAAACAGGCACAGCACGTTTTTTAAACCCAGCATTTAGCCCTGATTGTTTTCAGACCTCGGCTTCGCTGAATCGATACATCTCCAATCGGAAGAGCATCGTTTCCTCTGATTGGCTCGTTCAGGAGCGCGTGTCTGCTGTAGGACTATATAAGCGCAACAGGCGACCTGCGGATCTGAACCTCTCTCACCGCATGCTGGGGAAAAGACAGCACACAGACAGACTAATGAACACTGAAGTGCCTCTAAAGGTGAATACTGTGTGAGGATTCGCAACGGAGAGGAAAATCATTAACAAATCCAGTAAGTAATTTACTCTTAATGCAAGAGGTTTAAAAGTTTACTTTTCTTGAACTTCATTGTAATTAAGAATTGTAATTATTTGATAGGCTATATATCAGACGATTATTTAGAAATTACTGATTTATTTTACATTTCAAAAAGGATGCACTTAGACATTTAAGAAATTCTGTCATAGCCTATTGAAACTCATTATAAGCTGTTGTCTTTGTCTTATGCTTAAATCAAAACACACATTTAAGATGCATTCACTGTCCTTTTTTGTGGGTTCAGTACAAGTACATGTGAAATTGATACAACTCTCACCGCCTGGTTACCCTTTTTTCTTTTGTAGAGGAAAAGCTGGATGTTGTGGTGGATGTTACATATTTCAAAAAAACAAAAGGAATCTGCTGATTGAGATTATGTAATTTTGTTTTTTAAACACCACAGACAACAAAGTCAGTTTTTAATGAATTCTGAAAATTAATTCTGTTTAATTTTGCTGTAGTATCAGTTGTCAGAGAACTCTGAATCATACAAACCATCCGCATGTTCAGTGCAACCTGTTGCTATTGCTGTGCATTCAGTCTCAGTTTGGATATTTAATAATAATAATAAGAAGAATTAAAGTAATTATTCAGTCACTTTTGTGTTAATCTTAACATCTTATCATATTTAAACATTGTTGTTGTTGTTTTTTTGTTTTGTTTTCTTTGGCGAGACTAAATCTAGCTGTTCTCAATTCTTGTCCGAAGTACCCCAGACTGCACATTTTGGATGTCGCCTTATCTGTCGCACCCAGTGAAGGTCTCTTCAGCTTGAGCTTTTCTTGAGCTGATGATATTAATCAGGTGTGTTGCATAAGGACAAAATGTCCAGTGAATGGGTACTCCAGGACCAGGACTGAGAACAATAAAGGAAAAAAATTCATCTTCATGATGCCAGAAAAAATGTCAGACACTTTTTTTTTTCTTCGGTTTTCTTTGTCTACAGTCATAGTTTTTCAAATATCATTAGTTTGTTTAATCTGTATTTGTCTGTATTTGTTGATCTTGATATTCCTTTTGTCAGATAATCTGTTTATTACACACCAAGTATATACTTTAAATGAGCTTCATGTGCTAGCATGGCATGTAGTTTTACTCTTTAATCAAGAAGTCAAAAAGAGGCTTGAACCTCCACCCACCTCACAAAAAAAAAAAAAAAAAAAAACTTAATCTGTTGTCACCTAGTGTAAAATAGGTGCTCGGAAACAGAATGATTGCATTCGCTTGAGGAGATAACCACAGCAACAGTGTGCAGCTTAAACACTTAATTAACTTTGCAATATATTGCAACCCTCAAAGTCCCCCCTGAAAATGACTGTATATGTCACCCTACAACATTACATATGTGGGACAGTTGTTCATGATATAATGGTACATTGTCGTTGTAATGGTAAACGGTAAGGTATTATTAGCTGTGCGTACCTAAGGCTCATTGCTGAACGTTTTGTTGCTTGTTACAGGCGACAGTGCATCACCCAGTGGGATAAGCCCAGAGGGATCATGTGGGTTCTGGAGAAGATCCGGGACTCGGTTGAAACAAATGTGCTCCGGCAAGGAGAGGCAGGTGACAAGGGGAAGGCGCCTGTCTATAGCAATGTCCTCACACCCGATAAGATTCCAGATTTCTTCATCCCTCCAAAGCTGGTAAGCTGCCCACCAGAGACTGAAGCTTCTGACGTCAAGTCCAAAGAAAGTCTGAGACCCTCAACATCTGAGCAAACCATCAGCAACAAGAAGATTAGCAGCCCTCGTAGCCCACGATTGGTCAGCAAGTTGGCAGGAGACACCAAGAACCTACTTAGGGCGGCAAACCGCCACATCATTCAGATCGAGAGTGCGGATGACGTTGTAGCAGGTGACACAAACGCCGACCCTCAATCCCAGACCGCCATGTCACTTCCTTACATTCCAAAGACTCAGACTTCTTATGGCTTTGCTACGTTGATGGAGAGTCCCCACACCCGGCGAAAAGAATCCCTGTTCCACTGTGACCACACCAGCCCAGTAACGTCACCCAACACCCAACGCAAGTCCCAAAGCAAGAGCAGCAACGAGGGGAATCACCTCAACCCTCCGGACTTCAACACCTCGCATATAAACCCCTACCGATATTTTAGCGGTGGCGAGAGCGACACTTGCTCTTCGGCAGAGTCCTCCCCATTCAGTTCACCACTGCTCTCTCGTTCCGCCTCCTTACTCAAGATCTTTACCCATGAGACACAGGCCAAGGTCGCAAAAGGCAAGCGGACATTTGCCAGGCATAGTTCCTTGTCCACGGATGAGTGCAGCTCGGCAGAGCCCAGCCCTAACGTTCCTAGACGGAGCCACTGTTCCACCTTGCAAGGTGGTGGAGCTCTAGACCATCTTCATGGCGCAGACCGTCAACACAAAGAGCACACCATCAACATGCACAAAGGAGGCACCGTCCGACTTTGTTCAGACTACGACGCAGGTACAGCCCGCCTGCGAATCCGCATTATGGCGGCTGAGGACCTGTATGATCCCATGTTTGACATTAAGAGCATCAACTGTTGCGTGTCGCTATACCTCAATCCAGGCAAGTTGCAGAAGCAGAGGAGCACGATAATCAAGAATAGCCGCAATCCCGTCTTCAACGAGGACTTCTTTTTTGATTCAGTGACTTCGGCTCAGGTTAAGAACCTAGCTTTGAAGATCAAGGTTGTGAATAAAGGCACTAGCCTGAAAAGAGACATGCTGTTAGGTGAAAGGGAGGTCCCGTTGTGCAAGCTCTTGTCTGGATTTTAGACCTTCAGAATGGGACACTGGGACACTGTCTTCAAAGGTGGAAAAAGGTCTTCTGTACTATTTGCTTCATTGTCTTTCATGAAGCCTGATACGGTAGTTGAATTAGTATTCACAAATTCCGGGGAAAAAACAACATAGGTGTAATTTGCGGGTGGGATGGGGAGACATGTCCCCATCATTTTTTGCCAGGGTCGATATTGTCCCCACAACTTTTTTTAAAATTTTGTGGCACGGATGTACCTAATACAAAGTAAACATCTCCAGTTGACTATCAAAGTATTAATTTAATTAGTTTATGTTAAATAAGAGGCGATATGGCGCTGGAACGTGTTGTTTTTGAAACTGTGCCGAGTGCTGATTGCCACTGATTTCAGTGGCGGCGGCTCATGCACAGTCTTCACACAGACGAGCGCTTTAATCTTTTCCTTAATGCTGTTGCAGAGACTCTCTATTCGTTCCGGTGACATGACAAAACAAAATGCACACAAACGTGTCCCTGCTATTGATATACAATCATTATGATGAACATCTTTGGTTTTAATGAGAAACAACAAAACAAAAATTATACTAGGGTGGATTAGAACCCAGAACCTTTGAAACGCTTAACAAAAATTCTATCACCAGACTGTTAGGACACATAAACATCACCTGAGCCTGTGTATTTATTCACTGAAGTAAAGACTCTTGGGACAAAATATGTAGGATGAAGCACCCACATTAAACACGAGTTCTATGTCGATAAATGAAACTCAATGCACTACTGAAACTGATTTCTGGAAACAGTAATGTTATTTTTGGTACATTTGTTATTGTACATTTCTGATGTAGCCTCCCCAAACACACACACACACACACTCCTGTCCCACCCACTTTTTAAAACCAAGTTCTGCCAATGAAGATCAAGGAATTAGCATAGCTCTGAATTTGTGAATTTGTAAATATAGAAGAGTCTATGACAAAGTCTTTTTGTATGTTGCCTTCTGTATTTTGGTTGTTCCACTCATTTAGCCTAATTAAAACCAAGCATTTACCTTTTTGATTGTAAAGACTTTTTTCTACAGAGCCGCAGTCCTTTGAAGCTACACAATGGCCCTCTGTGCTAATGTTAGCTTTGATCCTGGATGCATCTGCTGTCTAATTTGAAGGATAAATAACCAGACTGAACAATCTTGCGTCACACTGCATGTGTTTGCGTAAACTTGTAAATATGATGACGTATTCTTGCAACAATGTACAGAATGTCATTTGGTGAAACCCAGAAGCCTTACTAAAGAGCGATTTTTGCATGTTTAGAATTTGCTCAAATTGCATCGTTCCTTGACTGAGTGTGATTATCTGTATCTATCTGTTGGATATCATATGAAATAAGTGTTCTGGCTTGGACTCTTTGTCAAAAGCCTTTTATGAAACAGGGTCCGTATGAAACACTTTCTTTGAAAGTCTTTCCATGCACACTACTTACCCAGAGGAAAGTATAAAGTGAAATATTTGTGTTATATTAAGATTCAAATGCCAATCTATGCCACATTCCATCTGCAGTTAAAAATATTCTCAATTCATATGGAAAGGAAACAGAAGTATATATGCTGCATGTGTCATTATGCAAATGAGTGATCTGATATGCAGTGTGTTTTTTCAACAGACAGAAACCATATGAATAAATATTTCAAGTGGTTGAAATATGGCATGAATATGATGATGGATGGGTGGATGCTTGGATCTTATTCTGTATCAAGATATTTTACCAGTAAAATCAGGAAAATGGCTATTACTTTATTGGAAGGAATATCTAGCCTCCTTTAATGTTTCATAATAAATTACACAAATTTAGTAAGTGTTTATTCCTTTCCTGGCTCCACTTTATAAATAAAGAGCAGAAAAGGCATTTTTGAGGTAATGAGCTGGCTAGTGCTCATTAAAAAGTTTTTAAAAAAACATAAAAATTGGCCCCATTGATACTAGCTAATAGCCGGTTATTACACAAGCAATGCAGGGAATGGAAAGAACGTTTCTATATTTATGATCTGTGGATTGTGCAGTAATTATTTGAGTGCCAAAAGCATATGAAGCTTTTCATTTACATTCAGGTGTTTCATTAAGTCTTTAATTTCCTAAACCACTCGAATGCTGGAGTCTTCCTGTGTTAACAGGTGTACTTTGCAAAATGAAAAAAGTGCCAATCCTATGTACTTGATGTAGAAGTGAACTGTTCACTTGGCGTTTAGTGAGATTTGTTCATAGTGGATCCTGTCAACTCTGGTGTTTGTAACTTGTGTGCATGGATAATATTTTCACTGTGGTAATCAACCTATAATATTTTTGTGAGTGTGAGCTGTTTGATGGAAATTTCAGTGTACATTTTCTGCACCTCTGCATGGATGTTCAACTGGTGTATTTGTATCTTTGATGGACAATGTTATTTTATTTTATTTTATTTTTCTTAAGTTTGCAACTCATGAAAGAAATAAAAATACCAAAACATTTGTGGCCATTTTGAATGTTATTTAATTTTGTTTGATCGATGTACTTTAGTTTAACTCCACTGGTACTCCACTGGTGCATTTTGTATACTAGTAAGGTGGTGAAGACTCTTTGTTATTATTATTCACGACACATGATTTGAGGGTATGCTTCATGTGTGGATAATGAATTTATAATAATGAAGGAAAATATGCTTTTCAAAGCTGTCCAGTCACATCCAGATCTCAAAATGTTTTGTTATTGAATATCAATGCAAAGTGGTTAGTAAGGACCTTAATTAGAAAATTTCATTCCACCAATGTTATTTTCAATCAATATTTTTGTAAGAAACTTTTTTTCTTTGGGAAAAAAATTGGTTGCTATTATTTTTTCCCATAACAGTTGTACAGAGGCCAGTATAAGTAACCATAATAAAAGACTTGAGAGAGTTTTATATTCTGATAATTGTAAATATAAATAAAACCTATGTTTAAAAGAAAATTTTGTCAAATCTTTTATGTGACAAGAATCACCTGGTGACCCCAGACAAAATTTATTTAATTCAGTTATAATATATAATATAGTTATACTTTAAAGGGGACCTATTTTGCAAAATTCACTTTTACATGGTGTTTGAACACTACAAATGGTAATACACACTTTTTTATAATCCCCATAAATCAGAAGCAGTGACTGAAAATAAGCTATTCCAGATTTCCCCCTACAGTGATGTCACAGTAAGGACAAGCCCCGCCCATGACTGGTGATGATCTGCCTTATTAGCATAGATCCCACCCTTAGTGAGCTGCACATAGTCCGCCATGTTTATATCCTCGCAATAGCACCTATTGCCTGCGCCACATAAATATTACAAATGTTCTGTTTTTGGGTGTACCAATTAACATAAGAGTCTCCAGACTCCCAGCATCTGAGCCACTGAGGACAAAGTGAATGAATTTTATTTATGAAGGAAATGTGCCAAAGAAATTAGGTCAAGTCTTATGTTTGTGCAAATCATTTTACGCCAGACTGCTTCACAAACAAGGGTCAGTTCAACGCTGGATTTGCACAAAAGTTAATTCTGAAAGATGCGTCAATACCAACTGTTCGTGCTCAAACTTCATAACCAAAACAAGTATCGCACTTCATGTTTTGTGAATGTTTCCAAATCGCATTTCTGAATGTGCTTGTTAGCATGCTGTACGGCTAATGTGGCTAAAGATGATTATATAAATTATGATTAAACAAAACGATACCTGTTCTATCTCTATGCAGCATATATTCTCTGGCTCTGTGGGCATCCTACTACAGTTCCCACATGAGCACCTGTACAACAATTTATAGATGATCATGACACAACATGCTAATCGATAAGTTGAATAAAATTAACTCCACAACCATTACATAAATTCATCAACTAACCATTCAGAAACATCCTGTTGTTGCATTATAAAAGTTGGAAAGGGGGCGGGGAGCAGCAGCTCATTTGCATTTAAAGATACACATACGAAAACGGCATATTTTTGCTAACACCCAAATTGGGGCAAATTGGACATGCTATATTAAATGAGCTGTGTGGTATTTTGTGCTGAAACTTCACAGACACATTCTGGGGACACCTGGGATTTATATTACATTATGTAAAAAAAAGGGGAATATTAGGTCCCCTTTAATCATTTTCAATAACACTCATTGAAAGTTATTTGCCATTGTGATTAGATATATGTATCTGAGACTTTTCCTCTGTCCCCTAAAAAGAATGTGACCTCTATGCTATGAGAAGACAAAGTTTAATTCAGTACATGTCTACAGTCACCATGGGAACCCTTTACAGAAGTTTCGGAGGCTTCTAGAACGGATTCTGAGCAAACCAAAATGTTCAAAAGGGGCTGAAAAGACCAGACATGTCTTTCTGGTAAACAGATAACAGGGTCATCTGTCTTAGCTGTCCGCCTGGCCTCCACCTCATTAGACCAGAGAAAAAAAGAGGGCGAGAGTAGAGCAGAAAGAAAGAGGTAGCAGAGCATACCTGTTTTTCCAAATGAGCCATCCATAGTTTCACCCCTCTTTCTCTGAGCCTGTCTCTATGACGGCCATACTTAATATGATCAATTTCTGCCTCTTTTCTTAACTAGATTTTCTTCAACTCTCCTGATTAGATTCAGCATTTTTTCCAGTAAGTAATACCACAATATTCACAGAAGCTGACAGTAGCATCTTTGATTAACATTTTATACATACAAATAACACTAAAGAACTAGGAGAAACTATCGCTAACATTTAGCAAGCGTCATTAAAAATACTAATTTATTATGCAGCTTTCTGGAATACTTGATTCTAACTGGTCAAGTGCGCCATCTAGCGGTCAGATATTTACTAACATTCGTCTGAGAAAGTTGTAACTGAAACCGTCACTACTTTCACGTCTTGTCTCGTATCACACCGCTGATTTGCGCTCTCATTTTGTACAAACGCAACGGACACCATGAAAATGACCTGCATCCGAAATCGTGTACTGTCTGAGTAAGTAGCTACTACATTTGAATTTGAGTTTACTTCGCGACCGTTAAAAAGTATGAACAGGGGTAGCATGAATGAAATTCGGACGTACTATATCCGCCATGCTGTCATTATCATGTGACCTACCACCGTCAGTTGAGTCGCTTCACTAGCATTCACAAATCCTCTTCTGTGGCCTCTTGGGATAGTAAAGAGTCCATTGAATGCACACTTTAGAATCTCGGTGGAAGTAGTAGGTCATCCGGGTACCTTTCACCTACTGTTTTTTTACATACTAGTAGGGAAGTATACGATTTCGGAGCGTAATGCTTAATTTTAATAATTACTGTAATATTATTGCAGTGTTCCTCTAGTTGATTTTGTATGTTGTAGTGAAATATTTGTTCTTTTTATAATAAGCTTTAAAATACTATACAGGTAAGATTATAAAACCATTAAAACTCAAATCAACATTTCATGCCTGCCTATCTTATGTGTATCTTGTTTATTTTTGTGATAACTGATTGATGCGGCAAAACTCCAGCAATCACAGAACGTTTTCCTAACGTTCCCATATGGTTTCCATTTGGTTATTTTTTTGGAAACCAAATAATAACCTTCTGTGGACCAAAAAATGTTAACTGGGACTGCATTTTGTGAAATAATGAATAATTTCTGCATAATTCTTAATTTAGAAATCTAACTGATACTGGTACATTCATTTGTGTCTAGAGTGTTAATCTTGATAAAATGTCTCAGAAGACGGTTTCATTTGTCACCAGAAATGGCACATTATTCAGGTGCAGACGACAACTACTTCCTCACGATTTGTTGTGATTAAAAGCCCTTCAGTCCTTATCAACATGGTGATTTGTTCAAGACTTGTTCGTGACATTAAAGCTGCCTTTGTGTAGGATTACAGCCTTTCTCCACCTCTGACATGATGTTCTTTGAAAATGCCCTCTCACACAGTTCAGAAATTGTTTTTTTTTTTTTTATTATATTGGAAGCTGGGCGTAATATATGTTGCAGCGTGAACTCTTTGACATCTGCTGGAATTAGTTTTTCGCATGGCTCATAACGGAATGATACTAACTGATCTCTCCTGTTAGAAATCAGTGCTTTTCTGAATATGACATTATTCTGTTTACTTGGTAGTGGGGACGATATAGGCTTTTGGAAAGCATCCACAAGAAATCCGGAATTTTATATCAGATCATCAGACCTGTGCCATATGTTTTTTTCTCTGTTATCATCAGGGGCAGATGTTCCTGGGGTTTCCATGGGAACGCATGTCACTCTGATTTCGATTGGCCGGTTGGTGCCTGTAGGTGCAATAAACCTGAACTGAGAGGAGGCCTGTGATCGCTGGAGTGAGCGTCATTGCTCATGCTGGATGGAAAGACAAGAGAAGACAATCTAAGATTGTACAGTCATCTTAAAAGGTCATGGAAAGATTGTCAAGAAAGACAAGTGGAGACAATTTTTTTGCCAATATGCAATAAAAAAAAGACATCAAAAGATTTAATAATTGAGTAAAACATTAAGTAATTAGTTCCTCTGGTGCTCTTCAGTGATTTTTGATCGAAAAATTGCACATTTTGTTTTCCTAGAATTTTACTTTATTGGAATGGTACAAAACTTGGTAGAGGTTTTGGCACTTGCTATGTTAAAAAAAAAAAAAAAAAAATCATGGACATGATTCGAAAAAGTTAAATTGTCCTGGAAAAAAAAAGAGTCACACTTGTACTGTTCGCTGTTGAAAATGGTCGCATTGTAAATGAATGGGAATTTCATCTAGTGGAAACGTTTGGTACTGCACCCAAACAAAATCTTACTGAAAGCTCATTTTTTGAGATATCAACCTCAAATTTGAAGCACAACTTGTTTAGAATTATGGCTTTGATTTTCTCACAGTTTTAGAGTAAAACATGTTTTGGAAAATACATATTTCATATAAAATTTTAAAAAAGTATTTTTCATAAAAAATAAACTTTTTTTCTTTCACTTTATTAAACTTTTCTTTAATCATTTCAGCAATGATCTACAAAGTGTCTTCTTTAAAAAGAGACCAAACTTAAGTCTGTGCTCCAAAGTGTTCAAGATTTACAACAGTTTAAGTTGGAAATGTCATTTTCAGGTCTATGCTCAAAAACTGATAAACAGTTAATAAATGGATCATAACTATTCCATAAATATAATTTAGCATCATAAAATCCCCTAAATATACAAAATATTAAATAAAAAATATTATCAAACTAAAATATAGTACATTAATTTCATTGAAATAAAAAAATAGGTCATTTTTGACCACCACGTGAGCAGCCTATATATACCTTTTACTTTTTAAAAAACTTGCAATCCCATTAATTAAGACATTTTATTTTATTTTTTTTATTTTTATATTTATTGGCAAGCTTCTATGGCAAAGGTATGTCAAAGACAATGGTCTTTTAGATACCAGACCCACATTCACTGATAACCACCAAAGAAAAAATACATATTTTTCAAACTGTTCAGTAGCAGATCATCCTGCATGATTTGTCAGATCCTCTTGGATGGCCGTCTCTCCCCATTTCATTCCAGCACATGCATAACGGACAGGCAGCAGCCCCTTCACTTGCTCCCCGACTCTGTTGTTGCCATAGCAATCCCCCAGCCAATAACAGCCCTTACCTTTTGCTCCCTGAAACCAAAGGGAAGCACATGAATATGTAGTCTCTCAGCTGGGTCTCTTTTCTCCATAGTGGGCTGAATGTGAGTGATAATTCCTCGTGCAAAAGTTGTTGCCATGTGCTAGGGTGTATTGCTTGATTGCCAGGGTGTTGCTTTGTGGTTACCAGAGTGTTCTGAGTGGTTTCTAGTTGCATACTGAGCCCACCAGATTAGTGAAATGTTGGCAAAATTTTGTGTGCAAAAGGAGCTGTATGAAGCACAGTTCACAAAAACTTTCAAACCAAACAGATTTCTAAAAATCAATCCACGTGACTGAGTTGAACCTGAGGCAAAATCTGTGTTATTTTTGCTTTGTTCACGCCATGTCTTAATTACTGTAGTCTCAAGATGACAACAGCTGCTCACGTCCTCAGACTGGGAATTATGCATTTTTAAAGCAACATCAACGCCTAAATGTATCTGCATCGGTCAGGTGGTACAGCGGTCACATGGTACAAGTAGGAGCTTTCAGAAAATTCCCATCTTACAAGCTGTAATTAAAAACTCTACGAGGATGTGAAGGATTTTTAATTTAAGTTGAAATCGTGAAAAATTACAGTAATTACAACATGGCGTGAATCCACCTTATTAAATACCACTCTCATACAAAATTCCAATTACATGGATCCCACGAAAATTCGCTAAACAAACGGTAAATGTGACCACACCTTAAAGTGTAACTTCACAGATTTTCAACTCGCTTTGTAAGTTTGTATTGTTACAAAGTCGGTAGTAGCCTATATGTAAATGAACAATGTTTAATCATACTCTGTGCTTACTAGACTGAGAAATTTATGTTTATTTGTCAGCTAAATTCCACCCAATGACGCAAAACGTGAAAGCTTTTGTGATTAGACTAGAAAGATTACAAAGACTCTACTCTTTAAACAGCATTATGATAAAAATGGAACACTATGGCAACAGCTACCTGAATGTGACAGCGTTTTGCGTCGGGAAGTTGGCAAAAACTGATGCGACGGCAGTTTCTTTCAGTTTTTCACCTCCGTTGGCCTAAAACACTGTGTTCGTTGTCATCTAGTTTGAAACATTGTCTACAAACACAGAAGTTTTTCAGATTTTCCATTGTACTGACACACGGAAACCGAAAGTAACTCAGTCCCACTAAACATTTACTCTTTGAGTTCTTGCAGCTGGGAACGATACCAAAGTCGACACCATTATGACTAAAAGTTTGCTAGGAAGTATTTCCTACTAAAGCAAGGTAGTATTTGATTGTGGTAAGCATATCCATAGCAGACTGTGGGATTGGCCTTGGACAGCAACATGCCCAGTGTATTATGGGTGCTGAAGTTTTCCAACCTATTTGACAAAAGGGAAGACAACAGCCTTTTTTCTTCATTTCCTCTAGTCAGGTAGCACTGATTTCGAAAATTATTTCACTTTCTACTGTATAGACAGCCATGTTTTATTGAAAGCCCATTTTGCCAGCGGTGAAGTACCCCTTTAAGTCTCTACAGACCTTAAGTTGCCCTGCCCCTTTTTTAGCACTCAATGTGTTCTGGTTTGTATTTCCACAGCATGAAGGTAAGATCTTATGGATTTATGAATGAACCACTTGTTTTTAAATCTTCCTGGTCTACTGACATTTGTTATGACATCTGCTTCAAACATTGCAATGCTCATGATAACTTTCATTAACTCTACTCTAAATTCACCAGCTAATTACTCTTCAACAGTGATGCCACTGAAATATACAAAATTATAAAAATGGCTGAGTGCTTGTTTCTCTGGTGCATAAGGTCTATAACATAAAGGTCTCATTCACCAGACAGAATGTTTAAACAGTCATACAAGCCTAGCAACCACTCAAAATACCTTAGCAACCACACATTGTGGCAGTGAGCTCAAATACATATTCAGCTTTCATATTTTTATGTGTGCAAATAGTGTTTTTTATGCGTGATGATAGTAGAGTTAGTAGAGAGGTCGAGAGGCCAGTAGAGAGTTTTGTCATGCATTATGTATTTATCACTCAAAGAGAACAGATCATAGGAGCCCTACACTTGCTGCTGAGATGTAGAAAAAGTAAAAGAAACACAATGTCTGTTGTGATAAAAGAGACTCCCAGAGGAATCACTCTGAGCTGTAAAGCCTTCGGGGGAAAAAAACAAAGCACATCATTCTGATTGGCAATTC
Source organism: Ctenopharyngodon idella (assembly GCF_019924925.1). Lineage (NCBI taxonomy): Eukaryota > Metazoa > Chordata > Actinopteri > Cypriniformes > Xenocyprididae > Ctenopharyngodon > Ctenopharyngodon idella. Next base: position 10,003,541 of record NC_067229.1, read on the forward strand.
CTGGAGTGGTCTTTCCATGAAAGATCCTCTCTCTTTAATGAAGATTGTGCCATATGTGCAGCCTGAGAAAATGATGCTGAATAACACAAATGAGTAAACATGTTCATTTATTTGGTTGCTAGGGTTTGGACTAGAAAAGGAGTCCACCCTCAAGTTTCAGTGCTCAGATATGGTTGGAATTTTTCACCAAACTTATCGTTTGCCAGAAGACAATCATAGACTGATTGCTTTATTTTATTTTTAACAAGGGGTTAATACAATTTAGATTCATAATATCGGTCATATTTTTAATAAAAAAAAAAAAACTGCAGGGAATGAATGAAGTGATAAAATGTTTATCTTGTTACAACCACTAATCATTATACACATAACTTTTTTTGTCTTTCAGGCTACAAATTTGACTGCTTTTAGATTTTAATAGCACATTTTTGTAGATGCCAATCTGAGTGCATCATTAAAACATTTTTTTTTTTAAATTGGAGATACAGAACAATGCTAAAAAAGAGTTTAAGATTCTAAATGTCACTTAAAATTTAACATTTAATGGCAAGCCGCAAAGCTTTATGACGGCTTTAAGCCAGTGAACATTCTGTCATCATTTACTCACCCACATATCATTCCAAACTTGTTTGACATTCTTTCTTCTGTGGAACACAAAAGAAGACATTTTAAAGAATGTTTTAACTGTTAATCAACACTTGACCTTATTGACTCTCATTGTATGGACTTTTTTTTTTTTTTTTCAAAAATGTATTTGTTTTCCACAGAAGAATGATGACAATGCATTATTTTTTGTGTGAACTATGACTTTAAATAAGAGTTGTTTGGACTTTTCACTTGATTTGACAGGGTTCAATGGGGCTCGCTGCTGAACTCAATGCACTGTTGCATATCCGAATCAGGTTTGACGGAAATATTACGCTTCACGAGGCCATTCCATTTGACACATCATAACGAGAATGCAAATCAAAATCCAGCCCAATACTGTATTGAAACCCTTCACTGTTTCCACGTGAATGCGCTCAAATTGCAATCAACTCTTTCCAATTTTCCGGTAAGAAACGGAGAGAGGTGAGCGCGCAGTCATTGTTTGCAGTCGGGATTAATCAGCATCGATAAAATGTGAGGGGATTAATGGGATACCTAGCCGTTGCCATGGAGACGCAGTCGACGCGGACACCTGTGAATTAATAACCGCCTGCCGGCGAGCAACAACAGCCGAAGCTTTAATTAGAGTATGGGGAGGGGGGACATGACAAACGGTGAAACGTATTTTGGCATCCCTTTTAACGCACTGCTTCCATAAAATCAAAGAGAATTATCTCACAATTGAACAGGTGTCCAGGGCCTCAAAGTGCCAAGGCTATATCCTCTCAATCTTTTCATGTTATTCAAGACGGGCACAATATACTAACACCTCTATAAAATTTGAGGTGTCTGTCTGCAGTCTTCACCCACGATTTATTAAGAGCGAATTGAAGACTCTAGATATCGTCTATAGATGTCATTTATCTAGTTACTTCTTTCACTCCTTTCTGTGTGAAGTTGATGGCTGTGTTTCAAAACCTAGTGAGCTGACTAAGTAGGATGCACTTTGAGGATCATCAGATATGCTGCATTCGAAGATATTTTTAAAGCGATAATTACTCCAAGAATTAAAGTTCTGTCATTGTTTACTCACCCTCATGTTGTTCCAAACCTGTATGACTTTCTTTCTTCTGTGGAAGACAAGATATTTAGAAGAACTTTTGGGTCCAAACAGCATGAAACAGTCAGAATATCTTTTTGATATGTGTACTTTGTAAATAAGTCAATCCCAGAATGGATTGCGGCAATCAAAAATTTATTCCAATGTGATGAAAGAGTTTGACTATGTTGACTGATGAAAAATGACTATTTATACCAGTGTTTGTGTGCTTATATATTTTTATGCTTAGAACATCACGTCATTATCATTAGCTTAGCAAAATGCTACATTTTGAGGCATTATCGAATATACTGTATCTTTCATAGAGAAGGTATTCTTAGAATACATTGTAACGAGCTCAGTAAAAAAATCCAAAATGGTGGACAAAGTGAGAGAATTATTCTTATAGTTAATTCAGTGTGGAGAAATCATAGATTAGCAACAAGCTAATACCAAAATCTATTGAAATGTGTTGCACATTTAAACTCTGTCATGCAATGAGCGCCAATGTAGTGTTCTTTAGCGATTTCATTACATTTAAGGTGCTGCCTAAATTTATGTGGTTTAATTCAGCTGCGAGGTCATGTCGTGACATCTTGATCGGTCAGTATCACGTGATGCAAATTTGCAGGTCAGATTTCACCAAACTTGAACTTTGGAATGCAGCGAAATATGAAACTTCTTCACATGAGGTTGAGTTTCCATTCGCATCGAAGTCATTAGAACGAGAAGTGTAGTGTGACCGCCCCTTAAAGGTGCAGTCACATTTACCGTTGTTGGGGCGAATTTTCACAGGTGAAATCCAGTCATATCTGTAGGAACCCATGTGATCAGAAATCAAGAAATTGCATGTGAAAGATGTCCCTATGTAGATTTCACATAGGGTTCAAATTTGGTCAAGTAAAATTGCTACCTGTCTGACAGAAAGCTGCTTGGTTTGAATGTGCCTTCTGTGTGAGCTGTGCTACATTGCTACACTATCGATAATAGACAATGGAACAATTTTCCCCTTAGAAATTTTGCCAAAATTTCGCTAATGTGACTGCACCTTTAGAAAGTAGCTGCTACTGTAGGTTTTATGCAGCAAGACATCATCTCTTATAGGGAAAACTGTGCTAATATTGTCTCTTGCTGATATCACATTGATATCCCATGATTATACTCTAAATTGGCGCAGTACTGCGGACATATGAATCAGTCCATAATGCATCTGGGGTTCTGAGGTTTTGTTGAAAAGAAGCCAGTGAATGGGATTTATTTGTGGCTCGGCCACTATTGTGACAGGCTGCTTTGACGTCATGTGTGATATTCATGGAAACTTCCACCGCATCAGCCAGGAAGAGCGACAGGTGTTTCTCCGACCTCTTATCAAGAGTGAGCTATTCTTTATGGAGGACAGCTGAGTTGGAAAAATGCATTTTGCTTTCTTTTATCTCATACGTGAAATCTTGAGGTGCCTTTTCTGCACTATCATTTGATTTTCTTTGCCTGGAGGCCTGGACAAGCCAGATAACGTTAGAGAACAAAGGAGAAATAGTTTTGCCCTTTAAGAAGGCAGCTATAAAACATAATCCTAATTCTATATAAAAAAAAATCATAATTCTAGTCAGCACATCCATCTATCCATCCGTCTATCTATCCATCTATCTATCCATATAGCTCCATAAATTGACTGAAGAAGGTAGATTCTAAGTACCTGTAGATACAAGGTTTAATCCAAGTGCAGGCGCAAAGACATAAGAGTGTATTCAACAGAAACACATACAACAACCGACAACCAAAGACTGAAAACAGAGGAACTAAATACACAGAGATAATGACATGATGACTGATGACTGGCGGGAAACTAAGACAAAGAAACACATGTGACTTATGAAAACAAACTGAAAGTCCACGAAGACAGAAACTAAGAACAAACAAAACAGTGCATGTGGCAAATATATAATTAAATGGTAAATAAAACAAAATCATTAATTCACAAAATAAATTAATAAATCTCCATTGTATTTTATTTTAGTATTACTTGAAATTCATTTCATGGAGGGACAAATTACTCAAATTAATAAATACATAATTTACATACAATTTTAAATTACATTAAAATAAAAAAAAAATCATTAAATTAATTATTAAATATATATGCTGTTGTTTGGCCTAAATTAAATGTATAGTTCTCCAAAATTATTGAAAAATAATATAGTAATAAAAACATTACTAATATTTTTAATAGTAATAAAAATAGTAAAAATGTTTACCAAAATTACATAATTATATATATTATATATTTTTAAATATTTTTACTACAATTAATTGAATATCAGTTCAATAGACTGTAAAACAGTCTTTTTTAAAGAGGCCATATTAGGCCCTTTTACAAAGTCTTGATTTAGTTTTTGGGGTCTATTAGAACAGGTTTTTATGCTTGAATGTTCAAAAAACACTATTTTTCACATTGTTGCAGCACCTCTCTTCTCAGTCTGTCAGTAACACTCTTTTTAGTTGCTGTCTCTTTGAAGCCCCTCTGTCCGAAAAGCACAATGTGCTGTGATTGGTCAGCTGGACCAATGTATTGTGATTGGTCAACAGCTTCAAATGTGTTCTGGAAAAGCCACGCCCCTTACCATAACCGCGAGTTTCACCACACTACTAACACAACTCAACCAGGCCTCACCCCTTTTTTGCATATGCTGTGGGCGGGAAATATTAAAATGAGGGATATTGTGACTTGTTCATTCCCGGAAGAAAACTCAAGAGTTGGTTTGTGCTTTAAAAGTTAAAAATGATAATGAAAAAAAAAGCATAATAGTTCCTCTTTAATGATTTTGACTGCTGGACACAGTCATTTCATGTTAGGCTTATTTTATGTCAGATGGGAAAACATGGGAAACATTTGTGTTTCTAATACTTTACACACTGTGGAAATCATTACACAACATGGCAAAACTCACCAGGAGGAGGCAATAGAATGAATCAGCATGATGCTGTGATTATTACTGCTATGATCATCAGCAGCATGAAGCCCTGACGTTTCCTATTTTATGGAGAAGAGCGAAACAGCTCGTAGCACACAGCTGTGCACAGTGAGCACCAAGGGTGAAACACAGCCTCCTCTGGAGAGCACAACTCTTCCATTCGTGTTCCAAGAAAATTGGTTTTATTGGAGTCTCTGCAGCTGTTACATTCAATATCATGAAAACAATAACATACGCTATATAGCGTCAGCGATAACCTAACCACCAACGTGATGTCCATACCCATTCTTTAATAACTTGAGTCTAAATAGGCCTATAGAAAGAAAACCAGCTGCTCTTAACAAGTGAGTTATCTATCAGCAAAAACAGCTAATCATGGTGGGCAAATGCAAATGGGGCTGAGGATTTGATGTCAGCTGCTAAAACTAGTAGCCATTTAGCAAAGAGAGAGAAAAAAACAAATTTAATTTCCCCAAAATTGCTGCTGTATCTGAATAAAAATAGTCCATTCAAATGAGAAGGTGGCGGTGAGGGGAAATGTTCATTATTTGCTGAAAAGACAGGAGATGTTTGCTTCCCCGTGTCATTATTCCGCTGTTGTACCGAGGCTAATTTCTGCTCTGCTTGTCTGTGATATGAGAATGAGTGAGTGTGTGTGTGTGTGTGTGTTCTGAAGAGTGTGGTCATTCTCGATGCCGAGAGAGTGATTAACACAACAAAGACGGCGTTAGCAGGAGATGCTCTCGGTGAGCAATCATAATAGTTCCTCAGACTCATGCCATGGTGACTTACCATTAAGTCTGGATCTTACTTTACCTGGATATGAATAACTTACATTCGCCTGATCTGAATATGTCTTGGAAAGGTCAACATATAGTTTGTGCAGTTTGGTCATACATTGCACAGTGTGTGGGTGTTTAAACTACATTTATGTCCCAGAGGGTTGATTTTTATTAAAATTACATTTTTATTTAAGTTATATAAAGGTCACTTTTAAAACTGTAGGCTATTTACCTTGCCTTTTACTGTTTTAACCTTGTCCTTGCAGTTGTAAATATGAAAATACAAAAAAAAAAAAAAAAAAAAACCATCTATCCATAAAACATTTCATTATTTGTTATTAACAATTATTCATATCAATTTTACACAAATTATGGTTTGTGTCCTTCAATTGTGGTTTAATTTCCGCCACAACCAGTTAACCCCAATAATGTTTTTCAAAAGTTAGTATAGTAGTTCACTAGAAAACCAAGAGCATACTTGAGATGAAATATAACATGAGATGTGTGATAAAAGTGAAGAAAAATATGTTTATTTTGCACAATTTTCAACCCAATCTCATGAGAAAACGTAACTATTTTGCTAGTTGGTCATTTGGTATGAATTTGGCCGATATGATTTGCACAAAAACGTAATTTTTTGAAAAAAGTAGGGTGACGCATAAGCCCCGGGTATACTTCGGCCGTCCGCGTTCGTTCACCGTCCGCATGACATAATTTTCTTCATGCGGAGGGCTCGCGGCCGGCCGCACACCCCGTCCGCGTGCAGCCCAAATTTCGAGACCGCGCGGACGGTGCGCGTGCAATAACGCATGCGCAAGCAGGACAGAAGAGTCCACTAGGTGGCAATACGCACAGTACTGAGCACAATGTGTAGTCGTAAAGACTGTAAAGCGCGATTCAAAAACAAGACGAGTAAACTCAGAAGCATGCCTTCTCCATCGTTTTTGTTTCTTGCTCTCTTGGTGTATCTTCTGAACTATGTTGCAATGGTGGATGCACTATTTTTCTTCTCCGATCCTGCCCAGCTAATGTCCCGTTGATGACACGATGTCTGGTAAAGAGTATAGAAAAAATTGTACTGCGCATGTGTCGAACTCGGTCATCCGCGCGCATCCGTGGTTTAGTATACTTTGAAGGACGCGCGGACGCGACTGCGCGCGAGACGCGTCCGGGCGCGGAAAGTGAAGTATACCCGGGGCAAGCATGAAAGACCGCCCCTAAACCTAACCATCAGTAGGGCGTAAGCAGATAGTATAAAAACGCACAAATGAGATTGTACGAATTTACCAAAACATTTATTTAAAAAAAAAAAATCACACTCTAATAAAAACATGTTTTATTTATTTCTTTTTTTTTTTTGATTGATGATCTATTAAAACAGATTTCCCTGTGTTCTCCTTCTATCCTGTTAGTCTTGCGGAATATCCCTTTAAATAACCAAAGTTCCCGAATGATTTTAGCAATGGATTTTATTGATTTTGTGGTGTTGTGTGTGTTTTTTCTCATTTTAAAACATGCCACCCTTTCACAAAAAAACTGACAAAAATCATGTGGGTCACCAGGTGTTGCACCCTTTACCAATAAATGATTGATACAAAATTAGACACATTATTAGAGATCAGCTTTCTGCAGAAAAAGCAGCCAATTAAAATTCCTTTGTTGTAGCTACCGAAGTTAATGAAAAGAAAAGTTTACAATAATATATTTCAAGTTGTACCGACCAAAGTGTACGTTCATTAGGTCTGTATGGACCTAATAAAGTTACTATTTATGAAATGTTATTGAAATTTTTTTTTTTGCGTCTTTCTTGTACAGACTACAACATTGTCAAAACGATCTTCATTCACATGGATCTGTGAGAACGACTAAAAAGTGGTTTCACTTTGTAAAGAAACACTACGCGCCTATAGACTGAACACGTAATACTCATGCGCATAAAGTTTTCACAAATTTGTGTTTTTGTAGTTTACACGGAGACGATAACAGTATCGTTTTCAAAAACTTCCACTTTGAATCTTGTTTTTAAAGTCCCCCTGTGGTGAAAATCAAGTTTTTAATGTTGTTCGTATGTCTATCTGGTGTTTTTAATATGCTTTAAGAAAAACCATGTGCAAATTCAAAAGTCAACACCATTGCTGAGTATTTTCTCTTTAAAACTGCAGTGAAACAAAGACAGTCTCAAACCTGCGGTTTGAAATCGCTGGTGTTTCTGAGATCACAAACTACCTTGTAACCAATCACATCAACGTGCCGGCGGACTTTAGCATATCATTAACTGACCATGCAAGGGAGTCTCAAAAGAAGGTTATCCCGGTATATTTTTCTGTTGATATGAAAAATCGAGTAGATTTAGCAATATGGCGGGTGTATGATGCATATTACGATGTTATGATGAACTATATGCCTTACTCTACTGACGTTCTGAGTTGTTCAAAGTGTTTTTAAGGATACTGATTTTCAAAATGATCATGGTTTGTGTAACATTAGCAACACATTATTAGCTGTCTGATAACATAGTCAAGCAAAACACTAATCATGTTAATTACTGCTATGTTTCCGACGTTGTAAAAAGCGATACCATTGTGCAGCGTTTACCTCAGTAAGTTGACCGAGTGGATCTTATCTGAGCTTGTGCGACTGAGTGGAGGCTGGGCTAATCATATTCCGTGTATATTAAATGATGCAAGGGTGTAGAGTTACATTCAAGCTATTTTAAGGCATTAATCATTTTTTTCACAGGAAAAAATGTTTAATTTTGGTGATCAAAGATGAGTTTTAAGGGATAAAATTATTGACTACAGGGGTAGTCTACTTTTATGACTACATAAAAAGTTTTCTGTTTTTATTTGAAAACAGTGCTGTGTAAACGGCCCCTAAGAAAGTCAACTTGGTCCCTTGAGCAAGTTTGCCAGAATCAGCGAAAAATGTTTCCCCACAAAATGGAGACCAAATACTTGAAGCCACAGGTGCATTTTTCATCTCACTAACAAGTGGAATCTGTGCTCGGCTCATATAGCACGTAATAGCATCGCAACACACCACATTGGGGCTTCACCTCAGAGCGCTCATGGGAGAAGAACATGTCGGCTTCAAGCTCTCTGTTGAGATCCTCTCATCAACCTCTGATTTCCTGTCTGTTTCCTTTCTCTCTAAATCCCAGCAGTCCAACTATTTGTTCAATCGATTTCCCACTGTCACTCAAGTCAGCTTCCCACATGATTCTGCAGGCTGACAATAGCAGAGCAGGCAACAGGCCAGGATCAGTCTGAAGTGCTGTGGCTGTCATATATGAGAAAACAGTGTTCCTGTTTTCTCCTGCATTGTATATTTGAGAGGTTTTTGAAAGAAGTCTCTTATGCTCACCAAGGCTGCGTTTATTTCATCAAAATAGTAATATTGTGAAATATTATTACAATTTAAAATAACTTTTTTCTATCTGAATATATTTTGTCATTTATTCCTGAATTTTCAGCATCATTACTCAGTCTTCAGTGTCACATGATCCTTCAGAAATCATTCTAATATGATGATTTGCTGCTCAAGAAACATTTCTTCTGATTATCAGTGTTGAAATCAGTTGTGCTGCTTAATATTTTTGTGGAAACCATAATACATTTTTGTTTTCAGGATTCTTTGATGAACGATGTACTTAAAAACTGAAAAATTTTTCCTTTGCGTTTTTGAAAAGTTTTGTGTACAACAACAACGTTGTCAAAACGATCCCTGTTTACATGGATGCACAAAAATGACCGAAAACGCTGTATTATGCTGCCAGGCCAATAGTTGGCAATGTCACTTGGCGCCTATAGAATGAACACATAATACGCATTATTAGGGATGTGCCCAAAGAAATCGGAAAGGCACAGAAAATGAATAACATATTCTACGGTGCTCCTAAAGAGGTGCGGTTAAGCTTGCTGCGGTAGTGAGTTACATTACAGTTGGCCTACATCAGATTCCACTGATCACGTGAGGAGAGTGAGGAGAGTGAGCACAACAGATCCTGAACGTCATTGACAAATATCTTATCTTGTAAAATATGTGGTCAGTACCGCCGCTCCCTATACACAGAGCACGCGTGATCACAAATTGGTAAGTTAAAGTAAAAAGCGAGCCGCGCATTCAAAAGCAATTTCAATACCCCGCATATTGATAGTGGCCCCCTGATGCCTGCAAATTATATACAATATACCCCGCTAGAAATTTTACATTCCCAGAACATTCTCAGAACGTCCCCACTGGTGTTAAGGACGTTGCCTAGTAACGTTCCCAGAACGTTCAGAGACGGTCACGATGTGGAGTTCTTTTAAGGGTTGGGGGACGTTATTTGGTGGACCTTCAGGGAACATTCAGGACATTTTGGGAATGTTTAGGGGACTATTACTATAGGACATTCTGTTAACTTTCCAAATGTCCTCTGTAATGTTCTCGCACGACCATAAAATAACCAAAAAAGAATGTCCCCCTAATGTCATATTGGGAACGTTATTAAATAACCGACAGAGGACCATGTAGAAACGTTAATGTCCCAAATATATTCTCTTTGTAACATTCTTATGTGACCATAAAATAACCAAAATGGAACGTCCCCATAAAGTCATATAAGGAACCTTGAACTGCAGCACTTTCATTACCAAAAGAGGACGCTTTAGGACGTCCCTAATGTTCTGTAAAAGTTCAGAATTTTCATCACCTTTAGAGAACTTTTAGGGAACGTTGTGCAATGTCACGAGAACATCGCCTTCTACGTGTGTAATTACCCATGTGAAATATATTTTTCCTCCCATCTCATATTTCTGCTATCTCATATATCACCCACCATGTCCCTTTAGGAGCTCCGTAGAATGCGTCATTTCATTTCCAAACATAGTATTCGGCTTCGGGCACATCCCTAATATGCATGACGTCACCGTATTCATAAATTCATGTTTTTGTAGTTTACACGGAGAAACTTGCACTTTGAAACCCATTTTCAAAAGTTTGCATTTTCAAGCTCCTCATTTTATCAGTCAAAGTGAACTTTTTGGCCATTTTTTTCTCCCCTTGTGTTTTAATCTCCCTCTTATCGTAGCTTGCCTCTTGTGTTGACCATAATCTTGCTTTAAAATCTCTTGTCCCATTTTAGCAACTTTGGGTGGGCTGTGAGAGGATTAGCTTTATTTCAGATTCCCTCTCTTGGCGACATAAAATCCCTGCTGGCAGCTGTATTGATTCCCATTGCATTAAGGAAACTCTCTGTGATTTCCTGCCAGTGGCCAATAATAGCTCGGCTTTTTATTGCACCCGACACAAAGACAATATGTGTTTGCTTTGCTCCTTGTAGTGATTTCTCATGGGGTAAAATCTGATGACGTGTGCTTGAGCTCTCACAGCTGTGCTTTTGAGGTAAGTGCCGAGATGTTGTTTCCTCTTTGCTCACCTGTCGCTTATCTGACATTCATTTGCTCTTTGATTGTCCTTCATCTTTACTTCTCTTCTTCTCTGGCTCCGTTGGGACAAAATGGTGCAAACATGCAAAAGGTACCTTTGAAAACATTCTGGAACTGTGCTGCCAATTCTGTCATCAACCTCACATCTTCAAAAAGCACTATGAAAATTAACATAAATATAGTCCTTAAGACTCATGCACTATAATCAGTGTTTATATGAGAATAAAAGCCTAAATTCAATGTGTTCATCATATAAAGCGATCCAGTCTCTTCAGAAAATTTGGACTAAATTGCTGTCAATGGAGGACCAGAAATCTCTCATACTTTATTTTGATATGAACGAAATGAACAAAAGTCTTTCAGGTTTGGAACGACATAAGGGTGAGTAATTGATGACAGGTTTTTTTTTTTCTTCATTTTTTTGGTATATTAACCCTTTAATATATCAAAAAGGGACTAAAAATCCATACTTTTGCCCTGATAACCAGCGGCTTGTTCTGTCCTGCTTCTTCAATTCCCTGTCATTCTCTCTCCACCCCTTTCTCCAATCATTTCAACGTGTCCTCCTCCGGGTCCAACTTTAATTTCATTCCTGATTTGCTTCACCCATCTCATGATCCACCTTCACTCGAAAGCGAAAAGAGAGCAAATCTCAATGAGAGATCTCTCGAACACATTCTCTATCTTTCTCCCTATCCACTCTATTTCTCATCCATCCACATTCACCCCCGCTGCCAGGCTCTCGCCGCTGGATTTCTGTGACTTACCGAAGCTCTAAAATATAAGCAAGAGGCATTAGATGCTGAATATTTACAGGATGGCATGACCGATTGAATAAACTCGAAGTGATTTTATATCTTTATTATAATCTAATATGGCTAATGAAGGTCTTTTTCACCTCACCGGACCCTGTTGCTTTCATCAGCTCTAATGGGCGGTAGTGAAGGCAGAATGTGTGAAGAAAAGAGAGACTAGCTCGGGTCAAAGGAGGACACAGTGTCGTGGAACAATTTGCAATATGCTGTATTTATTATTCACTGGAAACCGTGATTGAAATGCAATAGCTGTATTTATACTGTATACTCTATTTTAAAGATATCGCTCAATCTATGTTTCTAAATATAGACATAATTAGTGCTGTCAGTCGATTAAAAAAAAATAACTTGCACATTTTTCTGTAATCACACCTAACATTAAAGTTATTAATATATTTTAAAATTTTAATACTTTCACATTGAATCTCCAAAATAATGTAGAAACAACATAAAGACTGTATATTTTAAATATTTGTTTAATGGTATCTTTTACTACTGAAGGCCTGTATCACTGATATCAGTACTGATACTAATACTGTCTCTATTAAATTTATTTTTTCTTAATTTTAGCCATTAATTATAGCCATTCAACATAACAGTATAAGTGAAAGCTATCTATTTTAATATTTAACAGGCATTAAAAAATATAAAAAAATGTAAAACACATAAACCCATTGTAATAAATGTCACATTTGGCTGTGCATTTAAAATATCAGGGCACAATGCTAAGGTTTTATTTACTGGTCCAGTCAGTTCGGTTCAGATTTTTACCTGCCCTGCTAAAATGCACACAAAAAACTTATTGTTTTCATTGTTTTTGACCCATGTAACCTTATAAACAGTGCTTTAAGATTTTCAGGTAGTTCGACTAGTTAAATATGCAGAAACTGAATAATCAAACAAAATAAATTATTAATTAGATATAGATTAATACTTTTTAAAGCCTCAAAAGTTATATTAGGCTGGTATTAGGCTTAGTTACTTTAAGACCTGAAGCACATGACGCAGAACATTTTTTTCTCTCACAACTCGTTTCAAAGGATGACAGAAAAAACGGATGCTGTGTTAATTGCATTAAATATTTTAAATTAATTGCAAAATGAATGCGTTAATTTTGACAGCCCTAATATAGATATATACACCATTTTAAATTGTTAATATATATTTTGTTTATATAGATACATATATAAACATTTTTATATATTTTATACATTATTTATATTATGTTATATATTTTATAAAATCAAAATATTTAAATATAATCCAAAAGTATAGTTTATAATATATATTTCAGCAAAAATAGAAAATATGTGCAAGAAACTAACTAAATTTTTTTTCTTGGGATTGTACCAAAAATGTAGGGAAAAAAAAGCAAAATAAACAATATATATAACAATATATATAAACATATATGTATATATTTGTATGTATATATTATATATTTATTTTATATACAATATATTATATCTATTTAAATCTTTTTTGAATATATTTTAGTTATTTCTAAAATATAATATTATGTTTCATATGATTTGAGGTGGGGTTTTTTTTTCATCTCTGCAGTTTTTTTTTTTTTTTGCTATGCTGAAATTTTGGGTTGTACTCTTGTACATCACACTACGTTTCTCTCTCATCTCAGGATGTTCACCAGTAAAGGACATCAGAACTACAGATGGTTCTGTCTGCTTCAGTGAAAGCGTCCATACAGGCTGAGAAGATCAGAGAGAGATGGATGGACGTAGAAGCCAGGCAGGCACATGGCTATTTATCTCTGCAGCAGTCCCCAGTCTGAGCCTTTGTTGATGCTCTTTTTATGCGTTTTTCTTTTTTTCCCTTCTCCGTTTGCTCTTTAGATGGCCTTGTTTACACTGTTTGGTTTTAGAAAACGCAAATGTTCATCTTTCAGTTTTGTTGTGCTGTAATTGGTCTCATTTTTCCATGCTAACCTCCACCCGAGTAAATCAGTGTGGGAGTGGTGGTGAGGATTTCTGTGCCTGGGGAAGATGAAGTTGCCACAATTCTCCTCTCAAATAGCATTTGACTAATTAGATTTCTTGAGATGAAAGTTCCTTTGTGTGAGTGTGTGTGTGCGTGTGCGTGTCTCGGTGTGTTTTGCTCATTATCACACTATCATGTCTTCCTCATTCTGGAAGGGAAAAAGGAAAATCTACTGGGAATATCAGCCACAAGAGTGGAAAATTATAGTTACAATATTCTCATGGAAATTCTAATTATAACACATTATCAATTTTGATGATTGCCCCCATAATTGTTAATGACTGGGGGTTTAATTAGATGAATATATATGCTTTTAATTTGATCATCATATTCCATTTGCAATGTTTAATGAATCAAGATGGAAATACCTTGAATTTCACAGAATACAATTCCCTTTAGATTATCATGCATAATTTAGTTACAGCACTGGGGTTTTTCATTGTTTGTGTCACTTCACTTTGTCTTTGATCGCAACAGAGTATGTGAGCAGTTCAGAGTTGTACACCGATCAGGCATAACATTATGACCACTGACAGATGAAGTGAAAAACACTGATTATTTCTTCATCACGCCACCTGTTAGTGGGTGGGATATATTAGGTGGCAAGTGAACATTTTGTCCTCAAGGTTGATGTGTTAGAAGCAGGAAAAATGGGCAAGCGTAAGGATTTGAGCGAGTTTGACAAGGGCCAAACTGTGATGGATAGACGACTGTGTCAGAGGATCTCCATAACTGCAACTCCTGGTCTGCAGTGATCAGTATCTATCAAAAGTGATCCAAGAAAGGAACAGTGGTGAACCGGCGACAGGGTCATGGGAGGCCAAGGCTCATTGATGTATGTGGGGAGCGAAGGCTGGCCCGTGTGGTCCAATCCAACAGACGAGCTACTGTAGCTCAAATTGCTCAAGAAGTTGCTGGTTCTGATAGAAAGGTATCAGAATACACAGTGCATCGCAGTTTGTTGCGTATGGGGCTGCATACCACAGACCAGTCAGGGTGCCCATGCTGACCCTTGTCCACCGCTGTAAGCACCAACAGTGGGCACGTGACCATCAGAGCTGGACCACGGAGCAATGGAAGAAGGTGGCCTGGTCTGATGAATCATATTTTCTTTTACATCACGTGGATGGCCGGGTGCGTGTGTGTCGTTTAAATGGGGAACACATGGCACCAGGATGCACTATGGGAAGAAAGCAAGCCGGCGGAGGCAGGGTGATGCTTTGGGCATTGTTCTGCTGGGAAACCTTGGGTCCCACCATCCATGTGGATGTTACTTTGACACGTACCACCTACCTAAGCACTGTTGCAGACCATGTACACCCTTTCATGGAAACAGTATTCCCTGGTGGCTGTGGCCTCTTTCAGCAGGAGCACAACAATGAATTTGAGGTGTTGACTTGGCCTCTAAATTCCCCAGATCTCAATCCAATCGAGCATCTGTGGGATGTGCTGAACAAACAAGTCCGATCCATGGAAGCTCCACCTCGCAACTTACAGAACTTAAAGGATCTGCTGCTAACAACTTGGTGCCAGATACCACAGCACACCTTCAGGGGTCTAGTGGAGTTCATGCCTCGATGGGTCAGGGCTATTTTGGCAGCAAAAGGGGGACCAACAAAATATTAGGAAGGTGGTCATAATGTTTTGCCTAATCGGTGTATGAGAATGCAATGTCTATGCACTTTTGATTTTGTGCATCATTTGTTAGCCACTCTTTGTGGCTAACTACTTTTTTAAAAGAGTAGTTTCGATGTAGTTAGCAACATTTTGTTAGCAGCTTATAGTGTAGCTAACAGCTCAAAAGCTTTATAGTTGAAAATGGTTTCAAAGTAGCCTTTGACAAGTTTATAGCTAGCTACTTGAATAACAACATAGGCCTATGTGGTTTAATAGCACAGATACAATGCACTTGCTGAGCATTAGCATCTACACTTGCTTAGAATGCATTTTGGCATAAAAAAAGAGCATTTAAGAGCATTTAAGCATAAATGACAAAATGGTTGTATCTGAGAACACCTGTGACCAAACACCCTTTTCTTAACCTCTTCGCACAACAATATTGAGTTCTACAACTCCAGTAATGGCAGTGACTGTAGGGAACTAGCCATTTAGCATTAGCCTCATGCTATCCTCAGTGCCCCAAGGCTGACAAGATCTCCTTTTCCTGTCTATAAACTATCCTGATTTTGCAGCCCATCACTGTAAGTGCTGGCTAATGTCTCATTGGAAAGGTCAACTAGGCTTTTAAGCCTCCCTGTAGACCTGCTGACAGAACCAGCCTTGAAATTACAGAATACATTATAGCAGATTGACCTCACCTCCGAACTCCATCAAGAAGAAAATTACTTGCGATGTGCAGATTAGAAAACACTCTCGCCTGTTTGGTGTCTGCTTTAAAGTCTGTGTGGGTTCATATTTCTGTGTATAAATACATATTTATGTGCTTTTTGTCCATATCAGTCTCTATCTGTAGGTGTGATGGTGTGCACCCTCATGCTCTTTGTACATTGTGTCTAAGTGAGCAGGCGAAATTAGAATGCTTCTGTTGCAATCAAAAAACCGGTCTACACTGCAAATAAGTTGATTATAACGGGAGCTTGCTAATTTTATGCCATTGCATTATTAACTAGCCAACCCTCTACGCAAACAATCGCCATTGCCTAGTAAATTTTTTTGTTTACTCACCAGATTGATATACTATTTGATCTGTATATATCAAATCAGCTCGTTAACTAGTAGCAGTGCCTTATTGGAAAAAGGTTTAAGGTGGTAAGGCTGGTTTTTGGAACACAGTAGACGGTTTATAAGCTCCCTGTTGAAAAAAAAAACAGCACATGCTGGTTAGGTATGTTTTGAAGCATAGCAGCTGGTTTGAGCTGGTTTATGCTGGTCCTTAGTTGGTCATGAGCTGGTTTAAGCTGGTCCTTAGTTGGTCATGAGTTGGTTTAAGCTGGTCCTTAGTTGGTCATGAGCTGGTTTAAGCTGGTCCTTAGTTGGTCATGAGCTGGTTTAAACTTGTCCTTAGTTGGTCCTTAGTTGGTTATGAGCTGGTTTAAGCTGGTCGTTAGTTGGTCATGAGCTGGATTAAGCTGGTCCTTAGTTGGTCACGAGTTGGTTTAAGCTGGTCCTTAGTTGGTCATGAGCTGGTTTAAACTGGTCCTTAGTTGGTCCTTAGTTGGTCATGAGCTGGTTTAAGCTGGTCGTTAGTTGGTCATGAGCTGGTTTAAGCTGGTCCTTAGTTGGTCATGAGCTGGTTGAAGCTGGTCCTTAGTTGGTCCTTAGTTGGTCATGAGCTGGTTTAAGCTGGTCCTTAGTTGGTCATGAGCTGGTTTAAGATGGTCTTTAGTTGGTCCTTAGTTGGTCATGAGCTGATTTAAGATGGTCCTTAGTTGGTCCTTGGTTGGTCATGAGCTGGTTTAAGCTGGTCCTTAGTTGGTCATGAGCTGGTTTAAGCTGGTCCTTAGTTGGTCATGAGCTGGTTTAAGATGGTCTTTAGTTGGTCCTTAGTTGGTCATGAGCTGGTTTAAGATGGTCCTTAGTTGGTCCTTAGTTGGTCATGAGTTTAAGCTGGTCAAGTGCTGGTCTTAAGCAACTAGCTTAAGTAGCTCATGACCAGCTAAGGACCAACTAAGGACCAGCTTAAACCAGCTCAAACCAGCTGCCATGCTTCAAAACATACCTAACCAGCATATGCTGTTTTTTTCAACAGGGCTGATAGATGCCCATCTTGATTAAGGGTTTGTTCACACTTGGCAGGTTTGGTTCAATTAAAATGAACTCTGGTGTGATTGCTCTGTTAGTGCGGTTCATTCGTGAGTCAAAACAGTGGCAGGAATCCTTCCGTCACACACACAAACAAAGATCTGTCACAAGTAGACTCGGTTCTGATGCCTTTACTGAACTGTGATGGGCAACATCATGACTATGATGAGATCAACTGGTATGCTTGAGCATTCTGTCCTTTTTAGGGTCACATCTTGTGACATCATGTCCTGTTTTTGGTTCATTCATATGTCTTTGGTCTGTGTTGCATTCATATTTCAGTTGAACCTCACCAGAGTTTGTTTGAAAGCATTAAATTGTTTGGTGCGCACCAGGATTCGAATGGCACTGTTCATACTTATTCAAATAAACCACACTAACAGTGCAATCTCACCAAAGTTCATTTTAATCAAAACAAAACTGCCAAGTGTGAACATACCCCAAATGTGACTGCTACCATTCGAATCCTGGTACGCACCAAACGAGCAGACTGAGATCTCTGAAAAGGTAGGTCTCAGTCTGCTTTCAAACAAATTCTGGTGCGGTTCGATTAAAAAGTGAACATGAAAAAATTATTAAACCAGCCTAAGTTGGTCTTAGCTGGTTTAAACTGGTCTTCTAGCTTGGCCAAAGTGTTTATTTTTTTGGGGTAAAAATGCCGAAAAACGTGTTGTGTGCATGCAGTTTATCTTCATTTTAAAACTAGCATGGCCAAAATCCATTGCAAGTTTTTGTTTGTGTTTCCCTGTTGGATGGCTCTCCATTACAATTAGAGTCTCTGTGTGTCTGCGGGATTCATCACTGGTATAGCGTGGCAGGAAAGGTCAGTCTCGTTCACCCCCTCAAATCAAACACTCATTAATATTCAATATGCAAATACAAGATCTCGCTCTTTCCAACCAAAGACTGTTTCGGATTTGTCCACCCACCAGGAGTGATTTCCAGAGTGGGATTTATGTCACTAAACCATTTGTTAAGATAGTGTAGTAAATATAGTCCACTATGTGTGCACGTAATGTCTTAAACTATGAAAATCTCATAGTTTAATCTATATAAATATTATTAAATTTTATTACTTGACATTTATTTTCAACATTTATTGTGTGCAAATATTTCAGCTAATTTACATAATTTTCCACCTCTTTTTTGATACCAGTGATACAATAATGTGTGTAAAGAGCTTGAGATGTGTGAGGAAAATTAGTTAATATCACAGAATATTACCAATCAAGCTCTAATTTTGTTAAATTCTGTGAAATTAGGTATTTAATTGTGAGTTTCAGTATAAAATATATTCTTTTTGAAAACATTTGCAGTCTTTCAGATAAAATTAAGTTCATATGGAGTGATTAATATAAGTTTATTTGATACATTTAAAACATGAAAGTGAAGATATTATACTGCAATTTTCACATTTTTGGTATAGGCTATATATTGCTTTATATATCAATTCTAGTTGCTTTCTGCAATACACTGGTGAATACAAAAATTATTTCTGTTAACCAGAGGTGAATGCGATGCATTAAATAACCAAATTACTTGTTTTTGTTTTATGCCACAAGCTTAGATTTACAATATTAGACTTATCCTTTGCACTTATCTGAAGTTACAGTAGCAAAAAACAGATTCTGTGCCTTGAGGCAAAAGAGAGACAGATAAAACTGTCCCGCCTCTCTGTGGTGTTTGGACGTCTCGGTGGCACCATTTAGTTCTCGTGATGTTTGCTTTTCCAACGACACTTGTGTCAACAGTTATAACAGTTTCTCCGCAACCATTTCACAACTAGCTGTGGATTGGTAGGATAGTTTATTCATGCACCTTTCAGGATGTGGTACAGACAGCCAAACAGGATGTTTAGCAACATAATTGTTGCAGCCCTGAAAAGATCAAGGAAATTAAAGCATGTGTTTTGACTAGGTTCCTTGTAATGTTGTTAAAACATTGATTTGAAGTTTCTTTTGAATTTTAAAAGAGTTTCAGGTATTCTTTCATCTTATATCCTTTCAAGTTTGAGATAAATGGTGTTTAAACTCTTTGATATTTTACTTCATTATCGATCAGAGGTGTTTATTTACACTGTTTATCTCTCGTTAGCCGCCAAGTCTTTTTATATGCAGCTCATTTGCAAACATGAGTATTTTATTTAAGCTGTTATGACTGCGCCGTCCCCTGGCTCGTCACCTATAGTGACAGAGCAAGGACTGAGAGAGACATAAATAGAAAGCAAGACAGATCGCAGTGGGTGGTGCAGGCGCAGTCTGTCGGGACGGGGTGAGGGCTGCGTATTTAATGGTTTGTCTGCACAGTGATAATTTAGACGCAGAGGCTCAACAGGGGGACGTGCTCTGCCATTCATCTTCATTTTAATTGGGAACATTTTGTGTTTGGTGTTTCTCAGCATTAATAAACCAAAAGCCCTGAGCTGTTTTGGTTAAATCTAATTAATGGCCTCAAAACAGGTGCGTTTGCGTCTCTGTGTGTGTTCCAGCGAGAGCAGAACAGACAGATTGGGTCTTAAATGAAGACAAATAGAGTAGAAACCCGATTTTTAGAATTTCAGGAGAAAATGTGAGTGGCACGTTCCTGTTCGCTGACACAATGTCAAAGCTTTGCTATGTGGTTACAAGGGTATTCTGGGTGGTTGCTAGGGGGCTCAGGTTGGTTACTAGGTAGCTAGTACAGGCAAAGTCCAAAAGAACCACCTTTAAGTATAATTCGGGTCCCTTCTTCAGTGTCTACGAGAATTTTTTTTTCTGATTTGAGATTTTATTCATTTTTTGTGCCAGAATTTAACACTTCAGTATGTGGGGCCCTATGAAATCTGTTTTATTTTTTCTCAAATTCTGTTTCGTTATTTTTAAAATTCCATTTTTTTCAGTTTTAAATGTTCTGGATTCCATTTTTAATAGTTTAATTAAATTTTAATAATCAAAAATGATGTCTAATCAATTGAATTCATAAAACTTTAATAATTTAATCATTTATTAAAATATTAACAATAATAATGCCCTATAAAGTGTTTTTTTCTTCAGAAATTCCGTTGTTTTCATTTTTTAAATTTAGTATCAAAAACTGTGGTAAGAGAATGAATGCATAAAACCTCAAACATATAATTAATCTTAAAATGTAATCAATTCCATTCTTTTTTGGGCAAACAAAGTGCTACGGTTGAGATTTACAGTTTAAAAAAAACATGGATGCAAAATGTGTGATGTTTCTTTAAAAAAATAATGTTATAAGAAACAGTAATAGTAATAACTTTTATTTTGGTGTGCTGTTGTGAAGACATGCAGACTTCGTATTTAAAGTCTTTTTGTGGATTAATATTCACAGACACTATAGTCCATATCACAATTTGATTAAGTGTACAGCCATATTTTTAATTTATTAGTACAAATTTTTATACAGTAAAATTCCATTTTTATGGATTCCAAGATTCCACCCACGTTTTCCATATCGCAGACATCATAGAGCCCTAAGTATGAGCAATAGTAATAGTAATACTTACATTTATATTTATTTGTTTTGTAGGTGGCTTGTTTATTTATTTGCAGTTCACTTTGGATAACAACAATGCCTGTAAACTAATGAAAGAAGAAAAGGAGGGAGAAAAGCGATGCATTTTCATGGGAATGAAGGACAGTTAAAGGAATAGTTCACTTTCAAATAAAAATTTCCTGATAATTTACTTACCCCCATGTCATCCAAGATGTCCATGTCCTTCTTTCTTCAGTCAAAAAGAAATTAAGGATTATTAAGGATTCCAGGATTATTCTCCTATAGCCTTCCCTATTCAACTTACGGAACGAACGTGGCGCCAGTTCCGTTTTTTTCCGTAAGTTGAATAAGGAAGGCGTAGGACATTTAACGTAAGCTTTTTTTTTAGAAAATGACCGATCGTTTCGCTAGATAAGACCCTTATTCCTCGTCTGGTATCGTTTAAAGCCCTTTGAAGCTGCACTGAATCTGTAATTTTGACCTTCAACCGTTTGGAGACCATTGAAGTCCACTATAAGGAGAAAAATCCTGGAATGTTTTCATCAAAAACCTTAATTTCTTTTCGACTGAAGAAAGAAGGACTTGGACATCTTGGATGACATGGGAGTGAGTAAATTATCAGGAAATTTTTATTTGAAAGTGAACTAATCCTTTAAGGTTTCATGAGGATAGTCATCAGGTATTTGCACAGAATATTGACTTTGACACTGACCTCTCAGGACCCCTGCCTCCATGGGCAGCATAACCAGTCGAATATTGATATTTTGCATAGTAGGTGCTCAGAACATTGCTAGCTGAAGTGAAAAGATGCTTTCCAAACATCAGTGGTGTCAGAAACTGTTTGATAAATACACAGAGAGAGGAACCTAAAAACCTGCTCTAGCCAGTGTATTTCTTTTCCTAAATTGCTTGTTCCTTCCTGTAGGTGTGTGTGTGTGTGTGTGTGTGTGTGTGTGTGTGTGTGTGTGTGTGTGTGTGTGTGTGAGGCAGGACGGATTTGGCAGCGTCTTATCAGCAAATGCAGTCCGTGCCACAGTGACACGATGGCCGCCCATGCAGCTAATGTGACCAGCATCTCTCCAAAGTCACACTCTAAAGCTACCTGAACTCCACAGTACGCTACATATTTTATTAACGTGGGGGCGGACATCAATTTTTGGTGAGCTATCATACTGGGTTTATAATGTTATGTTTGGCTCAATAAATCAACAAAAGCTTAGCTTAAATTAAGTTTTTTTTAATGAGATTGGAAATCTTCAGTTTAAACCACGTTCTCGCAAACCTGCCATAATAATCAAGCTCACGCAGCAGATGAATAAATCTTTGTAAATGTCACATAATAACTGTCTGACATTCTTAAATAGGCACCAAAGTAACCCTGAGATTAATAAAAACCTGTTGCAAGCGCAGTCTCAAAATGACTTGGCATGGGGATTTAGTTTTTGGCACAAATATTTAAAGAGCAACAGAGAGAAGAAAGGAAAAAAAAAAAAACAAAGCACAATTTTCCCCCTCACTTATTTTATTGAAAAAGAAAATCTTTTTTTTTTTTTTTTTCATGTGCTTAAAGGGATAATTCACACAAACTTTCAATTCTGTCATTATTTTCTCATCCTCTTGCAGTTTTGAACCTGTATCACCTTCTTTTTTTCATCAGAAATGAAGAATTTTTGCAAAATGTCCAAGCTGCTCTTTTTCAATGACAGATCTCAAGCTCCAAAAAACAAAACAAAAAACAATAAAAAGGCAATTTTAAGCCATTCAATATCTTTGTGTATAGAAGCCCATTTCTGCCACATAAGAAAAAAATCATGCTTTGGTAAATCATAATTATGACATAAAAAGTTTAAATTATGAGATACTAAGGGGTCGTTTACACAACACCATTTTCAACTAAAAACTGAAAACTTTTTATGCGTTTGGATGTTCATTTACACGACAACAGTGTTTTGGGGGCCTGAAAATGCAAACTTTTGCAAATGGGTGTCAAAGTGGAAGTTAAAAAAAAAAAAAAAAATATTACCTTTATCATCTCTGTGTAAACTACAAAAACGCACATTTGTGAACACAGTGATGTTATGTGCATGCGTATTAGGTTCAGTCTATAGGCGCATAGTGTTTCTTTACAAAGTGACATCGCCAACTTCTGGCCTGGCATGAACAATACATCAATTTTGACGTTTTCGGGGATCTGTGTGAACGGGGATCGTTTTGACAACGTTGTCATATACACAAAAAATGCAAAGGAAAAACTTTTGTTTTTAGTACAAGTTGTCATCTAAAAGTCATAATAATGAGATAGAAAATTCAAAATTATGACATACCAAGTCAATTATTAGATAGGCCTAAGTAAAAATTGACATAAGCCAAAATTTAGTTAAAAGTCATAATTATGACAAAAAGTTAAAATGTTGGTTATAATTTTAGCTTATTATGTCATAATTATAACTTTTTGGGACAGATTTAGCAGCTTGCACTAGCGCAAACCCTCTTTTGGCATTAAAAAACAACTGTCAGGATTTACTAAAGACACGCAGCGAAAAATTAGCGCTGAAAAGGCGTGGACAGGGTTATTTTTGCGGTTGACCTTATTGCATATGCATTTGTAGGAGTTTCCCTTTCTGACGCAAAATTTATGGGAGGAGAATTTGAATGTATCATGCAAGATGATTTATTAAGCTTTGTGCTAGTCAATTTACAGGTATTTGCGCCATTATTTATTATGTCTTAAACCAGACGCTAAAGCCGCATTTCCACTGCAGGAACTTTACCCAGGAACTAGGAACTTGTACTCGGTGTGTTTCGACCTTAGAAACCAGGGTCTAAATGAAGTTCAGGGAAAAAAATTCCCTCTCTGAAAGTACCTTCTCGCTAGATAGTATCAAAGCCACTGGAAGGCAAGCCTGCAAACTTCAGCCAAAAAAGCGTAACGGCTAATGCTAACTGGTGGTACGGGCGGTATGCATTGGCGGTACGCAGGGAGGAGTTTTGAACGGCGAGTTTTGCCGCACGTGATTAAGTTAGCCGTTACACTTTCTCCAATGGTAAGAGATACAGACCCTCTTATCTCCCTATAATAATACGATCTCTGGTAGTATTTTTTCAAAGTTCCAGTACTTTCGGGGGTGGGACTTGTGCGCGAACGTGCTGATTGGTTGAGTTCATGCAGCATTTTATTTCAACCATAGTTTTTTTAAAGTCTGTTGCGGTGCGTGCAGTAAGAGCTGTTTGCTATTCAAATCAACAATGGAGTTTAAAAAATACGACCGATGACTGACGATGAGGTTCAGGGTTTATTAAAGCTTATCCGCTTGTTAAGTCGTGACGTAAGGAACGCCGTTTCCGGGTCCAAGCCTCGACTCGTTTCACTTGAGAATGCCATCAACGGCGGTTTATGAGCGCTATTTATTCATTTTAAACATCAATCATTTAAAAAAGTTAAACATTTTAAATACTTACAGTCTACACAACAGTCTCCGTGCTCACAGCGTCACAGACATTAATATTTTAATGATTTATAAAAGATGAATCATTGTCTGGCCATCTGGAATTTTGGTATGGAGATAAAGGTTATAATTATATATTTTTAGTTAGTTTAATTAGTTTAGTGAATCTGGCCCAAAATCTCATAATTTTGACTTTTTTCATGACTTTATATCTCATAATTCTAACTTTTTTCTATGTAATATGTAATAATTTTGGATTTTTTATCATAATTATGATCTTTTGATCTTTTTGATCTCATTATTGTCTTTTATGTAAATTTCGACTCGTGATAATTGACATTTTATTTCATAGTTTCGATATTTTATTTCATAGTTATGACTTAGTATGTCATAATTTTGAGTTTTTAACTCATGATGTGATTTACCACAGCATAATTTGTATTTTTTAATGTGGTGGAAATAGGCTACTATATTTGTGTGAGAAACATACTGCAAATTATTCTCAGAAAATCTTTTCGATCTGTTTCTCACACAAAGCTATCGCATGGCTAGGTTAGACATGTAATATTTAATTGGTTTATTTATGGTGATTTTTGTCCTTTTTGAAATATAAGTTTTATGTTTTTTTGTTGTGCTTCATTGTGCCAAAAAGAGCAGCTTGGACATTCTGCCAAACATTTTCTTTTATGTTCAACGAAAGAAAGAAAGTACACGTTTGGAATGACATGAGTGTGAGTACATTGACAGAATTTTTTATTTTTTCTCTCTTGAACTGACCCATGTTGTTGCATTTAGACTACCCTGATTTGTCGGAGAGAGTGGCAAGCACATCTAACGAGGCATCCCTCTGACAAGGGCAGTGAAGTTGGCTGTGCCACGGCTGTCGCTTGTAGGAAGCTGATACAGACGCACACACGAGGTGCCCAGCGGGGAGAATGTCAGCTCAACTAACAGAGAATGACAGTCACCAGTGCCGCCGGATCACACATCAAGACGCACTTCAGTGCGCGTTTCCGGCTCGCTGTCTATTAGTGCGCGTGGGTAGGCAAACTGATGCCATGTCTGCGAATGTGTATCTGTCTATGCAGTATGCCAATGTTAACACCTATTATTAGGCTTTACACATAATCCTTACAAAAGTTTTCCATTATGGTATTTGGTATAAACTACTGAACGTTTAAAATGATAAAACGGTACTGTATCAATTATCACCCTAAACATCTGAAAACGTTCAGTGTGTGTTTGGCAGAAGGCTTTACAGCCCTTAGAATAAATATATCTTCTGTTCATAAATAAATAAGGAAGTATATTTAGGCTGGTCTGACTTGCTCCTTGTTTACATTCGCATGCTAATTGGCAGAGCAAATCTTTCATGACACTTTGAACAATAGCAGATGCTCCAGTGAGTCACTGGTCAAGGCGTGCGCTGTCATGTGATCATTACGTTTGTGCAATCTCTAGATAATTCTCACAAACAGACCAAGAAAGAAAATGACATTTTCAGTGTATTGACTGTTTTGTACATCTGTATAGGTGTTTTTACGCACTTTATGCTGAATGTTCCTGCAGGATCAAATTTCTTTTTAAAAACTTAATGTCAACCAATATAGATAGATAGATAGATAGATATACACAGTAGAAAAAGTCAGGGTTGAAAAAGTCATCAGTCTCCTGATTTAATACATCGTAGAGCCACCTTTTACTTTAATTACAGCCATTAATCTTTTTGGATATGCCTATACTAGCTTTACACACCTAGATTGGGGAATATTTGCCCATTTTTTCCTTGCAGAATGGCTCAAGTTCAGTTATATTTTGTGGTGAGCAGCAATAGACTGCTCTCTTCAAGTCCATCCACAGATTTTCTATTGGATTTAAGATTTTCTATTGGATTTGCTTTTTGCCAAATACAGTGCTGAAATAAAGAGGCCTTTCCTGAAAAAGTGCCACACTCAGTCTCATTTATGCTATGCAAAAACACACCTGGAAGACAGGCAAAAGGTGCTATGGTCTGATGAGACCAAAATTGACCTTTTTGGACTGAAGTCAAAGCGCAAACATAGCGCTTGGACATATATATAATTGTAATATTTAAATATTTAATGCCATTGTCATTCATTCTTTTCATTTTTTTTCAGTTGTTTTTGCATAAATTAGGCTTACACTTTACATCCTCCATGTATTGCTAGAAAAACTGACATAATGAGATTGTGAACCATCCCTTGTATGTGTGGCTTTCACCAAACCCAAGAAAGCAGCCAAGACATCTATGTCCACTCCGAACTGCTGTCCTCGTTGCTTTCATCTTCGGTCTTCTCTCCCTCACCTAATTTCATCTTTAATTGGGTCTGGGGATTTAAGAAAGATCTAGTTTCTAGATGTGAGCTTGAACAGCTTGCTTAGGTTGATTGTCAGCAGGCCATGGATTGCATTTCCCCAACTGAGCTTTCGGCCAGATGAGCTAATCAGCGTATGGGGTGGCTCATTACAAAAATGACACTGAGCAATTTGAATCTGTAGCATTTTCTTTTGAGGTCTCAAAGTGATTGCAACCCACAGGGAGACGAATCTCAGTAGAACAAACCAACTGCAAGTTGTCTAGACTGACATGAGCTTTGCTTTCCATTCATAATAAGCCAAGCAAAAGTTCCTGAAATTTGTTGGCGCTGACAGCCTTGTGGGCAGCACACCGACATATAGTGCTGTTGTGCTTTGGGCGACCCAAGTTCAAGTCCCGGCACGTGGACCTTTCCCGATCCTGTCCCCCTCTCTTTCTCCCACTTCGCTTACTGTCCTATCATAAAGGCAAAAATGCCAAAAAATAAATCTAAAGTATAAAATAAAACAGTTCCTGAAATTTACATTATGAACATATTTTATATTAAATATTCTTTTATTTTGTAGAAAAATACTTTTTTTTATTAAATTTATTAATTCATTTTATTTAATATTTATTTCATTTAAATATGGTACAATTTGTTAAATAGCACCTCCTTTAATGCTCATTAGTTCATGTCTTGTAATAAGGGTTTTTTTTTAGATTACGAAATGATTCAATTCGTCAGCGGAATTTCGCAGAGCAACGGTAAATGTGAATGCATCTTTATTTATTTAAAAAAAATTCCAAAATATTATTCAGCAGTGTGTGTATTTAGGGCAGATAAAATACTAGCTACAAGACTAGATGAGTAAAGTTTGATGACAAACTTTGATGTTGGCTTGACAATGCATTGTCTGAAAGTTTGAAATAACTTTGAAAAACTTAAAAATGTAAAGTTTTACTCAAAGAAGTTTGTTAACATGTTCTAACACATTGCTAGCATTTTTAGCAAGTTTGCAAACATGTTTAGCATGATTTAGCATGTTGCAGGCATGTTCCTAGCATGAATTAACACATTGCTAGAATGTTTCTATAGGGCTGCATGATTTATTTAAAATTAAACCGCACGTGATTTGGTAAAGGCTGCAATTATTTTATGCACAGCTTGTCAAAGCTGTACGGCTCTGTGATCAGTAGTCATCTCCATCTGAAAGCTAGAGGGCGCTCTTGCGCAGAAACTCCAAATATGCCCTGCCGCAGAAGTAGATAACACACTTCATTCCAGGAAATGCCTATTGGCATCATACTATCGCTGTAGCCCAAGGTTGAATTGTAAAAAAAATTCAAGGGGGATGGTGTGGTACCTTAAACATTTGTATTTATTGGTTTAAAGAGTAGTAAAATAGGCATTATTCATTGTTTATATTATTGTAGTATTGGAGTGACCAACACACTCACACACACACACACACAATCCATCCCTTTTTATAGGCTACCTAAAATGGTGCCTTTGGAGGGCACTGAAGTGTTTAATCATTATAAACATATATTTTTAATGAACATAACTCTATAAATGAGTTCCAAATGACACACGAGAGGTGGGTCACATGTGTGGAATGATGGCACTTGGGCGGACCGCTCCTGTTTACCAGATCTGAGCCACAAGCAGGTCAAACACTGTAAAAAAAACAAAGAAACAAAAAAAACAGTCTCTTTAACTTAACTTTTTGTGTTATCTTTTTACATTGACTCAGTTAAGTTGTATTAGAATTTTAAGTGTTTTCAACTTGACAAATTTAGTTGTTTGAACTTATAATGTTTAGTTGGAATAACTTTACGAAAGTAAAGTGAACTTAGTTTTTTAAGTTTTCAATACAACAGCTCATGTTCATTTAACCTAATTTGACTTATTTCTTAAACCAAAAAAAGAAAATTATATATATATATATATATGTATATATATATATATTTAAATTGTTCTTATATCAATTGTAAATAATTATTTTATTTCAAATGTTTCAGCCATGTTTTGTTGAGATCTTTTTCATTCAAATTAATTTCTACTGCAAATAATAGTTGATCTGATGTCAGCCACTGAAACATCAACTGCAAACAATTAAATTAAATTTCTCAAGATCTCAGCAGAGGATGATTAAACAACTCCAAAAAAAAAAAAAAAAAACAGCTTTGCCAGCTCCACTTATTTATTTATAATTGAAAATATATATTTTTTTTTAAAGTCACCATTTTGGTGAATAGCGTTTCCTTCAGTTGTACTCTTGATCCTTGAATTTTCAAACTAACTTTTTTTTTTTTGGCTGATTTAGCACTGTTTAGAAAACGTGCTTGTTATGTTAAAGAAAGCTAGTTTATGCTTGTTACTTATTAATGAAATAAACATCATAAAGTGGTTTGCTTCATTGATCATATCTGAAACTTCATCACTGATTATTAGCATTATTAGTGTCTCTAAACTTTCTACTGATCTTGTGAGACTGCAGCATTTGCTCCAGCAGTCTTATGGCAATCTGATCACCTGAAGAATTTAATAAAAAAAAAATAAAAAAAACATGCTGGAAAATAAGTTTTGAAATCAGTATTAGTCAGACACACACTGACATCAAGAATCAGCATGTGAATCTCAACAATGGTGAGAATCAACAAAAAGGTTCATGCTGCAGTGCATTCTGGGTGCACCAATCAAAACTCATCCATGGCTCCCAGCATGCATTGCAGCATGAATTTTAGTAACGTTGTCATCTGTACAAAGAAAAAAGTTTTCAGTTCTTAGTACATCGTTGTCATGTAAACACCTTTAGCCTTAGTTTTTCTTTTGCTGTTGAAATTGTGTTAGTTGTGGCAAAAATAGCAAGGGAAAATGTGGTCAGGTGATTATTTAACTTGATGATGAAGAGGTTGTCATCATCTAGTGGTCTAATCTTGCACAGAGTGTTTTTTTTTATCACGTAGATGTAATGCAGTTAATTTTAACGTAATAATAGTCTGTTATAGAATGCATTGTGGCATGAAGCAGGTCACCATTGTTGAGATTTATATTTCTATGTAAGAGGGTCTATGGTTGGAAAAATGTTTGAGAACTAGTGCACCCAGTGAAGCTAAGCAGAGTCAAGCCTGGTCTATATCTAGATAGGAGCTCTATTGGTAGACTGGATACCTGCGGGAAGTGGTGAGAGGCCTGCGAATCTGATCAACCTGTGGCCTGAGTGGGTCCTAATATCAATAGCAATAAGCTGTACTGTATAAAGGGTGTCACCCTGGTGTAAAATAGTCCATACAGCATACCACCCACCGCCCCAGTACAGTCACCATAAACTGTACTGAATAAAGGGTGTAACCCTATGGCAAAAATTATCCTTATATTGTGTACCATGCAGGAGGTTAGTTAGTTTCTGTGATGTGAAGCTGAATTTTAATCAGCCATTATTTCAGTCTTCAGAGGTGGAAAGTCCAGGGGTCAGAAAGTAAAAGTCCTGCCATATTTTTATTCCACCCACTGAAGCAGTGTTAAAGTTAATGAGATAATTAAGTGATTAACTGAGTTATGATTGACCATTATTGAAGACACCTGATGTTAACAAGCAGAATCACCAAAGGAGAAAATCATGATTAAGTCACCATCATGGAGATCAGGGTTTGCTTTAGTTGGGCTCTTGACCCTTGACTTTTTAATATTAAAATTTGTTTGTTCGTTCATTTAGACACAGACATCAAGAATCAGCGTATGAATCTCAACAGTGGTGACTGTCAAAAAGCATGTTGCAGTGCATTCTGGGTGCCACCAATCAAAATTCATCCACGGCTCCCATCATGCATTGCTGCATGAATAAATTATGAGCTTAATTGTCTTAGTAATTTCCTTTATTCTTACTTTTTTTTAGGATTCATTGATGAATAAAAGGTTAAAAAGAACAGAATTTATTCAAAATAGAAATCTTTTCTAACAATACAAGCCTTTGCTATCATTTGTAATCAGTTTAACGTATCCTTACTGAATAAAATTATTAATTATACTTTCAAAAATGAATGTTCCTTTATGAGAGTTTTATATTGTTACAAAATATTTCTATCCTCAATACACACCATGTTTTAAATGTATGTCTGTAACCTGTGCAGTCTGAACCGCTCCAAGCGGAACTTATAAAATATATAAATAGCTAAATAATAACAGTAATAATAAAACACTAATCCATGCATCGCCTTAAGTGTATATGTGTATTTAATAGTCAAAATATTTGGTATCTGAACAAAATTTCATGAAGATATATATTCACATTTCATTTTCACAACACACTTTACAAAAATATGTTCAGAGATTAACATTTACTCTGTTGTAAGTATAAACCTTCTGGGTTCTACTCACACCTCCTCTGAGTGGGAAATTTTGCAATGAAACAAAACCAACCGTTTTTGAAATCTCGTAAAGGAACCATGGAACAAAACTGACAATCATTGAGATCTTGTAAAAGAAACAAAACCGACCATCATTGAACTCTCATAACGAAACGAAACCGGCTGTCATTTAAATCTCATAAAGGAACAAAATTGACCATCTTCGAAATCTCGCAAAGGAACAAAACCGACCATCACTGAAATATCGCAACGAAACGAAAACGACCGTTGTTGAAATCTCATAATGGAGAAAAGCTGATTGTCATTGAAATCTCATAGTGCAAAAAAATGAACTGTCATTGAGATCTCCTAAAGGAACAAAACTAAATGTCTTTGAAATCTCGTCACAAATCAAAACCAACAGTTTGAATCATTTCAAACTCGACTAACATTAAAATTTCATAATGGAATAAAACTGACCGACATTGAGATCTCATAACTGAAAAAACTGACCATCACAGAAATCTTGTAATGGGACAAAACCAACTGTCATTAAAATCTTGTTAAGGAACAAAACCGACTGTCATTAAAATCTCACAACCCAGCAAAACCGACCGCCATTGAAATCTCATGACTGAATACAACCGACCGTCAATGAAATCTTGTACCGGAACAAAACCGACCATCATTGAAATCTCGTAACCAAACAAATTCAACTGTCACTAAAATCTCATAAAAGAACAAAATCGACTGTCATTGAGATCTCATAGCAAAACAAAACTGAGAGTCACTAAGATCTCGTAAAGCTACATAGCTGACTGCTATAGAGATCACCACTGAAATCTCGTAGCAAAATAAAACCGATCTTGCGACTGAATGAAAAAAGACAGCCACTGAAATGTTATAATGAAACAAAACAGATCAGATGACAGATATATATTATAAAAATAAAAAAAAAATTCTAAGATGATACACAAAGACATCAAGAATCATCACATGAATCTCAACAAAAGTGACAATCAAAAGTGTCATGCCGCAATGCATGCTGGGAACAATAGTACAAAACTCCCAGTATGCATCACTGCATGAATAAATTATGCAGCTGAATTGTCCTATTATTTTCTTTAATTCTAACTATTTGCTTTTATTTTTTGCTGTGGTCTTTTAATAGCTTTTTGTGATGTCCAGAGATGATCTGATATTTTGTTGTCACCATTGTTGAGGTTCATACGCTGATTGCTCATATCTGTTTTTGTCATTGCAGTTTACTGTTTTCTGCTCATGGTTTTTTTTTTAAATTTTCAATCTTCTAACTGATTTCTGCAATACAGTATGACCTTATATTCCAATAAAACAAAGTTTGTAATTCAAATGTTATAATGCACAACTATTACATTCCAATGATATCAGTAATTCATGCTGTTTCACAATTATTGTAAAATCATCTGAGCTCATTTAGCTTTATTTGCTACTGAAAACATGTTTGACAAACATAAGAGTTAAGAGCCCAACTAATGGAAATACCAATCACCATTACGGTGACTTAAAATAAAACCAACATGAGCGTTAAACTTCTGTTATTTCTCACTAAGAACTTCTGTAGATGAATCAATCTGGTTAGTAATATGTGAAGCTGGTTTGTTTCTTTGCTCTTAGCTGACATATGGCATTGCTATGGCCTGCTTGTGGCTCAGATCTGGCAAACAGGAGCCATCCGCTCAAGTGCCATCATTCCACGCCACATGTGGCCCAGATCATCATACCATGCGTGGCAGATGTAGGCCAGAACTGGGCCGGCACAAAGTTGCTATCTGGGTTATTTTTGAGCCCCACATTTTAAATATAATTAATATCATACCTTCTGTTCTCTTCTTTTTAAAGAACGTCAAAAGATATGCTTGAACCGTTCTCCTGATCCTTTTAAACAAGCAAGCGCGAAGAATGACGAAAGCTTGCTTAAATCAGAGCTCTATCGTGACTGTGCTCAGCGTGTTACTGAGTTCTGATTAGTCAATCGCTGATATTTATAGTTTGTTACTTGTCATACAGAGAATTTTAAAATTTCATTTACATGATAAGATTTACATAATGCATAACACTGTTAATCTAAAAGGGATGGTGGCTTTAGAGAGGGGATGCTTTTTGTCATTTTTTTTCAACAAGGGGATGCCATCCCCTTCAAACTGAATAAACAGGAGATTGAAACACTTTGATTGATTAAACATGACTAATAAACTCACGACTGCCTTATTGTGTGTAAGAAGCCACATCATCTCACAGAAGGATGCTCAACTGTCATTATGAAGTGAGTTTGGAGTAAAAATATGTTATAAATGTTGTCTTTTGTTGGACAAGAGTTAATAAATGCTTCTCATGTCTGGAAAGACATGAGAAGTCAAACATCTTTCCAGACATGAGAAGCATTTATTAACTCTTGTCCAACAAAAGACAGCGTGTTGCTTTTTCAAATGCACATTATAAGCGACTCAAACTCGCAGTGCTTTCAGATGGATTAGCATTGGGCGCACATTACTAGCATGTTTAAACATGTTGCTAGCATTATTAGCATGTTGCAGGCATGTGTTTAACATGAATTAGCACATTGCTAGCATGGTTTAACATGCTGCTAACATGATTTATCATGTTTTTAGCATGAATCGACACATTGTTAACATGTTTCTAGTATGATTTAATACATTGCTAACATGTTTTAGCATTTTGCTAGCATGTTTTATCATGTTGCTAATATGATTTAACATGTTGCTAGCATGTTTATAGCATGAATTATCACATTGCTAGCATGTTTTAACATGTTGCTAGCATGAATTAGCATGTTGCTAAATGCCAGCATAGCACGACAAAGGAATGTGCCATTTTATAGCAAAAATGTAATTTTCATCGTTGTTATTTCCACTACAGAATGCTATTAAACACAAGTACATCATTTGAGATTTGCTCGAAATGGCGATGTTCATGACTTAGAATGACAAAATTCTCCTGTGATGTTTGTTAGTGGACGAATAGCGAGTAGTGCACTGAATCACAGTGAGACACAAGTGAGAGTGGCTGTTTTCAAACACCTTCTTAAAGGTCGGAATGTGATTGTGCTCTGCATCATGCTAAAATTATAAGCAATTAGAGGCTCTTCTCTCACTTGGGTCACAAAGAGCCTGTACAAGTGTGACAAGTGGTCTCTATATCATTGAGGAACAAACCACCCTGTGCGCTCAAGTACTTTCACCCATTCATCAAATAAATAGGAAAAGAGCGGAAGGAGAAGACAGGTGAAATTTGGCATGATCATTTTTCAGTTGCAGTAAAGGCCTACAACCTACCCTTACAGTTCTGTTTAAAACCCATAGAAAAGAGATTGTAAATTGCTTAAAAAGCACTTGTACCCCTAGGTTCAATAAATAGGTTATGGCACTGGAAGTTATTGTAGCGTGGAGGAGAGAGTGAAGCAAGCGGATTAGAGGAATATCCTCAAGCTTGAGTGGGTTATGATGGAGCTGAGCGGTATCCCTCGGGAAACAGACCATACAGATTCTTTTGGAATAAATACAGGTCTTTCATGCTGTCGTCTTGTTGTCTCAAGACATGCATATACGTTCGTTTTGAATCATGTATTAATAAAGTATTGGCATTCCTCAGACTTTCATATACTTCTATAATATTATATATAGGCAGGGCTCGATTTAAGGGGGGGATTGCATCCCCCTTGTTGAAAAAAATTACAAAAAGCATCCCCTCTGTAAAGCCACCATCCCCCCTTAGATTAATAGTGTTATGTATATTTTGTAAATCTTATCATGTATACGAGATTTCAATGACAGTCAGTTCCTTTGCGAGATCTCAATGGTTGATGGTTTTGTTTTGTTATGAGATTTCAATGATGGTTGGTTTTGTTTTTGTTATTTTACAAGATTTCAAAGACATTTGGTTTTGTTTCATTACAAGATTTAAATGATGGTTGGTTTTGTTTCTTTGCGAGATTTCAATGACGGTCGGGTTTATTTGGTTACAAGATTTCAATGACGTCTGTTTTATTCGGCTATGATATTTCAGTGACAGCCGGTTTTGTGTGGTTACGAGATCTTAATGACGGTCCCCAGATAGCAACTTTGTGTCGGCCCAGATCCGGCCCACATCTGGCATATGATCTGGGCCACATGTGATGGGAATGATGGCACTTGGGCGGACCGCTCCTGTTTGCCAGATCTGGTCCACAAGCAGGCCATAGAAATGCCACGTTAGTCAAGAGCAAAAAAATGAATAAGAACTGGACCTTATCTGATCCACAAAATATTTATATATTATTATAGAGTCATCTCAGCATTAACAAGCCTGTTATCAAGCAGAATCACTGATGGAAAGAAGGAAACAGAAAAAAGAGATGAGCAGGAACACAAGAACTACAATTGACTTCAGCCACAGCCTAAGATGAAACCAACTGAAGATAAAAGACATTAAATCTCTGAAGATCTGATTAAACAACTCCACAAACAGCATTACCAGCTTCACTTATTACTAACCAGGTTGACTTTATTTCTGTCATTCATCTACAGCAGTTCTTATTGAGAATTAACAGAAGTTTAACTCTCATGTTTGTTTCATTGCATTGATGTTTCCATTTGTTGGCCTCTTAACTTGTTTTTGAAATATATTTGTCTTCTCTGGCTGGCTTCTCTGACGTCGAACATTTGAAAAAGAGAATCTACCCAAAATAAAACCAGTCTGATCAGGATGAATTAATGAGGCAATGTGTTTGCTCAGATGGCTGGCCAACAGTTTTGCAACAATCTTCTGGTCACAGTTAAGCAAACTTAATGGTCTATAACTGGAAGGATCAGTGTCATCCCTGTCTTTTTTCAATAATAAACAAAAGCTTGCCTTGTAGAGAGAATTAGGGAACAGTTTATTTTTAAAAGAATGATTTATCATTCTAAGTAATAATGGGGCAATTACATCTGCATGAGCTTTATAGAATTCAATACAGAACCTGTCAGACCCTGAGACCTTACTGTTTGGAAAGGACTTGATGGCCTTCAAAATTTCATCCAAAGTGAACTCTTTATCCAGCTCCTCTCTGGCAGCCTCACTAAGCTTCGGAACGTCCATAGTATCAAGAAAGTCAGTAATATCTGAGTCGGGCACGTTACATTTTGAAGTAAAAAGATGCTTATAAAATTCAAGAAAACAAGCATTTATTTAATTTAGATTCAATTTTTTGACAAAGGCAGTAGGGACATTCTGGGAACATCATATTTCCAAATAAAATATGGTTCCCTAAACATTCAGAGAACGTCCTGAATGTTCTGTGAAGGTCCGCCAAATAACGTTCCCCAACCCCCTTCACAACGTGACCGTCTTGGAACGTACTGGGAATGTTAGTAGGCAACGTCCTTAACTCCAGTGGGGACGTTCTGGGAAAAATTTCTAGCGGGGTTTGCACCAGCAGAGAAACAAGCGCAGCCATTTTTAGAATTTTGTCTTTGAACTTCCGTTTTTGCATTAGCCATGTAGGCCTATATGGCATCACAGTCGAAGAGTAAATAGCTGGTAAAGTGGATTTACTTATTGTAGAGTTAACGAAAGTTATCATGAGCATTGTAATGTTTAAAGCAGAGGTCATAACACATATCAGTAGACCGGGAAATTTTTAAAAGGAGCGGTTCATCAAATCTGTAAAATCTTAACTTCATGCTGTGGAAATACAAACCAGAAGACAGAACACGACGAGCGCAGCACTGAAAAGTGAGTTTTGTCATTACCCTGCCATTCACGACTCCTCTCCTATGGTCTATGGTTAGTAAAGTGTCCATTGGATGTGAACTTCAGAATAATGGCTGAAGTAGCAAGAAGGTCACCCAGGTACTGTTTTGGCCTGTTTTATGAATACTGTGAACTAAGAAATACTACTCTTTTCCATACTGCTTTTCACCTATGATAGGCTATAGTAAGGAGAGATGAATATTCAGACACAGGGTTGGTGTCTGAGGCAAATTCATTCTTTGCTCAGAGCAGGAAAAAGTCACAACAGATTTTTAAGTAGGCTAATCCACAAAGTTTTTAGAAAATAAATCTAATTATTTCCATAGGGAATGAATACGGGTCAATTTGAAACCCTTTTGCAATTTATGCATTCTTGGGGTAATGATACAAAAAAAAAAAAAAAAATACGTTTTTATTCAAAGTGACTTGCAGTATATTAATTTCAAGGAAAATCTGACATTATACCATAACAAGGTTACATTTTGTCTATTTCATATTTGTCACTTCTTGAAATCCTTGTCTTATACTTATAACCAGTAGTGCCTCTTTATTTTCAGTTATGGATATTTTGTGATATTCTATTTCAACAGAATATGCATATGTAATTCAGTGTAAAGACAGTCAGAAAGTCAATTTGGTACAAAAAGTATAAAATATTCCTGAATGCAACTCCAATGAATCAGTCAGAAAAGTTCAAATTAGCTGTATTTACATTCATAAGGATATCCATTCAACCCTGTTATAACATATTGAGTGACCGTCTCAATTTATTTGTCTTTCCAGGAAGCAGTTCAGATTGGGGTGCCAGATGAAGCCCCTCAGCATCTTAAAGCATACCGTAAGACTGCAATTCCTTGATGAGAACCGTTTTCTTGACATCACAGAAGACCTTGCGGATGTTGTCGGTGTCCGTTGCACAGGTAAAGTGTTTGTAAATTTGCTTCCGTACTCCATTTCCACGGTTTGAAGCTTCTCTAAGGTACAGCTCACTGATGTAGTCCATCGCTTCATCCTTGTTTTGCTTTTGGCCTGGAACCATAATAGGGTGGAGTTGAAGAACATTGAGATAAAAGACAAGGAAGAGGGAAATAAAATTCAACCAAAATTTAAATTTGTGAAAAAAAGAATGAAAAAAGAACAAGATTTAAAATTTCAACATAGAAAACCAGTTTACTGATATTAAAGTTAAAGGCAGTTTCTATGTATAAATGTATATAAATATATGTATTTTCTCAATTTTTATACAAATCGTAGTGTTAACTACATTCGTCAAGCTCAAACTTCAACCTTGTTACCCAAATTATTGTAAAAAATATGTTGATCAGTACCTAAAATGTAGTCTCAAAAATGTAGATACTGAGTAACAGCTTCATTTAAGCTAAATTTGCAACCCTGTTACTCATTCTTTTCTTTTTTTTCTTCTTTTTTTTTAGTTTTTCCAAATGTAATGTTTATTTCATGCTTATTGGTAGGAAATAGCACAAGTCGCACCAACAAATTGTACTCAAATAGTTTTTAGACACAATTTAAATATAATTTATTGGTAACAGGGTTATTTTGGTAAATTTGGGGCACATTTTGGTAACACTGTGGCAAAACTTACAAGCTACATATAAAATGAATAGAAAATAAAAATGTAAAATGTAGTTTTTACTTTCTGAGGTTCACAATCAGTGTTTTCTGAAGATTAACCAACTCCTTCAACCATTTGTAGAGGAATAAAAAAAAAATAAAAATAAAAATTGTATTTGTAATTTTGTATCCTATTCATGGAAAATGCCTCGTATCTAGTTTGATGCTGGTGATGATTATAAACATAAATATTAGCCTTAAGTAAAATTTACAGTTTATGTTATAATAATTCAGGACATAATGATATTTTTTCTTTTATTTCTCATTAATTATAAACATATTATTGCGAAACAAAATTCATCTTTCCCGATTGATTCTCAGTCAACACACTAATATTAGAAATGATTTCTAATTTTAATGACAGCAGATGGACTGATTGGATTCATTTAAATGCTTAAAAGACAATTTAAGCATTTTGCATGTATTAATACTAAATAAATATATATTCCAGTGCAGATATTATTATACTTGTTTATACACAACAAATAGACCACCAGAACTTTCAGCCGAACTATACTTTTATATACATCATACAGTAAAACTTTATTTTAGAGTCCTTCTTACATGTACTTACTGTAGTAATAACAATAAATTATGCAGATTTACATGCAACTTACCCTAAACCAAACTCTATAAGTTCAATTATTATTATGCAGTACTTAAATATATAATTACACTGTAACAACAACACCTTAAAATAAAGTGTAATCTATATAAACAAATTCACACATTTTATAACAACTTAAATGTGTATAACAGGAAAGTAACAACATAAGCTCCATTTTGAGAGATTATATTGCTCTAAAATAATATAATTTGTAATAAAAATGTTGTTTTAGATTACGAAAATAAGCAAAATAGAAACATTTCCAATTTAAGACCCCAGCTTACATTTGGCTTTTGCTTGTGTGATAAAAATAGTAGATCATGTTACATAAAGGAAATATTATATTCTTTTAGGTCCTTTTTGAAAGAAAGCAGTGCAGTGACTCTCTACCCTCTTGCTCTATTTAAGTAATCAGTAAAGTCAAATATCAGATCTTTGTATGTCTCAGGTCAGTCTCGCTGGCAGCTACACTGATGAATTCTTCTCGCCTCCCCCTCGAAACCAGAACTTGCCGAAAATCTTTCAGCTCTATAGATGTACATGACCACTTCCTCATACTTTCAGAGTGATGTCACTTTAAGCAGGTGACTGTCAGTTTTGGAACGAGTGGAAAGTGTCAAGAATCTACAAGAATCTTTTTCCCCCCAAAATAACAAAACAGAAGTTGGCATATAAGAATAGATGAAGCAAAGACAAAGAAAAGACAAAGAAGAGCATAGAGGCTGCACAAGGAAAAATAATTCAAGCCATCATTTGTGTATCCCTCCAAATTAATTTTATTAGACTGGCGAAAACTGCTGCTTCATGGGCTGCTCAGAGCACTCCGTATTCCTGCAGAGACTTGATCAGGACAGTGTCTTTTACGTCACTGAAAACCATCCGGATGTTATTGGTGTCCGTTGCACAGGTGAAGTGAGGGTAGATGTTTTTGCACTCCTTTGACTCAGTATTCACAGCCTTCTGTTTATACATCTCTCTGATGTAGGTCTTGGCGTCTTGCGCATCCCGCTGTTTGCCTGAGGGTGGCACCAAACCACAGAGGAGGGGAGGGGTTAGTACAAGCTTGGAAGCTAAGAGCGATTAAACTGGGAGGAGCACATGCAAATTAAAGAGGCGGAACAATGAGGTAAGCGGAGAGAGATAATCTGACTAAGCAAACATTTTTAAAATCACTATTGTTAAGAGCTTCTGCTTGAGAATTAATATTTAACCCTTTTAGAGTCAAAACAGCTCAAAGTTCGTTTGTATTAAAGGGACAGTTCACTCAAAAATGAAAATGCTTGTCATATACTGACCCTGTATGACTTTCTTTGATCAAAAATAAATTGATTTCAACGTTTATCTGATCAGATATAATTGAAATTATTTTATGTATTCTATGTATATAACAAATATTTTTAATATAATATTATATATAAATTACAGTATGTATGTACGCACTGTATATATACTGTATGCATACAGTATATATACAGGGGCACCGCAATGCGACGGCAAAGGGCACTTTCGCGATCAAAGGGGCAGGGGCTCAAGCCCCCCTGGCCCCCCCCTTGTGCACGCCACTGTATATATATATATATATATAAATGAAGTGAGGAGTACTGTCTCTATAAATTTAACCACAACATCTATCTTTAAATCTCAAAGATGGACAGATTCCCTATCAGGGAGTCTGTTTGGCGCTCTTTCTGCCTGCACAAAATTGGCTATTTTTTGGTTGCCGTTGGTAACGGGGGTAGAGGTCGAGATATCTAAAGCGATCAAACTGGGGCCATTTGCACAAATAGTGCTCCATATCAGTGCTAAGGAACTATATCTATCCTAAACCATTTTCTGTGGAAAAAAACCTGTTCCAATGGTTCTTTCCTACATACTCCCATCCTAAAGGGCAGGGCAGGTCGGGACCTATCTACTAAGTTTTTAACAAACCCTACTTTCCATACCTCCAAAGCCTGAGAAGTAAGTTTTTAAGTCTGACGTCTTGATCTTTTCCTCCAGGATGTCCATCTTGTTTAGGAAGAGGATGATGGAGGCGCTGGCGAACCACGGCGAGTGGATGGTGGTGTAGAAGAGCGACAAGCTCTCTTTCATGCGGTTCTGGAGCCGGAGAGAAAAAAAGTTAATCAAATGATAAATACTGCAGGTGCAAGAGAGATTACGCAATTTATCAGTGCTGCATGTGAAGAGAACGAGAAGGAGCATTTCAGGGCATGTGTAAACGTCAAATGATAGAAAGTGGATCTGTCAAGAAATGGCCAGGTCATGTTTCACCTCAGTGTAAACAAAAAATGTGTTTGCCTAAATACATAGTTCAGTCATGAAACTCTTCCAAGCAGCTGATTGGTTATCTTAAAGCTGACTGCTTTGGCCAATCGATCTGTTTGTTCTATCTACGTAACCTACTTATTTCCGTCCCGAACTGGCTCAACTAAGTGCATCGCGCCATAGGAATTTTCCTAGCCCTCCACCCTCCCCAGCACCACCTGCCTAGATCTGCTAGGGAGTTCTCCCTACTTTCCTTGCAGCAGCCTGCATTCTATTCACCGTATTTATGTGCATGTTTCAGAAGTATACAGCAGCAGTGTAGCAGATCCAGTCCGTGAAGACTAAGCCTATGTACATTTAATTCTTATCAATAAATGCTTTTTAAATCTATCCTGAGAGTTGTTATAATTGAAATAAAATGAAGCCTGTTTTTGAATCATTGAGATGTTTTGCATTGTGGTATTATTTTCATGACAAATAAAACCTGTCAGTAGCCTATTTCAATATGAATCATTACTATTATACTATTATACTATTATACAAAGAAAATATTATTTAAATTGTATTTGTAAAATCTTGGTATTTCTTGTACTGAATTTAAAGTTGTCATGAAATGGAAGTTGCGATTATCTTTTCTTAAGAAATTTCCCATTTTCATGGTCACTTTAATTTATGATGATTTTATTTTTATTTAAATAATGATAATCTAATTTAATACAATTTTTCCATTAATGTAATGCAAAAATAAATACATTCAGTTTTAAATTAAACTAAGTATCTCCATTATGCTACTATTTATTGTACTGAATTTTAATTTAATTTGCCATGGAAAAAAAAATCATGTGTCTAGACTAGATGATTTTCATAACTGAACAAGTGTTATTTTAGTATTATTCATAATGCTAAAGTAATGTTAATATGTACTATAGTATTTATATACTATTATATTGTTTATTAATATTTTAAATTATATATATATATATATATATATATATATATATATATATATTTTTTTTTTTTTTTTTTTTTTTTTTTTCCAGTTTTAAATTTATTTAAGTTTTAGTAATTTTGTTTTGTGCTTTTGTCATTTCTATTAGTTTTTATATATTTACCTTTATTTTATATCAGTTTTAGTTTTAGTAATTTTAGTCCTTTGATGTACTAATTTTTGTTTAGGTTTTTTAAGTTTAAGTTTTTCTTCTAATGTTTGTATTTTATTTGATTTCAGCTTTATTTCAACTAACAAACAGTATTATAGTTTGTATATTGTAGTTTTTGTTAACAGTACTGAATTATGTCACAGTGTCACAATGGAAAAATAAGTTATGTACATTTATTTGTTTCTTCGAATTTGCAGTGAAATATGACTCAGGAATCGGGCGAAACTGACCCAAGATATACTAATCAAGGCCATCGATCAGGATGAGAAGGAAGGAGAGAGATACAGACAGATTGGGGGGAGGCTCACCTCCATGTTATTCTCCTCCAGCACCTGGTCATACTCGCTGAGGGAGGCTAAAAATATGAGCGATGTCACATTTTCAAAGCAATGGATCCACTTCCGCCTTTCTGACTTCTGCCCACCAACATCTACAATCCTTCGGAGAAAAAAAAAGTGGTAAGATTGTTTATTCTTGAAACTTTCTGTCTAAACCAAAAACATTCAACACTAACTGTCAGCCCCTATTGATTTGTTCCTACTTCCTTGCTGTCATATATCAAACCTGTCTACCGCAAAATATACTGGATTGCATCAGGTAATCAACTCACAGAATATTTCTTTGTTAGAAAAATCTAATATTTTTAAAAGTTCAATACTTGCTGCAACAAGGCTAGAACGTTCACTGAGGCTGTCAAATTTTTAGCTATTGCTAAGATGTTTTTTTTCTAGGTGGTTGCCAAGCAGAAAGTAAATTTCATTACTGAGCACCACTTTTCTTACACCAGGGTTTCCCAAACTGAGGTTCGTGAACCCCTGGAGGTTTGTGACAGAACTGCAGGGGGTTTGCTAGTTAATGAAAGGCTAATAATTAAAGTCGGCATGAAACGGAAGTTGCGAGAGTTTTTTTTCTTTTCTATTGTGAATAGATTAAGCCAGGATGAGGCCTTAGTTTAATTAGGACATTTAAGTAGCTTTTATAAATGTGCCTTAGAAAAAACAAACAAACAAAAAAAACATTACTGATGTGCATCTTGAGACAAAACAATGGCACTGACATATTTTAAGATATGCCAGTGCAAGTTGCTTTCAGTAAAACAGCTCAAACATGAATTTTAGCCTAGGATTAAGCTTAAGCCTTGTCTGTGAAACCGGGAGGAAATATGTTTGCGGTACCTGAGGGTGATCTTCTCCACGCTGAAGGCGTAATCGTTGATGCCTGTGGTGGGGAATCGGACTCGCAACACGTCCTGCGCTGTGGGGATGTAGTCTGGGGCCGCGATACGGTCCAAATTTGTCATATAGCTAAAAAAAATATGCAACATACTTCAGTGTTACATTTCAGAACTGTGTGAGTGTGATAAAGTGCCATGATGTTTGCCTTTTGCTTTATTGGTGTTTGTGCTTTAGACGGCAGTTTAATTAAACGTCCTGGTTTGTTTGTGCTTCTTATCATGGCCAGGTTTGTAGAACTGAAAACATGATCGGGGAAGCAGGAGGAGAGAATGAGAAGGACATGCAGAGCTGTGTAAAGGAGTGATTAGGTAACGATTAACAAGAACGCTCTGATGTACTTTACAGGAAATTTGCTTAACAATTATGCAGCACTGCCTTCATTTAAAGGGCTTCAGGTGTTAAAGGCATTAACAAAAAAACATACTACGACAATCCGAGAACTGAAAATAT
This sequence comes from Ctenopharyngodon idella, assembly GCF_019924925.1. Classification (NCBI taxonomy): domain Eukaryota; kingdom Metazoa; phylum Chordata; class Actinopteri; order Cypriniformes; family Xenocyprididae; genus Ctenopharyngodon; species Ctenopharyngodon idella. Next base: position 10,047,721 of record NC_067229.1, read on the forward strand.
GGTGAAAACATGACTAAAATAAGAGACAAAGCATCAATCATCAATATATGAGAATAGATGGAAATACTGACTGGCTTGGACCGGAATGCTTGTCTAAAGATATAGCTGTATTGCCCTCCAATGGTGCCATTTGGATCTGCACAAACTATTTCAGGGGTTTTTCAGCATTATATACATAAATATACAAAAATTCCTTGCTCAGTTTAATTTGGAAATTAAGGTGATTTTTTATTTTTATTTTTTTAAATTAGACAATATTAAATTAAACTGTTAAAATTCGTACTAATATTATGTGTTAATTTTGATACAGTAACAATAATTTGAATATATGTGAAAAATATATTAATGTAATTATAGCTGTAATTCTAATAATATTGGTCATTTAATATTTAATAAATGCCAATTAATATCATAATAAAAATATTTGAAATAAATTAGTTAATGTTTATATATTAGATAATATTATTGTAAATATATAATTTTAATTTTAAAAATTCTAGATAAAAATGTATTTTGTAAAACTTTAATAAATAATAATAACAACGCATATTTAATTTAATATTTTAATATTAATTTTAATTGTAATATATTAAATGTATATAAAATTTAATAAATTATTATTTAATTAATTAATGTAATATCACAAAATAACTTATTCATATAGTATATGAATAAAGGTTAGTATAATATTGATTATTATAAAAAATTTAAGAAATATGTCAATAATTAATATCTTAATTATTTATATTAATAATTAGGTCTAGATTTTTTACACTGCTCTCTGGAATACTCAAATCTGTTATGATCTGCTGGTGCCACGAACTGGCTGTAAAAAGCGCATGAAGAAGGAGTAAGGAACAAAAATAGTCTTTAATAAATCCAACAGGGAATACACACAAGATTGCAAGAAAATAAACACAACCACGCAAAGCCCAAGGTATACTTCATTTTTTAAGCGCACAGTCAAACGCACAACCTTGCAAAGTGTGCACAGGCGTTCGACACGTGCAGTTTTGAGCAATCTCTCGCCACATGGTACAGCCCATGTAAACATCTTTGTATTCTTTCATGCTAGAGTTGTGCAAATGAGGGTACTTTCTACTTTCTAATCTCTCGTCAATGTAGGCCTCCATTGTTGCTGTAGCTTGCATGCGTTCCAGTCTGTTCTGTTTATGCAGTTTTTATTTGACTACCTTGTGAATCGACGCCCCCAGGGCACAGTTGCCATCTTGTAGATAAACAAATTATTGCAAAATAAAAATTTAAATGCGCATGTGCGACCCACACGTACAATGACGAAATTCGCATCACGTACATTTAAAAAGTGAAGTATACTTTGGGCTTTAAGGCTGCGTTCAGACAGTCAGTCCAAATCCGATTTTTGTACATATTCGACTGAGACATGAAATGCAATTTTTACAAATCCGTTTCGGGCTACATTCATAAGTGGTTTGAAATCCTATTCAAATCGCATTTCTGGAAATCTGTTTGAGTCTAACTGCTCTGATCGGATTTCGTGTGGTTTATGTGACCTTCTCACGCCACGTAAAACGTAAACGTCAGACGTTGTTATAGGGAACATGCTGAAAGTCACTGTATATAACCTTGCAGCAGAATAAATATAACAGAGACATGTTTTAAAACCAGCAGAGATGACAGTACGGAATAAAGCCGTTTATACCGGCCTCCTATGTTTCTGCCGTTGCCTCATCATAACGCAGTAGTCAAGCTCGGCGGCTACACAGTCATGTTGTAAATAAGACAACATCTGTATTGCAAACCTCTCCATGTTGTGGTTGTTGTTGTTGTTTTTGATGTATGCCTACCAATGCAACATCATTGCCACAGAAACCAATGCAGATATTCCGGAAAACGAAAGAGCGGCATGGACACACAAATCTGATCTGAACAGTTGCGATACACAATGTGGACGTCAATAATTTTAGATCATTCCAATCGTTTACACAAATAATCGGATTTGGACTGACAGTGTGAACGTAGCCAACACAAGAAACTCAGGGCGTAAAGGTGCGTTCACGGCATGTTGAAATTACCTTAATTTTGAGGTTTCAACTTGTAAAAAGCATTCACATTCTCATAGAACTCGTAATAACATGCTTGTTAGATGGGACTTTTCTGAGAGCTCCCACTTGTACCACATGACCGCTGCAGATTAGTTTAGGCTTTGATAGTGATGCTATGGAAAACACATAATTCCAAGAGGACGTGAACAGCTCCGAATATAATGTCACATGTTGTCATCTCGAGCCTATGGTAATTAGGACATGGCGTGAACGCAGCATAAATACATGGAGGATGATTGACTAAAACAAAACAGGAGTTAACTAATTAAGTACCAGGGAAACTAACAAAGAACTAAGGAAAACAGGAACACAGAAACTAAACAAAACAGAGCACACATGTGAAGGCTGGCTCTCAAATAAATATTTCATGGCCATATTATTTATTTATTTATTTAGTTTTTTTTTTTAATGTAATATATATGCTAATGTGCAGTCAGCTGGTCATTATTTCAAAATCAAAAGAGATACTTACTATTCTGTAGAGTCCAGAAGCTGGTACTCTCTACGACGACCGTAACAGGCCTTGATACCCGCATCAGCCCAAAGTCGACGGATACCCTCCACATACATTCTGTCCAAATGTGTTATCTGACGTATTTCCACTTCCTGAAACTGTTGCCCATATACCTAAGGATATAAACAATTGAGGAAAAATTGAGGCTTGTTTATAAGAACATAGCGTGGTTGTTAATTGTAATCCTGGTCTGTCTGAAAGGAGTACTGTCACTGTTATTCTATTTTAACAAATTTTCATGATTTTCAGTTATATAAATATTAAAAAGTATATAATGCTTATACATTTTTATATTTATAAATATAATTCTTAATTTTTTATTTAATTTTTTTTTTATTATAAAAGTATACCTTTTATAAATATAAAAAGTGTACCAATTATTAGTTTTTTCAAAATACATTAATATAAAAAGTATCATATATATTTATTGTATTTATATTATGATTATTCATTTTAATATAGATATTTTATATAAATTGATGCATTGTATATTTAAATGTACAGAATTTAAATATTTATATTAATTTAAATAGTAATATTTTATATTGCTAATAATTTATAATAACTTTACAGTAATTATTATACATTTTTAACAAGTCAGAAAGTATTTTACAGTATATTAAAATATATTGTATATAAACTATTAAAAAAAGTGAATCTTCAAAATGCTGTATAATTTGATAAACAACAACAAAAACTGTAATTTTGATTCTGATGACCCCACCCATAGAAACACAATAATAATCTCAAACTGCTGTGTGTAACAGGTCATAACGGCTTGTGCAAATTGTGCCAACAGTGGGCGTTTCAAGGAATGTTGTGCACTTGATTTTAACTTTAAAACTGGGAGGGGTTCAAAACCAGATCAAATCAGAGCTTTTCTTTGGCAGGTCACCTCGTTCTGTGGGTTAGCGTAGGGAATCTTTAAGGTGTTCATCGCCACTGTCAGAGCCTTCATAGCTGTGAAGATATTCTGGAAAACCATTTTAGTGTAGCCACGCCTGTCTTCTTCCGAAAAGCCCTTGCCATGAATAATCCTCATCTGCTTAATAAAAGTCGTCTTCCCGCTTTCTCCAGTGCCTGAAATCCACAAGAATAAAAGGACATGCTTCATATTAAATGCCTTTATCTACTATGTTCAATCATGTACTTATGTGTGTACATATACGTTTTATGTGATTACATCTGTAATTAATTCTGTAATTACATCTATAATTACACTGTCAACCCTCTCCTTGCCCCTAAACACACCCTTAAACCTACCCATACCACCAAACCTGTGCCTAACCTAACCCCTATACCACCTCAACAGAGTGGTGCAGGAATGACGTCAGAAGTCTAATTCGCCGTAGGTTCCTTCAAGATTTTCCTATGGGGTTTTATAATGGGTTTTTCAGTTTATGAGTAAAATAAAGTTTGTGGTAAACGTAACTTGACTATACTTTGATGTTTTGTTCTTCAACCTAAACTGCACATACTCACACCCCAAACTGTCTTATCTAGTTACTTATTAAAAAACTTACATTTTCAAAAATGAACATAACTGCTTCAAAATTTGTGTTTTCGCTATGGATGTGTATAATTTACGTTGTAGAACAAAACGTCAAGGTATAGTCAAGTTGTGTTTACTACAGGTTTTATTTTACACATAAATCGAAAAACCCCATTATAAAACCCCAAAGGAAAATCTCGCAGGAATCAGCGGCAAATTAATCTTTCAGATTCTGATGTCACACCTGCACCACTCTATAGGGTGCGACAGTGGCCACCCACCTTTTCAGCAGCTCTGGTTCCGGAAGTACTTTTTCCAATCCTTTTTCCCATAGGGATTTAAAAAATCTTCATTAAAGCATTATAAGCCATGAACCAAGCCAACCAGTTACAAGGTGAATTACAACACTACAAACTTTAATTTGAAGCCAAAAAGTATTTGAAAATTGGACAACAAGACAAAGGTACTGTGTACTTAAGGTTTTTTAGTGAGGGAAAGAACTACAATCCCATGAAGCATTGCGAACAGGGTAGTTGGTTTAAAAATGATAGAGAAATATAAAATTGATCATTTACAAATGCTGATTATAGGGCCGTTTACACAACACTGTTTTCAACTAAAAACGGAAAACTTTGTATGCGTTTTGGTCGTTCATTTACACAACAATGGTGTTTTGGGGGCCTGAAAACGCAAAGTTTTGAAAACGGGTTTCAAAGTTTTTGAAAATAATACCATTATTGTCTCAGTGTAAACTACAAAAACGTGCATCTGTGAAAACAGTAACGTCATGCACATGTGTATTACGTGTTCAGTCTATAGCCGCGTAGTGTTTCTTTACAAAGTGACATCGCCATCTACTGGCCTGGCAGCATAATCCAGCATTTTTAGACATTTTTACGGATCCATGTGAATGGGGATCATTTTGAGAACGATATACACACACACAAATATTTCAGTATTTTGAGAGCATAAAGGAGATCGACTCAATTACATGATTCGCAGTGCTTCATGGGAGTGGGCGGAGCTAAAGTGCTATTTTGGTGCTATTTTTTTTTTTTAATGTTGCGATCCTATTGGACTTATGATAGCAACCTGAATTGTAACAAAGCACTGTTGGCCAGAGGAGAACTGGCACCCCGACTAAGCCTGGTTTCTCCCAAGGTTTTTTTCTCCATTTTAACACCAATTTGCCACTTGTCTGCCACCTAATGTCACCTGATGGAGTTTGGGTTCCTTGCCGCTGTCGCCTCTGGCTTGCTTAGTTGGGGACACTTGACTTGACATTTGATATTCAACAGTGCTTTGATCTGCCTGCATTGACACTATTCTTTAAGAGCTGCTGTGCAGCCAAACAATGTACCAGTTATCAATGTAAAGCTGCTTTGACACAATCTACATTGTAAAAAGCGCTATATAAATAAAGGTGACTTGACTTGACTTGGCACGTTTAGCTTTTTCCGACTCTCTGATTGGTGTCAATTTTCTGTACAGCATCATGTAGTTTTTCTGCTGTTAAACAATTATTTTAAATATTAGCTGCAATAATGCAGGCTGGCGGCTTCAGCAGAGGCAGATACCATGAATTAACAACCTCGTAGCTCACAGGTTTATAAGTTATCGTTCAAAATCAATTTCCCTATGGAGAAAATTAATGGAGATTTTACTTCCGGAACTCGACTGTTGCACTCTATAGTGGCAAAAGTGTTTTGCAATGCAAGATGAAAAAATAAGTACATTGTACCTAACAATTCTTTTTTTCTTCTTTTGATGCAAGTACACAGTATTTAAAGACAAAAAAACAATAAAGTAAATATTACATGTAACAGAAAAGGGATGTCAAACACTAGTTCTGAAACCAGGCCACGGTATGACAAAAATGGAGAACCGAAAGGAATGCAAGGTGCAGATGATAGTGTATGAGGCTTTCCTCATGCACAAAGGAATGTTATCTGTCCTGTTAACAAAGCGAGATGTTTGAATCGCAACTGACAGACATGCTGTGTCAGAAAGCATGTGGCCGAACGTGTTTGGATGCCTTCAAACTGAGGTGACCTCCACCATCGGGGGACTTTCTCTGCTGTAAAGTCTACAACTATTTCTCTCTTACTGTTTTCATTAAAGTGCTTTGAGCAGAGAAGCGTTAACTAGTTATCGGTGACTCAAACTGCAAATATTTGACAGGCAAACAATCACACATCTCATCATCAAATCAGTGTGAGCGGTGACAGAAAGGGAATCGAATGATGCAGTATTGCAAAATGCATATTTTTACTACAACAATGAGCAAGAAAAAAAAATGTCAGTCATGATGATGTGCTTGAGAACTTCAAGAATGTGTCCCTTAAGACATCACATGACAAATTTAAAAGCTGATAAAGAGTTTAGTCATAATAACTTGTTATCAACAACTATCTCCAGGTAGGTGGCTCAACAACAATGACTTGTAAAGCTGTGATATTCTTTACAACACCCTTATTCCCTCCATTTACTTAATTTGTCACAACAATAATCTGTCTTTCTGGCTTGCTGATATTCTCCAACAGTAATGCGGTTAAAAATGTTCATATTATATCAAAAAACATTTTACTGTATGTTGTAATTTGGCACAAGTGTGATTTTAATTGATTTCATTCATTATTTTTTTTTTATTTTTTCCCATCTAAGTCTATTTTTAAACAAATGTATGACAATGACATTTTTTGCCTCTTCAGGCAAGCAACAGTTGCACATTCTTGTATAATCATTATGCAAAAGACATATCTATTTGTCAGCTTTGGAATGTGATATATAATTCAATTAGAACAAAAAGAACATGCATAAACATGTATTTTCCAAATAATGGTTTACACCCTTTACAGTTAATATGACTCCAGGTCCACTCACCATATCCACATTTACAAAGATCTCAGCTCCTTGGATGATTTCTTCAGTGTCCATAGTTGTGTTTTAAAATATATATTAATAGGGAAAAAGATCTCACCTAATAAAAGTACTTTGATTTCTTTCCGTTCTCTTTTCTTCTGGTCTGCGAGGATTCTTTTGATTTCATTGTGTATTACTATGGCGTTTTTCTCCTCTTCAGACAAGCAACAGGTGCACGTCGTATAGCACCATCTCCAACAGCTCCCCATCTTTCCTATAGGACAGAATGAAACTTTCTGAAGACCACATATGAGTTCAGTTTCACTTTTAATGTAATGGTTCTTTAAAAAATTGCGAAATTTACAACGTATACAATAGCGATGTTGTTTTGAATCGAATCTTATGAAAATAATCAATTGAACCGGATCACAAAACCGTCTGAACAATTCGTTCGCGACTGTATCGGTCCAAGAGGTTTTTCAGTGAACGATTAGCAAGTAGCATTTTATTAAGTGCGCAGGAATATTTTTAGCTAAGAGGTGTAAATGAATTATGTCAAATTGCATTTATAGGTACAAATATACTTTGTTTTTAAGAGCCTGCAACAGACTAAACTGAGACACACGAGCTTGAAATATGCTAGAGGTATTTGCGTTGTGACAGAAAAGAATCACTGAATCGTTTTTAAAACTGCTCGAAAGAACCGATTCGAGGACATTAGCTGAACTTCCATCATTAGTGTACACTCAAATGTATAAAATTCCATTCGAATGTATACGTATGTATTAATGCACTGTTTTGGTGAAAACCAACTATTGTTTAATTCTGATATCGTTTTAAAGCTCTATTTAAAACACATTTCACAACCTCGGACTTCCCCTAAGAAGAAAAAGACGAAACCTAATAATTATAATCACAGGTGCGCAGTACCTTTTAATATAATTATAAAGACAAGGAAAAAAGATATACAATATAAAGGCGTCAAATCACTCACCTTTATTCGTCGACACACCTGTTCGGAGCCAGTAAAGCCTTTACGAAACACGATCCATTTTCCTCCCTTAGCCGAACTGGATATGAACCAATTTCTGTCTCCTGTAGAAGTTTTCTCAGAAGTTTCTCCCCCCCAAAAATCCTAATTTTACTGTAAACGTTACATCATTTCCCCCCTGCCTTCAGACAGATCTACCTGCAACTCAGGAAAGTCCTTCTTGAACTGAGTGAATATGGGCTGTCTCAAAACCTATAGGTTGTGTAGTCAGCTGCTTACTGAGACAGCGGTATAAGGCATTTAGGTGGCGCACGCGTTCTTGTGTTTAAATGCTGCTAGACGGAGTGCCACGGAAAAGAATGCAGGGGTCTCGAGGCGCGTTTTCAAAAGTTTTTATCTTGACGCGAAACGCTCGTAACGCGACGCAACGTCCGTCTGGCGCATGCGTATAGAGATCGAAAATAGTACCGACCGACAAGAACGCGCCCGATGTGAACGCCCCCCCCTAGGCGTGTACCAGTCAGCATTTTTAGGCATCATATCTCCCAGCAATGCCGTCTTGTTGGACAGCTTCCTAAGTTTTGAAACCCATGCGTTAATAAGTGGAATTAACACTATATAAAGTGACTATAAACCTAAAAGCTGTATGCTAATCCACTAATATTGACATTGAATAGAATATACAGTAGGCTTACTTACTACACTGACCTAAGAAAATGAGTATAGATTATACATAAGCCTATAGATGATACAAAACCTGTTTTAGAAGTCACAAGTGGTGTTAATTTCTTGAATAGCTGTGCAGGTATTTGACACTCCTCTCTCGGGCTCTGTGGATGTCAGTCTTTTGTCTCCGCAGGCCGAACCGGTTTATCAGGCCTTTCTTAGAGTGTTGTGAGATATTGAGATTGCCTATAGTCCACATATCGCCATGGGAACCAGGTAAGTAAGTCAAAGTCCTGGAGAAACTCAAAATGATTTTGGTATATTTTTAAACAGAGAATCAAGCTATCTAGCAACCTTAGAACAATTGTAATATATTGGTAAATATCACCTGTTTTTAGCTATGTTATTCCAGGCAGTTGCCACATGGTGCCATCAGAGATCTAAGAATAGTCCCCAATATATATATATATATATATATATATATATATATATATATATATATATATACACACACACACACACACACACACACACAGACAAATATGATGGGCAACTGATTCAGCTGGAACTAGTGACCTGAAAAGGACTTGAAGGAAGATGGCAGCTTGCATCCAGTTATGCAAGGCAAATAGACACAAAACAAACTTTTGAGTAAACTTGGCTGTTTTGTGCCCTGCAAAGGTCAACATTTTATTACTTCCGGTTTCATCTTAATATAGGCTGATATAACATAACATAACATAACATAACATAACATAACATAAAAGTTCATTTCACTTCCAGGATATGTTTTGGAGTGTACCTTATTTGTGAAGTATATTTGCACCATCTGTTGTGAAAGCTGTAGTTGCGGAATTGCTGTTCACTCTAAATGCATTGCAATAAAGATTGATTTAGCTTTGATACTAAAACAATTCAAAATGGGTTTGATTTGTCGAACTGCTTTAAATGACATAAAATCAAAACACGTGCTTCGATTTACAAGAATATGTATGAATTTTTATTGCTTTTGTTCAATGACCTATTTTCAGTGGAAAATGTATGCATCCTCTATTTTCGTATTATAGATTTAAATGGTCATGAGATGTCGTGGCTTTTTGGTTACAAAAAGACACTGTGCCCTTTATGTCCTAAAGAATAGTGGATAGTGTGATAATGTGTATGTGTAGGGTTCCTGGAAATCCCTGACATTGTATTTAATTTAACATGTTTGACTGGTCCAGTGTCACACTGGTGCTACAATCTGTGTTATAAAACTTAAATCTTAAATTTGATTGGCTGAGCAGCGTTCTAACAGGACTAGGACTAATTAAAGGTATAGCTGTCAACTTTTATGTCAAATTCTTAAACAATCTAATTTAATTAGAATAATAAGACTAGGGCTGTTACCAATAAAATGAATTAAGTATCAACAAAATCCGTGCTTGCACTGCAGAGATGGAACAGAAGCTGCTTCTGAAGTGGCATTAGATGTATTTACACAGACTTTAATGCAGATCAGGGGTGGCATGGATGCATGATTATAATTGCATAAATAATCTTATAAGATCAATGTTTTACATTTAACATTTTAAATATATATAAATATGAATGTGAAAAATAAATTATGTTAAATAAATTATGAAAGTCACTGTCTTAATGAATGTGCCATGGAATCATTTGATTTGTTCAAAAGGTCTGATTCGTTCAGGAACCAAGCAAGTGACTGATGACCATGGGTGCGTCTCAAACGAGTTTCCTAGGTCACTAATCAGTATATCATGTACACAAATTCAGGCAGTAAGGACCCTCTCTCAGTACACATTGGGACACTGATGACCCTATTTCCAGCATCATGACAACTTCCCTACTGGTATTTATGAACAACAGCAGAACTGATATCTTTATTATATTCTTTTTTAATGTTATTTAAAGTACAGTTTGAATTGTATTTTTAAAAAAAACATCTATCAGGGGTCATTTTGTGTAGTGAGTTGGCTCACATGATTTAAGTTTCGCACTTCAGAACTTCTGTTAACCAGGGAGCATCGATGTTCACTATGTTCCCTTTTCATGGTGCATTGTGGTACTTTTCAGGGAGTGAATGTTTCAGTTCACTGGAAGGATTTTACGATTAAAAAAAATTGCCAACTCCCTGATCAGTGCCCTGACTGCTGAACTAGGGAGCTGAATTAGACGCATCCTTCGTGAATGGGTAATTGAATGAATTATATCATGGATTCATTCAATAACTAATGAGATGATGCAAGACGCTTCTGCTGTGGATTTGATTGGAACCATTTTTGTTGGTGATATAGAGCAAAAACAGTGTCCTTGAACACATTTTAGCCGCACTGGCAGGAAAAAAGGTTGCAAACATACACTTACAAACTTCCCTAAGCACTTCCCCTTTGGGGGATCCCTAATGCCATTTTGAAGTGTTCGTCAAGTAGGCAAGGGAAGTTTATTTGGACATACCCTCAATTTTGACCAAGAAACGCATTATTCCCAGTTGAAGAATGTCACGTGTGGGCATCTAGAAAAATGGTAATTATGACATGGCATGAATGCAGCAACTCTTCAAGCAGATCCATAGACCACAACGCAACACGATTGTGATGTCACAGCAGATCGTGCTTAATTTACCCCCACCCCACACAACTCACAGAGATATTGTGATATTGCAGTTATTTTGACATTTAACCACATAATACTTGTAGCTACCTCAAGCTGACTGTTTTTTTTTTTACACAGTTAAAGTGTATTGTATTGTTATCCTTTACACTTGTGTAATGTTTTATATTTTCTCCAACAGCCCAAGCATACATATAGGCCAATAGGAAATTGACTCATAATCACATTTTGTCCAAGAATGCTCTGTTATAAATAATGATAAAACATTCATTTGGCTGATGATTATGCAAACTGAAGGTGCATTTGGGGCTCATAATAATTCAAACTCCTTTAAGGCTACGAGGAGGACAGCGTCTTTCACGTCGGTGAAGACTTTTTGGATGTTTCTGGTGTCCGTGGCACAAGTGAAGTGAGAGTAGATGTTTTTGGAGTTCTTTGTCTCGTAGGAAACTGCTTTGTGTTTATATAAACTTCTGATGAACAACATGGCGTCTTGAACGTCCCGACGTTTACCTGAAGGTGGTGTCAAACCACAGGAAAGGAAAGGAAGAGTGAATCAGGTATGACAAACATGAGAATCGCACATAATGCTGCCTTTCACTTTAATTAAATGTGCACCAAATTACCTTTAAATCCAGGAAAGTATGTTTTTAGATCTGAGAACTGAATCTTCTCAGCCAGGATGTCCATTTTGTTTAGGAACAGGATGACGGAGGAATTAGCAAACCAATTTGAGTGGATGGTCATGTAGAACAGTGACAAGCTCTCTTCCATACGGTTCTGTAGCCAAAGAGAGGAAGAGTACAAAGATTAGCAGATTTATCAATATTACACAGGAAGGACAGGAGAGATAATAGGAAACATACATCCTTGTTATTCTCCTCCAGAAGTTGGTCATACTCGCTGAGGGAGGCTAGAAATATGAGCGACATCACATTCTCAAAGCAATGGATCCACTTTCTTCTCTGTCCCCTCTGACCACCGACATCTACAATCCTGAAAAGAAAGACCAACAATCAAGTTTAGTCCAATCCACTTTTCTGTTTGATCTGGTATGGTTCATTTGCACCAGGCCTAGATTTGTCCCTAAAATCTGTTCCTTCTTTCTTTGTTACATTTCTTCTGAACCAGATCACCTTGATTTCCTCAAACATTTGGTCTGTCTGCATAATTAACTCATTTGCATGAGGTTCCTTGTAGGTTATGTAAACACAAGAAACCACATGCAATGTGTCAGCAATGGGTTCAAAAAAGGAAATAAAAGTGCTGGATCTATTTGCAAGAAGTAAATTTTAATCAGAATAAACTCAGTAACACTACACTACACTAAAGGAAATCTAGAAACCAAAACACAGGAAACAGAACAACCACATTATGTCATTGTGGTGTAAATGTACCCTGAAGCAAAACCCTAACACAGAGCTGGGGGGTATTCCAGAAAGCAGGTTATGTGACATAGCTTTTACAGCCATGTTATCTTTGCAAGCACAAACTGTTATTTAGTTAGGAGTGCAGTCTTTTTTAATTATATAATTAGCTTCAAACAAACAATATAGTTTTTATTCACAGTCAGTAAAGAAATAAAACGAAAAATGATTGCACAACCACCCTAGTCCTAAATAGAGTCCATTTCCATGGTGACTCGTGGATTCGTCGAGAATGTCTTTTGTGTAGTACTGAAATAGTACACTTACATGTATACTTCCAGTACATTGATATTAATATACTTACTATATGAAGTATACTTAAAATATACTTGAGCTTTACATAAGTACACTTAAAGGATTAGTTCACTTTGAAATGAAAATTAGCCCAAGCTTTACTCACCCTCAAGCCATCCTAGGTGTATAGGACTTTCTTCTTTCTGATGAACACAATCTGAGAAATATTAATAAATATCCTGACGCATCCAAGCTTTATAATGGCAGTAATAGGGATCAATGAGTATGAGCTGAAGAAAATGCTTCCATCCACATCCATCTATCATAAATATGTGCTCCACACAGCTCCGGGGGGTTAATAAAGGCCTTCTGAAGTGAAGCGATGCATTTGTGTTAAAATATATCCATATTTAAACAAGTTATGAAGTAAAATATGTAGCTTCCGCCAGACCATTTTCCATATTGAAGTTACGAAGAAAGTGTAAACTGGCGTCACGTCAGTTAGACTTTTTCTGTAAGTTGAATAGAGAAAGCGTAGGACGTAGCGTAAGCTTTGTGAACTGCAAGAGTTTTACACTTTCTGCGTACATTGAATACACAAGGCGGCTCGTGCGGGAGCTAGATAATTTACTTCACAACTTGTTAAATATGGATTTTTTTTTTTTTTTTTTTACACAAACGCATTGCTTCACTTCAGAATGCCTTTATTAACCCCCCGGAGCCATGTGGAGCACATTTTTATGATGGATGGATGTGGATGAAAGCACTTTCTTCAGCTCATACTCATTGATCCCTATCACTGCTTGGATGCATCAGGATATTTATTAATATACTGTAACTCAGATTGTATTCATCAGAAAGAACAAAGTCATTTACACCTAGGATGGCTTGAGGGTGAGTAAAGCTTGGGCTAATTTTCATTTCAAAGTGAACTAATCCTTTAATAAAATTAACTTGAATATACTTACTTTTTGTAAGGGGTAGCTGTGATACATTGTCATTATTGTGAAATAAAATGACTCATGCTGAGATTTTGGTCATATTGCCCTCCCCTACTTCAAAATATCTTCTTTTGTGTTCCACAGAACAACTTATAATGTTAAAAGGTTTGGTTGGTCATTGCCGTACCTGAGAGTCATCTTCTCCAATGCAAAGCAATGGTCTGTGATGCCAGTAGTGGGGAATCGGACTTGAAGAATATCTTGATTTGTAGGGATGTAGCCTTCGGCTGTAATGCGGTCCAAGTTACCAATAAAGCTTTAAGAAACACATAATTCAAACACTTTTATTAAAAACCATACCATGTGCCATATAATTGGTTATGAAGGCGTTGTTTGCATAATTATTTGCATATTCATCAGGTGAATTGTCAGTGGCATCACACTGTAAAACTCAATAAGTTCAGAATACTCAAAACATTTAAGTTAACTAACTTATTTTTTTTAAGTTGGTAGAACTTAATTTTTTTTGTGACAACTGGGGCGGGGCCGAGAGCCGTGGAGGTGGAGCAAGGCCAGTGTGGTGCACAGGTGTCTCTCATTAACAATCACATCACTGGCATTCCTTCGCTCCCACGGTTCTCAGCCTCGCCCCACTCAAGTACATATAGTTAATTTACATAAACATCACATTCAGATCTTGGTTAAATGTTAGTTAGCAAAAAACACATGCTATTATAACTATCAAAGAGACTGTCAATATATATTTGCATGTATGTAATCAAACAACATACAGTATATGTGGTCTTAAGTTTTGCAGCCCATCCTCAACCTAACCACACGGTCTACTCTTCACCAGAATGGTAACCCTACAAAACTAACATAACAGAACCCCCTGTCAATCCCAACATAACACAACATTAAACACTAACTTATGTCTCCCTATGTTAATCTTATGCAAAAACACACAAAATAACACTTCATTTCAACATTTATACAGTCTGATGCAAAGCATGCTGGGAATTAGAAATCTGCTGCAACTCAACTCAATCATATTAAGTTAGTGCCATAGTGCCATGGGCAAAGCATGGGCAAAACAATTTAGTTTACTTGAAATATGTCAGTGCTGTGAACTCAAAAGTAAAAGAAAGTTTTAAATACTCATAACAGTTAATTTAACTGAATTAATTTGTTTAATTTAAGTTTGTCCTACTCAAACGAATTAAGTATTTTGAGCGTTAGGGTTTACAGTGCAGGAAAAGACAGCAGGAAATAGACAAACATGCAGGAAGTCAGTAAAAGACAGGAATTGTCTTGAACACACTTACTACTTAGTGGAGTCCAGTAGCTGATACTCTCTGCGCCGTTTGTAGCAGATCTTAACGCCTTGATCTTCCCATAGGTGACGAATAGCCTCTACATAACTTCTCTGCAGCTGAGTTATCTGATGTATGTCCTGATCCTGGAACCACTGGGCATAAATCTACAGATATCACAGAACTAATGAGACAGCAAATACATCACAGTACAAGATCCAGTCTTCATTAAAGCACCCCTATTATGCTATTTAAAGGTTCCTAATTTTATTTTGGACATCTCCTACAAAAGGTTTACATGCATGCAAGGTAAAAAAAAAAATTCTCATAATATACATTGCAGCATCACCTCTTTTCTCACAGTGTCTGAAACGATTTGATAAAGGATTTGGTCTCTCTAAACCCCTTCTTTCCGAGAGCCTACTCAGCTCTGATTGGTCAGAGGACCCAGTCTGTTGTGATTGGTCTACAGCTTACAGAGCATGTCAGAAACGAAAAACCAATTACCATATCTGAATTTTTAGCTCTGGAAGCTTCCTCAGCACTTGATACACAGTGATACGAACAGTAACGATAGTGTTGGTTTTGCTGCTTTGACTGTCGGGAAGAAGTCTGTTGGCAAAAGTGTGCATCGAGGGCGCATAATGACCGCAAAAGGGGGTGATCTCGAGCACCCTTCTGAAACCTAAAATGACAAATGGGACACCCTATGGTCTCGAGGACTTCACGATCATGTCCACGCGGTGGCTATTGTAAGTCCACAAGTCCATAAGTGCATATGTGCTATTTGGGACAGGGCCAGTAACTCGATTTATTGTGCTCTTTGATCTTTGCAGACCTTTTACTTCCTCTAAGAGCTACATTATATTGCCAAAAGTTTTGGGACGCCTGCCTTTACGTGCACATGAACTTTAATGACATCCCATTCTTAATCTGTAGGGTTTAATATGGAGTTGGCCCACCCTTTGCAGCTATAACAGCCTCAACTCTTCTGGGAAGGCTTTCCACAAGGTTTAGGAGTGTGTTTATGGGAATTTTTGACCATTCTTCTAGAAGCGCATTTGTGAGGTCAGGCACTGATGTTGGCGAGAAGGCCTGGCTTGCAGTCTCCACTCTAATTCATTCTAATTCATCCCAGAGTCATCCCAGAGTCCTGACCTCAACCTGACAGAACACCTTCTATCGGGTTGAGGTCAGGACTCTGTGCAGGCCAGTCAAGTTCCTCCACACCAAACTCGCTCATCCATGTCTTTATGGACCTTGCTTTGTGCACTGGTGCGCAGTCATGTTGGAACAGGAAGGGGCCATCCCCAAACTTTAAGAGTTCCTTTCACTGGAACTAAGGGGTCAAGCTCAACCCCTGAAAAACAACCCCACACCATAATCCCCCTCCACCAAACATTACACTTGGCACAACGCAGTCAGGCAAGTACCGTTCTCCTGGCAACCGCCAAACCCAGACTTGTTCATTGGATTGCCAGACAGAGAAGCGAGATTCGTCACTCCACTCAACTGCTCTAGAGTCCAGTGGCGGCAAGCTTTACACCACTGCATCCGACGCTTTGCATTGCACTTGGTGATGTAAGGCTTGGATGCAGCTGCTAGGCCACGGAAACCCATTCTATGAAGCTCTCTACGCGCTGTTTTTGAGCTAATCTGAAGGCCACATGAAGTTTGGAGGTCTGTAGCTATTGACTCTGCAGAAAGTTGGAGACTTCTGCACACTGTGCGCCTCAGCATGCACTGACCCCGCTCTGTGATTTTACGTGGCCTACCACTTCGTGGCTGAGTTGCTGTTGTTCCCAATTGCTTCCACATTGTTATGATACCACTAACAGTTGACCGTGGAATATTTAGTAGTGAGAAAATTTCACAAATGGACTTTTTGCACAGGTGGCAACCTATCACGGTACCACGCTTGAATTCACTGAGCTCCTGAGAGCGACCCATTCTTTCACAAATGTTTGTAGAAGCAGTCTGCATGCCTAGGTGCTTGATTTTATACACCTGTGGCCATGGAAGTGATTGGAACACCTGAATTCAATGATTTGGAGGGGTGTCCCAATACTTTTGGCAATATAGTGTATATTAGAAAGGTAGCATTCAAAAAAGCATAATAGGGGCACTTTAAATTAGTGCAAACATACAGATAAAAATGGGTGAATTTTTCTTAGTGTTATTATATATGTATAAATAATTTAATAATTAACATTTTTAAAATCTTTTATATTTATCTATAATAAAATAGAGTTTATTCATTTATTTTTGCCAATCCCACCACCCATATGATTGTTGACATAAAATGGCCCTCTTGAATCTCCAGGCTCTACAGAAACACACACTTGATCACCTCGTTCTGTGGGTTGGAGTAGGGAATCTTTAGTGTGCTCATGGCTTCTGTTATTGCACTCATTGCTTTGAAGATATTCTGGAAAACCAGTTTAGTGTAGCTGTGCTTCTCGTCTTCTGAGAAGTCCTTTCCATGAATAATCCTCATCTGCTTCATAAACGTTGTCTTTCCGCTTTCTCCAGTGCCTAAATCAAAGCAAAAAATCATGTACTTCAGCATTAAAAACCTGCGAACAGGAAGATAAATGTGCTTACTAATAGTGGATTACATAACTTTACACTGCTCTAAAAATAGTCACTTGCAATTAAGCACAGTGGAATGCGATCTGTCTAAGAATAATATATTCATTAATTTAGTTGTCTTTACAAAAACGCAGCACTAGGTGTGTTTTGATATTTCTTCCTTAAATATGTCTTTATGTTTTGTGTTACAAAAATGTTGTTCCTGCTTAGCAAAGGTTAGCAAAGATTAAAAACAACAAAACCATTCCACTGAATTTGATCCCTGCTTGTCAAAAAGCAAAAACTTCAAATAAGATTTCAGGGTAAATATCAAAAGATGATGAGACAAAATAAATTTTAACTTTAAAAGTAGAGTGTAATTATCTAGTTATATAAGATTGGTCAGCAAAATAATATATTATTATAATAAAGGGTCAACAAAAAGTGTATGATTGTCATTGTATTAGAAAATATAGCAAAATATCAAACCACCTGACAGCACAAGCACACTTTTCAAGCAAAACTTTTCACAAAAAAAGTCATGACACCTGAGTGAAGGGGAACTGAAGTCAAGCATCTATTAAAATCATCTCAGGACCAGAAAAGTGAAGTTACTTTTAAATCACAGGTCTAATCTACGGTCTAATCTAACAGCTCTTATATAATCACATTTCAGGAAAGTCCCTCAAGAGATGGTGTAACATACCCAAAATGACTTTACTGAATTTACTAAAACAACATTTAATGCTGACTAAATTTACTTTCACATTCAGAGAAAAAAATGTCTTCAAATAATTTTTCACCAAGATAAATGGAGTCTATTTTGTGTGCTTATTTTGTACTTTTTCTACATGATGACTTAAAATGAATCAACATGTTTTAATACAACTCTGATAAAAGACCGACAGAGTCATCTCACCTAATAAAAGCAACTTGACTTCTCTCCGTTCTCTTTTCCTCTGCTCTGCAAGGATGTGTTTGATTTCCTTATTTATGGCAATGGCGCTCCTGTCCTCTTCAGACAAGAAACAGGTGCAACATCCACAGTAGTAGTACTGCCCCATTTCTCCAACAGAAATTAAGCAACTACAAAAACATAAATAATTCTTATAGTTATAGCCTAATATTCAGCATTATATTTTAATTCCTTTTTAAATGGCCATGTAGGGGGTGAATTAAAGTCGACTGGGACACTTTTTCCAAGTCAAATGGCAAAAAGTGTCCCAATCACGCTGAATTCACCCTATGTTTGTAAGTTCTTAAATGCAAATTTGGCAGTTTGGGTTTCTTGGACCTAGTGTGCGGGAAGCTTGAAATGGAAAACCGGGAGTGAAGTTTAAACGGAGTAGTTACAAAATGTTTTGAGGCGGTAGGGAAATGTAAACCCGCTCCACTCTAATCCAAACCGGTTTTTAGTTTGTGCCGTGACACGAAAAGCCTGTAAATATTGTTTTTTTTTTTTTTTTTTTTTTTTTTTTTTAACTCTATATCAGGGCTGTAACCACCACACTGGTTGTGAGGATTATTCTTTAAAAAAAAAAAAAAAAAAAGTTGAAAAAGTTATTATTTTAGGGTGGTCTAACTCAGCGGTCTAACAGCGCTCGTCAATGTTAAAATGACTATGACGATCAGTCAAATCCAAGAAGGCGGGCTTTAGTGTAAACAGAAGCAGCGCGCGAATTAACGGTCAGTGCAAGGGAAGGTTTAAGGAGCTAAACATTTAATATTTAACTATTGTTTTATGATATAAATGTTAAATGTACGACGGTAATATCCATTGATGCAAACTACTGTTAATTGAAAATATATATTTAACGTGAGTCTGCATTTTGTAATTGAATGTGACGTGACAAAAGTGAATGTGCATTATTTGAATGAATTTAATGAACGTATGCCTGTTTTCCTGCTAGATTTTAAGTAAACTATATAAAATCAGACCTAAACTAGAACTTTAATCCTTAAACCTACTAGAACAACAAAAGATAGTTTTGTCCCCCACTCCCCCGTGTAACGTTACAAGACATTGTTAAGGCCTAATATTATTAACAGGTACGGAAGGGGTTTTGTTACACTCAAAATCGACATTCAGGTTAACCGCACTGTTGTGTGATATTGCTAAATTTAATTTAATTGTTTATTATAGTACATGAAAGCAATATTACACTCAAAATTGATTGGTTATTAAGCACTCTTGCTTGTTGCTTAATTAAAATAAGCCGAACTTTTAACGTAATGTGTAAATACAACCACCACTAATAAGCGTAAAATTCTGTGATAAAATGTAGATGTATTTCTCCATCATTGACTGAAATGAAAATGTGAAAGTTCTTTTGTGGACAACAGCAAAAAACTAAGTAAACATTGGTAACAAAGAGAATCACTCACCTTCATTCGTAAAACCTACGGCGTGAAGTTGAAAACACTAGGCTATCCATCTTCCTTGAAACAAACAGTTGCTGTGGCACCTTGAAGGAGTTTCCCCAAGCCTAGTTTTCTGTCAATTGCATCACGTTCATTCACTACAGATAAACCAGTTGCACTTCCCGAAAGTCTGCCTTTAATGCATAATATGCCAGGTATGTTGCAGAGCAGAAGAGAACCAATGGCCAGTCAGTGGAATGCGCGCCCTGACATTCCTCCCAGCTACTCACCTCAAAATCTGTATGAGTTTCTTTTTTTTCTTCTATTGAACACAAAAGAAGATATTTTAAAGAATGTGGGTAACCAGACAATTTATGGCACCCATTGACTTCTGTAATAGGAAAAAAAAAATTGAAGTCAGTGGGTGCCATCAACTGTCTGGTTACCCACATTCTTTAAAATATCTTCTTTTGTGTTCAACAGAAGAAATAAATACAAATTTGGAACCATTTGAGGGTGAGTAAAGACAAAATTTTCATTTTTGGGTGAACTATCCTTTTTAACTAAAAGCAGCTATTTCCATAGTGTTTATTATCTGTTTATGTTTATTTATTACGTTACTTTCTAGGGGGAATGGGGCTAGTTGTCACACAGGGAGTCTTATAAGCTATGGGACTGATTGTCACATTTGTTTGACACAATTTATTGTATAAATGTAGCAGAAAGTCGATTATAAGCTGTGTTGTGGCAGGTTCTCATTGGCCCAGTTTCCTGCATTTTCAGTGATTCAATCAGAAGTGGTCGCTTTTTTTACTGAATTGGGAAATGTTGTCACTAAAGTCTGAAACATTGTGTTCAATGAACTGTATCATTTTTTTCCTGGGCAATAATGGTGGAAATGAAAAGGGTTTTTCTTTGTAGTCAAGACTTTAAGACATGTGCCTATATAGATTTTCAAAACTGATTTTCAAAAATAAACTTTCCCTTGAGAAATATTCACTAGTTAGTAGTAACAATTGTAATGTAGAATTTAAAAGCAAATAATTGATAACTGAATTTGTTACCAACAACAGAATAGATATCCTACTAGTCAACTGCTGAAATAGTTACTAGCAAGTAGCAACTACAGGATCAGTATTAGTAAATTCTAAATAGTTACTGGCTACAATATAATTATTTTTAAGTTATACATGAATTAAAATGAGAAGTGAGAACACGCCCCTGCCTTATTGATGTTAGTTAAATTCAAAATTGTCACATGACTATTTAATTTACAATATGTTGAATAACTGAATGAGAATTACTCCATATATGAGGTTATAGATAAACATCAGATCTGCTTCTGCAAATGAATCCCAAAAATGTGAGCATGTAAATATTTTTATTTTTTAACAAGATAAGTGTAGTGAAAACCCTGTCACCAATAATGTTAAAACATGTTGATCCAGCAAAAGCTGCTTTATAAAATAGTAGTCTTTGAATGCAGATGGATTGACATTGAGAACAGTACAGTCTAATGCTGACTGAGTGCAACTGAAGGTGCATTTTTGGGCTCATTATAACATTTTACACTTCTCTAAAACTTGTGACAGAACAGTGTGTTCAACATCCAAGAAGAGTATCCGGGGGTTAATGAACTCCATGGCACAGATGAAGTGAGAGTAAATGTTTTTGGACTTCTCACTGCTACCTGCTTTCTGTTTATATAACTCTTCGATGAACTGCATGGCATCTTGAACATCCTGACGTTTGCCTGAAGGTGGCGCCAACCCACAAAGGAAGCAAAAGGAAGAATGAATCAGGTATGACAAAGAAAATAGATCACACAGAAAATGCTGCCTTTCACTTTAATTGAATGTGCACCAATCTACCTTTAAATCCAGGAAAGTATGTTTTTAAATCCGAGAACTGAATCTTCTCGGCCAAGATGTCCATTTTGTTCAGGAACAGGATGATGGAGGATTTAGCAAACAACGGTGAGTGTATGGTCGAGTAGAACAGTGACAAGCTCTCTTCCATACGATTCTGTAGCCAAAGAGAGGAAGAGTACAAAGATTAACAGATTTATTACATAGGAAGGACAGGAGACATATGAGAACAAACTGACATTAGGTAATACAGAGTGCCTGCCCCCCTTTTCAGCGGATTGTAAAATAGTCTGCAACTGAGGGCCCAATCTGCCCTATCTGCAATCAACTAAGCCAATCTGCAGCGAGGTGAATCACAACACAACAAACTTTGATTTGAAGCAAAAAAACAAAACAAACAAAAAATTGACAAAAAGACAAAGGTACAAGACTGTGTACTTAATGGTTTTAGTGAGGGAAAGAACTTTAATCCCATGAAGCATTGCAAACAACAATTGAAATAAAATGATGGAAAAATATAAAACTACTCATTTACAAATGTTGATTATACGTATAAAAACAATATATTTTAAGTTTATTACAAAATATGCATTTGCATATATAACATAAACATATATATGTATATGTATATATATATATACCTGTTTATGTCAGTGAGGAATATGTTTACATCCACTTCCCAATGAAATCACGTGAGGTGCTCTTCTGGGTATGATAATCTTAATAATATCCTGTAGTGTGTGCTGCGCTACAAATTTCAAATCTTGTAGTGTGTGCATGTTTGAGATTTGTGAGAATAAAATCTGTGAAGATTCTCCTTATGTGTGTACTGCAACCAGATTTCATATTCGGTTAGGATTTAAAAACTCCTCTAGTGTGAGCTCGGCTTAAGTGAACATGGTCCAGAAGTGCTGTCATGTCCTGTGGGCCAAGGCTCATTTAAAATGGACTGTTTGAAAGTGGAAAAGTGTTCTATGGTCAGACGAGTCCAAATTTGACATTCCTGTTGGAAATCACAGACGCCGTGTCCTCCAGGCTAAAGAGGAGGGAGACCTTCCAGCTTGTTATCAGTGTTCAGTTCAAAAGCCACCATCTCTGATGGTATGGGGGTGCATAAGTGCATACGTTATGGGCAGCTTACATGTTTTGGAAGGCACTATGAATGCTGAAAGGTATATAAAGGTTTTAGAGCAACATATGCTTCCCTCCAGACAACATCTATTTCAGGGAAGGCCTTGTGAATTTCAGCAGAACAATGCAAAACCGCATACTGCAGCTAATACAACAGCATGGCTTCGTCGTAGAAGAGTCGGGGTGCTGAATTGGCCTGCCTGCAGTCCAGATCTTTCACCTATAGAGAACATTTGGCGCATCATTAAACGAAAAATACGTCAAAGACGACCACAAACTCTTCAGCAGCTGGAAACCTATATCAGGCAAGAATGGGATCAAATTCCAACACCAAAACTCCAGAAACTCATAACCTCGATGCCCAGACGTCTTCAAACTGTTCTGAAAAGAAGAGGAGATGCTACACCATGGTAAACATGCCCCCATCCCAACTATTTTGAGACCTGTAGCAGAATTTGAAATGAGCTCATTTTGTGCATAAAATTGTAAAATTTCTCAGTTTAAACATTTGTTATGTTATCTGTGTTCTATTGTGAATAAAATATTGGCTCATGTGATTTGAAAGTCTTTTAGTTTTCATTTTATTCAAATTTAAAAAATGTCCCAACATTTCCGTTATTCGAGTTGTATATTATATATATATATATATATATATATATATGTGCCTTTAAATCAGAAGTGCCTTTATATATCCAGGAAAGTATATATATATATATATATATATATGTATATATGTATGTATATGTATACATGCACAAACATTTCAGTATTTTGAAAGCGTAGGGAGATTGACTCATCATTTGCCGTGCTTCATGGGAGTGGGCGGAGCTAAAGAGCTATTTTGGATCATGATGCTTTCTTCGGCTCTCTGATTGGTGTAATTTTCTGTACAGCATCATGGGTAATGTAGTTTTTCACCAGGAATTCCACTGTTTAAAATGATTTTAAAAATGAGCTGAAATAATGGAGCCTGACAGCTTCAGCAGAAGCAAATATCACGGATTAACAACCTCACAGTAGGTCTGTTTTTCAAGGTTTATAAGTTATCGTTTAAAATCAATTTCCTTGTGGAGAAAAAGAATAATGTAAATGAGTTTTTACTTGTGTTCTTTTACTATGTTATGTTTAGAATGAAAAGATGTTTAGGTGAAAAAAGATGCCAGCTGAGCACACAACATTGTGGGATATGTAGTTGGTCATCTGGGTATTTTATAGTTAAAAGTTTACCCCAATGGTCAAATTTACCAAAATGTGAAGTGTACAACTGATGCAAGTACAGTATTCCACAATGCAATACACTCAACTTTAAATTTGGCTAATAAAATTACCATTATTTGATCAGACTGCCAATAATTCTGTATCTGAATTTCGAAATGCCACTTAAAAAAAAAAAAAAAAAAAAAAAACCTGATTGGTTGCTTTTCAGTCTGGTGATCTTTCCTTTTGGCCATATAGAAGGCAAGGCTAAAACTTTAAACCAAGAATGTACGCTCATATTACTGTCAATGGGAGAAAGTGCAACTGATGTTAGAAGCTCCGGAGGCCACAGAAACAACCAGTGTCCTGAGATGCACACTTAGGACTGCACATGCACATTGGCTGGACCAACTTGAAATATATGCTTGTTTCTTGTCAGTCGGAAGGCTGTGTCTTAGTAAGGCTGAATATCTTGGCTGCCACAGCATCAAGCTCCGTCAAAGGTTGTTTCAATTTTAAAGGATCCTTTGAAGGCAGCCTTCGTTTTGCATCCTTAATTTGGCCTGTTTTGAAGGATGCATCAAGTGTATCCATCACATCCTCCAAACACCCACAATCCTTTGCAAACATTCCAATTCACAAAAAAGAATTAGCATAAAATGAATCAGCACTGAGCTTGTCCAATTTCACTACGTAATGCAAGAGAAAAATAAATTATTTTGGAGATAAATGCACTGTTTTGTTTAGTTGTAAATTAATCACATAATGCTAAACTGTGCATAATGTAAACTACTGGGAGACTGGCTTTCTTTGGGGAAGAAGAGAGGCAAAAACATACTTTCTTGTTATTCTCCTCCAGAAGTTGGTCGTACTCGCTGAGGGAAGCTACAAATATGAGTGACGTCACATTCTGAAAGCAATGGATCCACTTCCTTCTCTGTCCCCTCTGACCACCGATATTTACAATCCTGAAAATACAGACAGACCAGAAATCAAGTTTAGTAATCTCATCCATTTTTTCCTTCCTTTCTGTCACATTTCATAATGTCGTCCAGTAACGGCTCCTGGATATAAATTTAGGTGGGGCAGATTCTGGGTCTTAGCACTAGTTTATGAGAAACATTTTGTAAGCTTTATATTCTAATCGCTGAACATATGCAGACACACTTTTGGCAGTGGTCTAATGTCCTTGCGTTATTCAGCCTGAGGGTGGCGCTCTAATGTTGATTGACAGGCACACGTAAGCTGTGTCCCAATTCGGGGGCTGCGTCCTCCGGAGGTCATATTTGAAGGCTGCTTACGTCATTGAGTCGGTCTCATTTAAGAAAAGTAACCGTAATAAAAATGACTTATTCCTTGTGGGGTGTAAAATACTGTATTTCTTATATATATATATATACAGGTGCTGGTCATATAATTAGAATATCATCAAAAAGTTAATTTATTTCACCAATTCCATTCAAAAAGTGAAACTTGTATATTATATTCATTCATTACACACAGACTGATATATTTCAAATGTTTATTTCTTTTAATTTTGATGATTATAACTGACAACTAAGGAAAATCCCAAATTCAGTATCTCAGAAAATTAGAATATTGTGAAAAGGTTCAATATTGAAGACACCTGGTGCCACACTCTAATCAGCTAGTTAACTCAAAACACCTGCAAAGGCCTTTAAATGGTCTCTCAGTCTAGTTCTGTAGGCTACACAATCATGGGGAAGACTGCTGACTTGACAGTTGTCCAAAAGACGACCATTGACACCTTGCACAAGGAGGGCAAGACACAAAAGTTCATTGCAAAAGAGGCTGGCTGTTCACAGAGCTCTGTGTCCAAGCACATTAATAGAGAGGCAAAGGGAAGGAAAAGATGTGGTAGAAAAAAGTGTACAAGCAATAGGGATAACCGCACCCTGGAAAGGATTGTGAAACAAAACCCATTCAAAAATGTGGGGGAGATTCACAAAGAGTGGACTGCAGCTGGAGTCAGTGCTTCAAGAACCACTACGCACAGACGTATGCAAGACATGGGTTTCAGCTGTCGCATTCCTTGTGTCAAGCCACTCTTGAACAACAGACAAGCGTCTCGCCCGGGCTAAAGACAAAAAGGACTGGACTGCTGCTGAGTGGTCCAAAGTTATGTTCTCTGATGAAAGTAAATTTTGCATTTCCTTTGGAAATCAGGGTCCCAGAGTCTGGAGGAAGAGAGGAGAGGCACACAATCCACGTTGCTTGAGGTCCAGTGTAAAGTTTCCACAGTCAGTGATGGTTTGGGATGCCATGTCATCTGCTGGTGTTGGTCCACTGTGTTTTCTGAGGTCCAAGGTCAACGCAGTCGTATACCAGGAAGTTTTAGAGCACTTCATGCTTCCTGCTGCTGACCAACTTTATGGAGATGCAGATTTCATTTTCCAACAGGACTTGGCACCTGCACACAGTGCCAAAGCTACCAGTACCTGGTTTAAGGACCATGGTATCCCTGTTCTTAATTGGCCAGCAAACTTGCCTGACCTTAACCCCATAGAAAATCTATGGGGTATTGTGAAGAGGAAGATGCGATATGCCAGACCCAACAATGCAGAACAGCTGAAGGCCACTATCAGAGCAACCTGGGCTCTTATAACACCTGAGCAGTGCCACAGACTGATCGACTCCATGCCACGCAGCATTGCTGCAGTAATTCAGGCAAAAGGAGCCCCAACTAAGTATTGAGTGCTGTACATGCTCATACTTTTCATGTTCATACTTTTTAGTTGGCCAAGATTTCTAAAAATCCTTTCTTTGTATTGGTCTTAAGTAATATTCTAATTTTCTGAGATACTAAATTTGGGATTTTCCTAGTTGTCAGTTATAATCATCAAAATTAAAAGAAATAAACATTTGAAATATATCAGTCTGTGTGTAATGAATGAATATAATATACAAGTTTCACTTTTTGAATAGAATTAGTGAAATAAATCAACTTTTTGATGATATTCTAATTATATGACCAGCACCTGTATATATATATATATATTTCTTTCTTACTTTGCAATCTAACGGTTACTTTTCTGAAATGAGACCGACTCGATGACGTATGGAGCCTTCAAATGCGAAGCCCCTGAATTGGAACACAGATATAGAACAATATCTTAGTTCACCCAAAAATGAAAGATAGTTCACCCAAAAATGAAAATTATCCCATGATTTACTCACCCTCAAGCCATCCTAGGTGTATATGACTTTCTTCTTTCAAACGAATACAATCGGAGTTGTATTATAAAATATCCTGACTCTTCCAAGCTTTATAATAGTAGTGAATGGCGCTCACGATTTTGAAGCCCAAAAAAAGTGCATTTATCATAAGTGTAATCCATATGGCTCCAAGGGGCTAATAAAGGCCTTCTGAAGCAAAGCAATGTTTTTTTGTAAGAAAAATATCCATACTAAAAACTTTATAAACTATAATAATTAGCTTCTGGCAAACGGCCGTACGCATCAAATTACGGCGGAAGTGAAATGGTTCAAACAAACAGAGCTAGGCAACAAACTTAAGCTCCTCTTCTCTTATATAGAAACCCTCTGACATTTCTCTTTAAAAATTCTCATTTTAGACTTCTAATTCATGACCGGTGTTTTGTTTTGCTCTATCCTCTAAGCTTCTACATTCGTCAATACGTCATTCGTCGCGTCAGAGGTCACTTTTCCACTGTAACTCGATGCGTACGGCTGAAGTACGCATCGAAGTACGGTGCGTTTTGCCTGAAGCTAGTTATTATATTTTATAAAGTTTTAAATATTACAAAAAAGCATTGATTCGCTTCAGAAGGCCTTTATTAACCCCCTGGAGCCGTATGGATTACTTTTTTGATGGATGATACACTTTTTTTGGCTTCAAAATCGTGAGCGCCATTCACTACCATTATAAAGCTTGGAAGAAACTTTTTTAACATAATTCCGATTATGTTTGTCTGAAAGAAGACATTCATATACCCCTAGGATGGCTTGAGGGTTAGCAAATCATGAGATAATTTCATTTTTGGGTGAACTATCCCTTTAATGTGAAGTATTTATTGCCTCCTAACATTGTTTTAGAATGTTAGTTGTAGAGGAATTCCGGTAAGGAAAAGAAATTCAAGTCTATTCTCAGAACAAACATAAAATGAACACAACAGAACTATATTAAAGCACATTTAAACTAAAGGATTTATACTACTAATTACTGCAAAAAATAAATAAATGTGCATGTGCGACCTGCACAAAGTACGGCTACAAAAATCTGCTGGTTCACGTACAGTATGCACGTTCTCTTCTGATGACGAAATTTGCGTCATGCGCACTGTACGCTGATCCTCGCGTACACGTAAAAAGTGAAGTATACTTTGGACTTTAGTATCATAATACATGCTTGGCAAAGCCACGCACCAGATTTTAATATATCCTGCTCACTTTATGACTTAAAATAGTAAAGAATCTGAAAAATATTTGTTGCAGAATGCTGACATGTTTACAATTTATTATTTATTAAGTTTATGAAGTCTATCTATCTGTCCTTACAGACGAGCCGTGCCTGATGTCTTCTTCTGAATCAGATAGTGGCTCACTTTGTAAATGACAACAGAATAGTTACAGGGTGCATTGTCCTTTTAAATGCCAGCATAAACTTCCATTGCCGTACCTCATAGTTAACCTCTTCCTACTAATGCACTGCTCTGTAATGCCATTGGTGGGAGATCGAACACGTAGAATATCTTGAGTTGTAGGGATGTAGTCTTCGGCTGCGATGCGGTCCAAGTTATAAATAAAGCTTTGAAAACATATTTTGTTATTACTATTAATAAAAATAATGCAATAGCAAATATCACTTTGACTGAAAATCATAGAATGTGATTTTGAAATGGTTATGAAGGCCTTATTTGCATAACATTCATTTAGCAGCATCAGGAAAGGAGAAGATAAAGATGCAGGGAGTCAATAAAAGACAGGAATTGTCTTGAACACACTTACTACCCAGTGGAGTCCAGTAGCTGATACTCTCTGCGTCGTTTGTAGCAGATCTTAACGCCTTGATCTTCCCATAGGTGACGAATAGCCTCTACATAACTTCTCTGCAGCTGAGTTACCTGATGTATGTCCTGATCCTGGAACCACTGGGCATAAATCTACAGATATCACAGAACTAATGACTCAAGAGACTGCCAATAGGCTACATTACAGTACAGCATCCAATCTTTATTAAATTAGTGATAAGAAATATGATAGTCCTTACTATTTTAATATATTGTATATTTATTCATGATAAAAAGAATAATTATTTTTATTTATTTATTTTTTTGCCAATCCCACCACCCACAGGATTGGCCCTCATGAATCTCCAGGATCTACAGAAACACACTTTGTGTCTTGATCACCTCGTTCTGTGGGTTGGAGTAGGGAATCTTTAGCGTGCTCATGGCTTCTGTTATTGCACTTATTGCTTGGAAGATATTCTGGAAAACCAGTTTAGTGTAGCTGCGCCTCTCATCTTCTGAGAAGCCATTTCCATGAAAAATCCTCATCTGCTTCATAAACGTTGTCTTTCCGCTTTCTCTTGTGCCTGAATCAAAGCAAAAAAAATCATGTGCTTCAGCATTGAAAACCTGCGAACAGGAAAACTGATACTAATCAGGGCCTGAATTTCGACGTGGTATCCCAGCTAACAATTTTGTTATAAGAACGTTCTCTAAATATTCAGTGTTGGTTCTGGGAATGTAGAAAATGTCCAGGAATGTTTTTTAAAGGTATAATGTTCCTCAAACGTTCTTTCAACTTAATTTTGATTTAAAATTCAACATTCTAGGAACGTTGATTTGTAACATTCCAAATAACTGAAGATATTCAACTGAAGATAAATACATTAAATCTCTGAATTAAATCCAAAAACAGAGTCACCTAAGAGGGGAATTTCTCCTAGTTTCCTAAAGGAAATTCAATCCCCAATAGTGATTTACATAAATTTACACTGCTCTAAAAAAAAAGAAAGAAAAAAAAAGTAATTTGCCATTTGGCACAATGGAATGTGATCTGTCCTGTTTAAAGAATAATTGATGTCCTAATTGTGTATTTGTCTTTTCAGAAAACTCAGCACTGTGTCTGAATGTTCACTGAGCTGTATGAAACCAGAAAATGTCCTAATGGAGGTATTGTATTGTAGGCCTACTACAAAAATGTTGTTCCTGCTTTAGTCTTAGCAAAGATAAAAAGCAGAGTTGAAGATGACAGTTCTAAATTTGATCCCTGCTTTTTAAAAAGCAAAAACTACATATAAGTTTTCAGGGTAATAAGAAGGGCAATTTGAATTATGCAACAAAATGAATTTTCACTGTACTATCTAACCTATACTGAACATATCTCCACACCATTTTTAGAAGACATGTTAATGACTGCCAGCAATCCAATTTTTTGTATTTCCAGATTTTATCCAGATGGGTTTTTGAAAGTCTGGACAGCAAAAAAAAAAAACACATTAAATCGGAATTGTTTCAAATCTGATTCAAACCAAATATGTAGGTGATTTAAAATGTGATTCCAATCAGATTTTTACAGATGCGTCTGGCTGGTCAAATCGGATTTCAAACTGTCTTTTGCGTCACTCTTAATGCAACACATAATGATAACATCAAAATTGTGACAGAAATGCCGGTATTATATTATATTATATAAGTATCCATACGGTGTTCAAATAGTACGTCCAGAGATTTTGGCATTTTCCTGTGCGACAGAGGAGTTCTGCAACCGCAACTCACAGTGCACTTATGCACTTATTTGGTGCACCTCCATTTTTCTAGCATATGTTTTGAAAGTCTCGTCACATACGAGTACGTATACGTTATTACTAAAGCAACCCATGCAGTTAGGTTGGTCATGTCTGGACACACAAATCTTATTTGATTACTTGCAATTAATAGTGCGGACAGTCCGCCTGAAAAGAAAAATCTGATTTGAGGAAAAAAACTGATCTGCCTGCAGTCTGAACATAGTCTAAAACTACTTTGGGACGAGAAAAGCGAATTTAGTTTTTAGAGTCACAGGTCTAATCAGCTCTTAGATGATCACATGTCATAAATGTACCCCCAAAAGATGATGTAACAAACACAAAATGGCAATGATCTAAGGCCCTAAGTTTACCTTCACTTTTAAAGACGAGACCAGAAAAGACCAAATAATATTTCTCAATTTTCCTTAATGGGAGGAATCTATATTTTTGTGAAAAAGTAAAAATAAACACAACATGATGACTTAAAATGAATGAGATCGTGTGGAAGTTGATAAAGGACTGATAGAATCATCTCACCTAATAAAAGCAATAGAGGCTGTTTATTTTCTTTTTTCCTATGCTCAGCAAGGATGCGGTCGATTTCCTTATTTTTGGCGATGCCGTCCATTTTTTTTTGAGACAAGGAACAGTAGTAATAATCCCCCATTTCTCCTGCAGAAATACAATAACTACAAAAAACAATAATATTAAGCATTTTTTAAGCATTGTATTGTATTAAAGTCCCCCTGTAGTCAATAATTTTATCACTTAAAACTCATCTTTGATCACCAAAATGACATATTTAAACGTTTAAAAAAAAAAAAAAAAAGTCATGCCTTAAAGTGTTAGTTCACCCAAAAAAATTTTTTCTGTCATTAATTACTCATCATGTCATTCCAAACCTGTAAGACCTTCGTTCATCTTCAGAACACAAATTAAGATATTTTTGATGAAATCGGAGAGCTTTCTGACTCATCCATAGACAGCAATTTACTTACCACAGAATTACACAGAAGTGTAGAAAAGACATCGTTAAAATAGTTGACATGACTGCAGTGGTTTAACCTTACTTTTATAAAGCAACGAGAATACTTTTTGTGCACAAAAACAAAACAAAAATAACGACTTTATTCAACAAATTCATCTCTTCTGTGTCATTCTCCTACGCTGTTTACGTCCAGCGCTTCCAGGTTCT
This sequence comes from Ctenopharyngodon idella, assembly GCF_019924925.1. NCBI lineage: Eukaryota > Metazoa > Chordata > Actinopteri > Cypriniformes > Xenocyprididae > Ctenopharyngodon > Ctenopharyngodon idella. The sequence goes on from NC_067229.1 coordinate 10,079,959, forward strand.
ACGTCAGAACGCCGACTCCTGTGTCAGCATCATGCGCATGAGTCGTGCTGCTCACGTGAACCGCATCGGCCAATACTGAGCTGGCGTTCTGACGTAGAACCATGCAGAGAAGTTTGAGCCAAGTGATTACAAAACACTTTTAGCAGGAGTTAAAATGTAGACCCGCTCCACTCATAGGCTTATCCACACCAGCCTTTAGTCTAAGTGTTGCGAGGTGACATGCAAATCATTGACTTCATCGAAAACTTTTTCGTTGTTGAAAAGAAAATAATACTATCTGGAAATGAATCAGTGTTTCTCAACCACATTCCTGAAATTCCGAAATTAATCGCATTTTTGAGGTCCTAAACATGCTCGAAAACTCATGAAACTTTGCACACGCATCAGAAGTGGTGAAAATTTACATCTGATATTGGTTCCAGAATTAGGTGTGGCAAAATGGCTTGATAGCGCCACCTACAAAATTTCAATTAAGCACCATTCGCACTATGTTTCACGTACAGGTATGAAATTCAGTAGACAGATGTAACAGCCCAATACCTACAAAAACGTCCCTGGGTGCAAAATCTGAAAACCCAACAGGAAGTGAGATATTTTGAATTTTCACTCTAAAATTTTGCAGTTTTTGACATTTCCAGACGTTGTACTTTAACAAACTCCTCCTAGAGCTTTAATCAGATCAAGGTCATATTTGGTCAGTCTAATCTAAAGGCCTCAGTGTTTCTCAACCACATTCCTGGAGGCCCACCAACACTGCACATTTTGCATGTCTCCTTAATTAAACACACCTGATTAAGGTTATCAGCTCATTAGTAGTGACTCAAAGATCTAAAATGGGCGTGTCAGACAAAGGAGACATGCAAAATGTGCAGTGTTGGTGGGCCTCCAGGAATGTGGTTGAGAACCACTGGATTAAATGACTGATAATAAGACATTCTGTCTGCTAGAGCTGCACAATTATTCGTGTTTTAATTGTGATAGCGATTTTGGCTTCTATCGATTAATTTAAATAATCCTTGCAATATTTGCCACACTGATTATTTGTCCTGAAAAAAAAAAAAAAAAAATCTTTTTTTTTAATTTCCGTTATCTTGCATTGGTAACAAGCCTCCACTATCTTTCCTGGTTGCCAGATGTCACGAGGATAAATCCCCCAAACGGGGCTTTTCTCTTAAAGTCTCAATAAGATCAAAGTTTTTTGGCTTTTAGTATGAATATGTTAGTCTTACTGTTATCTATAAACTATGTACTCCAAAACAATGACAAAATTTGCATTTAGAAGATATAAGCATTCAAAACTTGCAGTCTCTCACTTCCGCCTAATATGCTGACATCACGCTGCACTTCAGCTTCTCATCAGATTTTCTGTCCAATCAAATGCTTTCTAGAATCTACATTGTGAATAGCACATAGTGCAGTATATAGGGGATAGGGAACGATTCAGACAGTGTAAATATGCTTTCCATTGGGGCAAATGAAGTTTGGTTTCACGTAGAGTTGTCAAAAGTACCGACTTCGGTACCTATCGGTACTGAAATTTTAAAAATGTTATGTTTTGAGCGCTGTTGAGCGTATTCGTAAACACCTCTGATTGGCTATCGTGTTGACGCGCTCATCGGATATGTCTGTGATTGGCTACAATGATCAACGCAATGATCAAATTGCGTAGATGAACAGACACGGTTACGGGGCCTTGTTGTGTAGTGTGGGCTGACCCATAAAAGTGCTTCATAAAACGTATGTCCTTAGAAAGCTTGGGCCCTGCCGTGTGCAACACAACCAGCCTTTGTGCCCAGACTCTCAGAGGAAAGACATCAATAAGATACACCTCGGTGGAGGAAGAGGGCCTTGCGTGACCAACGAACACTGTTAACCTTCCGCTTCTAGCTCGGTAGACTCTCCACTGCTCTGTCTGAAAGCTGACAGGAAGTTGTCATCTCTCAGGGTTTTGGGGGGTTTGAAAAACCATGTTCTCACAGATCAACACATTTTAGTTTCACTAATATACTCAGTGTTTATTCTAGTAAGTCAAGTCCTTTTTAAGGTTTCTAATTAGGGCCCGAGCACCGATGGTGTGTGGACCCTATTGGAATTGCTCAGTCAATTATTCTTCTTCTCCGAAATTAATCGCATTTTTGAGGTCCTAAACATGCTCGAAAACTCATGAAACTTTGCACACGCGTCAGAAGTGGTGAAAATTTACATCTGATATTGGTTCCAGAATTAGGTGTGGCAAAATGGCTTGATAGCGCCACCTACAAAATTTCAATTAAGCACCATTCGCACTATGTTTCACGTACAGGTATGAAATTCGGTAGACAGATGTAACAGCCCAATACTTACAAAAAAGTCCCTGGGTGCAAAATCTGAAAACCCAACAGGAAGTGAGATATTTTGAATTTTCTCTCCAAAATTTTGCAGTTTTTGACATTTCCAGACGTTGTACTTTAACAAACTCCTCCTAGAGCTTTAATCAGATCAAGGTCATATTTGGTCAGTCTAATCTAAAGGCCTTTGTGACGTTAAATTGCGAAGGTCTTGACTTTTCACTGAAGGGCGTGTCCGTGGCGGCCTGACAAAGTTCTATGTTTTGCCATGAAACAGGAAGTTGTTGTTACTTGGGCATACAATGTCCGATCTGCCCCAAACTTCACATGATTCATTAGAGTCCTGACCTGAAGACATCTACAATGCAATATTCAGTTACAGTCCTAGTGCCACCTGCGGACAACAGGAAATTACATGTTTTACACTGCGATTAACTCCTCATAGAGATTTAATCAGATCAACATAATATTTGGTCAGTCTAATCTTAAGGCCTTAGTGATTTTACATTGCAAAGATCTTGAGTTTTCATTGAAGGGTGTGTTTGTTTTCTTTGTGGTGTTCCACAGAAGTTCACAAACACTTTGATTTCCTCCCCCCAGGTCTTTCCAAGAAAAACGTCAGTATTGGATGTCTGGTTAAACCAGATTCTTAAAGTGTGGTTAAAAAGACCTGATATGACTTATTTTAAGCCTTTGCTGTCGTTCGGAATATCTGATTAACTTGTTAGTGTGACAATCTTTCCTATCATGATGTTGTTTCCTTCCAAAGTAATGTGTCAGAAGAGTTTGCTGCATGTGATACTCAATGTTCATGTGAGATCTGATGTTTGTTCAAACACTAGTTGGAATACAAAAGATAAACGCCCTCTATTTGAACCAGTTTTTTTCTGATCGTACTAGCAACCAATTCGTAAGATTACTTTTGTAATTTGTTTTGGTAAAATGTCCCCTTAAAGTTGTCTCATTTCCTGGTAAAATATTTAATTTACTTTGATGATTAGTTTGTTTCGTTTAGCAGCTTTGAAAATTGTTTGACATTTAAAGCAGTCAGGAAATGAAAATTCACCCAAACTGTTTTGTAAATGCTTGGTATTGATCTAATTGCGACCGATTTATCCAACCATTGTTTTTATCAAAATGTCATAACTCAAACTTCTGGTGAAACAGACTTCTCTCTGGTGATGTATGCAGGGCTTCTCCAATCATTTTGTCTGCTCAAACTCCTCCCCCTTTTTACAGTTGACTGCAAGCTGTGATTGGCTACAATAATCAACGCACGGCAGCGTTTGAAAGCACACTAAAGTGTTTGAATTTGAAAGCGTTTTGAAAGCGGGAGCGTTTGAAAGCAGGCGTCTATCAGCAGACTCATCCACGATAGATGCCTGCTTTCAAACGCTCCCGTATGTATCTGTGTAAGCGCTTGGTGAAGAGCGTCATCAATGACTATTTACAGCGTTGATCATTGAAGCCAATCACAGACATATCCGTTGAGCCGTGAACACAATGGCCAATCAGAGGTGTTTATGAATCCGCGCAACAGTGCTCAAAGCGTCACATTTTTAAAATTTCAGTACCTTCTAGGTAGCGAAGTCGGTACTTTTGACAACTCTAGTTTCACGTTAATGTCACGTGAACTGCCGCAGCGTGCACACAGTCTGTTCCGGTCCAGAGACATGATAGCACAGAGTGGATTATATGAGCGAGTCGCATACCAGAAAGCGTATCGGACCCATTTGAATTCTGCACAGAATGCTATATTTTAAAGCGATATGGAGGAAATTAGGAGAAGCAATGGTTAGAGATTAGGAAGAAACTGCGGCTTTACCGAGCTCAACGGCTCTGGCCGAGCTGTCTTATAAACTAAACGCTATTGGGCGATTTTTAAAAAGGAGAGGAGCTGTTTGATATGTCCTGCCCTGTCTTCCTGTTTCAGTAGAAATTACGTCAACACATTGGCTGCATCCGAAAACCTAGGTAGCTGACTTGCTGCCTCGCTGCCTGATGGGCAATGACTTGTAAGGCAGCGTTTGTGCATGAAGGCACCTCACGAAACTGATTTCGGACAGACTTCTGAGACAGTGTAACAGTTTAATGATCTACAGCAAAATAGCATGAGCTTTGGTGAAAACTAAACAAATATTTAATTACTACAGTAGTAATTTCTCGCTAGAAATGACATCAAAAGTGGAAAATGTTGGTCAATAATATACATTTACACACAAACCGACCAGCAAACGCAATGTTCGGACGCCATCTTTATTTTTCTAGCTCAACTGTCACAGAATGGAAAGCACAGGATTGTGGGATATCAAAGGCAGCGAAGGATACGTCTATGCTGACTTCAAAAATCGATCAGATGTAGGTATCTCAGGAAACAGTAAGTGAAGCTAACATTGAATTTGGACGTGCCTTGATGCCTTCCTACCTTCAAATGTGTCCTCCAAAGGCAGCATTTTCCAGTTTTCGGACGCAGCCTTTGAATAATGCTGCGCGTTTCAAGGCACTTCAGTGGGCCTTTAAAAGGATACATTTTCTGCCCAGTGTTTTACTTAATCTTCTCAATCTGAAAAAAAGCGCTGATGATTTGTGTTCCTTGAGGCCGTGTCTGCAGTTTTCTGCTACTAAATCTGCGAGCGAACCTTCTGACGAACTGTAATAAATCCAAACATATAATGCTTGACCATATTGTTTACGATCATGGTTTGTGAATAAATGAAACCTCTACAATACAAAGTAAAAAGGTAACATAATTTGTTGGTATTAATATGAGGAATTTCACTTTTTCACGTTTTAGATTTTGAGAAGCTTCTTAAGGTTTTACCAGGTTTTATAATATAGAGCAGTTGAAAACTACATTTGCAATGTTTAGCCATTTCAAAGATGAACATGGCTAAAAGAAAAAAAGACGAGTATCGTTCTTTGAGGTCTGTCTGGAGGAATTTGCATTTGTAGAGCGATCTGGATCATTTTGTATTAATTCCCCGTGGGATAAAGCTATCATAGAAAAGTCAGACATACATCACCGTATTAAACAACAATTTAAACGGAGAAAATAAAGATAATCACTCACCTTCATTCATAAAACCGAATGCGTAAATGGGAAACAAAATCCATCTTCTTTGAAACAAACAGTTGTTGTAGCACCTTGAATGAATTTGCGTCACGTTCGTTCACTACAGATGACAGTTGCAGTTCCGGAAAGTCTACCTTTAATACATATGCCAGGTATGTTGCAGAGCAGAAGAGAACCAATGGCGAGTCAGTGGACATTATTCCTCCCAGTTTAGTAACTGTTTAAAGTGACTTACACGTCTTTTTAACTAAAAGTAGCTATTTCCACTGTGTTTATTTTATGTTTACTTGCTAGGGGAGAACGGAGCTAGTTGTCACACAGGGAACTGGTTGTCACATTTGTTTTTTCACAGTCTATTAATTACGTTTTGTGTTGACCAAACAATGGTTTACTGTGTTAAATATTTATGTTTGTTTTATTGTACTGCATAAATGTAGCAGAAAGTCGATTATAAGTTGTGTTGTGGCAGGTTCTCATTGGCCCTGTTTCCTGCGTTTTCGGTGATCCGATCACAAGTGGTCGCTATTTCACAGCTATTGGGGCATGTTGTCACAAAAGGTCAAAATTGTGTTTACTTTCCCTATTCACTGGAGTAGAATATGTGACAACTAGTCTATTTAATTTTACTAGTAACAATTAAATTAAAAGCAAATATTTGATAAATACATTCGTTACCAACAACAGAATAGATGCTAGTCAAGTACTGATATAGTAGGCTACATGCAGCTGGATCAGCAGCAGCTTTTTCTAACTATAATAAATATAATTTTAATAGTTATATACATATAGCCTATTAAAATTGGAAGTGAGAACAAACTGTCTGGACCTTGTTCATTAAAGTGATAGGCATACATTTCTTAAGTGTTTAATTAAAAATGCCACATAATGGGCAATTGTAACAATATGCCCCTATTATATAATTTCTGACTCTTTTTCTTCATGCACTTTCCACATGGTGTCGATAAAGAGCTTGGAATCGACTGCAAATCTGCACGTTAAGTCTCTCATAGTTTGACGATAACAACATATCTCAAAATCACGGAAGCACCACGTGTAGTCTGTGAGTGGTTTGAGTAATACGCATTTGTATATATGTTTTCATATATTATATTAAACTATTAGAGGTGTTTTATTAAAATATACAGAGGATAGGACTTCACCAGATATGTTTGACTAGGAATGGGCGTTGTCCATTCAGTCGAATAGCAGGGTTTGTGGCGAGACACGCCCCGCGAGCTCCACAGTCGTTCCTCCACCAACCTTGCCTCATTCCAGGCCCCGCCCCCTCGCGCGTTTCTACCTCTGATTGGCTCCGCGCCCTGTCACTCAAGCTCCATTTTCCAGCTGTCGCAGCTCCAGGTTTGTCTGCGACTCACACCGGACTGGACGGTGCGATCATCTGGAAATTTTTTCACTCCGTCGATTTTTTTTTAGGAGCCCACACCTGTGTCATTTTTTCGTCCATTTCTCGTCTTTAAATATTCATTAACCCCAATCGGATGCAAAGAAATGAGCGGTGAAATCAGCGCGTGGAGTGTAAATAAAGATTCCGGCTAGCTAGCAGGTTAGCCCACCCAATTAAGCTAGTTAGTGCGCTTAGCTAATTAACTTATCGGGTTTTGTATGCTCAAAATCAAATGTTTGGTCTGTAGTCAGTGTTGTATGTGCACACGGCGTCTTTAAAAGCGCATATGGCTGTCTTCTGCCACCTGTCGCCGTGTGTTAGCTAGAGATCCGGATAGCTGATGGACAGTGTTGCGGTGATTCTGGGCACTGGGGCGGTTAGCTTAGCGAGACAGCAAAGGACAGCACGGATGTCGTGGCAGGCTAGTTTGTCCCTCCGGGACTCTAGTTGGTAGTCATCACAGATTATTAAAAACAGGGCTTTGGTTGGTCTGATAGTGGGGAGATCTTTAGATTCACACCTGGCCTCCAATCTCATCCAGTCTTTGGCCTTGTTTGATAGACCCGTTTGTATGAGCAGGCTGAGGTTGTGGTGCTCTATTTTGCTTCATCGATTTACGTGTACCATCATAAGGCATCCAGGATTGCATGCTGCATTTTTAAACAACATTCCCCCAAAGCCATCCTGTTCCTCTTTCGACACGGTTGCAAAGGGAAGCGGACCGTAGAAGTGTGTCAGATCAAGGTTGGGATCTCCAAACGCTGTGGTGATGACTCTGGAGTCCATGATGGCCTGTTGCATGAGTGAAGAGGCGAAGGAGTCCAAAAGAATCAACGCCGAGATCGACAAGCAGCTCCGGAGAGACAAACGAGATGCCAGGCGAGAGCTCAAACTCCTCTTACTGGGTAAGTGCATCGCTGACAGCTGCTGTGCCCGTCGATTATGGCAAAGAGATGCATGAGGAGGTTTGACATAAACGCGTATTGCTTGGAGCTAATGCATAGTGATGCTGACATGCGGTTTAAGTCGAAATATAAGGCAAATGTGTTACTATCGTTGCTTATATGTCATTCTTGTACATATAATTTCACTTTATATAATTGATGCACGTGTCGCATTGTGCTTTTAGGATTGTTGGATATTCCACGAAATGTAGCTTGTCAAAAATCCTGAATAGAATGCTGATGGAATATTTGTCTTAATTAGAGCCAGTTCTAAGATCCATGGAAATATCAGGGAATTTTGTCTGTAAATGTTTTTACATTTTTGCTTGGCTACATAGGGAAAATATTTTAAAATATATTTAAATTACTTTTGTTATTCATGTGATTTTTACTTTATATAGTTCATGTGTTATAGACATTGTGTTTTTGGGATGTTGATAATTGTCAAATCCTAAAAAGAACCCAGTTCTAATGGGTTCCAAGGATCAAACCTGGAAATATAAAGGAACTTAATGGAATATTCTGTATTGAACATTTTTTTTTTTTTTTTTTTTTTTCAATTTTTGCTTGGTTACATAGAGAAAATGTTTTAAAATATATTTCAATTATATAGGGATTTTTTTTTTTTTTTTTTTTTTTTACATGGGAAAAAACCATAAGGATCAAACATGAATCCTCTAAGAATCAGAAAAGTTCCTATTTGATAGCTCAAATCCTATTTCAATTGTTCCTAAATTTTATAATAGAAATTTCATGTGTGAAAGTACTCTAACAACCTGTTAAACTGTTACTGAAGGTCTAGATTGTTAATTTATTAGCAATGAACATTAGTAAGTGTTTTAGAGTCTTTGAGTTTCACGAGTGTCAGTTTACATTCATCTCGTGATCTGACCATTAGGCTGCTCTTTGCTTTCGTTTTGGTGTCAGAGCCATTAGGTCATTTGTGGATGTAAGCAAAGCTAAATAGTCAGCAATTTAAGCCTGAGAGATTGTATCTGAATATTTAGAGTGTTTCATAACACGTGTCCTTACATTGTTCTCAGAATGGGAGAGATGCAGTAACTATGAAAATAATTAGATCAGAGGCTTAATTTGAAACTCGGGTTGCAAAATCTATTTAGGACAGTGTTTGCATCCCAGTTTATTGCTGCTAAAGTCAAATAGAGTCCAGATTTTATCTTTTCTGATTGCGTCTCTTTAACGGATCCTTTGTGCTCGGATGAGAATACGCAGCGCCAACGTGGGAAATGAAACCTATTCTGACCATATTGTGGTTCTACAAGGTTATCCTGTTCCCAAAAATGGCAAAAACTGTTAATCTGGCAGCCACGCGGCAGGTTGTTGTTAAAAACGGCGGGTCCGGTCAGAAAGGGATCCTCAAATTGCGTAGATGAACAGACACGGTCACGGGGCTTTGTTGTGTAGTGTGGGCTGACCCATAAATGTGCTTCATAAAACGCATGTCCTTAGAAAGCTTGGGCCCTGCCGCATGCAACACAACCAGCCTTTGTGCCCAGACTCTCAGAGGAAAGACAAGCAATAAGATACGCCTCGGTGGAGGAAGAGGGCCTTGCGTGACCAACGAACACTGTTAACCTTCCGCTTCTAGCTCGGTAGACTCTCCACTGCTCCATCTGAAAGCTGACAGGAAGTTGTCATCTCTCAGGGTTTGGGGGGTTTGAAAAACCATGTTCTCACAGATCAACACATTTTAGTTTTACTAATATACTCAGTGTTTATTCTAGTAAGTCAAGTCCTTTTTGAGGTTTCTAATATCATTTGTTTTCTTTGTGGTGTTCCACAGAAGTTCACAAACATTTTGATTTCCTCCCCCCAGGTCTTTCCAAGAAAAACGTCAGTTTTGGATGTCTGGTTAAACCGGATTCTTAAAGTGTGGTTAAAAAGGCCTGATATATTTAAAGCCTTTGCCGTCACTCGTAATATTTGATTAACTTGTTAGCGTGACAACCTTTCCTATCATGATGTCGTTCCCTTCCAAAGTAATGTGTCAGAAGAGTTTGCTGCATGTGATACTCAATGTTCATGTGAGATCTGATGTTTGCTCAAACACTAGTTGGAATACAAAAGATAAACGCCCTCTATTTGAACGCCCTCTGTTTTTTTCTGATTACACTTTCTATTGTACTAGCGACCAATTCGTAAGATTACTTTTGTAATTTGTTTTGGTAAAATGTCCCCTTAAAGTTGTCAGTGTTTTCTCCTCGCTCATTTCGTGGTAAAATATTTCAGTTTTTCATTAACTTTAATTTGACGATTAGTTTGTTTTGTTTAGTAGCTTTGACAATTGTTTGACATTTAAAGCAGTCATGAAATGAAAATTCACCCAAACTATTTTGTAAATGCTTGGTATTGATCTAATTGTGACCAATATATAGACTTGTATGCAGGGCTTCTCCAATCATTTTGTCCGCTCAAACTTCTCCCGTTTCTTACAATTGACTGCAAGCTCGCATTCAGATCTGCCTTCATCCAATCAACAGCCGTTGAGTAGTACCTATTCCTAACCCCAGAGTTAATGGCAGAGTTAATCAAAATGTAAAAATATCTGAAATGTGCATGTTTTATTAAATATCCAATATCTAGCGATAAATATAGATTCCGTAAAATTGTGCGCTAACTTGTATTATACTGATTGTTCATGCACAGACCCAACTAAACGATTTTGATATTGACTTTTTCTTAATAAAATAAAATAAAGGTAAACTATTTATGGTTTGCAAAAATGATATAAATAAAATAAGGTATAGATAAGGATGAAAAGACTGAAATTTTGGCTGGTAATTTAATGTTTTGACGCTATTATTTTTTTTTATTGCTTGAAACGAAGTTTGGCATTGCAACAATGTACAGTATGAAAATGGATATTCATTTTGAGATTTACTTAAGATTAAGTTTGAGTGCTAGATTAAGTGTAAAAATATCTGAAATGTTTATAATATCCAATATCTACTGATAAAAATAAATAAAAAATCTTTAACATTGACTAAGTAATTGATATGATACCAATGATGTTGTGCATCCCTAGATGTAAATGTTCCAAAATGTAAGCCCAGACCCAATTAATCAATTTTAGCATTGGTCGTCAGCTATTTTCATTCATCGATTTGTATGGTTTTGACAGGTTAGTTGTTGCAGCCCAGCGCGTATGAGCTGCGTTTTGTTCTCTGCTGCAGGAACTGAAGATACAGGCTGATTGAGGTAGAGAGAAGCCTGTGTGTGTTGGCGTTCTCTGCTGGAGGGACTTGAGCCGAGGGCAACCACTCTTCATTTTCAGCCCACACTTCTGCTGCACACATGAATGCACGCTGTTGCTGTGTCACATGATCCGGATGCAGAGATCCAGAGAGAAAGAAAGCAAGGGAAAGGATCTCATCCGTCACTCACTCAAATACCTTATTCACGAAAACGTGCTACTAAGCAACTTGTTTCTGCTGCGGGCACGTCTGAATGACAACCCGGACTTCCAGGTTTCTTGTTACGCCACACGGTCGGTTCTAGCCAATATTTACCTAGCTGAGTCGAAAGCGCGCCGGAGTATAGAGTCTATAACACCTGAGTGCTGCGGAGGAGCTTGATGACTCAGAATAAAGATTGTACAGAATGTTTGTTTTTTTTGGACACACCTAGCACAAAGCTGACATTGTTCTCATGCAACCAACATATGGCCTGTTTTCGTTTCACTTTATTGCTATTAAAGTCCATGTTGCCTTTGTGTCATTCAGTTTCTCTATAGGCTACAAACCGCTTGGAAGCCGAATTTTAAGTATTACTCAACCCACTCGCGATGAATTGCTCTCGGAAAAAACTGATTTGTTTTAAACTCTGCTCCTCACTCAAGCGAAGCAATCTGACCACTGTGGTGGTGGTGTTTATGAAACGCCGGGTTAGCATTTGCAACCACATAACGATAAGGATTCAATATTTGCATGTGAGTTTAAAACCATGCAAATACCCCGCTAATACACACCTCATGATTTCCATGTTTAAACCAGTGAGCTGGAGTTGCAGGGACTCTAGAATGTGTTTGTGTTTGTTCAACAACGCTTCGGTATCGGGTTCAATCTTGTGAAATAGGAGGGACCAGCATTAGCTGGTTTTCTTTTAAAATCACCACAGTGCTTTTTGTTGTTGTTTTTTTAGTTCATGTATTATATTATTTTCTATATTTTTTTTTTTCATATATATATAATATATATATATATATATATATATATATATATATATATATAATATATAAAATCTTGTTTTTATTACTGTCTAATTTTTTTTTATTTATTTACTTTTGTGAAATTGAAGTAGAATTTAGCTTTCTTTTAAAAACCTCACAGTGCTTTGCGGTTTTTTTTTTTTTTTTTTTTTTTTTACTTTTTTTTTTATAAACTTTTTTTTTTTAATAATTTTTTCTTTTTATTTAATGAAAAAAAAAAAAAAAAAATATATATATATATATATATATATATATATATATATATATATATATATATATATATATAATAATTTTTTTTATTATTTATTTTTTCAAATATTTTTCTTCATATGGTTTTTATTTTATTATCGTCTTTAAATTATTATTATTATTATTTTTTTTTTTTTTTTTAAAGTTCAGGACTGTAGGCATCTCCATTTGCTTTTGTTGAACCGTGACTTTCTGTAGTAAATATGCTATAAAAACATTTGCAGAATCTGGTTTCACTGTAAGATTCAAATGTTACATCTGTTGATAGGGAAGCTTTGTCTTACCCTCGCTTCCAGTTCTCCAGTATGTGTGTTTGGCAAGCACCCACACACACTTGTTTCTCGACATGGGTGTATTAGCTGATGTGAGCTGATTTTCCGTGGGTATCCGCCATTTTACACTAGCAGGGGAAACCGGTTATGTAGAGCTGGAACTTTTGATTTAACTGATATAAATTTTGGAGTGTAATCAGATATCTCTGTAAGTTATAGAATAGAGGTTGAAATGGAAAAATTAGTTTTAATGTCTAGTTTCTTACAAAATGTGCCTCATTTAAATTGCTGCCATAAAGCTGCTGCCTCAGACCATTTGCTGATAATGTTGGCTGTTATCTAATGAGTTTTGCCAATATATTTGACAATACAAAATTAAAAGTTCAACATGAAATCAAAATGTACTCTAATGCATGTTCCTGGTCTTATTTTGCACTACTCATAGGTGTATGTCATTTTTAAGAAAAAACATTGACTTTCATCAATTTGCTAAGTTGCTCCTAGGGTTGTCAAAAGAAAATGTGACGATACTAGCATTTCTGCAGTACCGTTACTATCAAGTACCGGTATATTCAGCGGCTGCTTTCAGTCGCTCCCACGTGTATATAAGTGCTCTGTGAAGAGCATCAAAGGTTTCTGTTTGCATCGTATCTTTGAAGTGTTGATCATTGTAGCCAATCACAGACCTATCTGTTGAGCGCATGAACGCAATGTTCAATCAGAGGTGTTTAAGTTAGATACCAGCATTTTCCCCTAGCATTTTGAGCGCTGTTGGCTACTATGTTCAATGCTTCAAAAACATGCTTTAAATAGACATCTTTGACAAGCGCTTGCACAGATGCACACGGTAGCGTTTGAAAGCAGGCGTCTATCAGCGGATCCCTAATATATGATGTTTTTGAAGCATTGATCATTGTAGCCAATCACCGACATATCTGTTGAGTGAGCAAACACAATGGCCAATCAGAAGTGTTTAAGAATCCGCTAAACAGTGCTCAAACTGCTAGGGGGAAATGCTTGTATCATCAAATTTTTTTTTAAATTTCAGTACCGACTTGGTACTAAACGTTACTTTTGACAACCCTAATTTGCATTATTTTCACATTTTTGGTGATTTTTTTTTTTTTTTTTTTTTTTTTTTTTTAATCTTGTTTCACTTGAACTGATCAATATAACTGATTCTCAATATAACTGTCAGTAAGTTGAGCATAGGATCATTGCCTCATTTCCTTTTGTCCAAGTAGTGTTTCTTAATACAAAACATGCTTTGCTGTGCTTTCAAAGCCATTTTATCAGCTTTATATATTATCTTGTTACTATAGCAAGCAGCATCATAGCATGGCTTAAATGTAGAAATGATCTTTTACATATTGTTACAAATTTGCTAATTCCTGCTTGCCATTTTGTTTGGTTTCCGTTTGAGGACTGACATATTTGGTGAAAGAAGAGCAGGGCTTGCTAATGTATGGCTCCTCTTTGAATCATTGCTGTGTGCTAAATGCTTTAAAAATGTTGCCATGGCAACCTGCTTTGCTGCACTGTGAGCTCACAGACTTGAATATAGGATGGATCCAGCCTCACTGTTGCTGATCGCTATGTCCTTCCCCAGTAAAGAGACACTGGGCCTCGCTGCCTTGAGGTTTGACCTGTCATATGTAGGAGTGCATGTGTAGTAGTTAGGAGATTTTGCTTTCATAAAATCAAAATTGACACCATTCATGTTAATACATGAATCCTTCATTTGTTTCATACACAATTAAACATTGTTTAAAAGTTGGATTTATTTGATCAAAAATATAGTTAAAAACAAAAACAAAAAAAACTGATCTTCAGTGTCATATGATCCTTCAGAAATCATTCTAATATGCTGATTTGATGCTCAAGAAACATTCCTTACTATCAATGTTAAAAACAGTTGTGCTGCTTAACGTTTTTATGGAAACCATGATCACGTGGCTAAACGTTTGGATAATTGCCTATTTAACCAATAGTCATACAGCTTTTTAGCCATTGTTTTGTTAAAATTCTCGATCGGTCAGGCTCCATTTTGGTATATAACACCCTTTTTTCACCATCCAATCAATTCCTAAAGGATAAAAGGATAAAATGTAGGATGTAAATGTACCCCCCACCCCCACCCCCGATCGTGTTTTGTTTACATGCATCCAATTACGGAAATAAGATTTGGTTGCAAACACCAATTTGCGATAATCAATACCTGCCTATTATTTCTTTACTTGGTAGAATTAAACTCGCTCTTTGTTGTGCGCATGCATTAGTTTCAGTACCAGGTCTCCGGTTTCTTTTTATGGTCTTTGTATTGTCATTCAACCAAACTTTTGTGTGTTTGTTTCCCACAAAATGACCTAATATGGAGGAAAACCTGATATCAAGGTGCTCCAGTAATGTTCAAACAGTTGTGGTGCTATTTCTATGGAGCAACTGTTGTAAAGCTGCGGGGAGGTGCAGCTATTTGGCAAGCTGAGGGAGCCAGGAGTGCAGCGGTTATGCAACCAGGCTGTTTACTGGGTTTCCCCTGTCAGCAAACCACTGGCAGTACAGAGAGAGACAGACGGAGATGAAGACAGGGAGCAGATAGTCAGCAGGGAGGCCGGAGCATGACAGTCCAGCTGTTGGAGTTAAAACTACCCATGACTCGGCTCAGGGAAAGATGGGACAGGAAATTGATGGGAAATCAAACCTGCATCACCCATTACGGGTTTAGCGTATCTTGAGCGTGTAAATGAACCATTCGGCCTTGGCTTCTAGAAAAGATTTCTAAAGCCTGGTTGAGAATAATGTAATTTTAAAAAGCTTGTGTTTGTGACTTGTGCAATTTGAATCCCAGAATACTATGGTGTATTTAATTACAAATTCACAAAGTCTGATTCCACTGAAATGCACATTTAAAGTTACAAAATGAGATCACATGCAGCTTCCTGCAAAAATTGCTTGTTTCCTTACCTGAAAAGTGGGTTTTTATGTAGCCATTCAAGATTAATAGATCTACAATGGGTTTCAATTTGGCCTCTTTTGTTTATTTAAAGAAATGGCAGTTGTCAAGGATGTCAATCGTATATACACCAAGATAAAACTTGTGGAACTGGTTATCATACCAATCGAAGCATGACTTTCCCAACTGTTGACATTGTATTGTCAAGAACGTAATACATTTCGAAAAACTGGAACAGTTACTTGACTTGTTTTTCCCCCTGCCGGTCCAAGACCTCCCAAGTTTCCAGGGAAGTCATATTGTTGAACTTTGGGGATGGCTTAAACATTTTTACTGGCTTGAGTCATCAGGACCAAAGAAATTCACGGGGAGATATTTCTTTTTATAGGATTTCTGTTTTAAAGTGCTGCTGTATTTATTTACCCTACAAAATGTTAATAATGTTAATCGCAAGATTAGATACTGAACTTGAACGAATAAAAGTTTTTATCTCCTCCTCAGAGCTGATTTTGTGGCAAAAGACCCCCCACATACTATTTTTTTTATTTTTTTATTCCAATATAGGATTGTCATATACCAACTCAACCCAAATTACTTGTTACTCCTGTACAATAGTGATTTGGCAGTATGACGTTAAGTGTAGAAAAAGTGTAAAGACCAATAAGGACAGATTTTTTATTTATATATATATATATATATATAATAAATTATAAATATAAATTATTTAAAAAAAAAAATGTGTATATATAATGTAATACATTGATCTGTTTAAAGGTGCAATATGTAAGATTTCTGTCCGCTAGAGGTCGCTAGAGGCCTATTTAAAACAAAGGCGTAGCTTGATGACGCCAAGTTTGAGCACGGAATCTTGGGACATGTGGTCTTCACATCACAGCCGGTGGAAACAATCGGAATAGGACTCGTGAAGAAATCATGTTCGTGGATGTTATTATTAACGTTACTGTAGTATGAAGCAGAGCAGGACCGAGTGTTGTGGGAGCTGAACGAGGCCGCTGGAACGATTGCGCAACACACGCCTCACGAGCAGCAGAACTTTTATTATGCCACAGTCGCCAGCACCGCTTCCGCTTTTCCGGTCATGAGTATGAGGTAACGCAGCTCTGTTTATCATATTAGATACATTTGAGAGTGTTGAAAATGATGTTATAACGTTACTATGTGCGTTCGCTCGGCGGTTGCTGCGAGACACTTGTTGTATACTGCAGTAAGATAGATCGATTTTAGAATATCATATTAAATGCTGGATGACTTGTTGATAAATGACATGCAATTAATTTTAAAACGTATTGTATGATGAAGAAAATTCTGTATTACTGTTACTAAAAGTAAAGCTGCATCTGATTATGCTATGTTAGCTACTTGACAAAATAGTGTTTTTCTCTGAGGCATGGTAAAGCATGGTACTCACAAAAAAAAAATCAAGAAAATTAGATTTAAACAATAATACTAAACAAGTTGAGCTATATAACAACAATTAGTTTTCTGTCTATAAACGTAACCAAACAGTTGTTCCCTTGTCTATTAAAACGTAATATATTAAAGTGTCTTTGGTGTTTCCATGGTTTTTACAAAATAAAACCGGAATCCGAGGGTAACACGGGTATGACGCAATTGACAGGCGACGACTCCGGAGCCTTGGTTAAAATTGCAATTTTCTCACGATTTACAAATAGTTGGTAACATCTGGGATATTTTAAGTACTCAAGTTAACAATCTATTACACTGGCCTAGTGGTTTTTGGATATTTTACTGCAAAAATCTTACATATCGCACCTTTAACACATTACCAAATTTAAATCCAATGTATAAGTTTTTGTTTGTGGTGTTGACTTTTTATACTTTTTATACTTTTTTTTTTTTTTTTTTTTTTTTTTTTTTTTTTTTAAATTATTAAATGTGTGAAGTAGGTTTGTCAGTAGTCTGTGTTACCGGTGTTCAGTCACTGCCTCTGTATTTTTTTTTTTTTTCTCAAATTTTTTTTCAGTTTAATTGAAAAATATTTGTCGCAATTAATGCAGTATTCATTTTTCTGCATTATATGATCAAGCTGTTATTCATGCAAATGCTTTTAAACCATTCAAGCGCAACCAGACAAAAGAGAATGCGTTGTCTATGAATGTCCTGCCTATGTGACACAACGCGCACCAGTATCGAGTTCTCTTCCATGCTTGAACGAAACATAACACACACAAATTATACCAAAATATCCATTTTGTCAAGTGTCCTCATAAGAGCAGTCTTAAATGAACGTAAAGATTTGTGAGAAAATGGGATGCGCGGCAGATCTTAGTGTCATTAATGTTAATCAAAGAACAAATGTAAGAGAGAGAATCACTCACTGCGCTTGACTAAAGAACTTAAACATTCTGTTCCTTGTTTGGTTCCACAGTTTCCACGGTTTTATTTATTTATTTTTTTTTATTTTTTTTTATATAAACGTTGTGTAAGTTAGCCTATTTGTTGTTTTATATTAGGCCTAGCATGGTGTATTCTTATTCGTTTTGTTAATAAACATTCTATGTTTAATATAAGCAAGTTTGTTGTTGTATATGTGTTTTTCAGTAAGAACAATAACCCACCATTCAAGAAACTGACACTAATTTGATAGTAAAATGCACACGACCGCACACGGCCACACCAGCATTCATAAGCGATTAAAAAAAAACAAAAAAAACAAAAACAAAACACCAGTATTACCGGCGTTGTCACATGCCGATTAACCAGTGGGAAAATGTTCTCACTGTCACATCCCTAGTGTGACGGTTTGCTTTTTTATGTTTAGTTTATTATTTTATTTTAAGTGTAGAAATTTTTTTACAAAACAATTAACAAATCAATATTTGCCAATATGGCTTATTAAATGCTTTGTAGGACAATAAGTGTCTAGTGTTCTTAGTTCTGTCTATAAGGCCGTGTCCACCAAGGCGTTTTTTTTTTTCCCGAGGCTAGTGTATTTATCCTTTTTTGTTTTTGTTTTTTTTCCTCAATGGGAGCTTTTTTTTTTTTCACGCTGAGCGCTCAGCACTTTTTACCGTTCGCAGAGAGTTGAACTGTTCAACTTTGGGTAAAAGCATCGCACATTACTATCACTTTTTACCCAGCTGTCCAATCACAGTGGAGGAGGGGTGGGACAAATACCACACCGACCAACCATCGCAACGATAACAATTGACAACAAGAAGCACATCTCTTCATTCAAAACTAGTGCCAGAGCAAGTACATTACATTATGTCAACATTTTTTTTTTTAATTTATTTATTTTTTTATTCAGAAACAAACTATATGCGAAATTAGGTACTAGTAACCGTTTCATGGATATTCCGTATTAGCACATATATGGATATATGGATATTAGCACATATAGTGTCTCAACTGAAAAAAACGCTCTTAAGCACTCTCAGCAAGGTGTTTTCAGAAAAGCGCTGGCCTTTTCAACTGGCTAAAAACGCTTTGGTGGACACATGGCCTAATAATAAATTAATGTAGTAATAATAGTAAATATATGTTTGTTTGGGGTGCTGTCTTTTATACTTTTATTTTTTGTTGTTGTTGTTGCCCTATAGTATTGATTTACTGAAATACTAGAGGCTCGTATCATACTGAAGCCAATATATTATCTAACCCTATTCCAACATTTGTGGGTTTTTTTTTTTTTTTTTTTCTCTCTTCAGGCACGGGAGAGAGCGGCAAGAGTACGTTCATCAAACAGATGCGCATCATTCACGGGACAGGCTACACCGACGAGGACAAGCGCGGCTTTACCAAACTCGTCTACCAGAACATCTTCACCTCCATGCAGGCCATGATCCGTGCCACCGAGCACCTCAAGATCCCATTCAAATATGAAGAGAACAAGGTGACAATCCCTGTCCGTCACTGCGCTGTAATCATCTCTTTGATGCCCAGAGTGCACGTCGAGATGCAAATCAAACCCAGATAGGCCATAAACGTGGCTATAAAAAGCACTACAAGCCTCACTTGTAAATTTTATTGCTGTCACACCATGGTCATCTGTCTTTCTTATGTGCAGGATTATGGGTTAATTATTCTCATGTTTTGGTTTTAAAGAATCAGTTAATATTTCCTAAAGAAGATCCTTAAACTTTAACTCAACAACTTTGTGACCTAGTTGGTTCTAAATCCCTCTGGAAGTCATTAGTATTACACAGCCATTGAGTCATAAACTGGGCTGTTTACTGTGTGTACTGTGTCTTTATCCACAGTCCAATGCTCTGCTGGTGCGAGAGGTCGACGTGGAGAAGGTTTGCTCCTTCGACCAGCCCTTTATCAATGCAATAAAGATGCTTTGGGCGGATCCAGGCATCCAGGAAGCCTACGACCGCAGGCGAGAGTACCAGCTCTCCGACTCCACTAAATAGTAAGTGTGTGTGCTGTCATTAGCCATTAGCTCCTTTTAACTTCATTGCTTTAAATGAGTTGGTAAATGCTCTTTTTACTTGAGGTCAGTCAGAAGCATATTTGTTTTCAGACATGTAATAAGTCATATATGTATAAATGCAGTATTAAGGCCCATTCACACCAAGAACTATGCCAATAACTATATTAGTGTCCACATCAACAAGTGATTATGTTCCATTTATTATAAGCGCGCACTGCAGTTATGTTGCCTGCCACTTTAAATGGTTGAGCTATTAAAATTTATGTGGATTCTGATTGGCTGTCAATGTTTTATCGTTCATCAGCTTGAAGAAAAAAAATCATTCTAAAAGGGATTCCAAAGATACCGTTCCTCTGTGTCGTTTTTCATTGTAGTTGTGATGTGGACTTCACAATTCTCATAGGCCCTGTTTACACCTGGTATTAAAATGCGTTTTGGTCGATCGGATCACAAGTGGACGAGGGAGACACATACCCGTTTCAACCTGGTATTTTAATCTGTCTCTTTTGTCCATATTAAACCACTTCTGTCCTGATTTTTGTTTTCAAGGGGAGGGACTATGGGTGGGTAAATGTATGGGCTTTTTTTATCTAATGGACAAAATAAGCTCTCACAATTTACATATGAACGCGCCCGGAGACGACAGAAAAACATACAGAGAGCATCAGCTTTCGTTTCTACTCTGATAGCCGCAAGAACACGCTGAACGCTGTGAAGAAATCAGGAATGGTTAGAGAACATTGTGCTTGGTACGTTTTTCATCTTCAAATCAAACTTGGGTCTTCAGCTGACAAAGTTTAAATCCCGTCTGGCTAGCATGCGCTTTTCATAATGTTTACACATTAGGCCAGTAGTGGAGAGTAGGCGGTCTTTAGTGACTGTTCAAACACATTCGACCACATGAGCGTTTACACTGCGAAAGCAAAACGGTTGGATGCGTTTTCGACTACCTCTGGAAGTGGTCGAAAGTGGACAAGCTCAAAATGTTTTTTACACTCCGTTTACAATTGTATTTAGCGTCGTCCACTTGTGATCCAATCGACCAGAACGCATCTTAATACCAGGTAGAAACGGGGCCATAGAATGAGACAGTTCATTAAAATTTATTTAGAATTAGCATCTTTTGGTGTGAACGGGCCATTTAATACAGTAATATAATTTGTTGTGGTCAAAAATTGCATAATTAGTTTGTTACACCCACATGGAATCTACACTCTTCCCAAGAACTTCTCAAATTAATATTTTTACCTTCATGTTCCAAACTTTATTTTCCCCCGTAAAACAAACACACACACACACACACACACACACACACACATATATATTTTTCTTTTCTTTTCTTTTTTTTTTTTTTTTTTTTTTTTTTTAAATACAGTGAAAGCTTATAGTGAGTCAAGCTCCAAGAATATGCCATAAAAGTAGCCCATGGGACTGTGAGCAATGTCTTCTGAATTCATACAATATCTTTGTGAAAGGAACAAACTGAAATGTAATATTTCCGGAGGGGACATTCCCCAGTGTTAAAAAAAAAAAAAAAAAAAGCAGTGTAAAAATCCTTGAAACTTTTGTTTTATGAAAGAAAATCAGACAGGTTTGGAATGAGGGAAAGATTTTCCAAAACTGCCTGGAATATATGAAAAGTTTTGTGAATTCCATGTGGGTCTACATATGTAGTTCTGTATATGCACATGTACATGCCTGTGTTTCTTACCGGTTCATCCCACAGTTACCTTAGCGATTTAGAGCGTATATCAACTTCGGGATACGTGCCCAGCCAGCAAGATGTACTGAGGGTCCGAGTGCCCACTACTGGCATCATAGAGTATCCCTTTGATCTGGAGAATATAATCTTCAGGTATCGCCAATCCATGGCACACCCTCACTGTCGCCGCTGTCTCCTGACCTTTAACCTGCTTCAACTGCACTGCTGCCTTCCCTGATCGCGTTCTCATACCCACCCGGGGCTCAGCCTTTGCTGTTGTTGTTTCTTTGCTACTCTTAAAGAGTTTTGTTTTGGGGAACTCGGTAGAGATCTTCACCGGAGTAAGCAGAAGGTTGTGCCGTCGCATCCCAGGATCCCGAGCGGCATTCTCTCACTGCTTTTCCAAAGCTCTCAAGCTCTTAAAGGGATCTGCTGCCATGCTTTATTTTGTTTTCTTCCTTCTCTCTCTCTCTCCGTCTCTCCTTGTCTCTAGCTATCTAAGCGATTTGGACCGTATCGCCGAGCCGTCGTATCTGCCGACTCAGCAAGACGTGCTTAGGGTTCGCATCCCTACCACAGGGATTATTGAATATCCCTTCGACTTGCAAAGCATCATTTTCAGGTAGATCATAATGTCGGAGAGGACTCCTCCCCCAGTTTTGAATGTCTTCATGTTTGTAACATTTTGCAAATCAGTGCGATGATCTGGTCCACTTTGGCCAGTTGAAAGAACGAGGTTCGTTGAGTTCATCCACTTTTCTGTGGCGTTATTGGCTGTTAATGTCCTTCTTAGTCATTAACCTCTTTGCATCATTAACTTCATTAACATTCATCTTTTTATTTATTTATTTATTTAAACCAGTAACAGGTTTTTGGGTCAAACGTCAAACAATTTGCCTTTTTGTTTTTTTTGTTTTAAATATTTAAATAGCTTTTAGCTATCAAGTAAAAAAAGTGATAAGATTTCTTTTTTACTTTATATTTAATTTTGATACCAAAGCTTTCACTTTGTTTTTCCTTTCGTTTTTTTTTTTTTTGTTTGTTTTGAATATAAAATATATTTATTTAAATATATTTAGCAGTATTTAACAATCAAATTCAAGAAATGGGTGATGTGAAGTCTTTGTTTTATTTTCTATTTTACGTTTTGATACCAAAGCTTTTGTTTTGCCTTTCACTTTCATGTTTGTTTTGCCTTTTGTTTTTGGTTTTGAATATAATTTTTTGTATTTAAATATAACTCACAATGTTTAGCAATCAAATTAAAAAACAGGTGATTTTGAAGTCTGCTTTTGATATGGTGATATGCATTTTCTAAAGCTTTTGTTTTTATTTTTTGTCATTTTATTTACCTTTTTGTTTTGCATTTTTGTTTTGTTTTATTTGACATTCTTGAATGCTCACAGTTTTTATTTTTTGTCTGTGAGCTCAGAAAGCACCTGGATGCAAATTTATCAAATCTACTTTAATAAAGACTTTTCTCTTGATTATTAATTGCATAATACAAGCCTGCACATTTTCAGGACTCCCAACCGCATACAGCGACAGTATCAAAAATGGCGATGTCCACAACATCGGGAAGTTTCATCACAGTTGACAGCGTGTTATTAAATAAACGAGTCCAATTAAGGGCATGAGTTCATCCATCAGATATTTTAAACAACTAAAAAGGACTTTAAATGCTTAGTGAGCGCAGATATACATTTGAGCCTTGCAGCTCGCACCCACTGCAGCTCCGATGGATCTGCGGATGAATGCAAATCATTTCTCCTAAACCCGTCATGATTATTAAAGTTCACTGTGGCTCTCACACTATATGACGTGGCAGATGACTAGTTGTCAAATGTGGTTTCGTTTTTTCAGTGCAGGTTTGTCGAATGTGGTTGTGAGTCTGTTTGAGTCGGTTTGTTTATAGAATGGGGTTTTCACGCTCGTAAAAAAACAAAACACTTTACCAACACAATCGTTTTAAGCGACGCTGCCGTATTAGCCATTAGCATCTGCTCTAGAGTTTCGTTTTGTGTGAAACATGACAGGGAATTAGGGATGAACATAAACGGTGTGTAATCGATGCAATTGATTACGTCAACGCATCGTTCCAGCACTAGTAATTTCATCAACCACATAGTTCATGCTACAGAAACTGTATAAATCCTAGCATGGTAGCATGTTCTAAAGGATTAGTTCATTTTAAAATGAAAATTACCCCAAGCTTTACTCACCCTCAAGCCATCCTAGGTGTATTTGACTTTCTTCTTTCTGATGAACACAAATGGAGTTATATTAATAAATATCCTGACGAGTCCAAGCTTTATAATGGCAGTGAACAGGGGTCACGAGTATGAGCTAAAGAAATAAAGGCCTTCTGAAGCGAAGCGATGCATTTGTGTAAAAAACATCCATATTTAACTTCAGAATACCTTTTATTAATCCCCCTGGAGCCATGTGGAGTACGTTTATGATGGATGGATGCACTTTCTTGAGCTTCAAACTCATTGGTCCTGTTCACTGCCATTATAAAGCTTGGACGTGTCAGGATATTTTTAATATAACTCCGATGGTGTTCATCAGAAAGATCAAGATCAAACTTGGGGTAATTTTCATTTTAAAGTGAACTAATCCTTTAATAGTGGCAATTTTGAAGTTCTTGGTGGCCAGACGGCAGAGTTCTTTGACAATAATCAGCTTGGGACACAAGCTTACCTTTTACGTATTGCAACTAAAGGTCTGAAAGCACACAAAAGAACATTACCGCTCAGGCCTGTGAAGGGGGAACATTTACGAGCCACAGCTCGGCAGGTGATGCGGCAACGAGAAGCCCTCCACAACCCCCCTGTTTAGAGCTGAGATGAGAGAGAGAATTCCTCTGAAGAGAGGTGATCACAAAAGCCCGCAAATCGATTGGAAGCCAGCGTGTCAAACCCCTCCTACGCACGCTGGCGCCAGAAATAACTTCACTTACAACAAGGTTCCCTCTTGATCCATGCTTGACAAGTACAAATAACATATTTGTGAATGTTTGTGTTAAAAAAAAACCAAACACTTCCAAACAACTAAGGGTGGTGGGTCACATTTCAGGTAAATGTCAAGGTAGATCTAGTACATTCAAGACCACTTGTGGTTTTAGGTGTTGCATACTACTAAATGCAAATAACCTGTAGGCGATGTTATGAAATACAGGTGAAGTGTTTTAGTTAAGTAACCTACATGGTTACACACAAAACTCCCCAACCCCAGCCATTTAAACATTCTGTAACAAGGTTGAGTTGTCTTCCTCTCCGGCTCCTCGTCCTCCAGAGTAAGAGAGCTTATCCTAGTAAGTAGGTCAGCTGTACCTCCTGCAGGAATGGAGGCTGGCTGAAGAGGCTTTATTTTAGGTTGTAGCTCCTGAAGGAGTCCATTTATCAAAGCTTTACGCCTGGCCGCTAGAGACTGAGCTAGCGAGACTGTGTTGCCTACATAAAATAAAACCCTTCTCTTATGTTTTCCCTTACTGAGGCCGAGTGCAGGTGTGATTGGGGGGGGGGGGGGGGGGGAATAGCACAGATGAGAATTGCTCTGATTATTCCCTTGTTTTAGCTGGAATCTCCAGTGAGTTGTCTCCGTACATTTCCATTAATTTAGAAGCAGTGAGCGTTACCTGACTGCTGATCTGGGAATGGCCCATATTCTTGTAATGCGCTGTAATTTTCGGCAAAGTGTTAAGGTCTGTTCACGCCAGGAGTGACACAGAAAAGCAGTTCGGTTATTCGCCTGCTTTAATGTAAGATATAATCAGCGCTGGGATGATTACTTGGAAATTGTATTCCGTTACTGATTACAAATTGCATGACGAAAATTGTAATGTAATAATTACTCATTTTAGGTAATGTATTCAAACTACTTTTGGATTACTTTTGACCTAATTTGTTTATCACTTAGATTTGAATTGGATTGTGTACCATATTGATTTACAGTAGATTTAAAAAAAACAAAAAACAAACAAACATATTTTCTATTCTTTGTTCTCAAAATGCATTACATTATGCCAGGGTTTCCCAAAAGGGAGAATCAATTATGAATACTGGTACTTTATTGCTATTGTATGACTATGTATTCCATTAGTTAACATTAGTTAATGCATTAAAAGTATTTATAAATCTTTAACGTTAGTAAAAAAAAAAAAAAAAAAAAACTCAGCTCAGGTCCATTAAAAATAACAGATACAACTTTTGATTTTAATAATGTATTAGTAAATGTTGAAATTAACATTAACTAAGGTAAATAAATGGTTTAGAGGTATTTTTCATTGTTAATGTTCCTAAATGGAATTTTATTGTAAAGTGTTGCCAAAAAAGTTTAAATAAATAAATAAATGAAAATGAGCATTCATTTTCATTTAACTTGATGTGCAAAAATAACTACAACTAAAAGTTAAATAAAATTAATAAAAAATATATTTACATAAAAATAAGTAAAAATGACCAAAACACAACAAAATTAATACAAATAAAGTAAAATATAAAAATAAAAACAAATCTTAATATGATGATTAATATGATACTGAAATAAGACTGACTGTAGGCACAGTGTAGGCATTATTATTATTATTATTATTATTATTATTATTATTAATAATAAAAACATGTTAATTACTTGAAATAAAATGAACATTAAAATATATATATTTTTAAAATTCAAGTTATTTCAGTCAGTTGACATGGTAACTTTTTTTCATTTTTATTTAACTTGATGTAATAAAATAACTAAAACTGAAATAAAATATTGATAAAATAATAAAAAATAATATTGACACATACATACTAAAAAAACAAAACAAATTAAAATGAAGAAAAACACAAAAAAAACATAACTTTAAAAGTAAAATCTAAAAAAGTCAACGTTTCTGACAATTATTTTTTTAAAACACTATTCCTTAATTATTTCTTGATTCGAGTTTTGCCCCAGACTTTCACCTAAAATATAAAAATCTGCAGAGGAATTAGTTTTTTCATGTTTTAACTATGTAATGTGAATATTATAATCTAAACAATTAAGAGTGAGAAAATAAATAATTTTAACATTTATTGTGTAATGAGTAATTACCAAATAAATAAATAATTTACAACTGTCCCACTTTGGCATTACTTGCATCATGTTGAGAATTTCTTTTTCCCTAATGATTTTCTTTCTTTTTTCTTTTTTAGGGTACTTTTTAGTTTACCAAACACTAAAAATGTTCATAAAGAGCTTTCCTGAGATGAAACATGTATGAAGAAAACAAAAAAAAATCAGTAAATATCTTTGTGTCATTTCTAATAAAGCTGTGATTGTCAAATGATAAAATGCAAAAATCTAATTTAATTGTGTGTATTTAAAATACATAAAATGCTAGCTACCAAAAAGTTTCAGATGTATTTTCTACCACAGAATATTAAAAACATCATTTGAGATGTGGTGGAAATGACATTTTATATTTCCTATTGCACAATGTTACTGGACTAATTAAACTAGTGTGAAAAGTATTTTTAAAAACTCATTTTAAGTCCACAGGGCCAAAAAAAGCCCACAGATGAAGAAAAGTCCATGTAGCCAAAGCTCACATCTTATTGGTCGATGAGGTTTAGATTTGCCAAATGAAGAAAAATCTACTGTCACTGTCATCATATTACTTGTTGTCCATGATATACCAAGGCCTAGGAATATACATTTAGTTATCTTCAATATTCGCCCTTGTTGTGAATAAGCTCATTGAAACATTTTTCTTTTCTTTTTTTTTTGGTTGGTCCTGGAACACCTTAAAATTGCGTATCTGTTTTTCCATCTGTCCCGGAGCTTTACTGATACAGTGCCAAAGTCTCTAAACACTCTTTTTCCTCGCTCATTCACCCCCATCCGTCGTGTCCATTGTTCTCATTGTCTTTGCATGGATGTTACTAATCCCAGCGTGCATCTGAAACTCTACAGTTCTTCTTTTGTTTGTGGCGTATCTATAATGGTTTGTGTGTAAGTTTTGCTTCCTTTGTGAAATTCACAGCTTACAATGTCACTGTTCTTTCAGAACTGAAGACGGCCGGCTCCAAACTTGACCATAGATTCATTCTCCCGCCCTCAAACTCTCCAGTCTAATGATGAAATAATAATTACGTACTTGTTTTCCCGTTTCGATACTTCTGTAATTCTTTGTATTAAATTGGGAAAGTTTAACCTCTGCTGTCATGTTTTGAGCTGGTCTTGTTCGGTTCACGTTTTATCATTCAAACTGTTGATACCTGGAAACTGCACGACTTAATTTGTGCATGTTTGTGAGAATGAATTCCAGATGTAATGTGATTAACCTCATGATTTTCCTGCCAAAATGTTAATATAATGATAACCGACATGTGATTTTTGAGGTGCATCTAATTTTGTATGACAAGTGATTCCCATCCTTAAGTGCCCATTTATTTTGCTGGCGTTGCAGGGCCACTAGATGTAATTTGATTTAATAAATGAAGAATATTGTTAGTCTTCGAGAAATCTAGTAGCCAATTTCCACTGAAAATGGTGCATGAGGAAGTGAAAACCTCTTTCAGAAATGGCCCGCTTTTCTCGACAACCAACATAACTTGGTTTTAAGGATTAGTTTAAAGTCATTCTAATTCAAGGTCCACATTGGTCACCATATGCAAGTGGAAAAGTGGGAAGTTTTATTAATTCTCTATGTCTACTCATACTTTGTTACCTCTGTCTCAGGATGGTGGATGTCGGAGGGCAGAGATCAGAGCGCAGGAAGTGGATCCACTGCTTTGAGAATGTCACATCTATTATGTTCCTGGTTGCCTTGAGCGAATATGACCAGGTCCTTGTTGAATCTGACAACGAGGTGATGATTATTTTTATTTATAGATTATGTATTTATTCATAATGTTTATTTATATGTATAAATAAGTGTAATATATTTTATTTTAGTTATTATTATATTCATAGGTTTTTAATGTATTATCAATATTAGTATGATTATTATCAGTTATTTTTAGTTATTTTATATATTTTTATAATATATGAATAATAAACATATTAAAGTATTTTATTATTTAATTTTAATGTCATTGTATTTGTGGGTTTTTAATGTTTATTTTTATTAATATTTATATTATTGGTTATTTTATAATGTATAAAAATATTAAATGTACATTAATATAATATACATTTTATAAATTGTTATTTTATTATTTTTAGTTTTTTTTTTTTTTTTTTTTTTTTTTTTTAAATGCATTCTAATAAATTTTTCCACATGATGGGAAGGCCCTTGTCCATCAACATAAATATTTCTTCAATCTGTTCTTAAATTTGACCCCACATTTGACCCTGGATTATCTTGAACAATATGAAATCTTTGAAGTAGTTCAGTACTATTATTATTATTTTGTACAATATAGTATGTTTGGAAATGCATTGATTAATTGAATTGGTGGTCAAAGTCAGGCCGCACTTTCATTGTGGTATTTTTGTTTCTGAAATCTGCAGAATCGCATGGAGGAAAGCAAAGCTCTGTTTCGCACAATCATCACCTACCCCTGGTTCCAGAACTCTTCAGTCATTCTGTTCCTGAACAAGAAGGACCTTCTGGAGGAGAAGATCATGTACTCTCACCTGGTGGACTACTTCCCTGAATTTGATGGTAACAGCCTCTTAAAATTCAGATGAAGCCTACACTGACACCATGTGGTAGACTTGTGAACTGCAACCACTTCCAAATACATTTTTTTTTTTTCACTTCCATAAGTCTGTTTTGTCTCCATAATCAGTGATTATCTCATCTCCCGACTCGCAGGTCCACAGAGGGACGCCCAGGCGGGCCGTGAGTTCATCCTGAAGATGTTTGTGGACCTGAACCCGGACAGCGACAAGATCATCTACTCGCACTTCACCTGCGCCACAGACACCGAAAACATCCGCTTCGTCTTCGCGGCAGTCAAGGACACCATCCTTCAGCACAACCTCAAAGAGTACAACCTAGTGTGAGAGAGAGAGAGAGAGAGACCGAAAGAGAGTGAGACACCTGCAGCCCACATACGGCCGAAAGCACTACACACCTCACACAACTCACACACACGCACGGGAACCGCGCGGACACACCTTCACTCCCATTAGGCACTGGATCTTCATGTAGTTCTTTTCTTTGCCTGTTTTTTTTCCCTCTCTTCCTGAGTGTCGACCCCCCTCCAGTTGATAGCTTTATCATCCACTCTTCCTCAAACACGAGGGCTGGGCCGCTAAACCGGTGCCTAATGACAAAGAGCATTCGTTTGCTCTGTAGATGGGCTGTAGGTGGGCTCTACCTGAATGAAACTGAGGTACGAACTTAACGGAAACACTCGATGGAGGTGCACGTGACCGTGATGAAGAGTGGCCGACATTCTTGAAAGACTTCCTCACATCACTGAATTAACCAGGTGTTAGTTGTGCAATCACGTGCTATAACACTAGCTAGAGGTGGAGGTGATTGGATGATTTGATTTAATACTATTTTAGGAGTGATGTATAGAGATTTCCCATCACTACTTGAGTACTTGGAGAAGACCATGTGACTTTTTCCGAAATACGAGGAAGATAAAATGAGTAACTAGAGCCACCGCAGATTTTAAGTGTGATTTCAATGGAATTGTGTTCAACTGTCCTGAAATTTTCCAACAAATACCCAGTTCGCATCTGTATCCGCTGAATTTATCGTTTAGGCGCCAAACTGTTTCCTCCAGTCCAATAGTTGGCAGTATTGGGTGTTTAATCAGTATAATGGATCCAGCTAGTATTCAAAGATATTTACCGAAAGATTGTGATTTGTTTACATGCTTCGACACAAATCAGTTTTGAATCTATGGTTTGACTGAAGGAATCAAATAAACGCCTTTCCCAGCTGATTCATATACGTTTTTACTCGGTATAACATTGAAATATGAATATCCAGTGATTGAAATGTTCGTAAACACTCAACACAGTACAACACAAAAGTGCTATATAGGGTGAAATCGGTTAGTTTTTTTTATTTTTTTTTATTTATGTAATTTATGGACCAGATATGTAATCGGACTCACTTTTCCGCATTAGCGCACTACAACGAAAGCGGGGATTGAGTCTCTACTGCTGTAAAAAAAAAAATCCATTGGCAAGTGATCTTTTCTTTTTGGTATTTCGTAAATTGATTGTCACAGTTCTGTTCTTTTTGTTTTTTCCCGAATATTTGAAATGCTTGAAAATGGGAAGTTGAATTTCCATTTCATTAACGTCGCTTTATGCAAATAGGAAATTGAGAATTTTATCAGTGGTTGAATTCTTAACTGGTCTCTGCTTGCGTTTTGTTTTGTTTTTGTTTTTTTTGAGAGTTCGCTCTTGGTTTCGTAGTATCATATCTTAGTTCTCACTTGATTAGCTTTTTGGATTCCATAGCTAGCTGGCTTTTTTGGGATCTTTACAATGTAATTCAGGTGAGTTTTCATACTTTTCATTACAAGGGCTAATTGTGGGCGGAGAATGAACCGACTCTATGAAGACTATAGAGCAATAGGTACGCCGAAGTGGGTATCTGAATCAGGGACAGTGCGGGGTGACGCCACAGGAGTTGCCATTTTCCATAGGTTCAACTTGCAGTGCATCCAGGGAGCACCTTTTGTGAGGCCCTTGTGATTCGCGGAAAAAGTACGCTATTTCTTGCCGTAAGTTAAGCGACTTTGGATGGGTTGTTTTGATTCTGTAAGTTGATGGATGAAGTATTAACTGTTTTATTCGGTGCCGGTGGTGTCGCACAATTCTATTTGCCATGTTTGGTTTTGGGGGCCATGACAGTATCGCTTTTGACTCCCGTTTACTCATTTATCGCACACCTTTTTCAGCCAATTGGCTATGAATTTATCGCACATTAGCACTCGTACAGTCTTATTGGCTTTGTTTGTATTATTGAAACAAAATGGCTTGAGAGAACCTGATTTGTTGGAATTTGCAAAACTGGCAAAATCTCACGTTATGATTTAGTGAAATATTTGAATCACAACTGTCACTTATTGGCGCATTTTTTTTTTTTTTTTTTTTTTTTTTTTTTAAACCTGTAATTGAATGTATTTTAGGAGGTTTCTCTATGTGACGAGTTCTATAGTTTGGAAGCGTTGGTCAGTGCACAAGGCTTTTGAAGGTGTTTATACGCATTTTTCCCCAACCGCAGCTGTATATTTGCTGTTTTGTCGCGTTTAATCCTACAAGCCTTCTTTACAGATACATTTGGACCTTTTGGTGCATTTTACGAATTGTTTGCCAAATTGCGAAAACTTTTTTTTTTTTATATTAAACAATTCTCCCGTGCCAGGCCAGTTAAGCTTTTTGTTTTGATTTGTTTTTTGTTTTGTTTTGTTTCAAACATCCAGAATTTGCCTACCATCATGCTTCTGGGCGGGACTTCTTGCTTCATTCATTTTAAACTGTATGTTTACTTGGGTGGGATGGTACTGTCAGTCATCATATGCCAATTTCAAACGGTTTCGTTGTTGTACAAATAGTGGACCTGCAAATTATGATGGCATTTTTGAACATGTGAACGTTTGAAGCTTGTACATACAGCTTTCATTTGAAAGGGCTAGGCCTAATCTTAGAAACACCTTTCTTTCTTAGCCAACTTAAACACTAAAGCCAGTCATTTCGTACACATTAAGTACAAAAGTACCAAAACATCATACGTTGTGCAGATGGTAAAAATAGCTTTGATATGCTATTCAACTGGTGTGTAAGGGGTTTTTTGGTCGTTCAACAATTTGCAATGAAGTTTGTTTTTCCTCCCTGGGTTAATGCACTGAACCTACTCTGCAGTAATGAAACTAACTCCACTCATGTGATGTATCTGTTCCTCCAAACATGTTCCTGGTACTCTGAGAAATGCAGACACTAATGAATAGAAATGACGCTTTTGCTTGAGGTCCACACTGACGTGATGGATACGTACAATATGAAGCTATCTTTACTTTATTTTTTTTTTTCTGATGTCGATGCATTACCTGAACACTTCTATGTAGGACACTTTAATATAATACATTTTGTTTTTGATAAAACCGGTAAAAATAAACTTTTGTGTAGTGGTGTATAAAATCAAAGTATTGTATTACTTTGTAATGTATTTCTTGTTCAATTGGTTGCTTTTTTTTCTGTTCTTTTTTTCTTTTTTCTTTTTTTTTTAAAGCATACCAAATGTAAATGATGTACTATATTGAGTGTGCCAATCCCTTTTGATTTGTAGAGCCAGACTCTTTACAAGTGCCAATGTTGTGGAAATCATTTAAAAAGGACTTGTGTATTTTATGGTCCGGTTTTTAAAAACAAATAAACATTAAGTATGTGATTATGGTAAATGCGCAACAGGAAAAGGACAATTTTATTCTGTATTTAAGATTAAAGATGACAAACTGCTGTTTTTAAAAAGAAATGACATTTTAATTGCATGTGTTTGTTTTCGGTGGAGAGGGTCGGGTAAAGGAGAAACCGTATTAACGCGAAACCCTGCTGACAAGGGGCTTAATTATTGTTCATTTACAGTATTTTAGACATATTTCTCTTTTTGTATGTTTCATTTCAACCACTGTTGCCTGAACCTCATTCATACATGAAAATGACTTTCATAGCCTTCTCCTTTAAAGATAAAAATATCCATTTTAAATTGGAATAAAATTTGTTCCTATACATTTGGGTCTGTGTTGAGCTTTTCTTTGTCATTTCTTACATGAAAGATGAATAAGGTAGATGGACCTCCTGGTAAAACATACATTAAGAGTCCTTGTAGTTATAAAGATAATCTTAGTTTCCACCAAAATGCCCTATTTGAACTTGATATTACCCTCCCTTCTCATGAAGAATTAAATGAATGACAAAATGATTTATACACTGTTCAGCAGAGATCGCATATTATATTATAACTTCAGCTGCAGAGATGTCATCAAGTCTAATTTCAGCATATTTATTGGATGTCTGTTACATGCGCTTATTTAATTTTCAGTTTTTATTTGAACATAGGAAAACTAAAGTAAATATTTTAAAAAATCTTTAATTTTCATCATAATGGAGTACAATGATCCGATCAGATTCTAATATTGTTACATATTAAAAGTTTTTATATTATGTTTCTACCATGTTATATAAGTCTGTAGCTTTTCAATTCTAAAAACAGCCATGAATGAAGACACATCATGGCCATATTCCAGGATGACAATGTCAAGATTTTTGCACCAAAAATTGATGCACCTCTTAATGGAAATAACATCACAACATTTATTTCCATCAAAAGGTGCATCAATTTTTGTCAAGATTTTGTAATGACAATGCAAGAGTCAAGCACTCTCTAAAGTCTACTCCAGCACATCCCAAAGACTTTGAATGAATTTAAGGTCTGGATTCATGTGTGAAAATGATTCTTCATACTCCCTCCTAACCATTTATTGAGCACAATTTGAGCCTAAGGAATCTTGACATTGTCATCCTGGAATATGGCCATGATGTGTCTTCCTACATGGTTGTTCAAGAAATGAAAAGCTACACTAAAGTTAGAAGAGCCATTGCCAAACATATAACATGCTAGAAACATAATAATCACAGCAATAATGATCCAGTCATAGACTCTTAAGCATTTGCCTATTTAAATCCAAACAGTGTGTATGTCTATAATATATATATATATATATATATATATATATATATATATACACACACACACACATACACAGTATCTCACAGAAGTTCAACACCCCTCACATTTTTGTAAATATTTTATTATATTTTTTCATGTGACAACACTGAAGAAATGACACTTTGCTACAATGTAAAGTAGTGAGTGTACAGCTTGTATAACAGTGTAAATTTGCTGTCCCCTCAAAATAACTCAACACACAGCCATTAATGTCTAAACCGCTGGCCACAAAAGTGAGTATACCCCTAAGTGAAAATGTCCAAATTGGGCCCAAAGTGTCAATATTTTGTGTGGCCACCGTTATTTTCCAGCACTGCCTTAACCCTCTTGGGCATGGAGTTCACCGGAGCTTCACAGGTTGCCACTGGAGTCCTCTTCCACTCCTCCATGACGACATCACGGAGCTGGTGGATGTTAGAGACCTTGCGCTCCTCCACCTTCCATTTGAGGATGCCCCACAGATGCTCAATAGTGTTTAGGTACCCTCAGCTTCTTTTAGCAAGGCAGTGGTCGTCTTGGAGGTGTGTTTGGGGTCGTTATCATGTTGGAATACTGCCCTGCGGCCCAGTCTCCGAAGGGAGGGGATCATGCTCTGCTTCAGTATGTCACAGTACATGTTGGCATTCATGGTTCCCTCAATGAACTGTAGCTCCCCAGTGCCGGCAGCACTCATGCAGCCCCAGACCATGACACTCCCACCACCATGCTTGACTGTAGGCAAGACACACTTGTCTTTGTACTCTTCACCTGGTTGCCGCCACACACGCTTGACACCATCTGAACCAAATAAGTTTATCTTGGTCTCATCAGACCACAGGACATGGTTCCAGTAATCCATGTCCTTAGTCTACTTGTCTTCAGCAAACTGTTTGCGGGCTTTCTTGTGCATCATCTTTCCTTCTGGGACGACAGCCATGCTGACCAATTTGATGCAGTGTGCGGCGTATGGTCTGAGCACTGACAGGCTGACCCCCCACCCCTTCAACCTCTGCAGCAATGCTGGCAGCACTCATACGTCTACACAACCTCTGGATATGACCAAGGACTATAGAATAACACAAGACGCGTCACTCGTATTATTATGAATAGGAGAAAGTGCAATGCACAATATGGCGGAATAAGTCCCGCCTTCTAAATAAGAGCCAATCGCGATTGGTAAAGTCATCACATCACTGCAGCGGCCGTTAGAAGCTCCGGTTTCTATAGAAACAGTCAGACGCGTGCCTCCGAAAGAGACGCGCATTTAGGACTGCTCATGCGCATTACGTTGATCCAGCCTGAAAAGTACCATTTTTTGTCATGATTCGACCGTTTAGAAACAAAATTTATGAGACAGTTGTTGTCAGATTTCATTAGTGATTTCAAATATGAAATTTAATCGAAAGCTTGGCAAACAGCTTTAGAGAATTTGATGTTTCCCCATTCAGAGAGATAGGAGCTGCACTTGGATGCCCGATAGGCGTTTCAAAGATGGCCACCGAGTGAAATGACTTGTCTTAAAGGGACTTTGATATGACGCTGAGCACATGCATTCAACTTCTTTGGTCGACCATGGCGAGGCCTGTTCTGAGTGGAACCTGTCCTGTTAAACCACTGTATGGTCTTGGCCACCGTGCTGCAGCTCAGTTTCAGGGTCTTGGCAATCTTCTTATAGCCTACACCATCTTTATGTAGAGCAACAATTCTTTTTTTCAGATCCTCAGAGAGTTCTTTGCCATGAGGTGCCATGTTGAACTTCCAGTGACCAGTATGAGAGAATGAGAGCAATAACACCAAATTTAACACACCTGCTCCCCATTCATACCGGAGACCTTGTAACACTAATGAGTCACATGACACCGGGGAGAGAAAATGGCTAATTGGGCCCAATTTGGACATTTTTACTTAGGGGTGTACTCACTTTTGTGGCCAGCGGTTTAGCCATTAATGGCTGTGTGTTGAGTTATTTTGAGGGGGCCGCAAATTTACACTGTTATACAAGCTGTACACTCACTCACTACAAAGTGTCATTTCTTCAGTGTTGTCACATGAAAAGATATATTTAAATATTTACAAAAATTTGAGGGGTGTACTCACTTCTGTGAGATACTGTATATATATATATATATATATATATATATATACACAGTATCTCACATATATATATATATATATATATATATATATATATATATATATATATATATATATATATATAAAATACATTTTTATATATATATAATACATTTTTATAATAATTTGATATATTCGAGCTATTTGGTGGTTCCGTTTTGATATTGTTACATATTAAAAATGAAAAAAAAAAAAAAAAACCCAGCAGCAGCCATCAGCTCCCAAACTCCACTTCATCTCTTGCACAGCCACTCGATTTCCTCCAACCAGGGAGGAGAGCGACACCAGCCCTTGTCTGAGCTCATTCTCAACGTGGAAAGAGAAAGGAAAGACACCATACCAATCCAGCAGATTCCAGCAAATCATCTACAGATAATTTTTCCATGCCGAATGCGTGTTAAAGAGCGCGCTCAGTGCGGCACACATCAGGCTGCTTTATTGCCATAGCAGCAGCGCGAGCTGCCTGTAGCTGGCACAGGAGCTAGCGACGGAACAAAGAAAACACACACAAATATATACGTCTACTGAGCAAACTGCTTCCCTGTTCTTTAAGGAGGAGAAGGCAAGACCCCGAAGACCAAAACTGACATGATGTTTCCACAATCCAGGCACTCGGTGAGTGTAAATCGAGCCGTTTGCTGGCGCTGTGTTGATGTTGTTAGCTGGCTTGAGCTTAGCATTGGCAAGAGAGGCATCCGTGCAAGTGCGTGTATGCTGAAACTTATCGCAAAGATTAAATATTTAACGTACATTTTATAATATCGTTTTATAACCTTTTATATTTCCAAACCACACATTTTTGCCTTAAAATCCACTAATTCGTGATCTGGCAGTGCATAACTGTTTGCAAATGGGAACAATGTAGATGTTGTGCGCTTGGAGTGCCTGTGACATTTAACAGTTGGGGAATTGTGTATTAATATATGCAACTTAAGTCTCAAACCTCCTAAATGTGGTGCATTATTTTAGTAACCCGTTATATGTGTTTATTAGTCTGTACTTTGCAACAATGCTTGAAATTATGAGATTTCAGTTGTTTATGTTGACATCTCTCAGGTTGTATTAGTCTTTTCTGATGAACCCTCATCATTCTGCCAGTGGCTGAAATGGAGTAGTGCCAAAATTCATGTATTAACTAACACTACAATCACAGGCCTTTTGAAGAACACCGTTTTTTGTTTTTTTTGTAAGAACAGCACGACTTTTGCCAAAAACTGAAGGTGTAAATCTGTAATGACATGCATTTGCACTGTGCAAGATGTGTTCCCTACAGCACATCTGAGGTGTGTGTTGCGCACCACCTCTTGATCTTTTAGCCAAAGTAAAGAGTCTCTATCACTGCTTATGAACTCATTTATGGATTGAGTTACACATAACAAATCACTTCCTAATCAGCCTAACTAACCCAGGTAAGTGATTTAAAAGTGGGTTTAGACTATTTGCAATATGCCTAGACTGTGATACCTCATCACATGTTAAGTTTCCTGCAGGCTGTTACTGATTAATGAGCTAATATGACAGATATTTTGATTAGGCGCTCTTGATTAAATCCGTATGGCTGGAAATAGTAAGGAACAAGATGGCAATGAGCAGCATGATTTGGTTTGCTTTACAAAATTATCTTGTCACATTTGATCGCCACTTAAAATAAACATAAAATGGCATCCGCAACCCATTTTACGTCCATAATGCTGTATTTTTGAGTGAAACTGGATATTAAGTGAGCAAAAATGTAGGGTGACACTTGATTGGCTAGTGTAAAGTGGATTTGGTGATGTCATGTGCAAAGGAAAGTCGTTTAAGAGGCGGAGCAATTTGTTACATTTTGATTAAAGATTAAAAGAAAAAAATTTTCTTTTTTTTTTTTTCTACAGACTGACTTGATTGTGCACAATTAGACCAGAGACATACAGGTCAATGAAGTGAAACTTATTTTTTATTTTGTCCTATTAATTTATTCAAAAATAGACTTAAAATACATTTTATACATACAATGACTTGAATACATCTCTTTTGTGATGAGCATGTTTCATTTTTCATGTATTTGTTGTAGGATTATTTCATAATGGAAAAAAGCCGTTTACTTTTCAAAAATGTGTTTTTTTTTTTGTTTTTTTTTAATTAATTTTGTGTCGTTTAAGTCTTTTATCTTACATAATATCACAAAAATCACGTTTTCACCTTTAAATGGCAAGGTTAGTTTAGTTTGTAAAATGTCATGTGGTGCGACTCCCCAAAAAACAAGGATTTTTATGAATTTTTACATTTGTAAAATATACTTTTGTCCTTGAAAAATAGAATAAAAATAAACTCTTCTGACATTTTTCTTGATGGTTAAACCACATGACATTTTTAGTCATTAAATTATCCTTGAAAATAGAAGTTTTTCAACATCATATGAAGAGTACACAAACTTTGCACTTGTTTTTAACTAGGTTTTTTTTTTTTTTTTTTTTAAATTGTGGATGTCCTTGTATGTCATTGACCCATTAAGAAAGTAAATGGGATCAGTTTTGATGTCACGTTTACTAACATCAGGACCTCTTTGCATTGGGCTAATTGTTGGATAAATAGGTCATTCAACTGATAGATATCATATTTTTCAGGTGTTTGAGCTGAGATAGTAGGGCTACTTTACAGCCTGATAATGAAGGGCCGACAGGGAGCATGTGAAAATGTGGGCCCAGTTGTAGTCGGCACTACTTTGTTGCCACGGCGCTGTGACTCCATAGCAACGACTTCTCACCAGACTTGACACAGAAGGTGTTTACTCTGACCAGCCTGAACAGTTCATGACTTCAATTGTTCACCCTGGTGTAGTCGTACACGCAGCCCTTTTAATCTTGCAAGCCCACCGTGACCGTTTTTTCCGAGGTCATCTAATAAGGTTTGTGTCCTTGTGATGAAATTTTCAAACCCTTACCAAGTTAAAATCAGCGATTACAGATTTAACCCCACACACTGGAAATGCGTCCCGCTGTGTGTGCTTTAAAATACCGAAAATGTTTAGTTAGCGTTGTACGAACGTTACTGTAGTAAGTACCTGCAGCCATATCTCATTTTTTGTATGTCTGATGACACTTAATAGCATTTTGTCCTCCATTTTGTTCGTTGAATCGAGATCCAGACAAGTGATGTCATAATGGTGGGGATTTGTGAATTGGAGTGCGCCATTGATTGTGGCTTTTCAAGGAGTCATTTCTGAAAGCCATTGTTGCAGTAATGGCTTGAAAGAGAAGCGAGAGTTGGCACAGAAACGTACATGCACCAGTGTGTGTGTGTGTGTGTGTGTGTGCTGCCCCCGACCTGATGCTTTGGGTGGAGCTTGCGGGGCAGATTTATTAAGTCTGCTTGAGTGAGCAGGACAGACCTCCGTCTTTCCCTCCCCAGATCCCTCAACGCGACCGATAATCCCTGTTGTCCCACATCTTGCTCATTAAATAAACTTAGACACACACACGCACACACACATACTCGCCATTTATTCCCTGCATGCTTATGCATGTGACCAAAAATGTATTGCCTACTGCAACTACTTTTTTTTTTTTTGCCACGCTAAAATTTAAAAATGACTTTATTTGCTTGTACAGTGGTAAAAGTTTAATTCTGGATCGTGTCACTTGCCAGTTTAGTCTGTTTTTCCATTTCCTGGCCTGTCATAAAAAGGAAAAACAAATAAAAATAATATTGAAGTAACAAATATGAATATTTAAAAAAAGAATAAATAATTCTGACAAAAATGTGCTTCAGATATGTCAGTACTATGGATTTTATGGCTTTTCCCTCACAATGTTGCATTATTTTTTATCATTTTATTTCATTCATGTTATTTCTCAGTTCAATTAATGGAGAAGGTGGTCTAAATGAATAAACTCTGAAATTAACATTTAGACGTGCAGCTCGACAAAAATAAAATGAATGTTGCAAGAGTTACAGTTTCAGATGTGACTCAATAATATCGTAAATACATGTATCATATGTATTGCAATCTGTATAGTATTGAGGTAGTTGGTAGGGCTGCCCCCTAATAGTCGACTAACCGTTAGTCGACTAGAAAAGGCTTGGTCGACCAAAATTTTATTAGTCATTTAGTCGGAGAAAAAAACCTCCACAGGAAGTGGTGAAATCACGCAGGCTGTGATGGACATATCGTTAACGGCAGAAAATCCAAACATTAGGCTTGTTCGAGATGCAGCGGCGCTGCGCAGACCGATCAGTGTATAATATCAAAGTACCACGAGAGCGATCTGAAAGCATAAGGAGTCGTATGCTCTCAAATCGCTCTCGCGATACTTTGATGTCATACGCCGATCGGTCTGTGCAGTGCCGCTGCATCTCCAACAATTTTTTGATCGACCTCAAATATGACATCACTTGAAACATTTTAGTAGCAACTTTACAAGTCCGAAACTCTGCATATACATGCCTTACAGACATGAGAAATATATCTGTAGTAAGCTTGAAATGTCTACTTTTAAACGAACCAATTCAAATGGAAAACAAATATTCTCAGTATATGTAATCCATATGAAACCTGCATATAGACGCATCCACTACTGCATCGATGACGGGTCAGCATCATCGACTTAACCTCCGCAGCAGAAAACACAAAACATTACCAATAAATTATAAAAATGTTTAGACGGTCTTCTTGCGTTTTTTTTTTTTTTATGACACACTCATAATCATTTTTGCCGATGCGCTGTGGCAAGCATTAAGCATGCGTTTGAGCTGTGATTAGGCTTTGTACCTATTATATATGCAAAATGATTTATGGCTTATTAATATACACGCGCAATTAGTCGACTAATAGCTTAAATGAACGACTAGAAAAATCTCCAGTTGAGGGCAGCCCTAGTAGTTGGCGATATGCATATGTGTGTGTATATAAAGTAATTTAATAAAAGTATAGAAATGTTTAGTAATAATAATGCTTGCCTTAACAAGCACTGCTAATATATAAAAACAAAATAGAGCTGCATGATTCTGGATAAATAGAGAATGATTTTTTTGCTGTAATTTACTAGAGGTTCTGAAAAAATGTGAATTGCGGCAGTTTATTTAAAATGTTTAATTTTAATCTGAATTAATTATTTAAAAAAAAACGTATATTTAATGAGTCATTGAATCATTCATTTCACTTGTTTCATTACTGGATGAATCAGCATTTTTGAATGAATATCTTGAACAATTGAATGACAAATAGATATTTAACAGTGTTTTTTTTTTTTTTTTTTAAACAGACAGGCGACTCGTCATTTAGGACATTTAGGAATATCACGTGGGTGTTTGAATTGAGATTGTGATCTTTTAATGATTAGCTCTGCAGCTCTACTATAAAATATAAATTTTAATAAAGAA
This sequence comes from Ctenopharyngodon idella, assembly GCF_019924925.1. Classification (NCBI taxonomy): domain Eukaryota; kingdom Metazoa; phylum Chordata; class Actinopteri; order Cypriniformes; family Xenocyprididae; genus Ctenopharyngodon; species Ctenopharyngodon idella. The sequence continues at coordinate 10,121,684 of NC_067229.1, forward strand.
AATATTAATAAACATGTAGCAATTGTAATTCGTGCCTTAGCAAGCATGACTAATAATCTTTGATCAATTTAGTGCCAAATAGCAGGTAAATAAGCAGCAACAAATTCAGTGTTTATTTGTGGAGGTTGAAATTGTAACGCACACACTCCCGAGCAGATGTCTTGGTCGTTGATGGCAAATCTGCTCATTAGCATCGCAAATAGGTCTTCGAACACCTGAAAAAGTGTATGTGGAGAGGACAAGGAAAAAGAGTGCACATAGGTGTCACTGATTCCTTTACTTCCCTGATTTTTAGCATTAAATGAAAAATTCAGGCCCTTTCAAAAGAGCCACTGACAATACTGCATCCACTGTGAATAGGCTCGGCCTGTACTGTGGTGAAAGGACGAGGCATGGATGGCTTAATTAGCTTGTCTGACTGTTTGTGTTCCTCCTGGCCTTTGGTGTGAAGGACGCGTGCTGGGATAATTGCGTCGCAGGATTATTTTTACTAGCGCAGGTTTTTTGCCAGTTGCTCGTGGCTTAGAGGCTTTGTATGTTGCACGCATGTTTCTGGATGTGTGTGCGTGTGCACCGAGACAGACGGGCTGCATCAGTATTCTCTGGCAGTGATGGACTTGCGCTGTGGGAAAGCTGCGCCCCAGAGTAAAGCAGCGGTCTGGAACAAAGCAGCCTGGTGGGGGACTGTTTAATGTGGCAGCACCTCGCACAGACCTGCCTGTCGACAGACACACCAGGCTAAAGAACCCTTCCTAAAGCGCTTCCGCCTCCACAGCCAAAGACCACGAGCAGCTCTCTTCTTACACTTCTTGTAGCTCATGCAGTGCAAAATTATCATAGGCTCACCATGTCCTTGTGTACTGATCAGTGTTTTACTATCATTGGGACACTAATATAATTTTTATTAATATTTTGAGTTGGTTTTTATTTTTATATTATACATTTTCATTTAAAGTTTTAGAAATGTTGTTTTCGTCATTTGTCATTTTTATTATTATTAATGTTTGTATAGTCTGTATTGTTTTTCTTTCAGTTTTAGTTATTTTAGTACATCAAGAAATGAAAATGAGATGTTTCCTTGGCAACTAGCCAAATATAAAAAACATTAAATCTTTTTAATTTCAGGGGCCATTTACACGACACCGTTTTCAACTAAAAATGGAAAACTTTATGCGTTTTGGCAGTTCGTTTACACAACAACAGCGTTTTCGGGGGGGCCTGAAAACAAACTTTTAAAAAAAGTGCAAATGAAATTATTTGAAAGCGATACAGTTATCTCTGTGTAAACTACAAAAATATGAATTTGAAAATGGTGACATCATGCGCACGCGTATTACGTGTTCAGTCTATAGGCTCATAGTGTTTCTTTCAAAGTGACATCGCCAACTACTGGCCTGGCATGAATAATACAGCGTTTATAGTCATTCTTGCAGATCCGTGTGAACGGAGATCATTTCGACAACGTTGTCGTCTGTATGCGAAACTTTTCAGAAACGCAAGGGAAAAACTTCCATTTTAATACATCGTTGTCATGTAAACTTACCATCAGTTAACGTTTATTTTATTTAAGTAACAAAGCATTATTTTATGGCTTTAGTTTTAATTGATTATAATATCACTGGTACTAATGAATTAATTTTGAAAAAAAATTGAAGAATATTACCAGTAATGCACTTACAGTGGTAGCAGGACTTTAGATTGTGACGAAATTGGTTGCAAAGTGACAAAAAAAGTTTAAAAAACATATTTTATTTCCTCATTTTATTGGTTTATTAATTTGGGAAGTGTTCATAAAATTTTTGGTGTTTCCCACACCAGAATGTTCGTTGCACACAACAATGATCAACATGATGACTACCGTCCAAATCATGATGAATTTCGTGTTTTGTAATGAATTTCAAATCATGTCTCAAAGTTATTTGAGTCATTCTAACAACTGACTCCCTTACTGAATCTTTTCTGTCATGTCTGATTCAAATATAATAAAGTATTTGTACAGAAGTCTATGATATTATACATTTTGTTCCATTATACGTGAATTAATGTAAACACACTTTCTGTTGTCTGGTATTTGTCAGAATGTGCACAGATGCTGTCAATGGATTCTTGTATTTACATATGGCCAGTTGTATTTAACTTGCATTAGTGTTATTATTGTTAACTAAAACTAAAATGATTAAAAATCTGTTTCATTATTTGAAATAAAGCTGAAATAAAATAAAAACTTTAAAAATTTAAAAAAATGATTGCCTTTTCAACAAACTGAAATAATAAGTTTAAGTTGGGGTACTAATATCACTAAATCTAAAATAGAAATAAATTGAAGCTAAATAGAAATACAAAAAAAGCACACAACAAACTGACCAGAACTTAAACTGACATTAAAATGAAAACTAAAAATAAAAGCTAATTCAAAATACCCTAATAGTAAATAGTGATAAAATAAATAGGCTTGCAGTAGAATGTAAATTAAACCAATCTGGCCTTAATTTGGTTTAACTATAAAACGTGAAGTCCATAAGTCTGCAGGGTTCTTTCCAAGGGGTCATTATTTGTGGGCAGTTGCTCGCCTCCCATGGCTGTGCCATTTGTTACAGAGTCAGGAGTAATCGGCTGTCTTCCGGAGTCTCTGACCCATGCCGAGCTCTTTACCAACATGGCATCAATCACAATCGCTACTGTTCTGTCTGTAATCTCACAATCACCTTGACCTGCCTGCTTTTAATTTTCAATCGTGAGCCGCTGTGCTGTTTGCGCTTTCTTTTTGACTGACGTTCCCACCGCTCGCTCTCTTGATCCTCTTCTCTTTCACTACCCCCTACCCACTGTGTTGTGTATCCTTTATGCTGTGTGACAGCTATTTCTCTGTAATTTGACTGCCACCGTCGGCCTTTCCAATGAGAGGAAGCTTGTGTTTGGGAGCGTGCGGTGCCTGAAGTGATAAAAGTTGAATAATTCCCTTTCAAACGACTCAATGAGGGCGGATTGGAGCGGGAAGTGGGATAACCCCATTTCTCCCAAAGCGAAAGAGGTTGAGGATTTGCAGTGACCGAGGATTGGTGAAGAGATAATCATCAAAATCAACTTCCTGCCCCAGACATGATTAGCCACCACCATTATTTTTGCGGTGTGGCTTCCGGTTCACCAGCCCCCATGATGCTTCTGTCTCTTTGAAGAAACACTCTTTACACCGTGTCTACGCCGCACCGCAACAGCTAAACGCAACAAACTGACCGTTGCAAAGCACTTGGACTATGTCAGAAATAGAATGGGTAATCTGTTTACTGTCGGGAATTTGTCATGTCGCACCGCATCCAGTGTAGACAATATCACTGATTATAATGGGTTCTATTGTCATTTGACGCGTCACAGTGTAGACACGGTGTAAGTCTAATGTGGATACAGGCTTTAATTACCAAGTAAGAAGTTTGTTCTTGTTAAATCATCAAGTTTTTAAATTGCAAAAATTAAATTATGTTTATGGGTCAAATCATGCTTAATTATTGGTAAATGGACTTTTTGGTGCAATTAATACACTAATATCACTATAATAATCATTCATTCAAAGGCCTTCCTCATCTGTACGACTCTTATACTAGTCTGGAGTCTTTGACCCTGTTTGGTCAAATAATTAATATCAAGAAATGGAAGTTCAAGTTGATTGCATTGCATTGTGGGATGCAGTATTCCACACAGCATGTTGTATACCTCACATTTTGACTAATGTGGTAGTAGTCCACTGAGTGTTCTATATGTATACTGTGCGTGGTACACGTACTACATACGGCAGAAACAGTGCTATGCTATTAGTAGTATGCTATTCCAAACATAGCATCAGATACAGGAAGACTATGGGTGAGGATTGGGCTATAGTGGTCCTAGTGCCTCTTGGTTTGCTGGCATTTCACTGAACCACATTTACTGTAATTCAAGTATAAAAAGACTCTCTTCTCCTCTTCAGATAACTACATCTGGGCCTTTTGTATGTAATCCCTTGGGATGGGAAAAAAAACTGCCAACATTAGAGTTGAAAGAATTTTCTAGAACATTTCTTTTTCTGTTAAACGGTGGGGTGGGAGGCACAACTGTAAATTACGGGAATGATGAATCCCATTTAGCCACAGAAGACTCACAATTTGCCCACCAGCGTATAAAGCCTTTTAATGGTTTAATTGCATCTCAAAGGAGAAGCGCACAGAGGCAGAGTCAAATTAGGGATTGTCCCATATTTTGGCTCTTGTGCTGCATGAGTGCGTCTGTGTGTGGTTTTCTTTTTTTTTCAGTGAATATGGGATTTGCTCTAAAGCTTAAAATCATTAGACTAAGCTTTGCAACCTTGAAGGTTTCCATCACTTCATTAAGGCTGGTGTTGCTTAGTGGTTAAAGATTTGTCCTGCCAACCAAAAGGTTGCAGGTTTGAAGCCCATAAGGTGCGATTCATGAACCAAATCTGTATCTCAACTGGTAGAGAAGAGCAATGAGTCCCTTTTAGGGTGCTTTCACACTTGGTTTGATTGCCTGGTCCAAACCCGAGTTTGATTGCTCTCCCCCCCTCCCCCTGCCCCCGCTGGACTGTGTGCAGATTATTTTATTTGGGTCCGAACCGCAGTGCGTTTGTGTCATCAAAGCAGCAGCTGTTTACCCCGTTGCTTGGTAACGACGGCGAAGGAGAAGGCGGCAAAATGCATAGCGTTGCTCACCTCACTTTTATATTTTTGTTTTTGAACCATTGATTTTGTTTCCAAAGCTTCAGTACGTAACAACACTTGCGTCTATCTGCCGCGAATGTACTGCAAATGCTCTAAAGAACGCTGAAGGCGAGCAGAAATGAAATATATAACTCTCTGCTTGCAGTACGCCAGTCATGCTCATCAGGAAAGTGAGTGAAACCCACACAAACATACATTTTTATCAAATCATTAATAGTGGTTCACTTCCACAATTTAATACGATTGCGTTCATATCAGCAGCGAGTCGTACTGGAGTTCACATGAACCGTACCCCAGACCACCATTTTTTTAAAGCGTTTTTTAACAGTTCGCGGGTGCGCACCAGTGTTTGAAAGGCACATCATATAAGTGAACCGAACTCTGATGTCAATCGAACTGGAGTGCGCACCAGAAGTGCTAGTGTGAAAGCACCATAAAAGAAAGTCAGGTCATTCAGTGGCTATTTTTGCAATGTTTCCGAGAACCTATTTCCAGTTATTCATTTACAGATCATATCTACTTTAATGGGAATAGACAGAAATCTCCTGTGTGAAATGTTTTGTTTGAATAACATATTTCAAATTAGCGCTAAAATCTGACAACAATGGTATCATAAATTGTGATTCTTTTGCTCAATTCACATGTAAAAAGTTAAATTTTACTTGAATGGTCATTTGCATTAGCATTATTTAAGTTTAAGACACTAAAGGTAAAATGGTATTATGGTATTGAATATTGATAATTATTAGACCGATAAATAATTAGGATGATACTGAAATTGTATACTGTTTTGCTAAAGCTTACATTTAAGAGTTTTATTAAATTTAGTGTTTTTAAATATTACATTTTAAGTTACTAAGTGTAAATGTATGTGTAAATGTAAATCACCATTGCACACTTGGGCCAGGCATTTAACCCTAGGTTACTCTATAAAAGGATTGACTTTGTAAGTGTACTTGAAGTTGCTTTGAATAAACACGTCACTTAAATGTCAAAGTAGCAAAGTTCACAATCATTATAAAAAAAGAATCATAATTTTGCTCACTGTTCATTTCTTTAGGACTCTTAAGCACTTTTTCATTTACACAGCATGTGAGAATCTGTTTCATCATGCTTGTATTAATGTATTAATGACCGTTTTAAAGTCCTCTCTCTGCTTAGCACACAGCTAACACTGTTCAGCACCTGCTTAAACTGTCTAGATGACGTTATGGTGTAGCAAGCAGGTCAGCGTGGCCTCCGTTGAAAGCGAGTATTGTGCATACGTAACACCCGTGATCTCCCCAACACTCCACCAGGGGCTATCGACTCAAAAACTTTCCCAATCGGCCCCAGCATTCCCTAAGGAAACCGTATCTCCCGCGGTCACGCACAAATGTGAGGACTTACTGTTAGCGTCTGAAAAAGATTGACTGTTTGGGCACTAAGTGCTCACTGTTGACACAAGCCACTCTTTCATATGCAGTGGAGCACAGAGCGCTCGGGCTAAGTACACAGTTTGTGTTAAAGGTTGGTCTGCTAGTACCGTGGGTTTTGAGAATTTCATCCGCCGAGATCTCACCCGCAGAGTGGCATAGGATTTTTGAAATGGAAAAATGCAAACACTCGAAAGGAGTCAAGAATGGGTTGGCAATTTGGAAAATAACATGATAAATTAGCTTCTGGATTGTTCAGAAGAGATCAGAGCGCCGAATAAAACACAACCAAGTCCAGCATGCTGATGGATGACTAGTGTCTGAATTTGGTTCTCTTTTGTTAACTTTGCACCTTTTTACTTGTATAAGATCAAACATGAAAACAATAATTACTATTATTAGGGGTCCAAGTACCTAAGGTGCCGGAACTCTATTGTGTTTGTACTGATTTTCTTCATTTTCCTGCCCTAAAAGTATATGGGTGTCAGAGACTGTAAATCGTAGAATTGGCAGAATTGTTCTAATCTTGCGCCGCTACTCAGGTGCACAGACACACACCTGTCCGACACTAGGTGGCGCTATAATAAGGTGAAACCTAAGGGCCTAGACATTTTCCTCCCTTTTTTTTCCTCCTGAATCCTTGAGTCAAGCCCTAACCCTAACTCTGTGTGTCCTATTTCCATCTATAAAAAATTCTGCCATTTTGAATTTTCTGAAAAACCTACTTTTTCTAACTCTTAGGCCGTTGGCCCAATCTTTACCAAATAGACACAAACCAGCTAGGGATGGTGTTGGCGAAAAGTTATCAAACAAAAAAAACTGATACGTTGAGGCGTTGTAAAGTTATTGGTAAATTAAATGGCCTGGGGTCCATTTGACCTATATCTTAATGAAACTTGATACACCTAGACCACAGAACATTTTCTCTTATTTCAAGTTTTGCAAAAAATTGCTTCGTTTTGAGTCAGAAAGTAATGATTTGTGGTTCAGTAAGTGAGTCATTCACCAAAGATTCAAATTCATTTGACTCATTGACTTCATTTTCGGTAGCCAGAATCTGAAACATTGGTAATAGCAGAGATCATCTTGGGTTTTTATTATTTTTTTCCAGCATTGCTAGAATTACATTGGAAGCTGGAAGGCCTGCATTCATCAAAATTCTAGTATGGCAGTTGCTTATTGGGAAAACCGCCAACATATCTCCAAGTCTAGGAAAAATCTACCCTGAAAAGCGCAAAACGGTTCCAATAACATCTGCATTTTCCCTGCAGGTGTGGCCCCCACACAAGGGAAATAAGCTCACCTGCAAGCCGAATACATGTAATTCAAAAACCTTGGGTGATGTCAAGCTCCAGACATGACTGACGCCTTCTAAATTATGAGTTGTGAATGTCGCAGTAAGCCCTGTGAGATTTTATTTGCTGCTTTTTATACAGTACACTTGAATTCACTCTTGATTACAAAATTTCCTGTTTAGAAAGCTGCATCTGTTTTGGCTGGAATTTTCTGTTCTTGGCATTGAAACAGCTGCAGTGGTCCATCCCCTGGATGCCCAGATGATGATGCGACTCACGCTTTCTGAATAATGTGATTGACCGCCGTAAATTGCTTTCGTTCCAGGCTTCATCGCAGCAGCTGAAGTTCACAACGTCAGACTCGTGCGACCGCATCAAGGACGAGTTCCAGTTCCTTCAAGCACAATACCACAGGTATCCACCCACATTTTCAATACCTTAAAGGAATGGCTCACTTAAAAAATTAAAATAATCATCATTTACTCACATGTCGTTCCAAACTTGTTTGATGTTCTTTCTTCTGTGGCAGTGTTAGTTTATTACTATTTTATTAATTCCTTGAATTAGCTTATATTTTTATGTTTTCAGCTTTCATTTTAATTTTAGTTTAAGTTTTAGTAATTTTATTATGTGCTTTTGTAATTGTTTAGTTTTCTTTTAGATTTCTTTTTAGCTTTATTTCAGTTTTATTAGTAATTGAGAAAATTATTTAATTTATTTAGGACTTTAAAGGGTTAGTTCACCCAAAAATGAAAATTATGTCATTAATTACTTACCCTAATGTCGTTCTACACCCATAAGACCTCCGTTCATCTTCGGAACACAAATTAAGATATTTTTGATGAAATACGATGGCTCAGTGAGGCCACTATTGCCAGCAATGTCACTGAACCTCTCAAGATCCAGACAGGTACTAATGATATATTTAAAACAGTTCATGTGAGTACAGTGGTTCTACCTTAATATTATAAAGCGACGAGAATACTTTTTGTTCACCAAAAAAATAAAATAAGGACTTTTCAGCAATATCTAGTGACAGACGATTTCTTTAGATGTCTTTAGTACCTTTCTGGATCTTGAGAGGTTCAGTGAAGTTGCTGGCAATAGAGACCTCATTGAGCCATCAGATTTCATCAAAAATATCTTAATTTGTGTTCTGAAGATGAATGAAGGTCTACGGGTGTAGAATGACATAATTTATGTAATAAATTACATAATTCTCATTTTTGGGTGAACTAACCCTTTAACGTTCAAGCTGTATGGACCTGTTTTATGATACTTTAAAGGTGCTTTTGCGTCCTTTTTGAAGCTTTCGATGCAAATACAATGACTCATGATTCGGTGAGTGAATCAGATGTTAATTCAGTAACTGTTCTGACTGATTCTGTAAGTTCATTCTGTGAAGGAATCAGCAGATATATTCAGACCCATAACTCATGAGTCGTCTTGTGCAATTTACTAAAAGAATTGGTTTATAAGAGTCATTTGTTGTCGAATTAGACTACAGTAGATGAGTCAGAAAGTAGTCAGATGTAGTCAACTGCTTTGATTGATTCATTGAGTTCATTCTGTGAGGTGATCGCCTGATTGATTTAGACCCATAACTCCATAAGTTGTTCTATTCATTAAAAGAACCGTCATTTGTTCTTGAATCCGACTATAGTAGAAAAGAGCAACCAGCACATGGAGAGTTGAAAAGAAATGACTTGTGATTCAGTGAGTCAGATGTCAACAGGCCTTTATTCACATTCTGCGTGTCATCACATCCGGCTCTGATTTAGTAGCGTAATCAGATTTCCGCCTTCATTATTGTCAATGGACGATCTGCAGTTTTGGCAAGACAATTACAATACACTTAGTTGTAGACGTTTCAAACGATTTATTTAGCCTTACCATGATACCCTACCATTTGTGTAATCTTCCATTTTAATGTGCAGCATTATCTGAGCGAGGCAATTGTCACTGCTGCCGGTGTTGCAATAGTCTGCAAACTGCATACTGCTCGAGTTACTGTCAGAGGAATAATCGGAATACACTGATTTAATTTTATTTTTAATGTTGTTTTTATTGTTGCAGCATGATTATTATGAATATAATTATGCATATATAATGTAGCCAAAATCATTGCACTCAAACCCGGAGGCAGTGTAGTTACGTAATCCATTACATTACACATTTAAGGTAATATAATCGGACTACTTTTTGATTACGTTTAGATTACTTTTGACCTATCTCGTTCATCACATTGATTTGAATAGGATAGTCTTGTACCATATTGATATACAAAGAGAAAGAAATATTTTCCATTATTTGTCATCAACAACATTGTGCATAAAATACTACATTATGTCAGGGTTTCTCAGACTGGGGTTTGTGAATTTAATGAAAAACTATTAAGTAATTAAATCATAAAAATCATTAAAAAAAAAACAATCAAAATAAACTCTCACTAAAAATGATTTAAAAATGTATTTGTTTACCTGCATGTCATGTGACCATTAACCAACATCAGAGAACCGTGAACTTAATTTTATTAGTGACCTAACTTATTAACATAAAATCTCAAGGGGAACTTCAAGTAAATATATTTGGTCAAAGAGATTCAGTTGCCAATACGGAATTAATCCTTGCATTGCATGTAAATATGAAATGACTTGAATTTGTACATTTTAATGTGTTTGAAAAACAAAAGTCTTCCGAATACATGGTTAAATGACTCATTGAGTGATAAAATAAAATAATAATTGTGTTTGTCAGGAGCTGATTAGATATGCAATGTCGCAATGTTGAGAAAACATTTTTTAAAAGTGAAATGATTTCTGTAAATTTAGTGGTCAAATGCTGTGCGTCTCTGTTTTCAGTGATAGTCACATGACTAGTGGCTGGTCTCTGTGCAGTTCCACAAACCTGGAAGACCTTCTGAATATATAAAAGCAGTAGGCGTTTTTTTTTTTTTTTTTTTAGAAAGGAAAATTTTAAGTAGGGAAAATCAATGAATTACTGCAGTTGTGAGAATAACATGTAATCAATAAAAAAAAGTAACTGTAGTCTGTTTACAAGTATTTTAAAATGTAATATAATCTAATTATAAGTACTTAACATGGAATCAGTAGCTATGTTTACATGGACACTTTTCCCTTCAATCTGAATGAATTCATTCCGATTGATGAATCTGAATGTAGTGTTTACATGAACGCTAAATAAAGTTATCCGGTTTATGTGCGTGTTTATATGTCAGAAGCTTCTGGTCAGATTCAGTCTTTTGACATGAGAACACTTCACGAATATACAGGGTTTCCCGCTGTTGTTGCATACTAACCATCTTCCTTTTCTTTGTTTTTAAAAAGCAGACTTAATATTTATCCATTTCGGGTCCTAATTAGGTGACGACAAGCACATAAACCGCTGAGCTTGTATTTATTAAGCTGTAAAAGCACCTTTTCCCGAGCCCAAAACCAATCGTCTGTGGATGAGAGTATGAAACAAGGACTGGTGAGACGTTATCCTGCTCCACTTCACAGACGATGAGTGAAAAGAGAATTTCAGAAGGACAGGACACTCATTTATGACACTTTATTCAAAGAGAAGAACAGTTCGTTCCGCACTGCGCTATTTCTAGCGTCTGCATACACAGAGTATGTCTTACACATGACACCATGTTTTTTGTTTCATCGTACCAGATTAATGATTGTAAACTGAGGTTGGTGTATTTAGGCCCTGTTTACACCTGGTTTTAAGATGTGTTTTGGTTGATTGGATCACAAATAGATGAGTTACCTGTTTACAACTGTTTTTTTTTAATCTGCCTCGTTTGTGCACTTTCAACTACTTCTGTCCTGATTTCTTTGAGGGGAGGGTCTATTGGTGGGTAAATGTATGGGTTTTTTCAGGTCTTTCAATCTAATGTATGAAATAAGCTCACGCAATTTACATATTAACGCGCCCAGAGACAACGTAAAAACATAAAGAGAGCAGCGGCTTTCGAACACATTCGATCACATAAGTGTCTACACACTACGAAACAATCTGGTCGAATGTGTTTTCGACTACCTCTGGTTGAAAGTAGACAAGCTCAATATGTTTTAGATCCTGTTTACACCTGTATTTAGTGTCATTCACTTGTGATCCAATCGCCCAAAATGCATCTTAATACCAGGTGTAAAGTATCTGTGATGAACTGTACATCAATAAATCACAAAAATCCTGTACACTGGGCACTGTCATTGATAAAGGCTACAGCAGAATTTTTTTACGCTACTATTTGAAGCTTCTGCTTTTTGAATGTGGAAGGCTAATAAAGGCCTATTCAGTAACTGCTCTGATTGATTGAGTGAGTTCATTCTGTGAAGGGAACCACAAGATTGATTCAGACCCATAACTTATAAGTCTATCTATTTTTTTTTAAAAGAATAAGAGTAAGAGTCATTTGTTCTTGAATCCATCTATAGTAGAAAAGAGCAACTGAGTCAAAAGTAATTACTTGTGTGTGAATGAGTCAGATGTTAATTCAGTAGCTGCTTTGATTGATTCAGTGAGTTCATTCTGTGAAGGAATCACCAGTTCCTTAAAAGATCCAATTCATAAGAGTTGTTTGTTCTTGAATCAGACTACAGTACACTAGAAAAGAGCTACCAGAACATTATCAAAATTTCTCATTTTGTGTTCCACAGCAGAAAGAAGGCCATACGGGTTTGAAATATTTTATTTTTTTTTTTAACCGTTTCTTTAAGGCGGTCCTCTACAAAGCAGTGTGACTAAATTCACTATTAGCAGGCATATTTTTTTTTTTTATCACTTCTAACAAGCTTCCCCTAGTGCCTCATTCCCATGCCGATTAACACGGAGCGGCTACTGTGATCTGATCCGTCTGATGCTTTGACTCCTGTAAATGGAGACGGAAGACTCTTTAAAGACACAAAGATGCGGCTACTGTCCCGTCTTTAAGGCAACATGTCTTTCCCTCCCTATTCCCATGACAACGAGCAAACCCTCATTTAACCCTGTTTCACAGAAGAATAGGCCCTACGTTTTTGTATGTGTATTCAGAGCATGGATTCGCCGCCATTGACTTCAATTGAGATTCAAAAGACAAGGGCTTTTTTGGTGCTGCGTTCAGCCTTTTAAAGGAAATGTTCTGCAGGCGGTCCCTAGAGCCTCGCCGAGCTGTCGCTCCCTTCTACAAATGCATAAATAGATCAGGGAATACATAAATCAAAATAAGGATGACAGCAGGAGCGATTTGGAGGCGGAAAGAAGCGGCAATAAAACTCCATCAATGTGTCGTTTTTTGGCGTCTTTTTTTTTTCTCCGAGAGCATCTTTGGAACCTTCAGGAGGTCTCGGCCAATCAGTGGCTGGCATGGCCAATCACAGGTAGCCTGGCAGCAGGGAGGATGGTCACCATGACAACCCCCAATATATGTTACACAGTCATAACAGCCCAGTTTTTTCCCCCTTTTTTGGGATAAGTGGAAGCAGCAGACTGGAGAGGTATGAGGAGACCGAATGCTTGTCATACACCAACGAAACAAAAACCTGTAGTATGTTGTGTCATTTTGTCAGTATATACAAGATCGGGTGCTTTCTCTTGGCTTGCTTTTGCCGGATACTTTTCCATTCCCACTTTTTTCCATATGGAATTACTAATTCATTATTCAATTGGTTTTCTTTGGGAGTAAATGAAATAATGTGTCTTGAAAGAGGTCTCATGGCCTTGTGGTTTGCGCACATGCTGACAACACATCGAGCCATGGTGCTTGTGGGAAATACTGGTTCGATTCTAGTTTGCATGGTGTGATGAAACCAGTTCCTGCCATTTTCTCCTTAATAGTGCAACAACTAAATGATAAAAATATGAAATCAATAATGAAAATCAGTTATAAAAATGTATCAAGTATTTTTTGAACAAAATGTACATTTTGCATCCAATAAATCAGTTTAACACACAAATAATTGACATTAAATTAGGGGTGTGCGATTACTTTTTTTTTAATTTTATTTTTTATTTTTTATCGTGGACGATTAAAATGTCTCCACGATCTGCTTTTGAAGAAATACTGTAGTATCGTGCTATAGTGCACATTCTGTCAGTTGCAGTTTTGGCGCCTCTGTCCCAACATACGGTACATTCACTTACATTTACATCACATGTTTAGCAACACAGCAGTAGTGTTACACTCACATGACATTGCAGGCAATTATGAGTTTATTTTTTGCATGCGTTTTAAAGCCTTGCCAGTTAAACATTTTATTTGCACGCTGTTCTGACCTACGCTTTTGAGAGCGTAAGAAAATCGGACGTGTGTCTGCATATTAGATCCGTGCTCGAGGTCTTAAAGTGACAGCAGCCTAATATACCTGCTGCCATTTGTCATTAATGTTAATCATCGGAAAAACAAAACAATAAAACAGAGAAAAGAGAAAATCACTTACTGCTCTTCACTGATTAACTTCAGTAGCTTTAATAAGAATCAATGAATATTTTTTTACAGTGAAGTCTGTAGTTTTCACATTTTTACATTTATTCATTTTTTTGAATGCTACTGTTAAATATTATAACTTTATCTCATTTGTATATTGTATTTATCCTATTATTTGTAATCTTCTGCTTTGTTCTTATTTGTAATAACAAAATAATAAAATAATCATCTTTGCCCTCCCCTACTTTGTTCTAAATGATCTGTCATTCTTTTTTCTTTTATATTTTATCATCTTGTAAGGCTAAGTTTTTAAAATAGGCGAATTAGTTTTTCTGTACTGCTCAGTGATGTATAATAAAATCAATATGAACAAGAATTGTGATTTAAAATCGTGAATCGTGATCTTCCTGAAAAAAAATAAATAAATCAGGATATATTTTTGCCATATCGCCCACCACTACATTAAATGTTCTGTAAGTGATTTCAGCCATTTTGCTAACTTCCACCATTTTGTTCAAATAAACCACAGGCCATCTTTTCAAACTCTGCTATCCAAAATCATCAATCTAAAAACCTGAACATGCAAAATGATTCACCGACAAAGACAAAGAGCCTTTCTGATTATTTATTTATTTATTTATTTATTTATTTCCCCCAATTTAGCGGTTCTTATATATGTTCCTGATTTGGGACCCTAGGCACAAGTCATAACCAAAAAATAAAAATTAGATTGTATGATATGAGATACATTACATTACATTTTACTTTTTTTAAACCTTTAATTTAATTTGTCTTTTTTTCCTCTCTCCAGTCTGAAGCTCGAATGTGACAAGCTGGCCAGTGAGAAGTCAGAAATGCAGCGTCATTATATCATGGTAAGTCTGATCATGGTAAGTCGCACTCTCCTTCAGAGGCTAGATGTGCCGGAACATTCACATCTGCAAGAAACTCACCTAGCCCTTACCTGTCTGATTTCATTGTGTCTTATTCTCTGTCTGCATCTACACTGTCTTTTCTGCTGCTCTATTAACATTCTGTTCCTCCTGTCCAGCCAGAGGCGTCATGCACCATAGACAAGATTATATTATATTATATTATATTATTTTAGCTCGATGATTCTTATATTATTATATTATGTTATATTATATATTTCTTTTTTTTAGTTATTTACAATCAACTTCAAGTTATTACGTATTACATTATTTTATTTTTAACTTGGTGGTTTTTATATGTGGTGATTCATTTATATTATACATTTTTTTATTTTTTTTAAATTTCAGTCTTTTTGTACCTGCATCAGCAAATTTGTAGAAATTAAGCAAACAAGTTTAAGTTTGCTTGTTACTTGTTTATTTGCATACTTGTTTATTTACTCAATTATTTAATAATTTGCTTAATTTTATTATCACAGGAAATGACGCGCACGAAATGTGAATCATTGTCCATTATTTTGCGAGCAATTGGTGATAAAGAAACATGCCACGTTACAATATTGCAAATATTTCCATTTCCATCTCAAACTCCAGTCAATTATTCACTACAGAAACTGCAAGTAAAAACTGACAGAGCTTTTGGCATCTGATGCTGCATATTCTCTTAGAGATGATGAGAGATGAATCTAATTTATTTTCTTAATATTTCTCTTGTGGCCCATAGTGAAAAAATGTGTATTTGTTTTTGAAATGAGGAGTACGCTAATCGAGCTAATCTTTTATTATCCTTGCAGCGCGTCGATTATGCTGTGATGCGCTATGAAATAGTTGCAGGGCAAATGAATTGTAATATTAATTTAATAATAAAGTAGCCTAATAATAATTATTTAAAATGCCATGCGTGCCCATCCACTATGTCACTGTTAAGGGCTAAACGCCGTCCCATCAGGCACGGCATCAAAGCGATTAACTGTTTTATCCAAATCCACATGAATGGCCCGTTCACTGTTCTGTAGCCTATATACTGCAATGTCCAAGAGTCTCTCCTGTCTCATTGTGTTTCTCATGTATGTTTTCAGTTGTCACAAGCAAGAAAGATTTCTTTTACACGATGCGGTGTTCATCAGCAGGAATAACTTAAAGGGACAGTTCACCCAAAAATGAAAATTCTATCATCATTTACTCACCCTCAAGTTGTTCCAAATCTGTATAATTTTCTTTGTTCTGTTGAACACAAAGGAAGATATTTTGAAGAAAGTTTGTAGCCAGGCCACTTTGGGGCACCATTGACTTCCATAGTAGGAAAAAACTACTATGGAAGTCAATGGTGCCCCAAAACTGTTCAGTTTAACACATTCTTCAAAATATCTTCCTTTGTGTTCAGCAGAACAAAGAAAATTATACAGATTTGGAACAACTTGAGGGTGAGTAAATGATGACAAAATTTTTCACGACGAAAAATTTGACATTCATTTTTGGGGTGAACTATCCCTTTGAAGAGGTTGTCAACGTTTACTAGACTGTGGACTAGCTTTGACTCTCTGAACAGTGAGCTTTCCTTGCTTGTGCCCTGAACTAGTGATGGGTGCTTTCGAAACACTGCTTCACAAAGCTTCGAAACATTTACGAATTTTTTGTTTCGAATCAGTGATTCGGAGCTTGTATCAAACTACCAAAGTCACGTGATTTCAGTAAATGAGGCTACGTTACATTAAAACATGATACGTCAAACTGTTTCGAAACGTTTTGAAATTTCAGTGGTTCTCTGCTGGGCGGTGATTTCTGTGAACTTATTGTAGATGTTTTAATAAGATATTAGTATAATTAAAAATAATAATAGTAGTTAATAGTCTCTTATAGGCCTGTTTAGCTGAGCCCTTCATGGAAACAAAAACAAGCCCTGAAAATTGATAAAAAATATAAAAAAAACACACATTATACAGACACTTGACATTTAATCTTATTAGATGATTTGTTAATTGCTTTTGATACATTTTAGTTTCAATAAAACATTTGCAATGCATTTGTAAAAGGTGTTTTTATGAATGTTTGGCCTGAGTTTTTATTTACACTGTTCTGACCAGCATGGGTCACCAGCATGTGGCGGTTCGAACTCTTCGAAACAGTGAATCATTTTGTGGAGCAATGGTTCAATTATTACTACCCAGAACTGGCCATTCATGTGGATTTGGATCTCGCTCAGGATGTGCACTGTCTGTGGAGGCCTGACTCAAGCCCAAAGTGTACTTCGGCCATTCGCATTCCACTAGATAGTGCTCATACGCCGAGCACGTCTTTCCATGTTGTGGCCTAATGGTTAGAGTCAGACTTGTGCAAGAGGGGGGACTTCTACCCGCAAGCCTCCCGAAGGTCACGTGTTCCTAACCCCCAATCGCTCCCCAGGCGCCACAGCAAGAATGGCTGCCCACTGCTCTGGGTGTGTGTTCACGGTGTGTATGTGTGTTCAATACTCACTGCTGTGTGTGTGCACTTGGATGGGTGAAATGCAGAGCACAAATTCCAAGTATGGGACATCATACTTGGCTACACGTAATGTCACTTTAACTTTTTCACTTTCCGCGCTCACGGCCAAAGGAGTACGGCCAGAACGTGTAAAATGTAGTAGAAAAACACAGAATTGTTGACATTTTTGCAGATTTATTAAAAAAAGAAAAACTGAAATATCACATGGTCCTAAGTATTCAGACCCTTTGCTGTGACACTCATATATTTAACTCAGGTGCTGTCCATTTCTTCTGATCATAGTTGAGATGGTTCTACACCTTCATTTGAGTCCAGCTGTGTTTGATTATACTGATTGGACTTGATTAGGAAAGCCACACACCTGTCTTTATAAGACCTTACAGCTCACAGTGCATGTCAGAGCAAATGAGAATCATGAGGTCAAAGGAACTGCCTGAAGAGCTCAGAGACAGAATTGTGGCAAGGCACAGATCTGGCCAAGGTTACAAAAAAATTTCTGCTGCACTTAAGGTTCCTAAGAGCACAGTGGCCTCCATTATCCTTAAATAGAAGACGTTTGGGACGACCAGAACCATTTCCTAGAGCTGGCCGTCCGGCCAAACTGAGCTATCGGGGGAGAAGAACCTTGGTGAGAGAGGTAAAGACGAACCCAAAGATCACTGTGGCTGAGCTCCAGAGATGCAGTCGGGAGATGGGAGAAAGTTGTAGAAAGTCAACCATCACTGCAGCCCTCCACCAGTCGGGGCTTTATGGCAGAGTGGCCTGACGGAAGCCTCTCCTCAGTGCAAGACACATGAAAGCCCGCATGGAGTTTGCTAAAGATGGTAAGAATTAAGATTCTCTGGTCTGATGAGACCAAGATAGAACTTTTTGGCCTTAATTCTAAGCGGTGTGTGTGGAGAAAACCAGGCACTGCTCATCACCTGTCCAATACAGTCCCAACAGTGAAGCATGGTGGTGGCAGCATCATGCTGTGGGGGTGTTTTTCAGCTGCAGGGACAGGACGACTGGTTGCAATCGAGGGAAAGATGAATGTGGCCAAGTACAGGGATATCCTGGACGAAAACCTTCTCCAGAGTGCTCAGGACCTCAGACTGGGCCGAAGGTTTACCTTCCAACAAGACAATGACCCTAAGCACACAGCTAAAATAACGAAGGAGTGGCTTCACAACAACTCCGTGACTGTTCTTGAATGGCCCAGCCAGAGCCCTGACTTAAACCCAATTGAGCATCTCTGGAGAGACCTAAAAATGGCTGTCCACCAACATTTACCATCCAACCTGACAGAACTGGAGAGGATCTGCAAGGAGGAATGGCAGAGGATCCCCAAATCCAGGTGTGAAAAACTTGTTGCATCTTTCCCAAAAATACTCATGGCTGTATTAGATCAAAAGGGTGCTTCTACTAAATACTGAGCAAAGGGTCTGAATACTTAGGACCATGTGATATTTCAGTTTTTCTTTTTTAATAAATCTGCAAAAATGTCAACAATTCTGTGTTTTTCTGTCAATATGGGGTGCTGTGTGTACATTAATGAGGAAAAAAAAAAAAGAACTTAAATGATTTTAGCAAATGGCTGTAATATAACAAAGAGTGAAAAATTTAAGGGGGTCTGAATACTTTCCGTACCCACTATCTATCTCTCTCTCTCTCTCTCTCTCTCTATATATATATATATATATATATATATATATATATATATATATATATATATATATATTATACTTGTTTTTTTTTCTTCCCATGGTTCTTATATGTGGCTTTTCTTATTCTTACATTTATATATATTATTTATTTATTTATTTATTTACAACTTAGCAGTTCATATATATTACATATATTTATTTATTCATTTACTTTCAATAATTCTTCAATTTATGTTTCAATAAATATTTTACTTTCAGTAATTGTAACTTAATTTTTTAGGATGCAAGTACATTTTTTTTAAGAAGTTGAAAATCTTTCTCAATCTCAAAAATCTTTCAGGTTTGGCCATAATGTTTCAGGCTCCAACATGTATGCTTTGTCTTCCTCTCTTCTCTAGTCTCCATCCCCCATCCCGTCCTTTTTACCTTGTCTGCCATTCCTTCTTTTGTCCATACTCTGCTCTTTTTTTTTTTTTTTTTTCTTCCTCCATCCCCCCGATGATATTCCCTCCCTCCCCTCCACTCTAACCTCGTTGTCTCCGGTCCGGGCCTTGTGTTGCCGTCTGATATTCCGCCTCTAATTGATCCGTCGAGCGGCTTAATCTCATTTAATCTGTGCGGCGTTGCTCTCACACTCATCAGCCAGAGCGCCCTCCCTTCCTCTAATAGCCTATCGGGTTCCCCTGCTCTGTCCGCACCCGCTGGAAGATGGGGAGGGTGGGCGTCCGCTTTGCGTGGGTGGTAATTGCTTTAGGGACCTACTGCTGCTTGGCAAAGCCGACCCTGATCCAACTCTGGCTCCATCACTGATGCTCCCCGGTCTTGTTTAGCAGCCGAGGTTGTGTTACACTGCTCGTTGACGTGTGGAAGATGAGTGAGGCTAACACTTTAGCACGTAGTACATGTTACGCTGGGGTCCTAGATGTTCAATGATGTAATACGGTGTTCATGTCTGACTTGGTTTATTTTTTTTGCAGTACTATGAGATGTCCTATGGGCTGAACATCGAAATGCACAAGCAGGTGAGTTTGTTCCTTCTGTTTAATCTGACAAATTACGCCCATCCCTCAGAGGAAGTTTAAATGCTCAGATGTTCATCTTCATCACTTTTACTCAACTTTTTTGAATGCTGATGCTATTAGTTTGAGACTGTCTAAACACAGAAGTGCCAAATTATGCTTTAAAGAGTTAGTTCACCCAAAAATGAAAAAATGTCGCCATTTACTCACCCTCATGTTGTTCCAAACCTGTAAGACTTTTTCATCTTCGAAATAAAACATGCTGCATAACACGAGAATGAACCACATTGGTTCTTGTAGAAGCTCAAACATTCTGCGTAACACATGAGAACAAACCTCAAAGGTGCTGCGTAACACATGAGAATGAACTTCATTGGTTCTTGCGGAACCTCAAATGTGCTGCGTAACTCACGAGAACAAACCTCAAAGGTGCTGTGTGACACAAGAATGAACCTCATTGGTTCTCGCACGTCAAGCAAGCATGATTGAGCTTCCGTTTACCATACCTGATGTTGTGCGCTGAGGATTGTTTATATGTGAATAAAAGCCTAAATTCAATGTTCATTTCATAAAGCGATCATGTCTCTTCAGAAAATTCAGACTAAACCGATCTCTTTATGAATATTTTAAAGCGTCAAAGTGGTAGTTGTGTGGACTGTCAATGTCTTCATTTGTGTTTCGAAGATGAACAAGTCTTATGGGTTTGGAACGACGTGAGGAAATTATGAAAGATTTTAAATTTTTGGGTGAACTAACCCTTTAACAATTCATGACAATTATTTGTTTATTCATGGTATACTATTTGACTACACTTTATAGGCTGTGATAGCTGGTAGATTTTGAATGAATATGGGACACATCTGATGGCCAGCTGGTCCAAAAAACACTGAAATATGAGTCTATAAGAATGAACCTTTTTTTTTTTAACCCGTTTTGATATTTTTGGATTGCTTTTCTAAGACTTTCATGGCTCCATCACAAAGAAGTAATAAAAAATTTATTTTATTAATATTTATTTTTAGCAAAATATTTTGTGTACACACTGCGTTTCAACATCAGAGAGAAATTTTGAAAGAAATTAATTCTTTAATTCAGGAGGGATGCTTTTTATTTACTGAAGAAGACTTTTGCGTTGTTACAAAAGATTTCTATTTCAAGCTTTCTATTTAAAAAAAAAAAATCTAAATATTCATCAAAATATTCATCAAAAAATCCTGGAAAAAAAAGATATTAAGTAATGTAATATGCAGCAAATCAGCATATTAGAATGATTTCTGAATAATCATTTGACTAAAGACTGGAATAATGATGCTGAAAATTCAGCTTTGGATCACAGTTATATAAGTATATAAATGAGTATATTTGAATCATGCAGAGCCCAAACCACAACAAAATGAGAAATGCTCCAATAAGTGTTGATCTATAGAAGCTTATAATGTCTATAGTGTCATCTGTATGTGCCAGACAGTTAGTGGTTAGTTGGACGTCGAAATCTAAGCATGTGCCTTTGCCACTGCTGCAGTCAGTCTCAAGAACACAATTAATCAGTCCCTGCCCCTTTATGTGACACAGGTGAAATATGTTTTAAAAAAGTCAGCCATCCATGGAAGAGTGTGTGCGAGAGAGAAATACAGGGCATGAATGTAAAGAATAAGGCATGCCAGTGTTTGGTATGCAGTCATCTCACTTTTTCTCTCTCTCCCCTGCATGCTGTATGAAGTGTCAGCATGGCAGGCTATTGAAACAGGGTTATTGTTGACTCTCTTTGTCCCACTGCATGTTTTTTTTTTTCTCGTTGTTTTTTTTTTCTCAAGCTCTCGCAGGCTTTTTCAGTACTCAGAAAAATCACGTTTCCTGACATGAGCTTTCTCCATCTATATATCAATCTTTGTTTTAGTAGTTTTATTAACTAAAATGTGTGTATATATTATATTATATTATATTATATTATATTATATTGGAGCTGAATAACTGGGGGATTTGTGACGACTTTAAAAGGGAAGAATTTGCTGAGTAGTTGTGCGTGTGTGTGTTTCTCCCTGCAGGCAGAGATCGTGAAGAGATTAAATGGGATCTGTGCTCAAGTCTTGCCTTACCTGTCTCAAGAGGTACAGAGAGATAGCAGCATTACCTCAGCTTTTAGTTTATAGCGTTACATGTCGTCTTAAACGCTCAGTTAGTCTGATTTGATTTTAATGATTTTTAATGTGAATGTGTGATCTTAAGGAGCATATAGTATGAGATGTGATTGTGATTCTGTTTTTTTTTTTTGTTTTTTTTTGTTTTTTGTTTTTTTTTCTTTCTTTTCTTTTTTTCAGCACCAGCAGCAGGTTCTGGGGGCAATAGAGAGAGCCAAACAGGTCACCCCACCAGAGATGAACTCTATCATACGGGTACGGGCTCATGTGGGCGACACACAGGTTTATACAAATAGCTAAGTTTATGGAAATGCATCTGAATGAGTTTATGGTCTAATTATGTATAAAGAAATCCATTACTAATTATTTTTCTGCATTGTTGCTGTGCATTTATATGGCTCTCTGAATATGTTAACGCTAAAAAAAAATAATAATAAAATAAAAAATAGTGTAGAAACAATTTTCACTGAGAAATTGCTAGTAAATTTCACAAATAATTACAAAGAAATAGTAGGTAACACATTGAATTAAACAAAATGTTGAAGTAGAAAGACTGAATAGTATTTTCTTGTAAAATGTACACAAATAATCTTTATTTACAACTTCAAAAAATATTTTGCAGTGCATGACGACAACTACATTCATATTGCCAAAGCATTTGCAGCTTTTGCTTTGTATAGTGATAATATGCACAAGCAATATTATAAATAACATGACCAAAAGCCATCAGAGGCTATGTAGTGTAAATTTATTTATTTTTTTTTTTTACTACAATTAAGTGAGTATTAAATAAAACATAAAAGACCCTATTTTATCAAATAACAGCTTTTATTAAATAACAGCAATGATTTTAAAAGTACACGTGTTCAATAACTAATTGCATTTATTAATATTAATAAATAATAATCATGGTGCAATAACTGTTTACTAAGGAACATAGGTAAAATAAATAAATAGATACTATTATTCAAAAGTTTAGAGTTGGTAAAAAAAGAAAAAAAAAAAGTGTGTTTTTGAAAGAGTGTCTTATTCTGACCAAGAATATTATTACAATTTAAAATAACTGTTTCCTAATTTAATATATTTTAAAATGTAATTTATTCCTGTGATTACATTTTCAGCAGCCATTAGAATAGAACGTTAAAAAGAAAAGCATTTATTTAAAATCTTTTGTATTATACATATCTGTACTGTCACTTTTGATCAATTTAATGCATCCTTGCTGAATAAAACTTTTAATCTTACTCACCCCAACCTTCAGAATGGTAGTGTATATAGATTTGATTCATTCATTTAGAATTTGCAGGTTCACCCAATCAAACTTTTGAGATTAAACTATATTTTATAATAATGTTGTAAGTGCAAAGTAAACTAAAACCGGGTGCACACTGTGCAATTTATAATAGTCCTTTACAATTATTGCTTGTCAGACTGTACTATCCTCATGTCACACTGTGGGATCTCAGCTGTCATTAATGTCAGACTGTACAACAGTCAAGATGCGTTAAAAACGGACGCGCGCTTGAAAACTTGTCCGAAGTTTTACATCATCAACCCATACATGCTCGGTAACTGTGAGCTGCATTACACATGGGACTGAAATGGTGGCTAACAAAGAAATCTCTAGCATTTTGATCACGGCTTGTCTTGAAAAACGAAGAAAATTTGACGTTCATCGTGAACATGTCAAACTAGCAATCAAAGACTACAGATTTTAGCCTAGGATTATAGAAATCTTTTAGGATTATCAAAATTGTCTCAGATGACCAAATCGTGGCCAAAATCACACAGTGTGCACCCGCCTTAAGAGAGTGTAACAAAATGTAAGAAATTACAGAAGTAACAACACTGTATGTGTGTTGTGTAGCAGCAGCTCCAGGCTCACCAGCTCTCTCAGCTGCAGGGGCTGGCGCTGCCCATGACCCCTCTCCCTCTTGGTCTCAGCCAACCGGCCGGCCTTCCCGCAGTCACCTCCAGCTCCGGCCTCTTCTCCCTCTCCAGCATCCTGGCCTCTCAGGCCCAGCTGGCCAAGGAGGACAAGAGCACACGCGAGACATCCGACAGCCACCGCGAGGAAGACGGAGACAAGTCCGACTAGTCGCCCGCCAGACCCGTTCCTTTGTCCAGTCATCGAGCAGAGGCACTTGTTCCCCTTTTTCTTTTCCTTCATTTTCCACTCTTTTTCCATCTTTCTATCTTCCCTCTAAATTGCTACTGTGTTCACATGCCTAATGTCATTCGTTCTGGATCATTCCACCAGCTTTCTATATGTATCTATACCAATCCACCTTTTTATTGTGTTACGGATGCTTGATTTGATTTTATTTACACCATTTCTTGCCTGCATGTATGTGTATGTGTGTGTGTATGTGTATGTATGTGTGTGTGTGTGTGTGTGTGTGTGTGTGTGTATATATATATATATATATATATATATATATATATATATATATATATATATATATATATATATATATATATATATATATATATATATATATAATTGTATATTTCTTATGCTGTTTGTGGAAATGGTCTACAAAATGGTGCGACCGTTAATGGACCATCGACCCTTCAGTAATAATTCCTCTTTGTTGTTTTTTTTCCCCCGCTCACTCTCTTCCTCTTAAAATCTTTCACCTTTTAAAGCTACAATCTACAATAACTGAGTCAAAAGCACTTTGGCCCTAGGCAGTAACTCTGAGACTAAAAGCAACTTTGCATCTAAAAACTTAGCCGCAGCATAATCCATTTAGAGTTTAAAGGATCGGTGTTATTGTTCGAAGGCACGGCTGTTGCATCTATCCTACCTTAAAGGGATAGTTCAAGTAAAAATGAGGTTTCATTTTTATGTTGTTCCAAGCTTATTTTACCTACATTCTTCCATGGAACACAAAAGGAGACGTTTTGAAGAATGTTCACACTGGTGTATGGAAACAGACTCTGTTAAGCTTCACAATTGACAAAAAAAATCCTAGTCCATATGACTTGTGTACTATATTTTAAATGTTCTGAAGACATTTGTTTCATTCATTGGAAATTTTGCTTGATAGCGTCACCATGTTTTCTTTCTCTTTTTTTTTTTTTTTGTATGGAAAAGACCAGCTCCGACATTCCTCAAAAAACATCTTTTGCACTTCATAAAAGAAAGTCATACAGATTGACATGAGAGTGAGTAAAGGATGATCAAATATTCATGTTTCAAACCTGTTTGACTTTTCTTCTGTGGAACACAAAAGGTGATGTTTTGAGGAATGTCCACGCTGCTCCCTTCTATACAATTAAAGTGAATGGGGACCAAAAAATGAACAATTTAAGCATCACAGAACTAGTCCACATGACTCCTGTATTACATTTCGAGTGTTCTGAAGCCATTTGTTTGAGAAATGTAAGAAATTTAAGGTGTTATTCACTGGAAATTTTGCTTGATAGCTGTGGTCACCATTTACTTTTATTGTATCGGAAAGAGCAGCTTGGATGTTGCTCTAAACGTCACCTTTTGTGATCCATTTAAGAAAGTCATACGGATTTGGAAGGACATGAGGGTGAGTAAATGATGACCGAATCTTCCTGTTGTTTCAAACCTGTTTGACTTGCTTCTCTTCTGTGAAACACAAAAGGTGATGTTTTAAGGAATGTCCAAGCTGCTCCTTTGCATACAACAAAAGTGAATGGGGACCAAAGCTGTCAAGCTTCAAAACATTGATTGAACATTTCCTCAAAACATCTCCTTTTGTGTTTCACATAAAAAATTATGTCATACAGGTTTGGAACAACATGAGGGTGAGTAAATGATGACAGAATTTCCATTTTTGGGTGTACTGTCCTTTCAAACTGCTTGATGAAACGTGATGAATAATGTTGAAATGAAGAAAGAGCATTTCTACAAGGCCCTTCAACGTACTGTATATCTATCTACCTGCTTGCCTGATTTCTAATGTGTTTGGAAGCTGTGTTGTGCTGTCTTAGACAGAGAATATTAGATGAATCCTCTGAGAAGCTAGCTAACCTGCTCACCAAGTGAAAAGGGATGCTGTTTAAAAGATATTTTTGGTCTGTTTTTTTTAGTAATGTCGATTGTCTACATGGTGAAAGTCATGTTGTTTTGTTTATAAGGTAAGTTGTAAGAGAAAGGTATTTGAAAAATGAAAAGCACCTTCTTTAAAAAAAAATGGTTGTTTTGATCGCACTACAGAAAAAGGAAGTATGTGAAATCATATGCATGATGTATAACAAGCCCTCCCAACAAAGAGAAAAGAAATTCATAGCACATTGCCTCCTTAAGTTGTCTTAAGGTAAAAGCTAGAATGCAAACATTTGCGTTTTTTCATAATCAGTCTCCCAGTGTGATATTGTAGTATGTAGTATGAGATTCTACCAAGAGGGGGCAGTAAGTCCATAGCAAGTCCACACTAATACCCTCAGGGTCACGTTAGTTTGGAGTTGTGCTATTTTAAGTATCCTATGTATGTTTTTGCAGACATATGATATAAAGTATGCTTCTTTTGACGTGCCCACAAAATAAATAACCGGTCTAACATTTATTCAGTCAGAAGTTTGCGTCAAGAAAAAGCTTTTTTTTGTGTGTGTGTGTGCATCGTATTGAAACCGTAACTTGCAGCTATAGCAGTATTCTAGTCATAGATTTGTGTCGCATTTTCAAGGCAGTCACATTTTCTTCTGTTTTCACATTTTGATCCATTCTGGAAATTAAAACCAGATATATCACGCCTTTTTTTTTTTTTTTTTTTTTTTTTCTTCTTCTTCTAGGTCTACGCTTTTTGACTGTCATTGTGTGGATGCTTTAGATTTGGTTTGTCCAAATGTTTGTTGTCCAAAATCACATTTAAACTAGTGCTGTCAAATTGATTAATCGCAAATAATCACATCTAACATAAAAGTTTCTAAATATACAGTATGTGTATATATACATATACATATATATGCATCTAACATATATACAGTATGTATATATTATATATATTTGCAAACTTTTATGTTAGATGCGATTAATCGCAAATAATCGATTTGACAGCACTAGTTTACTATCTATAATGGATTAAGGAGTTAAGCTGCTTCCTAAACTTGTGTTAATGAGACAGTGCACTGTTTTTCAGTTAAATGCCAGAATTATGGCAGTGCCAACATTAGAAAACATAAATTAAAGGCCATCTAATGATATCGTAGTGCTTTCAAAACAAATGTGCTCACATTGTTTATTGGTACAATGTTTTCTGTTTGATTCTGCCAGTGTATTTATGATAGAAGTGCCAGGATTTATCCTTGTGGCTTGCTACATATGCTCAAATCTTTTGTTTTGTTGTTTTGTTTTGGTTTTTTTTAAGTAAGGACAAAAAGTAGTGGTCACTGCGTAAAACGTTAAGAGTTCAAAATCAGATCTAGACAAATGCGAAGTGTTTTGCTATAAAGGTGGGACGCGGTGTACTGTATGTGTATGTTATACATAGACCTAAAGCTTTATGTGCAAACGGATGCTTTCGTGTCAGTCTTGAATGATACGTTTGTGTTTTAGGACTCTTAACTCGTGAGGCACTTGAGAACAGGTTGTCGCCACATCATCCTTTCTTTCCTTCTTGAACCCCCGACAGCCCTCTCCTCCCAGAATTCATTGCTTGCCTTTTGCCATTTCTTACAAGCATTGTAAGCATTCTGTGCTTTATAAAAGTCTTTTCATTTGTTTGTTTTTTGACTCCTAATTTTATGTATATTGTACAACCTACAGTGCAAAAATAATTGTGTTATAAAATAGCTTCATTCCATATTAAAACAAAGTACATAAACATTTACTATACATAAATGGAAATTTCTGCAGTAAGGAAATGCTTCTGGTGCCTTACAAATAAAATCAATCAAATCAATATAGACAATGTCAGTGTTTTTATTTTTGTTCTTTGTGTCCTTGTGGGAACTGGGATTACAGGTATGATGACAATTTCTGGAAAAAAATAAAATAAAATTTTTTAATGTCATATTCATTTTAAGCCCCCCAAAAATTTAAATTAAGATTAAAATATTAAGTCAGTAATTTATATCTTTAGATGTTGTTGTTGTTGTTGTAGAAGCTTTGTTGTTTCATGTTGAATTTTTTTTTCTTCATCAAAATTATTACTGTAATGGAATATAAAGTTAGTAATTTGTTGTTATTTTGCATTATGGTAATAAGTATTTTGCATTATATTTCATGTTCGTTTTAAGAAACAAATTTTAATGTCAACATTTAAAATTACTGTACTATAACATAAAAAATACGAATTTATATATAAAATTTAGGGTCCGTTTACAAGATAACGATATGCTTAAAATGGAGAATTTTTTTCCTTTGAGTTTTTCGCGTACAGACGACGTCATTGTCAAAACGATCCCCATTCATTCGAATCTGTGAAAATGACTAAAAATGCTTTATTCTGCTGGCAGGCCATTAGATGGCGATGAAACACTATAGCCTGAACATGTAACGCGCATGTGCATGACGTCATCGTTTTCACAGATATGCGTTTTTGTTGTTTACTCTGAGAACGCTTTCAAAAACTTGCGCATTGAAACCCGTTTTCAAAAGTTTGCGTTTTCAGGCAACCAAAACGCCGTTGTCATATAAATGAACGGCCAAAACGCATAAAAAGTTTTCCGTTTTTAGTTGAAAACGGTGTCGTGTAAACGGCCCCTTAACGTCATGACAATTTGTTTTTTAAAATGAAAATTGATAAAATTGCAACTAATATTTGCTTAAAAGCATTTGTGCACCATTTTGGAACAGTATATTCAACAAACTGAGCAAGATATTTTTCATTTCTTAAGGTTAATTGGGTTTAAATGCTTTAGATCATCATTTTATCACCATAAATAAAGAATTAATTGCCAGTAGAGTAATTATAGCACTGATCAGAATCATTGAGATGTAAACACTCCACAGTGACTATAACCAGATGTTTTACTAAAGTGACATCTATGCTTGACGTTTAACACTTTAGATGAAACCCCCTCTGGATTTTGTTCATTGAAAAATTACAGTCTTTGTTTTTATGTCAGTCTAGTTTCCTTTAAAGTAACAGATGGATGACTTTTCTTCCTGTTATGAATCGTGTTTATTTGTGAAATCCAGACATCATGATGTTTTAATCAGGGTGTTGGAGATGCTGATTTGGTTTCATAAGCCGCCGTCAGTCAGTACCTCTCAGTCTAAATGTGACAGTGTGATCTGTGGGTTTTTTTCTGCGTCTCTCTGGTACACACACTCCCTCGTGATTGTGGTTTTTGAATGACAGTCTGCCCTTGTCTCTGTGTACGAGTGCCTGGCAGCTCTCTCTCTCATTCTCTCTCGCTCTTTCGGTCTCAAACTCTCACAGGATTTCTCTGGATCTGAGCCCAGTGCTTAAATAAATATGAAAGTGCCCTATTTTCTGTTAGAACGTTGTCAGAAAGGCAGGGCTTTGTTTATTTTGCTTCACTTTCTCGCGTTTAGCACAATGGTTTAATGCTTAAAAGCTGTTGTGATCAATTTACAGAGCGGAATGAGATCAAGCCAGCTTTAAAGATTAAAATGGATCACAATATAAAATAAAGTTGCAAGCATACGGGTGAATCTCACAGAAACTGGCTACATGTTCAGGTTACATTTGCCTGAAAATCAAAACAATCAAACAAAAACAAAAAAGTTTAATATATATATATATATATATATATGTATACATTTGTATGCATGTATAAAATTTGTTTTTATTTTACATTGCATAAAGCCCATCGTACAAGTGTATTTTTAAGCATTTATGCATCATGTAAGTATTTGTTGTGCCTTTAATTAATGTAGTTTTATATATTAAAACGACCTAAAAACAAATTTATATAATTAATTTTAATAACTGTAACACACCTGGACATGTTACTGTTGAGGTGTTTTTATTTGTGTTTGTTTTGATTGTAATTCTAATTATTCTAAATGATTTTATCATAAGACTCTCATTACTGAAATACAGTAATTTTATTACAGTAAGATTTTTTAAATTCTAATTTAAATCAGCATAATTAAAGGCTTTTATGGTGTATAAATACTTAAAATACAGTTTAAGTAATATAAAATTAAATATTGTATTTTTATTTTTAAGAAATAGTGTATAATTTATAAAATGCAATAAAATAATTTTATCATTTATTTAATTTTATTATATATAAATGTGCTTAATTGTCATGAAATCTTTTTGCTGACATTAAACTTTATTTACCATTGACTTCCATTGTATGAACAAAAAATATAATTAGGCATTTCTCAAATATGTTTCACATAAGAAAGTAAGTCCTACAGGTTTAAAACTACATGGGTGAGTAAATGATTACTGTTCTTTAATACCTATTTAAAACCCATTAATCTCATGGCATTATTTAATTGTAATTGCAGTGTAAATCCATGCCATATCTGAGCCACAATAATTGGTCTGAAAATATATCTAAATACCAATTCAGATGCAGCATCTGAAAAAGAAATCATGGTCGTTGTAGCCTGAAAGTTTGCATAATAAATACAATGTTGAATCAAATAAATTTCTCTCCAAATGTCTATTTGATGTTTTTCTCATTTAACACAATAATGACTTTAAATGATCTTTTGGAGGTAATTTCTCAGCCAAAATTGATGTGCGATTAATTTGATAAATTAATCATTATTAATAATTTGTGTGTGTGTGTGTGTGTGTGTGTATATATATATGTATATATATGTATATATATATATATATATATATATATATATACACTATTACTTTTTTTTATTATTTTTTTTTATTATGCAAACAGACAATTACAATATTTACAGAAAAGAAATTAAATGCAAAATACAAATACAAAGACCAACAAAACATACATAACAGCCAGTATGATTTGGGTATGTGTGTGTGTGTCTATAACTAAGTGTAACTGGGTGTGGGAGTGGAAATATATGAATAAAGGAGCATGTAGGAAAGTACAACAGACATAACCAGAGTTAAGAAAAAATATATATCAAAGAGGAGGAAAAAAAAATAATAATAAAAATAAATAAATAAATAAATAATAATAATAATAATAAAAAAAAATTGACAATAATAATGAAGATAATAATAGTATCACATGCAAAAAATGAGGAAGGTGACAATAGCAACAGTATTAATAATAATAATAATAATAATAATAATGATAAATCCAATTAATAAGAGACAAATAGTAATAATAGTATTAGCAGTAGTAGTAATGATAAATATTAAGAAATATACTCATTTCATCCGGAATGAGGGGGAGGTTAAAGGATCAGGAAGAGGAAAAATAAAGATAACAGTAATAGCAATAATGATAATAATATTAATAATGGTAATATTGATACAGCCATTAATAGTAATGATAATAGTAGTAGTTGCAATGGCAGTGATAATAATAATAATAATAATAGTATTAATAATGGTAATATTGATACAGCTATTAATAATAAGATATTATAAAGCTGCCTCTATTCCCCTCATGGCCATGGCATAGGATAGACCCCCGTCAGTGTCATGTTGCAACGAGCTATCAAGGTGCGGGGCTGAGGGTCCCAAAATCCATCCCCATCCCCAGCCGTCCCACACATGCCACGCTTACCCTGTCTGTGTTTTTTTTTTTTTTTTTATAAATATGGCTGCTTTCATTGTTATACTCATGATATGTTTATGTCAACTAGTGTATAATGCATTAAAAAAGCATGGCGTGCAGCATGGAACCAGCCCAGTGCAAAGCCCAGGCCGCCACGCCCACGCCACACTTACCCTATGTGTGTGCATTTTTTTTTTTTTTTTCCCTTCTCTCTTTTTTTTTCCTTTTCCCTTTCCTGCTTTAAACTTATTTTATGCTCCAAATGAATGTGTGTGTGCACCTCATCTAATATGTGAAGCATTAAAACAGCGAGACAAGTGCTGAGCCAGCCAGAGACAAGAAATCCCAGGTGAAAGTACAAGCTGGAGGGCGAAAGCCCAAGGCCCCCGGCCCCACATCACACCAACCCACACCTAATCAAAACCGCACATGTCAGGGACTAGTATGCCACAGCCAACCAGGGTCCAGAAACAGCAACAAAAAAAAAAAAAAAAAAAAAAAGGAGAGAGAGAGATTTAAATATAATCTTATAAGTATTTTATTTATATTTGATATTAGTCGGTGTTGCTACCTCTTCCTGACCCCCCTCCCCCCAGTCATGTGTGAATATTGATGGTGTACCATTGAGGATGGCTTCAGACAAAGAAGGTCAGTGGATTCATGACTGTAGGAAGTTAAAGAGAGATGACCAAGAAGGGTGTAATTCTGATGTATTATTTTGAGTTTTCCAAGTTGTAATGTGTATGGTGTTCCTTGATTTCCAGTTCATGAGGATAGTTTTCTTGGCGATAGTTAGAGCCACTAGGAGTAATTGACTGTTTGTACTGTTTAAATTGATTATGGATATGTCACCTAATATACAGAGGGAGGGAGACAGCGGGATGTGACATCCCATAAGGTTGGATAGTGAGTCAGTAACGTTTTCCCAGAATTTTTTAACTGAGGTGCAATCCCAAATAGTGTGTAAATAGGTGTCTGGAGAGTTTTGTGTGCAATGTGAGCATGTTTCTGAAGAAAAATTAATTTTGTATTTAATCATTTATAAGTGATATATAATTGTTCATGAAGGCTGGAAATGAAAAATGCCTTATATTCAGGTGTGTATAATTATTAGGCAAGTTTACTTTTACAGGCAAAATGAGCCAAAAAAAAAAAAAAAAGATTTAACTCAGACTGAAAAGTCAAAAAATTATTAAATACCCATGAGAAGAATGCAATACTAATGCAATACTAGAAATTGCAAAGTTAAGGCATGACCATTGGACAGCGAAATGCTCATTGGGTCAGCAGGGTCAGACAAAAACAGGTGGAGAAGAAAAGGCACATGTTAACTGCAAAAGAATTAAGGTGAAGAATTAAGTGTGAAACCATCAGGAACCCTTTAGTCTCCAGCACCACCATTTTCCAGAACTGCAACCTACGTGGAGTCTCCAGAAGTGCAAGGTGTCAGGATCTCGGAGACTGAGGTTAGGCACGAAAACATTCAGTATTCCTCAAAATGAATAAAAACTGAAATGCAATCTCAGAATTTTATGCAAACATGTAATAATTAACCATATTAAATTTCACAAATATATCTCATTTTATTAACCAATGTCTTTGCTGCTGACCTTCAATGATCTAATTCAACCATACTAATAAGCAAAAATTATTTTAGATTAGATTCAGAAATAAGAGTGTTGAACTTTCTTCTCCTGTATCCTATTCTTCTTTAATCCAGAATGGCAGCACAGCTGAAAGGTTTGTTTGAGCTGCGCCCTCTTAGTGTACAGGCACAAATATGCATTTCCTTCAGCCTGAGAAAGGGCCTTAACATTTCCCAATAGAACTTTTTTATTGTTATTAAAAAAACAAACAAGCAAGCCTCCTGGTGAGAAAAAGTAATGTAACGCATTACTTTTCATAAAAAAAGAACTAAGTAACGCAATTAGTTACTTTTTAGGGAGTAACACAATATTGTAATGCATTACTTTTAGTACAGTACTTTCCCCAACACTGGTAAAGCTAACCAAATTATGACAGAAAAAACGGATGCTTCATAAAATTGCGTTAAATATTTGTAATGTGTTAAACTGAAAAAATTTATCGCATGCGTTAATGTGCTAATTTTGACAGCACTAAATATGTATACACACACACACACAGAAATTCAAAGACACTTTATTACTTTCTTTTAATTCCTTGAATTGGATGACATGGACACATTCTTGACCCATTTCATGAGATTCGTCTGTATAGTGACTCACCTCACATTTTCTGCTCAGGTTGGCGGATTTCCTGTGTCAAGCGTGGAAAGAGAGATGGGCGGAAGGGTGATTATTAAAAGACGAGATGCTGTTGATTAATCATGATTGACTCACTCTCTCTCAGGGTCTCACTCTCTGTATGTCTTACTGCTTGATAATGGAGACACATTCTGTTCTGTGCTGTTCTGGTTTATTCATGTGAGCTGTCAATCCTTTTCTCTCTCGTTCTGTCTTTCTTGTTATCTTTGTTCTATTCCTTCAAGCTCACACCAGACTCATCATCCCATTGTTCTTTTTTTCCACTCTGTCTTTTTTTTTTTTATCCCTTCTTTCTTTCTGGCAATGGCCAGAGCACTCATCTTAATCTTCATTTTTCTTTTTACCCTCTTGTCCTGTGATCTCTCTCTCTCTCTCTCTCTCTCTCTCTCTCTCTCTCTCTCTCTCTCTCTCTCTCTCTCTCTCTCTCTCTCTCTCTCTCTCTCTCTCTCTCTTCGTTGACTCACTGCTTGCAGAATTGAACCATGGGAGAGAAGGACTGTCAGACTGTTTTTCTAATCCTTCTCTTTTCTCATCCATCCACTCCTCTTTTCTCATTCTACCTCTCCTGTAAATAGAAAGCACTACTTGGCCGACAGCTCTGAGATTTGAGAGCATTTATCTCAGGAAAAGAAAAAAAAAAAAAAAAATCCCCTAAACAATAGAATGCAGAGAGAAGTATGACCTTAAAATATACTTGTCTGGAATCAAATGAATTCCTGGTTGCACACATCTTTCCCACAATGCACTAGTAAGGTAACTGCTATTTTGGGGTTAGTTTTGCTAAGATGCATATTTAGATGTGCTTGGTTATTTTTCAAGTAGAAATGTTTCATTTTAAGGTCTGCTATACTATACTTTGAACTGTGTTATCAATGCTAACATGCTAGCTCTCTCCAGGCCTTTGGAACATCTTTTTCCCCTGTATACTGCAGACTTCTTTATGGCACCACTCTAATTTATCGAGTACTGTTCTTCTCAAGTTCATACAGCATTTCTAGACCTCAACTGCAACCTGTTAAGTTTGAGATTTACTCTCACATGCAATAAAGACTTTAACTGGATGGGTGCATAGTAGTTACTTTGTTAGTTGAACTATTTTTATGATACTTTTCTGTCCCTCTTCCTTAATGGATAAATTAGTTAACTGTCTAGTTGGTTGGAGTACTGTTGGAGTTGGTTGATGGTTTTATGTCTTTTTAAATGTTTGACTGAATCTTGTCCTGTATAGGAAGATATTAATTGGTTAATAAGTTGAACTCCTTTTATGATACTTTTCTGTCTTTTAAGGACTACCCCTCGTCCAGGGGTGCGTTTCCCAAAAGCACACTGTAAAAAAAAATCCATAGTTTTTACAAAATAATTTTGGCAGCTGTGGTTGCCAGAATAATTTTGTAAAAAATACAGGAAAACTGTAAACACATTTACAGAACAAAATGTACATTTTACAGTATAAAACTGTATTTTAAGAAAATTTGAATGTAAACCAATAAATTCAACAATGCACACTACTACTAAAATCTGTTTTTTACCTTTAACATATACTGACAACCACCATAATAATGCAGGTGGTAAAAGAGAAAGCCACATGAAGAATCAGAGTTCATCACGAGTAGCTTTTCCACGAGCTGAAATATAGACTAATATAAGAAGGTGCACAGAGTCATTCATGCAAATGCAAAACATCATCATGGTAACCCACAAAACTTAAATAATGCAATAAACATTCATTAAACAACAGAAGATGTAACATAAAACCCTAATGTACATAACTTATAACAAAAACTATTAAGAAACATGATTATTTAAACAAAATACTTTCAAATGTGGAGTGTCACACAGGTAATTGTGGGAACATCAGTTTACAGATTTTGACTGTAAATTATACATTGATTTTTTTTTTTTTTTTTACGTATGTAAATTGTAAAATTTACAGCATTTTAATGTGAAAATTGCATAATTGTCTGGTTAGAGCTTTTACAGTTTTTCCCTGTATATAATACGGGAACTTAAGGTTAACCTATTTACAATTTTTTTTCTGTAGCATTTTTACAATATTTTACCGTTAAAATCACATTCATTTTTTACAGTGCATTGTTAGCCAACTAACATCGCAAGTTCCGTCGTTACTAACATAGTTCAACGATTTGGTGTTTCCCGAAACCATAGTTCAAACGAACATTCGCAAACTGCATCGCAGTCTTGTGTGGTTGGAACGACAGCTCTCAAGCTGTGGTTAGAAGCATAGTTTCTTGTTTTTATGACATGTGGCCTCAATCAATCATTATCTTGAGCAAAATAAGCAAGCTGACATTAAGTACATTGTATATCTTTTATTTTGAATATATACGTCATTTACATATTTTAGTTTGTCAAGAGATTTAAAGAACAGTTTTTAAAGAGTGTGCATGTGCGTATGTGCTCTAGTACGTAAGAACAAGCCTATGATTGAATCTGTAAATAAAGCAAAATAACTGAGAAAAATGAGAATTAGTCCTCAGATGCCATGTCCGTAATTTATAGCAAAAAAATCTAGCATTAATTCGATCTCAAACTGATTCATTTAAAGAAGTTATGTGGCTGAACTGCAGGTTTGCGACAATACAGTTTCGGGAAACAGTCGTGACTAGCTAGTTGATTTGTTCAACGATGCATCGTACTGTGGTAGTGAAGCAGCGAGTTAGGTAGTTGTATGGGAAATGCACCCCTGAATGGTTGGAAGATGTTAGTCAACCTTTATGATACTTTTCTGTCTTAATAGAATCTTGACTCTCTCTCATCCTGAATAGATGTTAGTTAGTTGGACTACTTTTGTGATATTTAATGTCCTTTTAGAAGATTTACTGCCACTAATCCTGGATGAATTAAATAGATGTTAGTTAGTTAGTTAGTTAGTTGTATTACATTTATAATAATTGTATGTCCTTTTTAGGAGTTTGACTGCCCCCTCTCCTGGATGGATGGATGGATGGATAGAGAGATAGATGAATGACTAGTTAATTGGTTGGACTACTTTTATGTTAGTTAGCTTGACTGTCTCTCATCCGAATGGATAGATGTTAATTAGTTAGTTAGTTGTTAGTTAGTTAGTTAGTTAGTTAGCTAGTTAACATTTGATAATTTTATGTCCTTTTTAGGAGTTTGACTGCCCCTTCTCCTAGATGGATAGATAGTTGACTAGTTAATTGGTTGGACTACTTTTATCTTAGTTTGCTTGACTGTCTCTCATCCGAATGGATAGATGTTAGGGTAACACTTTAGTATAGGGAACATATATAAACTATTAACTACGACTTTTCCCTCAATAAACTAATTTACTGCTTATTAATAGTTAGTAAGTTAGTTGTTAAGTTTAGGTATTGGGTAGGATTAAGAATGTAGAATAATATCATGCAGAATAAGGCATTAATATGTGCTTAGTAAGTACTAATAAATAGCCAATATTCTAGTAATATTCATGCTAGTAAGCAACTAGTTAAAAGACCCTAAAATAAAGTGTTACCGATGTTAGTTAGTTAGTTAACATTTGATAATTTTATGTCCTTTTTAGGAGTTTGACTGCCCCTTCTCCTAGATGGATAGATAGTTAGTTGACTAGTTAGTTAGTTGGACTACTTTTATGTCCTTTTAGCAGCTTGACTGTATATCATCCTGAATGGATAGATGTTAGTTAGTTAGTTAGTTAGTTAGGTGGTTAGGTGGTTAGTTGGTTAGTTAGTTAGTTAGTTAGTTAGTTAGTTAGTTGGACTACTTTTATGATTATTTTCTGTCCTAATAAAAGCTTGATTGTGTCATTCTGAATGGATATATGTTAGTTAGTTAGTTAGTTAGTTAGTTAGTTAGTTAGTTAGTTAGTTAGTTGGACGGACTACATTTATGATCATTTTATATCTTTTTTTAGGAGTTTGACTGCCCCTTCTCCTAGATGGATAGATAGTTAGTTGACTAGTTAGTTAGTTGGACTACTTTTATTTCCTTTTAGGAGCTTGACTGTATCTCATCCTGAATGGATAGATGTTAGTTATTTAGGTGGTTAGTTAGTTAGTTAGTTAGTTAGTTAGTTGGACTACTTTTATTCTACTTTTTGTTCTTTTCTGTCCTAATAAAAGCTTGATTGTGTCATTCTGAATGGATATAAGTTAGTTATTTAGTTAGTTGGACTACTTTTATTCTTTTTTCTTTTCTTTTTTTCTTTTTTTATTCTACTTTTGTTCTTTTCTGTCCTAATAAAAGCTTGATTGTGTCATTCTGAATGGATATATGTTAGTTAGGCTACTTTTATGATACTTTTAGGAGCTTGACTGTCACACCTCCAGGATGAATGTATATATGTTAGTTAATTAGTTCATCAACTTCTACAGTTTGCTTTCATTGTAGTGTGAGCATTCTGTAAACTTTTACCTGTATTTCACAGAAGAAAAAAGGTTATAAATATTTGGAACGGTGTGAGGGTAAGTGCATGATGACAGAATTTTCATTTTTGTTTAAACTCTTTAGTTCAGGTAGATCAGTTAGTAGTCAAAGCTGGAGTCAGAACTGAACTGTGAGCTTTTTTTTGCCTCAGTCACTATCGCTCTCTCTCACTCTCTCTCTCTTGGTCTGGATGTGTTGATGGAGGAGAATCTGTTATTCCTGAAGAGCTCTTTCATCTGAAATTCTCATTCTTTATTCATTCATTTACCGCCTCCTCCATCCATCAGGCGTCTGAAGTAGGAAAACACCTCAGGCTACCAGCACAATACTGCCCTTTTGCCCTTCTCCCTCTGCCGTCTGCTGTCAATCCATCCATTCCTTCCTCTCCTGATCTGTCACTCTTTCCCATATTGTTCTTTCCATCTGCCTCTGTCTGTATCCGCTTCAACTTTTCAACTCTTTCTCACCTCTCCTCTCTGTTACTTTTCTTACACCTTTTCTGTCACTAGTCTCCCCATCTTTCCCAACTTTCTCTGAATTGCAATTTAAGAGCCATTCTCAATTCTGGATGGTGCGCAACCCTGATAAAACAAATGCCTGACTCACTTTTACTGGACGGGTACGATTCAGTTGCTGGGTGTAATAATGATGGGAGGGGCTTATGTGCCTGAATGAATCTCTACTGGACGCCTCAACCTCACCTCTCCATCCAAATGGTTTCCCACAAGGCTGTACTCTTTGCTACCGCCAAACAGCAGTGGCTGGGTGAATGGCATGTGGTCATTGTGTGGTCTGTTTACGCCGCTGGAGTGGTTGTGTTGCAGTCACAGACGGCCTGGAGTGGTAATGTGTGTGAGTGTGTAAAGATGGAGAGCCTGGCCAAGTGAAAGGACTCTGCTCATGTGGCTTAGCCGGTTCTGTACACTTCAGATTAAGCTTCTGTTCTCATGTTAGTATATAGTATACTATACTATATATATGAAATCTACCTCACAGTGCTAACTGAATCATGCTAACACCCCTGACGTCTTGGATGTACACAATATGTACAAAATATGGGTCAGTATTGAATATTATAAATATCTGAAAAACCTTTTTCTGCTAAATTGGTAGTGTGGCATGACCAATGCGCGTAAACATCAAGAAAAAAAAAAAAACAGGAAATAAGTTTCACAAGGAAAGGTTAGTTAAGGTTGTAAAATGTCATGTGGTGTGACTCCCCAAAAACATATTAATTACTGATTTTTTAATTTTTTAAAGAAACACATTGAAAAGTCTTTGGAATTCGTTTTGAAAATAATAAAAAATCTGAATATTCCATGTATGAATGTAATATTTGATTTAAAAGGTGATTTTATACTTTAAAAAAATAAAATGTTTGGTGACATTTACCAAAAAGGAAAATTGTTTCTGAATCATTAGATTTTGATGATTTATTTTTTTTTACATGCACTAATGAAACATTCACAACAAGACCTGTAATATTGATTAAAGGTGAAGAGGAAAACACATTTCAGCTTTGTGAAAGTAAATATGGCCCTTTTTGATTTCATGTTGACTTCAATACAAAGCCATACTGTTTATTTGTGCACTTTAAATCCCAGGAACTGTAATTATAGACACACATAGGTTACATATATAAATCCCAGGGGAAATTATAACTTTAATCCTTGAAAATAAAATATTTCCTCTGAAACTGTCTTATATTTTTGTAGCCTGACTTGTTTCCGTTCCTTCATTTTTCAGAATAGTAGTCAGTCAAAAGCAGTGCCCGAGGTTATTTTTTCCCCGCCTGATATTTCCTTGCCTGATATTTCCTTACCTGACACTCAGGTATGAGCGTGCGTGAGAGTGAATAAGTGACAAACACAATCTAGCAGAGCAGCTTGTGAATGTTTGCTATAGACAGTCTCAAACTGTCTGAATATCAAATGTGATTTATAAGCCTACACTCAAAGTTTCACTACATACAATATTTAGTGTGATATATCAGCCAGAGCTGGAACAGAAGGCCCTCAAGGGCCCAACGGAGAACAGGTCATTGGCATCAAAGGGTGTTTGAGTCACAAAAATCGAGTGATGGCGAGGGAGAGATGAAGAGAGACTTAAAAAAGACTTGAAGGTTGATAAATCAGTGAGAAAGAAGGAGTGACTCTTGTGGTTGACAGTAAACAATATCTTCACTCTCACTGGTAGTTTTTTTTTTTTACTTTGTTGCATGCCTAGACATGCCCGCATCGAATTGTCATACAATTCGCTGTCAATATGAATGTGCTAATTAGTTCAAACTTCGCGTCGCGCTTAACTCACTATCTCAGTCACTTTGTTCCTCTGTAATTAACGGAGAAAAATCTCAAACGTGGCCACCACGCACCACGTCTCCTTTTCAAGTGTTAGTTGACTGAAAGCCAAACTAAGGGAACATTATGATCTCAAATATCTTTTTACAGCTGCACTGTGGTATAGTACATTCAAGCTTTAGTTTCCTCACAATGTGCGTTAAATGGCTGATGTCGAACGCTCTTGTAATTTTGATTTGCCTCTTTAATGCAAGGCTCCCAGCAGATGGAGTTATTTAGCTGGATTGTGATCTGTAATAGCCCATTGCACATACAGACAAACCATTTTTATTTCAACACTGTAATCCAGCACTGTTTCAAACAATAAAGGTTAATGCTGGAATCAAACCAAAAGAAAACTAAATTGCTTGAAAGAGGAAAAGAGATGGGGATCAATAAGGTAGGAGAGAAAGAAAGTCAAAATGGAGAAGGGTGAAATTTTTTCATCCTCTTTTTCTGTGTGTTTTCCAGGATGGGTTAATGTTGTCTGTAACAGGCAGCATTCCCAGATGGAAGACTTTTAGCTGATGAACTTAATTGGCATGACATGGGCCGGGCATCATGCCAACTGGCCAGACCCCTCTGCAGCTGCGCACGGAGAGAGAACTTTCATCTCATTTATTTCCAAGATCCTTTCCTTGTCCAATTATGCCTTCAAAACAACAACAACAACAACAAACACTACATTATACTGTAAAACCTCTTGAAAGAAATGCTTCAGCTGAAATTAAAATTGTATCATCATTTACTCACCCTCATGTCGTTTCAAACCCGTATGATTTACTTTCTTCCGTGGAACACAAAAGAAGATATTTTGCAGAATGTTCAGTGCTCTTTTCCATACAAGGAAAACTAATGAAAACTAGAGTTGTCGAGCTCCAATACGTCTCTTTATTGCACCAGTAGCGTAGCCACTAGGGGGCCTGGGGGCTCAATCACATGTCCAATGGCGGATGCACAAAGTTTAATATTACACTTTTTCAAATCACGGAAAGATGAGCGAGAAATAGAAAAAGTGGCATCTATATCTGAGCCTACTTCACCTTTCCATGAGGAGACAGCAAGTGAAGCTGCACCTAACACCGTGTCTACACCGGACACGACTGTTGTCGCATTGCGTCGCGCCACACCCCAACAGCTAAAAGCTGTCTACACTGAATGTAACAAACCGACCGTTGCAAAGCACTTGGACTATGTCAGAAATAGAACGAGGAATCCGTTTACTGTTGGGAATTTGTTGTGTCGCGCCGCATCCAGTGTAGACAATACTGATTATAATGGGTTCTACTGTCTTTTGACGTGTTGCATCACGCCGCTCGCATCCGGTGTAGACACGGTGTAAGGCTTCCCATTTCCAGGGCATGCATATTTCATCACTGGAATGTAGTAGTGAGACTTCCACGGCACAATCCCAAATTATTTTGTCTCATTATCACAGTGGAAACAACTTAAAATACTCTGTCATTTATGGTCATACAAATAAGAGTTAGACATCATTTGAAAGTGTATTTTTATTTGTGTACACTCACAATAAAAACAAAACATTGTACTTTTGTAAAATAAAGAAAACAAACAGGATGCCGCTTTTTGTGATGTTTTGGAGCTTATTTATTCCTTTTGTATATATTTTTTTAAATTCTGCTTTTCTCCGTTCACAGAAGCGCTGCAGGTGCGTGATGTGATGATATGAATCCTCATGTTCTGTTGTTTATGCTGCTATTTGCACATGTAAAACAAAACAAAACAAATTTTGGTATTTTTAATCTCAGACATTCTAATTTAATTCTAATTTAAAATAATTTTGTCGGTTAACGGTTAGTGATAGATTAGCAAGCTTCGGTTGTCGTTCAGAAAAAAAAATGAACATCCCTAATATAGCCTATGTATATGACTCCCTCATTTT
Organism: Ctenopharyngodon idella; assembly: GCF_019924925.1. Classification (NCBI taxonomy): domain Eukaryota; kingdom Metazoa; phylum Chordata; class Actinopteri; order Cypriniformes; family Xenocyprididae; genus Ctenopharyngodon; species Ctenopharyngodon idella. Next base: position 10,164,289 of record NC_067229.1, read on the forward strand.
AAGAAGATTAATAAAATTTATGGCATTAGGAATAAAATAATAAATAAATTTAAAGTGAGCATGATATGAACATTCACCCTATTTTCTAAATGCATATTATTGATCATGTTTTGTAATGTTTAAACAAAATGTCATAACTGGACCTTCCAGTGAAAACGACAGACTTCTCTCTTGTGACGTTTTCAGGATTCTCCAATCATTTAGTACAAGCTTATGTTCATCTGCTTCCATTTTTGAGTGCAATGCCCACATCTCAAAATACAACCAAGAACATCCACATTTTTTTCTTTTTCATTTTTTCTTTATCGCCACCTGTAATTGAGACATAAAAATGCAACATACAGTTGTTTTTGTAAATGAATAGCCTTACCTTAATTTTTTTTTACTAAGGACATGACTTAAACCTGAAATTCCACCGAATCCCAACCCGATTTTTAATGATTTTTTAGTAGGGATATGTGCTTTGACTAATTTGACTGTCACTCAACTAGTCTAAAAATAAGATACCACCAAAAGACCAATGTTGGCGAAAGTTACTTTTAAAAATAATGCAGTACAATATTGTGTTACTCCCTAAAAAGTACCTAATTGAATTTTGCTTATTAGTATATTTGAATTGGATCATAGAGAAAATACATTGGTTAATAAAGTGAGAATAAATACATAAAGTATATTTGTGTAATTTAACATTTAATTATTGGAGGTTTGCGTAATATTCTGAGTTTGCATTTCACAGTTTTTATTCATTTTGAGGAATACTGAATCTGTTATTGTGCAAGTGAGATGAGTAAATGCTCACATTTAGTCTAGAACTACAATAAATCTCACGTTCACACAATGCCTCTGCACTCACTCACGATTTCTCTCAAGAACAAGAACAAAGTAACTTGAATTCATTCGTTGAAAAAGTAACTCCGATATTTTGTTGAAAATGTAAAATGCGTCACTTTACTAGATACTTGAAAAAGTAATCTGATTACGTAACTCACAATATTTGTAATGTGTTACCATCAACACTGCAGAAGACAGTCAAAAAGCTTTATGTGTATATACATGATCCATTAGATATACTTAATCTATGAATCAAACAGTCAAATCTGCTAAAACCACTAAAAATAGGTCATAAATATGCTGTGCTTTAATGTTTACAGCCTTCATAAATATTTCTGTAAAAATATAACACATTTTTCACTTCCTCTCCTTACCAGGCTGGATCTCAGAGGGGATTATGGGAAGGTAAAACGTGTCCTAAATAAAAGTCTGGTGCTGCTTCTCGCCGCATTGACCCACTAATGGAAAGAAATTAGGGTTATGGATTCTGAGGCCATGAGGGCCAGATACATCTGCTACAATTTTAGGATGTAACTGATTATGTTTAAATCCTGGAGGAGGCACAAAGCAACTGAGCCTACAGGCATTTTATTACGGCACATTATTGGGGTACCTCGCGTACGAATAATTATTGCAGACCAGACTGAATTTCAGATCTAGATTGTTTGTGGTTGTGTTCGTAACGAGTGTGTGTTGCCTTTGTTTGCTGCATGCTGTGTCGTGTCCTCAGACTGAAACATGTGCCTATAATAAATCGCATAAATCCTCTTCTCTGCCTGTTAATTCACTTCCCCTATGAGTTTAAGCCGAGCTGTTTTTTAGGCCATTTAAACCACAAAATTCCCTCTGGATTCTCAAAACACGCTATCTGGAATTTTTCAGTGTTTACTCGCACTGTCTGGCCCTCAGGCAGAGCGCATACACTTTCTCTCTTCATCTTTCTTTCCTCTCTCTCATTCTGTTGATTATTTCACAAACCCTGTTTTCCTTCACAAGCTCCATTCTCTCTCACACACACAGACACACACACGCTACATCTGGTCACAAGAACCTCCGCCAGTGCATTTTACACTTACATAATGCACCAGAGCAAGACAAAGAGAAAGAGGGATGAGAAATTAGAAACATAGCTGAGATTGAGCATCTATTGACATATTCATTCAGCATCAGTTTGTGTTCAGTGCAGTCACGTGAAATAAAAATAGACCCTATTTACTTCCTTAATAAATGTTCCTAGTCATATTGTGCATGTTATTGTAACGATTGTCTCAAATGTAATAACTTGCTCTGCCTTTAAACGACTTTCTTTTTCTGACGATGTCAGGCCATTGGTTTATGATAATTAGCCAAAACTGTATGATAGTTTTTGGCTACTGTTGTAACATAAAGTATGTGTGACCTTCAGCCTCAGCACTCACAGTCCAATCAATTTTGGATAAAGTCCCGCCCTACTTTTCCCCCTCATTAAATATCCTATATGTACATCCTATTACAGAAGTAAATGGGTTGTGAATGCCATTTTATGATGATTTTAATACAGATTAATACATATTGATGTGGGTTCATTTTCATTAGTAGTCTCCAGCATGATACAATTTGCAAATGTGTCTCACAATTTCAAAGTCTTCCACTCAGATCCATCACACTCTAGGACAGCAAAGGATTAGTCATAATTCATGCCGACCGTCCTCTATTTCCTGTAACAGCAAGGTTATACATTCAAGTCCTCATGGGAAGTTGGTATTTACGAGTTTGGAAGTCGTAATTATGACGTCAGGTGTGTTCACATCACTTCGATCCTCCAACATGCCCTCCAACCAATACGACCATATAGGTCGTTTGTCACTTCCCTGAAATACGACCCATTGGAGCGTTTCCGAAAGTTGCGCCCCATCAACAATATTTCGGGTTTCGCGTAGCTCGATTGGTAGAGCATTGCAATATACAACAACATGTAATCATGTGATCATGCGATCGTGGGTTTGATCCCAGGGAACGCATGTGCTCATAAAGTGTATATGCACTATAAATCACTAAGGGTAGGTGTAGTCGTTATTAAAAAAAATAGTTTTGCTAAATGGGAATAGGACAAATGGCGGGTAAGGGACCGTGTAAAAAGTCCACACATTGCATTTAAATGAACACGCATTTTGATTGGTAACGACGTTCATACGTCATTTCATGACGACAGACGTAACACGACACTGTCATTTTTTTTACGCCAGCTAGAGGGCGCATGACTTTAAAATGTAAATATAGGTCGTAATAAGGTGCTTTTGATAAGTGCAAAATGGCGATTCTACAGCAAGGTTTTTAATGCAGCCAATCATCACTTTTGCTTCAAAGACGTGGAAACATAGTTTTACGACTTCATGGTTTATTCAGTGGGTTTGTTTTCATTATCATTGAAGCCAAAATGCATGATGGGGATCATTAGCAAATCTAAAACTTTTTTTGTTCCAAGTTGTTTGTGGCATAATGGATTTCAATAATGTTTCCCCAGCAATAACACTAATTCTGAATTCATACTAGTATACTACTTTTACCATGGCAGAAATAGTAAGAGTAGCAAGAGTAGTATGCTAGTATACGGTTACGAATTCAGCATCGGTTTAACAGCAATAAAGGTGCAGTCAAATTAAGGAGCGGTGAAATTTCAGAGGCAAAAAAGATCCATTGTCTATTGTCATTTGTGTAGTGATGTACGAAGCGCAGCTCACGCAGAAATCAAACCAAGCAGCTTTCTGTTGGTCAACTTGGCGAATCCAGGTGACCTACTTGAACTCTTTCCGAAATCTGTGCCTTCATGCAAAATTCCAGATTGCGTTGATTCCTTTTAAAATTTGACGAACATTGGTAAGAACAGTTGCATCCAGAGCCATCTTTAGGGTAAAAACTATGCAACTTGTACAAACAGTTGTATCAAAACAGTGCAACTGGTACGACTGCACGGGGCCCCGCGGCAAACGGACCAAGGGGCCCCACCCAGGAACGCGATCGGTTCCCAACCCCCCTCACCACTGCCAGAACGCTATCAGACCGAGGAGGGGCCCCGCTTCTGCTACCTCGCACTGGGCCCCGACGCATGCTTGGGACAGCCCTGGTTGCATCAATACCGGTGTTGTGCTGAATTTCGACTCCCTGCCAAATTACCCCCCCCATACTGGGGACATAGGGGGGGAATAATCTGGTGGGGGTCAGAATTCGGCACAACACTTGCTTCAAGGTAGCACTCCCATATGTTTCCTAAAGGGCTGTCTGTGTGTTGTAGACTAGGCTACATTACCGAAACAGAGAGTGTGAAACACAAAGAAAAGCATCTTTGGATAATCTTTGGATAAAGATCTGTAGTTCATGACACACTTACTGGCAGATGACTGAGGAAAGACTGTGTCGTGTTTGATGGCGCGAGACGCTACTCCGATTCAAGCTGCCACAACAGGTGAAGCCTGAAGTTAATTACTGGAGAGATGGGAGGCCCGGCCACACTGATGCGCTCACTAGCAATCGGAGCTTAGTTCAGTTAAAGAATAGACCCCATCTATCAGAGCAATCGATACTCACTGACAAAGGTAGTCTCTCTTTTCTTTCATTGTGTGCATGTGTGCACTCCGTAGGCTCACGTACATACACGGGCATGCACACAACTCACTGTAAAAATGTTAGTCATTTAATGTCATATATATATATATATATATATATATATATATATATTTGGTGAAGAAAAAGCCATGAACAGCAGGGCAGAACAATGATGACAGAATTTTCATCTGTTTAATAAGCAATCTGCTCATTCATTTACAAGGTTATCATAGAGCCACTATGACTCACCAAATAAAGAGAGTGTTTTTTGTTATTTCGCTTAATTGTTCAAGGCAGTCAACACTAGGTGCTACACGTTGCTCCACGTTGCTCATTTGTCATTAGCAGTCATAGGTGATCATTTATGCGGTGTGATTGGCAGCTGGAGCGGCGGGGGTGCGGAATAATCGGAACTTCAATGCCCACAATCCCTGAAGACTTGCACACCGCCCTCCTCACCGGCCGCAGCCAATCAGCGGCCGCGAACGCTACAATTGGTCCGTTTTAACCTCTGATGTCAAGCGCCAACGTGGGTCCCCCACGGTTTGATTGGTTAGATCTTATGAGTCGCTATAGCCAATCAGAGAACCGCTGAAGAGTGCTCCACAGCAGCGAAGTTTTAAGGTGGTCTGGAGAAAGGTGAGGTACCTGATTTATCTCGTGCAGTTTACTCTTTTGATATTCAAATAAGGTGTTTTATATCTAAAACACGAATAAATAAGTAGAGTGAATAACATTCAAAGGGTCTTGTGATATTGCTGTACGTATTTAGGTCATTTCCCCCGCTTATATTTAGGTAAACATAAGACCGAAGTTTGACCAAGAAAGCTGTCAGGACACTCGACAAAATCTATTCAGCAGCCTCATTATCTTTTATAAGCTTTTAGAAGTTTCTACAAATACGACTTATAAAATATCTTGTTTGGAGTATTGTTAATGATATATTAGGAGTTAATAACAAGCATGTAACTTTTTTATTATCACATTATTTGAGAACAATTTCCACTGGTGCTGATTCTTGATTAATTGTGGTAAATTGTGTTCATACGGGTACGTTTCTGAATGACAAACCCATTTATACCATGTTATGTTTATTGAATATAGATAGATTCATAAATAGATAGGACAAAAATATGTCAAAATGTCAGAATAAGTTTAACAAAAGTGTAAATGCAGCAATAGTTGTAATAGTATTTCCCTAATTTTCCTTTTATCTCCTTACCTGGACAACAGGATGCAAAAGCCCAACCAGTTCAGAACAGATTATTGTCAAGACTGTCTTTCCATGAAATCTGTTTATACTCAGCCAGCTTCACAAGTATCGGATTTGGTAATAGGTTGAAGGGAGAGAGTCGTGTGAATAATTACCTGTCTAATCCACACAATTAGATAACAGCGATTAGGGCAATACCTGACCTGAGAGGTGTCGCAGACAGGAATGACTAACAAGGGACACCTCTAAGATCACGCTAATAAGACAGAGGAGAACAAGAGAACGATGAAGAGATGAGAACGATACTGGTAGGGATGACTAAAATGACTGAAATTTGCTGATGTGTCTTTTCAGGCACACTAACAAGCGAAGTGAACATATTCTGGGTAAATCAAGGTTGTAAGTATTGCACACAATTAAATTTGCCAGTTTATTTCTCAAAGGGCAGATAAATGCTCATCTGTCAGAGGCGTACGTGCAAATATGGAGTTGGACACATCCTTTGTTTTGTGATTTGTTTCTCCCCTGAGGCAAATCTAATTGCTCAAAGGTTGCACTTTCAATGCTCTGGAGACTTATTTGTGATCTCAGTTATACTTCACTGAAGTATGAATTTTGTCTCTGATATGATATTTCTTCTAGAAATTCTTGAGGAAGAATAAATTGAGACCCAAAAAGATGACACAAGTAAAGTAATAACTTAAGATGTTGACATAAGTAAATAGTAAATATTTAAGTAATTCTTTATTTACTTAAAATTGACTTTAAATGGAAAAAAAATCACACACACACACACATATATATACTGTATATAATATATACTTGAAAAATATCTTAAAAATACATGTATATAAGGAATATGTATTTGAAGAAATTTGATGAATTTCGAATAATTTGTTGATATTAAAATCTTGATTTCAGATTTGGCGAATCTGAGCACAGTTTGAGACATTAAGATCTGCTTTAGAAAAGACACGTGAGAGGTTAACTGGGTAAGTGGTCTTTTTTCAGTCAAAAAATATAAGCAGGACGCTCACTAAGCAGGTTTCAATTTGCTCTCCATTTAATCTATGAATCACAGCTGAGATATCTAATTTGTGTTTTTTCCCCTGTAGGTCTATCTGTGTGATGATATGAATCGGCTGTTCGAAGCAAAGATCATGTATAATTGGTTGTATGCATGTACTGGTATCTATTTCTGTCTCTATCTCTTCATCTATCTATCCTCTATCTATCTCGCCTGGTCCACCTTAAGTGCAGCTTGAGCAGGCTGTCGTGTTTGTGTTGAAGCCAACAGGCACAATATATTACAGTCTAGGGCTCGCTGCTGAAAAGCCTGCTGGATCTTCCAGTGACCTGCTGTTCTTTCCTGCTTTCCTGTGTGTTTTTTTCTTCCTCTCTAGATTTAGATTAAAAACAAAGCCCGTTCCTCCTTCTCCTTTGCCTTTTTAGATCTCAGCAAAGAAGCCCTGTAGTTTAGAGGTACTGTTACAAGGTTGGAAGACTCGAATGGAGATTCGTGTTTGTTTTTGTTGCTTATTGGGGACATTTGCAGAAGGACAAGACAGCTGGACTTGATTCTTCTGAATTCCCTGCTTCTCCCGGTCTCCTGATCTGTGTGGGGCTGAGAGCCGGACAGTAACGGAGTGGGACGTCAGGGAATTCTGGGGGGGAAATCCAGTCCAAGTGTGAGTAAGGGGATCTGTTTTAGGAGGACCCCTCGTCAGATGCGCTGACAGCCTTCTGCGGCTCAGAAAGGACAGAGCCAGGTTCCCAAGTTCGATCCGGGGATCTGTCCCCTGGTGGAGGGGGACGCAGGACTACGGAGGGTCAGCGTGTTGCCCGTCAAAACCGGCATCCCTCCGGTGACCATGTACCCGCAGGGCAGACACCCGGTAAGTGCTACCCTCTCTCATTCTCCCACATCCTGAACAAATGGGACAGATGGAGTGACTGGATGTAAGAGAGACATCTCTTCAGGCTTTCAGTCGCACATACGCATATTCAGGTGCCCTCAAGAGCCAGTTGATAGAAAGTTGTGTGGGAGGAATCAAACACAATGTGTGTCTTTATTAGTTTGTGTAATAAACCTTTCTCAACGCCCCCTCTAATAGATGTCATAGTGCATTTGGGCAAATCTAGAGTGGTTTAGGTGTGTATGTGGGTGGGGTTGGATAGGGCTCACTGTGGGAAGTTTATTTGTTATCTGTCTTTGGTATGTTGATGTTTCTAGAATCTAAAGAATCTACCATACATTGCAGCGTGTTTTAAGAGTGGTTCAGTGTACAAGCCTAAACTTGTAATATTTGACAGCACAAGGGATCAGATGTGTTTATGAATGAATGAAAGGTCCCTTGAGACTGATTTAGTGTGTATGTTGTACATTTCCCAAGTAGACTTGCATTGTAAGGGTGAATCTCACAAAACTGTCAAGCAAGATCCAGAATGATAGATACTTAACATTTTCATCTTTTCTATCAGAACTCATAAGAAAAAAATAGCATTACAAAATTTTGCATTGTGACTTTTATTTTTTTCCTTTTGGTTGTCAGAGATTTGTTTTCTTCCTCTCTAGATTTAGATTAAAAACAGTCCATTTCACCTTCTTCCTCACCTTTTTTAGACCTCAACAAAGAAGTCATCAGACGTCTTTATTAATGGTCCCTTTACGGTCCCTTGAGACTGATTTAGTATGTTTGTTGCCCCATAGACTTCCAGTGCCAGGGTGAATAACAAAAACTATCAAGAAATGTCCAGAAAAGGGTTTCGATAAAGATAATTTTAGGACAATTTTTGCATTTGATTGAGTTAATTGTTCAGCCGAAAGTACATAACCGTCAGTGGATTTTTAAAAAAGTATTTCTTTGATAATCAACACCGTATTATACCCATAACCCATAACATTCCTTTAACAAATATACAAACATGTCCTGAAGTTCCCAGCCAGAGTGATTGAATGTGTTTTATAACGATACAGTGAACAAACTCCAAAGGACCAGTGAAGTCTGCAGCCAGGTTTTATTTTTACCTTCATGGCCTGTGAAACATGACCTGCACCAGTTAAAAGGTGTGAGAAAGGTCTGTGTGTGTAACCATGCATAAACATTGCCTTTTGTGCTCACACCTTTTCTTGTTCTGTAACTTTTAAGACATAAAGTCCATGTTTGTGAGTATTCTGTTTTCAGAAAACAGTTAAGCAAAGCATCACTGTTACTTTTGCTCTTACTCCTAAAAATGGGGGGTCTTTACTGGCATCTGAGGTTCCATGAAGAACCTTTAACATCCATAGAAACTTTTCATTGGACAAAAGGTTCTTTATAGTGGAAAAGGTATTTAGATTATTAGAGTGTTCTTCACACAAGAAAAAAGATGGTTCTTTTAAGAACTGTTCACTGAAAGATTCTTAGGGGAGCCCAAAATGGTTCTTCTATGGCTTTGCCGCGAAAACTCCCTTTTGGAACCTTTGTTTCTAAGAGTGTACTCATTTCTACTTGGACCAGTAAGCAAGCAACCAAAGCATCTTATTAGAAACATGCTAAAAACCACTTAGAACTCCTTAGCATCCACATAGCAATACCCTGGTAACCACACCTTAGCACACTTCAGTCAGTGTTTTACCAGTCAGTTAGGTCCATCGGTAGTTTTGTTTAACCGTTCAACACCATCCAGTGCAAATTAGATGGAGGCTATCAGTATGAAATGAGTGTTTGCATGTGTCGGAGTCTGCATATACCTGTTGAAAGGGTTAAGCCTGATTTGCAAGGCAAACTGCATCGGGAAGACTTGTAATTGGTTCCACTGGATTTTTGTGGTTAGTGTTATCTGAAGCAGGGGGATTGGAAGGTGGAATGAGAGAAGAGTTACGGTGCTCCGTGCTTCTGAGCCAAAAACAATAACAATAAAAAAGCCGGGCAGGGAAAGCTCGTAATCCGTTGCAGCCACACCTTCAGTTTCCGAATTTTACAGAATACGCTTTACACATTTTTGAGCATATTAAGAATCTAGATAGCACTGCCAGTATTCAATCAACGTTTAAGGTTGAGAAGTCCATAGATGTCATGTGTGAGGTGTAAGAAACATGAAGTCTCTCCACACAGGAGGTCTGTGGATGTGTCTGACACAATGAGAACCCGATACAAATAAGAGGCTGTAATATGAGTGTGTTAGTGCACATAGCACATGAGGCGTGTTTGTGCTCTTGTTAATAGTACCTGTGTTTGCAGTGTGTGGATTTATGGGTCTTTTCTTGGCAGGTGCTTGTGTGTTGTATCATTTATATGGATACTGATCTCATGATTTAATGGTGAAGATGGCATAAAGAGAAAAGTGTGTGGACAGGTAAATGACTTGAATGATGGAAATTTGTGTTTCATGTAGTTTCATTACTACCTAATTTTTAGATTATTATTAGTGATTCCTTTCCCATTAACCTTTCCTTTAGTAGGTATTTTTGAGGAAATTTATTTGAAAGGAAATTTTTTAATGTGTTTACTGTCCTCAGGAGTTTTCAACAGAATGTAATAACTCAGACATATTTCATTTTATATTTATTGAATTCTTGCAAAAAAAAAAAGAAAATCTAGAAATTGTAATGATTTTTTTACATTAACAGTCTTGGTTCATTTTGTTTCAGATATGATGAAAGTAGTTCAGTAAATGAGCCAGAATAAGCAACTTCTCAGAAAAAGTAACATCTCATTCATAAGGGATTCTCTTAAAAGAACTGGCTCAGAAGATTCGTTCATTTGGTAATCGGACTACACTTATCGTGCTGCGTCCGAAATCGCATACTCTCTTGAGCAGGTACTTATTTTGAATAAGTAATTACTTCACGACCACTAAAAAAAGTATGTTCTATATAGTATAAATGTGTGTAGTATGAATGTAATCCAGACATACTACGTTCGCCATGTTGCCCTTGTCATGTGATCTACCAGCGTCAGTTATGTTGCTTCACTGCCATTCACAAATCCTCTTCCGTGGCCTCATGGGATAGTAAAGTGTCCATCGTATGGACACTTCCGAATCTCGCCGGAAGAAGTAGGTCATCTGCATACTTTTTGCCTACTCCTTTATGAGTGAATTTGGACATACTTCCTTGGTCAGATACTGTTTTTCACCTACTATAAAGTAGGGAAGTATTTGATTTTTGATGCAGCCGAAGCTTTTGATTCATTAAAAAGGAATCAGACAATAACATTGTTCAAGAATCAGACAATAACAGGTCACACTGTATGTTTGTGATTCACAAAAAAAATCTTGGCTAGCATTTGTTTGGGAATCAGACTACATTGCTCGCTCTGCATGTTTTTAATTCATTATAAAGAGTTGGCTCAAATTCAGATTTATTTGTTCCGAAATTAGACTAGATTTACTGAAACAAATTGACTCATAAGAGTCATTTGTTCGGAAATCGTGCTGGTTGCACTAAATGTTTTTAATTCACTATCGGTTTTCTACACTAGTCAGTGTGTTTTTGATTCACTAAAAAACATATTGTTTGAAAATTGGATGTTTTGTAATGAAACTGAAAGTCAAGAAAATCATTTAGTCCTGGTAATAAATATGGCACCTGAAAAAGTTCTCACTTCCCAACCCTTTATCATGACTATAGCTACTTTGATTATTATTACATTATCTGATTCTCTGTAAGTTTTTATACAAAGTGTGAATTTGTACCATATTCATAAATTTTTTTAGTGTGTTATTGCGTGTATGTGTGTGTCTGAGAGTGAATGCCATCTTTCTGTTGCACTGATGTGGTGGCCAAGTGAAAATCGTGGCTAAATTCCATGGCCACAAAATTCACATATGCTCCTTTAATGAGCTGATAGTTTGAGATGGTTTGCTGATTTTTACTCACAGCCATATTGTTTTAATAAATGTTTATTCTGGCCACATTTGGATGTTAAACTTGGTTTCAGGTTTCATAACTTCACACTCTTTTATTGTCACTCTTTCGTGTTAGTCGGAAACACAAATATAAGGACTTCTTTCTTTCTTTCTTTCTTTCTTTCACCGATTTACTCTGTAAAGTATAAAAGCTGTTTTCTCTGCCTGCCAATCCACAGTTCCTAATCCAGTATTGGACAGGGATGGCTTTTGCTCTGCCTCACAAAGCGAGGCACTCCAGAGCTGCATTGTCGGTAATTCGCCAAGATAGTCCGAGCAGCACCCGGCGTCCAGCCTTCAATGGGGTTTAAGATCAGGTGAAAGCTTCAGATATGATGAGCAAAAATGGAAGGACTTTTCTCTCAGGTCGTTTAATGAGCCAGTTCGAGGTGTACCTGCTGAACTCAAGCACCTCGAAATGATTGTATCCTGGGAATTCTAGTAGATTTGTGGAGACAAGGTCTTGCAGGACTGGGCAGGAAAGAAAGACAGGTTTTTAGAGTGCGAGATCACTCACACATTCACCCAGATCCCCCTGAGATCACACTGACACTTCTCTTCCTCCCTCTCTCTGGTGATCCTCATCTATTCGTGTGCCTTTTCGCACTAAATATTTCACCAGCGGATGATTATTTCATGGATGTCTCTATCCCAGCCTGTCTGCGAGGATGCGAGCTGAAAACAGCTCGTCGTTCCTCTTTCGACGTCTCTCCTCCTTCAAGCCGATTTAAGACACTGTGTCCAAAATAGCAACTACAGCAGTGATATATGAGATGATCAGAGTGGGCGATTGGGAGAGATTTCATTTCCCACCATTGTTATGGGATCTGCTCGTCTCTCTCTCCCCCTTTGACCTCCCTCAGAAGATAATCTCCAGTAATTCTAGGCTAGCCTGCTGCAGCTCGTCTAAATTGTGATTGACTAGCCGCTGTCCCACATGGCTCGCTGTCTGCCTCGTTCCCCTCTGTCCAGATTAACTGGATCAGTTTTGGATTTCAGGATTCCCCCTCCTTCTGTCTGACACACACTGTTGTGTCTAAACAGACGCTCTTACCAAGGATTCTTCTGTTTGTTGTTATATGCAAGTTTTGCGTGTATGTTTGTACCGTATATTATGACTATTTTAATATAGTCTAAACTAATCTATTTTTATCATAACTAAAAGCAAAGAAAGATGCTTTTTTTATTTGTTTGTATTGCTATTGCTCATAAAATACTTAGCATTTTCATTGTTATTTCATTTTCATGTTTCATTGCTACACACATGAATAACCTCTCATATTTTGCAGCTTGTTGAAGAGATTGAAGGTGTGCTGTTATTTTTCAAAGCAACTGAACTTGCCACTTTTGCAGAGCGGACAATAAATCAGCCCCCCCCAGCAACCACCTATCACCATCCTGGCAAATGCATTACAATGCTCTAGTAACCACTCGCAACATCTGAGCAACTGCTTAGCAACACCTTGGTAATCACCCATAATATTGTAACCATGTCTACTGTACATTAAATGTACAGCAACGCCCCAGCAACATACCACCACACTGGCGTCTGCATTACAACGCTCTGGCAACCACCCACAACACCCTAGCAGTGGCATAGCAACACCCTGGCAATCATTCACAACATTAGAGCAACCACATAGCAACAAACTAGCAACTGCAGTCAATTCCCAGGCTACCACTCACACAATGTGACAACCGCATAGGAAGATCGTAGCAACTGCATAACAATTCCCTGGCAACTGCGTAACAACACTGACAGCTGCATAGCAATGCCCTAGCAACCACTCACAACATCTGAGCAACCACATAGCAACACCCTAGCAACTGCCGCTAATGCCCAGGCTACCACTCACAACATGGCAAACACATAGGAAGATCCCAGAAACTGCATGACAGTTCCCTGACAACTGCATAGCACCACACTGACAGCTGCATAGCAACACTCTAGCAACCACCTACAACACACTATCAACTGCATAGCAACACATCAACTGCTAGCAACCACATAACAAGATCCTAGCAACAGCCTGGCAACTGTGTAGCACCACACTGGCACTGCATAGCAGCATTTTGGCAAACACCCACAACACCAGGGTTGGCAGGTTTGCGTAACAAAACCAGCCTAATTGCTATTCAAAACCCACTCAACCACGGACAAAACTAGACCAATCGTGTTCCTGGGGGCAAAAATCGCATGGGCTTGGGTTGGGGGTGTCGCTTCAACCCACGGACTAAAAAAACAACCCGCCGCAACAGTGTAAAATTAGCCCAATTCTGGGGGAAAACCACAGACTTGGCAACACTGCACAACACCCTAGCAAGTACTTAGCAACCATTCACAACACTGTAGCGTTGTGTAATCTGGTTCTGCACAGAAACTACAATTTCCTTCAGAAAATGTAAAAAACTAATATTTTTCGTGAAATTATTCAATTGTCACAGCAATTTATGAGATGTTTCATCTAAAGGTTCTAATGATATTTAATTACTAGTAAGATATTCTTGTGTTGTTGTGGAAATCTACTGTGATCCTCTGAGTTCCAAACATGTGTGGTTTGTGTGGCATTCAGGATAGTTACTGTACACACACGTGTTTGAATGAATGAGGGTCAGTAGGGATATGATGACGGCCCCCCTCTATCCACACACAAACACTGTGGGGTGTGTACTGAACTCATCCAGTCAGCTGTTCGCCTGCAGCTTAATTACTCGAAAGCTCACCGAGAGTCTGACCTCCACCGTTAGCCTAATTGAAATTTAATTGAATTTCGCTTGTCTAGACTAATTAAGCTCCTACTGAAACCGCCAATCTTTAGCCGCTCACCGGACAGAGAGCTTCAGAGAGAGAACTGGAAGCCCGGAGGAGTGCAGGACAAAGGCGGCCATTTTAGGAAGCAGCTGACAGAATGGCAAACGTGTTTAAAAATAGCAAAGGAAAGGACTCTGGTCTTAATGAGGAGGAGAGGTAGAAATGAGTACAATAGGATCAGATTAAAGCATGTAGGTCTTGCTCATAGATAGGCCCACATGAAATGCTTTCAGATGTGGATTGGGGGGAAATATGTGGATGTGGTAAACATGGTAAAATGTGTTAAACAGAATTCAGAGCACTATGCACTTATTTCAGTAATCTCTGCAATAGATTCATTAGTTTTTTTGATTCACTAAAAATAACTGCTTAGAATCATTCATTCAGGAATCAAACTAATCTAAGCTCTTTAGCTGAAAAATCCAAAATCACATACTCTTTAATTAGGTACTTCATTTGAAAAAGAACTTGTTTTGAGACTGTTAAAAAGTATGTTCTATATACTGTAGAATGTACGGAGCCCCGCACATGACAGCAGAAAAAAAAGTAAATTGTGTGCACGATTTACTAATTTGTTTCCTCGATTTACTAATTCGTTCCCTCAATTTACTAAATCGTGTGCACAATTTACTAATTCGTTCCCTCGATTTACTAAATCGTGTGCACAATTTACTATTTCGTTCCCTCGATTTACTAAATCGTGTGCACAATTTACTATTTTGTTCCCTCGATTTACTAAATCGCGTGCACAATTTACTAATTCGTTCCCTCGATTTATAAATCGTGCACATGATTTAGCAAATTGAGGGAGCGAATTAGTAAATCGTGCGCACGTTTAGCCTACTATTTTTTTTACTGCATGTCATGTGTGGAAGTTGTGTTACTCATTGGAAGTTGTAAATCATCCGGGTATTTTTCACTTACTGTTTTATGAATGCTATGACCTACTACTCCAATCAGTTGACATTTTGGATGCAGCTTCCAGTATTCTTTTGGTTCACTATGAGCTCTTAAGAGTCATTAGTTAGGGTTGAGTTGTATGCTTTTTGGTTTATTAAAAAGAACTGGCTCATATTGTCAGTCCCTCAAAATTCCAAATACTGGTTGCAACTGTAATTTTGTTTGTTTGCTTTCTGGAATTAGACTCCACTTGTCAAGCAGTATGTTTTTGATTCACTATGAGGTGACTCATAAGATTCATTGTTCAACAATTGGACTATACTAGTTCATGATCTGATTCATGTACAGTAAGTTAATTGGTTAAAGGGTTAATTGACCCAAAAATGAAAATAATTTCATTTATTACTCACCCTCATGCCGTTCCACACCCGTCACCCGCAAATTAAGATATTTTTGTTGAAGTCCGATGGCTCGGTGAGGCCTGCACAGCCAGCAATGACATTTCCTCTCTCAAGATCCATTAAGGTACTAAAAACATATTTAAATCAGTTCATGTGAGTACAGTGGTTCAATATTAATATTATAAAGCGACGAGAATATTTTTGGTGCGCCAAAAAAACAAAATAACAACTTACATAGTGATGGCCGATTTCAAAACACTGCTTCATTAAGCTTCGGAGCGTTATGAATCTTTTGTGTCGAATCATGATTCCGATCGCGTGTCAAACTGCTGAAATCACGTGACTTTGGCGCTCCGAACCGCTTATTTGACACAAAAGATTCATAACACTACGAAGCTTCATGAAGCAGTGTTTTTAAATCGAAGCTTTATAATATTAATATTGAACCACTGCACTGTACTATTTTTTTATGCATTCCATTTTTATTCTTATGTATTTGTTTCCTGTTTATGTAAAGCAATTTGAATTACCTAAATAAAATTTAGGTTGCTAAATAAATAAAATTGCCTTGCCTTGCCTAATCGACTCTCTGACAGTAGGTGGCGCTGGAACAGCAGAAATAAAGCCGTTTCCTTGGTAACCTCTGTACACAAAGCAGCTGTGCTTATAACAACGCAGTCAAATAGCTCGAAAGATTTTTTACCTCTCTTATAAAAATTATTGGTAACCGCAAATTAACCATGGTTTTGCTACACTATAGTTTATGGTGTTTGTAGTAAAATTATTGTTATACAAATAGTAGTCTATCAATCCGACAGAAAAAATAAAATAAAATAAATCATAGTTAACACACTTGTATGTGTTTACGATAGTTTGCAATGCAAGCTAGTTGCAATGTGTTATTTAGCTATTTTATACATGCAAATAAAACTAGTGAATAATACAAATTTACAAAATAATCTCTGGGATATGTTTTATACAACTTAGTGTAACATTTAACAGAAAACTGCGTGCATGTGACGTCACATTGAGGCGGGGCAATTCGCTTCTTTCTAAGTTCGTTTCGTCTGATGCCTTTTAGTCTGAGGCCGTTATGTCTAATGCCTTTTTATCTGAGTCTGTTTCGTCTGATGCCTTTTGGTCTGAGGCTCTTTTGTCTGATGCCTAATTGTACGAGACCTGACACCTGACGTCGTTTTTCCTGAGACCTGAAGCCTTTCAGTCAGAGGCACGATGCCGTTTTGTCCGATGACTGAAGCCTTTTAGTCTGAGGCATGACGCCTTTTCGTTGTATGACTGAGGTGTGAGGAAGTCCTAAAATGTACACTGTACATGAGGGTGAGTAATAAATTACATTATTTATAACTCGGATTCATTTTAGTGAACTGTCTGCAATACCATTATAATTTTTGGTTTAGTAAAAAATGCATTTTCTGCAATTATTAATGAAGTAGAAATCAATGTGCTGGGTTTGTACAGTATGGAATTTTTGGAAGGACAAATTGAATTTCCATGCAACACTCATAGCTGCTTATCTAAGATTAATGATTTGTTCTTGAGATTGGGAAGCACATTTGTGGCTACCAAGAGTTTGGGTTAAATCTTGTGAGAGTTTTGCAGAATGAAGGTTACCACGACCCCCATAGAAGTGCTGCTGTTATCAAATTCTCTTTCCTCCCTCACTAAAAATGCATGTAGTGTTTGTAGTGAGGCCAAGGTCAAAGATAATGTGGTGGGAGCACATTTTCAGTTGGATTTCAATGAGCCACTTTTGATAAATTAATTTACCCAGTCCAATCTTCCAGCACAGAGTGATGGCTGTTTACTGATTAACAAGCCATCTTTTTCTCTCTCTCCTTAGGTACCTCTGCAGCCAGGACAGTCATTTAAGTTCACGGTGCTGGAGACTCTGGACCGCATTAAAGAGGAGTTCCAGTTCCTTCAGGCTCAGTACCACAGGTGAGATTGTATGAGCTGATTTATCTCTTCCACAGGCTAATAACTGGCTGGATGTGTGTTGAATTAATGCTACTATATTATACACAGCAGTATGACATCAACATTTTCATCTGTTATCCTGAAATATGCATTCACACCAGTGTTGGGGAGTAACCGGCTAGAAGTGGCGATGCTACTAACCACATTTTCGGAGTAGCTTTTCAAACAACAAGCTACTTTTCCCAAGAAGTATAGTGTTTTTGTTTCAGTTTGCTCAGCTGTAACAACAATTAAAACTCTGTTGATCTGACCTCTGTCAATAGCATTAGAGAAGTGTGATTCATTTAATTGAATTGGTTTGTGCTAATTGCTTTAACTGAATTGATTTGTGCTGATTCCATTAAGTGAATCCATTTGTTCTGATTCCTTTGAATAAATTGGTTTGTTCTGATTGATTTAAGTGAATTGGAATATTCTGATTGGGTGTGTTCGATTTGAAGCGGTGCTTTGCAGACCGATCAATGTATGACATCAAAGTACCTCGAGAGCGATTAGAGAGCAGATGGCTCCGTTTGCTTTCGCATCGCTCTCACGGTACTTTGATATCATACACTGATCGGTCTGCACAGCACCGCTTCAAGTCGAACACACCTATTAATTTAAGTGAATCTGGTTGTTTTGATTCCTTAAAAGTGAATTGGTTTGTTCTGATGTTATGTAAGTAAATTGGATTATTCTGATTCATTTAAATGAATTGGTTTGTTTTTATTAATTTAAGTGAATTGGTTCATTCTTGGTAATTTAAATGAATTGGTTTGTTCTTATTCTTTTAAGTGAATTGGTTTTATTCTGATTTCTTTCAGTGAATTGGTTCATTCTGATTCATTTAAGTGAGTTGGACCATTCTGATTCATTTAAGTGAATCAGATTGTTTTGATTCCTGTAAGTGAATTGGTTTGTTCTGATTCATTTAAGTAAATGGGATTTTTCTCATTCATTTAAATGAAAAGATTTGGTCTGATTCATTTAATTGAACTGGATTATTCTGATTAATTTTAGTGAACTAGGTTGTTTTGATTTCTTTAAGTGAATTGGTTTGTTCTGATTCATTTAAGTGAATTGGTTAATTCTTGGTAATGTAAATGAATTGACTTGTTCTGATTAAGTGAATTGGTTCATTCTGATTCCTTTGAGTGAATCAGATTGTTTTGATTCCTATAAGTGAATTTTTTTTCTCATTCATTTAAGTGAATCAGATTGTTTTGATTCGTGTAAGTAAATTGGATTATTCTGATTTAGTGAACTGTCTGCATTGTGTCAGCATCTGAACAGCTCTTTCAGGGAAGTCTGCATTATGTCAGACTTGGTTTCTGATTGGTTGACAAGTTGTTAGCATTAAATTAACATCAAAATGGCACAATTCATATTTTTCTACTGTGTTTTTTATTCATATTTTTCTTCTGTGTTTTTCACAGTCTCAAGCTGGAGTGTGAGAAGTTGGCCAGCGAGAAGACAGAGATGCAGCGACACTATATCATGGTGAGCTTGTTCAACCCTCATATCGTCAGATCTGCCGCACGCTCCAGTAAATACAGCATAAAAGCCTGTCTGTATTTAAAAAGAGAGATCGTGTTTGATTTCATGTTAGGGGGTGTTGGTTAACCTGAGGACACGTCAGCGGGATGAAGATAGGGGTTGGGGGGATGAAAAAGTGAGAGGGAGAAGGAAGGGTGATATGCGAGAGCCAGAAAGAGAGGAGGATGGAATGAGGAGAGAAAAGCAAAAGAGAGAAACAAAGATCGCAAGCACAGACATGTAAATAATGAGTGGGAACAGCGATTCAGTGCTTGCAGAAAGCAGATAACCCAGAAGGCTATATTTACCCCACTAGACCTGCCATGTAGACTAAGACTTGTTTCAACAGCCTTCCCTTTTATTTGGATGCATTTGTAGTTTACCACATTTTTTTCTCTATTCTTTTTGACGACTAAACAGAGGACTACGTGTTCTTCTTGTCTGTCTTTAGTGAATGATTTATATGTTGACGGGCATGAAATAGTTTTCAGAGCTCATTTGCGATGGTGCGTTAGCCTCCTGGCTAACAAAAGCAACAGAGACAGTGAATTGGATGAAATTCAAGCGTTAAAAAGCTTGTTTGGTGCCATGTTGCAGTGGTTGGCGCCGACACTGCTCATATTTTGAGCAATGCTAAAAGTCTTATCTCTTTTTCCATTATCTATCCAACAAAAAAAAAAATCCCTAAAAATGATTTCAAAAACATTTTCACGTTGTGGCACTGGTCTTAAAGGGGTCATGACGTGGATTTTTAAATTTTTTTTTAATTTTAATAAGTTCCTTGAGGTTTACATACGATGTTAAACAAACAAACAAATATGTAAAAAACAAATATTTTCAGCCTTCATAGTGACCCTCTGTCAGAAATCATCTGTTTTTAAGGTGCGGCACCTTTAAAGCTTGTCAGTAAACGGCCACTGTTATGATTGGATAACATCGTTGCATAGGAAACATCAATATTGCACATGAGTAAGTGTTTTGAAAGCATTATCCATATAAAACCGTCATTTACAGACAAAGCATTATGAAATCATTTACTTAAGGTTTGTGATGCTGTCATCATAAACTGTCAGATCCAATACAGTTGGCTACTTCATCTTTCAAAAAAAGCGAACTCTCCATTACACTGTGACTTGTTTATAAAATATAACATATAAACCTCCAACGCGATCCAGGACGCCATTAAAATAAACCATCCACTTGGTTCCGACGGCGGGATCCTTCTGAAGTCTGTACAGAGACACAAACAAGCTGTTTAAACTGGACGCGTCAAAGCAAACATTCTTTCACTCTTCCATTTGTCCTGTTAGACTCAAGTGGGTGGAGCATGTCAGAAACTGAACGCACATCTGTATTCTGTATACAGTATAGACAGCATCATTGATTATAATGGGTTCCATTTGCTTCTGACGCGACACGGCGCTCACGGTGTAGGCAAATGTCAGCCGTTAAAGGGTTAGTTCACCCAAAAATTAATTACTCACCTTCATGTAAATATATTTAAAACAGTTCATGTGACTACAGTGGTTTAACCTTAATATTATAAAGCGACGAGAATACTTTTTGTGCGCCAAAAAAACAAAATAGTGACTTTATTCAACAATATCTAGTGATGGCCGATTTTTAAAATACTGCTTCATGAAGCTTCGAAGCATTATGAATCTTTTGTTTCGAATCAGTGGTTCGGAGCACCAAAATCCCACGATTTCAGTAAACGAGGCTTTGTTACGTCATAAGAGTTTCGAAATTTTTATTTATCGAAATTTTAATAATTCACGTGACTTTGGCAGTTTGATACACGCTCCGAACCACTGATTTGAAACAAAAGATTTGTAAAGCTTCGAAGCTTCATGAAGCAGTGTTTTGAAATCGCCCATCACTAGATTTTGTTGAATAAAGTCGATATTTTGTTTTTGTTTTTTTGGTGGTGCACAAAAAGTATTCTCGTCGCTTCATAACACTGAAGTTGAACCACTGTAGTCACATGAACTGTTTTAAATATGTCTTTAGTAGCTTTCTGGGCATTGAAAAAGGAAATGATCTTGCTCTCAATGCAGGCCTCACTGAGCCATCGGATTCTATCAAAAATGTCTTAATTTGTGTTCTGAAGATGAACGAAGGTCTTACGGGTGTGGAATGACATGAGGGTGAGTAATTAATGACATAATTTTCATTTTTGGGTCAACTAACCCTTTGAGCGACTGAATGCCAGTGGGCGGGGCCTATGGTGTGATGATGTATAACTATTCGTTGATGTCTTGCTCTTGAGGCAGGCATTTGCAAATGTATTTGCCTGTGTGACATCACAGATCCCACAATATCCAAATGAGCCATTTTTAAATATTTTGTTTATAATGAGGAGGACATTTTAGGCTATGAAAATTGCAGGATGTTTGAATGGTTCAAAGACCTCTTATATGTCAAATGATCAAGGCAAATTTGATATCTCTATGTCATGACCATATAAATATATTTAGCCATGGTGCAGATTCAGAAGAATCAGATTCAAATCTGGCCTTTGACTCTTTCCACAAAATCTTAGTTATCTATCCAATAAAACAAAAGCTTACAAAAACATTTAACAAAAAATTGTTGAACGTAACCTATAGAACTGTTCATTCAAGTTCGAATCTGGCTTGTGACATGCCATGATCCAATTCCATTGCTCTCATTCTTAATAATATAAATACATTTTAATTCATTATATAAATAACAAGGTTATAGCTAAAAGTTGTGGCTTTTTTCTCTTAATATATTGAGCTATGATGCTCATGTGGAAGACAGCGGTATGAATCCACTTCAGGAAATCAGTCTCATATTGTGGATTGCAGTATTTGTGTCTGTCTGCTGATGCGCCATCATGATCTAGCCTTTAATGAGCGCCCGTCTACATGGTCACTCTGTGACCGTTATGTGTAATCCAGACCCTGGGGCGGCCGAGGATAGAAAGATGGAGCGAATGAGGGGGCTAATGTGCTGCTTTTGCAGTAACGCCCCCGCCTCAACTCATCCGTCTGATGCTCTCTGCTTGCCTCCGAACATTACTGTCACAGATTGCCCTCGCACCAGAGAGAGAGAACATAAGGAGAGATCAGCAGCAAAGATGAACGAGGAGAGTAAAAGAGTGAGTGAGAGAGAGAGAGAGAGAGAGAGAGAGAGAGAGAGCGGTGATTGAAACACAGCAGTAAAAAATAAGAAAGAGGAGGGGAAGATAAAGGCAGATAGAGAAGATGAAGAGGAGAAGAACTGACAGAGTGAGAGAGACAGTATAAAGACGCAGCGGGAGACAGTAAGGCGACAAAAAGATGAGGGCAGAAAAAGAAAAACAGAAGAAAGAGATTAAGAGAAGGAGAGAGAAGGGGAAAACCAGGAAGGCAGAAAGGATAAGACGCATTTGAAAACGATTACTCCTACGTTTGAGTGCTGCTGTGTGTGTGAGAATAAGAGAGAGAGAAATAAAGAGTGCAGGGGATTTAACCAAACAAACAAAAATACTAATGGATTGCTCCTGTTTTAAGAGATTTTGAAACATGTTGCTGCCCTGGAATGGAAAACTAACTGATATTTCCAAACCAAACAAATCAAATCGTAAAGCAAACAGCAGTAGCAGTGCAATACATTGATTTACTTTCAGTTTCGCTTTTAATTCTCATTTAAAGCTACGGTGCACAATTTCTGCTCAATGAGCGGCACCAAAGCTAATTGCAAAAATAATTTTCAAAACAATTAAAAAAACCTTTTTCGAAACTTCTTTCATTTACATTCAGTTTCACTTTTAATTTAATTAAGGCTGAAAACCATACTTGAGTAAAAGTACAGATACTTTACAGCAAAAATGACTTAGAGTCATTTTAGTCTTAGAGTATCTGATTTTAACAGTACTTAAGTATTTTACTCATACTGAATGTAGGTTCAAAGATGAACTAGTCCTCAACACCTAAGAGACATGCCGGTGAAAATAAGAAACAATTGATTTGTAAAATGAGAAATCATGTTTATTTCTAAAATCAAAATAAACTGAATACCTCAATATTGCAATAAATCAAGGTCGACACAACGATCTTTTTAAACGTCTACAAACTCTCAAGTCTCAGTTAAGCTCAAGTGCACAAAAAGGCCATAAGTAAACCAATATCCTTCAAAAAGTTCTTGTCAATATAGAGGATAAATAAAATAATGTTAAGTAAAATGAAGTAGTCAAGGTCTGCTTGCACTTGATGTGCTGGTTTTGGCCTCATCACCGACTACAGTCATGACCTCAAATCAATCACCTGCAATTCAGCAACTACCTGCTAATGCACTCACATTCACGTAAAGTAGCCTTGTTGACAAGTTTGGGTGAGTAAAGGCAAAACGCACAAGATATAGTACCTTCAACGCCCTGTAGATGGCGATATCACTTCTTTTGAAGCAGAAATAACTAGTGCAGAAAAAATTACTCATCACAAATGTATTGGAGTAAAAATTACATTCATGTTCAAAAATGTGGTCAAGTAGAGAGTAAAAGTTATCCTTGATACTCAGTAAAACTACAAAGTAGCCAAAAAGATACTTAAGTACAGTAACTAATTACATTTACTCAAATACTTTACACCTCTGCTTGAAACATTCTCGTCTAGCCACGTGAGCTTGATTTCAGTGCCGTGAGTTTGGGTCGGGACTTCTGTTTACAAATTTCACCTTTAATTTATCCATCATGGTATGTTGGTCAAAACAACCTAGAGAAACATTTTCTTTTCTTTTATAGCTCACAAAACCTTTGCTGTTGTCATTTTTGATGTATCAATCAACTCACATGTTTCTCCTAAGAGTCAATTGTTGACATGCATTAAGAGTATAGAGATATAAAATGAATGCGTATTACATAGCTCAGTTAATTATGATGAGAAATGTTTAAGTTCATTGTTTTTCTATAACATCCGCTAGACGGACATCTTTGACCATTGCGCTCACACCTTGTGTCTTTATGAAGTGTTTTGCTGTTCTAAAACTGCACCACTCAAGTTAAAATAAGTTCAACTTTTAAAAAATAACCATGAAATCTTGCGTTTTTAAAACATAAAAGACAAAAAAGTAGATGGCGACGACACGCTGCCGAAAGCAAGACACTCTACCTGCAAACTAGAGCAAATAAAGATGAATTTGATTGATATCGTAACAGCCCTGGTTTTAGATCTCTTCTAAAACTCTTCTAGATTACTAGGGTCTTTTTCTCAGGAAAAATCTTAGCAACGGGAGAACGTCTCCATTTAAACTCCTTGCGTTCTAGGAGAAAGAATTGAGACATTATATACATATATGTGAGCAAATGGAAGATATTATTATAGTGTTGCTGTACACATTAATATTTGTTTGCATTTCAGTTAATAGTGTTCCTTTTCAGAAATGTGCCATACTCCTCATGCTTGTCTAATTATTCAAGGTTTTATTCAATTTGAAATTCAATTTAATCAAATGGCATTCTGCAATTTGCTTCATCTATAATTGTACTGATATGAATTGGCAGTCTATGAATCACAGCTCTGGTTTTGTGTGGCTGATAACACACTCGCAATTTTCCCCCGTCTGTCAGGAAACTTGCCAGGTAACTCGTAATTCAGTCTCGGATTCAAGAACAGCCGCCAACAGCGCTGTCACTAACGACGTTCGTGGCTTTCATATAATGTCACTTTATTGTCTGGGGAAAAAAGGCAGTATAATGAAATAATTTATACATACAGCTTCTTCTGTAGCTGATTTAAATCATGTCTTCGCTTTAAGAAGATGTCTTAATACACAACTTATCATGGTTCTGTCATCATTTACTCACCCTCATGTCATTCAAAACCTGTGTGACTTTCTCTCTTCTGTGGAACACAAAAAAAAGATATTATGAAAAAATTTTTTGTCAATACAATGAAAGTCAGTGGGGTCCAATCAGTATTGTTTTGGACCCCATTGGATTTTATTGTACAGACAAAAAAATTTTAAAATTTGTGTTCTTTAATAAAGAAAGTCGTAAAGGTTTGGAATGACATGAGGGTGAGTAAATGATGACAGAATTTTCTTTTTGTTTGAACTATTCCCTTAAGATTAGAGTCTAAAAATCTTCCATTGACCTTCACAAATGCTCAGCATTTACATCTTCATTCATCCTATGTCATAATTACCGTCCTCGCACTCGGAATTATGTGTTTCTATGGCAACACTATTAATGCCAAAATTAATCTGTATTTTGAGTAATCAAAAGACATTATTTGTCTTTTTACTTTTTAGATTATTTTTGCATTATTAAGACTTTAAAAAATAAATTTTAGGAATTATTAAACAGAAATATTGCACAAAAAAAAACTGCTTAACTACATTATGCTGCTGAAGCTGCTGCCATTTTGAGTGTATTACGTTTCAGGTGCTGCTCTCAGACAATTCAGAGTTTTACAAGTTCGTACAATCTCATAATTACGGAAATTCTGACATGGCGTGAGGGCACCTAAAATCTAACTGACAGCGATGATTGGTCTTCTTCCTGCATTCATTTACATATTAAAAGCCTAAGGGGCCGTTCACATGTCACATCTTTTGCACGCTCAAGTTCATTATTTCAAATGTATTTCAAAAACGCAGGCGGTGCGACGCACTCATTGTTTTCCAGGCACAGCGAGATGAAAAAATTTCAACTTTTCAGAATGCCGCAAGCACACTGCAGGTCATGTGACAAGAACCAACCGATCAGCTTTGGCCTTTCCATAACAACATCGAAAGCTCAACCGAACAGCTGATAATAGCTGTACAGGGTGGGTTTTTATTTCTCATCTTCATAAATATATCTAGTAGTAAAGCTAATGCAAGGGCTAGAAATCAATTTATTAGTTGCTGATACTTCTTCGTTGTAGTGGAGAGCGCAGTTCATGGTTGCATAGCAATGACAGATGCCACGGGAACGCAAGCGCTTTGGAAAGGAGGAGTAAGCGGCGCGGCCACGCTTTCCACACGTTTTTAGACGCGTTTCACCATTCACTGTTTTCAGCTAAAAACGTTAGAGATGCACCGATACTAAATTTATCTGCCGATACCGATAGCCGATTATTCAGAATGATATCGGCTTATACCGATACCAATAGTTTGGTTTTTCTTAAGTAAAAAAAATCTCTCCCAAATAATGTTGCAAACTATACAGGGAACCCTCTGATTTGGTACACTACAATATTAGAGGTTACAATTAACAGCAAAGGTATTATATTCAGCTGCTGTTTATTTTCAGATATAATAATTACACTCAAATAAAAACTGAAATGTTTGTATAAAACTTAGTATCACATAAGGTAGTTTTCATAAGCACTTGTTGTCTTCATGGCAAATTTACACAAACATATAATTAACAGTAAATAAGCTCCTCTCTAGTGTTTTTTATATGTAGATAGCTAAAGAACTGCGAACATTGGAAAACATTCCTGAGGTAAATGTGACATGATGTGACATATTGTTCACAAGCTGTTTTGTTGACGTCTTTACGCGGTTGAAACACAAATAAAGTGATTACATGAGACATGATACATTCCGGTAAGTTGTACAATATATTTCAACATACCTTTGATGTTCATGCATGTTTTTCGAGAGATAACTTGTACTGAAGAGGAAGAAAAGACACGCACTCCGAGTTGCCGCCTGAACTGAGGCATTACAGCGACACGTCACATTTAAGAGCGTCAAAACGCCATTTATTGTTTGAATTTCATGATAAAATGGACAGAATTTGAAAACTGAAACTTTAATTCTTATCAGAAGTAATAAAGCACAAATCTTTTTGCAATTATTGGATGGGAGGCGCTACAAATAATATTTGATGTAGGAAAAAAAAAACGCAGACCTGGCAACCCTGGCTTGAACTACGGGTGATTCATAGGGTCAAAAAGAGCCTGCTTTAACGTCACTATTTTTAAACTGTTAATGCGTTAAAATTCAACACGAGTGATTTTCTTCACACACAGTATGTATGAGTTGCAGTCTGAACACGTCTTTCCGCACCTTTTTGATTGACAGGATATAATCGACCCTGACCATCGGCAGTTTTTAAATAATCGGCCGATGGCCGATAGTGATAATAATAGCTTTTATCGGCCGATACTGATTGTTAGCCAATACATAGGTGAATCTCTAAAAAAAAGTAAAACTTTTTATCAGTTTAGCTGTTCATTTACATAACAACTGTGTTTTGGGGGCCTAAAAAAGCGAACTTTTGAAAACGGGTTTCAAAGTGCAAGTTTTTAAAAAAAAATAGCATTGTCATCTCCGTGTAAACTACAAAAAACAAAAAACTTTTCAAAAATGCGAAGGAAAAATCTTTACGTTTTTAATACAGCATTGTCATGTAAATGTACCCTAAACCTAAAATTCAGTTTTTCCTTGTAAACTCTAGTATTTCTTTCTGGAAATGCAAATATTTTTGACACTACAGAGGGTGGCTGTTATTATATCGGTCAATTCAAATTGGGCTGTTTGGTGTAAATGGGGTCATGGCTGATGCGATGATCCTGACAGAACAGCCCAGTGGAAATTATATCTCATCATTGAGTGTTGCCTGTCTAGTGTTACTGGATCAGGATGAGCCAATCAATGTGTCTGAGCTTAGAAGATCACAGCTGCATCCAGTACAGCGGAGTGGACAGTCACACACACACATCTACAGAGATTTCGGCAAGAGCTGAGTGTCCAGTGACACAGCAGGATATGTGTACAAGCGACGGATGGCAAACAGCTGCCGGGTTGAACCAGGGGACACCCAGTACATTTTGCCTCTCGTTATACCGGCGAGGAGTAATACACACACATGCATTGCAAACAGAAACGCACACACAGACACACTACGGCTGCGGCAGGAGGAGAGGCTTTGTTGAACCTCCGCCGCACTGAGCCCCGCTACATCCGCCACATGCCGCGTGCAATCTGCTCCAGACAACACACACACACACATAGACTCAGGGGATTACACACACACACTCATAGTGTAGAATGAGAATGCACATAACATGAAAGAGCTTATATAACAATGAGACGCGGTGAGGGAACGCTAGAACATTAAGCCATTACGAGCAAAAAGCGTATCACAGTCCCACCGATATCCAGAATAACAACACAATCACAAAAAACAACATCATGTCACGGTGAAACTCACACACCTTCAGATATGAGCTTAAGCATGCTATGTAAACTGCTGTGTCTGCAACACACACACACTTTTTGCTAATAATTCAAATTTAAAAAATAAATAAATTAAAGAAAACTTTTTTGAAATAAAAAAAATAAAATAAATTTGCTTCTGACACAAATATAATTATGTTCCTAAAACCTTTTTTTTTTTTTTTGGAATTTTTAAGGATTATTTTGCTAATAAATCAGATTTGGTCTTACCCTTCCAAATTTTTCAGTGGCCACAAAAAAGATACACTTATTTTTAGCAACATAATTATATTTCTTTCAAGAGCAAATGTATGTGTTATTCATTACATTCATAAAAAATAAATAAATATTTAAATTAATTTATAATTTTTAAATAATTTAAATGGTTATTAAATAGTATTAATAGCTGAAAACATTACATGATTGCTGTATAATTTCCAACTATTATTAAAAATAAAAAACTTTTTAAAAAGTTTTCCTTATTTAAATTGTTTATTATTGTAAGTTTTAAATAAGACAACTTTAACTTTAATTAAATAGCTAAACAAATTTGCTCGACACACTTTAATACATTTTTTTTAAATTCCGCTTTAATTTATATAGTTTTTTTTTTTAAAGAAAATAATAGCATAAAGCACTCTTATTGTTTTCAACAAATTCTCTCAATTTTGACAATTTTTTAAACAATTTTCTCCTATATTATCTAGCTAGATTAATTTTGTTTAATTTTGTTTTCAATTTTTTTAATTTGTAATGAGCATTTTGCTTTTATTTGAAAGGATGAGATTCAGATTGAAGATTTTTGATTGTCACATATATACATTTATATACAGAATACAACCTGCAGTGAAATGTGGTCCACTCCATAGACTGCACAAAACATATATATAAAGGATAAACATAGAAATAATAATAGAAAATAGGTAAACCTGAAGAAGTGCAAAGACTGTATAGATCTGAGACATGAATAAATACTCATGACAGTGTGGCATCAACAGTACAAAGGGCAGATAATTGAGAACTGACAGGAAAGAACCAGAGGAGAGAAGGAAATGACCCAGTCTGGACTAGAACTTGTGTCCCCATGAGCACAACAAATGACCAATGACTTGTTGGGTCATGTGAGAGGTCCGTCAACTGGTCCCAAACTCTCTTACACTGGCCCCTGGGCCATCGGACCATCTTTTATCTCTATATATTGTAACCGAGGAAGCCAAAAGTTGCTTAATAAAGCTGAACGTAAAAGACTAAACCTCTTTGAAGAGAAAAAGAGCTGCAGGTGTCCCGCCCTTAGATTGCCTGTCTAGCACTCTGTCATTCAACATTTCCTTTAGGGAGACCGCAGACACAACATGCTGACTATTTCAGCTTAATTAAACATTTTATTTACTGGACTGTGTGTAGATCGACGTAATAGATTACTTGTCACAACTCCATCTAAGTCGTGCTTGAATGTACATAACTCAATGCCTTGATGCTAGAGTGTTCTGGAAGGTTGCCAGGG
This sequence comes from Ctenopharyngodon idella, assembly GCF_019924925.1. Classification (NCBI taxonomy): domain Eukaryota; kingdom Metazoa; phylum Chordata; class Actinopteri; order Cypriniformes; family Xenocyprididae; genus Ctenopharyngodon; species Ctenopharyngodon idella. The sequence continues at coordinate 10,194,093 of NC_067229.1, forward strand.
TGTTGCTATGGGGTTTCTAGTTTAGCTACCAAACATCTAGAACAATGTTGCTTCAAAACGTGTGTTTGGAGAGACTACAAACATGACGATAAAAAACTATAGATTTAACAGTTTTGTTCCTCTAGTGCAGGGGTGGTGAACGTTGGCCACTGTCCTGCAGAGTTTTGCTCCAATCCTGATAAAAACTCACCTGCCTGTAACTTTCTAGTAAGCTTTAAGACTGTGGCTCTCTAGGACCGACGTTCGCCACCCCTGCTGTAGTGTGTGGAGTGGCATGATGTGACCAAGACAGCACACCACACACTAACAGATTCCATTCACAAACAACCAAAATCCCACCTGTGAACATGGGGAAATCTCGTAAAATCTCTCACGGTCAAACATGACTTCAGAGTAAATAAACATGGCCGACGACAGGTGAGAAGAAATGGTGATAAAAGTGTTTGAACTGCTTTTTACAGAAAATTTGTGGGGGGGGAAAAAAGTCCATCAGCTTGCTTTCTGATTGGGTAACTGTTCATTCCACATGACTATATATAGAGTGTTTGACAATATGTATGTGTTTCCCCCCACACAACAGAATTTTTGTAAACCTTTAAAATGTTGGATATTTACGATTTGAGATCAGTGCGGTCCCGACGTTCTTCCGAGCAGATTCGATGAGAAGGACCTGGCTACGGCCTGCAAAATGGGGCGGGGCTACACATGTACTTACTCTGATTGGCTCGATCCTCTTTCATAGGCATACATGATAGGAAATATGTTCGGAGTTGTCTTCGCTGTAATATGCAGACAATACAACATTAGCATACTGTACATCCCGCAATGGCAAGAGAAATTAATTATGAAATGTTTATTCATAGTGGATGGTGTACACAAACACTGTACTTAAGTTAAAGTTGAGAAACACTAATAAAATATTACTCAAGTACAAGAGAGGTTAGAACTCAACCTATTTAGAGATCTAAAATAGGTTAGAGCTCAGTCTGACATTATTATGAATTATTAGGAGCACACATGATCTGAGAATTTGAGCGGGACAAGACCAAATCAAGTGTTTGTTCTTGATTTCTTCACTTTAAAATTACGAGGAACAGCATGTTTTCCTGAAATGAAGTGGAGGAAAGAGTCTGATATATGCTCTGCAATGTAGTGAAGAAAAGAAAGTTTCATAAAAACTATTTTAATGTAGACACATTAGCCTATTGCAGTGTCATTTAGTTATCATACAACTGCACCCAACATGGCTTATAAGAACCAATAACACCTTCTGTAAAATAAGTGTGTCTTGCCATGTTGTTTAAATTAAAATGAGACTGATACATATTTTTCGTTTCCTTTCTCGTATTGGTGATTTGAAGTAATCACATTTCATTAATCATTTAATTCATAATTCATTCCTCTACCTGAAGACCTGACCCTTCCGCTGTGGATAATCAACCAATACATTTTTATTTAAATGTTATGGGGTTGTTCGTGCGTTAGCCTAAAGACCAGCTCAATTTATTGCAAGATACAGGCTAATGTTTTTTTCTTCCATGCTTTATAATGAAAGCTTTGTGAAAACATTTTTGCAGTTCATATAGATTTGAACGACATCCTACACTGATTACAAACACATTTTTTATCACATATCCCTATGAAAGACGATCGAGCCAATCAGAGAAAGTATGGGGCGGAGCAAAACATGCAGCCCCGCCCTGTTCTGCAGGCTGCAGCCAGGTGTACTCGGATTCAGTCACTCTTAACACACCTCACACCACAAGAAAATCTGATAAGATAATCTGTAGAACCATCAAGATAAACTGGACTTTACCTAGGATTGTCGGAAGGGGAGAATTGGGCCGATTATCTTGTAGTGTGCGGGTGCCTTAATGTAGACATTTCCATTCAGTTGGTACCGATATGTCAGCCAGGTCCATTAATTGACTGGTATATTGCCCATTTTTGTGTGATTTTAAATTTTCACTCAGCGTTTTCTCCCTGGATTGATTCTACATCAAAACATGCTGAGAACTAATGTTGGTCTGGAATGATGCAGAGACCTTTTTTGGCCGTAGCAGAGGTAATATGAGCACCACTGAATAGCCTTCTGGGCCGCCACGGAGCTTTTTAAAGCAGAACTGTTTCCAGCAGCCCCGCTGCACTATCAGCATGCAGAACCAGCGAATGTGATTTATATTTGTGTGTGTGTGTGCCAGCAGACCAGATAGATGGGGAAATAGTTCTGCTGTTATGTCAAGCTTTATCCAAAATTCATCACCCACCAGAGTGATCAATACTGGAAATGCAATAAATTTAAATACAGCGCAACATGTGTCTAAAATGCTTCATTTTATAGACTTGCATTTAAACTGCCAGTCAGAAGTTTGGACATGTTTAACTGGAATTTAATCCTTTTAGTTTAAAGGTTTATGAGTAGAGGCTTGAAATGAGTTTTTAGAGGAAATTGTTTCTTTTTACTCATATTGTTTGTAAATTAAAAAAATGCCATTTTATTAACTCATTGGAAAATTCTACAGCTTGAAAATGCTAATACTCTTCTGTGTTTTAGGATTAAAAACTATACAGCTCTTTAAGCCACACAATTTGAGGTATCATTCATGCCCGTAGTACAAGCGGTGCAGAACGAATAGGCCAAAGCTAAGAAGAACCAGGAATATTAATATAGATACTTTGCTTCGCAAGCACTAATAAAGAATGAGTAGGTAGGTGTGTCCAAACTTTGAAATATTTTACTGCTCATTAACCTCATATCGACACCTTCGGGTTTCCAGGTGCTGTCATTAGATATGATGAGACTTTAATCCTGAGATTAAACCACAGAGGTTTGATAGAAGCGAGGAGGTCAGGCACACATCACGGATGGGAAATGGAGTTTACAGAATAATAGAGGAGAAGGGCAAGAGAGAGGAGGATTAGAAAGGAAGGTCGGTAACGAGGGAGCCGATCGGAAAAGACAGAGATAAGGGGAGAGAAGAGGAAAAAGGATTTTTGAAAATCAAGCTACTCACAGAGTGGTTATCGAGTGTGTGAGCGTGACAGACAGACGGAGAGAGACACAGAATAAGCGAGCAGTTGTGTCAGGTTTCATCTTCATCATTGGTATTGCTGCTCATCTCCCTGCTGAAAGAGACACGCAGAAACACACGCTGACACGTTCAAAATCTCTCCGTCTTACTGTAGTTTCAGGGAGTCGTTAGTGTCTGTCAGGCTGCTGAGGTTTTAATTTGATTGATGATGATTCACTGCTGTTTAATTCATCACAGTACTGATTGATGCTCTCACATTTGTGTTCCCACAGTACTACGAGATGTCCTACGGGCTCAACATTGAGATGCACAAACAGGTAAGGTAAACCTGTGGGGCAAATTCACTAAGCAGTTTTGCCTGTGGTATTTTAGGACTCGAAAACAGCATTTTATTCTCTGTTCACACTGCACACAAATCTGATTCTGTTTTTGAATCAGATCATTAGGACAGGTTGTTTATAAGCTTGCAGGTATGCACAATATTACATATGATCACATTACGCTTGCGTTGTGCCCTAAATAATTCCAATCTAACCGTTTACACTTGTAACATATATGGATGTGGTTTGGATCCTGTTTATAAATGTGATTTCATGTGATCTGACCATTACCGTTTACACTTGAAATACATATAGATGTGGTTTGAATCCGGGTTGTAAATGTCTGATATCATGTGATCTGACATTTACACTTGAAACACATGTGAATGTGGTTTGGAGCCGGTTTATAAGCGTTCAGTTTCATCTAATCTGACTGTTCACAATTGAAACACATATGGATGTGGTTTGGATCCTGTTTATAAATGTGATTTTATGTGATCTGACCGTTACCGTTTACACTTGTAACATATATGGATGTGGTTTGGATCCTGTTTATAAACGTGATTTCATGTGATCTGACCGTTTAAACTTGTAACATATATGAATGTGGTTTGGATCCTGTTTATAAATGTGATTTCATGTGATCTGACCGCTTAAACTTGTAACATATGGATGCGGTTTGGATCCTGTTTATAAACGTGATTTCATGTGATCTGACCATTACTATTTACACTTGTAACATGTATGGATGTGGTTTGGATCATGTTTATAAACGTGATTTCATGTGATCGGATCGTTTACACTTGTAACATATATGGATGTGGTTTGGATCCTGTTTATAAACATGATTTCATGTGATCTGACCATTACCTTTTACACTTGTAACATATATGGATGTTTGTTTGGATCCTGTTTATAATCGTGATTTCATGTGATCTGACCGTTTACACTTGTAACAAGGATGCTTTTTGGAACTGAGCATGTCGGCTTCTAAAATGAGAAATAGACTGTGCACATTGTGTTCAATGTGATACCTGATTTGCATAATGCCTTTCATGAATCAGTTACTGAAACCAAATACACATGTGAGTGCAAATAAACAAAACTTATCAGTGGGCGCAATTCATTCTCAGTGAATTCCCACATGTGTGCACAATGAAATGGTTTTAATGGGGTTTGAGGGAGGGTTATACTCTTCCATGATGCTTCATAATCATACACACACACATTTATAACATTATGCGCACACACATGCTTTTTGGAATACTGTTAAAAGCATGAAGCAGACTTTTGTTTACATTTTAAAAGTATAATAATTATATAAATTAGAAAAAGATTTAATATGAAAAATTATTTTATTTTAAGCCAACCAATCAGATTGGAGCAGGCGAACAATCCCTTGCCATTTCTGTAGACAATATGCTGTGTGAACATACCTGCACTTCATCAGCAGCTTTCAGTGTTAGTATCTGCTGTAAGAATAGACAGTTGTGTGTGTCTCTTTTTCCTTTCCTCTGACTGATTTCCCTCTAAATCAGTCTTTCCCAGCCTCAGCGACGTTTGAGGAAGAGGGTAATCATACACGCTCTCTGTGTGAGCTGGCATAGATGAATGGAGAGTGATAGAGGAAGACAAGAAAGAGAAAAACGACACAAGAAGAGAGAAAGACCTTTGAGTATAGGCATAAAGTTTTGTTAAGAATCGCCCACTTGTTCAGGATAAGACTGTCTGATTGACATCTGAAGCAACCAACCTTTTTTTTTTTTTTTTTTTTTTGCTGTTCAGGGGCGTGTTGTGTGATTGTGTCAGTGGGTGGAGCTTCGGTCTTAATGCTTTCATATTCAACAAACTGATTTGCCTCCTAATAGGATTCCACGTCTGTCTCCGCCCCTTCTCTAATCCTTGTTTGATCGTAGTGCTTTTAGGTTTTTTTCCTGTCGCTCTCTCTCTAGGTCTTGCTCCTATCCCTGTTCATTTGAAGCACTGAATTAAGACAGGCTATGAGGGTTGGCTAGACAGAGATCTAGATGGGTGTGTGTGTGTGTGTGTGTGTGTGTGTGCGTAAATTCTGGGTGAAATTGCAACACTATTTTCAGCATTGCTCTGATGATGTTTGCACATGATTAGCATCTCAATAATAGTTCACCGCATCTGAATACACATGTTCACTGAGTCAATCTATCTATCTATCTATCTATCTATATATCTATCTATCTACACATGTGTGAAACAGCCCCTTTAATGGCTCTCGCATTATGATTGCAACCAATGCGGTGAGGTGTGTGTGTCTGAGAGAGAGAAAGATGAGATGGACAAAACGAAAAAAACGAAACGAGAAAAAAAAAAAACCCAGCAGAACCATAAAAAAGTGGGAATATGAAGCCAAAGCCACACACTCACGCCTTTAAAGTGATGCCCCCGGATGCAGGTTTGTCCCTTTTATGTCTAATGGAGCCTCTCTCTCTCTCTCTCTCGCTCTCTCTCTCTTGCTCTCTCTTCAAACATTTAAAGGCAAATATTAAGCAATGAGGCTCTAATCACTGATTGTGGTCACAGGCACCGAGGTATTCAATAAATCCCTCATTTTCTCTTCTCCTCATCTGTCACACTGCGCTCTCTCTCTTTTTCAGTCGCTGTGTCTCTTTCGCCCCCTGTCTCCCTCTATCTGTGCTTGTTCTCTCTTAAATTCTCCTTCTCTCGTTTTGGCTCACTCTACTGCTTGCTCTCTCTCATTTTCTCTCTCTTTCTCTCGCTCGCTCTCTTTCTCTGGGCAGTGTGCCAGCCTCTCTTCCCCTGGCGCTTCGCCAACATATCCCCCTCTCCTCCCTCCTCTCCTCTATCTCCCTCTCTTTCTCTCTGATTGATGGCCCTTCCATTCGAAAAAGGAAGAAAAGAAACAGAACGAGGGAGGAAAGGAGAGCAGTAAAGCACTGAAAATCAGACACACACACAAAGGAGGACACAAGCACATATATATGCACAAAACCTTACATACATGCAAAGGCTCATGGGTAATTAAATGTGTGGGGGAAAAGCACTCACAGAGGAGGGATACGGACACATTCCTGCACATGTGTACACAAACAAAAATAAATACAGGAAGCATCATACTAATATGCATATATATATATATATATATACACACACACACACATATATTCTTTAGTGTACTATTTTTAAGTAATATTTATTTTATTATTATTGATATGATAAGTGATATATATATATATATATATATATATCACTTATCTATATATATATACATATATATATTATACATACATCATATATAGTTATTTAAATAATTTAGTTTTGTATATATGTCAAATCGATTAATCGCGATTAATCACATCTAACAAAAGTTTGTAAATAATATGTGTGTATAAATATTATATTCATATATATATGTGTGTGTGTGTGTATGTGTGTACACACACATATATTATGTAAACACAAACTTATGTTAGATGCGATTAATCGCAATTAATCGATTTGACAGCACTAATATATATGTGTGTGTGTGTGTTTATTTACATAAAACTGAATAATTACAATAAATAAAACAAAATAATATATGATATATAATATATATGTTATTTAAATTATTTACCTTAAGTATCTTAATTCAGTTTTATGTAAATTCATTCTTTATTTTATGTTTATATTATTATTATTATTATTTATTAATATAGTTTATTTTTTTTTTAAATTTTTTTGTAATAATTCAAATTTTAACATTAGTCCAACTCATTTATGATTATAACTGAATGCTGCCACCTCTCAGACATGCAAACATATCATGAAGTCATGCCAATATATGATTTATTGCATTTGGATGGTAAAAAAAAAGTTAATAACTGTTTAACACTCACAAAGCAAATATATGCAAATGTGGAGACATGTTCACACATGAATTCTGGGTAAATATATGTGCACACACAAGCAGCGGGGCATCTGCACCTACTCAGGTCCTTTTGATCGAGTGACAAAGCCATTATGCTAAAAGGTTGGCACCCTGGGATTTCCTCACAAACATGCACACACGTCTTGTTTTCCTTCTCCGTTTCTTCATTTCCCTCCTGCTCTCTCTCTCTTTCTCAAACACACTCGGTTTCATTCCAAACCAGTTACATCACTCGCTCCCTCAACCTCATTATACACAAATGAGCTCTGTTTCACTCGCGCACACTCACGCACACAATCTGCAGATGTTCAGCATCACTGCTACACTGTGTCCCAACAAAAATGCAAACAACCGAACACGCTTCCATTCACTCGTCTGCAGTCTCATGTGGCAGGAGTAACAAGTATTCTGTCAGGTAATAATAATATTTATAGATAATAACTATTCTATGAAATTTTATAACCTAATTTCAGCCAGAAGTTAATGTCCTATAGACAGTGCTACATATAGACAGATAGATATACAGTCATGCAGACTGAAGGGTAGAAAGACTTTTTGACATGGACTGACAGACTGATAGACAAGTAGATTGACTGAAGGGAAGAAAGACTTTTTGACTCAGATAGATAGATAGACAGACAGACGGGCAGATTGATGGCAAAATAACTGTTTCACATAGCTGAGATCGACCAATAGCAAACCACAATTATCCAATCAGTTCCCAATGGACAAAATCAAGTCCCGCCCTATATTTTTTCCTGTGTGAGAAGCCGTTTCACTCAGATATTTGTCACAACAGGGAAGAAAAAACTATCACAACTTGTGTTTCATGCTGCCTTTAATATATTGTGTGGTGGTGTGCAGATTAAAATAGGTCCAAAACAGGTTTGCTTTGCTCCTCATGTAGGTATTAGAGTGCACTTAGTGGTCTTCTGTGTTTCTGTGCCTCCATCACTGCAAATACTCCTCCATTAGTGTGTGTGTGATCAGAGAGCATCAGAGAACCCTATCACAGGACAGAAAAGACTGAAAAAACAGAAAAAAGACCATAATAGCTGGAATATGAAGGTGGATGGTGGCTGGGCACTGTAGAATGTGTTGAAAGGAACGTGTGTGTGTGTGTGTGTGTGTGAGAAAGAAAGTAATTAACTGTTCATGTGTTGCAGCGTGTGTGAAACACTTGTCTGCCTGTCTGTTGTTTTTCTTAGTGAGACTATAATTAAACGTGTGTGTGTTTGTGTGCTCTGTTGCAAGAGATTGAGACTATTCAAGCTATTCAGCTCTAAAGAGCTCTCTTTCTCTCTCTCTCTCTCTCTCTCTCTCTCTCTGTCTTTCTCACACACACACACACACACACACACACACACACACACACACACACACACACACACACACACACACACACACACAGAGAGAGAGAGAGAGCCAAGGGAAATGGCTGAATGAACAGAACTCAGCACCTACACACAAATTCGACTTATATTGTCTTCAGAAAATGTAAGTGTCACTTGCCCATCATGCAAAACTCAATGCCTTAACTCTAAGGTGTTGCTAAGGTGCTCTAAGTGGTTGCTATGATGTTCTGGGTGATTGCTAGGGGGTTGCTAGGGTGTTCTGGGTGGTTTTAGAATGTTACAAGTGGTTTAATGGCATTGCTTGGGTGTTTTCTGCAGTTGCTAGGGGGTTGTTAGGGTCCTCTGGGTGGTTTCTGTGATGTTATAAATGTTTTTTAGCACATTGCTAGAGTGTTCTAGGTGGTTACTAGGATGTTGCTGGCTGGGTGGTTGTTAGGGCATTGCTGTGGGCTTGCTAGGATTTGTAGTTAAAGTAATGCTATGCAGTTGATAGTGTGTTTCTAAATAGTTGTGATGTTGTGTTTTTTATGGATCTGTGGTTGCTAGATGTGTTCTCTGTGTTTGCTAGGTTGTTGAATGGTTTTTAATGCATTGCTAAGGTGTTCTGGGTGATTGTTAGAGCATTGCTAAGGTTCTTACACATTGCTATGCCATTGCTAGGGTGTTCTGTGTGGTTAACGGCAATAAATAAAAGATACACAAACATCTACTCCCAGACTCTTAAACCTTCAGGCTCTTAAGAGTCTTAAAGACACTTAAAACATCTTCAGACTCCAAAAACCAGTACCTGTGACAACATTACCTCAACACTTATGTATGATCAAAAGTTAACATAAAAAATATTCTTTTAAATGCCTTTTAAACTCACTAAGAGTTGATAATTGTCTGATATGTAGTGGTAAACTGTTCCATAACCTTGGGACGGCAGCCACAAGGGCGCGGCCGCCTCTTGTTTTCAGATTCATCCTTGGAACAGCTAAAAGATTCTGTGACGGGGATCGTAAAAGACTTATGCTCCTGAGTCAGGTCCGCAGTATACGGAGGAGCTGTACCATGTAAAGATTTAAAAACAAACAATAGCATCTTAAAATTAATCCTAAAAGAAACTGGTAACCAATGCAGCAATCTTAATACCAGGGTAAAATGATCATATTTTCGAGTGCCTGTCAACAGTCTTGCGGCCGCATTTTGGACCATCTGTAATCTGTCCAGGATTTTATTTTGAGCACCATAATAGAGTGAGTTGCAATAGTCTAATCTCGAGGAGATAAACGCATGAATAACCTATTCCAGATCTTTCCGGGATAAAAAAGGCTTAATCTTAGAAATCATCCTCAATTGGAAAAAAGCTCATTTTATCATTTATCTGTTTGTCAAATTTCAGCGCACTGTCACAAACCACACTCAAATTTTTTACCTAATGTTTCCGAATGGCGGTCAGTGTACCCAGCTTAATTTCGGTCGTGTCACCAAGTTCAGAGGGACCGAAGAGAATCAATTCCATTTTCGATTCATTTAAGCTCAGAAAATTTATAGACATCCATGCCTTGACCTCATCAAAACATGCCAGCAATGTTTTCATGGCAATAGAGGCATTTGGCTTAAAAGGTAAATACAGTTGAGTATCATCTGCATAACAGTGAAATGACACTCCCTATTTAGCCAAGATTAGACCTAAAGGTCTGTTTGTGACAGTGCGCTGAAATATAAAGAGAAAGCACAATTCTTTCACGATTCTGAACAGTCAACTAAACAAAATAACATGTAATTTACTAGAGGTTCTGACAAAATGTTAATTGCGACAGTCTGTTTAAAATGTTTCATTAATCGGAATAATTAAAAAAAAAAAAAACGGTTTGAATGAATGATTCAATGACTCATACATACTTCCCTTGTTTCATTACTGGATGAATCAGTGTTTTTGAATGAATCTCTTGAATAAGAAGCTGCGTCGCATACTCTCTTGAGTAGGTACTTATTTTGACTAATATAAGTTTGATTAATATAATACATTCAAAGTACATTCTATATAGTATGAATGTAATCTGTACTACATTCGCCATGTTGCCCTTATCACGTGACCAACCAGTGTCAGTTGTGTCGCTTGACCGCCATTCACAAATCCTCTCCCGTGGCCTCATTGGATAGTAAAGTGTCCATTGTATGAATACTGTGAATTTGGACATACTGCTTTTGTTACATACTGTTTTTCGCCTACTATATAGTAGAGATGTATGCAATTTCGGGTGCAGTCAATGATTCAATGACAAATACATTTTTAAGTCACTTGTCGCCACCTACTGGTGTAACAATGTAATTGATACAATTGTTATTTGAAGCGCCAAGTTACTTATAAAAGGTGATTTGCTCTATTTTGATCGCTTCCGTAGACATCAGTGTTCATATCCGAATTATAAACTTTTATCCCAGTGCTTCTGTGATAATAAGAATATTTATAACAGAAATAATGATACTGAAAAGGCTGTTTGTGAAGCTATTTCATACCTGCACATGACAACTGCTCTCTCTGGCTCAGTGGCAGTGCCAACACAGATTTGAGTGTTCCAGTGTGAATTTGTCAAAGGTTTAATAGACACAAGCGAATCATTGTCATTTAGGAATAAGATCACGTGGATGTTTGAATCAAGATCATGATTTTTTTTAACGATTAATCGTGCAGCTCTTGTTTTCTCAGTGATTACTAGGATTTTATTAGTTGTTTTAAGCTCATTTCTACTGTGTTCTGTGTGGTTAATGGGGCGTTTGGAATAGTTTTTTTATCATTCATGTCCACAAAATTACAATTAACCTACATCCTCCATCACAGCTGTGCTAAATTGCCTTCATTTCATTATTATCTGTCACTCTCTCTGTCTTGTGTATCTTTTGTTGCTTAGACACCATTGTCATGAATATAATCTAAGCTGAAGCCATTTGTGTGCTTGGGAATTGAGAGCCCAGTGCAGTTGTACAGGTTTATCACTGTCACTGTTTTCTCTTCTAATCGAGCGTATGTATGTGTGTGTTCTCTTGCAGGCGGAGATCGTGAAGCGACTCAGTGCTATCTGTGCTCAAATCATCCCTTTCCTCTCTCAGGAGGTACGCTGACAGTGATTGACAACTCATCAGGGTTCTGGGGTCTTGTCCCAGAGGCACACACACACTTTCTCTCTCTCCCCCCTCCCCGTCAGACTGATTCACCCTCAGTACAGCAGACAGCTTCAAGATTTTAACGACCCCGTCTCACATCTCCAACCAAACAAGGATTGCTGATATCCTGCGTTTTTTAACGAAGCAGCAAACTCCTGCCGTGTCCGGTTACCGAAAGGCATTTGTGATGACTTGATGAGCTCGGTTTGCAAATTCAGCTTGAGTCCAGCAGCATCACTGTTTGCTTTATTAGCAGCTCTACTACTAGCGATACCAGCAGGTAGTCACGGTCCAAACCCATGGTATTAGTTGAACCTGAAGTCAAACAATGACTCATTTCACCTTTCAAATGAGCCAAAACATCAAAGTCTAGTCATTCGGGCAAAAATCGAAGAGTTCTTAGGGACAATAAACAAATTAACGCCCCCCCCGTACAGTCACATGTTGCTTGTTTCTTTCAATTCGTATAAAGGGTAGACGGAGAAGCTCTTGAGATTTGGCTGTTGCTTTTCTAGCTGTTCTTTGTTGCGTTAGTAAGAATGGCTAAAGCTGGAATGGTTTGTTTTGTGTCCCAACATATTCAAAGCTCCAGTTCCCTTGTCGAGGAGCCATAGATCCATTATTATCTTCAAAGCTTTGGAGCCGCAGTCCTCTCAAGTCCACGGTGGGTTGCATGAAAGCACATTATGAAAATAAAAGCAACTCACCTTTAGAGTTCAAAACTGTACTGGAAAATGAGGAAGGATTAACATAATTTCTCACAAAACTTATCAAACATTTAGATTCATTAAGATGATTTTTCCAATGATTAGCCACAGTTCTGTTATTCTAAATAAAATCTACAAATACAAATATAACCATATATAATTATCAAGCACATAATTTATATTCTTGCAGATTAACGGCAAAATGATTAAATCCTTCGGACATGTAAATATTCTGTTTCAGTGACATCACCTGCACACAACTGATATCTCAACCAATCAGATGCTTCTTTTATTGTAGTTTATGTAAGACTTCTGTAAATAACATATCTGTTTACCAATCATTATTCATATAGTCTGTTTGTGAATATGACCTTTCATATAGTGTATACTGATGCAGCTCCCTTTCGTGTGAGGATACCTGTGTTCCGAATAAAGCGTCTGGAATTTATCCTCATTTCAAATGAGCGGATTTATTTGGGCAGATGAGCAATAAAAGATCAGGCGGAACTGTATTGATTAGGAGGTCACCTTTAGCATTAGCTCGAGTTAGTATCTGCTGACAGGGAAGGACAGAGTGATATGTCTGTCAATACTGACTGTGTGTGTGTGACGGACAGAGGGATGGAGAGAGGGGGTGTGAGGATAAATAGTTTACTTGTGAGACGTGTTTACTTAAATTCAATTTTATTTGAGTGTTTGCGTTTTTGTCTACAAATGTGTATTTTGTGTCTCTTTCTTACCATGTATCAGCATCAACAGCAGGTTGTTCAGGCGGTGGAACGTGCCAAACAGGTCACCATGGCTGAACTCAACGCCATCATAGGGGTGAGTGACCTCTGACCTTTCTGACTTCTCATACTGATGGATAGATAGATAGATAGATAGATAGATAGATAGACAGACAGACAGACAGACAGACAGACAGATAGACAGACAGACAGACAGACAGACAGACAGACAGACAGATAGATAGATAGATAGACAGATTGATAGATCGATAGACAGACAGACAGATAGATAGATAGATAGATAGATAGATAGATAGATAGATAGACAGACGGACAGATAGACAGACAGATAGATAGATAGATCGATAGATAGACAGACAGACAGACAGACAGATAGACAGATAGATAGATAGATAGATAGATAGATAGATAGACAGACAGACAGATAGATAGACAGACAGACAGATAGATAGACAGACAGACAGACAGATAGATAGATAGATAGATAGATAGATAGATAGACAGATAGACAGACAGATAGACAGACAGACAGACAGATAGATAGACAGACAGATAGACAGACAGACAGATAAGCTTTTCAGTCAGCCTGCAGCAGCAGTAGTTTCTGTTGTTGTCCTCTCTGGGCTCTATCACTGTGATATCAGAGGGGTTTAAGTGCAGTAAATGATCAGAGCTCAGAGAGACAGTGGACTGGAGAGAGATTGTGTCTCTCCATAACAGCCAGCAACAAAAGAAGCTGTAATTTAGCACAGTGAAGACACTATCTATCTATCTATCTATCTATCTATCTATCTATCTGTCTGTCTGTCTGTCGATATGGATATGTTTGCACCAGCTCTGCAATTCAGCACTCCAATAAATAATGTCACATTTATTTATAGCACTTTATACAACAGATTGTTAAAAAGCAAACAGCTTTATGGTATTAAACATGAGAAAAAGAGTCAGTGTCTCTTTCGATTAGAATTACAATTTCAGTTTCAACTATGAAGATTTGCACCTCAAAGAAGGCGGAGCCTCAGAGCCACACCTACCTATTACATAATCGCCATGGACCAATGGTAGTATGAAGGTGTTTACCAGCCGGAGCAAACTTTTCCAGAAAGATTGCTTTGGCAAGCTGTTTTGTACTTTGTTTTGGCCTGATTTTGTTTGAAATGTCACACCAGTTCATTCTTTGATTTTGCTTAAAGTATATCAGGCCTTAACTGTCTGTCTGCCTATTTATCTCTCTGTCTGTCTCTCTGATTATATCAGTGTCCATCCATCCATCCATCCATCCATCTCACTTTATCTCCATGTGGTTTGTCTGTATTTTTTTGGATGTCTGCCTGACTGTTGTCTTTATCTCCGTCTCTATGTTTGTCTGTCTGTCTCTCAGCAGCAGCAGCTCCAGCACCTGTCTCACCACACTCCAGGTATCCCTCTCACTCCTCACCCTTCAGGTTTGTCTCTGGGTGGCACATCAGGGCTGCTGGCCCTCACTGGGGCTCTGGGAGTCTCCGCCCACCTGGCTAACAAGGACGAACGCAACCACCTTGACCCTGAGCACCTACGAGGTGAGAGTCTGTCTGACCTGTGTTACTCTACATGCATTTTTAATCTCACAGATACATGGGGTTATTAAATGACTTAGAATTAAAGACTTAATAGCATAAATAAATTAAATTAAAAATAATAATAAATTAAATATCTATATTTAATTTAAAATATAGAATATTTATATTTAATTTAAAATAAATAGATTAAATCAAATTATTGTATGAAATAAATCCATTTATTCATTCAATTTAAATGCATAAATTAATAATAATAATAAATTCTATATAAATAATAAAGCTTTTCTGACCTAACTAAACAAAATGAAACCTAAATTGTGAGCATTAGGTTGGTAATGGATCTTGATCTTTGTATTTTATCATTTTCATTTTGCTTATGGATTTTAAGTTTGCTTTATCGCAATTCTTCATCAACAGTGCACAAACAGTTCACAAATATTAACAGTTGTGACCAATTAACTTCCACCATGATTTTTTAGTTGACACACCCCCCAACTAGTTTGGTAAGAAACTTTCATTACGGCACCGTCCCATGTGCACATATCTATTAAATACGATTCTTCTGACATTAAAGGGAGCATTACAAGAGAGTGATGGAGCAAAAGTTGGCCTAAGAAAAACAAAGTGGAAGACAGATAGCGAGAAAGAGGGTGTGTTGAGTTGGTAGATTGGACATACTTCTGAGAAGCCTTGAAGCTCTGATAGACTGAAGGCCAGAGGGGCGACTTGTTCAGGGAGCTCAATACAATGGATGTATTTTTATTGCACCCTGACTGGATTTTTCAGCATGACCTTGGCTTGCTATGGAATTGTTGTTATTATTATCTAGACTGACGTCAATCCCCAACCCCTCCTTCTCTTTCTGTCTCTCTCTCTCCTCCGCTCCCAGAGGGTGCGCCCAGCAGGGTGAGTATCAAACTTGTGTGTTTGTGTGTGTATATGTGCCTCCACCCCACTGACTTTGATAAATGATTCCAAATACAGAGTCCTTTAAAGAGAAGTACGGATTATGAAATCTGACCGACCTTTCAGGACTCTCTAAACAGCACTGTTCCTGCCCTCTGCCATTAGCACTGAGAAAAAGCGTTCATTCTGTACTTTTGATATAACAAACCATAATTCTCTGTCATTTGGTTGAATCACAGTTAGCCTTAAAGGAGCAGTCCAACCAAAAATGAACCTTGCTAGCTGATTCTCTTACCATCATGTCATTCCAAACTCCTATAATTTGTATAATCTGCAGAGGGTAACATTTTCACCAAATAACAATTTAAAAGCTTTGCAAAAATGTGTTCAGGAGATTTGGAATATAACGGAAATTCACAGCATTTCATTTTTGGGTTTACTGTCCCTTTAAAAGTTTTCGTTTTCCTTTAAAGGGATAGTTCCCTCTCATTATTTACTCACCCTCATGTCATCCCAAAACAATATGACTTGTATGAGCTGCAGAGGGCAATTTTTTCAGTGAATAACAACTTAAATTTAAGTCTTTAATCACACAAAGCTATAATATGGCTTCAGGAGACTTGTAATATAGCATGCGAGTCATATAAACTACTATTACGGTGCTTTTATGTCATTTAAATTACGGAAAATAGATGTTTGAAGGTACTTCCAAATAAAGGCAAATAAATAATGACAGAATTTTCATTTTTGGGTTTTGTCTCTTTAAGAGTTTGATTTGAAGAAAAAAAAAAAAAATAGAGAGAACTCAGGAGAAAGAGTCATAACAGTCAAATTCTTTGAGATGATTTCTTGTTGCTGACTATAGAGGAAGAAAATGAGGGAGTCATGGAAAGGTCTAAGCGAGGGGGAGTGAAAAGAGAGAGAGCTGTATTGGAGAAAACAGGTTTGTTTGAGAGAACTGGGCTTCTTTGTGCACTTTTTCTCATCTCAGTCCAAAGCACTTCCTGTTTGGCTCATAAAACTGCACCGTTGCAGAAAACAAAGTTGTTTGAAGTCACTGATCTGAGACCGGTTTTGCTGTACTCCTCGTAATGATGAAAGTTGAGAGACGGACCGTTGACACTGGATGGTGACTGAATGTTTTGGGCTAATTCAGTGGTCATCGCCATCCCGAAGGATGATTATTATTGCAAAATAGTGCAGGAGTTAGCTTTAAAGGAATAAAACAGCCAAAAATGAAAAGTCTGTCATCATTTACTCACATTTTTTCCATACAGTGACCTTTCTTAATGACCAAATACTAAAATTTACCTTTAAAATCCCTTCCAAGGCAGTTCTCAAGTCAAATATGACGCAGGTTTGACATCATGACGTTTGGTTAAGAGACACTTGAGAAACAATGACATTTGTTGTTATTGACTTCCAACACAAAGCGATCATCATATGGACTCAGAACAATGAACAATTCTGTGAACTTTGCACAACCTTAGCATTTAGTCGGAGATGAGACTGTGTGTGTGTTTATGCTGTGTTTTCTGTCTCTATAGAGTAAATCAGTGTCGTCAACTGACAGTCAGGCAGCGGAGGATCGTCAGGGTCCTTCAGGGGTGTATCCCTCACAGGCCAGCAGTGATGCCAAACGGAGACGGTGCGATGAAAAAGACGTCCTCCCGTCTCACTACGTATGTTCTGTCACATGACGATGACATCATACTTGTCTCATTCCCCCAATTAACTAAACGAGTGTTACATTGACAGTCCTAGTTTAAATGTTAGTATATACATTCCATACTCCTTTGTAGATAGAGCCTTTTTTTGTTTTCTAAAAAAAAAAAAAGTCCCAAAATGTACACAACTGTAAAAAAAAAAATCACATAATGTAAATAATTTTTCACAGAATAAGAATATGTGAATAACTCAACTCAATTCAAAAATGTCAGATAATATATATATATGTATGTACAATTATTTAATTAATTATAAATAATTTAAATGTAATTAAATAAAATGTATATTATATAATATTAGTATTATAAGTAATAAATAAAAATAATAAATATAATTTTAAAATATAATTATACAATTATATTTTTATATAAAAATATATACATTTATATTATATTATATTTTAATAAAAACTTATGCCTAATGTATAGGTAAAATCTTTTTTATATTATAATTTTTTAATATAGGTCATTATGCTCAACAAAGCATCAGGTGTATTGTTTACCAAATGCACACATGTAGGATGTGACCATCCGGGCGGGTATAATTAGGGGGATGATGTCACTATAGGGTGATGGCAATAGGAACATCAGGCCATGATCACATCAAAGCCCTGTTGCTATGGTAACTAAGTGCGTTGTCACCCCCTGATTCCCAGAGATGGGCGAAAGAGGAGAGTGAGATGAGTGTGAGCTGTGTGAGAGCGATGGACAAGGTGGTGGTGGTGGGGTGGGGATCTCCCCTACTGTGATTGGTGAAATTACACACAAAGGGAGTGGAGCGGAAGGAGCAGAAAAAGGACACTGCAATATTGTACATGTATCTGATAAATATCCCATAGGGGTATATATTTTTGTGCCTGTCAGGGGCGTGTTTAGGTTATTGGGGGCCCTAAGCAAATCTCCGGTAGGGGCCCCTATAAGCACCACCACACCACTAATGCACTAATGCAGTATGCATCTGATCTAAGCTACATGTAATTGAGAGCATTCTGAAACAATGCTTATGTGTGTGTTATCAACATGTCAGTTTATTATAAGCAACACAAGACTTTAACAGCCAATGACATTTACAACTGGAGAGACTGGACTGATTTTCTCAGCCAGTCAAGAGCTACATTTAGCCTTAGATGTTATATGAATATATTGGTCCCTGGATCATAGGTTTTATCAGCTGGCAATTTTCAGTGCACATTTAAGAGTGCAAGTTGCAACTATTATTAACAATGGAAAGATGAGGCTTATCAGTATGTCACAATATCACAATGTTTGGACTTTGTTTTCTGTTTATTTCCTGCCAGTCTGTCATTCATTTTGATTCACAATCTTGCAATTCGAGTCAATATCAGTTATTTTGGATATATATCAGGTAGGCTACAGTACATGGCAAATGTTCTCAAGAAAAAAAAAAATCTCAATTAATGCTATAATGCTATAATACACATGAGAATCTGTTGGTACTACATTAATATTGAACGTTAAAATCAACCAATTTGTTTAAACACTTAAATTACTTAAGGACATTTTTATAATAATAAAGTTATAATAGACCTACTAACTTTAAAATTATTTCTACTCCAATTCGTTTTTTTAAATATAGCCTAAACATTTAAATGGTGGCTGTCACCTTGATGGATTTATTCAAACATGCATTATGTTATGAAGAACATTAAAAATTATATAATATGGTGCATATATTTAGCTACCCAGATAGCAACATTGTGTCGGCCCAGATCCGGTCCACATCTGGCACATGTGGCATGATGATCTGGCCCACATGCTGCACTGAATTACAGCCCTTGTGTGGGCCGCTTCTGTTTACCAGATCTGGGCCACAAGCAGGCCACAGCAACGCCACATGTCAGCCAAGAGCAAAGAAATAAACCTAAACTGGACCTTATCTGAGCCACAAAAGCTGTGTATATTAAATACAGAGTCATCTATATTTTATTAATAAGCCTGTTATCAAGCAGAATCACTGAAGGAAAGAAGAGAATAGAAAAAGAGATGAGCAGAAACACAAGAACTGACTTCAGCCACAGTCTAAGATGAAATCATCTGAAGATAAAAGACATTAAATCTCTCAAGATCTGATTAAACAACTCCACAAACAGCATTACCAGCTTCACTTATTACTAACCAGATTGACTTTATTTTTGTTTGACGTTTACAGTTCTTTCTGAGAATTAACAGTGGTTTAACTCTGTTTCATTTGAAGTCACCATAGCTGTGATTAGTGTTTCCATTAGTAAGCCTCTTAACTCTTATATGTTTGTCTTTTTTGGCTGCTGTGAAAGTGTTTGTTAAACACATTTGTAGCAGCAAAGGAAGCTAAAGCAGAATGATATCATGAGATGATGGTTGTCTGTTGATGGTTTTATAATCATCATGAAATAATATAATTTCTTTTAAATCAATTGTGTTGTGTTATTAATGCATTTAGATTATAAATCCTGTGTTGCTACAGCATGACATCCTGCAGCAATCAGATTTTAACAAATATGAGTGCACAAAAGTTTGTCTACCATGACACACACAGACATCAACAATCAGCACATGACTCTCAGCAATGGTGACAATCAACGAAATATTCAGATAATCTGATCAACTCTGGACATCACAAAAAAGCTACTAAATGTCACAACAAAAACAACAGCAAAAAATAAAAGCAAATATTTACAGTTAAAATAATAGTGCAGTTCAGCTGCATAATTTATTCATGCTGCAATGCATGCTGGGTGTTTTGTACTATGCTGGTACCCAGCATGCATTGCAGCATGGCACTTTTGTTTGTCACCATTGTTGAGATTCATACGCTGATTCTTGATATCTGTGTGTGTCGTCATAGAGTAACTTTCGGTGCTCATGTCTGTTAAAGTCTTCTAACTGATTGCTGTAGGGTTTGTAGTGTAAATATATCAATGACACAACACAATTTTTCAAATGACATCAGGCTATTTTATGATGACTACAGAACAATCAACATACAACCATCATCACCTGATGTCATTTCACTTTAGCTCCCTTTCTACTGCAAACGTGTTTAATAAACACACTTTCACAGCAACCAGAAAAGACAAACGTATAATAAGAGTTAAGAGCCCAACTAATGGAACAACTAATCACCATCATGTGACTTCAAATGAAACACGAAATGAAAGTTGAACCACTGTTAATGCTCAATAACAGCTTTTGTAGATGTCTAACAAAGTCAATCTGGTTAGTAATAATTGAAGCTGGTAATGCTGTTTATGGAGTTGTTTAATCCTCTGTTGAGATCTTGAGAGATTTAATGTCTTTCATCTTCAGTTGATTTCATCTAAGATGACTCTATATTTAATATACACAGATTTTGTGGATCAGATAAGGTCCAGTTTAGGTTTATTTCTTTGCTCTTGGCTGACATGTGGCATTGCTGTGGCCTGCTTGTGGCTCAGATCTGGCAAACAGAAGCGGCCCACACAAGGGCTGTAATTCAGTGCAGCATGTGAGCCAGATCATCATGCCAGATGTGGGCCAGATCTGGGCCAACACAATGTTGCTATCTGGGTAAATGCTCCTCTCTAGAGTTAATTTTTCTAGCTGACTAACGAGTTTATGGTCACTGAATATGTTTGTTCTGAGGTAAACGTGATGTTATGTATGTTTGTTTGTTTACTAGCTTTCTTAACGTTTTTCCGCGGTTGAACACTGAGTAAGCGATTACACGAGACATGATATGGATTTCGGTAAATTGTTCTGTATCTTTTAACATACCTTTAGATGTTCATTCATGTTTATTTCACGCTGTAACTAGTATTAAAGGGGAGGAGGGGATCAGTTCACGTGCGCGTCAGGCTGCCGCTTCTCTTGACTTGAAATAAGGCTAAAGAGCACCAAATCCATATCCTCGCGCTTTTTTAAGTGGTTATATGGAAATCCTTGTCTTTTCCTAGTGGGTATAAGGCATATACCTGCGTATTACGTAGACTACACCATCGCGGGGCCCCACGCAATTGCGTGCTTTGTGTGGTGGGTAAACACGCTACTGGTGCCTGTGTGTCGTCTAACACCATCCTTCTCATGCCTGTTGTCTTTTAGGACAGTGACGGAGACAAGAGCGAGGACAATCTTGTAGTAGATGTCTCAAATGAGGTCAGTTCACACGCACTGCTAATTTAACATTACTAAGAGTCTGTACTTACAATAGTTCTGTCAATCGATTTAAAATTTTAAATAAATTAATTAAATGATATGCTGATTAATTAATAAAATGATCTACATATATCAATATTTGCCACCAAATAAAGATGAAGACATTATTGTGGTAAACACAATTGAATAGACAAAATACAAAAAGTAGGTTTAGTTGATACATTGTTTATAATACGTACAACTGCAGCAGCGGAGGACTATTATTCTGCTGTGCGGAACTGAGGAAGAACCGATGATGGCACGGTTTGATCTCCAGCTGACAAATCAACAGAAAGGGGCATTTAATTCCCGCCCACATGTAGAAATTGAATATTCAAGTTGTTTATTCATTTTTCTACCTATGAAGGAAAAAACAAAAAATTAAGCTGAATTCTTGTTTTTTGTTTTGTTTTTTTAAACTAAAAAATTAAAAAAAGGAGCCATTTTCTAAAAAAAAAAAAAAACGATTCAATGAATGATACACAGATTTTTTTATCACAGTGAATTTTTTTTGTTGATTTTTGTGTTTGTTGTGTTGTTTTGTTTTGTTTTGGTTTGTGTTTTTTGTTTTAGTTTGGTTTTGTGTTTTGTTTTGTTTTGTTTTGTTTTGTTTTGTTTTGTTTTGTTTTGTTTTGTTTTAGTTTGGTTTTGTTGTTTTTTGTTTTCTTACTCCACATCAAAATTGACCTGCTTTGCTTTTTTTAATTCATGCTCCTGGTCTTATTTTGCACAATTAATCAGTTCATTCATTCAGCATATTTTTGCCAAAAAAAGTTAGTCTTCATAAACATTAATCAAAATGCAATAACGTTCTCTGCCTGTGAATATCAAACCAAGTCATTACTGGAAACTATAATATCATAAAGACTTGGGCCAGACCACACACAACACACTAGCATTGTAGTCTTTCACTGACGTTAATCTTAATGATGTATTTGTATTTGATTGTAGAACAGCACCAACAAATGCATTTCATCCTGAAAAAAAAACTCATTCTTTATTATTATTTCTATGCAATTATCATCCATTTCAAGGTAAATCATTACAGCTCTGTTTCTCAATTACTGGATAAATATTGAACATCACTCATATTTATTAAACTGCATTCATTCAGTAATTGCTGATAATATCACACAGGCAAATCAGGATTGTTTTCAGCTGCAGAGCGAGTGGAGTCAGCGCTATGCTTTTATAATCATTAAGTGACCCCGCTGCATAATTAACACGTTTAAAAACATAAAAATGATCTGAATTCCTGCAATATCCCACACCAAGGTTTCAACTAGGACCTCTCAGCACTGTTTTGTCATTTACTGTTGAGTAAACATGGGGTGGCATAGTGAGAAATTTGATTGAATGGATGAGGCCTTGTTTTGTTGAATTCCAGGTTAACAGATTAATGAAGGCAATCCCTATTAACTCATGCCTCAACATCTAAAATGTAAAAATATCACATATCCAAACCGAAGCAAAATGCACTCAGGCTCTTGACTCTCCTTAACTCCTTCATTGTTTTCAGGAGCCTTCCTCTCCCATAGGCAGTGCCCCTCTGTCTCCTCATGGGAATGGATTGGACCGAGCCCCAAGCCTGAGGAAAGAGCTCCCAGGATCCCCCAGTCCCCCACCGGCCTCCCCGCCACACAGCCCACCCCCTGGCAAAAACAAGGACACCATACAAGTAAAACACTTTTCTTAGATGCCTAATATGCCAGAATTCCCACAATATCCATTTTAAAAATGTCAAAATTCATATCAGTGTTACTATATATTATTCAACATTATGACAAATAATAGCATCTGTCTTTTGATTCTATTGACAGACAGAAAAATCTCAGTCGCCCTCTTCTAAATCAGGCAATTCCTCTCCCTCTCACCATGACCCTCTCACCCCTGGTCCACCCGGCCCACCCGGGCCCAGCACTTCCTGTTTACGCCTGGTCAACAAAGCTGCCTCCTCGGCAGACTCTCTGGGTAAGACGTTGTCTGTTTGCGTTTACAGCAAACACAATTCAATGAAAATAATTGTTTAATTGTGTATTCTGTAGCTCTGCGGAGTCCCTTGACTATGACGCCTGGTTCTTACCCGGCTCACTTCGGGGTGGTATCCCACGCTGGGCTTAACGGAGAGCTGGCCAGCCCAGGCGGGTTCGGAGGCTCACTCACCCTCTCGCCCCAAATCAGTGCTGCAGCCAGTGCCTACACACGCAGCCCTATGGTAACTGTGTTTCTGAATCTCTTACAGTTGTCAAAAGTGTACTGAAAAGTACTTTAAACTTTACTGAAGAATACTTTCCTCTACAGGTAGCATATGAATCACGTTCACATCTTAGGCCCTCAGGGCTGTCCTCTTCACTCCCTGGCTCCACCGGTGGCAAGCCGTGAGTTTCTTCTCTTTCTTTTACCTCCCTCTGTTTTAAAATGGAGTTGCACAGCGATGGCCAGCGTATCAACTGTTAGTCCAAAATAGTGCTGCTTTTGTTTGCTGCTCTTGTAATACAATCTCCTCTCGAGCCCCCTGCTGACTGCTATGGCGAGAAAAACACTTGAATTCAGGCAAACATCCTTAAGGCAGCAAATTATTGCTGCACCCACTGAATGACACATACACAAACATGCAAACTTCTAGTAATTATGTTGTCAACTTCTTAAGTACTTAAGGTTTGAATCAGCTCCTATTCTTATTTCAAATGAGTCCTTTTAACATTTAATTTTTGATCCTCAAAGTCCACTTATAATGTTAGTTGCAGTTCATTGCACCAAAAACAGTCTTAATTTAGTTTTTTATGACCATTTTCTACCCTCTAACTGACCTTTAGACATAAACTTAGCATTTTTTGTCCATACAGTGAAAGTGACTTTCATTCATTGTGTGGACAAAAACATCCTTCAAAATATCTTTTTTGAGTTAACTACCATTTTAACGTCCACCTTATTCCCGCTCGCAGTGCTTACTCGTTCCATGTGAGCGCAGATGGTCAAATGCAGCCGGTGCCCTTCCCTCCTGACGCCCTCCTCGGCCCTGGCATCCCGCGGCACGCCCGTCAGATCCACACCCTCAGTCATGGAGAGGTGGTGTGCGCAGTCACCATTAGCACCTCCACGCGTCATGTCTACACCGGCGGGAAAGGTTGTGTCAAAGTGTGGGACATCAGCCAACCGGGCAGCAAGAGCCCGATGGCCCAACTGGACTGTTTGGTGAGATCTGCATCATGTGAAACTCCTTATAGTTGGTATTTGCCATCCTAGATGGACTTAATAATATGTTTACCCTTTCGTCCAATCAGAATCGAGACAACTACATCCGATCGTGTAAGATTCTCCCAGATGGACGGACCTTGATAGTTGGGGGTGAAGCCAGCACGCTGTCCATCTGGGACTTGGCCACACCCACTCCACGAATCAAGGCCGAATTGACGTCCTCGGCTCCGGCCTGCTACGCTCTGGCCATCAGTCCCGACAACAAGGTCTGCTTTTCCTGCTGCAGTGATGGAAACATCGTGGTCTGGGACCTGCACAACCAGACGCTCGTCAGGTATCTAAACACTCCTGCTGGTGAGATCGACCATGTTCTTCTTCCTGAGGTCATGTGACGTTCTTGTGTCACCCTCCGCAGGCAGTTCCAAGGCCACACAGACGGAGCCAGCTGTATAGATATTTCCAATGACGGGACCAAACTGTGGACGGGGGGTCTGGACAACACAGTGCGCTGCTGGGACCTGAGAGAGGGCCGACAGCTGCAGCAGCATGACTTCACCTCACAGGTACTGCAGCTCAGTGGGAACATAGGAATTGGAGTTGTGTGTGTATATATTTAAAAAAAAAAAAAACCGTGAAAAAAATCATCTCCCTCAGAACACAGTAACAACCACACAGCAATCCCCTTTCAACCACCCAGGACATCCCAGATAGAAATGTTCTAACAACCCCCAAAACACCCTAGCAACCATATAGCAACACCCTAGCAATGCCCTGGCAACCAGCTAGCAATGTCAACTAACAATGTCCCAGTAACCACCCTAAACACCCCAGCAACCATATAGCAACACCCTAGCAATCCCCTGGCAACTACTTAGAACATCCTGGAAAACACATATCAACGCCATAGCAACCAGCTAGCAATGTCAACTTACAGTGTCCCAGTAACCACCCTGAACACCCTAGCAACCACATAGCAACACCCTAGCAATGCCCTGGCAACCACTTAGTACATCCTGGAAACCACATAGCAATGCCATAGCAACCAGCTAGCAATGTCAACTTACAGTGTCCCAGTAACCACACTGAACACCCTAGCAACCACATAGCAACACCCTAGCAATGCCCTGGCAACCACTTAGAACATCCTAGAAAACACATAGCGACGCCATAGCAACCAGCTAGCAATGTCAACTTCCAGTGTCCCAGTAACCACACTGAACACCCTAGCAACCACATAGCAACACCATAGCAATGCCCTGGCAACCACTTAGAACATCCTGGAAACCACATAGCAACGCCATAGCAACCAGCTAGCAAAGTCAGCTTCCAGTGTCCCAGTAACCACCCTGAACACCCTAGCAACCACATAGCAAACACCCTAAAAATCCCATGACAATCACCCAGAACATCTTATAAAACCACATATCAACACCCTAGTAACCAGCTAGCAATGTCAACTAACAATGTTCCCGTAACCACCCAAAACACCCCAGAAACCACATAGCAACATTGTTGCAACCAACTACCAGTGCCCTAGCAACCACCCAGAGTGATGAATGACATGAACTGTTGCATCATACGTAATAAGAAAGAACCATTTTTTAGTAGAGTAAATTCTGTCTTTATATTCCAGTTTTTAGAATTACTTGCTGTCCATTTTAGTTTTTTTATTGAAGTGTTTTTATGTGCACACGCAGATCTTTTCTCTGGGTTACTGTCCTACGGGCGAGTGGCTTGCAGTGGGGATGGAGAGCAGTAATGTGGAAGTGCTGCACGTCTCCAAACCAGACAAATACCAGCTGCACCTTCACGAAAGCTGCGTTCTCTCACTCAAGTTCGCCTATTGCGGTACGAGAGTCACTATGGACATGTTATTGTGCCGCACTTTGAAACTTGTGGTTTCTGAACTACTCCGTGCTGCCCATGCATTTATATGATCCTTTATTATTTATGCCCTATTTAAAATAAATGCTATTTCATAATCTAAGATGGAGAGGACATATTTGTTTCTCTTTCAGGGAAGTGGTTTGTAAGCACGGGAAAGGACAATCTGCTCAATGCATGGAGGACGCCATATGGAGCCAGTATTTTCCAGGTTTGTCCCAAACCCATATGACTTTCTTTCTTCCTTGGAGCACAAACAGAGATGTTTTGTATGTCCTTTAAATGCTGCTATACTATTAACAGAATAAGAGTGCAGTTGTGCGCAGACAGAGAGCTTGTATTTAAAGCAAGACCGTTCTCGTTTTAGATTCAAAAATTATTTCACTCCTGTCTTGACAGTCAGATTTAGCTTGATTGAATATGTCTCATTTTGTCTCTCTCTCTCTCTCTCTCTTAGTCAAAGGAGTCTTCGTCTGTCCTGAGCTGTGACGTGTCCCCGGACGACAAGTATATTGTAACTGGTTCTGGGGATAAGAAAGCCACAGTGTATGAGGTGGTGTACTGAGCGCAGACAAAGACAGACGGATGGATGAACAAAGAGCGCCAAGCATGACACAATCATGGCCACGTGGCAGGCAACCATGGCTCTTCTATTTGCGGTCCTTTCACTCCATCCAGTCACCATAACTTAAGAAATAGAGAAAGGCTTTGTTCGCAATGGCATACTACCATACTACTCATACTATTTATGCAGTATGTAAACTGTGCGCAGTATGAACATTTTCTTTATACATAAAATTCTCAGATGACGCACTACATTAACCAAAATTTCCTGTAAAAACATCTGAGATACTGTATCCCATGGCAATGTGCGCAACTTGACCTCCAGTTTAAAGTCGGCATGAAATGCAAATTCATTTTCTAAATAATCTTATTGTGAATGATTCATCAATGCATGTTTCAGTTTTTTCACCTTGTAATTTTTGATCAAGATGTCATATTTTGTTTCTTTTCGGTAGTTCGAATGTACAATAAATCACAATACGGAAGAAAAGATTTGTTGCCACTTCTAGTACATTGCGACTTAACACAAGACTTGAATTATTTGCATCACATTTTTCATAGACTACAATAAGTGTAATTTAACTTTATTAACAAAGTACACAGTACTCGTTAATTAAACGCAACAATGTAGCATACTACTATTTATCTGAACATTTTTCTGTCCTTATTTTTTTACATTCATTTTTTTAAATTGTATGCAATGTACAGTATATACTGAGAAGTATGCTAGTATTCTATTACGAACATAGCTGTTAATTGGAACAGTCTCCAAGCTAAAAGAGGAAGCCCCACAGACAGCTGGTACTTAGGGAGCTTCTTCTTACAGCAACACCAAAACCAGACAATCATTTCATTAGTCTCAAACTCCCTCCATAAAGAGAGCACAACAATCCCCCCAACCCCCACCAAAGAGAAAAGACAGTTTGGAGGCTCCTGACTCACATTGGAGCTTTTCTGGATGAACACGATATGGGCATACAAACAATTCTCCACTCGCCTATCCAACCCAATTAGACATTCATGTGGCAAATCCCAGTCGAGTTCTCCAACCTGCATTTAATTTCCTTCTTCCACAAGTCAGTGTCTAATGAGGAGCAAGGGTAAATCATGCTGGATTCGTGTGGCAAATATTCACAACCACGACCGTTATAAGTTTTAATTCCTGTGGATTATCATACAGATGTTGTGCTCATTTGTGGTTTAATGCTCATTTTCAAGTCATTAATTATCTTTTAGCTTTGCATAGGGAAATCTTTTCATAATTGCTCTACTTCAGTAAGATGAAGCAATGCATCAGGACCTATAATGCAAATACCTAAAAATTTGAAACTAGTATGATATATACAGCATATAATTAAAAATGTAAAAAGAAATCTGATGTTTAATGCAAAACAATAATTATTGTAATAAAAGTGTGACAAAAAAAAATTATATTTAATCAACGCAGCATGGAAGAGAATGCAATAGTATCTTTATGAGGATAAAATTACTTTCAATGTAACCTTTTCTCAAGTTAGACAGAGAGAAATGCTTGAAAATCTGAGCGGTCCTAAAACAGAGCCCTGATGCACACCATTAAAAAGAAGAGCTGTGGTTGCCAACCTGACGAGGAATGTTCAAGGAGAGACACTACAGAATTCATCTACCACATGCACCAAACATCCTGCTGGATACAGATTTTTGTTTTTTTAATTACAGATTTGTTTTGTTCATTCTTTTGATCTATAAAGCTTTTCTCAGCACTTAGAAAACGGTTGGATGAGTCGAACCGTTTTTGTTTGTGAACTGAAGGAATTGTATCACTAAGTTCTTTCTCTTTTTTATGGCAATAGTAAGCAGTGAAACCACAGTGTTTTGATCAGTCTGTTTATTATCCAGAAAGTGCGGTGTTTTTATTTTTTAAATAGCTGAAAATATGGCTGCCTGCAAACAGTTGCATTTGTCTGTTTCTAGGTAGACCGTCTCTACTGCACGATCTGTCTTTGACATCATGCTATAAAAATATCTGTATCTACCCTTATATAATGCATTATGTTTGTATACTGAGAACAGTGTTCACCGTCAAGGTTTCATTAAAGACTCTGTCGAAAGCCAAGGAACTTTTTTCGAAGGCATTGCTGTGATATCCCTGTAGCACTTCCCATGTGATGTAAAAGACATGTATACATTGACAAATTAAACGTGGTCATCTTTTGAAGTTGTTGCATTCTTGAGAGTGGTTCAATACCAAAGAATAATTCAAAAACTAAAGAAATCATCCAGACCAACTCATGTTTATGCAAATTTATTTACCTATGTAAAATTATTTACAATAACAAATTGTATTCAAATTAATTAAATTAATTTAAAAAGCCATCTTAGCAACATGAACACCAGCTTGGTTACAGTTAACACATTTACAAAATTCTTCATTCACATTTAAATTTAGTATTGTAAAAATTTTACAATTGTAAATAAAATTTGCATAAGTATGGATTTTGGGGTCTGCATATTTCTTAAGCTTTTTTTTTTTTAATAAGCCTTCAAAATGGGTAAACAAGCTGGGATACCAGAAAGTATTTTTACATTGTAATTCATTTATTGGATTTATTTACTATGTGCATCATTATGCAGGGTTTCTTTATTCATTAGAAATTACATTTTAAACTATAAATTAATGCAAGTGTCTTTTGGCTTTTAAAGAGCTTTATTTACAGTTCATACATACCAAGTTTGCGACCAAACAGTCAAAATAATTTTCAACATGCTCCAACATACAGTATTCACGTGATAGGACATTAACTGAGTGTCTTTGTAGCCATTTCCCTGAAGTCAATGAAACACTAAAATCCAGAGCCTTGTTGTCCTACATCATAGAGTCCATCATCTTATACATCATCCATACAATCATAACACAGAGCCGAGATCAGGTCAGCTTTTAGAAAACGATCAATGAAGAAGTCTTAGGCCAGTCCTTAAGGTCTCATCATAATTCATTCATCCACTGCGGCTCCATAATCGTCCATTTCCGTGAAAATTCCGAAGGCTAAAAAAATAAGATTTCTTTTACTACTATATTCACTACAGAGGTTTCATCTTGTTTAAAAAAAAAAAAGAAAAAAAGAAAGAAAGAAAGAGAGAACAAGAAAAGAGGAGGTCTTTGGAGAAATTCCATGTTTTTGAAGCTAGACTACCAGCTTTCCTCACAGCATTAAAAAAACAACAAGGTCAGTTCTGAAGATCCACCATTCAATCCTGGAGTTGAAAAGTACAGCCGTCCTGCTGTCTCAGAGTCCATATTCATGTCCACGTCACACCTTTTGTCTCCCAACTCGGAGACAAAATAACGATGAATCTGCTCTCCTCAATCCAATCAGTTTTTTCGTTTTATGAACAGCATTCTGAACACATTCAGTTTAGTAAATGACTTCATACACAGTAGCCTTCTTATCTCCTGAGCCAGTGACAATGAACTGGTCGTCAGGGGAGATGTCACAGCTGAGGACGGATGACGATTCCTTAGACTAGGGACAAAAACAATTAGAGAGTTCGTTCAGGTGTTAGATAACATTTCTAATCAGTGTTTGTCTTCTGTATCCTGATAAATAGGACACATAAAAATGCTATTCAACAAACATTCATTTCTGACACATTAGGGCAATGTCAAAGTCTCCATGATACTTACAAAAATGTCATTTAAATTATCAGTTAAACTGTGCTACAACAATAAGCTATTTGATACTGATAACAATGCTGGGGAAGCTAATCTGAGTAGCTTGTAGTTTGGAAAGCAGCACAATACCTGGAATATGCTTGATCCATATGGAGTTCGCCATGCATTCAGTAGATTATCTTTGCCTGTGCTTACAAACCATTTACCTGCAAAAGTTAAAAGTAAGATTTTATGCATAGTTTCATTTTTTTCAATTTTTTCTAACACTAAATGATCATTTTCTTCATTTTTAAGTTTTAAGGGAACAAAAAATGTCCAAACATACCGCAGTAGGCGAACTTGAGTGAGAGAACGCAGCTTTCGTGAAGGTGCAGCTGGTATTTGTCTGGTTTGGAGACGTGCAGCACTTCCACATTACTGCTCTCCATCCCCACTGCAAGCCACTCACCCGTAGGACAGTAACCCAGAGAAAAGATCTGCGTGTGCACATAAACATTGTTTAATGCTAAAAATCATCATAATTCTTCCCCATTTCAATCTTCGAACAACAACAGAATCTCCTGATCTGGTCTTCACGCATTGAGGCTACGTCCACAATTACTCTGGGCATATTTGAAAACTGCACTTTTGTTTAAAAGCTCTCTCTGTCCACACTAGCGTTTTTGAGCATTTTCCAAAAGTTGCTCGTCCACAAGGAAATGTATGAAAATGCTTAAAATCACCTTGCTGTGCATGCGTAAAACAAATGCTCACTGAGATGATACCGACAGACCAGACAATGTTCTCATGCTATTCTTCTGACAATCATTTTATTACCAAAATATCCCACCACTCAGTGGTGCATCCAGTTCACACTCAAAATCACCAGACCATGGCTAAATGCGAAATCACACTTCCCTATTCAATTGCGCATCCAACTTTACTATTCCATGAGATGTCCATACGTAAAAACTGAACTACACACATTCATACTATATACAATGTATTCTTTTAACAGTCACAAAGTATTTACTTGTTGAAAAGACAACTTCGAACACATCCCTGGTATGGTCTAAAACACAACTGTCATGTTTTGCCGTAGGACAGCAATTATTCTTCTCAGGAATGTAATATGAAGATTGCACAAAGATTTATCTTTAGCAACACTATGAAAGTGAAGAGCAGGCACAACAATACTGGTACAAGCATAGATATCAGGTATAATGTGCATCACATGACTAAACTTGCATCATCGTTTTTGAATACCTGTTTCCACTGTCCACACTACAACGCAAAAATGGCATTTTTAAATGTATAGGTTTTCACTAGACAAAGACGCTGTCTCAGTGTGGACGAAAGGCTAAAATGTACAGAAAAAGATTTTTCAAATTTATCCAGATTAATGTTCAGAGTTGCAATGAAGCTCTTCAAATGCTCAGTACCTGTGAGGTGAAGTCATGCTGCTGCAGCTGTCGGCCCTCTCTCAGGTCCCAGCAGCGCACTGTGTTGTCCAGACCTCCCGTCCACAGTTTGGTCCCGTCGTTGGAAATATCTATACAGCTGGCTCCGTCTGTATGGCCTTGGAACTGCCTGCGGAGGGTGACACAAGAACATCACATGACCTCAGGAAGAAGAACATGGTCTATCTCACCAGCAGGAGTGTGTAGATACCTGACGAGCGTCTGGTTGTGCAGATCCCAGACCACGATGTTTCCATCACTGCAGCAGGAAAAGCAGACCTTGTTGTCGGGACTGATGGCCAGAGCGTAGCAGGCCGGAGCCGAGGACGTCAATTCGGCCTTGATTCGTGGAGTGGGTGTGGCCAAGTCCCAGATGGACAGCGTGCTGGCTTCACCCCCAACTATCAAGGTCCGCCCATCTGGGAGGAGCTTGCATGAGCGGATGTAGTTGTCTCGATTCTGATTGGACGAAAGGGTAGACATTATTTAGTCCAACTAGGATGCCATATACCAGGGGTATTCAAATGGTGGACTGTATTCAAATGGTTTCATCCAGACCGTGGGACATAATTGCGTTATTTTACCGTTTCTACAGATTAAAGTGAGCAGCACGTCAAAACAACAGATGACTCTTGACAGTTTAACTACACCAGGTTTGTGACAAATTAATGCCTTTAGACGTTTTTTTTTCTCCCCATATAATTAGTATTTTATCAGCATATTAAGAGCATTTCATAATAAACAATGTAATAATTTGGAAAATTATTTAGAGACGGCAATGGCAGACAGAAAAAAATTTTTTTGAAATTACTAGTTAAATTTGTTTTGTGCTCATGATGGGAGTTTTGATTATGATTTTATGATTATGAGATTATGTACATTGTTTTTAGTAGTTTATTACTTTGAGCAAAATATAAAAATGGTCAATACTTTTTTTAGGAGGTAAACCCTGCACCCCCAGTATGTTTTCTCAGTCCCAAGGCCTTCTATGAGCCATACATGTAGGTGTTCAAAAGTTAAAAAAAAAATAAATAAAAAAAAAAAAAAATAATAATAATAGCCTGATAAAACATCTGATCTTAACTTTTTTATATTCATACACAGTTGGGAGAAATTTTTACTTTTTTTGGTAAATATTGGTAAAAATTCTTAGACATCACTGATTTGGCTCTCAGGGCCCAAGATTCTCATCTTTGATGATTATTTTGAGTGTTTAGGACTTTGTTTAAAAAAAAAAAAAAAAAAAAAAAGTACTACTACAGCTGCCCCAATGGAAATGTATAACCGTTCCAAAAGAGTATTGTCCAGACTACAAGGACAGTTTCACATGATGCAGATCTCACCAAACAGTCCAGTTGGGCCATCGGGCTCTTGCTGCCCGGTTGGCTGATGTCCCACACTTTGACACAACCTTTCCCACCGGTGTAGACGTGACGCGTGGAGGTGCTGATGGTGACCGCGCACACCACCTCTCCATGACTGAGGGTGTGGATCTGACGGGCGTGCCGCGGGATACCAGGGCCGAGGAGGGCGTCAGGAGGGAAGGGCACCGGCTGCATTTGACCATCTGCGCTCACGTGGAACGAGTAAGCACTGCGGGCGGAAAAGACAATTTCAGTGAACGCTAAGAGTGTTCACACTGGAGCTTTTGGAACTGAGTGCATTTGACATCATCAGTCAAACAATGAGGAATTGGCACTGGAAACTTACGGTTTTCCAGAAGCTGCTGGCTGCAGGCTAGCAGGTAACCCTGGTACTCTCATATGAGGGTGAGGAGACTCATAGCCCACCTTGGAAAGTAAGTGGAGCAATGAGATTAAATTGTAAAGGCACAAGGAAAATGTCGGGTTAACTTATTTTTTCCCTCACCACAGGTGAACGTCCATATCCAGCCGCGGCTGCAGCAGCGGCGGCAGCAGCAGCAGCAGAGCCATTCATCTGAGGGGAGACGAGGTGGAGACCGGCACCGTATCCCGCTGCTCCCGCCAACTCCCCATTAACTCCCGGGGGAGGAAGCCCAAATGCACCAGGGGGGTACGCGCCCTGCACAGCCAATGGGTTCCTCAGACCTAATGCTAAGAAAGCCAGAAATGGGGGGAGCAGAGATATGGAGGTTTGTCTCAGTGGTGAAGCACTTAAGTAATAATTAATAAATACTTGCTGTAAGCAAGTAATAATTTAATAATTGTCAAATGGAACAGAAAAAAAGTTTTAAAAAACTTCTTTGAAATTGATTTTGTACATAGATTTTTTTGTGGTAAAAATTCTCTTTAACAAATATCATAAATTAATTTATAAATATTACATTTATAGAGAGTCACGCCATGCCATTGGTTAAGATAAGCTTTTTTAAGATATTTTTTGGAGAAACAATAAAAGATAAACAGAGCAATTACAAGAGGCCCTAATTTATTTAATTTCTCTTGAAAATTAATAAACAAACGTTCAAGCTTTCATCAAATTTCATCCTTTTGAGGCTTTTTCTTCCTTATGATATAAAGACAGTTGGGCCACACTTACATTTTTTACGTTATGCCCTCAAAAATGATAATGAATTTTAATTCAGAAATTAAAAACATGTTCATCAAAGAAGTGGTTCATTCATGTCATTGTATGTATGAACTGCATTTTTAATGCATTTTTGAATAAATAGATCCTGACCCTTTAATATCATTCTCAGGAATGCTAAAATTACACAGCCTCCAAGGACAGGAGCTCAACACCATGATACAATTAAAACAAGACATCCTTTCAGAAACAGGAAGACCACTACTGCCCTCTGCTGGCTGACAAGCTGCCAACCCTCAATAAAGACATTCAAACCTGGTTGAGCTAAATACTCAAATTCATTCACTAAAGCCTTGGACTATCAGGATAACAGAATTCTACCAAGAGGGTCAACGCCTGGCTTCCCAGGAACGGGGCGAAACTGCGGAGGAACGCTGGGGCCTGGAGTGGACGACTCCTGGGACATGGGCGTGCCAGGCTTCATCCCTGGAGTGCTGGACTTCTCTCTCTGCAAGGTTAGGGAACACATTTACACACATTAATTATTCAGGAAAGGTATATAGTCAATGAAAAAAAGATGCAGCGGTAGTCGAACTCAAGCGGGAACTGTCCGTTTTTGCATTTTTAGGAGACTGACAGCAAAAGCAAGGAAAGAGATGTGCTTTGCAGCAGAAGGTGTGTGCAGGTGAGAGAAACAGTATTGAGACACTTTAGTTTGGGGGAGGGAAAAGAACTTGTTTGCTAAATGAGCAATGCATTTGTTTAACATCAAACAAACATGTTTGTGTGCATTTTCGAGTAATATATGTACCGGCGGAGGCTCCTTGCTGCGCGAAGGGGAAGCAGCACTGCTGGAGGAAGCCAGCGAGGTCGGACTGGCCTGGGGCAGAGGCTCCTTACGGGAAGGAGGGAGTTTATCTAATCCATTCTCTCTGGAGGAGTATGACTGCACACTTCTTGGAGAAGAAGGGTCCTGAGGGAATGCAGTGCACATGATGATTTAATCAGGGAAAACATGGCCAACCTTGTTGTAAAGTTTCTCATTCTTTAACACAAACCGACCTCGTCAACGACCAAATTGTCATCGCTCTTCTCCGCGTCGCTGCCCTGAAAGAGAAAACGCCTCAGAGTTGAGCGTGTGTGCTTAAATCAAATAAAGATCATGTCTATGATTCACAAAAGGACGACGTAAATATAACACCATTAGAACACTTACGTAGTCAGTCATAAACTCCTTCTCATCTGCTTTTCTCTTTTTTCCGTTGCTGAGGTAGTCTGAAGGCCTGCCTTTGTCTCCGTTTGAGAGTGAACTCTGAGAGGGGAAGAGAAAGATGAGAAAATGAGAGTGGAAAGGGAGAACGGCGGAGTAGGAGACAGAGGATGTGCGTTTAAGTGTGTGTGTGTGAGCCAGAAGAAAGAGATAATGATGTAGGAGACGAGGGATAAATCAAATCAGCTCCATAACTGCTGGACCCACAGGCAATAGAGACGCCTAATGCATGACAGTCTGCACTGAGAAGAACTCAACTAGAAAGAGACAGAGAGGGAGAAAGAAAATGGACGGATACTACAGATACTCACTGGCCCAGGTTCACGGTCTGTGTGGATCATGGGAAGGGCAGGTAAACGTCCCCGTGGCCAGTCAAAACAAACCAAAAAACAAACAATGTGACTATGATGGTTAGACAAAACTCACTCTCTAATAGACAAAACAAGGCTTTGAATTAGCCCACTGCTAATAATAACAAAGGCATGTTCCTTCACTTCCTACTCTTTCATGTTTCATTGATGAAATGCATGAGCTGACAGATTTCAAAGATGAACTGGTCAACATTTCAGGGTAGAGTTTGTATTTTATGAAGAAAGTATGAGTGGTGCAATACAAAAAGGGCATTGCTTTACGATTACTAGCACGTTGCTATGTGGATGCTAGGTGATTACTTACTGGCTTGAGTCTGGTCTGTGATATTGTAATATCTAGGTACAACTCAGATCTCTTCTTGAATGTTAGTCTTAAGTATTTTTTTTTTTTAACCCATTTTATTTTATTTTATTTTATTCTATTCTATTCGCCCCGTCTAATTTGTTAAGGAGGTCACACTTAATGTTCTGAGAAATTTGATGGGCGACATACAGTAATTTAAATGGGAATCTGCACAGTCAGGAGTTTTATGTGAGGGCCCCATGCAGATTCTGCTCGTGTTAAAAAAAGTTGGTCATGCAGATTCGTGGCTTATTACTATAATTATTTTACATTTACAAATTTAAAATTAAGTTATTATATTATTATTAAATACTAATTTCTTTATTTTACAGTGAAATATTACAATAGTAATATCTCTTATTTTGTTTATTTCGTAATAAGCCTAATAACAATAATCATCATTATTATTATTATTATTATTATTATTAACATTATAATTATATAGACAATTGATATATAATTTTTTTGCCCAAATTGTGCCACCCTACAAACAAGCTGGAGCTTTATTTTTTTAAATTAAAAAAAAATGTAAATTTAAAACAATCCCAATTTGATTATTCAACAAATCGTGCAGCCCTAAAAAGTAACATTAGGATTAATTCTTGTTTGGATTAATTAGTACAGACAGGTAAAGAAAGAAAGAATGAGACCTTATGCCGGGTTCAGACTGCATGATATGTTTGTCTGATACGAAAGTCACTGTGTCAGATTATGCAATTTTCACTCTTAAATTCTTGTTGTGTCATGGACAAGAAACATGTCACATTGCTTTCTGACCAATCATCGCTTGCTGTCTTGCACTTATAAATACATTTATGTTGTTAGTTCTGTTCCTGGTGTTAATAAACTGGTCAAGTGATCTGTCAGTATGATTTTATTTGTTATACCTCTGTGGTGCTCGGCTGCAGCGGCTGCCGCCACGGCCTCCAAATGGGCTCGTTCGTCTTTAGAGGCCAGCTGGGCCCCAAGGGCCCCGGACAGGGCCAGCAGCCCAGAGCCACCTCCCAGAGCCAGTCCCGGGTGAGGCAGGCCGG
Source organism: Ctenopharyngodon idella (assembly GCF_019924925.1). Classification (NCBI taxonomy): domain Eukaryota; kingdom Metazoa; phylum Chordata; class Actinopteri; order Cypriniformes; family Xenocyprididae; genus Ctenopharyngodon; species Ctenopharyngodon idella. Next base: position 10,231,935 of record NC_067229.1, read on the forward strand.
AGGGGTGAGGGGCCATGGGCAGCCCCTGGGCAGCATGCTGGGAAAGGTGCTGGGCCTGCAGCTGTTGCTAGAGGGAACGAGAGGAAGAGGACGATGGAGCGATGAAGGAAGGGCGGGGGTCAGAGAGAGGGGAAAAACAGATGAAGGGAGTGTGAGAGATAAAAGACAGTGACACAGAGGCCGAGATGGAGTGGAGTGAAGAAACAGATAGCCAGAGGAAATGAAAAGAGCATGAGGAGGAGGAGGAGGAGGAGAGAGAGATGAGAGGAAAGGGAGAGGGAGAGAAAAAAAAAAAAAATACACAACACAGTTAAGACTTGGATCTGCACCACAGCCGAAGAGGCCTTTACAAAGGGAATGCATTCATGACCCTTCCCAGTGTCCCGGGAGTGAGGGAGCCTATCGGAATGATGTCGACCTGCTCTAACGGCTGGGTCGGGGAACAGCACTGCTGCAGCATTCGCTAATGAGCACCCCAAAATAAAATTAAATTAAAATCACTTGAGCTGAAGCTGATGAGGGCCATGTGAGAAATCAAAACGTAAAAGTGAATAAAAATATGGGGAATCAGATGTGAAAAATCGTAAATGGGGATGTCAACTGGCGGAAAGACACAGGACGAGGTGTGAGTTGAGACGGAGTCTAACTATGCGCGACATGTTGCGATGAGTGCTAAAGAGAAATTTTCATTATTTACTCATCTTCATGTCGTACCAAACCTGTATGAGGTTATTTTTTTCCATAGACTACGAAAATAACATTTCATTCACCTTTTTTTCCATACAACAATTCTGTCTAGACCCTCCAAAAACATTGTTTTCTGAGCTTTGCATGAGAAAGAGAGCGGAAGTCATTATTCTGTCCGTCGACGCTTGTGTACAGATTCAAATATCACGATAAGTAACTGATGTAGCATTTATAAATTTCAACAAGCTTTCAGATAAAGCCATCGTATGGCTTCAGATAACTTTGCAAATAGCGCACAAAATTGTACGGATGGCTTTTTCGTTGTTGTTTTTTTTTGTCCTTTTGGAGTCATGGTCACTTTAAAAGGTCACAATGAACTGTATAGTTTTTTGTTGTATGGAAAAGTGCAGCGTGAAGAATCTGCGAAAAATTCTCTTTTTGTGTTCCAAGGGGAAAATAATAGCTTTTTTTTTTTTTTGGAGCATCCTGCCATTTTCTGTAAGGCTCATAGAGTTAAAAATCTATCTAGCCGAACACAGAAATGTGTCTTGTGTAAACGACCCCTAAAAATGTATCGGACTGGGCTCAAGAGAACCCAAAACCAGCCTAACACGCATTCTTAACACAGACAAGCCGACTAGTTCTTTAGCCAAATGACTAGTCGATTTTGAAAATATGTAGTCTTGCACATCCCTAGCCTAGTTATGAAAGACTTCACACTCTTTCAAACATATAACCAAATCATAAAAAAAGAAAACGGCAATGACAACTCAAGAGGAAAGTGTTAAATAAAAAGGATGAAAAGATGGAAGTACACACTGTGGGAGGCAGAGGGGGGAGTCCACGTACCCCTATCGACGCATTCAACTCCCCCATAGTCACCTGTTTGGCGCGCTCCATGGCCTGGACCACCTGCTGCTGGTGCTGTGGAAGGAGGTCAAAAAATGGCCGTCAATGATAAACAAACAACAAGTAACAAAACAAGGCAGATGGCCACCCTAGTGTGTCTTTGTGTACTGTGCAATTTTCTTTTTCACACACACACACACACACACACACACCGCTGCATTTTGTATGAATACACGCACTTAAAACAGGAGGGGGAAGTTGTTTTTCTTCTGTCAGGAAAAGCTTTGGGCAAACCGTAAGCGTTTTTGTGGAAGTGGGTTTACAAGAATAACAATAGGCTTCCCAGAGGCATCAGAATGAGAGACTATGTGAAAGCGTGAGGAAATATGAGAGGAAAAGAGAGGAAAAAAAAAAAAAAAGTGTGATTGCATGTGTGTGAGAAACAGAAAGATATTGTGTGTGTGTCTGTGTGTGTGAGCACAAGTGAGTGAATTATCAATCACAGAACGTCTGAACGCAACGTGGCATGTGTGAATGTCATGATGTGTAGCTGTGGGACTAAGTGTGTGTTGGTCTCATCTCACCTCCTGTGACAGGAATGGAATGAGCTGGGCACAAATCACGTTCAGCCGTTTGGCGATCTCCGTCTGCAGAGATATGGAGAGCAAGGAGGATTCAAAAGCAGAAAGAAAGCAAAAAAAAAAAATTGATTTCATCTTTCACAATTAATTTCATTTTTGAAATGTTAAAATTAACTTTTCCTACACTAGTTTGGCTATTTTATGATGATGATGATGATACTACTACTACTACTACTACTACTACTACTACTACTACTACTACTACTACTACTACGACGACGTTACCTATTATTGCATGCATTTAAATGTATATCCACGACTACTACCATTAATTATTATTAGTAGTTATACATAAGAATTATCTACTACTACTAGCGCTTTAAGGCCTTTAATTACTTGTGCAAAAGGATATTACGTTTTATTTACCAAGCATGTAACCACTTAAATCATAGAAGGAAAAGACCATTTACAGCCAATACAGGCAGTTTACCATAGGAAATACATCATTTTTAAAGCTTTTTAACAGTTATAGCGCCACCTATGGTCCGATCTCTATAAAAGTTGTCATGCTTCACCTATTTTCGTGAAGTTTTGAGTTTTCGTTTAGGAGTTATAGGCTTTTGTGAGCACTTGGCCATGCCCCTTTTCTAAATGACCCTGTTATATCTGATCTAGAGAGTCCAGAGAATTGTACTTCACTGGTTTGGCTCCGATCGGGCGAAAAACCTTGGACTAGTCCGCAAAAGTAGATATTTTACAAAATCGCGAATATTTAATGAACGTTTTGATTGACAGAAGTGGTTCTTGAGGGAAATTTGTTCAGTATGAAGAGATCTAACAAATGATATGAATATTTTGTGTGTGAGAAACACCATGTGATTACAGAGGCACAAAACTCGTTAGTGCCACCTAGTGGCCAATTTCTTGTCTATAAATTGATATTTTTATGCACCTAATGTATAACTAGCACTAATAATGATTATAATATAATAAAGTATAATAAAATAATACAATATTATTAAATGTATTTATTAGTAGTAGTAGTAGTTATACAATAGACTAGTTTAGATGCAGCGACAACTATTAACACACCAAAACATTGCTTATTTAGTGATGCCTACCACTCAGACAGGAAGAGACTGTTTGACTAAAAGCATGACCAACCAATCTGTTTGTTTTAAAGAGAGAAAATCTGTACATAACTTACCTAGCTTACAATAACAAGTAATTTGTTTACCTGCAACTACCTTTTACAAACAAATCTACTGAATTGTTTTCTAGAGAGTTGATGCCATAAACAGGAAATTATATAAAACCAGCCAATCAGATTAGTGATCTATTACCATTGTCAGCTATTACCATTTTTTTCATGCACAAAGCATCAAGCGGCCCATGAACAATCTTTGAGCACAAGGCTGAGGTGGAAACTACAGTTACAGACAAATGCCTAAGCAATAGGAAAATATACAATGCTGTCCAAAACGCATCTACCAAACCAAGACGTCACAAAAGTGTAACCCGATACCTCGGCTTACACAGCTAGTAAATATTTTAGCCCTCCACATCTGGTTCATGCTAATTGTTGTGCAGCGAGGAGAGAGGATGCCTGAAATATTCATGCCCAGCATCTGCTGCTCCGGTCCAGCCGAGAGGAGTGACGCCTCCCCCTGCGAGGTCACTGGTCTTGCCCCATTGAGCTGCTGTGTCTTTTGAGGCAGTGCTGGGGGTTGCCATGCAAAGGCCATTGTAATCTTTAACCAACAACCCAAACAAGAGCTCCCCCGAGCTGAGGCCAACCCTCCCTACGGCTGTTTATTTTGCCAACAGGTATAAACTAATATTGTAATATGCATGTTCACCCACATGCCATAAAATTTCTCTTAAAGGGATAGTTCACTCACAAACGTCTGACTTTCATGTTCCATATGATTTTTGAAACACATAAGATGATATTTTGAAGATTGTGCTGGTCACTCTTTATCATACAATTACAATGAATGGGGAGTGGAGCTTTCAAGCTTCAAAATAACACAAAAAACAGCATAAAAATAATGAAAAGTGATTCATACAACTGTTTTAAAGTATTCTGAAGTCATACAATAGCTTTATACGATGAACGGACAAAATTTAAGTCATTATTCACAGAAAGTCATCTAGTTGATATCTAGTTGTCCTTTGCAGCTTTATACATTCTAAAAAACGCTGTTAAAAACAACCCAGGTTGGGTTGAAAATGGACAAACCCAGTGGTTAGGTTAAATAAAACTACAAACATTAAACAAACATTTAACCCAACCGCTGGGTTTGTCCATTTTCAACCCAACTATTGTTTAAAAATTACTATATGGCGGCTTAAAATGAACATTTATTAATAAGCAATTTAATAAATGTTTGTTTAATTATTATTCACTAAACTTATTTAATAAATGTTCATTTATTAAACATTAATAAATGTTAATTACCAACATATTTTGGGTTAATTTTAATCAAGTAATACAGTCATTTTTAAACAATAGTTGAGTTAAATAAAACTACCCAGCAGATTGGGCAAACATTTAACCCAACTGGTGGGTTAAAAATAACCTATTCGCTGGGTCAAAACAACCCAACCGCTGGGTCAAAACAACCCAACCGCTGGGTTTGTCCATTTTCAACCCAACCTGGGTTGTTTTTAACCCAGCATTTTTTAGTGTGTAAGAGAAAGCCTTCATATTCATTAACAAAACTGTTATTAAACTTAAAATAATATCCGTTTTTTGAAATAAAGCTAAAATAAAATAAAATATAAATAGCTGAAAAACTGCCCTAGCAATTAACTGAAATAAAATGTTTAGGCTAAAGTATTAAAATTACTAAAACTAATTTAAAAAAAATAAAGCTAAACTGAAATATAAAAAAAAAGCACATAACAAAATTACTAAAAATTAAACAAATTAAAATGAAAACTAAATATAAAAATAAAATCTAATTCAAAATATTAATACTGTAACAGTAAATAAAATTTAAAAAAAAACTAAAAACACAAACAAAATATGCTTTCGAAACAGAGCAGAAAAATCACTTGAAATAAAATAAACTTTAACTGAAAATAAAATATAAACACCACTAAACTTAATTTTAGCTAGAAAATAAAAAATAATTGTAATTATTTGAATAAAAATGACAACACACAATAAAATTACTAAACTTTAAAATTAAAATGAAAACAAATATATATAAAATTAATTAAAAAAATGAGTACCTCAATGATATTAAAAGAACATTTATTTTTTTTGCATAAATTCACATCCTTTTTGAATTCACTGTAATTGCCTGTTAAAGAGCGGCCAGCACACTCTTCAAAATGCCTCTTTGTATGTCAATATATTTTGGGTGAGTAAATAAATGAGTCCACTTTCCCTTTAAGTGAATTACTGGCTGTGCGAACCCCCCATCTCTTCTATATCTAGGAAAGGAGGAACAGACCCCCACCCCCATCTCTTCTATATCTATCCATCACAGCCCTCCTCAGGGAAACACAATGATTTCTTGTTAGGGAACGGCAACTACAAAATGACATCTTCAGAGGAGAGAGTGGGGGAGGCAGAGAAAAGGGGAGGGCGAAAGAGGAGAAATCAGGAGAAAAAAAAAAAAAAAAAAAGAGGCTAGAAGAAAAGCACAGTTAAAGAAATTACAGAGTGATGGGAGACGCAGAAAGATGAGGGAGGGGGAGTTACATTAGAGAAGGGAATTCGTGGAGCATGTCAAAAAAGAAGCGCAATTGAAACGGAGGGAGAGAACAGACGCTCCGAGAGCACTGACCTAATTTAAACTGACCTGACATCTGCACGAGAGAGAGAGAGAGAACGAGAGAGAGAGAGAGAGAGAGAGCGCGAGTGTGAGCGAGGAAGGTCGGGAAATGCAGATGCAGTATGCAATTTATGAGGAAGGAGAGCGAGAAAGTCACAGCTAGCTAGTTTTAGACAGAGAGAGTGTGTGTGTGTGTGTGTGTGTGTGTGTGTGTGTGTGTGTGTGTGTGTGTGTGTGTGTGTGTGTGTGTGTGTGTGTGTGTGTGTGTGTGTGTGTGTGAGAAGGGAAAAGGGGAGTGTGTGCCGTTATTTGTTGATCTAATTAGTTTGTTTGCAGATTAATTTTAAAACAAGTGCCACGGGCCAGACCTAAGAGGATTTCAACTATATAAAACGGCTGTGAAAAAAAGATTCCTGCATAATTGAATCTGAATTATGAACCCTACAAAAGATAAAAGGAATAATAAAACTCTCCAGCACAAATCACAACGTGACATTGAACAGGCATTTTACACCGGCAGCCCACATTCAAACTGTTGAGTGTTTGCATGCGTATGTAACTATGGATGGCCCACAATGTCAACTCATCATCATCACCTTTCCATAAAAAAAAAAATAACATTGTTAAGGTGTTTACAAGACTTTTGGCTTGAGCATAATTTATATAAATTTGCTAAAAAGTTAATTCGGCAAAAAAGGAAAGCATCAAACTTACCTGTTTATGCATCTCTATGTTGAGGCCATAGGACATTTCGTAGTACTGAAAAAGATAAGGATATCATTAAACTGACACATACTAGAAAGTAAGTTAGTTTTAAATGTTGATTAATTTCATTATTTGATGGAAAAAGAGGCAAAAGAGGTCCATTGTCTACAGTCAACGGTGTAGTGATGAATGAAGCACAGCTCACACAAAAATCACTTTCAAACCAAGCAGGTTTCTGTTGGTCAAGGTGGTAAATTTGTGAGACCAACTTGAACCTGTTGTGAAATCTGCATGCAAAATTTCTGATTACATGAATTCCCACTGAAACAACTAGATGTGACTGCAGATCTTGCCACAAACGGCTCTTTAATACTGATCTAAGACCAGTTTGTGCAGATGATTCAAGCTGGTCCAGCACCAAAGCCCATCTTGAATCAGAACAGCACTCATTTAAAAAAAAAAAAAAAAAAAAGATCTTTATGTACTCTCATTTCTCTCCCATATTACCATAATTTAATTCTAAACCTGCATCTGCACACAGTCATTTTTAAGAGTCTTTTATACAGTTCTTGCTGTAAAGCAGCAGTGAATATGATTATGTTCAAAAGGGTATAAATGTTGTCCACATGAAGAACAGACCATAATTCAAGACTGTATTAATGGAAAATATTCACCTTGACCAAATCTCACATCAAGTCTGCATCTTTTTTTGAATCTGGATGTGGGTGAGATGCAAAATAAGTGAATACTAGTGCTGTCAAATAGATTATTTGCATCTAACATAAAAGTTTGTATTATATATATATATATATATATATATATATATATATATATATATATATATATATAATATATATATTAGTGCTGTCAAATCGATTAATCGCATCTAACATAAGATGACAAGATGTTTATATAAACTCTGTGTGTGTGTATAATATATAATATATATATATATTATATATTATACACACACACAGAGTTTATATAAACATCTTGTCATCTTATGTTAGATGCGATTAATCACGATTAATCGATTTGACAGCACTAGTGAATTCTGATACATTTTGTTGGTTAAATATCATATAACCCAATGACTACTTTTGTATGTCATTTTATCATTCAACTGATTCATCAAAAACTCCTTTTCCGTTGGACTTGTCTGTTCCAATGGAAAAAAGGAATAACATGATGGTGAGTAAACAATTTTGACTTTTTAGTAAACGATTCCTTTTTAGCTAGATGGATAAATACTGGTATGGCAGAGTCAAATAAGTGTAATTTTATTAGATAGAGAGAATCAAGTGAAAAGGAAAGGAGAGGCAGATAGAAAAGGGTAAAAACAACAGAGACGGAGAGATAGAAAGACCCTGGCAATAAAAGAAGCCGGCTGACAGCTGCCTGTTGTATTCACCAGCTCTGCCAAGAGCCCACGGTGTTGCTAGGCGACTCCCACACTAAAAAAATTATGAGCCAAGAAGAAAAAAAAAAAAAAGGGAGAGAAAGAAAACGGACAGAGAAAAGGGGTTAAGCCGTCTGCCAAGAGCAAATGGCATGCCAGGCGCACATAGCTGCCATATCTGTGGGCACTGAGGCACATGGCAGCGGCTCTGAAAACTCATTCTCTGTGATGGATGAGCTGCGTTTGAAGGACTTCTGATTGAGGGCTGAAGGAAGATGGTGTCTGGTGTTTGGATGTGTCTCGCATCTGATGCAAAACTAAGTTGTGTATGTGTATGCGTGTTTGTCTTACCATGACATAATGTCTCTGTATTTCTGTCTTCTCTGTGGCCAGCTTTTCACACTCCAACTTCAGACTGCAGAAGAAAGAGAGGGAGAGAGATGTTTTGTTGGATTGGTGGACAGAGATTCTGCTGGATTGTTTTGGTGCTCGGACATGCTGTATCGAGTTTGATTTACTTATAAGTGAAGGGGAGTGATTCAAAAGAGACATTGATAAATTCATTAGACAATTCATAAACACGATAACAAATGTAGTTCATGTTGCCTTTGACAAATTGCAAAAGGACATAAGGATAGACATAAATATATAAAGATATACAGAAAAACAGACAAAGACCCAGAGACAAATGGATAAAAAGGCAGAGAGATGACAAAGACAAAAAGAGAGATAGTAAGACAAACAGAGACAAAATAGACGCAAAGACAGACAGATGGATATGGAAAAAACACACACAAATCTAATAGAAAGACACAAGGTAGATGTTAAAATAGACAGATAATGAAGACAGAAAAGTAATAACACAGACAGTATTTATAGACATAAGATTTACAAGACAGAAACAGATATATAAATGGATATAAAAAAAGAAAAAAGGCAGACAGGAAGATAGGCAGAGACAGATACAGAAAGACAGACAGGAGGAGACACAAACAGTATACAGAAAGACATTTAGGCTACAAAATAGACAAACATACAGAAAGAGAGAAATAGACACACCAAGGCTGTAACCACCATAGACATTGAGGGGGACAAGTCCCCTCCAATAATTAGAAATGGCCAAATTTCCCCCCAATATTTGAAATTCTTGCACTGATCAGCTCTGCTGCACTCCATTACTCCATTACACTGAGGTCTGCCTCAGTGGTCTAACAGAGATGGCCAATCAAATCAAAGTGGGCGGGGTTTACTGTTCACAGAAGCAGAGCATGAATTCCAGCGTGAAGCATAAGTTTAGTGTTGAAAGACAGTGAGGTAAGATGTAAATAGCACAACATTAAATACATGTCAAATGTTTTGCGATAGAAATGTTAAACGACTGACAGTAACATCCAGTGACGCAAACTACTTGATTTTTTTTTTTTCCTCAAATACGTCCGTTTTGAATGGAAAATATGCAGTGCGAAGAGACAAGAAATGTTTGACACATTGACATACAAATAAAAGTACACGCATGCATATTTTAATGCAAATATTATTTGCAAATAGTTCAAAACGATTATTTCCCAACTAAAATTAGGATATCCTTCACTCTTCTGTTTCTTTAGGCTTTATAAAAATTGGTCCCCCCCAATGTGTTACGGCCTTGAGACACACAAAAAGTCAAAAGACAGACAGATGAATAGAAATAAAAGATGTATAGAAAGAGACAAAAAAGTATGTATAGATAGACAGACCAACAGCTACAGACAGTCCAATAATGAATAAGACAGAAGACGTATAGACAGACAGATCCAGACTGAATCCACTAAGATCAAACAGCACACACTTTCTCATCTCCTGGCTGTATTTCAGCTCTTCACACACACTGACTTGTTTGCAGGCGTCAGATTTATGCGAGCGCGCGGGAGGGCCTGGGAAAATTAGAATATGATTAATACCGCAACATTACTGCGCCGCAACAGGTAATAACGGCACATCCGCTCTCCTTCACTGACTGCGCACAACCGTCGATAATTGACTCATTTATCACCGCGAGTGAGGAAGAGCGCAGAGGATGATGGGCGTGGGGTGCTGGTGGGGAGGGGTGTGGTGCGGGAAGTGAGAGAGAGTGTGATAGAGGGAGCTGTGGAGGATTAAATTCATTCCCCTGCTAGAATTTATTACACTGGAATTGCCTCACTGCAAAAGTCACCCCCGTCGCAGGATTTCCGAGAACTGACAAATCTATCGGTGCACGTTTCGCTGAGACCGTCTCTGCTTATTTATTTATTTCCCATCTCGCCTGAATGAGTTGGCCTCAATTATGCGATGCGGTGAAGACATCGCTCCCTTGTGCAAAATCGTGGGGGAAGTTGGAGAAAACAGCATGACAGCTCCAAATATTGTCAGGTTCATTGGATAAAGATGCTATATCTGTTTTCAGGCTTATATTTACATAGTTACGAGATTTAAATATGATCATTTAAATTCTGCAACATCTCCCACGTGGAAAAAGGCAGCTGAGAGTTCAGCGCGCCGTGAGGCTGGAGTGGATTTATAGGGGTAAATCAAGGCTAATGTGGAATTAAACTTCAGAAGGTCAAATCCGTTAAACGCGGGCACGACACCTCAACAAGCATCTGGAAGGTTCTGCCAGTCCAAACAAATGACTGATCATTGGTTGTTCCATCCCTTACAACAATTTATCATGGTAACTTAGCTTTAACCACCTTAAATGTCAAAGAATCAAAAAGATTGTTTAAAGGAGATCCCAACTTCAATTATTGGTGGTGTTTTTTTTTTTTTTTTATAACCATGCATCATGGTGTTTGAATGGTTAAATGTGGTGTTAGGTGATCAAAAATGAGTAAATATAGGTAACAAGTGTAAGACAAAGAGGAGGGTGTACTGAGCATTTAATGTCAAAACAATACTAAAATTCTATACTACCTTATCTAAAATTAAAAATGAAAAGCACAAAAGAGTAAAATAAATCAATTTAAAGGATTAGTTCACTTTCAAATGAAAATTACCCCAAGATTTACTCACCTTCAAGCCATCCTAGGTGTATATGACTTTCTTCTTTCTGATGAACACATTCGGAGAAATATTAATAAATATCCTGACGCATCCAAGCTTTATAATGGCAGTGAGCGATACCAATGAGTATGAGTTGAAGAAAGTGCTTCCATCCACATCCACACGGCTCCGGAGGGGTTAATAAAGGCCTCCTGAAGTGAAGCGATGCATTTGTGTTTAAAAAAAAAAAAAAAAAAAATCCATATTTATATTAAGTAAAATATCTAGCTTCCGCCAAACCACCTTCCATATTCAACTTACGAAGAAAACGGAACTGGCGTCGCGTCAGTTAAGCCTTTTCCGTAAGTTGAATAGGGAAGGAATAGCTAGATATTTTACTTCATAACTTGTTAAATATGGATGCAGATGGAGGCACTTTCTTCAGCTTCATACCCGTTGGTATCGCTCACTACCATTATCAAGCGTGTCAGGATATTTATTAATATATCCCAGATTGTGTTCATCAGAAAGAAGAAAGTCATATACACCTAGGATGGCTTGAGGGTGAGTAAAGCTTGGGGTAACTTTCATTTGAAAGTGAACTTATCCTTTAAATGCTACAAGTTAATTTAGGCATCACAATGTATGTAACGTACAGTACGAAAATGGATATTGATTTTGAGATTTGTTAATAAATTAGTGTTTAAAATTCACTTTAAAAATGAGCATTAGATTATGTCCAATATAATCTAATAGTAAAATTATGCATAAATTAAATGTAAAAATATTAACTCCCCTATGCTGTTGCTGAGAAAATGAGACAGCCCAATAAATGCAAGAAACACGCTGACTGCCTCAACTGACATGAAATTAAGGCACATAAACAACAGCTAAAGATTCCCACCCTTAATTACTAAAGATCAAAACTATGCAACAAGAAAGGCAGATAAAAAGAAAGTAACCTTTCTTTCCCTTACAGCTGATAAGATGATCATCAGAACAGGCAACAATTCTGCTGCCAGCAAAGCACCATTACTTCACTATATACACACAAGCTAACTGCACTTTTAATCATATTGCACACCACAACAGAGTGAATTTATAATGATGACTCAAAGTGAAGCATCTGAATGAGAAGTTTGAGTGAAAAAGCAAATATTCAGTCTGACGGTAAGGAGTATCAGTCCAATTAGAGAAAGTGAGGACACTTCCTCACAGATCTCATCCTCATTTGCCATGCCTGTGCCTCATTAGTAAAAGCCCTTGTGTCTTCTGTATTCTCATAGAGCTTTTTCATCTCTCTGCTTAAAGTGTACGCACACATAGTGATTAGTTAGTGAAATAGTCCAGTTCAGAGCTAAATTAAACCCCATTACTGCCTGAGAGAGGATTGATGAAGGTTTTGCCTTTGTGGCAAATTTGCATTTGCGGCACACACAAACTCATACACTCTTTGAAGCCTGAAACGTGCGCTAGAGCATGAAGACAAATACATTTTATGCTTTGTTGTGTTGAGAAAAATAAATAAATAAATAAATAAATAAATAAATAAATCGCAGATTCATAAAGCAACATAACTACATGTTGCATTCTCTGCATTACCACAGGGGGTGCTAATGGTTAGTTTTCTTCTTCAAGTCAACAACTGTCATGGTGGAACAACACACTGTAAAAAACAATAAGTAAAATTTACTTAATTTTTCTTTTGCAAGTTTTTGCACACATTTTTAAGTAAATTTCAAATACCGAATTAGGTAACTCTACTTAACTAAGTTAAGTAAAATTAACAAAAAGAAGTCATTTTAACTTGGCCAGTAAAAGGTTGAGTAATTTCTACTTGTTGAAGTTTCTTTTGCAATACATTTTACTCAAACAATATAACACTGAATTAAACCATGCTTTTAAAGTGCATGCTTTACTAGATTTAAAATCTAAGTAAATAGTACAATAGATATTGTGTAGACACCATATCTACATATTACAAATAACACAGCACCTGACCACAGAGACCTCAATACTTGGTTCACAATACACAATGATGAGAACATTCGATGGATCATTTTTGAGTGTGAATATGCCATTTTGAGTAGAAAATGAACTCCAAATGTCACAAAATGGCAAGTTACTAAACATAACCACAAAAGCAATGATAAAACAGTGTAAAAACAGTTGGAAAACAGCACAAAAAAAAAAAAAAAAAAAAAAAAAAACGCCTCAATTATTCAAGGCCCAGTGCAAGATGGGAACACCAGTATCAGAAAAGTTAAGTAGTTTTACTTAATTTTATAATGTTGATATTTCTACAAGCTTAAATTGAATACTAATATAGAATTTACTTAGTTTTTTTCATTCTTGCCAGAACTAACTTTTTCCATGTAAAAATTACATTCGTTATTTCTGTAGTATTTACTTTAGCTACCTACCTGAACAACAGAGGTTTAAAGGGTTAGTTCATCCAAAAATGAAAATTCTGTCATTTATTACTCACCCTCGTGTCGTTCCACATCCGTAAGACCTTCGTTCATCTTTGGAACACAAATTACAATCTTTTTGATGAAGTCTGAGAGCTTTCTGTCCCTCCATAGAGATCCAACGCAACTACCACTCCAAGGTCCAGAAAGGTAGGAAAGACATCATTAAAGTAATCCATGTGACTCCAGTGGCTTAACCTGAATTTTATGAAGCGACGTGAGTGCTTTGTTTGTGTGAAGAAAAAAAATAAAAAAATTACCACTTTATTTACAAAATAATATTTTTCAATGTCAGCTCTCGCGTGAACACAAAATGCATGCATCGTGAAGCTCTCGTAAACACTCGCGCATGTGCGTTGAGTTGACGCGCGAGTCTAAACAACACGCATGTGAAGCTCTCGTGAACGCGCATTGCAGATCAATATTTTTGTAAGTAAAGTGGTAAATTATGTTTTTTTTTGCGCAAACAAAGTACTCGTGTCGCTTTATAAAATTGAGGTTAAACCACTGGAGTCAATGGAGTACTTTAATGATGTCATTCCTACCTTTCTGGACCTTGAAAGTGGTAGTTGTGTTGGATCTCAATGGATGGAAAGAAAGCTCTCAGACTTCATCAAAAAGGTCTTAATTTGTGTTCCGAAGATGAATGAAGGTCTTACGGATGTGGAATGACATGAGGGTGAGTAATTAATGACAGAATTTTCATTTTTTGGGTGAACTAACCCTTTAATACGTACGTATGTATAGTATGCTAATAGCCTTACACTAAAGGTGGCAAAATGTAAATGGTATAAAACAAGGCTGTGACCATGTTATTCCACATGGTGGAAACCAAAAAAAATAAATCTATCGATACAAGTATATAGCAAACATTCCTGATGAAATACTCTGTCAGACACACACCGACATTAAAGCGCAATTGCGAACCAAACCACCCACCACAAACACATGCACTTAAATACACACGCGCACGATGGGGGAATGCCGGGCCACACACATACAGATGTATCCAGCAAAGCAGGCCTAAACCACAAACCCCAGACTTCATCATAAAGATGCCTAGAATCCACTAAAAAGTCCACTCTGTCTAGGCACAAAGAAGATATCATGGGTATCAGCGCAAAGCTGTTTCTGTGCGGGTGGCTGTCTGTGGGTTGGTTGTCTTCATGTCTGAGCCATAGCAAACCCAGAGGACACATTAGCAAGGTAGGTGAGCTGGTGTGTTCTGAAAAGGGCTGGGCAAAGCAAAAACTACTGTAATGAGAACCTCCGGTCTAAAGCCCTCCTGTCTGCTGATTAGAGGCCTTCTACACAAAAAACACCCAAACCTAAGCACACAATCACGAACATGCAGAGACATACGCAAAACATGTGCAGTGCTGCAAGTAACTCAGCATGGTAACACCGTACGGAGCAGCTCTCTTTGTTATACAGTTCCTGCCCAGTTCACATTTCCTGCCGGACTTTGCGCTGTAACCTGACCTCGGCCTAAGTGTGTTTCTCACATAGACCAGTGCCCACACACAAACACACCTCTCCCCAGCTCATCTTGCCAAATCTCTTTAGCTCTGACTCTTTCCTGTCCTTTAATCCAACACCAATCAGCCTCCAGACACAAATTACAAGAACTAAAATTAAAATCTAAGCCACGCCACGTATAGCCAAGAGCTGTCTGTGCCTGTCTGGCGCATCCCGTGTGTGCCTGCCACGTTCTACCTGGAGCGGGACCAGCTCAGTGGCAGGAGAACGCTTATGGGAAATGCCGCGTCTGAAACACCATGGGAAGGCCGCTGCTAATCTTGTTGCCTAACCTAATGGAGGTTTGCAATTTTTAGACTTTACATTGTAATGCTTCGTGAAGTGCCATTCAGGGGGTAATTACAGTGCTAGTAAGAAATTTAAATCAAACTGTAAAATCACCCATTGACTTGAAGTCACAGAATGTTTGACATTCAAATTATAATGCTGCCTTTGTCATGTTGGAATGATAGTATTTACGAGATAAGCATAAATTAACAATACTGGCTGTAATTACCAGTGGGGAAACTCTGGATTTTCTTAGAAGCCAGTCTTTGAGTTGGGGGCACGTCAATTAATGGCAGAAGCTTAGGTGGTATTGATTATAACTGTTCATCTTGAAGTTTAGTATTTACCCATTTTGTGTACCACTGATGAAAATAGTGATAAAGCTTGTCAGAAAATTATATTCTTTTAGCTGAATTATGAGGTATCAGCCTTGTACATCCAATCTCCATTTCCCATCACACTCTGTGGCAGCATTAGAATGAAACAAAAGCATTAATTGCACACCTAATGCACATGTTTTGCTCTTCATTTTGTGCACTGGCTAGAAAATCTGGCTGGAGAAAATTAAATAAAAAGGAAAAGGAGGAAATTAACCACATTGTCCATTTCATTTGCACCCAAATCACACTGAAAATTAAAACTGTAATATCCAATTACAAACTCCCACAGCATAACTTTCATAAATCATGCGACTCTAGTATTTGCATACCGTACTGATTGTCGTGAAACACAAATGTAGTTCATTATTCCTTGAGAAAAGTATTCAACTTATGTTGAAATGCTCTAATGATAGTAAACACCCAACAAATGAAACCGAGAAACGGCTCCCACTCTAATTTGATAAGTGTGCAGGTGTTTGGCCCTCTGCTTCAGGCTTGAGCCAGATTCATTAGATATTCGAGCACCAGCTAACTGCGAAAACCAGGAGCAGATGAACAACTCTTAAAATCTGATTTGGAGACCAATACAGAGCCACATGAGAGTGGTATTATCCATTAAATTAGAAAGGTGCACAAAATAATGGCTTAGCTGTTGGCTTCTAGGAAAGATTTTGAGAAAATACAGCCATAAATATCCAGGCTGATATGTGTGTAAAACCAGCAGCCATCAGAAGGGCTGAACTCTGTTTGTACAGAGGATTTTTGAGCTTATTTGACTGAACTCTGAAGGCGGGAACAGAAGAGACCTAACAATAGGAATGTGGGGACTGGGTGGATTTGCCGATTCTGGCATGAGGAATCAAAGCTGTAGCCGTGTGAAGGCTTGCCAGTAATAAGGAGGGGTGTGCGAATGTGCAGAGGGGGCATGGACTACCGTACCAGAGAGGATGCCAGCACCTACCAGAAATCACACACGGGTCATGCCTGGTCTGGCCACATTCCTGAGCCTCAGAGTGCACATAAAACAAACCCACAGAACCGAAGTTGCGTGTGTGTATTATGAGAAAGCAGTGGGTCTTTCCCTTTTAGAAGCTACATCAAGGGATTTCTTTTGAATACTAACAAAATTCTAAGCCCTACATTCTGATGGTAGCCAATTAACATGTTGTGTGGCTGGTCCAAACTTGTGATTAGCTGGTGTAAAACAGGGGTGTCCAATCTTGCTCCTGGAGGGACACCTTTTTACAGAGTTAAGTTCTAACCTCCCTGGAATTTTCCCTGTAATCCATAAGATCTTGATTAGCTAGTTCAGGTGTGTTTAACAATGATTGGAACTATACTTTGCAAGAAAACATCCCTCCAGGAGCAGGTTTGGACACCCCTGGTGTAGAAGTTTGTTTAGATGGACGGGCAGAAGTCAACCATCTTTGTCAAGCAGCTACCATGTTCCAAAAAGCAACCTGACCGCCGTAACCGCTGACATTTTAACCTTTCTTCATAGCCTTCTTCCTACAATTACATTGCATCAGGAATTCTGCAAAGACTTCTGCATTCTCCCATGGGTTGACTAAATTACAGGCTTGGGAAAAATGTTTTTCGATAATATTGACATTGAACATCTTAGAACTTGTATGTATTAGCAAGGGGTTTGTACCTGTGATACTGTGTCTGCAGGAACTGAAACTCCTCCTTTATGCGGTCCAGGGTCTCGGGGTAAGTGAGTTTCAGAGGTTGGGTCGACCCCGATGCTGCAGCGACTGCGGCTGCTGCTGCAGCAGCTGAAGCTGAGGACCCGGGGGGTGGTTGCAAAGGTGCCTATGGGTGGGAGGAAGTAGGGTTAGCATCTGAAACTTTTTTTTAAACAGTTTTTAAAAAGAAGGTACACTTAAAGCTAACTTCTGGCAACTGCAAAAGACTCTGTCCTAACGCATAGACCTGGAGCCAATAATTGTTTTATCATTTGAAATGAAACCCAGCTTAAAACAGTGGCATTTTGCATTCTTAAAAAAATCAGACGATTCAGAAAACTGATGAGAATCATTCAGTGCGAATATGATTTGAGGAACTCACTGCATAGAGGTCTGCGAGCAAGACAGAGAGTGCTGTGCACAAGACAGAAATGAAGGACACTGATGAAAGACAAGCTCCCCAGAACAAGAGATAAAGCAATGAAAGAATGAGAGAGGATGGGGGTTGGGGTAGTTCCATGACATAGGCTCCATTGTAAAAGGATAAAGCATTACAGACAGATGCATGTCTATATCACAGTGGTTGTGTGCTGGGATGTGGGACTGGGGTGGGGTCCATGTTCACTGCTAGAATTAAGACATTTGTTTAAAATTAAGCATGGATTAGAAGAGTGCGCAAGAAAGAGGACCCCATCAAGCTAGCTGAAATCCGCTGGCTCCAGCAATTAGGAGCTTGGCCTCAGGGTAATGCAGACAGACAGGCAGACAAAAGCCTGTGTGCCGTACAGTAAGGCCTGTCCATCCATCTATCTGTCTCCAAGCACCTCTGCTGATGAAGGTCCTCGAGCTTGCAACTGCGCCTCATAGGGGTTCTCACACTTCTCATGGGAAACTCTTTTTCTAATGAGCTAAAAGAGGGTAAAAACTGCCAAAAGGGATATGATTGATCAAATGTGAAAGTGCATAAAGCCCCATTACTTCAATTAACAAGGAGCATGGTTTTGACGGTAGTCGCATTTACTGCCAAACACTTGAGCGGCTAACCGTTGGCAAAGTGTCACAGGTTGTTATGAGTGTATGTGTGACCTGCATTAACACAGGAACAGCCTTGACCTAGCCAAGAATTACTGAAAAAAGAAAACAGTACATGAACAGTTTAAGCTAAAAGCTCATCTTGGAGGGATGGGGACAGATTTAGCTGCAAATATCAAATAGGGGGTGGAGGGTGTCTGTGGGTAAAAGGGGTCACCCCGTGTCGGGGCAGCAGGCTTGGAGTACTGGGGGGGGGGGGGATGTTTGAGAGGGGGGCTGGACTGAACTACACAGGGAGAATGGAGCTTCTCGGCCTTTAGCTCATGGGAGACACGGCGCATTGTTAGAGTCTCTAACGAGCTCCTCTCTCCAGCCCTGCATTTCAATCTGCTGTCCAGATCCCCAGGCTCTCACAGCTCCGGCCTAGCAGGGAGCAAACACACACTACAATTACTTCTCACAGGCCAAAGAAAAGAGTCTGGAGAACAAGAGGAAGGCCATTTGACGGGGGGGGAGGCGGGAAGAAGGGGGATTGACACTTGGCTCTATTCCCTTCTTCCTCTTTATCTCCTCTCTCTACCCCACCCAGCCTCTCACTCTGATATTCACCTCTTTTTATTGAATTTTGCGTACAGGTGCAAAGAGACTTCCGGAAGAAAGAAAAAAGGAGCGACAAAGAAAGCAGGCCTTTGCTGAAAGGCAGAGACCAAAGAGCCAGTCGCATGGAGCTTCTTGGAGACTGAATGTTCATTAATTAGACATTCAGGTTTCCGAAACCAGATTGTCACTACCTCTCAGAGGCCATTATTGTGGTTCTTTCTATGTGTCCAGTCTCAATATGGCAGCCATTTTGATTCAATGCTCTTATAACCTGCTTCTCAGGCTAAGTCGTCTTGCAAATCCTCTGTGCAACTTTCCTTGGTGGTTGTCACAATAAATGGCTCACTTGACCTTAACAGTTTCTCAACAAGGTTTTAACCTGGCAGGACATAATCAGCATTGTTGGCCACTCTTGTCTTAGCGAGAGTCACGGTCACAGTAATCTGTATTATATCAAAACTCTGAACACCCAAGTTGACTGAACGGTTTAAAATCTCTTATGCCATGCTGACGGGTCACACAAGAAAAGGGTGTCTTGAGGAAGCAATGACTTCAATCAAGGCTAAATTCTCTGTTTATGATTTTAAATAGTGAAGAATCACAATGTTCTCACATGACCCTTAGTAAGGAATAGCTCAGGATAAAGATGGGAGTCTGCTGGAAATTATAGCTTGAGCTGACTAGATACTATGAAAAGCCCAGTATAGACATTTTAGGCACGTCCAAGTCCATTTCTTTACCACACTCACAATGAGTCTTGGAAAATGTGTGAGCATGCAATGTTTTCATTTCTTTTCCTCTAATTACATTGTGTGTTGATGTGTTGCATCAACCCATAATGATCTCCCAAATCCCCCTACCCACCCACTTACTAAGACACAAAATGCAGAAGACTAAAGAGACTGCTAAACACTACAAACAATCATACACAGAGAGAGAACTGCTGCTTCTGTGTCCACTGAGCTGTCCAAACCACAGCTTCTTTCCTTCTGTCAGAGGTCTGGCTGAGGGACCTACAAGACTCCCACATGGCCTACATCTGAGAATTGCTACACAGCCTGTGAAATGCTGCGGCCGGCCATGATGACCGACATCACAAAACCTGTCAACACGGTTGCCTAACCTTTGATAAAGCTGTTTCTCTTTTCACACACAAATCACTTAGAAAGAACAGAACATGCGCTTGACGTTTCCATTCCCAGAGTATTGCTACGGAGCCCAATTTGGAATTCTCCAAAGTTTCTAAATCTTAAGATCAGTGTAAATTATAACTGTGCTTTAAAAACAGTTGTGTATTCTCTTTAGGTGTCTTTTCATGGTAGCCTCCCCAAGTGAAGCCTCTGAGAACCAGCAACCTCACTAATTATATAATTTTTTTTTTCTTTAAAAAAAAACAAAAAAAACATCCACCCTAGGAAATGGGGTGGAGATAGGCTAAAAATAATTGGAATGGACTTTCTGCATTTCTGAACCATTTGAAGTAGCAGCTCTTTTTAGGTGTACACACAAATCCAAGCAACCAGGCCATGCTTTCTGCAGCAACGTTTGAAGTTCAGGCATCGCATATGAAATCTTTCGACTACAGTGTCAACAACCGGCAGGCATTTGCATTTTAAAGAACCTCCCCGGGAACCTGACCTAGGCGCGGCCTTGTTTCATTGATTCCGTACTCTACGGCAGCATGGAGCTTTAAGGAATGCCCCAGTAATCCCTTACTTAGACGGGGGAGGGGGCATGGTGTGTAGTATGGTGCCAGGCACCTGTTTCATTAACATCACACATCTTTTCTCTACCCTCTCCACAAGCTCGTTATTCAAATTTCCCCGCTGTCAGGATACATTAGCAGCGCCACGACGTTGGCTTGTCAGCTGTAGTAATTGCTGTAGGTGCTTCCTTTATGAGGTAACCCGCAGCCTGTTTGTTCTTTCGCTTTCAAGGAATTCCACACTTTCTTCCAATGACTTTTGCAAACCTTGCCCAAAATGCTTCACTTCATGGCTGAGGGTGCCAAGGCATGTGCCATGGCCGGAATGGGCCATGCCCTGATTTCCCTTGGATTCCTCTGGAAAACAGAAGGCTGGAGGAAATGGGATCACCGTCAGGGAGGAATACTGAGAAATACCTCACATAGGAAGGATAGTAGTGCTCCTCTGTTGGAGACATCTTGGCTGGTACAGATCCCTCCAGAAGACAGAATTAGAACCAATCAGCAGGTGTCAGTAGGCAATCTGTAGGAATTGCCCACTGTTTCATACTGGGAAATAAAATTTTACACTTGGTTGTCAAATTATATGCAATGTACTAATAAAAAGAAGTTGCTAATGATGAACATTTCGTTCTCATCTGTAAACAATCTAGTTCATAGTTTACTCAAACAGCAATATAAATACAGATGCAATTAATTTTCTCTCTTTTACCTGAATACAAAAACCTTATTTAATCCCTTAAAAGATATGACTCTCCCTATTAGCCAAAAGTTAAACTGTGTACAAAAACCACTTACTCTCTCATTCAGTGTTAAAAGCACTTTTAAAAACTGATGGACTGACTAATTAGCATGAAAATTGTTGTCTTGGTTAAGAGGGGAAATGAGATATTTTTGACTGAAGTCATCCCTTCATCAAACAAAAGGTTTTGTATTAAAATGCTTGTTTTAAACAAGATGGTAATTTTTGTATGTATTAACCTTTTTCACACATTGAGGAATGTGTGGGTTGGTTCTGTCTGTTTCAACTACTTTATTTAATACATGAGGCCTTTTTCCAATTTCATCAAGATATATCCACTCATAATTGACTAAATTAAATGCCTGTGCCAAAGTAAATATTCTTTATATGGATACTTACAGGTTTTGTCTAGAAACTTAAAACTATGATTTGGACTGAAGTCTTGTCTTATTAAAACGACAAAACAGCTGTATCACATCCCAACCACCTCGTCATGTTTTAGGATGTTCAAGGTGAGCAGAAAGAGGCCATATTCAGAAGCAGCCAGGTGCCCTGGAAAAACAGGTTGGACCAATCTTTCATTCTAAAGAGAAGTAAGAAAAGAAACGAGCAACCTGGTCACTGCAGAGCAACAACTAAAAGGGGTGAAAAACCTAAATACTTCACCTATGTACCATGCATCTCCTTCAGATCACGAAATTGCACACCCCAGTGGAATCTAATTTCCATCCCTTAGGAAATGAATGTCAAAGCATTCTTAGGGAAGGTTGGGGGTGCTGGGGGAGGGGTGTATGGTGACTGTAGAGAAATCTCAGGATGGATTTTAACACATAGTTTGATTCAATCAGTCCAGTGTATTCAATAATAACTGACGTTCATTAAATAGTCGACCAATATGGGCTTTTCAAGTCAATAATGCCAATACGATAACTAGAGAGCACAGCGACCAAGAAAACACCTGATATACATGATAAGGCTCATTCGTGTTTTAATTTTAGACATTTCAATGTACACTGAAATCAAACAAACTTTTCTGACACAAGGGAGATCTAATGCATCTATTAATCGGCCAAGAAGCACAACCGATTACCATCACAATAGCCAAACACTCGGCCTAGCTGATATATCCATCACTGATACTAAAGTCCTATAGCTTTATGAGATGTTTACGATGCAAAATGAGCGTACAAGAACAAATGTTTACTAAAAAGACCATAAAGCAAAAATTATAAATCTAAAAGAGCTGCATCAAAGGGTGGTCAACATTGGAGGTTCATGCAGTACTGAAATCTGAAAATTTATGAAACTTAAATGTATGAAAGGTGAAAGCAATGTACTGTGGCACTCTTGAAATTACAGTAGCTGAAACTTACAGTAGCTGAAACATCAGACATACAGAGATCTGCCTACAAGCTGTAAGGGGGTATAACAGTAACATAACGGGAAAGTAGTATAATTTAAGCACATTGATTATCGAATTGGCTACCTTGAATATCTCGGATAGAAAACAGACACATTTAAGTGTGGTTTGATTTGATCTAATCATGCCTTGATGAGCAGCACTACTCGGCCAACTACAGTTTCACAATCCATGTGAACGTTTACCTCAAATAATGAGACAAATGGTACAAACACACTTTGTTTTAGCCTATATGTGAAATGCACTAAAGCGCATTGCGCACCAAGCAGACGGTCATTTTACAGAGTAGTAAGGCAACTTACCGGGGGTCGATTCTGGGGAAACATGGTGAATAACGGGGTTGTGGCGGTTTGAGGGTCTTCTGTTTCGGTGTTGTGTTAAATGTTGTTTCAGAAGAGTTTACACCTTTGGCGGCTCTCAGAAGAACATTTGGCCCTGTTTCGGCGACGCCAGGCTCGGCTCGCGCATTCCTCGCTCAAGACTCCCTTTGTTCTGCTTTATCGCGCGATATAAGATGCGCCCAGTCCGGTATCGAGTCCCTCAATGCGACGCACCTCGAAATATCAGAATGCACGCGCTCGGCCTTCAGAGCTCCCCCGCCCTTGATGTGTTTTACTGATGAAAATAATAAAGAAACCGAGTGGATGGCCAGCTATCGTGCTCCCAAGACGCGACACTCTACGCAGCCGCAGCTTCTTTTGTCTGCTTCTCTCTCTCTCTCTCCCTCTCTCCTCATCCGCTCCTTCCTTTCGATCCTCAGCTGTTTTTCAATGGGACATGCGAGTTGTTTTCTTCAAGAGAAACGCATGCCCCCCTGTGCAAAAAGAGAAGGGGTTTGGCTTGTGGTAACCAGAAGCAAAGGGTTAAATTCTCAAGTTACACTCATTTTAGGCTGCGGTGGGAGTAGGAACCCATAAGACGCATGGATTGATCTGTTCAGTGCTGTATTTGTTTATGTATGTGGGTCAATAACAAATAAGGATGTCTGAGATGATTGAAAGGAGAAATCGTTTAAAAATTAGTTTGTGGCATGTTGTTAAAATGTGATCTTTGTGTTTATGTTGGGTTCATACATTCTTGAAAAGTATTTATATCATTTTTCTACAAATATTCTGATTTAATGACTTCAAAAATGTCAAGTAGTGAAACCATCAAGTAAGAAGTACTAAAATACGTGAGTGCACACAACATAATCACGTTTTTGAAGGAAACATATTTTTATCTATGAATATAAGGACATCCTTGGGGTTACTCCGTTTGAAAAAAACAAAATGTGCTCTTTTATAGAAAAGTCTGAGGTGATTTTTTTTTTATGGCTTTGACACAATAAGGTTTTGTTGTCACATGACAACAAAATGGCTACCTGCATCTTGGTTACACACCACACTAACCTTGATTTGGCAGACAAAAGTTTTTCAAATATTAATAATTGTGTTTGCTTCAATGCTCTAGAAATAAAGAGGTTGCTAAACTATCATCATTTCTTTCATTTTTTTCATGAATTTAAACTTTATAATGAGACTTTAGTTATTTGTGATGATTACACCCCCTACACATTTATAGAAATATTGAAATATAAAAACTTCATCAAATGAGAAATTTAAAATAGATTCAACATAGGTGTATTCAAATCATTATCTGTATATAGCCAACTGATTTTCTATGTATTTTAGTACAATAATTTAAAATATAAGCACTATGTGCAAAATAGATGCCAACGTAGTGTTTTAGCCAATATATTGACAATGGTGATTAAAATAAAAATCTCATCTGCACAAAATCATATAAAGTCATATTTTGAAATGTGGTTTAAATATAGCACACCATCTCTGTCGGCTATTCACACGTTCTCTTCACATTGTCTAATTTTATGCACAGGACTTCGATTGAAAAATAAGGGTGCAGCTAACTGTACAATGATTGAATGAAATCTCCACGTGGGGTTTGACCCAGCCACAATCAACACTGGCTGTGATAACCAATCAGCGCTGAGAGCGCCCCACGTGGGGTACGCTGACCGCTCGTTGATTGGTGCGCGTCACAATTATAGAACCCCAAACGTCAGTCAGGCGCTCAGAGAGACCAAGAAAACCATTTAACCCTTTCGGTGCGCGCGGAGGAGACATTTGAATTCAAATTTCTTTTGTGATGTAAAATAGTTTTTTTAGCCTCTTTTATTACTTTAAATCGCTTTGCATTGTTTCAGGGCGCCCACAATGAAATCCCACGGCTAGTGGTTTAAAACGAGGGCCTATTTCCTATGTAAATCACTTTTTGTTTAGGCCACCATTCTCTTCATCTGTTTATGAAATATCTTGATTTGAAGATTCCTAAGATAGTAAGTCCAGCATTTTGATCTTTGATCATGAAGACACATGAAACATCCCTTTGCAATAAAGATAACATGCTCCGGGGGAGCAGTAAGAACCAGTGTGTGACCTAAATCAAATCTCTTGTGTGCTTTGCTCTGGGTCAGGGAATACAGCTTAATATCCTCACTAAGGTATTATCTCCAAGGAATCTGCATGGAATATCTTAGATAAATTGTCCAAATTTGCTTTTTTTTTTTTTTTTTGACAAAACAATATGAACGACAGCTATTTTCATGCACCACTGTGACAAATAATCTAATACGTAAACTCCCTTTCGGTGTAAAGAAATGCAAAAACGCTGGAGACATTTATTAGTATTCCAGTGGCATGACCCCTTTAGCTGGGCTCATAATTAGAGAGGCAGATATTGAAAAAGCAATTTTCCCACTGTAGAAATCACTACCTGGCAGCAGTGCGGCTGAAAACAGAAAGAAGGGATGCGGAGGAGGAGAGAAAATAGAGGGAAGGAAGAGTGTAGAGGGATCTGCTTAAAAGAGAGATACAGATTTAGAGGATGTATGGGGACTGGAAGTGGGGAGGGGGTCATTATTGCCATTTTTTCCCATGAATTTTAATGCACAGAGCAGGTCTCCTGGCCACTGCGGTCCATATGTATTGGAAACAGTCATAAGCGAGCCACATATTAGAGTCATGCTGCAGGACGTCTGATATGTCTGGTGTGTGTGTGTGTTTGTGAACAGAAAGAAAAAAGAGCATTTTAAAGCTCAGATTTCACAAAAGTTTTACAAGCAATGGTCAATATCTCCATTTTTCAGATCAGACAGTGGAAGCTTTTAAACCATGTTTCCACTGGGGCCAAGAAAACTGAACAAAAAGACATTTTTATCCCCTACAATGTTTGACATTATTTATTCCAGAGACGTCCTTCACAAGTAACAAACTTGATCAATGATCTTCCCCTGTAATTCACTTTCACATATGCAGCCCACACACAATTGCAACAACACAGATATGAGTCTTTTTGAAGGCTGAACAGAAAAAGACCAACTCGCTTTGTTACTGGGAAAATGTGCTTTTAGCATTTAGAACTGCAGTAGGGGGAATATTTAAAGGGATAGCACATAAAAACAACAACAAAACATCAGAATGTCTATAATAAACAAAAGGGGGGGAAATCAAGACTTTAAAACACACATGCCAACATACTCTTTGTATTCATGTTGGTTTTGTTTTAAAAAAACATTTTCAACAGAAGTTTCAATTTAATGACTAAAAATGTCATGTAGTGTAACCATCGAGTATAAAAGTATTTTCAGAGTTTTTATACGTGCAAATATCTAAATCATTATTTTCAAGAACGTTTTAAATATCTTTTTCAAGGTAAAACATTTTATTAATTAATAACTATCTTTACGCTTTTAGGGAGTTGAACCACCTGACATTTTACCACCTGTACTAACCTTGTCATAACAAAAGTGAAATTATCAGATATTTTAAGAGACATATTGACCTTGACAGTCAAGAGTGACTGTCTATGGAGTGCTCTCTATGATAGCAATTCCTATTTTGAGAGGCTTTTTTCCATTATGATATCAGGACAGTTGTACTACCCTGACATTTTACTTTATACCTTCAAAAAATACATGTATTTTAAAGGACTATTCCTTTAAAGGATTAGTTCACTTCAGAATTAAAATTTTACTGATAATTTACTCACCCCCATGTCATCCAAGATGTTTATGTCTTTCTTTCTTCAGTCGAAAAGAAATTAAGGTTTTTGAGGAAAACATTCCAGGATTCTTTCCATATAGTGGACTTCAACAGTTACCAACGGGTTGAAGGTCAAAATTGCAGTTTCAATGTAGGGCTCTACACGATCCCAGACAAGGAATAAGGGTCTTTTCTAGCGAAACGATCGTTCGTTTTCTAAAAAAAATAAAAATTGATATACTTTTTAACCACGAATGCTCGTCTTGCACTAGCTCTGCGATGCAGCACATATGACGTAATCATGTTGGAAAGGTCACGCGTGATGTAGGTGAAAGTACAAATCCAGTGTCTACAAAGCGAATGTGCAAAGACTAAGCCAAATGCCCTTTAAAAAAAAAAGTGGACAATTTTGAATTTGGAGGAGAAAATGAGTTTTGCGCCCTATCGCGGTACTTCCGCCTACGTCACATGTGGCCTTTCTAACGTGATTACGTCATGTGTGGCGGATCGCAGAGCAGTGCAAAACGAGCATTTGTAGTTAAAAAAGTATATAAATTTTTCATTTTTTTAGAAAATGAATGATCGTTTCAGATGAAACCCTTATTCCTCGTCTGGGATTGTGTAGAGCCCTTTGAAGATGCACTGAAACTGCAATTTGGACCTTAATTTCTTTTCGACTGAAGAAACAAAGACATAAACATCTTGGATGACATGGGGGTGAGTAAATAATCAGGAAATTTTAATTCTGAAGTGAACTAATCCTTTAAAGGGATAGTTCACCCTCAAATTCTGTCATCATTTACTCACCATAAAGTTGTTCCAATCCTGTATGAATTTCTTTCTTCTGCTGAACACAGAAGAAGATATTTTGAAGAATGTTGGTAACCAAACAGTTGATGGGCCCCATTGACTTCCGTAGTATTTCTTTTCCAGCTTTGGAACAACTTGAGGGTGAGTAAATGATGACTTGAATTTTTATTTTGGGGGGAACTATCCCTTTAACACAAACACACGGCTTTTGGTTTTTCCCTTTCCCTAACAACATACAGTTTCCATGGTGTGTATAATGTTTCACGCACTGGATTGCAAACATACCTGCACACATATATCAAACTGACAGCGGTGTCTTCACTTTCTCCAATTACAGAACTATATTTAGAGCAGAAATGGTCACTGATTCAGTGGCGAAAAGATAATTTGTCAGCATTTGTGTTGGTACTTTGCTCTCGATGCGACACTTGTAGTACTTGGCAATCTGCTTATGTTATTGTCGCAATATGTCCACTTAAAAGAATGTGGTCTTGATATAAGAAGGCACTTATATGAATGTAAACTTGATCCACTTTTGAATAAACTCGACAGTCCAAGACTAAAGAAAGAAAAGGGGAAGTAAACAAAACGGAGCATGTATCAGCCTGCCAGAATTGAACTTAGAAAAACGAATGGATGAATGGTAATGAAGGTCTGCGGCCTCACGATGGAGGCGTGTGAGTTTGTTGCCTGGCCAGTATAGAGGTGACTGACAGCTAGACAAGGCTATGCTGTTGTTGTGATCCCCCTCTACACACACACATACACACAACACACACCCCTCACAGACAAGCCCCATGTCAGCACGGAGACGGCAGGCTGATTTATTGGATTCTCCTCCCCTGGGAACCCCCTCCCATCCTCCACCTCTTCCCCCATCCATCCATCCCTCCTCCTCTTTCCTGCTTTCCCCAGGGGGCAGAGAAGGGGTAATGACCCACATCAGCATCCACACACACACACACACACACACACACACACTATCGTTCAAGTACATTTGCACCCTTCACAGGATATCAAATTTCAAAAAACAGGAATCAGAAATTCCACTGCAACCATTATTCAAAGTATAATTAAGATGATTCATTCAGACAAAAATGGAGCTTCAACCTGGAACCAAGACAATGTATTTGCATATCCAGAAATATGTCTCTAAAATAATAGAGCTGTATCAATTATTCTGTTGGCTGCCTGTCAGTTCTTCTTTATTTGGACAAATTCATATCTAATGCCATATTAGTAGAAGGAAAATTAACTTTTTATTGTTGTATTTCATATTTCGTTTTGCAAGTAAATGTAAGTGATTAGCGATATGCTATGCTAAAATATACTTTTTTATTTATTGGTTAGCAATATACCTAATTTGTGTGCTAATCATTCCCTAATTTGCTTCTAAAAAAGACTCCAATCGCTGTAATATTAATGATAATATACTGCATAGTTACGAACTCCGGCTGCCCCCTTCAGTTCATTCTCGGTATTGCAAGTGAGGATGTCAGATTATTATTATTAAAATTCATGGAAGAGGCGTTATGGTTTATGGTGTGGTGAACATGTTGACCGTGGGCGTCACTGCAATCCTCACATGTTGCTTTCTATTTTTAAAGTAGATTTTTACGGTTGGTACATTTTTATCTTGAGCACTTGGTACGACACGAGCTATAACGTTAGCTTAGCTTGCTCATCTCGTGGATATTTGTTGTTTAGTAAATATAGTAAATATATGCCCGGTTTCACAGACAAGGCTTAAATATAGTCCCATACTAAAATGCATGTTTTAGCTGTCTTAACTGAAAGGAACTTGCAACTGACATATCTTGAAATGTGTCAGTGCCGTTGTTTTGTGTCAATATGCACACCAGTAACGTTTTTTTTTCTAAGGCACATTTTAAAAAGCTAATTAAAAATCCTAATTGAACAAAAGCTTAATCTAAGCCCTGTCTGTGAAACTAGGCCATAATTGAATAACTTTCACAATAATGCAAAATTGTAGTAACGTTACATTTTGTACTTACTCGCAGACATGTCGAATGAAAAATCGCAGTAAACTGTCACTCAAAGTTAGGAAGACACGATGAGACGTTATCTCAAAAACATAGAGGGTCTGCATTGTTTGTAAAGTAAAAATTTTAAAGTTGTTGTAGTTATATTATGATGGTATCATGTTGTAGTTTTGAAATATCATCTTCTGACACACGTGTTCACGCGGTTCTATGGTGTAATGGTTAGCACTCTGGACTTTGAATCCAGCGATCCGAGTTCAAATCTCGGTAGAACCTAATGTTTTTTTTTTTTTCTCAGTGAAGTATCGCGAATAAGTAATACGCAGAAAACAACAGTTAGAACTCGATGAAATTCCTATGTAAAAGATAAAGACTACAGAGCACGTGTATAGTCAACGACAAATTTGTTGACTAGTATACTGCTTACTACACTTAATTATTAATATTATTTAACAAAATAGTAATTTAAAAATGTTTTTAAATAGTAAATGAAACACTGTTATTCCATCGTAAATATTTAAAATATGCTTGACATAGTCTCACTATGTAACACGTAATACAGCGAGTGGTGTCCACTGTCCAGATATCATTACGGTTAAATTGTATTTTAATCGACTTTCAAGTAAAAACATCTTGACTGTTTGTAGTCTGACCATTTGAGGAATAACTCCTAAATAATGCAATAACATAAAATAAAACTACCAAAGTAGTTTTATCAGTATTTAGTCACATGACAGTTAAGGTGTTATACTTGAAATGTCCAGTAGGAGTCAGTATATCACATATTACACGAACATGGAAAAAAGTGCACGTGTTCACCAATTTTACTGCTACTTTAATATGGAGATAATGGAGGGAAATGTTGAATGTTAATATTTTTATTATTATAAGCTTCATAACATTTAATATGAATTAAAAACATTATTTATTTTAATTATTATTCATTTAACCTTACCCAGGGCTGTACCCAGATGCACCCAAAGAAAGGTTTTGTCAGATTTAGCTAACTTCTGGTGTAGCTAAGAAACCCCTACACAAATACACACTATGCTCCCTTGATTTTCTTATTCTCTCCACTTTTCAGATCTTAAAATACTCGATTTATCTCCTCTCTCCAGACATAGTACTCAAATTTTCCCCCTTTTACCCACTATCTGCAGCCCTCTTGGCAGTTTAACAGACCCTGTATTTTCCAGGCCTGAGACACTGCTGCCCAGTCCAGATGTCTGTGGATCCTTTGACCTCAGCGAGAGTTGGATGTCTGTACTTCAGGCTCAAAGGTACATTGACTGTAATTTGTAGGTATAAAATTCCAAATTTATTAAGTATACAAGTCTACTTGACCACCACAACATGTTTTTTAAATAAGATGGAAGTTTTGCTTGGCTAGTGTTCAGGCATTCATTGGATCAAGCATTTGTGCATCAAAGTTACTTTAATTATGATCTAATAAAAAGCTATGAAAAAGTTTATTTTGAACTTTTTAACAATTAAACATGGAAACTTTTTTAGTTTCACTCAAGTTTGCTTTTGGCTAGTCAACAGACTTATAATTTCTCCCTTTTACACGACTGTCGACCACTCGCAAAATGTACAACTGTCCAATGTGTTTTACCTGTAATAATTCCTCACAGAGCCGCAGAGAACAGCAGCAACAGTGAGCAAGTATAAATATATAACCCCATCCAGCCGGTGGTGGGTATGGCCGGGAGCCAGGCATCACTGACCCCTGGGCTGAAAGAAGTGTAGCATTGTCTCTCTGGGCCTCCAGCTCTGTGCATTTCAAAATGAACACAAGCCCTTCTGGGTTATTTATTTTTGCCAGGCTATGCCACATATGAGTCAAAATGACTATTTCCCTAAAGGAAGAAGGCTTTCTTTAGTCAAAAATGAACTGTAGAAAATAATTCTAATAACTGAGTACCTTTTTGTAGCAGTTGGGCTTGAATTTCTAAGCAGAAAATGAGAAAACCTAAGTAGATGAACAAAGTTATGAGATATTTAGTACCAGACGCTATTGACATTTCAGTAACATTGTAAAAAATTAGAAAACTAGCCAAAAAACACTCACCAATTATTCATCATGAAAATGTGCCCTCCTTTCCGTGTAAAAAAAAAAAAAAAAGAAAAAAAAAAAAAAGGTGATTACAATTGCTTATTACGCAGCTAGGGCCTAAAATTAACTTTTTGCCACACCTGCCAATGGCCGGTGAAAATTTAATAGCTATAAAATTAATTTAATAGCCATTTTTCACCAGCCATGAAACAGAGAATAATCCTTATTAAAGTTACAATTTTTTTTCTGTCAAGAGCAATGAGTGATTGATTGTTCTTTGTCTTTTGTTGTTTGATTAACATAAAAAACACAGACAGCAGCAGGAATATTAGGCTGCTGTCACTTTAAGAGCTAATGCATGGATACAATAAACTGTTACACATGCGTTTACATTCAGTTAAGACAAAACCGACTATTTTTACAAGGATACTTACCAAGACAGGCATTTTGACATAATTTTGTTTGAATATGTCTGTTCAAGCTCAAGAAGACATGAAAGAGAGTTCAATTCAGTATTCGCACGCTGTCTGAGATGCAAGGCTTTGGATGATTGTGCCCAGAAAACTTACTACACTGCGCGCGAATGACGAATCGTGTTCCCTTTCACATCTTCTTGAGCTTGAATATTTAAATTGGCAAGGCTTAAACTTTAGTGACGTTGCAGCACTGGCCCGCCAACTGTCCCAAATGTCTTACACGTTTGTTCACGTTCATGTTCTCACAATTTTGCATTGTTAGAATTCATAAAAATACCGGCCAACTGGCGTTTGATAAAGTTTCACATAGAATACTCGCCAACACCGATATTTATTTGCATCTGGTGGTTGGCCAGTGTTAATTTTTAGGCCCTGTACGCAGCGCTCTGGAAAACTTGATTCTGATTGGTCCGTCGCAGCATTCAGCGGACAGATATTTCCTAATGTTCATGACATGGCAATGGCTGTATGTCAGTCCGCTCACTGGTGGAACTGAAACCGCGGCGCTACTTTCATGTCTCGATTCTCTTAAATGGGGAGGGGCTAATAATAACAGACTCACGCTCTCATGTTTCATGCAAACATGACTGGCACTATTACATCTCAGTAATCGATTGTAGTGAAAATTACCTCAGAATGTGTCAAGCTGAAAACTGAGCCCTCTTCACACAAAATGATCCCCAAATTAGTAATTGGGGAAATATCGACAATACACAGCTAAAATGTTTCTGAACACAGTGGTGTGACAACAGACCTACAGTCATCCCCAAACAGATAAAGGTGCTAAATATTTTAGAACAGCCTACGCTTTCTTTGACATCTTCTAAACCTTGCATAAGCAGAGAGGCGTCAAGCCAGATGGAAACCCACAAAATAACAACTTACATCTGAGGTAAAAAGAACGCAACATGATATAGAGTAACAAGAGGGGTTGTGTCTTAACATTGCAGTTTAGGAACACAAGGGTAGGATGGAAACTTTGTTACCATCCTGACTAGTGATTATAGTGTATACTAGCCTATACTCTAAAAAGTAATTCAGTGGACCTGTTACTACAGCTTAAATAAATGCATAGTTGCAAGTTAAAAATTCAAATTTATTGTTTTAATTAAACCTTTTAAGTTATAAACATGATTTTGTTGAGTTCTGTTGACATAATAATGTTGATCATGTGTTAATTGGCTTTTTTTTTTTTTTTTTAAATAGCTTTTAGTAACTTAAAGGGGTGGTATAATGCCACTTTTACAAGATGTAAAATAAGTCCCTGATGTCCCCAGAGTGTGTATGTGAAGTTTTAGCTCAAAATACCCCACAGATCATTTTTTTATAGCATGTTAAATTTGTCACTTTTTGAGGGTGAGCAAAAACACTCAGTTTTTGTGTGTGTTCCTTTAAATGCAAATGAGCTGCTGCTCTCAAGAAGAGGGCGGAGTTTCAGGAGCTCATGTTAGCAGCTCCGACTCACTGAAAATGTCAGAAACTTCAGCCTTTTATGTTCAAACCGTAGTCGGACAATGATGGAGAGATTTAAGAAGAAGTGACAACATGTAGAATGCAACAGGGCGTTTCTGAATGGTTATTTGATGAATTTATGTAGCTGATGTGGAGTTAACTATCTTAAAGTCATTGATTAGCATATTCTGTCATGATAATTTATAAATTGCTTATGTGGGAACTGTTGTAAAATCCTACAGAGCCAGGAAATATATGCTGCATGAAGATAGAACAGGTATAGTTTAGTTTAATTACGGTTATATCTTATGTTGTCATCTTGCTTTTATGACATGCTATTGCGTTTGTGTTATGTACTGTATTGCAATAACATGGCCTCACCCATTTGTTGCGTGTTTTTGGGGGCAGGGTTTATGTAAATTTTAGGGTTAGTGATGTCACTAGCTCGGGAAGAAGCTCGTTGTAGTCCCTACCAGCCGTTTGTTGTAATCCTTAAAAAGCGATTTCTTTAAAAGAAAATATCTCCCTTTGCTCTGAGCGTCTTAACTTTGCAGATGTTGTTTATGCTCTAACAGCAACATTACACACTAACTAAAGTTGAAAAAGTGAAATCATAATCAACCACCCCTTAAACAAAATTGTCTTGATACCTTTGGAAATTAGGCAGTGGATTTCTAGTTCCCAGCATGCTTTACATATGACTGGATAAGGAGGATAAATGTTGAAATTAAGTGTTAATTTATTTGTTTTTAGTGAAGGGAAGTTAGTGTTTAATGCTGTTATGTTTTACATATAAAAGAGTTTCTGTAATGTTTCTGTAATGTTGATGTTTTTGTGGTTACCATTGTGCTGGAGAGTAGATACATGAAGGTAAACACTACATTGACTCTATTAGCAATGACTGCGCTAATGCCAGTGACAAGTAATATTTTACTTGTTCATTAAATATACATGTTAAATAAGTTATATTAATATGTGCTATGATTTGAACTGAAATAGATATTAATTGATTTCAGGGCTACAACTCTGGTAGTTGAGCAACTTAATTTTTTTGAGTAAACTTAAAAATTTGTGTTTATGCTACAAATTAAGTTCCTCTAACTCAAAGTAGCTTGTTGATTGAACGTAAATTCACTCAAAGTTGTCATAACTCAACAAAAATTGATGCAAACTGTTGCGTTAATTTTTTTTGTTGAGCCAACATTATTTTTTAGAGTGTATGATATAATACAAATAAAGAAATAAACACATGCAACTACAGATCTGCCCACTCACACCTATTTTATATAGGCTGATTATAATATATATTTATTTATTTGCATATTTGCCTAGCTCATTAGAGGTCTGGCTACTGCAGTTCTGGACTGACAGGAAAGCGCCCAGATGAACAAGGCTAAATTAAACAACATTTGCAAACCAAATAAGATCAAAAGTGTTTGACAACCACTTCTGGCTGATGTGTCCTTTACGGTATATAAAACTAAAGTTTACATGTGGATTGAATTCATGTTTGTTCATGCCTACATAAATATTTTTATTATTGACATAGTACTTCTGGATTAAAATATGCTAACTGGATATACAAACATTAAATATACCAAGCTCATGTTTTACACTAGAATACAAATGCAGTCAAAATAGAGTCCAATTTATGATAATTATCATTTAAAGTAGTAATATCTGAAAAAATAAATTAAACTGTGGTACTCAATAACAAACAAGCCAATTGTTATTACAAATATTTAATAGGAAATTAGACAAATGCAAACAACAATTCACAAGTTCAATAAAGCTGGCTTTTTTAAAATGCAAAAATAAAAAATTAAGCACAGAGGCTTGCAGATGTTGTAGTGGTATCTCAATTTTTAATTTTAAACAGGGGGGAAAAAAAAGAAAAAAAGATATCCTAACAATTTTATGGCATTATTCACTTTTTGCAGTCCAGATTACTAGATATAATTAAGGCGCATAATATTGGAAAAATACAAACAAGCAATGATTTCCAACACTTTAAATCACAGAGTATGGTATTCTGTTTGGTTTGTCAAAGAGAAAGGCAAGCCATTATTTACACAACAGTTCAGTAAGATTTACAATTCAAATAAAGAAGATACATGTCGTACATGACTTTGTATAAAACCTGGTCCAGTACACAGACTTAAAAAATAGATTCAGTCCCTCAATATCTGGTATCCTCTGCAAATCGTTTTGATTAAAATAAATTGATTAAATACGTATAAAGAGTTCTCTCTCACTTGAAACAAAGGAAGAGACACTAAAGCTTTTTCAAGGAGGACCATTGTGAGCATGTGCAGTCTTACTCCGCCCCCTGCCGTCAGTCCAGTGGTTTGTGGGAGATGTAGTGCGAGTGTTTGTTCTCATTTCTCTCACACAGGTCCAGAATAGCTGTAATGGTTATTGTGCTCCACCTCGAAAGCTGTGTTTCTGCTCCTCATTTTCTGCTCCTGTCTCTGGACATGAGTATTCAGGCGAAGGACGGACCTTGAAGAAATTTGTGACGTATCGCACCTGTAAGAGACGAGGTTTGTTAGCAGAGTTAAAGACCTGTACAATGCTACATTTCAAACTGAACTGAGTGGCCTCGTACTTTTCGGTCACAGAAAAGGAAATATTCAGTGGGGTAAAAAATGTAAAAAAAAAAAAAAATCAGTAAAGAAAATGCTTTTATTTTACATTTTGATTTAATTTAATTCATTTTTTCCCCCATTACAAATAAATTAAACAATTTTTTTAATTATTTCAGTTACTTTCTTTAAAAAGGTTTGAAAGAAAGTCATACTGATTTGGAACAACTGGAGGGTGAGGGAAAGGTGACAGATTTTTGGGGTGTATCGCTTTAAAAAGAAAAAAATGTTAACTTACAGTGAGAATTGCGATAAGCGCCCCCTGGAGGAGCCCCACTAGCACGTCGCTCCAGTGGTGCTTATAATCGGACACGCGGGTGTAACCTACATACACAGCAAAGGCCACCAGGAAGAACTGGATGGTGGGCCTCAGAAGACGGGCCCATTTTGCATTCAGCCTGGCCTGGACATAGAACTGGTGAAGGAAAAGAAAAAGAGGTGTTTTTCATTAGCTGAATGATAATGACTTCATTTGTTGAGAAGATCAGAAAAAAAAAAAAAAAAAAAAAAAAAAACTCTTAAATGACTTTAGCCTCTGGGAAATGACAAACGCTAATGACAGCTTAGCATTATCTCAGTGGACTCTCTAAATAGCATTTACTGTATCATTTGTACGTTTGCTTTGTAGCTCATCAGTGGTGTATGCGAAATTATTTGTATTCAAATTTATTCTTTTGATTAATGTCTTTCATTTATTATTTTTTTTAATGATCCCTTTTTATGAATCTTATTAATCTCTTCTTAATGAATTCTAGGCAATGATAGCTATGTATTCATTTAATCATTAAAGGGATAGTTCACCCAAAAATGAAAATGATCCCCAAATTTACTCACCCTCAAGCCATCCTAGGTATATATGACTTTCTTCTTTCAGTCAAAAAGTTCAGTTTTGTTTTGCTCTATCCTCTGCGCTTCCACGTTCGTCAATATGTCAAGCGTCAGGTCAAAGTTCACTCTTCCGCCAGAATTGACTCACGTACGGAAGCCAGTGATTCTAGTTTATAAAGTTACAAATATGGATATTTTACTTACAAAAACACATTGTTTCACTTCAGAAGCCCTTTATTAACCCCCTGGAGCCGTATGGATTACTTTTATGATAGATGGATGTTCTTTTTTGGGCTTCAAAATCTCGGTTACTGTTCATTCCCATTATAAAGCTCGGAAGAGCCAGAATATTTTTTAATACAACTCCGAGTGTGTTTGACTGAAAGAAGAAAGTCATATGATGGCTTGAGAGTGAATACATTATGGGATAGTTTTCATTTTTGGGTGAACTAACTCTTTAATTGTTATAGTCCTTATATTGCATTATTATTCTTTTTCATGTTATTTATTTCTTTAATCATTTATATATTTTCTGTTATACGCTCTAATATGTTTATTTCCAAATGAAAGATCTTTGGTGTCTCTTCTGTGAAATGGAAACAGTAAGAGTGAGTGGGTGTATTTTCCATCAGAATTGATTATGAGATATGTGATGTACCTTCGTATCAAAATATGCCTGTTTCCATTTCTGCAGACATGAGATAATTCAAGATCTGCAATAAAGATCTTCATAAAGATCTTCATAAAGGTCTTAAAGGTGTCAAAACCACAACTCATATATCGATCTTCATCTATCTTTGACATCTGACCAGTTGTCACCTAGCTGTTACATTGACTATGACATAATGGATAAGTCTGTTTGACCTTTACTTATCAGACCAAAATATAAATTTAGGAGGATGTAAGTTTTCTGTGTATACGATGATCTTATTTTGCTCATCTCTTCTGCGTCTCCTCGCCTGGGTCTTTCTTTCTCTATACTCTGATCTTCACAATCTTTATCTGTTAGATACAATACTTTGGATTTTATTATTAACTTATTTACTTGATTAATTTGTTTGTCTCTATATTTTACATTTTACTTAATAAATGTGTTATTCCTTATTCAAATTTGATCTTTGACATAATCATTGCTTGTCTGCTTGGATCTCATTGCATTAATCAGGAAATCATTTTGTACTAAGAATGATGCAGAACCTGTCTTAGCAGATTTCAGAGATTGCTTTTTTTTGTTTTGTTCTCTGACAACTTTGAACTTGTATTCCTCATTGTGTCCCATTTATGTCATATCTATACTATGCTTCAAAAACAGTTGCTTAAAAATGCGGTCATATTAGCGAAATGTGCAGCCAAACAGGTCCATATGTCAAGTGTAGCAATGTATGAAGCACAGCTCACATTCAAGTCACTTTCAAACCAAGCAGCTTTCTGTTGGTCAATTGCTCTCATGAGAAATTCCTGATCGTCCTGATCCCTACTGATATGACTGACGGTAATTGTGACCGCATCTTTAAATCTGTAATTTTAGTGCCTCTAGTGGAATCAAATGGAACTGCAGAAATAAAGCCTATTTTCAAACAGGTTTCCACATTTGCCACTGGTTGCAAGACAGTCCCACCCCCAAACTGTTGGTTGATCCCAAGGGGTAACATCCGATTGCTATAGCACTCACCGCTAGAAACAGCATGCAGTACATCCCGAAGGAGGAGTGACCCGAGTAGAAGGACAACCTACGACACACAAATCCCATATAGTTTCAACAGAAATTCACTGAAATCAAACCATTAAAAAGATTTATGATGAGACACACACCGGGCTTCAGTCACATCACGTGGGTTGCCAGTGCAGTTGATCACCGCCAAGTATCCTTTGCAGACTTTGGGAGCACACACTGTTAAGAAATGTGGACGTGGTCGCCCAATGGTGTACTTGGCCAAGTCGGTCAGTGATTGGCTGACAGCTCCCCCAAATAGGAAGGCACCCAGCACCTTATAGATGGCCGATACATATTGATTAAAGGTAGAGTTGGAGTGAATTTTCTTGCTGTACACCAGATACGCTTCACCTGACGATATCTAGAGGAACAGAATAGGTAAAAGTTTAGTAATGTGATGCACTTCTGTAGCTTTCAAAAAAGGTTACGCTACATCAGGTTTGCCATAAATATGTCAAACAAGTTCATGAGCACAAAATGCTGTGTTGTTGTGCATAATCAAACCCTCTTCTGTGCAGAACCATGAACGGACACTTTGTTGAGGATCAGCATGTGACTCGAGGGATGATGAGATCATGGGAAGGATGATGGGAGATGAATGAAAGCGGGACTCACGATAATGATAGTGCAGGTGATGGTGACCGCAGCCAGCGCCACGTGCGTGATGGTGTCCGGTCTTACAGGGTAACTGATGCTCTCGTCCTGGCAGAAGATGCCTCGCTGATATGGCTGGGATGCAATATTCATTATCACAAAGGGCAGAGAAGCTACAGGAATAAGAAGAAGAGACAATAAAAAATAAATTCATGGAGAGATAAATATCTGCTTTCTAAATGATGAGTGTGGAGAATATACTGGGTGAATCTCCTGAGACCTGGAAAGAACCTGTCTGGGTCATATTTAACCTCAATAAAATAAAATTTACATTATGACCTTATATTCATGACAATTAATCACATTTTCCAGCCATTTCTCATTATCAAATATATACCAACATTATATTGTTTTCATTATATTTCATATAATGTATATATTTACTTAATATATTTATACATCATGCTATGTTTGTTACAGTGCCTTTACTTTTACAAAAATCATACACTAAATAAAATAATAATTGTATAATTAAATCAAATCAAATATAATTAAATGAAATATATTTTTCTGTCGATTTGTGGGCGAGATGTTGTTTTTGTTATTGTTAAAGTAATTAAGTAGCCAAAAAATATGGTCATATCTTTCATAAACACAAAACCATAAATTAATTTT
The DNA here is from genome assembly GCF_019924925.1 of Ctenopharyngodon idella. Taxonomy (NCBI): domain Eukaryota; kingdom Metazoa; phylum Chordata; class Actinopteri; order Cypriniformes; family Xenocyprididae; genus Ctenopharyngodon; species Ctenopharyngodon idella. The sequence continues at coordinate 10,272,084 of NC_067229.1, forward strand.
ATCATAAATATATATATATATATATATATATATATATATATATATATATATATATATATATATATATACACACACACAGTGCTCAGCGTAACTTTTCAAACACCTATGGGGAATTCTGAAGAGACAAGTTGAGCATCACTTTCCATCCAGCATCCAGTCTCTAAAAGAGGTTATTCTTGAAGAATGGAAAAAGATAGATGTTGCAAAATGTCACCAACTTGTTCATTCCATGCCTAGAAGACTTGGTGCTGTCATTAAAAATCATGGAGGCCATACTAGATGTAGTAGTTTTTGTTGTGGGGTGTACTCATTTTTGCATCACCCTAATTCGAGTAAAACTGAAAAATGTGTAATCTAAGTTATATTATTAACCTTACTTTCATGTTATAAGTTAAACAGATGTTGTATTAAACTTAG